>NC_135611.1:106415500-107654000 GCF_053574225.1 Canis aureus
TGCTTGTGCTCTCTCGAATAAATAAATAAACTCTTTTTTAAAAATTAGTTAAATTTAATACATGTTAGGTTTCCATTCCTTAGCTGCTCTCGCCACATTTCCAGGGCTCAGTAACGGTATGTAGCTGCCATTTTGGACAGTGTAGATAAATAGGATATTTCCATCATCTCACAAAGTTCTATTGGAGAGGACTACTCTCCAATAGTCTATACCCTTGTTTTTCAAAGTGTGGGTCTAAGGAACAGCAGCATTGGAATTAGCTGGAGCTTAGTAGATGTCAGAGTCTTAGGCCTCACTACAGACCAAAAGAACCAGAATCTGTATTTTAACAGGATCCACAGGGACACAATGCATATTAAAGTTTGAGAAGCACCATCTCCTGGTATATATCCACCATGTTTAAGGACCCAGTTCGTTGATGATGGACACCTAGTTTCCCTCCACTACCTAAGTAATAATGCAATGACTATTTGGGGACATGCCCCTTCCGTGCCTATAGACTTCTCTGGAATATTCACAAAAGTGGGACCACTGGATCAAAAGGATCAAAAGGCCTTCTCTTAATCAATTTCACCAAGTACTAGTAGGTTTTTTGTCTAGATAAGGATTCCTATCTCCCACACCCTCAGCAATGCTTGCAGTTCATTCTGCAAATGTAAGTCACATCTGCATGTGACAAAAGTGAATATTCATTGCATTTTATTGAATATTTATCTTTATTCAATATTTTTTGAATATTCATCCAGCAAATATATTCATTAAATTTTATTATACACCAGGTACTGTTATAGAATAAAACAGATCAACACTTCTGCCCCCAGGGCACTCACTTCTGATGGAAATAAATAAATGAATGAGTAAAACATGAAGTATTACAGATGGGAGTGCCTTGCATAAAAGTCAAGCAAAGTAAGAGAGATAGAGAATGTCAGAGGAGGGATTTGAAATAGGTGGTTGTGCGATAAGGGTTAACTCGTGGGATGCCTGGGTGGCTCAGCGGTCGAGCTGTCTGCCTTTCGTCCCAGGGCGATCCTGATGATCCCACATCAGGCTCCCAGCATGGAGCCTGCTTCTCTCTCTGCCTATGTCTCTGCCTCTGTGTGTGTGTGTTCTCTCATGAATAAATAAATAAAATCTTAAAAAATATATATATAAGGGTTAACTCGGCAGGCCTGGGTGGTCCAAAACTCTGCGCAGAAGGAAAGGTTTGGCCCTTGCCTGTTATTTGGCCTGATAACAATGTCTTTGTTTACCTGGGGGCCTTAGTCTGCCAAATAGCCTATCCTTATAAAAATGACATGGTAGAGGCCTTGGGTCATGTTGTATCAATTTTACCTCTGCAGGAGCTAGAGACTCAGGTCAGCCATGCAAGCAGACAGCCATGTGCCTTTGGACATCAAAACACAGGGGAACTTCCCTGGTTGAACTACCCTGTGAGTGCTGCTGGGGAAGCAGGTGCTGTCTGCACAACCTCAGGGAGAGAGGACATCCGAAATGTTGTGCCTGGTTTCTCCCAGACTCTGCCCTGTGCACCATTTTCCTCTGCTTATTTTATTATATATATAAATATATATATATTATTAGTCTATATATCGACTATATATATATATTATTAGTCTATATTACTCCCAGGACCCTGGGATCATGAACTGAGCCGAAAGCAGACACTTAACCAACTAAGCCACCCAGATACGCCTTATTTTATGCTATATTTTTACTTGTAATAAGCCGAAGCCATGATTAGAGCAGCTTCTCTGGGTTCTGGGAGTCCTTCTAGTGATTCATTGAACTTGTCCTCGGAATTCCCAGGTACATTGGTCAAGAAAGTCTTCAGGGAGAGGAGGACAAGAATGGAAGAAACCATGTAGATATCCAGCTTGGAAGAGGCTCTGAGAGTGTGCCTGGCATGAGAAAGGCAGGAAAAGGGAAACAGTTGATGATGTCTAGGGGCTTGTAGGCCACCGTCAGGAAATGGGACATTCACTCCAAGTGAGATGGGAGGCACTGCAGGGTTTTGAGAGGAGGACTGATCTGCCCTGATTCACATTCTCGTAAAAGGTCACCCTGGCTGCTTTCTCAAACACAGAATTTAGGTGGACAGGCTAGAAACAGGGAGACCAGATAGGAAATATGCAACAATCTAGGTGGGAGAAAATGGTGGCTGCGAGGGACCAGGTGTCAAGGATGAAAGGTATTGAGAAATTGTCAGATTTGGGTCAGATACTGGGGCACCTAGGTGGCTCAGTCTGTTAGCCATCTGCCTTTAGCTCAGGTCATGATCCTGGAGTCCTGGGATTAAGCCCCACATGGGGCTCCCTACTCAGTGGATAATGTGTTTCTCCCTCACCCTCTGCCCCTACACCCACTTGTGCTCGCTCTCTCTCAAATAAATAAAATCGTAAAAAAAAAAAAAAAAAAAAAAAAAAAAAAGATGTGGGGCCTATTTTGAAGACAGAGCTGACACATGTGGTGTGAGAGAAGGAATCCAAAGGAGAAATGAAAGTTTTCACTGTTGAAGACTAGAAAGATGGAGAGATCACCTGGTAAAGATCAAGGCTGCAAGAGGAGCCTGTTTGGTTTTGGACATGCAGATGTGGAGCAAGCCATTGGATGTCAAGTTGTGAGTTCAGGAGCAAAGTTTGGCTGGAGACTTAAATTTGGGAGTCATCAGCATGTAGATGGTATTTAAAGCCACCAGGCTGGATGAGATTACCGAGGGAGTGAGTGTAGACAGAGGAGAGGAGAGGACCAAGTACCAAGGCCTGAGGTGCTCCGCCATGTAGAGACGGGACAGGAGCAAACAGCAGCAGACATGGGTGAGGAATACGCATTGAGCTATGAGGAAGACCAGGAGGATATAGTGTCCCAGAAGTGGAGGAAAAATCTCTTTGAAGGAACAGGGAGTGATCCACTTGTTAAACGTTGCTGATAACTGAAGTAAGATGGGTTCAGCAACACAGAAGTTATTGGTACTCTGGACAGGGTATGGCCCATGGAGCAGTCAGGGAGAAAGCCTGCATGGAGGGGGCTCAAGAGAGAACAGGAGGTTAGGAGCTGCAGACAATGAGGGTAGCCGACTTTTTAGAAAAAATTGCCATCATGGGGAGAAAGAAATTGGGCTAAAAAAAAAAGCTGAAGGAGAGTCTGAAGGTTGAGAGGTTTCATTTTTTTGTTTTTGTTTTAATTAATTAATTAATTAAAAGATTTTATTTCTTTATTCATGACAGACACACAGAAAGAAAAGCAGAGACACAGGCAGAGGGAGAAGCAGGGACCCCGATGCGGGACTGGATCCCAGGAATCCGGGATCACACCCCAAGCCAAAGGCAAGTGCTCAACCGCTGAGCCATCTAGGCATCTCTGTTTTAATCCTTTTAATGGAACAATTTAATGGGAGCAACTGTAGCATGTTCAGATGTTAATGGGACTGCTCATTGGGGAAGCAAAAAATTGATGCAGGCAAGGGAGTGCAGAGCTGCTGGCTGGAATGGTGTCCCCAAGGAAGTGAGAGGGGAAGAGATAGCAGGCACAAGTGGAGGGGTCTGTCTTAGATGGAGGCGAAGACTGTTCATCTATAGAAATAGGACAGGAGGCAGAGGATGTGGGCACAGACACAGGTAGGTGGCGAGACTGATCTTTCTAGTTTTTGCTATTCTGATGGGTGGAAAGTGGTTTTCTGTTGCTGCACAGGAAAGATGGTGACTGGGGTGACATCCTTCCCATCATGGATACAGCTGTAGAGAAGAACTCATGGATCTCCACTCCATGTGCATCTTTCCCTCCAAGAGCACAAGTCTGGTTTCTCCCCAGGCTTCTCCACCTCTCCATCTCTACGTCTTCATGCCTCTTTCTCCCTTTTCATTCCCTCTGCCCTCTCCCACCCACCCTGTCTTTCTATCACTGTGTATTTATCCCTTTGTATCTTTCTCTGTCTCCCCCTCCCTTTACGTTTGCATCGGGGCCTCTCCTCTGAGCCTGGGTGTGGGGCCAACTTTCTCATCCCAGCCAGCACTTCCAACCAGAACTTCCAGTCCTTGCTTGACAAAGAACCCCATTTTGAAGCCAAGCTAGGGTGGGGCCTCCGGAAACCTCAGGCTACCTCCATCTCTAGCTCTACTTATTTAACAAGCACATTTGTGGCCCTTGGTCTGAGTCAGGCTCTCATCTAAGCACCTTCAAATAATAACTCATTTAACCCTTCTCTATAAGACATGGAGATCCTATACTATTGATTGCACAATTTTGCAATTGGAAACACTGAGGTACAGGGGGATCATGTCATTTGAACACATGTCACTTGAATGGTCTAGCTCCAGAGTCTCAGCTCTGAATCACTATGGATACTGCCTCTTTTTCCAGTCCTTTCTCCAGCTTTGCCTTCTGATGGGGGAAAACCCCTGATCTATGAGACAGTACACCTTGTTTGGTCTAGTTGTGTGACTTTCAGCAGCTCACTGCCCTCTGTGGGCTCCAGTTGCTCCCAGTCAGGTGACGGGGGTGGAATGCACCCAACTCCCAGTAGGTCCATGACCTTACTTCAACCTGAGTCAGCCAACCTAAGTCCAGGCCAGTCATAAACCCCAATATCAGCATTGATCTGGTACTCACCCTGAAGCAAATGTCAAAGGCAGCCGCCCCCACTCCGCGTTCCAGTCCTTTCCAAGCAAGAGAGGCTTCTCTGGAAGTGTAGACCCAGGCCACAAGAGGGCATAGGTACACTGACTTCCCACACAAGCTTGTCGGTCACCTCACTAAACTGCATCCTCCCTCCTCCCACATCTCCTCCACCCAACCTGAACCCAACACTATTTAGAAAGAGTGAATTCAGTGCCCACTCTGGAGCCAGACTTGTGATGTGGGGGAATTTCAAGGTGGGGACAGATAATACTCTTTCTGTCACCTTGGGAGGACCTCACAGCTATGAACCAGCCCTCTCCCACCAAAACCCTACCCCAACACAGACACTCAACCTCACATCAAGTCCTCATTATTACTATCAACCCACAACACCAGCTCAGCTATATTTCAACACCTCCCATCCAAATCCTCAGTCTTGGCTCCAAGCCCAACCCAGTAGGACTCCATCAACATTCTTTTTTTTTTTTTTTAATTTTTATTTGTTTATGATAGTCTCACAGAGAGAGAGAGAGAGAGAGAGGCAGAGACACAGGCAGAGGGAGAAGCAGGCTCCATGCACCGGGAGCCCGATGTGGGATTCGATCCCGGGTCTCCAGGATCGCGCCCTGGGCCAAAGGCAGGCGCCAAACCGCTGCGCCACCCAGGGATCCCTCCATCAACATTCTTATCCCCGGATACTTCCCATCTAGAACTCTATCCTATCCTCAAAACCAACTCCTCACCCTATCCTCACCTTATGTCTATTCTCCCCAAACTCACTTGCATCCTAATGCTGTCATCAAACCCATCCTGTCCAGAAACTTTTGTTCCTAATGTAGGAGAAAAATGTGAAAGACTTTGAGATGGATACAATAGATGTCTCTGATGGAAAACTAAATGGGTTATTGGATTTTATGGGGTTTCTGCTTCTATTATTGTCTTTGAGCTACTGTACAACTCCATAAATCATAGACAGCTGATAACAATGCAAATCATTCTTGTCCGTAACTGTGCAAATGAGTTTTGTCAGGTGGAAGTACAATTAATTTCCTTCCCCCTACCCATGTAGAATAAACCAGTTTTGAATCTATTTTTTTAAAAAAGATTTTATTTATTTTTTTCATGAGAGACACAGAGAGAGGCAGAGACACAGGCAGAGGGAGAAGCAGGCTCCCTGCGGGGAGGGACTCAATCCTAGGACCCTGGAATCACACCCTGAGCCAAAAGCTGACGCTCAACCACTGAGCCACCCAGGTGTCCCCAGTTTTGTATCTATTTATAAATTCATTTCAGCATTCCTTGTTGACTCTACCTGTGTGGTTCTTTGTAATATCTTACTAACTCCATCATTTATTAATAAATCAAAATAAAATCTTTGACATATATGTATTTCATATATGTAGGAGAGTCATGGTTAGATCCTTTTTAAAAACTTGTCTTAAAAAAAAAAAAGACTTACCTTTTGACACTAGATTTGATGCCTATGTCCAAACTTAAACTTCTCCAACATAGACCACACTAATTTTGATATGAACCCTCATTCTGCCCATCTTAATCCTTTATCCTTATTATGACACCACGGCTCTCTCTCCAAACTTCATCTGATCCCCATCCCTGGCTATCTTCCAAATTCTGACCCCACCTCTGCCCTCCTAATCCTTAATCCTGCCCCCCTCCACCCCCTAGGATTAATTCATGGCCCCACCCAGTCACAGTTCAGGAGGCACCTACTCATTCCCCAAACACCACCTCTTCCTCCTTCCTCTTTCCCATCATCCTGGCCCCCAGAGCTTTCCGATTCCTGCTTCTCCCTCTCCACCTACACCCCCATGGACTCCCTCACCCCAACTGGCCTTGTTCCTAAAAGGCCATTTACCCACAATATTGCTTTCCCAGGCCTCATCCAAGTCCAAGTCCAATTGACTTTCTATCTGCCTATCTGAAGATTACCTTCTTGCACCTGATGGTTGTGAGGATAGGGGAAGGGAAATGGTGGAGTAAATTTAGGCATCCCTGTGTTTTTCAGAAGGGTTGGAGATGGAGTTGGTGCTGGAGATGAAGCTGGGAACTGGAATTTGGATGTGTTGGGTTTGATGTTTGGACAAATTTGAGATAAGGCTGTTAATGGGATTGGGTTTGGGGGATAGGCTGACCACAAGGAGTACGGTTGGAATTAGGGAGATAGGAATAGGGTGGCAAATGGCCATCTGGGAGCAGATGGTTGTTAGAACACGCACAGGGGTTGGAGAGATTAGAAAGTGGGATGAAAAATGGGTTGACCTAAGGAGGAGTTATGAGGATTTCAGGTGGGTTTGAGGAAGGAAATAGCTTTCCTCTTCCCTCTAGGTGGGTCCTGAGGCCCCAAGGTTCACAGTGGGTTCAACTGAGGCCTGGGTGGGGCCAGATCTGGGTCCCAGCTTGTCCTGGAAGCTCCGCCCCACGCGGAAGGGCCATGCCCAGACTAGGGGGTGCCTGGCAGGCGCCTGCTGAGCCATTGGGGGTGGAGAGGGGGAGGCCAGCAACAGGGAAATGCTGAGGGCGCTGGGGGAGGGAATTCAGGGGTTAAAAGCCATGGGTCCGGGCTGAAGTTGGACGCAGCTGGCGGTGAAGCTCAGCACCCCGGCCTCTCACCGAGGTAGGGTCCGCCTGGGGCAGGGGCGGGAGCGTCAGAGGGGAGGAGTGGGGAGAGGAAGGAAAGGTGAGGAGGGAAAGGAAAAGAACAGCTGAGTCAGGGAGATGGAGAGGGAAGCCAGAGGTTCAGTTATAGAGATAGAAATCTGCAAAGCTGCAGAGGGTGAACCATACTGAAAGATAAGCTGTTTGAGGCCAGGTGCCCGGGACGACCCTGAGAGGGTAGCAAGGGGGCGGAGAGGCGGGAGAGAGTTCCTGAGGGCCCGGCTCCCTGGAGGGCGCGGGAGGACGCGGGTGCACGCGGCCCCAGCCCCTCCTCCCTCCTCACTGGGGCTCCCCACCGAGGATGGAAATTAGGGAGAGGTGGTGCAGATTCCAGGGTCAAGGTTCTTAGTGAAGGAGAGGAGATTCGAGACTGGAAAGTGCAGGAGCAGAGGTGATGAGGAGGGGCGGTCAGAGACTGGGGGTGGGGGTGGGGGTAGGGGGTCGAGCCAGCCCTTAACACCATCCCCCCACACCAACTTCCCAGGCCCCGCCCGCCCTGCGCCCCACCCCGGAGTCGCCATGTGGCCCCTGGTCGCTGCGATCGCCTTCCTGATGGCGGCCTTGTCAAGCGGTAAGAATGCGCGTGGGTGGAGGCGGGGTGGTCACCCGAACAATGGTAGGAGGGTCAGGCCAGGAGGAGGGGGCGTGGGAGCTTCGAGCTCCGCCCACCGCCCACACGGGGCCAGGTCCCGCGGGGACAGCCCCGAGAGCTTCCTGCTTGTCCCTGCATGACCTGGTTTCTCCGATGGGGTGATGCGGTGAGCCCACTCTCCCACCGACCCCAGGCCCTTCCCTGATTGCCCACCTCTGCACTGAGAAGCCCCCCACCCCAAACCCGCAGCCCCTGCCCCTGCAGCAGCTCCCTTCCCATTCAAGGCCAGAGAGAGAGAGAGAGAGAGGTTCAAATCTTGACACTACCACTTTGAGCAGATAACTTAGCTTCTCTGTTTTTTTTCATGGGTAAAATCAGAACACAAAAGTCCCTACTACAAAAGGTATGAATATGAAAATAAGCAAGTGCAGGGCAGATAGAAGGGGCTGGCAAATTAGTCGTTATCACTTTATTTGAAGTACTCTCTCTTCATTCTCAGCGCCTTCCAGAACCTTTTAGTTTGTTCTTCCTTCAATCCTTGGGGTGACCCCAAACCTGGTTCCACCGTGAGTCAGTCCCAAAGATTCCTTTTCACGTTTAAGCGCCTTTTTGCAGCCAACTTCTCTGGAAACCCCATCCAGGCATCATCATCCATCCACCTTTATGTCCGTAGGTCCATCCAACCATCCATTTAACTGACAGCTGTTGAGCATGGGGCATTGTGCTGGGTGCTGTACAACAGACACAGTTCCTGCTCTTAATACCCAGAGCCTAGCGGGGAAGGATGCAGACATTATTCAAACAATTACCCAAATAATTAGTTAATAATTAGTCATGACTGTGACAGGAGGTGATGGCTTCAAGGAGCCAAGCCAGTTGCCTAGAGTTGTAGTGGCAACTCCTGATCTGGAATGCATTCCCAAAGGACTAGACCCCTGAGCTGAGACCTGAAGGAGGGAGGAGTCCTCCGGCACCTGGCACCAGGCACCACCCTTGGCCTGAAGGTGGGGTGGTTTCTCTCCTTTGGAGCCACTCCCAGGACTCGGTGCCCATGTCCCAAGCCCCTCCTGGGTACCACGCCCTGGGCTAGGAGCTCCACATGCGTCGTCTTGTGGAGCCCTCAACAGCCTTATGAGGTAGGAGCACTATAATTACTCCAGTTTCACTGCTAAAAACCTGGGACTCTGAGACAGCAGGTCCTGCCCCAATGACACTGGTGGTGCCTGAGTTAGGATCATGATCCATATTGTCTCCCCTGTCCCCCAGCATCCTGGGTTAGTTTCTGGTAACCATCTTCATTATTTTAGATCTAATGGTCTGCTTAGACCCAACTCTTTTTTTTTTTTTTAACTTACAGCATATTAAAAGTAAAGTTTATATCATTGTCCTAAATAGGAAAAAGCATCCTTTGCTATAAATAAAAGGTAAGAGGAAAAAAAAATTCTGAACCAGGTAATAAAAACAATGTGTTTATTGGGTTGAACCATCTGCCATTGCCAGTAGTGAACCCTTTTTGACCTCCCTCAAAACAGTGATTGTAGATGGTTCAACTTAATAAATTTTAGGTTGCTGGCTAAAGGCTTCTGCTTCCTGGCTTTAAAAAGTGAGCTCAGCGAGGATTAGAGAGATGTTAAAAGCCTATTAGCCCCATCATGAGACTTTCTCCTCAACAAAATTAGGACTGGCAGAGAAGTAGCAGTGATTCTGTTTCCAAGGCTGCAATTTGATGCCGCATCTCTGTACCACCTAAGATGACCTTGTGCCCACCAATGACTCCTGTCCCCAATTTTGAGAACCACTCAGCTGCTCCTGTGGTTTATGCAGGTGCAGAAGCTGGCCCAGGGAGAAGAAGAACCTGCTGGCTATAGAGCGGAGGACCTCCTGTTGTAGCTAATAATTTATAACAGTCCCCACTACGGATGGAGGCCTTACCTTACATTATGCCAGGTGCTGTGCCCAATGAGAGATGTTTTCCTACTTTACAGCTGAGAAAGCTAAGGCTAGTGATTGGTATAGGATCACCCAGCCAGAAAGTAGCACATTTAGGTGGACTTTCTCTCTCATTGCTGGCCACTGTGTCTCCGATGCCAGCCATAGTGCCTGGCACATATAACACTTATTGATTGAAAGCCTACTATGTGCCAGACACTGTGCTCAGTCTTGGGAATACAGCTCTGAATAAAGTGGTTAAAGGTACCTGTTGTTGGAGCTTATAATCAAGTTAGGGGGATTTTTTAAAAAGGCCACATAAATGTAAAGAAATATAAAGAGAAATGAGTAGTGATCATGGCTCTGATGAAAATCAACTGGGGGAATGTAATAGGAAGTGGTTGGGGGCCTGGGATGGGTAGTATTAGACCAGGTGGCCAGGAATATGGAATGGCTTATTTTTTCTTTTTTTTTTTTTTTAAGATTTTATTTATTTATTCATGGGAGACACAGAGAAAGAGAGAAGTAGAGACACAGGCAGAGGGAGAAGCAGGCTCCCTGCAGGGAGCCCCATGTGGGACTCGATCCAGGACCCCAGGATCACACCCTGAGCTGAAGGCAGATGCTCGACCACTGAGCCACCCCAGCATCCCACTGTGTACTAATTTCCTTATGTGTTCATTTGGCCTTCTGAATAGTTCTGTTTCCTCTGGGGTTAGTTCACTGTAATTCTGCCTATTGCCCTTAATACTTCTCTTTCCGGCTACTAGTTTTCTTCATGCATCTGGTGATCCTTGCTTGTCCAATCACATTTTCAGACAAACAAGGGGCTGGTGACTTTTTAAAAGTAACTAGTATGATGGGGTGCCTGGTTGGCTCAGTTGGTAAAGCATGTGACTCTTGATCTTGGGGTCATAAGTTCGAGCAATGTGGATTGGATATAGAGATTACTTAACAAAATAAAAATCTGTTAAGAAGTAACAGGTATGAAATTTGGGGCTATTATAAATACAGTCTTCCAGGATCATGCCCTGAGCCGAAAGCAGATGCTTAACCACTGAGCTACTCAGGCGTCCCTGGAATGGCTTCTGAGGAGGTGATGTTTGAGCTGAGCTCTCAGAATCAAGAAGAACATAGGCACATAACCTGTAGATTCTGAGTGCCATCAAGTAGAATATTTCATATACCTGATGTCCTGTGCCTGCCCTGTCCAATATGATAGCCACTGGCCACATGGAGCTCTTGAACATTTCAAATGTAACTGGTGTGGTTGAAGAACTGAATTTTTCTCATTTTAATTAATTTAAATTTAGATATCCACATGTAGCTAGTGGCTACCATATTGAACGGAATAGATCTAGAGAAAGAACTGTCCAGAAAGAGGTGCAGCAAGTACAAAGGGTCTGGTGTGTCTGGAGAATGGTTGCATATATCTAGAACAGAGTGTGTGAAGGGGAAGGGTGGGAGATGGGGGCCAAAGTGGCTCATAAGAGTCAGATGATACAGAGTCCTGCAAACTTTGAATTTGAGAGTAGTTAGGCTCTAGGTTATATTTAAAGCCATAGAGGCCCCCAGTAAATACATATTGAAAGGATGGGTGGATAGATAGATGGACAGATATGTATTTACTGCCTAGGTAGATGTATAGGTCAGTCTCATTCCCATCTCCTGAAATCCATCCTCATGGTGAGGTGAGAAAATGCAGATGAGGAGAAAGTCAGCCTTCTACTTACCTTGTTCTATGAACTCTGTGAACCCCCAGTGGAATTAGCACTTATACGGAAAAGGACATCATCACCTCTTTGCCTTGACTCATCTCCATTACATGGAAGATGGCAACTCCTAGAGGCCAATGAATGAATCATCAGTTCCTAATCACCCAGGGCAAAATTCTGACTCCTTCCCCAAGCCCAGGGCCTCTATCCATGTCCCCCCTCCCCCCGCCCAACCCCAATTCCCTAACATTTTCTCTTCTTCACCAGGCATCTCTCAGGAGTATCCCAAGATTCTCAACGGCACCAATGGGACCAGCGGGTTTCTCCCGGGTGGCTACACCTGTCGCCCCCACTCTCAGCCCTGGCAGGCAGCCCTGCTAGTGCAAGGGCGGCTGTTCTGTGGGGGAGTCCTGGTCCACCCCAAATGGGTCCTCACTGCAGCACACTGTCTGAAGGAGTATGTGGGGGTCAGGGATGAGGGTAGGGTCAGGGATGAGGATAGGGATGAGAATGGACTAGGGTGGTGGGAGAGTGGGGCCTGGATTGAGGATGAGGTCAGATTTAGGATTGGGGTTGGATGGGATTGGAGTTGAGGTGTGGAAGATACTTGGAGAGAAGGAAGCTGGTGGAGATGGGCTCATCCTCTCTAATCACCCCCTTCCTGCACCCACAGCGGGTACAGAGTTTACCTGGGCAAGCATGCCCTGGGGCGAGTGGAGGCCGGAGAGCAGGTGAGGGAGGTAGTCCGCTCTATCCCCCACCCTCAATACCAGATCAGCCCCACCCACCTGAACCACGACCATGACATCATGCTTCTGGAGCTGCAGTCCCCGGTCCAGCCCACGAACCACATCCGTGTCCTGCCCCTCTCCCACAACAACTGTCTCCCTGCTGGCACCTGCTGTCGGGTGTCTGGCTGGGGCACCACCACCAGCCCCCAGGGTATGCGCCCTCACAGATGGTCTGAGGGGTCAGTGGCTGGGAAAACTGGGGCAGAAATGGGAGGGAAGATTGGAGGAGGACTTCTTCATATAAATAACAATAAATGTATAGTTATATAGTGTATTTTACATATCACATATATGTGTTGTATATATCCCTTATATAAATACATAAAAATTTATATATAGTTAAATATGTTACATATATCCTTTAGACAAATGTCTATAAATGTTATATATGTCATAGATCATATAGTTATATATCCTTTATAAATACATAAATTTATAAATATGTATAAAGTTATGTTATATATATCTTTTATATAAATGTACAGTTATACAGTTATATAATATATATGTTAAAGGTCAAATATAATATAAACATATATATCCTTTATATAAGTATATAAATTAATAAAACCCAAATATTATAATATATGCTATATATTATATGTATAATACATTTATATAAATGTATATCACTATACATTTGTATACAAATATGCAGATTATATAGATTGATTTTCTAAATCACAAATTCTATGTTTATGTATTTATTTAAATATGTCTGTATATAAATTATGTAGTATAGAAATTATACATAAATATATTTAAATAAATATGTAACTTATAAATTTGATATAGTGGCAGGCATGTGTTTGTTAAGGGTAAGGAAATGCAAGTATATCTTTTGTGTACAAATTACATGTGCATGAATGTAGAGTTGAGCCTTACAGCAGCAAGGGCCCTTTGCATCTCCTTAGTGGGTGCCTGGGCTTCCTCTCATCTCATTCCTTCTTCCTCCCTGACATGCCATCTCTTCCCCTTCTTTTCCCCATCCCTAGTCCTGTCTCTCACCATCTCTAACCATCCCTCTCCTCATCTCCCTCCTTATTACAGCTCTTGCCTCACAGTCTCCCCGCATTCTGTCCCTCTTTCCCTCCACTTCCGTCTCCCTGTTTCTCCTGGCACCTGTCTCCTACCTCACTTTTCCCAGATACATATCCATTCTCTTCCCTATCCCCCTTTCCATCTGTTTTCTACTGATCCTCCTGTTTAATTCCCATCCCATAGCCTGTCCCAGACAGACATCCTTAGATTCTTCTTTCTCTCCTCCCCAGTGAGTTACCCCCAAACCTTACAATGTGCCAACATCCAGCTACGCTCAGATGAAGAGTGTCGCCAAGTCTACCCGGGGAAGATCACACCCAACATGCTGTGTGCCGGCACAAAAGAGGGTGGCAAGGACTCTTGTGAGGTGAGAACAATGGAGTGGTTGGGTTGCCAAGGGCCAGGATAGGAAGCCAGGATGGGAAGCCAGGATGGAGGTGGGGACAGATGCTGGGGGGAAAGGACTTGCTTCTAGCCTTGGGGGAAGCAGTCTTTTAAAATGATCTGTCCCAGGGTGCCTGGGTGGCTCAGTGGTTGAGCATCTGCCTTCTGCTCAGGTCGTGATCCCCCGGGGTCCTGGGATTAAGTCCTGCATCAGGCTCTCAGTAGGGACCCTGATTCTCCTTCTGCCTAAGTCTCTCTGTGTCTCTCATGAATAAATGGGTAAAATATTCTTTAAAAATAAAAATAAATAAAAATAAAATGAAATGACATGTCCCGTAGTATCGAGGGTCAAGATAAAAAGAGAGTACCCATGGCTAGAGAATATAATTCATCTTAAGCCTCATATTTCACTGATAATGTTGAGATTCAGAAAGGTTGGCATTCTTTCATTTGCAAGTGACAGAAGCCCAACTCAAACCAGCTTAAGCAATACACGCTGGCTTTTGTAACTGGAAAGTCCAGAGGTGTCTTGCTTCAGGCACCAATGGATCCAGGTGCCTAAAGAATGGGTTTAGGGCTGTCTCTTTTCAGCTCTGCTCTTTTCTCTTTTGTTTTTATCTTCATTCTCAATTAAGCTTTTCCCATGCAATAGCAAGATGGCCTCAGCAGCTTTGGTCTTACATCCCACTCTCCAAAGCAACTCGGCTAAAAAGAGTTTCCCAGTTGTTTACATGAACATCTTGAGTGTGAGTCTCACTAAGCTGACTTAAGTCATGGGTCCTGAAGCATTGCACTGGCCAGAGCTGTGGGATTCTCTGATGGACCAAGTCTGTCACAGGACTGGCTGTGTGGGTCAGGGAGGGGTAGGGACAAGCTGCAAGGATTGAGGGTAAAGGAGGGGCCTTTCCCCCAAAGAGAAAATCAGGAAGTAATTACCAAAATAAGGGGAAAGAAATGGGCAAAACTCTCCATAAAACACAAGAGACAAAACCTATGTCCAATAGAGGAGGCTTCTGAGATTGAGTTTTGGTTCAGTGGGAAAGAGTGATTAATGAGTTAATGATCTGTGCCTCAACTGATCAGTGACATATGCCTTGGTCCAGGGAGGCAAAGTGGAAGTACATGTGTTGCATACCCTACCCAGGTATGGATGAGTTTACTCAATAGTGAGATGGCACAAGGAACCATAAAGGCACAGCAGGGCTGAGGGGTGGAGGGGTGCCAGAGAACCAAGAGTGGGGGTTGAAGTAAGGTGTCATCACTCTCCTAAGACTGAGGAGAGGAGAAAAGCATGGAGAGAGAAGTCTCTTACTCTTGGTCTTGGTGTGCATCCATCTGTCTTTCTCTTTGTGGCTCTTGCTGTCACTCTGTTCCTCTGGATTTGTCCTCTTCTGTTACACTCTCACCCTCTCTGTGTACCTGTCTCTCTTTTGTCTCTGCCTCTACATGTGTCTCTCTCCATCTTTCATTCTCTCCAGCATGTCCCTGCCTATACCTTTGTTTGGCTCCACCAAGGACCTCACCTCTCTTTCTTCCCCCACTCAGGGTGACTCCGGGGGCCCCCTGATCTGTAATGGAACGCTCCATGGCATCATCTCCTGGGGAGACTTCCCATGCGGGCAGCCCAACCGGCCTGGCGTCTACACTCGAGTCTCTCAATATGTTCTATGGATCCGAGAAACAATTCGAAACCACAAAACTCAGGAGCAGAAATGGACAAAGGGCTCACAATAAATGCTAGGTTGGCTCACCTGCCTCCTTCCTCCCTCCATGCCCTCACTAGGTTTGCCCATTGCTTCTCTGCCCCTTCCAAAGTTCCACTTGAACCTGTGATCCATGTTCTCAGTATGTCTAATCCCAGCTGTCATTTTGTGTTCCAAAAGCATTAACTCACTTCCAATATCATGATCTCCCAGCTACTATATCCTGAAACACCTTGGTACCTTCAACATCCCAACCCAGACAACGTTCCAGGGCTCCCACCATTTCAACATAGTCCCAGATAGCCATCTGAATGTTCAGTCTGTGGAATACCCTTAAGTACATCCATTGGCCTATCTCCGCAATATTCTATGTCCCATGAATGGAATTCTCTACACAGTATGCAACACCCCTTCAAATATTTATTTATTGCCCACATTCTAGACACTTGCTCAAGAAGGTTCTAGATTCCTGTAATATTTCATCCTGAAAATATTCTCTTATGCCCAGAATCTGCCCCAATAATATTCTGCAGATCTGAATGATTAATCACATCACAGCTAATATTGAATCCTCATAAATGTTCATTCTCACATAGTTTGGGGTTCCCAAATGTCGCATCTCTACCTACATCCCGCATCCATCCTACATCCCAATATTTTTGCCAGTATTCCCCATCTCTGAATCCCTATGCCCACTAAAGATCAATAGCAAACTAGACTAGAGTTTTGAAGTTCAGTACCCAGAGAGGCCTCCATGCCTAGACCCTGTTATCTGCCAAATATTCTGTCCTTTTATCTCCCCCACAAGCATCTTTGTTCAGTGACCTCAAATGCAGTAAATGCTCAAGCCTCCTGAGTACCAGTTTTTAACAAGCCAGAGAACTCACTGCCTCTTTTTTTATCTGTAAATGGGGCTCATCATTTTTCCTCATAGCATTGTTATGATTAATGTCAAGCACTTCCACTATTATTATTTGCTTATTATTATTATTATTCTCTATAAAATAGAGATGTCAACAACAACCCCTCAAATTTACAGTGTTTGCAAAAAGTGTTACATTTGGGAGGCCTGGCTGGTTCCGTTGGTAGAACATGTAACTGTTGATCTCAGGGTTCTGAATTCAAACCCCATACTGGGCATAGAGCTTACTCAAAACAAAACAAAACAAAACAAAACAAAACAGAAAACAAGAAGTGTTGCATACATGTACTTTTTCAGCATTTATTCAATGCTGACCAATTGCAGGCACCCTCCTGGGTGTTGGTAAAAACAACTTTATTTAACAAATATTGGCACTTATAAGCCAAGCACTGTTGCAGGCACAGCTGATAAACAGTGAATTAGTTAAAACTGCCCTTGTAGTTTTATCTTTGTAAGGAGACACGATTAAAAAAAAGGAGTAAGGAAATAGATGGGCAGGTGGAAATGTGAGCCATGGCAAAAAAGCAGAGATGAAGGATAGGGAACATTGAGTTAGGGGAGTGAGTGGAGTTGCTATTTTATTTTACTTTTTATATAAGTTCTATGCCCAATGTGAGGCTTAAACTCATGATCCTGAGATCGGGTCACATGTGACCCAGCAGGTCCCCAGAGTTGCTATTTTAAATAGAATGGTCTGGGGAAGAGACCTGAGGTGGTGCCATTAAAAAAACAACAAACAAACAAACAAACAAAAAACACTGAGAGGATGGAGAGAGAGAGCCAAGTGCACATCTGGGGAGCAACACCCCATGCAGAGAATACAAGTGCAAAGGCCCTGAGGCAGGAGCCAGCCTGGTCTATCCAAAGATTGGGAAGATGGTGAAGAGGTTGGTGTGGAAGTGACTGCATTTCAAGAGCTCAGGCAGGAGGCAATGGTTCTTGGACTAGGTGATGTTCTCAGGGGAATTAAGGTGGCAGATTCTGGATCTGCTTGAAGAGATTATTGGACAGTGTTGGCTGACATCAGATGAAGAATGTGAGAGAAAAGACAGCCAAGGATGACTTCAATGCTTTGGCCTAAGCAACCATATACTAATGGAGATGCCATTTACTAAAATTGAGGCAACTTTGGGAGGAGCAGATTTGCAGAGAAATGCCAGAAGTTTTTGTTTTGAACTGTTTATTAGACAAGTGGCAACAAAGTCCACCCTCGGGGGATTTACAGAAAACTTACAATGAATCTAAATAACTGCAAATTGTGACGACTTCTATGTGATAATAAATGTAAACCATGAAGGATCTAAACAGGATTTTGTATTAGAGAATTAGAGGGAAGGCTATTTTCCACAGGTAGTCAGCAAGGACTTCTTGGAGGAGATGGCATCTGGCTGAAGACCTAGAAGGTGAGAGGGATCCACTTGAGCAAAGAACAGTAGCAATATCTCTGAAGGAGGGAGTCATCATCTTTCAGAGTCCACCATCCCCGGACTACAAGGGAGACTGTAGTTTAGTGTTTTATTTTTATTTTTTTAAGATTTTATTTATCCGTGAGAGACACAGAACAGAAAGAGAGGCAGAGACCTAGGCAGAGGGAGAAGCAGGCTCCCTGCAGGGAGCCTGATGCTGGAATTGATCCCAACCTGAGGCAAAGGCAGATGCTCAACCATTGAGCCACCCAGGTGCCCCTAGTTTAGTGTTTATTTTTTTTTTATTTTTTTTTAGTTTAGTGTTTAAAAGCACAGGAGGTAGGGGTGTCTGGCTGTCTCCGTTGGTGGAGTGTGAGACTCTTGATCTTGGGGTTATTAGTTCAAGCCCCACTTGGGGTGTAGCGATTACTTAAAAATAAATAAATAAAAGCACAGCAGGTGGAGTCTGAAGGATCTGGTTTTGGATGGAAGAATATCTTTTGGGATTCTCTGTTTCCTCTTCTGGTACTAACAGGATCTACTGCTCAAGATTGTTAGAAGGAAGACAGGCATTTAAAGTCTGCACACAGGGGCACCTGGGTGACTCAGTGATTGAGCATCTGCCTTGGGCTCAGGTCATGATCCCGGGGTCCTGGGATCGAGTTCCGCATCAGGCTTCCCACAGGGAGCCTGCTTCTCCCTCTGCCTAAGTCTCTGCCTCTGCCTCTCTGAATGAATAAATAAAATCTTAAAAAAAATAAAGTCTGCACACAGCAACTTCTCAATCAGTGAGAAAGCAGCATGATGTGGTAGAACAGAGTTTCTGAAGCCAGATGGCCTGGGTGTGAATTCCAGCTCTGCCATTGATTTAACCCTGTGACTTCACCTTCTCTGTGCCTCAGTTTTCTTGCCACTCAAATGGGTATAACACTGATACTTAACACCAAATTGCTTAAAGACCTAAAAGCTAAGGGTCACACCATAAAGCTAATGGAAGATAATGGCAGAGAAAATTTTTGTGACTTCAGGGTGAAGATAGAGTTTAAAACTTCCAATAGACCTACTAATCATAAGGCAAAGTTGTTTAATTTGATTATATCAAAATTAAGGATTTTTTTGTAATTGTTCAACGAAAACATAACAAGAAAAATAAATAAATCAATGGGTGGAGATATTTTGCAAAGTGTAATACTGACCTGGGGTTGGTATCTAGTATGTGCTGGGAATTCCTGCACATAAACAAGAAGAATATTCAAGGATATTCAATGAATTTGCAGAGGAGGAAACAAACAGGGAAGTCAGATGAAAAGCGTATAGACTCATTAGTCATCTAAGAAACACAAATACAAATAACAATCCCTTTAAGTTTATTAGATGGATTAGAAATCTTTAAAGTGAAATAGCCTATGTATTGGCAGGGAAGCAGAGATAATACTCTAGTGCACAGCTGGTGTGAATGGACACTGGTACAATTGTTTTGGAAAGTAATTTGGCACTCCTTGGCTGAATTAGGTATCTGCACACCTAGGACCCAGTAGTTCCACCTCTGATGTCTCTCCTAGGGCAATGATCATGCAGGTCACAAAGAAGCGAGTATGAAGTATCTGTGACTCATCTACTTGTGCTGGGAATTAGAGAAAAACTGAGCACCCACTAATAAGGGTGGGAGTGGGTGTTAGGACAAGGTGGGGAGCACCTTGGAGTACTACGCAGCACTCACAAACAACAGACTGGTTGCATGCGTGAATGGAATCATAAAGGTATAGTGCTACCAACCTCAATGGTTATAAAAAGTTATAAAAAGACTGATGATATTAAGTGTTGACAAAGATGTGGGACATTGGAATGCTTAGGCTGCTGGTGGCAATGCAGGGTGGTACAGCCACTTTAGAAAATATTGGGCAATTCCTTTTTATTTTTTAAAGATTTTTATTTTATTTATTTGAGAGAGAGAACATGAGCCCATGGGAGGAACAGGAGAGGGAGAGGCAGACTCCCTGCTGAGCAGGGAGCCCAATGTGGGGCTCTATCCCAGGACCCTGAGATCATGACCTGAGCCCAAGGCAGACACTTAATCGACTAGGCCACCCAGGTGCCCAACATTGGGCAATTTCTTATAGAGTTAAACATACACATCAAATGATTCTGCAATGCCATTCCTAGGTGTCTGGCTAAGAGAAATGAAAACATATGCCCACACAGTGGTGTGTACATGAATGTTTACAGCAACATTATTTGGAATAACCCAGGAACTGGAAGCAACCCAGATATCCAACAACTGGTGAATGGATGAATTGTTGTGTATCCAATACTGTGGGATACTGCACAGTGATAAAAGGAATGAACCATTGACAGAAAAATGTAAAAACATGGGTGATTCTGAAATGCATTATGTTAGTGAGAGAAGCCAAACATTTATCTGATGTTCAATGTAGATCAGTGGTAGCCTGGGCCAGATGAGGGAGGGAGAGCTTTTGCAAAAGGAGTACAGGGCAGCTTGCGGGAGGTGGGGTGGGGGAGGTGGCGCATTTGGGGAAGGTGGGAGGAACTGTTTCGTTTTTTTTTAAGATTTTTTTTATTTATTCATTTGAGACAGATACAGAGAGAGAGAGAGAGAGAGAGAGTATGAGCAGGGGGAGAGGCAGAGGGAGAAGCAGGCTCCCCATTGAGCCAGGAGCCCCACGTGAGGCTTGATCTCAGGACCAGGAGATCATGACCTGATCTGAAGGCAGATGCTTAACGATTTGAGCCATCCAGACACCCCCTGTTTTATGTTTTGATTAGAGTGGAGGCTACCTGATAGTATCCAGTTTCCAAACATCAAACTGGATACTTAAAATGAATGGATTTTGATTTATGTAAATAATATCTTTATTATTATTATTATTATTATTATTATTATTATTATTAAACCTGGGTGGCTCAGTGCATCTGCCTTCAGCTCAGGTCATGATCCCAGGGTCCTGGGATAGCGTCATCGTCCCTCCACCCCCACCTTGCTCAGCTGGGAGCTCACTTCTCCCTCTCCTGCTCCCTCTGCTTGTGCTCTCTCTCTTTCTGTGTCAAATAAATAAAATCTTAAAAAATAATAGTACATTCTTTAAAAATGAAAAACATGCAAAGTTCTGAGCTTAAAACAAGAAAAGCTATGTAGCACAATACTGCTGACATAGATTCAAACTACACAAAATGCTACTAAACCATGCACCTTAGATGGTGAATTTTATTTATGTGAATTTAACTTTGTCTTTTTAATTTTTAAGAATTTTAAAATTTTATTTATGTGGCTCTCATCATAGTTTTGGGTTTTTTTTCTCATCATAGTTTTTAAAAAGCCATGCAATAGGGACTCCTGGGTGCCTCAGTGGTTGAGCATCTGCCTTAGGCCCAGGACATGATCCCAGGGTCCAGGGATGGAGTTCCGCATCAGTCTCCCTGCGGGTGCCTTCTTCTCCCTCTGCCTATATCTGCCTCTCTTTCTGTGTCTCTCGTGAATAAATAAATAAAATCTTAAAAAAAAAAAAAAAAGCCAGGCAATAAAAAAATACAATAGCAGAAGGTACACATTAATGAAGGTAACAAAGGATACCTAGTAACAAAGATAATAGTAAAGATATACAATAAAAAGAATAGCAATGGGGGGATCCCTGGGTAGCTCAGCGGTTTAGCGCTTGCCTTTGGCCCAGGGCGCGATCCTGGAGTCCCGGGATCGAGTCCCACATCAGGCTCCCTGCATGGAGCCTGCTTCACCCTCTGCCTGTGTCTCTGCCTCTCTCTCTCTCTCTCTCTGTCTATAATGAATAAATAAAAAATAAAAAATAAAAAAAATAAATTAAAAAAAAAAGAATAGCAATGGATACATAGTAACAAAGAAAAGAGCAAAGATACACAATGGTGAGGAGGAGAGCAGAAGGGGAGGGAGAGACAAAGGGAATAAGGAAAACAAAAGAGAGACGTGTATACTCATAATAATGTACTACCAGTGAATTCAACTTTCCCCACCTGAGGCTTTAGAACCATCTAAATATATTAATACTTTTTTTTTTTTTAATAGCACCTACTTGAGAGGGCTTTGGAGAGGGCTAATTGCATTAATAGGTGAAAAGCACTCAGAACACCTGGCACCTTACTGAGCATTGCTCTCATTAGTATTATCATTGCTTTTATTGACAAAATTGTTATGACGATTTGTCTCTAAGGCCCCAGAGCCAGAGCAGCCAGCCTTGGGCGACAGCTGGGGATTTGGGAGAATGGGAGGTGGCTGCCCAAACCCTTCCTGTGGAACAAAAAATAATGACATACTTGAGTTGGAGATTCTGGTGCCAACAACACCTTAATTCAGGCAGGCCAGCCAGGTGGCCAGGCTTCCCAGGCATCCCTCCACCCTCCCTCCCTCTCCAGGGATTTTGCAGCCACTTGCCCTCTTCTTCCTGTTTTTGCTCAGGGCGATTTTAATAACAATGGGATCTCGTGCTGCAGGGATTTGGAAAGCTGGTGGTTGTGAGGGAGGGGCTTGGAAAAGACTGGCTTAGATACCTAAAGTATTCAGAAGGGATGTCAAAGGGATGTCCATGCTTCCCGGCATTGGCCTGGCACTCAAGCCTTTCTTTTTACCCTCCCAAGGCCCCGGGTGGTGAGATGCCAGGTCGTAGACTTAGGCTAGTCTCCCCTTTAGTCTGAAGGGTCCATGCCAAGCTCAGCCACTTCCCCTACTGGGAGACCTTTTATGAGGGACTAGGCTGGACTTCCTAGCCTAATAGAGGTATTGGTCCCCGCACCCAGTCCCACTGTGTGGGGGTGGGGTTCCCCAACACCATCAGGCAATTCTCCCACAATTCAGGTTAACTACACTGTCTACCTGGAAGTAGTGTCAGATTGAGCAGGTTAAGGGCTCCATCCTGCAAGGCTGCCCCCCTCTTCTGATGACAATGTCAAGTTCAAGTGTTGACCTCTGCTTCTGGCCAAGTGCTATATAGATTTGAAGGTTCCAAAAAAAAAAAAAAAAAAGATTTGAGGGTTCCACAACTGTCTCCTTGGGTTTGATTAATTTGTCAGAGCGGCTCACAGAACTCAAAGAAACATTTTACTTATATGATTACTGGTTTACTGTAAAAGGAACAGCCAGGTGGAAGAGATGCGTAGGGCAAGATATGTGGGAAGGGGTACAGAGCTTCCTTGCCCTGCCCTGTCTGGGTGCACCATTCTCTCCACACTCACTCACCAACCTGAAAACTCTGAACCCCCATCCTTTTGGGTGTTATGGCTCAACTGATTAACTCATTGTCCATTGACAATGAGTCAATGTGATTGATTCCATGTCTAGTGACTTTCCCCTCCCATTCTTAGATGATTTCCAAGAAAATCACTCATTCACATGACAAAACACACCTTGATTGCTTTCTTAGGAAATTCCAGGAGTTTTAGGAGCTCTGTTCCAAGAATGGAATTAAGACCAAAAATATACTTTTTAAAAAAAAGATTTTATTTATTTATTCATGAGACACACACACACACACAGAGAGAGAGAGAGAGAGAGAGAGAGGCAGAGACACAGGCAGAGGGAGAAGCAGGCTCCATGCCAGGAGCCCAACGTGGGACTCGATCCTGGGTCTCCAGGATCAGGCCCTGGGCTGAAGGTGGCACTAAACCGCTGAGCCACCAGGGCTGCCAAAACATACTTCTTCTTTTTTTTTTTTTTTTTTTTTTAATTTATTTATGGTAGTCACAGAGAGAGAGAGAGAGAGAGAGAGAGAGAGGCAGAGACATAGGCAGAGGAAGAAGCAGGCTCCATGCACCGGGAGCCCGACGTGGGATTCGATCCCGGGTCTCCAGGATCGCGCCCTGGGCCAAAGGCAGGCGCTAAACCGCTGCGCCACCCAGGGATCCCCCAAAACATACTTCTTATCATAAGTCACAGTATCACAGTGGCAATGGGCATATAAACCCAAGCTTCCATCCCAATGGGTTCAATGATAAGAGAAGCAGAGGTTGTGGGAGGGTAGGGGTGGGGGTGGCCCAGATTAGGAGGAGAGATAAGGAAGGATAATGTTGTGGCCACCCCAGAGAAACAGGGTAGGCTCCTGTATCTGAAAGTTGGCCCACGTGTCAAGACTGACATGCCACACACACACAAAAGGGTCCCTCCTGCCTCTGTGGGGTGACCACAATTGTTACTGTGAACAGGAGTCTAGATAACCATCACCACGTGGTCTTTCTCATCATGCTGTTCTGTTTACTGGCCCTGCTGCCTGCAGGCAAACATGCATTTTGAGCTGTGCTGCTTGGCACTGCATTTGCTGAGATCTGTATCTGCTGTACAGATCTGTTGTATATATTTTTTTAAAGATTTTATTTATTTATTCATGAGAGAGAGACAGAGAGAGAGACAGAGAGAAGCAGAAGCAGGCTCCATGCAGGGAGCCTGATGTGGGACTCGATCCCGGGACTCTAGGATCACGCCCTGGGCCGAAGGCAGGCACTGAACCGCTGAGCCACCCAGGGATCCCTTGATCTGTTGTATCTGTTGTAGACTTAATTGACCCAAGTCAGAACCTTCCATAGTTGGCATCGAGGAACAGAGGTGTGGGGTTGGGGGCTTCCATCAAGTGGCCTCAGGTAGCATGTCTGTGCCCAGACCTATCTGTGTGCCTCTCCCCAGCCCAGGGGTGGGGTTGAAAGTTCCAACCCTCTAATCACGCTCCTGCTGTTAGTTCTCCTGGCTACCAGACTCCATTTTCCTTTAAGAGTTGCCTCAGTAGCACCAATCCTGGTAGTATTAAAAGCAAATTTCTGCTCAAGTCATGATCTCAGAGTCTCAAGGTCATGCGCTGGGCAGGCTCTTGTCCCTCTCCCTTCCCTGGCTTGTGTTTCTGCACCCCTACGTGCACACACACACACACTCTGTCTCTCTCTCTCTCTCTCAAACAAACAAACAAACAAACAAATAAAACAAACCTTAGGGCACCTGGGCTCAGTGGGTTAAGCATCTGCCTTCCGCTCAGGTCATGATCTCAGGGTCCTGGGATGGAGCCCTGCATCCGGCTCCCTGCTCAGTGGGGAGTCTGCTTCTCCCTCTCCCCTCTTCTCACACTTTCTCTTGCTATCTCTCTCTCTCAAATAAATAATTAAAATCTAAAAAAAGGATAAAACCTTTATTATTTTTTTAAATAATTTTTAAAAGATTTTATTTAAAAATAAATAAATAATTATTTTATTTATTTATTATTAATTAATTTATTTATTTATTATTTATTTATTTATTAGAGAGAGAGAGACAGGCAGAGAGAAAAGCAGACTCCATTCAGGGAGCCCGATGTGGGAGTCGATCCTGGGTCTCCAGGATCACCCCCTGGGCCAAAGGCGGTGTGCTAAACCGCTAAGCCACCGGGGCTGCCCTATTATTTGTTTTAAAGCAGCTTATTATGAATAACACAAGGTGCTCCTCACCTCCACCACTCAGGAAATTCCAAGGGATGTTAAAGCTCTGTGCTGGGAACCATGGATGGAAGCCATATATAATCCAGGGAGCCATGGGAGGGCTGTGGCAGAAAAGAAGGAACAGGTTGGATGTAGAAAGACCCCTATGGGGTCTGTCTGGAGAGGAGGGCTTGGTGAGCCTGGAGACAGGGAATCCAGGTAGGAGGCTAGAGTGATGGTCCAGAGAGGAGGGGTTGGGGCCTGAGCTGGGGTTGGAGAGAGTGGGATGAGGGAGGGCTGAGGAAGGGGAAGGAGGAGAGCATGAGTTCAGCTTAGTGAATGGGCTGGTGGTGAGCCCCCCTGAGATGGAAAGCTGGGGCAGGAGGAAGGGGGAGATGCCGAGCTCCTAGGGGTCACAATGATGGGGGCCCAGGGGCATGCAAGACACCAATGGCTGCAGAGCAGCATTTCTGGGCAAAGGAGCAGCTGGGGTTGGCAGCAGTCTTGGGACAGGATGACTCAGGAGGAAGGAAGGGACACTGGGTCCTAGGGAGAATCAGTGTCCCAAGGGTCCAGACCAGAGGACCAGTTGAGTTGTGGAGCCATAAGATGGAGCAAGTAGGGTCTGAGAGCAGATTGGTGGGACAGTCAGGGAGCTGGGTTTGGATCATCCAGGAGGCTGTACAACACAGAGACCTGAAGTCAGGGAGAAACTCTTAAGAGCCATCCTGCCCCAGATGACAAGTGAAACTGTCCTGTGTATGCAGTCAGTGCAGAGGACAAGGCTTAGGACTGGCCCTGGGAACGCCCTTGTTTGTAAAGGCACCAGGGGAGGAAAAAAAAGTCCTATTTATAAGTAAGAGAGACAGAAAGTGGGAGAGAAACCAGAAATGCATGAAGGAGGGAGCAGCAGTCCACGTAGAAGGCTGCCTGAAGGCTGAGGAAGGGGAGGACCAGGAGACCACGGGGTTGCTCAACATGGAAGTCTCTGGAGACCCCAAAGACCACAGCTGTGGGGGCCAAGCGGTGAGTAGATCTTCATGGATAAGTCTAGTTGGGAAGCATGGAGAAGAAAAAGGGCAGGCTCGGGGTGGGGGGCGTTGCTGGTTCTGGTGTAGCTCTGTGGTTGCAGTGTCATCTGACAGAGGGTCAGGCACACAGGACATCTCAAAAATGTTTGTTGAGTGAATGCATGAGTGAATGAATGGGACAGAGAAATAGGAGAGAGAGTAAGAGAGAGAGAGAGAGGGGTGTAGAGAGAGATAGACAAAAGACAAAGAACAGCCCCAAGTTATAGCAGATAGTTCTTTACAGCTGAGAAAAAAAAGATTTAAAGATTTCAGCTTTGAAAATTTCTTCTTCAGAAAGAAACTGGGAAGGGCAATTTTGAGAGTGTCTCCATGTACCCATCTTTTGTGCCTCGTTTGAGGAAGTGGTGTGCAGACAAGGAGCTGCCTCCCAACCCCACTGTTCGGTTGAACAATCTAAGGTTGATCCAAAGCCTGATGGTCCCCAGTGAGTCCTGGCATGAGCTGAGGTTTTGGCTTAGGATTCCAAAAGCTAGCCTTCTTCTTTGTCTTTTTTATTTTATTTTATTTTATTTATGATAGTCACACAGTGAGAGAGAAAGAGAGGCAGAGACATAGGCAGAGGGAGAAGCAGGCTCCATGCATCTGGAGCCCAACATGGGATTTGATCCCGGGTCTCCAGGATCACGCCCTGGGCCAAAGGCAGGCACTAAACCACTGCGCCACCCAGGGATCCCTAGCCTTCTTCTTTGAAACCTGTAGGGACATTCATGTCTTCCTCCGTTCACCCCTGCACTCATTCAGTTAGCCATTCATTTGTTCATTCATATCTCTGGACGATGATTAATGATATAGGCTCTGGAGCCAGCCTGCTTGGCTGGTTGGGTTCACCAACCAGCAGGGTTCGCCACCCTGCTTGGGTTCAAACTCTGATTCTGCCACTTGCCAGCTGCCTGGCTGTGGGCGAGTGACTTTAATCTAGTCCTGCTTCAGTTTCCACATCTGTGATGGTCTCCATGCTGGGGGCCCTTGTCCCGGGTGTTGGGGTTCTCTCTAGGGAACAGACTGCATATTGAGCTTGCAATGATGCCCATGAGTAGAGCACAGGAGCTTGAGACTTGAGAGCTCAGGGAGCTCTCGGCAGGGGTGAGGGGTGGGGGGGCAGGCAGGGAGGGTGGCAAAAGTGCTCAGAGCTTTCCCTGAGGGCCGGAGGCTGTGAGCCAGTCCATGCCCTTTTTAAGCCTCCAGCTACAAAAGAAGGGATTTGCTTTTTCCAGGAGCCACAAGCTGCCAGTCTGTATGTCAAAAGAGAACCACTAGGTTGCCACTCCCCACTCCCTGCAGCCCCAGCACCACCAATCTGCTTTTGTCCCTATGGAGATGCCTGTTTTGGATGTTTGCACCAAACATGGGACCATACAACATGTGGCCTTTGTGACTGTCTTCTTTCACCTAGCGTATTGTTTGCAAAATTCATCTATACTGTAGGTGTCTGTGCTACACTCCTTTTTCTGGCTGAATAAGTGCTCTGTAGTGTGGATAGACCATATTTTATTTACCATTCCTCATGTGATGGACCTCAGTCAAATGGGTATAGAGTCTCTTCTGGGAGGTGAAGAAAATGTCCTGGAATTAGATTGTGGTGATGGTTGCAGAGTATTTTGAGTGTGGTGGAATTCACTGAATTGTGGACTTGAAAATGGTTCAAGTGCTAAATTTTATGTTATATGAGTTTTACTTTTAAAAAGTAGAGGCAGAGGCGCACCTGGGTAGCTCAGTAGATTAAGCGTCTACCTTCGGCTCAGGTTGTGATTCCATAGTCCTGGAATCAAGGCCCTCATGGGGCTCCCTGCTCAGTGGGGAGTCTGCTTCTCCCTCCCCCCATACTCATGCTCTCTTTCACTCACTATCTCTCTCTCTCAAATAAATGAAATCATTAAAAAATAAAGCATTTTTAAAAAGTAGAGTCAGAAAGAAGTCGAGAGAGAGAGGTGGGGCCCATAGTTGTTTGTTGTTGTTGTTTACCAATATTTGATTTTATTTTAAAGTTTTCTTATGTTTTTAAGTAATCTCTACACCCAGTGTAGGGTTTGAACTTACAACCCCTGAGATCAAGAGTCACACATGCTCTATTGACTGAGCCAGTCAGGTGCCCTGCCAATATTTTAAAATCAGGAAATGTCCTACCATAAATCTGAATTTCCAGCTTCTCCTGAAAAGCCATGGGAACCGGCAGTGCTGGTGTGTGTTCCAGATGGCAGCTCTGGAATGGAGCTGAGGGTGAATTTTATGACATGCAAATTGCACCTCAATAAAGCAGAGCCCCCAGCTATCCAGAAATAGAGAGGTGTTGAGTTAGCTCGTATCTCAAAATGAATCAAAAGCTGAAGAAAGCACAGACTGTCTTGTCCCTGGTTCTCTCTCAGTCGCCTGTCCCTTTCTCAGTGGAGGCCTTCATGTAAGGAAAAGAACCCCACAAAGTTTCATGGAATTAGATAAATCGACCATGTGCAGATAGGAAGAGCGGGCTTCTTGGTGGAGAACAAGGTGGACTGTGCCTTTAGAAGATTCAGTTAGGATCAACTCCAGGGGAACTCGTTTGGAAATGTCTTCAGTCTCTTCCTGATGCCCTATTTTGAAATCTCTTCCTTCTCTTCTCTGTCTGGGCTCTCTCTGCTCTGGCTTTCTCAGCCTCTCTCTTGCACTGTTCTGAGCTCTTAGCCACTCACCCTCTTGCCCACTTTCTGCACAGGGTGGGGAGGGGCCTAGTGTTGGTGCCCCACCCTCCCTGAGCCTTCTTCACCGGGAAACGGGATTAGAACCCAGTTCCCAGATCACATTGAGTCACGGGTCTCGGGTGCTGGCTTGGAGAGGAAGGGAGAAAGAGTGGGGTTGAATCTTTCCCCCACAACCATCCAGGGCTCTCCCCCGTCCCCTCCCCCCTTTCATTGTAAAGCTCAATTAGGTGCCATTAGCTGAGAAGAGTTTCTACAGGATTAGAGGGTGCCCCACCCCATGTCTTCCTGGTCCTCTTCCCTCAACCCGGAAATTGCATGGGCTGGGACAAAGAGAGTTAAAAGCTGTGTCAGCTGCCGGTCTGGGGCAGACAGACAGAAGGAGGGGGACAGGTGGGGCAGCATGACAGGTGGCTGAGAAGCCAGGTGGACAGTGGGAGAGCTGACTAGCAGAGTGGTGGGTGGATGACAGGAAGGCAGGTAGTGGACAGAGAGAGCAGAGACAGACAGTCTGAAATTGTGACAACCACATGGAGGACCCAGCAGGCAGAGGGACAAGGTGAGGAGGGGGCAGATGATCACCAATGGGGTGACACCCAAGGTGGACAGAGAGGGGAATGGGCAGGCATCCTGTCGTCCTCTTGGAGTTGCTGGCAGGAGGGGTAGGTTGGCAGGAAAAGGGCCATCTCTGAGATTCCCCCACATTTCCCAGGACCTGGAGGTGGGTCACCCTGGGTTCCAGCATCCTGTTGCTCTTCTGTGTTACTGGTGAGTTCCCCGGGGTGGGGGGGTCCCTTTCTCCCCAACAGGAGGCCCTAACTTCCTTCCAGGTCTGGTCCCCAGCCTGGCACTGAAGAGGGTAGGAGGCTGCCTCTGTGCCTCCACTCACCTCTGGGTCTCGGGGCCCTGCCACCTCTGTCTCCCTGAATCTTGATCAATCTCTACTCTGTTTCTTCCTGTCACTATGCCCTCTCTCTTCTCTCTATCTGTGAATCTCTGTCTCTGTCTCCCTCCTTTCTTTAAGCATCTCTCTGTTTTTTAACCTTTCTCTTCCTCTCTCTGTCTTCATCTCTGCATCTCTCTTCCTATCTCTGATCCCCAATCTCTAGATCTCTGACCCCATCCCTCTGGCCCACACCCCTGTCCTCAGGGCTCAGCCAACCGGCCACAGAGAAGATTGTCAAAGGCAAGGAGTGTGCCCGTCACTCACAGCCTTGGCAGGTGGGGCTGTTTGAGGGCGCCAACCTGCGCTGTGGGGGGGTCCTCATTGACCGCAGGTGGGTCCTCACAGCTGCTCACTGCAGTGGCAGGTAAGTTCCTGTCTGGGTGGTTCCTTCCAGGGGTAGGCAAAGGAAGGGTGATGGGGAGAGGAGCCCTCAGGGTAGAGGTTCAGAAGAGGGAGGTGCCAAGGAGTGAGGAGATGGTCCTGCAGCAAGAGGTTAGACAAGAAATAGTTTAGACAAGAAATAGGACTTCCTCAACAATGGGCCTGGGCTGGGGCTAGGTGGGGTGGGTGGAGTGGAGGGCGGGAAGGGTCCTGGCACCTGCCCACCTACTTGTTCCCATTCCCTCATGTTCCCCTTCCTTCCCATATGACCTCAGTCACCACTCAGGCTTTCCCTGACCCAACCTGGGCAATCTCTCTGGGCCTCAGCGATCCCATCTACAAAATGAGGAGACCGGGATTTCTAGGTCTGAAACTCTGAGCTTTTTTTCAAAAGGAATTTCAGGCACAAAGAATGGATTGATTCAGGGAAAGAACAGAGAGAGTTGTCTCATGACTCACTCTTTGCTTCCACTGACAGCCCAGGCTGCCTCTAGGTGGTGGGAACAGAGCAGGGAGCATGACAGATGGATGTCCCTGCCTCAGTGAAGAGAATCAGAAAGGGACAGGGATGCAGGGGCTCAGGAGGAGAAGGAGGCAAACAGGGGAAGTGGAAAGATGGTGAAAGAGATGAGAGATGGAGAGAGATAGAGCAAGCTTGTCAGAAAGTGAGGACGGCCATGGAGGTGCAGAGCAGCAGAGAGAGGCTGTGGGGCCTGGGAGCCAGGGGCCCACCCCACCCTCGCTGAGCCACCTTGACCCCCAGCAGGTACTGGGTGCGCCTGGGGGAGCATAGCCTCAGCAGGCTGGACTGGACGGAGAAGATTCGGCGAAGTGGCTTCTCCATGACCCACCCCAGTTACCAGGGAGCCCAGCACAGCCATGACAATGACATCCGGCTCCTGCGACTGGGCACCCCCGTCCCCTTGACTCGCAGCATCCAGCCCCTTCCCCTGCCCACCACCTGTGCAGTGGCTGGCACCAAATGCCAGATCTCAGGCTGGGGCATCACCAATCAACTCTGGAGTAAGGGGGCATCGGGGTCAGGGTTCAGGATGGGCAAAGTCTGGGGTGTAGGGTGAGAGATCAGGAGTCATGCCATTTCAGCGGAAGGATGGATCAAGAGTCAAACATGAGGATTGTGGTTTGGGGTCAGAGATCATGGTGGACCAGGGGTCTTGGGATTCAAAGTAGTTAAGGGGTTGGGTACAAAGCCAGAAGTCATGGGTCAGGGATGTGGTTAGAAGCCAGAGCAATGGCAGGGGCCATCAAACTGTAGCAAAGGGCATATAGAGATAGGATCTTGGAGTCAGGGGTCATGGACTCTGGTGTTAGAGGTCACTGTAGAGTTGAGGACATGGGATCCAGATGTTGCACAAGCTGGCCATAATCTGAGTGTGGAAACTAGGATTCAATCAGGGATCACTGGTCTGGGATTTGAAGCCCTAGAGGTTAGGGGTCATGGAGTCCGGGGTCAAATAAACAGGGATTATAAGTCACTTTGGAGTTGGGACCAATGGTTTATAGCTGAGTTTGAAAGTTTAAGAGAAAAAAAAAAAAAGAAAGCTTAAGAGAAGACAAGAAATGTGGGGTCTGGAGACAGAGAGGGACCTTAACTTGAAGTCAAGTTGCGATCTAAGTATAAGACTGAAGGTTAAAGGTCAGAGCATCTGGAATTTAAGAATAAAAGTGGGTCCCGATTCATTGCTTCTGAGGTTGGAGAGACAAAGAATGTCTCGAGTTATGGCACTCAGAGTCATAGGTTAAAGGTCAGGAGACTGGGTCAATGAACTGGGGCAAGGGTCACTATGAAATGAGGTCATAAATCTGAAATTTAGAAGTTTGCAGATTGTAGTGGGGGGTCACAGGAAAAGGGCAGGGTATAGACTTATACTTGCTTCCTTGAGTGGGGGGAGGTGGCTCCCAAATAGGGAGCTTTGGGGAACGCTGTGGCTTCTATCTTCCATTCCAGACCCATTTCCGGACCTGCTCCAGTGCCTCAATGTCTCCATTGTTTCCAGTGCTGCCTGCCGGGCTGTGTTCCCAGGGAGAATCACGGACAACATGGTGTGTGCCAGCGGCACCGAAGGGGCGGATGCCTGCCAGGTGAGTGGACGCAGTCAGTGCCTGGTCACCCAGGCTGGAAGTAAGAGACAGAGCAGGGAGGATGAGGGAGAGAGAGATGTGGTCAGAAAGAAGGGGAGGCGCAGGATAAGGCAGGGAGACCCAGGTGATGGAAGGAGGGCAGAGAGAAGGAGGGGTGGGAGGGAGGGAGAGAACAGAGAAGGAAAGATGGGAGGGGCACAGGAGAGGAAGAGGAAGAGACGAAGAGAAGATGGGGGAAGGTAAAGAGCTGGCAAGGATTTGGAATTGAGGCGTGTAACCGGTTGTCTCTCTCCATATGTCCTCCAATTGATGCTGGCCCAGGCAAGAGTGAGAGGATCTAGGATGGAGGCAGGAAAGGAGGCTGGTGGACTCTCCTGCCCTTGAATTCTGCTACCTTGCTCTCTTAGGTCCTCCGGGTTGGAGGCTGCCCCACCTGACTGGCCAAGGCTCCAGCCTCGGGGCCTGAGAGAATGTTTATAGATCCCGCCTTCCTTTGCTGGGATTGGCCACTAGTGGTTGTGCTCTTTCCCTCATTGGTCAGGGTCCCAGCCAGTCATCCTCTACAGGACTCTCACGGTTCCCCACCTCCTTCCCCGAGATTGGTCATTGAAGACACTCTCTTCGCTCATTGGCCAGAGCTCCAGCCAATGTCCTTGAGAGCCCCCTTCCCTGCCCCTTTATGGGGCCCGGCCTTCCCTGGGATTGGCCCCCCAGGAACAGTGTGTTCTTCTCTATTGGTCAGTCATCGCTGTGCCAGGAACGTGGGAACTCAGCAATGCTCTACTCTCTGATAACCCGGCTTGGTCGGAGCCACCGTCTTCAAGGCCTGGCGATGGGCTTGGGGATCGGGGAAAGGAAAATGAGAACAGGATTTCTCCCGTATTCATTCGGTGCTCCTTCTCCTTCTGTATTCCAGGGCGACTCTGGGGGGCCCCTGGTGTGCGGAAACGTCCTTCAGGGTCTGGTGTCCTGGGGGACCGTGGAGCCTTGTGGCCAAAAAGGCATCCCGGGAGTCTACACCAATATTTGCAAATATGTGGACTGGATCCGGATGGTCATGAGGAACAACTAACGTGCTCCCTCCACCTCCACCTTCCACCCCTCAGCTTGGGGGCTACACTGACTGAACCCTCCGAGCATCAACACCTCTTCCGTTATCACCCCTGGCTCCCACTCTTCTTGGGCTGGGGATCTTCCTCCCAGAACTCCCCCTCCAGCCAGCGCTTCTAGGTCCCGTGGTCGGGGGAGGGAGGAATGTCTGACTATCCGAATAAATATAACTGGAAGGAACGATGTTTGTCTATTTGATATCCTAGTGCTGGTGGACGCAGGAGGGAAGCTCATCAGTTCTCCTACTCACAGGTGTAGAAATAGAGATCACAGAGGGCGAGGGTTTTCCCTTAGGGGGTCACACAGCAATGGGGTGGAGAAAGTTACTCATAACAATAAAAATGAGGGCCATTTCTTCCCCCTCCATCCAGCACTCTAGGAACCATGCTCATGAAAGACCTGAGGGGGGAAATATTACTGGCCCCGAAATACCAAATGAAAATTGAAAAAATCAAAATTCATGACCATCGAATTAAATATCTATAAAATGTAACACTCTTCCACCTAGCCAATTCTGACTTCGCTTTGCTGGAGTTGTGGAGCACACATTATATTTAATGTGGGATGTGGGTTCATTTTAATATGTCTGTAATGATAGAAGGTGGGGTGTAGCCTTGGAAAGCAGGAGGACACAGCCTAGGTCTTAAAATAGTCCTGCCCATCCCTTGGGTTCTGTCTTCACCGCCATCCAGGAGGTGCAAAGGGAGCTTCTCCTCAGTGAATGGAAGGGGAGCTAGGGGGTGTGAGAGTGAGGGGTGATGGTGATGGTGTGGGAATCTTCCTGCTGGGAGTCTGCTACATTTGGCTCCCGTGGAGTCCTCATCCCAACCACCCCAAGGCAGGGCTGTCCCCCCATCTCGCAGATGAAGAAACTGAGCCTCAGCGGGGTGGAGTTCCTTGGCTCACGTCACTGTGGTAGGAAGAGGCAGAGCCGGGGTTTGAGGCCAGGGCTGGCTGCCTTAGGAGCCCATACCCAGTCATCTTGCCCCACTTCTGGTTAGGGGAGAGAGGAGGGCAAGACAGGGAGGCAGGAAGATCTCACTGATAACAAGCAGGCCCGGAGATAGAGGGATCGGCAGACAGGAAATTGAGGTGGCTCAGACTCGGAAGTCATCGGATCTAAGTCTCGCAGCGAGTAAGTGCCACAGCTGGATTTGGGGGGCCCCAGGGTTCCTGGGAGGCAGAGGCAGGAGAGGGGGGTGGAGGGAAGTGTGGCAGAAGGGAAGCCCCAGAGGAGCACAAGGGGTTGGGGCCTTGCAAGAGGGCTGACTCCCTCTCCTGAGCCTTGACTCCCACAGGCCCCAACCTGCCTCCCCCACCCTCCCGTCCTGCCCCTTCGGCTGGCAGCAGCCCCACCTCTGTGACGCCCCAGTTTCCCCCCTCCTTGGAATGGAGAAGGGAGGGCCCAGAGAAGGTCAGAGGCCCACCTGGGCTTGGTCTGTGGGGAGGGAGGAGCAGGGACAGGAGAGACACAGAGGCTGGGAGATCCAGGTGGGGAGAGAGAGAGAGAGAGAGAGAGAGAGAGAGAGAGAGGTGGACGGAGGCAGAGACAGAGAGACACAAAGAAAGATAAAGTTTTAAAGCAGTCCTGCAGAAAGAGATATGGAGGAGGAGGGAGAGGGAGAGAGAGAGGGAGGGAGGGAGGGGGAGGAGAGAGAGAGAGAGAGAGAGAGAGAGAGAGAGAGAAAGGCACAGGCATAGGGAGGCAAAGAGAAACATGACACGCAGCATTCAAGAGAGGCAGCAACCGACAGAGATGAAGAGACAGACTCACAGACTGACAGACAGCCTGACGGGGAAGGATGCAGGGCGTAGAGGGAGAAACAGAGAGAAGAGGGGCTTGGGGAGGTGACAGAAGCAGGCAGGCGGTGGGCAGGCACACACACCCCACCCCCAGGGCAGTAAGGCAGGGCCAGGAGGCCCAGTCATCCAGGCCATCCTGCACCTGCCTGGTGCCTGATGCTCTGACCCAATCTGCCTCTGAGCCACACCGCGGCAGCTGCCAGTGCCACCAGTGGGCACCCAGAGTCCCCGTCCCAAAGCCCGTGGGTGCGTGAGTCGGGAGGGAAGGGAAGACCCTCTTGCAGGAGCCTGCACTCCTGGAGTGAGCCAGGCCTCCTCTATCTCTGTACCTTCTGCTCTATCCTTCTCAGCTGGGTTGGGTGCCCTCTGCTTCTCTGTCTCTCTGTCTCTCCGACTGGCTGTCCCCAACTTCAGTGACCTCCGATCCCCGCTCTGATAGCTGAATCCAGCCCTCCACCCCCACCCCTCCCCCACTGCTGGCCAGGGCAGCTGAGGGCATAGACCCTTCTCCTGGTCAGCCCCACCCAGTTATATCTGGCTGTCCTTCAAAGGGGCAGGGATTCAGAAGGACAGGGTCTGAGCACCGTCCCAGGCTGAACCCCCTACTGCACCCCAGGCAGCCCTCATAGGGCCCATATCACCCTGGGGTGGATGCTGGGTGGCACTGGTTCCCTTTGCTCTCCTGCCCCAAGCTGCTGGGGCCTGGCTGGGTCTCAGGTGGGCAAGAGGGAAAACATGCTCCCAAATGCATCTCGCAGGTGCAGGTACGCTGGCTGACTTGAAACAGGGCCAGCCAATGACTTGCCCCAGTCAAAGCCCCTCCCAGCATCTGCCACATCCTCCTTGGCTACTTACAAGAAGCTTTTAGCCAAGATCAGCTCCCCCTCAAGGTCACCTTGATACCATAGATTTATTTTAAAGGTTTGGAGGCTGGGACGTTGTGAAAACCCTGTTGTTTCTCTCTGCGGGGGAGCCGGAGCAGGCCAGGAAGGGAGGAGAGGGCATGAACCAGTCCCTCCCTAGTCGCCCCATAAAGTGATCAAGGCCCCTTGTCCCTTCTTGTTTCCAGAAGAACCTGGAGCCTGCCCCTCCCCTCTCCAGGCCATGATGATTCTTCGATTAATCATGTTTGCTCTGGTGACAGGTATGGTGGGGGATGGTGGGGGGCAGGAGCCTCCCTTTCCAGTCTCTATGATCCCTCAACCCTCTATGCCTAGATATTGACTGGGCCAATGCTGAAAATATAGAACAACCCATAGGGCTAACCCATAGGGCATCTAAATGGATATATGAGCCATAATGAAGTCCTGAATGCCCCTTGCAGGGCCAAGCATAATCCCTTTAGATGTTACAAAGGGAAGAGGTCAAGGAGGGTCCCAGGGGAGGGGCCAGGGCAGCCCCAGTGGAGCAGAAGACACAAACAGCACAGCACAGTAGCCACTGAGCAACCAGTACAGAAAGATTTCAATCATTTAATATCCGGTCCATCCAGACAGTGCATCCCAGTGGGACACCAGGCTAGGGCCTGGGCCACCCACTCCTCTGTTCTCCCTACCCCCACATCTGGGAGTCCTCTTATGCCTGAGCCCCCTCTTTTGCCCTCACTTCCCTCCAGGGCATGTAAGGGCAGAGACCAGGATCATCAAGGGGTATGAGTGCTCTCCTCATTCCCAGCCCTGGCAGGTGGCTCTGTTCCAGAAGACACGGCTGCTCTGTGGGGCAACCCTCATCGCTCCCAAATGGCTCCTGACAGCAGCTCACTGCCGCAAGCCGTGGGTGCGGGGGCTGGGGCGGGCCAGCAGGGGGCTGGAGATGGAGAGATGGATGGAGAGGGGCTTGGGGATGGGGAGAATATGACAGGGTCTGAGATGGGCATGGGCCGGGTAGCATGGATGATGGACAAGGAGCCAGGATGGAAGGATGGATGGAAGGCATGGGAACTGGGATGGCGCTGGGAAGGGGGTTGGGTGCTGGGATGGGGATATAGTTGGAAAGGAGGCTTCAGTGGGAAATGAGGATGAGGTCAGAAGTGGAGCTATATTCCTCTGTCCTCTCAGGTGCACTCACCCCTTCCCCATGTCTCTCCCTATCCCTCCCCTCTCCTGCCTCTCCCCCACCTTCCATCTCTGACCGCCATCTCTCCCACCTCAGCCGATATGTAGTTCATCTGGGGGAGCACAACCTCCAGCGGCGGGATGGGTGCGAGCAGACCCTATCGGCCACCGAGTCCTTCCCCCACCCAGACTTCAACAATAGCCTCCCCAACAAAGACCACCGCAATGACATCATGCTGGTGAAGATGACCAGAGCAGCCTTCATCACCTGGGCTGTGCGACCACTCACCCTGTCATCACACTGTGTCACCCCTGGCACCCGCTGCCTCGTTTCGGGCTGGGGCTCCACATCCAGCCCCCAGTGTAGGGACTCCAGAGGGGGGCGCGGAGGAGGGGGGGGCGGGTGATCACGGTTGTGGAAGAACAGAGGGAACCAGAGGATCTTCAAAGGGGAGAGTCCCAGAGCACAAGAGTAGGAGAGGAAGCTCCCTGGGGCGTGTCAGGGGTGGGATTAATCAAAGAGAAGAGGGGAAGAGAGCTGGGGAGGGTAGAGACAAAAGTCTGGGTGTCAGAGTCAGACACAATGTGCCAGATCCATAGCCTACTAATTGTAGGACTGCAGGCACCTGGCTTCACCTCTCTGAACCTAGGTTTTCTTCTCTATAAAATGAGGCTAATCACACCCACCTACCAGGGCTGCATCAGAGATAGTATATATAGAACAGCTGGCATAATAAATTTACTCGCTAGCATTCCTGGTGCTATGGCTACAAGGAGAGAGATGAGTTGGTGTCAAGCAAGAAGGACGGGGACTGAAAAAAAAAAAAAAAAAAAAAAAAAAGGACGGGGACTGGCCACAGTGTGGGTACAGAGGAGGTACTGCAGGTGGGGAAGGGGACCAGGGGCTCTTCGTTTTCCATACCCCTTTGTGCCGTTTCCACAGTGCAACTGCCCCACACCTTGCGATGTGCCAACATCACCATCATTAACCACGAGGAGTGTGAGAAGGCCTACCCTGGCAACATCACAAACACCATGGTGTGTGCCAGTGTTCTGGAATCGGGAAAGGACTCCTGCCAGGTCAGGGGGCAGGGCCTGGGTCTCCTGCCACAGCCTCACTCCCATCTCTCACCTCAACCGTCTCTTTATCAATGTCCACAGTCTCATTCCCAACCCTAACTCCGTCTCCCCCTGCAATCCCAACTCCATGTCCACCCCTGGTTCCCGTTTTTAACCTCCACGGGATCTCCAGCTCCATCCACATTCCCACCCTTATTTCCAGCCCCAATCATCCTCCAATCAACCCTGACCCCATCTTTACTGCCACCCATAGCTCCAACTTCACCCCTAGTCATCTCACCAACCCCATCCTTAATCTTCACCCCACTCCTAACCCAATCCCCATCTCCTACCCGACACAGTGCCCAACTCTGCCCCTCTCCCATGGCCACTGCTCCTTTCTGACTGGTTGTCTCTCTCTCCATGCCCAGGGTGACTCTGGGGGCCCTCTGGTCTGTGACGGGTCCCTTCAAGGCATTATCTCCTGGGGCCAGGATCCATGTGCTGTCACCAGAAAGCCTGGTGTCTATACCAAGGTCTGCAAATACGTAGATTGGATCCGGAAGACTATGGAAAATAATTAGCCGGGACCAGCCCAACACCCCCCTAATCCCTACTTGGCAACATGGCTCTTGTTCATTCTAATAGTCAAGCCTGAGCGAGGTCGCCTTTATGTATTTTCTTTTCAGCCTCCTTGACCATGAGAGACGGTGCAGCTTAATAATCAACCTAGGGTTTAGAAGTAGTGAGGCTCGGGGGTCAAATCCTTCCTTGTACTGACTTGTGATTCTGGGAGAGATAATAGTTGTTTGGTTCCCTTTTGTATCCCCAGCCCCAAAGACAGCTCCTGGCACTCACCCCAAGGTTTCAATAAATACTTATTGAACAAATGAATCTTTGGAATGCTTACTATATGCCAGGCCCTGGTCCAAGGGCTTTTAAACATATCAACTAACTTAATTGTCACAAGGATTAAGTGGCATTATTATGCCCATTTTGCAGATGAGGAAACTGGGCAAGAGAAACAAGTCGCTTGCTCACAGTCACACAGCCAGTAAGGAGGAGAGCAAAGAATCTAAAGCAGGCTCTTTTCTTTTCTTTTCTTTTTTTTCTTTTTCTTTTTTTTAAAGCAAGGTGCTTTCCTAACAACCGAGCGAAACCGCCTTGATGGAAACTCGGTTTTCTTATCTGTAAAATCGTGCAGGTAAAAGAATGATAGCACAATAGGTAAGTCAGCATGTACATAATTAAGACCTATGAAAAGGAGCTATCGCTGTTTTTCTTTCCAATGTCCATGCCAAGTACTTCCTCCAGATCTGTCCTGGCCAGGAGGACAACTACTGGCCACCAGGGGCCGTTTAAATGGAAATGACCCGAAATCAGAAAAGTAATTTTTCAGTCACAGTCGCCACGTTATCAGATGCTCTGTAGCCACATATGGCTGCTGTACTGACCAGCGCATAGAGGGCATTGCCACCGTTGGAGAGAGTTCAGTTGGGTAGCGCCGAGCTGGACAACCTCTGGAGTTGACTCAGTTCCCACTGGAGAAAATGCCTGACAAACAGTCCAGAACTCAGGATCTTTTTTGACGTTCTGCTCACCTTTCAGTGGAGGTCATTGGCATGAGGAGTTAAAAGCCCAGAGCTGGAACTGAGGCATCCTGGTTGTTAGGTAGATTTGCTGTGTGGCCTTCTGTGAGTCACTGCCTTCTCTGAGCCTGGATTCCTCACCCGGAAGGAGGGAGTTGGTCCAGGTGATATTGACGCTCCTCTGTGGCCTTGGCCTCCTGTGACTCATGGGCCTGTGTGTCATCTGAAGACACACAGGTGGCAGGGAGGATGTGATGTGACCACACATGGATGTAAGGGGCAGTACCCCCCTACCCCCCAGCAGGAGGAAGAGGGGCACAGGTCCCTGGAATACACAGTGAACCCACTTCTCCGGCTGAGGGAGTGGGCCCCGCACAGAGCTTTGTGCTGGCTCTGGGACTCTGCCTCGTTCTCTGCTCCCTTTCTGTCTCCGTGCGCCTCAGTATGTGCCTACGACCCTCTCCTTCCATATAGCCATCTTATCTTTCTGCTTTTTTCTCTCTGAGCCAGCCTTCTGGCTTTTCTCAGGCACTAGGTCTGATTTCCTGTTTATCTTCCTCTGTCTCTTGGTCACAATCACCTCCCTCCAACACTATCTGAGACCCTGAAGCTTCCCCGGGGACATGGCATCGTCTCTCCGCACCTGAGAAGACTTCTTGGAACAGGAGACCTGGGGAATCCCCATGGAATCCAGCTCCAAAAAGGGTGTTTGGGGCTCCAGAAGAAGCCTGTATTCCTGGGGCCCCTCCCAGAGCAGGAATCTGGGGCCCAGGTTGGGTGCCAGCCTCACCCACGGCATAATTAGGGAGAGGGAAAGGGAGGGAGTGAATCCCTGGGGGCAAGGGTGGGGGAATTTCCGGGCTCTTTGAGGTTAAAAGGGAAGGCCAGGCCAGGGGTCCCGGGGCAGAGGAGTCGGGCAGCCCACTCGGTGGGGCAGAGGCACTTCTGGGTCTTCTCCCTCTTTCCCAGCAGCGACTCCCAGGTGAGGTGGGATGCACTTCACCCTAGTAGGGAAGGGTCGCGAGAGCATGGGTGGGGACCTTTGGGTGGCGGGCAGCTCTGTTTGAGCCTCAGTTTCCCCATCTATGACAAGCGCCTCTGAGCCTCGGACCCCCGCCCCATCTGTGGAGGAGGGCGAACCCCAAATCCTGCTGGGCAGTGGGCAGCCGGGGAAAGCCCGGGTGTAGGGAGGTCAGGAGGAGGCCACGAGGGGCGTCGTAGGCTAATTGTGCCCATCTCTGGTATTCGGGCCGGAATCGCCCGTCCGCCCCGGCGTCTCAGGTTAAGCGGGTCCCCGCGGGCTGGGTTGGCTCAGGCCCGGCGGACGGGCGCGGTGGGGTGGGGGTGGGGGTGGGGGTGTCTCTGACCGGGCTTCTCTTTAACCCGCCCTCGCCCCCCAGCCCCCGTCCAGGCCATGAGACCCCTGCACCTACACCTGTGCACCGCCTCCGGCGCGCGGGCTTTGGCGAGGCTGCTGCTGCCGCTGCTCGTGACGCAACTCTGGGGTGAGGCGGGGGACAGGGCTTGGCGGGAGGTCCCTGGGAGACTGTGCTCTTAGCACGAACCCCCGCGCACCACTCCTCCCCTGGGGGCCGCGGGACCCACCCGCCCAGCCGGAGGAGGCTCGCCGCTAAGTCAGACCCGCCCCTCTCCGAGCTCCGCTCCAGGGGGTCCTGCCCCCCGCCCCCCGCCTGGGTCCCTACTCTTTCCTCCTCCCGGCTTCCTTTCCCAGCCCCTTCCTAACCCCGTCCCCTCTCTCTGCCCCATCCTGTTCTCGCCCCCTTCTTGCTCCTTCCAGTTCTCCCCGAGCTTGCCTTACAGCTTGGGGCCCCCGCCCCTCGGCCCGCTCCGCACCAGCCGCGCGGCTCGCGGCCCCGCTCCCCAGGCTCCGCCGCCTTCTATCGCCCCCTGGTGGCCCCGTCGCGCTCCATTCCTGCTGCGCTCTGTCCCGGTCCCCCCAGATCCACCCAGTTCGCGCTCCTCGCTCTAGACCGCTCGGTTCCTGCCTCCTTCCCCTTTACCACCGTCCTTCTCCTCCCTCTTCCATTCGGTTCCTGCAGGATCCCCAATTTCCACCAACCCCTCCTCCTGCTTCTCTGGTTCTGGCCCCCGCCCCCCCCCCCAGCTCCAGCCCTAAACCCAGCCCTTGCCCTGCGTGCTCTGATCGCCGCCCCTTTGCTGTCTCCAGTCGCAGAGGCAGTGCTGCTCCCCAGAAACGACACGGGCTTGGACCTTGTGGTCTCCGGCGCTCCGTGCGCGCGCGGTTCGCAGCCCTGGCAGGTGTCCCTCTTCAATGGCCTCTCGTTCCACTGCGCGGGCGTCCTGGTGGACAAGAGTTGGGTGCTCACGGCCGCGCACTGCGGGAACAGCAAGTAGGGGGAACTCCTCGGGGCAGCCACGGAGGGGCTGTGCAGGCAGGCCCGGGGGAGGGGGCGGGAAGGGCTGGGGCACTTGACCCCAAGTGGGTGGGAGTCAGTTCTAGAGGACTTTCCTTAGGAGGAGAGGTGGGGTTGTGCTGTGGCCGCCAGGGGGCGGTGTGGTCCTTCTAAGCGTTTCTGGGCCCTTCCACCACCCCCGTCTTGCTGATACTCCTTGGGCTCCATTGAAGTGTAGATAGTTGAATGCAACAGACAGAAGCCAAGGTCCGCTGTGGTTAGGCATTTAGAAGTAAGGAAACTGTCCACCTCGATTCCCCACTGAGGCAGGAGGGAAGCGGCAGCTTACCCAGATGGGCCCCCAGCCCTCAATTCTTGCAGAACTCAGAGACCCAAACCCCTAATCATACTTCCCTCAAGAACTCAGATCCTCCTCCACTCCTCCCTCAGACCCAGGAGTCCAAGCTCCTACCCTGCTACCAGTACCCTCCCACCCAGGGACTCAGAGTCTGGTCCCAATCCCTAAGAAGGCTTTACCCCCATATATCTCTTCCCTCCCTAGGCCTCTGTGGGCTCGCATAGGGGACGACCACCTGCTCCTTCTTCAGGGCGAGCAGCTCCGCCGGACTATTCACCCCATTATCCACCCCAAGTACCACCATGGCTCAGGGCCCATCCTGCCCAGGCGGACAGACGAGCATGACCTCATGCTGCTAAAGCTGGCCAGGCCTGCTGTGCTGGGGCCTCGCATCCAGACCCTGCGCCTGCCCTACCGCTGTGCCCAGCCTGGAGATGAGTGCCAGGTTGCTGGCTGGGGCACCACAGCTACCCGGAGAGGCAAGAGCTGGGGCCCTGAGGCCTGTATCCTGGGAAATACCTGGAGGGCCAGGACTTCTGGGTCTGAGGGAGGAGGGAATTGGGGGCATGGATTCCCAGGTCCTGGAAGATTGGGGGCTGGCAATGGGTTTACCTACTGTTTCCTCCCATTAGTGAAATACAACAAGGGCCTGAGTTGCTCCAGGGTCACTGTCTTGAGCCCTAAAGAGTGCGAGGTCTTCTACCCTGGTGTGGTCACCAACAACATGATGTGTGCAGGACTGGACCAGGGTCAGGACCCCTGCCAGGTAGGGACTGGCCAGGGAGGCTGTCTGACTCATGGGAGCCAGGATAAGGAAATGAGAAATCAGAAGGCCCCATCCCTGTCTCCAACCGCAGCCCAGCATCACCCCATGTCCAACACTATCCCATCCCTACCCCAATGTCATCCCCATGTTTGACTCTAGGTCCTTGGCTCCACCTGTTTGTGCCAGGCCTTACCCACTTCCCACCCTCTCCTCAACTGCATTCCCATCTTTAGGCCATTCCTAAGCCCCCACCTCATCCCTATCTCTCCATTTGTCTCCATCCCCTCATCTGCCACAAGCTATAGTATCAGCTCCAGCACATCCTCGTTTGCATCCCCCTATCTGATGTCCACAACCCCCAAACCAGCCCAATCCCAACCCAAGCTCATACTTAATCCCAACCCCGCCCCAACCTCATCTTTAGCCAAATCCCTTCCAAATCCCACCCAGATCCCTTCCTTATCACTATCCCAGACCCCCAAGTGGCAGCCATTGGATTGGTGTATTTTTTAAATTTATTTTTCTTTGGATTGTTGTATTTACTTGATCTCCTTCCTCCCCCCAGAGTGACTCTGGTGGCCCTCTGGTCTGTGATGAGACCCTGCAGGGCATCCTGTCATGGGGTGTTTACCCCTGCGGCTCTGCTCAGCATCCAGCTGTCTACACTCAGATCTGCAAATACAACTCCTGGATAGAGAAAACCATACGCTCCAACTGACCCAGAGGCCGCGGACACCACCAGCTGCCTTCTTGCTACTTCCTCTGAAGTTGCAGGGGCTGAACTCTCCCCCTGCCCTATTTGAACCTTTGCTGCCCATCCACACCCTCAAACATCTCTCCTCTTCCCTCACCTCCCCCTGCCTATTGCTGCTCTCTGCACACTTTGAAGCCATAAGTGGGACAAAGTTTTATTCAAAAGAAGCAAGGAAGCTGGTGGTCACCCAGTCTCTCAGAGAAGTTGTCACGCACTCAACCTGCCTCCCTCTACCACTCCCTGCTGTGTGACCTCCTGTAAGCTAAGTACCCTCTCGGGGCCCCTATTTCCTCACCTGGAAAATGGGGACAATGAAGTGCCTACCTCATAGATGCATTATGCGGAGATGATCATATGAAACGAGTGTGTAGGTTGCTATGGTAATTATCAGTAAAGCATTAATGCAGGGGTTGGTGATCCCTGACTAAATTTTACCTGTGGTCATGATCTGTGAACAGGTCCTGGTGAGAACGAACATATGTGACCCTGTGTCCTGGGGAGAAAAGCACAGGGGTAGCCCCAAATCCCAAGCCCCCTTGCTCTAATCATCTGCAATGCCCATCTCAGGGCTGATGGGAGAATCACATTCCTCTCCCTCCTCTCATGTTCCATGAAGTGCCCCTTAACCACTTCCTTCCTCCCTCCCACTGTTTCCCACATCTGTGTCCACCCAACACTAGTTCCTTCCTCCTGTCCCAGCAGGAGCTGGGCTACTCTTGAGTCATTTGGTACCTTCTTTGCCTTCCTGGGGCCACTGGACCCTAAGGGACCTCACCCCGGATCCATCTCAGCCTCTAAGACCAGAGGGACTCTTCCTGCTTTAGTTGCTAAGTCCATGTAAAGAAGTCCTCTGAGATTTAGGGGAATTTTTTTTTTTTATTAGATCCCTCTCCATCCCCTCACCAATCACAAGCTCCAGTCCCAGCTCCATTGTATCGTCATTGTCTTCCTCTGACTCAATGTCCACAACTCCCAATCCATTGCCATCCCCACCCTATCCCAAACTGGCTTGGAAATCTCGCTCTGAAAATTTAGAAGGAGAAGGGCTCTTTTCTTCACCCTGAAAGTGTCTCCATGTAAATATTCCTACCCTGGTGGTATTCTACACAGAATCCAGGCAGAGCTAACAGATGTTTGGGTGTCTCCACTTAGCCTGGACTCTGGAGATGTAACATCAGGTGAACCTATGCACAACAGAAATGTTCTATCCAGCACTGGTTGTCCTTGTTTCCCCTTTCAAACGCCAATTTACTGAGCCCCTATTAGATTACAGGCCTGATGCTGGGCACTGGGACCCTTGTGGTGACCATAACAAGGTCCTTGCCCTCACGAAGCCCACAGAAGACTGGCACACAGCTTCCAGCACAGAGCCTCTCCAGCTCCCTTCCTCTGCCCCCATTAGCACACCCAGGAAGCGCCAATCAGGCATATCAGCTGAGTTTGTCATGGGAGACTCAGAGTGAAGAAGGTGGGAACTCGATTCGTTTTTAAAGGCAAATCACCCGTTCCTTTAGTCATCACGCTACAAGTGTTTACTGAGTCATGTTCTACTCTAGGTCCTGGAGATGAATCAGCTCGAACTCTACCCTCAAGGAGCTGCTAGTCAGGTCAGGGGGACAGGCAACATTTCCATTCTTGTCATTCAGGTTTCTACTCATTCAGGTTTCTACTCAAAGGTCACCTCCTCAAAGAGGTCTTCCAGGTTTGCCCTAGCTAAAGGGGTCCTCTGCCCTCACCTGGACAACAATCCATCGCTTAGTTTATTTCTTTTGCAGCACTTGTTAGAGCTGAAATGACCACATTTATTTGTTTACTGCATAATGATCTGTCCCCTCTCTCTCCGGACTCAGTCCATGGAAGCAGAGGCTTTGATTTATTCACTGTGATTTTAAGCACCTGGCATAGTGCCTGGCACACAGAAGCCACTCAATGCATCGTTGGATAAACAACACAAACTGATCAGCGCTGTACCAGAAAGAGGCACAGGGTGCCCTCAGGAGAGGCCATGCACTCTTTCCAGAGTCAGGGATGTCTTCTCAGATCAGGGGACATTTGCATGGGGTTTAAAAGGGTAAGTAAGAGTGTAATAGGTAGAGAAGGAAATGTATTTCTGTCACTTACTTTGTGACCTTGAGAAAATTACTGGAATGCTCTCTTTCAGTTTTCCCCTCTGTGGAATAGAGATTGAATAGACCCTTCCAAGGATTAAATGAGATCATATATATGAAATGCTTACCTGCCAGGCACAGAGTATGGCCAATAAAGGTAGCTATCATAGGGCACCTGGATGGCTCAGTTGGTTGGGCATCAGACTCTTGGTCTCAGCTCAGGTCTTGATCTCATGGTCATGAGTGCAAGCCCTGTGTAAAGTGCCATGCTAGGTATAGAGCCTACTTAAAAAAAATAAGTACAATTTTTAAAAAGGTAGCTATTAAGGTGTTACCAAAAACAGTTAGTATGGTGCTTAACACATAGTGGCTCTTCAGTCTCTGGTTTCAAGGATGGACCTCCCCGATTGGAGAGAGAGTAAGACACCCTACAACCACGAGTGATGTGTATTATAATGGGAGCAGTGCAGGACTCTATAGGAGATGGAGACTTATTACATTTGTTGAATGCTTACCATGTGCCAGGCGCTGTTTTAAGTGCTTCACATGGGCTAATTCACTCAATCACCCCTCAACCTGGATTATTATTACTTAATAGATGGGCCAACTGAGAGAAGTGCAGTGACTCGCCCAAGGTAACACACCTAAAAATTGCCAGCATTGAGATTTGGATCTAGGTGGTCCAGTTCCAGAATCTATGCTCTAAACCACTACACCAAGTGATGCATCCAAGGGGAGCCCAGATCCAGAGTGATAATCAGGCTTACTACAACAGAAAGTGGGGGAGTCTGCGAGAGCTCAGGGAAGAAAAGATGTACTGTTCCTTAAGAAATCAGAGAAGACGGGCAGCCTGGGTGGCTCAGCGGTTTGGCGTCTGCCTTCAGCCCAGGGCGTGATCCTGGAGACCCAGGATCGAGTCCCATGTTGGGCTCCCTGCATGGAACCTGCTTCTGCTTCTCCCTCTGCCTGTGTCTCTGCCTCTCTCTCTCTCTCTCTCTCTCTCATAAATAAATAAAATCTTAAAAAAGAAAAAGAAATCAGAGAAGACTTGGGGGTGGGGGACATTTAGGTTGACTCTTGAAGGATGAGTAGGAGTTTACCAGGAAAAGAAGACTATGGAGAAAGGCATTCATTCATTTAATTAACATTTCCTGAGGCCTCCCAAGAGCTCAGCCCTGAATAGATGATTCTGGGGACACAGAGATGAATCAGACTTGGGGTTTGGCCCTGCAGGGGCTGCCCACCTGATAAGGAGGAAAGATAGGGAGAGAGGCAGGTAGGAAGGATAGTGGGAGGGGGGAGATGAAAAAATGGGCAACGTTCTCAGGACTTAGCCAAGATCTGGTGGTATTAAGAGAAAAGCAAAGTGTTTCGTTCCAGGCAGGTTGGGCATGTGGGTCTTAGGTGGTAGGAATATGAAGATGGGGGTAGGGTAGTTTATGATGAGAGTGAGTTAATCCAGTTGGGACCATATTTCCTCAATCTTCTAGGAGAAGCCTTTGTCCCTGCGAGAAGGGGCCCAGATGCCCAGAGCAAGGAGGGCTCTGTAGGGTGTGTGCACGTGTATGGCCCTTTGTGGTCTCTGCCTTGCTCAGTCTGTCTCTCTCTTTCCTTCTCTCACCCTGGATCCTTCTGTATCTCTGTCCTCTCTTTTTAAATTTTCTCTCTCTCTCTGCCTTGCCTCATCCTGCCTGCCTTATTTCTACTGAGTCTCTGTTCTTTCTCCCAACCCTCACCTGCTTTCTGGGGAGTCCTCCTGCATCTCCCTCTAGCCTGCCTGGGACCCTGGTCCCAGCTCACCACAACTTCATTCAAGATAAATTTGCTTCCACCTCAGGACCCAGCCTCAGGGATCATTTTTCTCTCTCTCTTCCTCCTCCAGACCACAGAATATCCTGTATCCAGGTCCTGCCTCCCAAGATCCTGGGAATGAGGGTTCCCTTCTCTGGAGATCCCAGGAATACTCCACATCCTAGGGCTCCTCCCCATTCAGCCCAAACCTTGCCCAGCAGGCCACCAGCTCATCCTGCAGGGGGGTCCCCCTGCATGCCTCCATTCTCAAGGCCCCCAGTCAAGGCCCCAGGGCTTCCCCCTCCCCCTGGGACATTTCCCAACCCAGATTAATCACAGGGGCGGCCCCAGAGAGGAGGAAGGAGCTGGCATGGCTTACCTTCAAGAGGGACTGCTCGCCTGAACGTATGCTCAAGACCCAGGCACCCCAAGGCCATGAGGCTGGGATTCTTCTGTGCTCTGCTTTCTCTCCTGGCAGGTGAGGCTCCTGTAGTCCATCCTGCTGCGCCTCCATGGTCCCAGGAGGCCCACCAGGCAGCTTGCCCTTGAAGGAAGCTTGCAGGCTTCCACTCCTTCTTACTAGGCATCTCAGTACCTCTCCCCCAGCCCTCCCATCGTGCTCACCATTGACCCCTCTGCCTCCACCCAACCCCAGGGCATGGCTGGGCAGACACCCGAGCCATTGGGGCTGAGGAATGCCGCCCCAACTCGCAGCCCTGGCAGGCCGGGCTCTTCTACCTCACCCGTCTCTTCTGTGGGGCTTCCCTCATCAGTGACCGCTGGCTGCTCACAGCTGCCCACTGCCACAAGCCGTAAGTGACCGGGGCACCACTGGGGCGGGGCTGGAGGTGAGGGGGCTGAGGGGCTTTTGGTAGAGGAGGGAGGGAGCTGCAGTTGGGAAGGATTTAGCCTTCATTTTTGTTCCCAAAAGTTCTACTATTAGAATTAGAGTTGACTCTCCAAATTCTAGGGTCCTGAATAATCTATTAGGATCTACAATTAAAAGCTCTTAAAAGCCTATGACCCAGAAAAATCCAGAGTCATGGACTCCTAAAATCTCAGATCCATGAGATTTTACATTAGTTTCAGTGAATTCTAGAATCGGAGACTCAGGTTCTGGTAGAATCTGAGGAGTCTAGCGCAGCACTGCCCTGTGGCTGTATGTGGGTATGTAACTCCAGCCACATAGCTAGGCTTAGATTTCCTAGTAGACATATTACAAATAGTGAAAAAGAAATGATTAACGTTAATTTTAATAATAGACTTAACTTGACATGGTCAAAATAGTGTATCAATATCCAATGCATTTTTCAATACTTATGAATGGTATAGTTTAGTCTTCTTAAAAATACTACACTTTTGAAATTAGATATGCATTTTACACAAAATGACATGTCTCAACTTGGACTAGTCACATTTCAAGGGCTCAGTCGTATGGGATAGCACAACCCCAGATTCAATATTCTAGCTAGGTTCATTGACTATAAAAGCTCATGGTCCTAGAATCTTTGATTCACAGTATCCTAGAATACTGTGACTTGCAGAATTCTAGAATCTTACATCAATAGAATTCTAAAAGCTTAGATTCATAAAAGTCTAGAATCTGGTGAATTAAACATCCTAGTCTAGAATGCTATCATTCCAGACTCTTAAAATACCCAAAGTTTTAATTGAGAGAATTTTGAGAGAGTTCTGGAGCCTCAAATTATTTGAACCCTAGATTCTTAAATTTCTAAAATCATAAAATTATAGAATTATAGATTGATGAAATTCATTTTATAGTCCCAGAATACTTGAATTCTAGGCTCTTTAAATCCTTGTCTCATTCAGATAATTTTAAAACCCCAGACCTTTGATCTAGAGAAATCTAGAATGTTAGAATATTGGTTTCATGACATTCTAGAACATAGAATTCTAGAATCGTGGGTTCCTAGAGTGTTAGTATCTTAGATTTCTAGAATCTTAGATACTGAACATTCTAATAGAATATTAGAATCTAGCTGATGCAGAAATCCTTTCTATATTACCTCAAGAAAGGGGCAGTCCATCCTGTTCTGATATTCTTCCCTCCAGGAATGAAGTACAGGTGCTGAATGAAGTACACAATGCTGTGTGGGAATTTCCCATCATGCACTGCTCCATGATAATGCCTCTTTCGGCTCAGGAGAACGATGTTCAGATCTCAGCCCCAAAGGCTAAGGAGAGAAGCAGAGATGTGGAAGTAGAAAAGATTCAGGCTTGGGGATGAGTTGAGTTAGGGGAGACTGGTTTTCCAGACACAGAGTCCAGGCAATGAGGTGACAGAGATGGAAGTAACGTCTCATACTCCTCAAATCCTGAATTTGCAGTCATAATCCTGGTCCCTAAGATCAGAGGTTAGAGACCAAGGCATGGGCATGTACACCCCCCAGAGAGTCTGCAGCTGTCCAGGGCAGGGACCCAGAGCAGAACAAATAGACTGAAAGATTGAGGTCAGGCCTCAGGAAGACATGCACTGAGGGTGAGGGATAGGCTGATAAGAAAAGCCTGAGGCCATGGATGACCCCCACCTTGAGGATTTTCCATTTCCCATCCCCCTCCATGCATACACACACACACACACACACACACACACCCCACACACAGAGCCACTCCCCACAGAAGCCACCAGACCTGTGGGGACAGGGGTGGGGCTGTTGTTGTGTGGTGGGTGGAGCTCCTGTGTGCCTACACAGTTCCAGGGGACCTAGGTCACCACCAAGGCTCCAGGTGGGGCAGGAAGGAAGGTGGCTTACTTGGTATGGGACTAGGAAGGGGTGTAAGCTTTTAGGGGAGAGCTACAAAGGTAGAGGCAGACAAATGGAAGGAGTGAGAAACTGGGGCCCAGAGAGGATGTGTGCCTTGCTTAAAATCACACAGCACTCTGGGTCATACAGAAATGATGGGGGCCCAGAGACAGTGTGTGGCCTCTGAAGCACGTATCACCTTGTTGGACAGCCTGATTGACCTCTGAAGCCTGTCCCAACAGGTATCTGTGGGTCCGCCTCGGGGAGCACCACCTCTGGCAATGGGAGGGTCCAGAGCAACTGTTCCGGGCCACGGATTTCTTCCCCCACCCTGGGTTCAACAAGGATCTCAGGGCTCATGACCATAGTGATGACATCATGCTGATCCGTCTGCCCAGGAAGGCATACCTGGGACCTGCTGTGCAGCCCCTCAACCTCAGCCAGACCTGCGTCTCCCCAGGCACCCAATGTCTCATCTCAGGCTGGGGGGCCGTGTCCAGTCCTAAGGGTACAGCCTTGTCCACAACTCAATCCCTTGTGTCTCAGGCTGAGAGTCTGAATCCCCCCATTTCTCTGTCTCTGCCTTTTCATCTCTGAGGTAAATAGATAAATAAATGATAGATGATAGATAGATATAGATAGATAGATAGATAGATAGATAGATAGATAGATAGATGATAGAAAGAGAAAAAATGAAGATGCTATAAATTTTAAGATGCATCATTATTTACAACCAATAAGAACAGGGGGAAAAAGTTCCCATTAATCCTTGTATGACACCATTTGCTGGAAGACACTCCCTGATTTCAGAGATGTTTAAATATGAAAATATACACATCATGGAGTTGAAATGGGGCCTCTCTCTCAGAGTCACAAATCAGCAACCCATTAGCCATATTTAGCCTCCCACATCCGTCTTCATTTTCAAAACGCCTTGAAAAAATAGTCTGAGCTTGGGAGATTTTACAGAAAAGCCAAATTTCTTAGTTTGCTGGGAAAAAGAACTGGCAACGCCAGAGCCACATTCCCCAAATAGCTACCATTGGGCAGGATCAGTGAAGGCTGCTGCCTTCAGCTCAGACATGGGTTCTCTGGGCCCCTACAGTGCCCCCCCCCACTGGCTGCTGTGTCTGCACAGGTCCCTTCCACCCACTTCTATTTGCCTGTCAAGCCCATCTGAATCTGTGCCCCTAGATTATATAAGTGGGCATATGCATATCTATATCCATATCTATATTATACATGCTGTGTCTCCCTGTCTGTAGCTACTATCTCTTAAGTCTTTATCTCTGTCTCTGTCAATGACCACAAATGCCTCCTCCCTTTCTCATTGCCTTCTCCCTTGGCATATCTGGGCCTGTTCCTCTCTCTTCATTCCTGCACGTAAGAATCTCTTTCCTCTTAAGGGGTCTATCTCCTGTCATGGGCTCTATTTCTGTTTCTCTCTCTCTCTCTGTGGGTCTCTCTCCCTCCTCAAACATCTATTTCTCTTTCACCCTATAATTCTCTTTGTCACTGTCTCTCGTTTCTATCTTTGAGAGTCTTCTGCTGTGTCTCCGTGGGTCCTTCTTAGGGAAGGGTCTGGGTGGAGGGGCTGCTGAGTGTGATGGGCACAGCTGTTGATCCTCTATGGGTGGGCCCCTTTTGCCAACAGTGCAGTACCCACTCACGCTACAGTGTGCCAACATCAGCATCCTGGAACACAAACTCTGCCATCGGGCTTATCCAGGCCACATCTCGGATGGGATGCTCTGTGCCGGCCTCTGGGAGGGGGGCCGAGGCTCCTGCCAGGTGAGACCTACTCTGGGGAGGGGGGGAATGGGTATCCTGCTGGATTCCTGGGTCCTAGGGAATTAAGGAATTGAGGACCCAGGATTCCTGGATGAAAGCAAGGAGGGACCTGGGACACTTAGGTTCTGGGAAAGGATGGGGCCTCAGTCAGATTCCTGAATTTAAAGGGTACTGGAGGCCCAGACTCTAGGTTCTAAAGGAGGAGAAGACTGGGAGTACAGACATTAAATCCTGGGGGAACACAATAAAGCATCTGAACTTCACTCAGTGCTGCCCAAGCCCTCCCTTCTTCCCTCTACCCAACCTGGGCAGTAGGACGAAGGGCCACAGTTGCTGAGTGTTTATATAGAGAGTAGGTTGATTTTATTTTACATGCTTTTGTGTTAATGTTGGAAAACTAATCACAAGCAGTTTCTAAACCAAAAATGACATGTTGTAAAAGGACAATAAACGTTGGGTCAAAATGTAAAAAAAAATATAAATAAATAAACAAATAAACAAACAAATAAATAAATAAATCCTGGGGGAAGAGGGGACTAGGATCCCAGAGTGCTAAGTGCAGGGGTGAGGTGAGGGCTGTGAGCTCTTACTCCTGGGTCTGAGGGAGGAGGGACTGACTACCTGGACGCCAAAGTGTCTGGAGAGGAGGAAACTGGGCGCTTCCGGGGAGGAAGTGGCCAGTGTCATATCACGAGTACACTTGTTTAATAGTTTCTTTGCTCTTCTGCTGCGCACAGGGTGACTCTGGGGGCCCCCTGGTTTGCAACGGGACCCTGGCTGGTGTGGTGTCTGGGGGTGCCGAGCCCTGCTCCAGACCCCGGCGCCCAGCCGTGTATACCAGCGTGTGCCACTACGTGGACTGGATCCGAAAGACCATGGAGGACAACTGAGCCCTCGTGCCTTGGGCGACCAAGAGAGGAGGGCGGGCGCAGGGTAGCGGGGTACTGCGGGGCTCCGGCCTCAGAGGTCTTGGCGCGTGGCCTCAGCGGCCCGGAGACGCGCTCTGAATATTCAGGCTCCGCGCCCTGAGGGCCCTCCGGGTGGGAAAGCAGCGGGGAGACACCTCCTCGCCCCTGTAGCCCCGCCTCTGTGACGTCATCGCAGCTGGTACCATCCCAGCCGAACAGCTTCACCTGCAGCTCCGCTCCAGGAGCCTCTCCAGCAGACAGTCCCGCCCCTCGGAACTTCGCCCAATGAGGCTTCCCCTCCGGGCCCCACCCCCGTGGCCACGCCCCCTCATGGGAAATCTCACCCCCATGACATCAGGGGCGCTGCAGCTTGCCATGTGAGCCACCGATGCGCCGTCGGGCTCCCCACCTCGTGCCCGCGCCCCTGGGTGTTTGAATCCTGGCGGGGACCCGACTGAGACAAGCTGGAGAAGGGTCTCAATTCATTTAGATTCAATGAATGATTTTACAATAAACGAGCGGAGCCGCGCTTTCCTTCTGCCTGTGTTGTGGGGTGAAGGAAGGGCCACGCGTGGGCGGCGGTGGGGCAGACAGGAAACCGCCACCGGACGGGAATTTCCCTTAAACCCCTCCTGGGTCCTGCCTAAAGTCTGTCTCCATCAGTCCTTTTTTTTTTTTTTATTATTATTTATTTATGATAGTCACACAGAGAGAGAGGCAGAGACATAGGCAGAGGGAGAAGCAGGCTCCAGGCACCGGGAGCCCGATGTGGGATTTGATCCCGGGTCTCCAGGATCGCGCCCTAGGCCAAAGGCAGGCGCCAAACCGCTGCGCCACCCAGGGATCCCTCCATCAGTCCTATTGCAGCAAGGCCGCTGGGTTCTGCTTGGGCTGGTCCCGTTGCCCCCAGGGAAAGGGGAAATCAGGTCACGGTGCCTCCCAAACCTGCCTTCCCAGATCCCAGGCCTCTCAGGGGGCAGCGGGCGGGCCCGATCCGCCCTCGGAAGACTCACCTTTCTTCCATTCCCAGTTAGTGGCAGCAGCCCCCTGCTCCCACAAGAACCCAGGCTCCAGCCACTCCTAAAAAGGCTTAAGAATCCAGGCCAAAACTTCAGGCCCGTTCCCCCTCCCCTCTCAGACCCAGAAGTGCGGATCCCTAGCCCCCTATGCGGTCAGACTCAGGAGTCCAGAACCTCATTCCTTCCCCTCCCAGGTCCAGGAGTCCAGACTTTAACCTCCCTTCCCTCAATTCAGGTCTGGGCCCCCAGTCCCTCTTCCCTCAGACTTACAGTCTAGAATCCCAGACCCTTCCTCCAGACCTAGAGTCCAGGTCCCCAGCCCCCTCCAGTCTCATCCAGGATTCGGGGTTCCAGTTTCCTTCTCCCACAAACCCGGGAGTTCAGACCCCTCAATCCCTACCATCCCTGGATCCTGAGTCCAGGTCCTTAGCCCTCTTTTTCCTCGGAGCCAGTTGTCTGGAGCCTGGCTCTTTCTGTTTCAGACCCAAGCATGAGGAGTTCCAGGTCCCAACCACTCCTCCCTCAAGATTTCCCTCAGCTCCTCAGGCCCTCCTCACTCATGCACAGGGCTCCAGTTCCCAGATGCTCTGCCGGCACCAAAGGAGGCGGAGCGGGAGGCGGGGATTCCCAGTTAAAAGCGTCCAGAACCTAGTACCAGGCAGGCAGAGCTGCAGCACTGGGGCCTCTTCTTCTGGGTCTGAATCAGTCGGTGACCCCGCCCCCCGGATTCTGCAAGGTGAGATGCCAAAGTTCTCAGATACAGGCATCTGGCTCCCGGGCCCCTCTTCCCCAAAACTTAGGAATCTCAACTCCCAGTTCCCTCTTCCTTCAGATCCCCAGGAATCTGGTACCCTAATTCTCCCATTCCTGCGAATGTAGGAATCCAGTCCCCACCTCCTCTCCTCAGACTGAGAAATCTGGGTTGTGCTCCCTTTCCTCCTCAGACCTAAGAAGCTGGTTTCCCAGGTCCTTCCTCCTGCAGGACCCAGAAGAATGGCTCCAGATGCTCTGTTCCCTTCCTTCAAGTTTCTCCTAGGACTTAGGGCTCCTCCCTTTTCATTTCTCAGCCCTGCCTTCTCCCTCTCCCAGACCCCACCATGGGACATCCCCCACCTGCTGTAGTCTGGACCTGGATGTTCCTGCTCTTGCTGTTGGAAGCCTGGGCAGGTAAGGGGGGCCTGGCAGGAGCCTGCGGGAATGCTGTGTCAGGTGCTTGTGATGGCATGCGGGGGGATATGAAACATGCAAACACATGTGAGAACTTCTTTGGACTTTACTGGGGGTGGATGGAGGCATGCACACATGGCAGTCGGTAGGAGTGTGTCAGGTTATGCTGCATATTGCACGAGCACACCAAGGCGGCAGGGCTGCTTGCTGAGGGGTGCTGATATGCACAGTATACAGAGCATGTGGATGCATGTGGGAGCATGTGGAAGCATGCTCGGGTGTGTGACTCTGTGTGACTCACAGGCTTCAATGAGCGGATATGTGTGCACCTGTGTGGCAGCCTGTGCAAGCTGGGAGCCTCACAATCCCAGTATGGAGATGTGCGGAGGCAGGCTGTGTGTCTGAACCCACAGTGGGTCTTCCTGGCCTCTGCACTGCCCCAGGGGGTGGCAATCCAAACCCTCTCCCTCCTGCTGCAGGACACTTGAGGGCACAGGAGTCCAAGGTGCTCGGCGGCCAGGAGTGTGAGGCCCATTCGCAGCCTTGGCAGACAGCTTTGTTCCAGGGCGTCCGGCTGCTCTGTGGGGGGGTCCTCATTGAAGACAACTGGGTCCTCACAGCAGCCCACTGTAAAAAAAGGTGAGTGGATGTCTGAGGCAGAGGTGGACTGGGGCCTGGGGATAGGGGGAAAGGAGAGAGCTAAAGATTGACCCTCTGAAAGAAGAGGGCTGAGGGAGGTGGGGACTGGGGTCCCAGACTCCTGCCTGGATCCCAAACTACTCTCCACCATTGCAGGAAGTACACAGTACGCCTGGGGGATCACAGCCTGAAGAATAAAGACAGTTCAGAGCAAGAAATGGCTGTGGCTCAGTCCATCCCACACCCCTGCTACAACAGGAGCAATGAGGACCACAGTCATGATCTCATGCTCATCCGACTACGTGGTCGGGCATCCCTGGGGCCCCAAGTGAAGCCCATCAACCTGGCGGATCACTGCCCTGAAGTTGGCCAGAAGTGCACCATCTCAGGCTGGGGCACCGTCACCAGCCCCCGAGGTAGTAGGACGGAGAGGAGGAGCTGGCTGGCCCAGTGGACCTCAAGCCATTGGCAAAGCTTTGCCTTCAGAAGAAGATAGAGAAAGGACAGTGATTGTGAAATTGAGATTCACAGGTGGCCCATATTGGAAAATCTGAAGGCCAGAATATTAACAGGAGTGGTGGGAGATAGAAAGCAAAATAGCAGATTGTTAAACCAGTTTCCCAAAAAAAGGATGGCTAAATGAGTGGATGAAAGAATGCATGCTACTTTGGGGCACCTGGTGGCTCCATCGGTTGAGTATCCAACTCTTTTTTTTTTTTTTTAAGTTTGTTTTTTTTTTAACTCTTTTTAACTTTAATTCACCCATGATAGTCACAGAGAGAGAGAGAGAGAGAGAGAGGCAGAGACACAGACAGAGGGAGAAGCAGGCTCCATGCACCGGGAACCCGACGTGGGATTCGATCCCGGGTCTCCAGGACCGCGCCCCGGGCCAAAGGCAGGCGCCAAACCGCTGCGCCACCCAGGGATCCCAGTATCCAACTCTTGATCTCAGTTCAGGTTTTGATCGCAGGGTCTTGATCTCAGGGTCGTGAGTTCAGGCCACATGTTGGGCTCCACACCCAGCTTAAAAAGAAAGAGAGAGACAGAGAGAGAGAGAGAGGAAGGGAGAGAGAGAGAAAAGGATGCATGGCTCCTTCACGGTGGAGAACACTGTTTTGTTTTGCTGCTTTAAGATTTTATTTATTTATTTATTTATTTATTTATTTATTTATTTATTTAAGAGCGTGAGAGGGAGAGCATGAGGTGGGCAGGGCCAGAGGGAGAGAGAAGCAAACTCCCTGCTGAGCAGGGAGCCTGACTTGAGCCTCGATTACAGGACCCTGGGATCATGACCTGAGCCAAAGGCAGACGCTTAATGGACTGAGCCACCCAGGTGCCCCATGGAGAGCACCATGTTATGAGATCTTTCGTTGTACAGGATTTCCTATAATCTTCTTAACAGACTTAGGATATATAGGCTCCAAGTGGCCCCAGAAAATACGTTCCTAAGCATCTTCTCCCTCTTGAACCATGATTCCTGGTGCCAGGGACTCTCTTCCTTCACACCAGAAGTCATCCAGTCGCTTCCTCCCCCAAGACCCTCAGTGTAGGTCTCCAGCTCCCTCCTCAATCTGGACCTCCATTGAAGTCCCCCTTTTGGGACTTTAGAGTCTAGGCACCCCCTCACCTTAGTTCACAGTGAGAGAATTGAGGCTCAGCTCAGAGAGAGACGTGATTTACCAATAAATCCAGGATTTTCCAAGCAAAGGAGGATTCAGACCCTTATCTGTCTGACTCCTACTTCTAAGGGGACAATAGCATGCAGTGGAAATCCACCTGCTCATGATTCAGTCTGGTCAGTTCAAACCATGGCTCTGCCCTCTCCTCTGTGCAAGTCCCTTCGCATCTCTTGGCCTCATTTTCCTTATCTGCAAAATGATAGATTTTTAAGATTAGATAATAGATTTTAGGTAATAGGTAATAGATTTTTAAGCTCCATAAGGGCTCAGGATGGTTCCTGGTATACTGTAGGTATTTGATGAACATTTGTGGAATGAATGCATGGATGCATGAATGATGGAATGAATGAACATATCCTTCTTTCTTTTTTATAAAAAGATTTACATGTTTATCTGAGAAATAGAGATAGAGAGAGCAAGAGGAGGGGCAAAGGGAGAGGGAGAGAGAGAATCTCGAGCAGGCTCCACACTCAGCTCAGAGACCCACTTGGGGCTCGATCCCATGACCCGAAACCACGACCTGAGCCCAAATCAACAGTCAGATGTTTAAGGAACTGAGACACCCAGGTGTCCCTGTAACTCTCTTTCAAATAGCTATTGTGAGTTCAGACTTCTCACAATCAATGAGATTGTGCGTATACAGCTTCTGGTACACAGAGGTGCCAGATAGAAGTTTTTTCCCCTCAAGTCTATTGCTCAAAGGTTAATAAGAAAGATTAATTCCATTTTCTTTCTTTTTTATTGAAGTATAATTGGCCACAACATTCTCTTAGTTTTGTGTGTAAATATAATGATCAGACATTTGTCCAATATGCATACACTGCAAACTGATCACCACAATAAGTCTTGTTACCATCTGTCACCATACAAAGTTGTAACAATATAACTGACTTTATTCACTGTGGTGTACATTACATGATAAATTCTGGTTTTAGTAATTAATTCAATATTTATTTGTGAGCATCTGGTATGCCCCAGCTGCTGTACTGTGAAGTCTCTGTCCTCTGGAGTTGCATGCTAGGTGGGGAAAGTAGACAATAAATAAACACATATAAAATGAATTATTAGGTAAGGGTAAGTGCTATAATGAAATATCATGGAGAATAAGAGGATAAGGAGTGATGGAGGCATGATATCTTCATTAGAATGGTCAGGGAAGGTTTCTAAGATGGTGGTGTCTAAGATGTCTAAGATGCGGTGACTTTTGGGAGAAGTAGGATTTAGCTGAAATTGGGGACCTGGTGGTCTGGGGTTGGGAAGATTGGAGAGACAGGATCAGAGGAGTCACAAAGGGACACCTCCACATCTTCCAGTCACCTGATCCTTAATTTGAAAATGACTGGGCAAGAAACAAGGTAGAGAGTCCAACAGCACTTCTCTAGATGTTGGAAAGGAAACAGCAGGGGCCATGGCTTTTTTTCAATGTGGTGAGAAGTGATGTGTCCTGTGAAATGTGTCAGCAAACTCTTTTGTGCAGCCATAGATGCACAGAAGGGAGGGTATATCCAGACAGGAAGGGACTGAGGGGAAAATGGTTGCTCTCTCTGGGAACTTACAACCTCTTCCCCCTCAGAGAATTTTCCTGACACCCTCAACTGTGCAGAAGTAGAAATCTTTCCCCAGAAGAAGTGTAAGGATGTCTACCCTGGGGAAGTTACAGATGGTATGATTTGTGCAGGCGACAGCAATGGGGCCGACTCATGCCAGGTGAGTGACTTCTAAAATTCCCTTCTTCTCTTGTCCCTCACTCTCCATAGCGGCTCAAGATTTGGCAGCAGTGTGACCTCAAAAAGTTAGTATCCAGAGAGGTTACCCCTATCTCTAGAGTGGAAAGCATGTTCAGAGAAGGTCACACTCTCCCTACAGGTCACACTGCACAGGGATCAGGAACGTTGAATTGTTGCTATCATTTTCCTGGGAACCCTTGTCTTCAGGATGGGGTGCATAGAGGGGCAAGGGTAAGGGGGTAAAAGGAGATATCCATGAGGGAGAGACTCTGAGGGTACGCAAGCTCCCTGCTCCCCTCCTCAGCACTAGTTCGGGAATTTGTGCTGATTCTATCACTGACCAGGTAGTCAACCACTTTTCTTTGGGACCTGACTGGGTTCCCTAGTACAGCTGCCTTCTCCTATGATTGGTCCCTTGGGGAGTAATGCTCTCTTGCCAACTGGCCAGGAAATGGCACCATTGACTTTAATGGTCCTTTGATGAGCTCCCCATACCCAAGATGACAAATCTTGGGATTTGCCATAGATATAACATCCTCTTTCTTATTGACTGCAATTTGGGTCCTCAGGGTTCCCCCGGCTTTTCCCCTCCTCATGGAAGCCCTACCTGCTTTGCTAATGATTGGTCCCTGAAGACAATGCTTCAATGCTTTCTTCCCCATTGGCTAGGAGTGAAGTCATCTCTATCAGTGTTGTCCCATGAAATCTAATCTCTTGGGATGGTTCCTGTTTCATAGAGACAATGATATCTTCCCAAAAGACTCCTGCCATTGTCCCTTGCGTGCATGTGTGTGTGTGTGTGTGTGTGTGTGCATGTCCACAGGAACTCTGCTTCTTCCTCATATATTTAGTAACTGGATTCAAAGATCTTTTCACCATTAGCTAGGAAAGGAACAACAGCTCACTTCCCTCCATGTAATCCTCACTGTCTTCTTTCTGGATTGGACCTTTGAGACACCATTCTCTTCTCTCCTTGGTCAGGATTTCATTCATTTCCCTAGGACATCTGGTCTGTGTCCCAGTACATGAAGCCCAATCCCTCTCTCTCGCCACTGGCCCTAGGGTACAATGCTCTTATCCCTATTGGTTAGAGGGAAACAACATGCTATAGAACTAATACTAACTACTGGTATCACCAGGCATCTTAGGTGAAAGTATTCTACTCTCCCCATCCAGGGAGATTCCGGGGGTCCGCTGGTGTGTGGTGGTGTTCTGCAGGGCATCACATCCTGGGGATCAGACCCCTGTGGGCGGCCTGAGAGACCTGGTGTCTACACCAACATTTGCCGCTACTTGGACTGGATCAAGAAGACCATAGGAGGCAGGGGTTGATGCTAGGACAAGCTTTGGACCCCCTTCAATAAACTCACAACTTAGCCTGGCTCCTTGCCTGTCTGTATTTTGGCCCTGCTGGGAGGGATGGAAGGACTGGGGTCTGCACCTTTCTGGGAGGTTTGATGGGGTCTATAGAGACTAGGACTCCCATGGCCACTCTGGCTATCACCGCTGCTTGGAGTGACCCCCTTTTTTTCTGGAAGGGCTGGGAGGAATGGGAGGTTAATTTCAAGGGAGAAGACGCACAAGGATTTCCTTTTTTAAAATAATATTTATTTATTCATGAGAGACACACACAGAGAGAGAGGGGCAAAGATACAGGCAGAGGGAGAAGCAGGCCCCATGCAGGGAGCCCGACGTGGGAACTCGATCCCGGATCTCCAGGATCACACCCTGGGTTGAAGGCAGGCGCTAAACCGCTGAGCCACCTGGGTGCCCCGCACAAGGATTTCCAAATATCCAATGGGCTGGCCTGCAAAAGACAGATTTGAAAGAACTTCTGTTTAATTTTTCTGAGCAGCTCAAACATTTCTTTTTTTTTTTTTAAGACTTCGTTTATTTATTCATGAGAAACAAACATACACACACAGAGGCAGAGACATAGGCAGAGGGAGAAGCAGGCTCTCTGCAGGGAGCCTGATACAAGACTCGAACCCAGGACCTCAAGATCACGCCCTGAGCCGAAGGTAGATGCTCAACCACTGAGCCAGCCAGGCATCCTAGCTAAAGTGTTCCTAAGCTTTGAGAGGAGAGTTCCCCTCCCCCACTATAAGATATGTAAAGTAGGGTGCAGGAAATACTTGAACAGCTTAAACATGCACCCATGGAACCACCACCCAGATGAAGAAATAGAACATTGACAGCCCCCAAAACTCTTAGAGACAGATTCTTTTTCCTTGGGAGAAACAGATCTTTCTCACAGCTTAGAGCTTTTCTGCTGTGGTAGAAGGAAATGAGTCACTTCATTGCAGGTGTCCATACTTAAGTGCACAGGAAAAGAGATTTGGGGGAGTTTTCATTAGAGTAGAGGCTCAATGTAAGTTGTCTTGGGAAAGATGTGTGTGGAGGAGGTGGTTATTATAAATTGCAACAGGATGGGCACTGGCTCCCCTCTATCTCATCTCTCTTCACCTATGTTTCATTCCTTTCTTGCTACCAACATTTTAACTCATTTATTTGACTCTCTGATGCTTTCTCTTCTTCATGCTGCTGAATTTTCTTTTCTTTTCTTTTCTTTTTAAAGATTTCACTTATTTATCTGAGAGAGAAAGAGCACACACAAGTAGGGGGAAGGGCAGAGGGAGAGGAACAAGCAGATTGCCTCCTGAGCAGGGAGCCATGTGTGGGGCTCATCCCAAGACCCTGAGATCATGACCTGAGCTAAAGGTAGATGGTTAATTGACTCAGCCACCCAGGCATCCTTGCTTCTGCATTTTCATAGTGTTGGCTCCCTCATGCACTGCTCCAGTCTCTCTTCTTACTTCACAACCTCTGAACTTCACCTTCATCTACCACCAACAGCTTCACAGTTCCAGAATTTCCCAGATTATATTCTCATGCAAGAGAATCCAATTGGTCCAGGTCAACTTTCCTCCTTCAGCCAGCCATATGATAGGCTACTGAGTGGCCAATGGTTTGGCTGCATTCTGGTCAGGTGACCAGTCCCATCCAATCAGTGGATAGTTGGCATTCCGACAGGAGATGGTTCTCGGTCCCAGCGGTTGGATGGGGCAGTTCTCCACCAACCCTGTGGGTGTGTGGGATGCTTCTCGCTTGCATCAACCTCCCTCCTCTGTGAAAGTCTAGATTACAAGAAATCCTGAGGAAGTCTTTCATGACTGACAGTAAATTCCTGGAGCCAGGGATGCATTTCTGGAGGTGATACTCAAGGATCATCTCAGTCTAAAGAATTATTTTAGGGGCACCCACGTGGCTCAGTGGTTGACCATCTGCCTTTGGCTCCGGTTGTGATCCTGGGGTCCTGGGATCCAGTCCTGCATTAGGCTCTCCACAGGGAGCCCGCTTCTCCCTCTGCCTATATCTCTGCCTCTCACTCTGTGTCTCTCATGAATAAATAAAATATTTTTAAAAAATAAAGATTCTTGGGATCCCTGGGTGGCACAGCGGTTTAGCGCCTGCCTTTGGCCCAGGGCGCGATCCTGGAGACCCGGGATCGAATGCCAAGTCGGGCTCCCAGTGCATGGAGCCTGCTTCTCCCTCTGCCTGTGTCTCTGCCTCTCTCTCTCTCTCTCTGTGAGTATCATAAATAAATAAAAATTTAAAAAAAATAAAGAATCCTTTAGAATTTTTTATTATGAACAATTTTAAGCATTTGTAAAATGCTATAGGAATGCTGGTATACCACCATCCAACTCAGTCAAAATCATTGCTTTCACCTATACTACACACTTCCCTAATGACGGAATATTTTGAAAAGAATGCTGACCATCATATTGTTCTTAAATGTTTTGTTATATGTTTCTAAAACAGGGTATGGCAGGACGCCTGGGTGGCTTAGTGGTTGAGTGTCTGCCTTTGGCTCAGGGCATGATCCTGGGGTCGGGGATGGAGTCCCGCATCGGGCTCATCGGGCTCCTTGTGGTGAGCCTGCTTCTCCCTCTGCCTGTGTGTCTGCCTCTTTCTCTCTCTCTCTCTCTCTCTCTCTCTCTGTGTGTGTGTGTGTCTCCCATGAATAAATAAATCTTAACAAAAAATAAAAAAATAAATAAAACAGGGTATGGCAAACTAAAGCCAATTGCTCTCAAGAGCTAAAAATAGACTTTATTACTTGATTTGATGACAGGGAGCATCAAGCTCTATTTAAGAAAATATTATCCCTCAAAAAGAATTCCATTTTACTCATTAATAGACCTATATGACAAAAAATGGTAACAAATGATTATTACTATATTTTGGATTTCATCAATTAAAATTGGAAATTTATTTTCCAGTTTTCCCTCTTGTTATAAGTACCTACATAAAGTCCTCAATTTTCTCTCATGATCTGCAAAGCCTAAACTAAACACTATTTGGCTCTTTTTGAGAAAAGTTTGCCAACTCCAGCTATAAAATATAGATTATTTTAAAACATAAGCACCTTACATTATCACACCTTACAGAGATAATAATTCCTTAATATCACCTGATATCCAGGTGATATTTATATGTCCTTAATGAAACAAAACCAGAGAACATTTGAAGATTGATTTATAGTATTAAGGAGAGGCATGGCTGAGATCAAGGAGGGGAAGAGACTTGTCCAGGGTCAACCAGAAATTCATGAGTAGGATGGTGGACTGTGGAGTTTGGGAGGAAATTGGAACACCAGGCATGGACAAAAGCTGGAAAGATCCACTTAGGGAGATTTTGGATAGCAATGCTGGAGTCCCAGTTAGAATTTATGTACAAGAGCACTTATGTACAAGAGTGAATGGTTGGCTTAGGTGGCTAGGAAAGCTATGGGGATGGTTCATGATGTCAGAGGATGTGACACGGGTACCAGAGTTTCAAGTAGTTGAAATGGTGACTTAAGCCAATCATCTCTCTCACACATGCTCTTGCTCTTAGTCTGTGTGTGTGTGTGTGTGTGTGTGTGTGTGTGACACTTTCTCTGTCACTTTGCTTACTTCTCTCTGCCTCTGTTTTTCTTTCTGGGGTGTGTTAGTTGTTTCTCATCTCTGCTTAATTTCTTTCCATCTCCTGTGGATCTCATTCTAGCCTCTATAGATGGATTTTTTTCAGATGGAGGGAACATAGCAGCTACTGACACACCTAATTAAACAAATACAGCAGAAACAAAGATCTCCATTCTCCTGGCATCTTAATATTACTCCCAGGGAAGAACTCTGATTAGTTCAGTTTGAACTGAACCCACTCCTTGGCTCAATCCTTGTTGTTAGGAAGGAAGCAAAGAAAGTTCTTGTTGGCTTGGCCTGGGTCATACATCCATCCCAGTGGTTGGGTGTGTAGATGGGAAGGTTTGGAAAACTATGATTGACATTTTCACCAGAACTATGTGAAATGAAAGAGGAGCTTCCCAGAAGAAGTGGGAAGTCAGAAACAATGGGCCTTCAGAACCCAAGGGGCTGAGTCAGGAGGTTCCAGGGTCACAGTGTCCAGGATCCCTCAGGGCAAGGCACAGCTGGCAGGATAACCAGATGCCAATTCTCAGGTGTGATCATGAGCTGGAGGATGAGTCATCAAGCAAAGGTTCAGGATGCAGGTTTGAGGGCGAGGGAGGTATGAGGCTGGGTATCTGTGTGGGACTTCAGAACAGGTGCTGTTGATAACCCAAAGAGAACAGGAGGGCTGGGATTTGGTGGTCTCACCAATGTGGGGGTGTGTATCATTAATAGACCCATAGGGTTCCAAGTCCATTCTGAGCCATATGAGACTTCAAGGGTGTGTGACAGGGTCTCAGGAAACTTTTCTTCTGAGAGTGGGAATCTGTATAACCATGATACCATGGGCAATACTCAGCATCTGAATTCTGCCTCTTCCGACTCCTTAGCTATATGACTTTGCTCCAGTAATCTAACCTCTTTTAAACCTCCATTTTATAACCTTCATCTATATAATGGGGAAGACAGTCCTCACTCAGACTCATGTGAAGAATACAGATGAGTTCTGAGAAACGCCTGACACATCACACAGCACGTATACAAGAAATGGAAGCTGTGTCATTCTGGATGATGGGGTGAGGGAGCTAATATTATGTGCACATCCCCTTTCTTTTCATAATTTTATCTTATTCTCCCATTTACTTTAAGAAGTAAATTTTTATTTTTTTTTATTTTCTTAAGATTTTATTTTATTTATTCACGAGATACACAGAGAGAGAGAGAAAGGTAGGGGGAAAAGCAGGCTCCATGTAGGGAGCCTGATGCGGGACTCGATCCCGGGTCCCCAGGATCAGGCCCTGGGCTGAAGTCGGCACTAAACCACTGAACCACTTGGGCTGCCCAAGAAGTAAATTTTTCACTCCCCCACTTTAAAGATGGGCAAAGGGCAGCCTGGGTGGCTCAGCGGTTTAGCGCCGTCTTCAGCCCAGGGCATGATCCTGGAGACCCAGGGTTGAGTCCCACATCGGGCTCCCTGCATGGAGCCTGCTTCTCTCTCTGCCTCTCTCTCTCTCTGTGTTCTCATGAATAAATAAATAAAATCTTAAAAAAAATAAATATGGGCAAAGTGAACCTCAGAAAAATTAAGTCAATTACCTGAAATCACAGGGCAAGCAATTAGGATTCACACCTGGATTGGTATGACTTGTGAGGCCAAGTTCTTTCTCTCACACCCCATGGCTGATTGGTGCAGGGATCAAGGAAAGACTGAGTCTAGAGTTGGCAAATCTGTGAATGACAGTGGTTTGCAAACTAGTATTTATTTAAGTACCTCCCTACGTTCCCTGGTCTGGGCTGGGTGTTAAAGAAAACACCAATGAACACCAGACTCATTCTTTCTGCTCATGAAGACCAGTGTTTAGCAACAAAATCAGATTAAATAATTAAGAACACAGAAAAACAGATATGCAGAGCACAGCAGAGGAGAAGTTCTGGGCTTGTAAGAATGAGCATCAGGGCTCCGAAGGAGCATAGTTCCCTTTCTTTCTCTTTCTGACAGAATGCTGATGAGGCAGGGGGCTGAAGAAAGAATCCAGGGATAAAGATTTGGGCAGTAGATAATAAATTGGAAGTCTTGCCAAAATTCCTCTCCTAAGGAGGCTGAGAGGGAAAGATACAGATTACTGACTCACAGGGCTATGAGGTCAAGTGGCCTGGGGTCTACCCCACTTGATTTGGGAGCCCAAGTCAGGAAAGTTGACACCTCTCAAGGCCAGAGTCCTCCTGTGGACTTGGTGGGGTCAGAAGTCCAAGTTCTGTGGTCTCATTTTGGATTTGATGAGAGTGTCTCAGAAATTTTGGGGACTTACTTGAATTTAGTCGGTATGGGGTTAATGTTAGTATGGTGTCAGTCGGTAGACTTTTATTTTATAGTTTGTGTGAAACAAAGGGTCAAGGTGGTGTGTGGAGTTGGGAAAATGAAGATGGGATAGGGAAAGAGTCCAACATGGAAGTGAATATGGAATTTCAAGTAGAAATTTGGTTGGAGGGGGTCCCTGGGTGGCTCAGTGGTTTAGCACCTGCCTTCGGCCCAGGGCGTGATCCTGGAGTCCCAGGATTGAGTCCCACATCGGGCTACCTGCATGGAGCCTGCTTCTCTTCTCCCTCTGCCTGTGTCTCTGCCTCTCTCTCTCTCTGTGTGTGTGTCTCTCATGAATAAATAAATAAAATATTTTAAAAAAATAAATTGGGTTGGAGGCAAGATAGGGCTAGAATTGGAGTAAGAGTGTTAGGATTGATGCGAGTTGGGGATGAGTTCATAGGGAGGATGTCAGTGTGGACTTCCTAGAAGATTACTACAGTTTGAGATGAACACTATAGTTTGAGTTGTGTATGGTTCAGACTTGGGACTGAGATTATGGTGACATTCAGTTTTGGTCAAGATTAAGTTTGGTTTATGGTTAGGGATTCAGGGTTTGGGTCAAAGTTTAAGCTTGGTTGAGGTGTGAGTCATACCTCAAGTTGGCATTTGGAATCAGGGACTTGTCAGGAACTAGGTTCCAAGTTGAGGTATAAATTAGAATTGGACAAGGGTTAAAGCATATTTGAGGGTATGAGTTTGGGTATGAGTTGAGGTTTCAGGTTAAGATTCAGGTTTGTGTCAAGATTGATGTTGAGAACAGTGTCACAATGATAACTGGAGTTAGAATTATGCTTGAAGCCAGAGACTGAGGTATTTCTCACCTTCTTATGAGCACTTGATCATATCAGACCAGACCTTCTCAATGAATGGCACCACCATCCATTGAGCAAGAGAAGCTGAAGTCTTTTTTTTTTTTTTTTTTAGATTTTTATTTATTTTTTCATGAGAGACAAAGAGAGAGAGAGAGAGAGAGAGGCAGAGACACAGGCAGAGGGAGAATAAGGATCCCTGCAAGGAGCCCGATGCAGGACTCAATCCTGGACCCTGGGATCATGCCCGGAGCTGAAGGCAGGCGCCCAACTGCTGAGTCACCCAGGCGTCCCGAGACCCTGAAGTCTTAACATCTGACTCCCTCACCACATCCTCCATTTAATCTAGCCCCAAGTTCTGTTGATTCTCTTTCCTAAGCACATATTGAATCCATCCACTTACTGCCATTTCCACCTTCTAAATGACCTTATCTAAGTTACTATCATCTCTCATCTGGACCGTAACAATGGTCTTCCTATGGGTCCACATCCCCTTAAAATCCATCCTTCATATAGCAGCTAGAGTCATATTTTGCAAATACAAATCTTGTTATGAAAAAAAACAAAAACAAATCTTGTTATGTCATTCTTCTGACTAGAGTCTAAGTGGTTCACAATCGTCCACAGGATAAAGTCAAACTCACCATGACTGGTTCCAACCAACCCCCGGTCCCTGAGCTCCATCCATAATCCAGGATCTTTGCACATGCAGTTTCCTCTAAATGATGTGCTCTCCAGTCTCCTCCAATTTTATTCTAGTTAATGTTTACTGCTTTTTCAACTCTTAACTTATTGCCACTTCCTGGGTCAAAATCTCTAGGAAGTGTTTTCATAATTCCCAGTGCCTATCCTTAAGAGCACACATTATACTTGTAATTTTACATTTGTTTATGAATTAGTTATATTTCTTTTACACCAGACTATCAGCTCTTTGAGAGAAGGGACTCTGTCCAGGTCTGTGCACCATTGTATCCTCAGTATCTAGCTCAGCTTGGTATATAGCTGGTGTTCAATATGTATTTAAGTGTATAAAGGATTGGATCAGAAAGACTGTGGGAGGAGAGCTGGAAAGAGTAATTCTCTAGTTGGATTGGAGGCAGGAGTGATTTGTTGGTTACTGTGGCTTCAAGAGACAGATTCAAGTTAGGAGGGGCACCTGGGTGGTTCAATTGATTAAACGGTTAAGTGTCTGCCTTCAGCTTGGGTCATGGTCCCAGAGCCCTGGGATGGAGTCCCACATTAGGCTCTCTGCTGAGCAGGGAGCCAGTTTCTCTCTCTCCCTCTGCCTGCCCCTCCCCCTGCTTGTGTTCTCTCCCTCTCTCTCTCTCTCTCTCTCTCTCTCTCTCTGTCGCAGTCAAATGAGTAAAATCTTAAAAAAAAAAAAGAATTGGGTTTGGATTCGTGGTTTAGGATCAGATATGAATTTAATGTTGAAATCTGAGTAAGGAAGATTTTGGCTCTAGGAACCAAACACTCCAAATCACGTAGGAAACCCGAAGAAGTCACAAGATGAAGAGGCACCATAGTTGATTAATTCACTGGTTCAAAGACATTACCAAAGGCCCCAGTTATCTCCATCTCTCTGTTTGGCCTTCCTCACTGTTCTGGTGTGACCTATCAGCCACTTTGCTCCATGGTTCCAGGAGGGCTGCCACAGTTCCATAATTTATATCAGGGACATCATCTGGCAGAATAAAAGAGAACTCTTCAGGTGTCTTTTGAAAACAAGACAAGAGTGTTTCCTAGAAGTGACCCAATGATCTTCCTCTCTCTCCTTATTGGCCAGGATGGCCTCTCATGTCCATTTCCTTTTTTTTTTTTAAAGATTTTTATTTATTCATGTGAGACACACAGAGAGAGAGAGAGATAGATAGATAGAGAGAGAGAGAGGCAGAGACACAGGCAGAGGGAGAAGCAGGTTCCATGCAGGGAGCCCGATGTGGGGCTCGATCCCGGGTCTCCAGGATCACACCCTGGGGTGAAGGTGGCGCTAAACTGCTGAGCCACCTGGGCTGCCCCTCATGTCCATTTCTATACCAGTCACTGGCAAGCAGAATAAAGGTTTCACATTTGGTGCAGTAAAGCTTATAGTCATGATAAGGACGAAAGATTATCCAAGAGAAATCAGGGTGCTCTTAGAAAGGCAGAAAGAGTGAATGCTTGGGTAGGTAAAAATAATGCCTATTATGGGTCATATTAGGGGACAAAGGTAGAACTGACTAGGGTCAGCTTTGAGATAAGATTTGGGCTGATAGCTGAAGAACCAATTACATTTTGGAGGTCTGATTTAGAAGTTAGGTTAATTCCACTTTTAGGAATTTTCCTTCAAGTAAAAATCAGACAATGTCACATTTTACTCAAAGTGAAAGCCAAAGTCCTACATTGGTCTTCAAGATTCTATATCATTTGAGTCCTGTTATGGATCTAATCTCACAGCCTGATCTTGTCTCTCTTGCTCATTCAGCTCCACTCAAGATGTCTTCCCTGTCTTTCCCTGAAAATTCTAGTCACACCCCTTGCCTAATTCACCTCCCGATTTGCTCTGCCTGGAACCCACAACCAACAAGTAGCTACATGGATCCATTCATCACATCCTTCAAGATTTTGCTCAAATGTCACCTTCACGTGGAGTCTTTCCAATCATCGTTCCAGGGTATAATAATCCCAGCGATCTCTGAGAGTGGAGGGAACCAATAACTCCCTATCCCTCTTTCCACTTTTATTATTGTCCATGGCACTTACCATCACCTAACAGACAATATATTTTATGTACTTATTTTTGTATTCATTGTCTTCACTCACTAAGAGAGCCTCTGTGAAGGAATTTTTGTCTACTTTGTTGACCACTGTGTCCCCAGGAGCAAAACAGTTTCTGGCAGAGTAAGATGCTCAGTGAATATTTGAACGAACACAGGAGCAAAGATGAATGTACAAAGAAGTTCATTGCTGCATTATTACAATGAAAACTATCCAAATATACACCAAATTTGAAACGCATTATGTAAATCATGGTTCAACCACAGAATAGAGTACTATGCAACCCTTAGGAAGGAGAAGGAAATTATCTAAATATACTGAGAGGAAAAATTGTTCAAGGTATTTTACAGAGAAAAAAGAAGTTATATCACATAATGCTTAAGTACAGAGTATTTTGTTACAAATACATAATATGATAGAAATCTGTGTATAATATGAGAACTCCGGCTGAATTGGTAACAGTGAGCATTTAGTAGAGTGGGATTAGAGAAAGCACTCTCTTTTTAATTTATATCCCTATATCAGAGCTGGGAGTGGGTTCAGGTTCAAAGACATCATCAGGATCCAGCCTGGACAAATTTCCACAAGCTGGTCAGAATTAGAATGAGGACAAGAAAATGGCCCCAGAGGAGGCCATTCCCTGAGCTGGGCAGTTCCTTGACTCCTGCTCCAGCCAACCCCCTCAGAGCCAACACCTGGTCTCTCCTGCAGGAGCCACCCAGGATTTAGGGCCAGAATGGGCGGGGCGAACTAGCTGGGTACCGCCCGACCCTGGCCTGGAGAGGGAGGGTGGAGAAAGAATTGAGTGCGGCCAATTGCTTTAGGGGCCTCAGGGCTTGAGATAAGTGCGAACACAGGATGGGGGCGTCCCAGAGCCGGCTCCGCCTGCACCCCAGGGCCCTGGGGGCGGGCGCGGGGGCGGGGGTGGTATAAGAGGGCCGCCCTGCACAGGGCTGGACACGTTAGTATCCCAACCGAGACTGAAGCCGAGATCTCATCAGACCCTCCGGAGGTGAGAAGAGGCCTCATTTCGGGTAGAAGCTGACTCCTGCTTCTAAGGGGAGGGGGTGCTTAGAATCCTGGTTCTGAGAGATAAGGGGTTGGAGGTCTGGAATTTGGGATCTGTTAGGGGAAAAAAGGAACCGAGGATCTAGACTTGCCTATGAGGAGGGATGGGAACTAGATTCCTGAGTCCCAAGGGGAAGGGAGGTTTGGAGGCTTGGCCTCCTGGGTATGAGTTGGGGAGGAGCTGGGATTTGGACTCCTTGGGTCTGAGGTAGGAAGGGCTGGGGCCCAGATCCCTGGGTGTGCTGGAGGAATCTGGGGCCTTGGACTCCTGTTTCTCGAACTCTTTGTCCTTCTCAGCTCAGCAGAAGAGACCCTTGCTCTGCCTGGCAGCCCCGGGAGAGGCTCAGAGTGGCCACCATGGCAGGATCCCTTCTCTTGCCCCTGCAGATCCTACTACTGTCCTTAGTCCTGGGATCTGCTGGACAAGAAGGTGAGGGCTGGACTGGGAGATCTGACCTCATCCTGGGGCCTTCTGTCTCCACTGACCCTTGCCAGAGCCCCCATTCTCCAAGGACTTCCTGGGTCAGGACCTTCCTCCTGCAGCAGCTTCCTCCCATGGAGGACAAGACTCTTGTACCTCCTGCTCCCTATCTTCCTGCTTCTTTCTGACTCCTGGGGTCTCTGTGCCCTCCGGGCCATCTCCAGCACTCAGTGTTGCTCCTATCAGCTTGCCTCCAGACAAGATGTTCTTCCCCGGTTTATGAGCAGGCTCCCTCCATCTCTCTTCACCTCCATGTCCTGCTTTCTCTGCACTGTTCCCTGTTTCTGCCTCTGCATTTCTCAGTCTCTCTCTCTTTCCATCTTCCCCTCTAAATCCATCGACTTCTTCTTCAGCTCCCTTAATGCTTGTTACCCATGTTTTCCTCTATGTCTCTCTATCCAGCCCAAGGTGACAAGAGTGGAGAGAAGATTATTGAAGGAGTCCCATGTACAAGAGGCTCCCACCCCTGGCAGGTGGCCCTGCTCAAGGGCACTCAACTCCACTGTGGAGGTGTGCTGCTCAATGAGCAGTGGGTGCTCACTGCCGCCCACTGCATGATGAGGTATGTGGCAGGGACACTGAAGCTCTCTTTCGGGGTCTCTGTCCCCTCTCTCTCTGGTCTCTATTGCCCCCTCTCTGGGACTCTGTCACCCTCCCTGGAGTCCCTGTCCTTTCTGCCAATCATAGCGTTTCTCTCTGAGTGTCATGCTCTTCCCCCAGTGAATACAACGTGCACATGGGCAGCGATCAGCTGAGTGATAAGAGAGCCCAGAAGATTCGGGCCACGAGGTCATTCCGCCACCCTGGCTATTCCACTCAGACCCACGTTAATGACCTCATGCTTGTGAAGCTAAGTAAACAAGCCAGGTTATCATCGAGAGTGAAGAAAGTCAACCTGCCCTCCCGCTGTGAACCCCCTGGGACCACATGCACCGTTTCTGGCTGGGGTACCACCACCAGCCCCGATGGTGAGCTGCCTCCAGGACCCCAGAGCCCTGGCTCCCGACTCCTCCCTCAGCCCCTGGAAACCAGGAGTCCGGGAGTCAGACCCCATTTCGTGACTTGAGAGCCTCCAGCCCCCTCTTCCTTAGGGGTTCAAGGCTTTTCCTCTCTCCATCAACACTCAGGGGGCCACAGGCCCAGGCCTCTGACTGACCACCCTTCTCCCCACCAGTGACCTTTCCATCAAAGCTCATGTGCACAGATGTCAAGCTCATCTCCTCCCAGGACTGCAAGAAGGTTTACAAGGACCTTCTGGGAAAATCCATGTTGTGTGCTGGCATCCCCAACTCCAAGACCAACGCCTGCAATGTGAGATTCCACCCATCCCCAACTGAGTACCCCTGTCTTTCCCTCCATCCAGTGTCTGTGCACCTGACCCTGTTGCTGAGCATTGCCTTGTACCCCATCTCACCTCCAAGTCCTGTTCTCCTAAGCTCTCTCTACCCTGTCCTCTGCCTGGGGCAGTAGTGGGAGCCCAGGAGGCAGCACGGCCCTGGCAATGGGGCAGAATGGCAGTGGGAAAGATGGGGTTGGGACAGGCAGAAGGTGAGTAAGGCACTGGCTTCAAGCCCAAACTTCAAGTGGGTGCCAAGATAAATCATATTCTACTAATGCAACATTTTTAAAAATTAAGGCCCATGCAAAAAGTCCATGATGAACAAAGTATCAGAATTTTCAACAAAGAGCCATCAGCCTTACTGAATTGTTCATTTGCCTTGGGCTACAGTAATGGTGCAGCGCAGTGTTCTACTGACACTGTCTTTATCTAAAGTTGGGATACATGTTCATCATGAACTTTTTCATACTAAATTTTATTTTTTTCAAGCTCTACATTAGAATACTATTTATTGCCATTATTGAGACTTTGTGCCTGGAACTAATGTCCCCTCCACCTTATCCCAGTCTTGATTTTGGGAAGAAACTATCTCTGCCCTTCCTCTTTATTACCCCTTCCCCATCTCTTTAACCTCCTCTCTGTATCTGAATGACATGGTCTTCCTCTCTCTCTGTGGGATCTCTCTCTCTCTGTTTGCCCCTGTCTCTACCTGTGTCCATCTCTGCTCCTTCCCCACCCTCTACATTTCTGCTTCTCTGTCCTCTTCCTCCTTCTGCCTTCTTCTCTCCATCCTTCTTTCAGTACTCCACTCTCTTTGCTCACATCTGCACCTTCAGCTTTCAGAGGAAGTGAGATGGTGTGTGTTAGAGATAGGGTGGGTGGGACAGAGATGTATGTCCTAGAGAATGGGTGGAGGGGTCCCCTTGTTCCCTAGTGAGGGCTGGCTTCATGAGTATGCAAACTGTGCAACGGCACAGGGCTTCACACAGTCGGGAGAGTCCCACACTTGGTTTAACACACTTCTTTTGCTATCTTGAATCTTTTAATAAGTTTTGAACAAGGAGGCCACATATTTATTTTGCACTGAAGTCTTTGAATTATGTCACTGGTCCTGCTTCTGCTTTCCAGGGCCACTCTGTCCCCCTTTCTTGCTCAAGGGGCATGTACCCATTCTCTGGAGGTAACACTCCTTCTTCCTCTGGCATGGTGCAGGTCCTCAAAGGCAGAAAGTAAATGGGGCTCGGACTCCCTGGAAGCTCCAACCCTTCCCAGTGATTGGTCCCACTGGCTGGGGCTCAAGCCAATGCCTTCAGAGAATCGATTTGTTCTCTCCATGATAGCACTAATTCCTGCTCTCCCATTGGTCCTCAGAGACCATGAGTCTCTTCACATTGACCAGGATTGAAGTCCATGGTTGGACAGAACAAAGATGTGGGAACTGCAAACCGTGGACATGTCAGTGGCGGTTTCTCTGAAACTAAAGCTAGTCTGCTCTTTCTTCTCCAGGGTGACTCAGGGGGACCACTGATGTGCAAAGGTGCCCTGCAAGGCCTGGTGTCCTGGGGAACTTTCCCTTGTGGCCAACCCAATGACCCAGGTGTCTATACCCAAGTCTGCAAGTACACCAACTGGATAAAAGAGACCATGAGAAAGCATCGCTAATCTCTGCATACCTCCCATCTTTCCATCCATACACCCTCAACAAGAAATTCACAGAAATAAGGATGTTATGAACTGTAGTCAATTTGACTTTACCTTTTCCTCAAAGACATATTAAAGCCTCGACAATAGGCCACATGTGTAAACCTATCAAGTAACCAAAGACCTAAAACTGACATGAAACACAAAAGTCTCAGTGCTGGTAGACACAGTGAGACCAGCACTCTCAACCAGTGGAACTGAATCATGCCATTTTTATGGAAGGCAGTTTGGCAAGGTGGATTGAGATCTTTATTTACTGCTGTTGACTCTGTGATTCTAGTTGAGGAAGATATTACTCACACACAAAATCCAAAGTGCGGAGCAAGGTTTGAATTCTTCACATTATTTATCATAGCAAAACAGTGGAAACACTGAACATGTCCCAAATTAGTGTATTGTTTACATAACAATAGGCTTGTTTGGGGACAAGGATATTAGGAAGCTATTAAGGATAATAACCTTGCAGAATTGTTAGCGTTATGCAAGAATGTGCTATATGATGGAACATGAAAAAAGAAAGATACAAACGTATGTTTGACTCTAGCTGTGTAAAATGAAACATTTGCAGAATAAAGTATGAAAAGCCATGTACTAACTGCATGCGGTGGTAGTCATGGGTACCTCTTTCATTTATATTTCTTTAGATGTGCACTTTTGTAACTTTAAAACAAAGGTGGAAAAGCTCTGAAGATCTAAAACTTCAGAGGAGGAACCCTTAAGAGAGGGAGAGACATCTGATTTTGAGCCCTGGCTCTGCCCCCTGCTTAGTGACCTGTTTCTATCCATTTCGCAGATTTCAGTTTTCTTTATCTGTAAAATGAGTTGGAGAGAGGAAGAGAAGGTCCAGAGGGAATAAGGAAGGATGGAGGGAGGAGAGAATAAGCCTGCTTCACTGGCAGTGAAAAAGGGTGTGAAAGTATTCCTGAGTATTTCAAAGATGGAAAATCAGGAAAGAGGGATGTTTTCAGAAAAGATAGGGCTGGCAGGTAGATAGGACACCAGGGTCCCAGGGGAGCCCACCCAGAGTGAGCAACCAGCATCCTGTGTGCCAGAGGAAGAGGGAGATGGGAATCTGGGTTGGTGGGCTACTATTCTCAAAAAAGGCAGAGAAGGGACATCTGGAAGGGAGGAGGGAGGAGTCCCTGTGACTCAAAGTCTGGCCATGCCCTTGGCCTTCTGCCATCAAAGACTCCCTGGGCAGTCACACCTCAGACGCTGCTGACAGAGGGTTCCTCTCCAGCCCAGAGCTCAACCTCCTGCCTGTCTTTCCAGTTTCTCCCCTAGAATTCTCAGCTAATGTCCTCCAGATCCTTCCTCTCCCCATCTCATCTCCCTAGCAAGTCTCTCCTAGCCACTGCCCCCCCTTACACCTCCACCCTTCCCCATATTGCAGAAATCATGCAGCCATCAACTTCCTGCTCACAGGAGGCTAAGCCTCTTCCTAGTACAAAACACAGAGGTCTAGACCTCCAGCTCCTCCTCCCTCAGACCTAAGCCACCCCTGCCTCCAGCACCTCCCCTCTCAGACTCAGATGTCCAGACCCCTGGCCCCTCGTGCCTCTGGATCAGTGTCAAGCTTCAGGTATGTTAAGGGTTTTTGGCCACCCATCTCCATGAAAATCCCTGGAAAATCCAATCTTCCCCCTCAATATTCAATCTAAAGTTTGAAAAAGGAATGAAACATTGCAGTTGTACTAAGTCAGACTGGAGATACCTGGCCCTGCCTCTTGGCAGTTCCTGTATAAAGTCTGGAGGTGGGTTGGTTTGCAATGACTTGAGATAGTACTCTTTTTATTTTTTAAGACTTATTTATTTATTTGAGGGAGGAGGAGGGGCAGAGGGAGAGGAGAGAGAATCTCAGGCAAACTCCCCACTGAGCACAGAGGCTGATGATCCTGAGATCATGACCTGAGCCAAAACCAAAAGTAGGATGCTCAGCGAACTGAGCCATCCAGGCGCCCTGAGATAGCACTTTTGTTGGATTTTTAAAAATAACTTCCTTTCTCTTTGGGCAGACAGCACAACATAGTATCAAAGACACTTATTTTAAGATTTCTGCCCCAGTTCAGGTGCTTGTAAGCTATTTGCACATTACTTCCCCATCTCCCTTCCTCCATCCTTGAAGTGAGAGAAATAACAACTACTTCCCAAGTCTGTTATGAAGATTAAATAAATTTAATACTCAGAAAGTGCTAGAACATTGCCTGATAAGCCTTTAGTGAGCATATGTTTTTATTGTCTGTGATTTCCGGTACTTTTGCCCACTTACACTTTCACAAAATGTTTTCTTTTTATTAAGATTTTATTTATTTATTTATTTATTTATTTATTTATTTTATTTTATTTGAGAGAGAGATTATGAACGGTAGGAGGGGCAGAGGGAGAGGGAGAAGCAGACTCCAGACTCCCCTCACTGAGCAGGGAGCCTGACACAGGGCTTGACCCTAAGACCCCAAAAGCATGACCTGAGCTGAAAGCAGACACTACTGATTGAGCCACCCAGGCACCCCTCACAAAGTTTTCTTTTTTAAAGATTTTATTTATTATTTATTTTAAAGATTTTATTCATTTATTCATGAGAGAGACACACAGAGAGAGGCAGAGACACAGGCAGAGAAGCAGGCTCCATGCAAGGAGCCTGATGTGGGACTTGAACCGGGGAATCTGGGATCGCGCCCTGAGCCAAAGGCAGGTGCTCAACTGCTGAGCCACCCAGGCGTCCCTTAAGATTTTATTTATTTATTTATGCATTTATTTATTTATTTATTTATGAGAGACACAGAGAGGCAGAGAGAGAAGCAGGCTCCCTGCAGGGACCCCTATGTGGGACTCAATCCCAGGATCCTGGGATCATTCCCTGAGCCGAACGCAGATGCTCAACCACTGAGCAACCAGGCGTCCCTCACCAAGTTTTCTTATAGTACATTTTCTTTATTGAAGACTTTTGTGGAACATGTCAATTTTGGGGAAAATATTCCAGAAATAATAATGTGTGGCACATAGGAGGGCAAAACCATAAAGGTCACTGGCAAATATCTGCAGATGGGGACTTCATTCTCTCTCTTAGAGGTTCTTAGAGGTGGAGTTCTCCACCACCTATCACATCCTTCTTTTCCTACCAGGTTCTCAACTCCTCCCAAACTCTCCAATCATCTGTTGTGCTAAGAGACATCTGGTGGGAGCACCGAAAGACGGGCCATGTCCACCTCCATGGAAGCTGACTTCCAATCCAAAAGGTCCCACCATTTCCTGGGTGTTGGATGTTGAGCAATTAACTTCCTTCTCTGAGTCTCAGTTTTCTTTTTCGTAAAATGGGAGTGGGTGTAATGAAGACATTTAGTCATTTGGTCAACATTTCCTAAGGCTTCCTCTGGGTTAGGTCCCGTGAGGGCACACAGGGGTGAGTCAGCTTCAGTGCCTGCCCTCAAGGAGCTCACGGTCCAGTGGCCAAGACAGATGTGAATCCAAATGTTCACGATCCAGGGTGACTTCAGGGATGCACCTGCTCTGGGAACCTAGATGAGAGAGTGACTAACCCAACTGCAGGGGGTAAAAAGTTGGATGGTGTTCAAGGGAAGGCTTCCAGAAGGAGACAATGTCTAAGCAAAGACTCGAAGGACATGTTGTGGTCAGGAGAAGGTGAGAAGAGCATTTGAATAGGGGGAATAGCATGGATGAGGCTTAGAGATAAGAGAGAGCAATCTTCACGGCTGGAGCACAAGACCCATGGGCAGAGCGGGGCATGCAATGTGGCAGCCGCTCACCATGGTGGCTCCTGATTTGTGAAATGTGGAAAGTTCCAAGTGAGATGTGCTATAAGTGGAAGACACATCGGGCTCTAAACACTATGCAAAAAATAAGAAGACAAACTATCTTTAAAACGTTCTTATCTTAGGGCGCCTGGGTGACTTATCTTAGGGCGCCTGGGTGATGAGTCCAGAGTCCTGGGATCGAGCCCTGCATCAGGCTCCCTGCTCCATGGGGAGCCTGCTTCTCCCTCTCCCTCTGCAGTTCTAACTGCTCGTGTTTTTCTCTCTTTCAGATTAATAAATAAAATCTTTAAATAATAATAATAATTTAAAAGTAAATGAAATGTTCTTATTTTAATTTCACATGCAATTTTGGATATATTGGGCTACATGAAATACTAAAATGAACTCCTAACTCTTTTTGCTATTTTTATTATTTTTAAAAGATTTTATTTATTTATTCATGAGAGGCACACACAGAGAGAGAGAGAGAGGCAGAGACACAGGCAGAGGAAGAAGCAGGTTTCCTGCAGGGAGCCCGAGGCTGACTCTATCCCAGGACCCCAAGATTACGACCTGAGCCGAAGGCAGATGCTCAACCACTGAGGCACCCAAGTGCCCCTATTATTATTTTTTTTAAGTAGGCTCCATACCCAGCATGGAGGCTCAACATGGAGCTTGAACTCACAACCCTGAGATCGAGAACTGAGCTGAGATCACAAGTCAGATGCTTGACTGACTGAGCCACCCGGGCATCCCATCTTTTTACTATTTTAAAAAAATTGTGGCTACTAGAATTTTAACAGTGCATGTGTACTTGGCAATATATTTCTTTTGACCAGTGATGCTGCGGATGCTGAAGGTCTTCCAACAGCTGGCTGAGGGGCTGGGACTTTGTCTCAGGGGTGAGAGGGTAGCCAGGGCAGGGCTATGAGCAAGAGAAGAGCAGCTCCAGGTGCGGAAAGACCCCTCTGGGCTCAGGTGAGGGCTACAGAGGAGGGAGAAGAGCCCAGGATGATGGTCATGTGGGAGAGGAGTGGGTCTGAGCTGCGTTTAGGGTCATGGGGACAGAGAGGAGGGGACCTACAGAGAAAGGAGGTCATGGGCCGGGCTGCAAGAGACCCAGCCTGGTGTCTGGGAAGATGATGAGTTCTGAGAAGGTGCCTAGTTCAGTAGGGCAGTGAGTGTGAAGGGCCTGGGGGGAGTTGGGGGCAGGGCAGCAGCCCAAGAGCATGTGGAATGCCAAATACTGATTTGCATCCCCCAGTGCCAGGCCCAAGCTGGTGCTGAGGTGGACATTACTAATATCAATTGTCCTTCTGTCCAGTGACTTCCTTGCATTCTCCTCATGCCCCACAACCATCACATCCATCCTCATCTCCCTCCATACACCTGGCCACCATACACCAGACCTTCTTGCCCTGCTTCTCCTGATTGACACCCAACACTGGGCCCAACCTTACGGGCACCTCCTCAAATCCCCCTGGGTCCCTCCAGAGCTGCTGGAGCCCCCATTTCACACTTGCAAATCGCTCTCAAGTTTTCTTGCATTCCTGCTTATTTCCAAGTCTCTCCCTACATGCTGAATCTCATCGGAAACCCGTCCATGTCCCACTGGCTTCCCCACTGCTCCCCGACATCATCCTCCCCAGCTCCCCAGGGAGCTAATTCACTTCTGAGCAGAGGCACGCTCCTCTCCTGAAAATGAAGGGGAGGCCAGGGGAGGATAAGCAGACCAAAATGTAGAGAATGTCCACAGAGACTCAGAGATTTGGGAGAAAGACAGAGAGAGAGATACAGAGAAAAAGATAGGGAAAGAGACAGAGGGACAGAGACACAAGTAGAGCCTGAGAAGAACACAAGAAAACACGAGAAAAAGAGAGAGAGAGAGAGAGAGAGAGAGAGAGAGAGAGAGAGATGGGCGTGGAGACACCCCCACCATGGCCAGGAAGACAGGTGGACAGCGAGACTGCAGAGGTGGGCAGGCTTGGAGCAGGGGAACCAGGAAGGTCAAACGTCCTGATATCCGGGCAGATGTGGGTGGGCCATCAAAGGACAGCAGCAGGACTGTCATACAGGGACAAAGGAAAGCTATTGACGCAGGCGCCCGCCTGCCCGGAAGAGAGGTTGAGAAATGGAGCTGCTGGGAGCATGGCACTGGGTGCTGGGGGCGGACAAAGCCCGATTGTTTGAGGCCCCTTTCCCCACAGCGCCCCAGCCCAGGGCAGGGGCGGGTGCCAGCTGGGTGACACATGCTTTCTCACTGGCTGCTGTCTACAGTGGGGACACGGAGGTCGTCAGCGCCCACAGAGGGACTTACGGGCAGGTGCGTGAATCACCCCAACTCCACTGACCCAAGCGGCCGGGTTCTTAGTGCCTGCAGGCAACAGACCCAGGAGTGAGGGTCTGCAGGGCTAGAGTGCTCACAGACAGAGGTGGGGGGATTCCTGCAGGCTGGGGGAACTATTTACTCCCCTGGGTGTTGGCTTTTGGGTTCTCAGACACCTTCTTGCTCAAGGACCTAGAGAAGCCTACTGACTGAGAACTAACACCCATCTTTCCTCATTTAGACTCGAAAGTGCAGATGCCCAGGCCCTTTTGCTGAAGGTCTAGAATTTTAGGCCCTCTCCCCTCCTGCCTCAGACCCTGGAGTCCAGGCCCCCTAGCCCCTTCCTCCCTCAGACTTTGGAGTCCAGGCCCCCAATGCTCTCAGGGCCTGGTGCTCACCTCCTGGGAAGCCCGGTCAGGGGTCATCAGGAGCAGAGCCACCGGGACATGGGGATGCAAGGAATGTGTGTGGGAGGTCTGGGTGAGGAGGAAAGGGTGGGGCAGCCTCCTGCCTCAGGAACCTGGGGAGACAGGGGTTAAAAGGAAGCACCAGGAGTGTCTGGGGGCAGGAACAGCCTCTTCCAAGGAGGCCAGGAAGCCCAGGTGTCGGTCTGGCCTGGGCCCCACAGCCCATACATCCTCTGCTGTCTGTGTCTCTGGCTCTGGCTCCTGGGCATCCTCTCTGCTTTCTGGGTCCCATCTCTCCCCATAACTCCCTGCATTTCTGACTCTGTGCTTCTCTGTCAGTCTGCCTGTGACACGTGCTGTGCCTGCCTCAACCCAAGAACCCCTCGTCCAGGAGTCCTCTGGGCCCCCAGGCAGCCAGCTCCCAGCAGGTAAGATCACACTGCACCCTAGAACCTCCAGGTATGAGGTGAGCGACAGAGTGGGCTCAGAGCCAAGGTGCAGAAGAAAAACCCCATGGGTAGGGAAGAAGCTCAGAGCCCCTCCTGGGCCACCCCCTCCTGCTGGCAGGCAGGCACACTAGAGCCCAGAGAAATAAGAGACTTATTGAGAATTGCACTGTGAGCTGCAGACCACCACATGTGGTTTTGGGTTCTTACTCAACCTGCCTTCATGGGACCTGAGGATGGAAGATAAGGTTAGAGTGACAAGAGACCAGGGGAGAGATAGAGGTTAGGGGTCAGGAGATCATGGAGGCTGGGGAAGGAGGGATGAAGGAGGGGCCTTGAGGGGGTCTGAGACAGGCACTGAGGAGCATTTGGTTTCCCTTCTCAGGAATGGGCATGAAGACGCTAATTGTGGCAGTGATCCTGATGGCTGCAGGTGAGAAGAAAGAGGATGTGACTGGGTGGTTTGGGGGGGCGCTGCTGGTGGGAGAGTTTGGAATTGGGGATGGGGATTCACACACGTGTGGAGGCAGGGGGTGCTTGGAGTGAGGCAAAAGTGAGGGGCTAGGTTAGCGATGGGGGTGCAGACAGGAAGGAGGTAGAAGTTGGTCTGGAAGGTGGGGAAGAATTTGAGGGTGGGGGTGGGATGGAGATGACCTGGACCACTGGGACAGTATTGGGGTCCACCGTGGGGGATCCTCCTGGTGTCTCCAGAGCTCGTCCCTGACTCAGACCCTTCCTTTCTCAGCCTGGGCGGAGGAGCAGAATAAGGTGCTGCATGGTGGACCCTGTGAGCAGACGTCTCACCCCTACCAAGCTGCCCTCTACACGTCAGGCCACTTGCTCTGTGGAGGGGTCCTCATTCACCCGCTGTGGGTTCTCACTGCTGCCCATTGCAAAAAACCGTGAGTCTCCATGTCACATGAGTGAGGAGTGGTTGCAATGAGACCCCTGGGGGGCATCTTGCAGATTTCAGGCAGGAAGTGATACATACAACCCCCTGTCCCAGCACAAGGCCATCTGATAACCAGGTTCATCTGGGCAGTACTTAAATGAGCACTAAATAAGTGTCAGGCACTGTCTGGGGCCGGGAGGATATAGCGGTGAAGAAAAGCAAAACTGTTGCTTTTATGAACTGACCTTCTAACTGGGGAATCAGATGGTGCAGGGCCTGCAGGCAGCGATGCAGCAATGGATCTCATTCTAAGTGAAGGAGGAAGACACTGGAGAATTTCAGTCAGGGAAGCAGCAGATCTGATTTACATTTTTAAGAGCACCCTGGCCACCATGTGGAAAGTGGGCTGGGCAAGGGGGAATGAATGACCTAGAATGACGGGATGATGGCTTGGACCAGGGGGTAGAGGATAGTTGAAAACTTTTGGAGGTATTTTGAGACCAGCAGGACTTGGTGGTATGGGATGGAAGAGGCAGGGCTGACCTGCAGGTATAGGACTCGAACAAGTGGATATTCTGTTGTGTCTCTCTGAGATGGTGGGAGAGGGAAATAGAACCAGTTTGGATATGGGCAGAGGAGTGTCACATTTTGCTCTAGCCAAGGTGAGCCTGAGATACCAGGGAGGTGTCCAAGAAGCATGAGGGTAGGCTGCTGGTGCTCAGGAGAGAAGTCAGACCTGGAGGTAAACACGAAGGGATCATCCACAAATAAGTGGTATTTAAACACAGGACGGGATGAGATCATCCAGAAAGTGGGCATAGGTAGAAAAGCATAGAGGGACCAGGACAAATCCTCAGGGCACTAATGATCACTAGTTCAATTAACAGTTGCCATTTTGTTCAACACTAACTACCAGCCAGGTGCTGAGTTAAGCAGTTTATATATGTTTCCTGGAAACTCCACAATAAGAGACTCCTTGCCCCATTTTGCAGATGAGGACATTGAGGCTCAGAGAAGTAGTAAGTGGCAACTCAAGTGTTTGGAAGCTAACAGGTGCCACTCCCTACTGTGGGGGGAGGAGAGGGGTCTAATCACGCAAGGTTATGGACTCAACAAATACCCTCAGGATGGTCTCCCCCACCCTCAGGGAGACCTGGCATTGCTCCCACCATTCTCATTCATCCATTGGCGCACGTTGATCAAAGCATCTGCTAAGTGCCAGATTTGAGCTGGGCAGTGGGGATTCAGCAGTGGATGAGAGAAATGCAGAGTCTATGCCCTTAGGAACACAGAAGCAGTAAGGCACAGAATGATAGTTATTTAACTAACAAGCCCTTGAAAAATCATGTAATTACAAATTACCCTAAGTCCAGTGAAGGAAAAGAAGAGGGATGGCTCCCTGAGAGAAAAGAACAGAGAAGTACCTACTTTAGATGGAAGAGGGTATCAGGAAAGACCTTCTGATGAGATGAAGTTCAAGCTGAGGCATTGAAAATGAGAAAGAGTAGACAAATGAAGAAGGGGGACAAGCGTTGAGGGCAGAAGAAATGCAAGGACAAAGTCCCTGAGTTTGAAATAGTCTGGAGTGTTCTAAGAAAGTTACAGTGGGGCAGAAGATGGTGGAATGAGTTTCATTAAAAAGTAATGGGGCTGAGTGAAGTAAGTCAGTCGGAGAAGGACAAACATTATATGTTCTCATTCATTTGGGGAATATAAATAATAGTGAAAGGGAATAGAAGGGAAGGGAGAAGAAATGTGTGGGAAATATCAGAAAGGGAGACAGAACGTAAAGACTGCTAACTCTGGGAAACGAACTAGGGGTGGTAGAAGGGGAGGAGGGCGGGGGGTGGGACTGAATGGGTGACGGGCACTGGGGATTATTCGGTATGTTAGTAAATTGAACACCAATAAAAAATAAATTAAAAAAAAAGTAATGGGGAAAATAAAACAAAACAAAACAAAACAAAAGTAATGAGGAGCCAAGGGAGAATTTTGAGCGAGAGAGTGACTCTTTTGATCCATTTCACAAATATTTGTTGGATATCTATCATAAATACGATAGACACAGGTATAGGCAGTGAGGACGCTGTATCTGAACAAAACAAAATTCCCATCTTGATATTCTAGAGCTGTGCCACCCATGTGGTAGCCACAAATGGCCAATTAAATTCACAATAAGAAAAATGCAATGAGGGATCTCTGGGTGGCGCAGCGATTTGGTGCCTGCCTTTGGCCCAGGGCGCGATCCTGGAGACCCGGGATCGAATCCCACATCGGGCTCCCGGTGCATGGAGCCTGCTTCTCCCTCTGCCTATGTCTCTGCCTCTCTCTCTCTCTCTGTGTGACTATCATAAAAAATAAAAATAAATAAATAAAAGAAAAGAAAAAAGAAAAATGCAATGAGATGACAAATCCAGGAGCACGTATCAAGTGCTCAGTAGAGGCCTATGTCTAGTGGCCACCATATCAAACTGCAGCATGACTGAAGAAGTTCTATTGGACAGTGCTGCTATGGTAGGAGGAGAGACAAAAAAGTAAATATTTAACAATACATATATAGTATATCAGATGGTGATGGTAGGTTCTGGGTGGCAAAGAAAGCAGGAAAGAGAGATAGGACTTGCCTGTCAGGGTAGCTATTTGCATTTTAATTGGATCATCAGGGAAGGCCTCACTGAGAAGGTGACATCTGAAGGAGGTGAGGGAGGAAGCCATGCGGATATGTAGGGGAAAGAGTTGCTGGCAGCAGGAACAACCAGTGCAAAGGCCATGGGGTGAGAGGATGACTGTTGTGTTCAAAGAAAGGCAAGGAAGCCAGTGTGGCTGGAGCAGAAGGAGAGAGGGAGAGAGTGGGAGGAGGTGATATTTGAGAAGTGATGGGGGCAGAATATGCAGGACTTTGTGGGTCAGGGTGAAAACTTCAGCCTTTACTCTGAATGAGATGGGAGTCATGGGAGGATTCTGAGCAGAGAAGGGACAAGAGGAGGTGAGATATATTATGTTGTTAAAATTTCTCTGGCTGTTTTGTGGAGGGGCAAACACAGAAACAAGGAGTCAAGTGGGATAGCTACTGCCATTGTTCCAGTAAGAGATGATGGCGGTGGGGGAGGTGAGAAACGGTCATATCCTGGATATACTTTGGAGAGCTAAAAGGATTTCTGGGCTGCTTGGATGTGAGGCATGAAATAAAGAGAGTCAACAATAGTCTCCAAGGTTATTCGGAAAGGATGAAATTGTCCTTTTCTGAGCTGGGAAGATTGTGAGGGGTACAGGCCAGATGGTTCGTGGTGCACCAAGCCACTGCCATCTCCCATCACAGCCCCTTCTGAAGTCTTGGCTGCAGCCATGGACTCCAGGTAAGACCGAGCCCTCCTCTTTCCCAGGAATCTTCAAGTCTACCTGGGGAAGCACAACCTTCAGCAAAGGGAGAGTTTCCAGGAGCAGAGCTCTGTTGTCCGGGCTGTGGCCCACCCTGGCTACAATGCTGCCACTCACGACCAGGACATCATGCTGTTGCGCCTGGCTCGACCTGCCAAATTCTCTGAACGCATCCAGCCTCTCTCCCTGGAGCAAGACTGCTCAGCCAACCACTCAAGCTGCCACATCCTAGGATGGGGCAAGACAGCAGATGGTCAGTAGTGGCAGGGTGACAAGGAAGCAGGCCAATGGGTGATAGGCTATGCAGGAGGTGGGCTAATGGTGAGGACCAATGGGGAGGTGTGTCAGTGGGGAGGGGAGGCAAGTATGGGAGTTGTGTGAATGAGTGAACAGCCAGTGGAGAAAATAAACCCATGAGTGAATGGTATGGAAAGAGAGGCTGTGAGATGAAGGATTGATGAAGGGGGAGGGTCAGTGGGGAGATTCTAATCCAGAAGGAGGCCAATGATCGAAAGGGACCAATCGGGATGCAAAAATGATCAAGAAGAGATAGTGGAGGAGGGACTAATGGAAAAAGAGAGATCAATAAAGCAGGACAGCCCCCTGAAAGATATGAAATGAAAGTGCAGTTGGGAGTAGAGAGTGATAATTGGGAGGAGCCAACTAAGGGAAGGGTCAGTGGTCAAGGGGAGGCACTAAAGGAAGGACTGGGGGAGGAACAAGTCCCATAGGTCAGCAGGAACCGTGGAAGGTAATTGGGCCGGTGAGTGAAGGGCCAAAAAAGGAAGGTGGGCCATTGAATGAATGGCCAATAGGAAGAGAGAACCTAGGGGGGAGGGCGGTTCATTTAGGAAAGGACCAATGTGGGGGGTGCACCTCTGGCTTAAGGGCCAGTAAGAAGGGAGAGCCAATGAAGGGGAAAAGGGACTAGTTAGGAGAGGACCAATGGTCATGTGTTAGCCCATCAGGATGAGCCGGTGGGAAAGAGGGGTCCAACCATGGATGAAAGGGTGGAGGAGGGACTAACAGAAGAGAGTCTAGAGGTGAGCTGGAAGTACTGAAGAAGGTGAGACCAGTGAAAGACACAAGTAGAGGCAGGTCCTAAGAGAAAGGGAAAAGCAGTAAGAAATGAGGACTAATGGAGATGGGGCAATTAATGAGGAAGACAGGCCAATGGGAGGAAAGAATGATGTAAAGAGGGACCAATTGGGAGCCAGGGCCAATGGAAATGGATTTTTATGAATGAAAGACAAATAGGAAGAAGGAAACCAATGGGATATAGGGACCAATAGGGGAGAGAGCTCACTGGGGAGGACATGCGGAGGACAGGCTGTGAAGTAAGCCTGGCTCATCTCTCTCTGCAGGTGATTTCCCTAACACCATCCAGTGTGCATACATCCACCTGGTGCCCCGTGAGGAGTGTGAGCGTGCCTACCCTAGCCAGATCACCCAGAACATGGTGTGTGCGGGAGATGAGAAGTACGGGAAGGACTCCTGCCAGGTGAGGTCACCGGGACCTTCCAGTTACAGAGCCGACAGAGACAGACCGAAATAGAGTTTTAGGGAGACATGCTGGGAGAGGATCCCAGGGAGAGAGTCTCAGTTGGACACTTAGAGACACAGCCAGGAACAGGCAGAGGTATAAAGGCAGCCAGCAGAGACAGGAAACACAGAGACAAGGATGGAGATAGAGATTAAGAACCAGAGAGACACAGTAAGGAAGCAGGTGGTGTGAGGGGTCTGTCCTTCCTCAAACAGAGGACTGTCCTGTTTGGACATGGCCAAGCTCTGGAGGCCGGTGGACCGCAGCTGGGGAGAGACAGGGCTCTGTCCCCACTCCCAAATGCCTCCTGTAACTTGAAGTTTTTGTTGTTGTTGCTCCTATTTATGCCAAAATTTACTCCAGTGCTTTGAGGTCTCTGAAGAGACAGAGCTAGGGACAGTGATACACAGCAAGTCAGACATGACAAAAGGGCTAGCAGACAAACCTCAATACCTAAGCTGTCTTTTCTCTCCCCAGTTTTGTTGAGATGCAGTCAGCATACATGCATCAGTGTAGAAGTTTCAGGTGTACAGTGTGATGTTCCACGTCCTGTGGAATGATTGCCATGGTCAGTTAGCACCCATCATGCAGAGCAAAGCAAAGCAAAACAAAGCAAAGGTGCTTCTGGATGGCTGTTGTTTAAGCATCTGCCTTTGGCTCAGGTCACGATTCCAGGGTCCTGGGATTGGGTCCCATGTCAGGTTCTCTACTCAGCGGGGAGCCTGCTTCTCCTTCTCCCTCTGCTGCTAGCTCTACTTGTGTGCATGCTCTCTCACTCTCTCTTAAAAATAAATAAATAAATAAATAAATAAATAAATAAATAAATAAATAAAATCTTTTTTTAAATTTTTACTTATTTATGATAGTCACACACAGAGAGAGAGGCAGAGACATAGGCAGAGGGAGAAGCAGGCTCCATGCACCTGGAGCCCGACGTGGGATTCGATCCCGGGTCTCCAGGATCGCGCTCTGGGCCAAAGGCAGGTGCTAAACCTCTGTGCCACCCAGGGATCCCTAAATAAATAAAATCTTAAAAGGAACAGAAAAGAAAGATTTTTGTCCTTTGCGATAAGAGCCCTTAGGATATCCTTTTTTATCTATGTCTCTGCCTTTATTTATTTTTTAAATAAAATCTTTAAAAATAAAGTATTTTATTTATTTATTCGTGAGAGGGAGAGAGAGAGAGAGAGAGAGAGGCAGAGATACAGGCAGAGGGAGAGGCAGGCTCCATACAGGGAGCCCGATGCAGAGCTTGATCTCAGGACCCCAGAATCACGACCTGAGCCAAAGGCAAGTGCTAAACCACTGAGTCACCCAGGGATCCCCAAGCTCTTAGGATATCCTATCTTAACAACACTCCTAGTTATCCCACAGCAGTGTTGACTGTGCATTAAATCCCTGGTATTCACTTATCTTGTACCTGGAGGTTCTTCCTCTTTTTAGGTCTCTTTTTCTCTCTTTCTCTGTCTCCCCCTCACTCTGTGCCTCTGCTTCTCTCCACACTTCTCAGTCTCTGTTATTTTTTTTTTTAAAGATTTTACTAATTAGACAGAGAGAGAGAGAGAGCAAGTGAGAGAGCACAAGCAGGGGGAGCGGTAGAGGGAGAGTGAAGAGCAGACTTCTGGATAAGCAGGGAGCCCAAGAGCTCTCAGTTCTTGTACTTAGCCTTTATTCTTTCTATTTTCTTCTCTTGATGCCTCTCTGGGTCACAGTGTTCTCTCTGTTTCTACCTGTTTCTGAGTTTCCCTCAGACTGTCTCTATTTTCCTGTTTGTGACTTTGTGTGTCTGTCTGTCCCTAAGTCTATCCATCTCTGAGTGTCTCTCCTTCTCCCTCTCTACATGTCTCTGTGACCTTCTGTCTCCCTGTCTTTCTTGCTTTCTTTTTTAAAATATGCTATTTTTAAGTTATTTCTACACTCAACATGGGTCTCAAACTCACGATCCCAAGGTCAAGAGTCACATACTCCACCACTGAGCCAGCCAGGCAGCCCTGTCACTCTCTCTCTCTCTCTCTCTCTCTCTGTTTCTTTATCTGATTATCTCCCACTTTCCCACAGGGGGATTCTGGGGGCCCACTCGTGTGTGGAGACCGTCTCCGAGGCCTTGTGTCATGGGGTAATGTTCCCTGTGGATCCAAGGAGAAGCCAGGAGTCTACACTGATGTCTGCAGATATGGCCACTGGATCAGAAAAACCATTCAGGCCAACTAACCCTGACATGTGACATCCAACTCTTGACCTGTGGCCCCCACTTGCTGGCTCCAGAATATACCTGATCAAGACTTTGCCTTCCCTCCACCTGCCCAGATCCAACCCTTAATGCTTAATAAAAGCAGTGACATGATAGTACAAATTCACCCTAATTATACCCCAGCCCCATTCTTGCATCACTGGGGACGAGTGGGGACATGGGCTAAGGTCTTACCCCCACCACTAAGAGAATACAGGAAAACCCCTTTCAAGCGTCTCTCCCACCTTGGTTATTCCATGGGCTCTACTTCTTCCTACAGAGGAATGGTTACAAGTCTGGCAAAACCTGAGTTGGAATCCCAACTCTGCCTCTTGCTGGCCCTGTGTATCCTGGGCAAGTACCTCCCTTGACTGTGTAGATTCTTTAATCTATAAATTAAGGATAACAATAGTATATTACTCATAGGGCAGTGATTGTTATTGGGAGGATTCAATATTTCCAACATGTGAAACACATACAACAGTGCCTGGCACATTTGCTTGAGCAATAAAGTGTGGATTTTATTATTAGCATTGCTTTTTGCTTTTATCCCACTTCTGCCTCTCCAAATTCCAGATATTCTGGAGTTCTCTTTTACAGCTCAATTTCATTTTTTCTTCCTTCCAGGAAGACACCAGTGAGTACTCCATCCTGTACTGGCCTTCATGGTGGCTCTCTCCCCTTAACTCCTTCTGTAGCAGTGAAAGAAGTGGAGGGAGAGGACGGGGAGACCACACTGTGTATGGGTAGAGGGTGGGATAGAAGATGGGAGAGCAGAGCACGGGCCAGATCCCAAAGGACCTCAGACTCCAGGTTGAAAGGATAAGACTTTTTCCTGAGGGCAGTGGGGAGCCATGGAAGGCTTGTGAGCAAGAGCAGCACTGGGACCTTGTATGGGATGGACCAGAGGGGAGAGACCAGAAGTCAGGGAGGAGGCAGAAGTGACAGTGCAGGGAGAAAAGATGGCTGAGCTGGGGCTGGGTGGTCTGGAGAAGGAGGCTGCATATGAGATGACTGTATGGAGAGGGTTGGGTGGATGGCGTTCTCATAGAGGGAACGACCTGTAGAAAGTCCTGGTGGTGTGAGAACACCTGGCATGCCCTAGAGATGGAGAATCATCTATGATGGTGGAGCGCGGATTTGAGGTGGGAGAAGTGGGTGGCATGGCCGGAACTGTAGGTCAGTGGAACATGGTGCTGACTTTGAGTGCCAGAAAACAACACTTGACCTCAATCCTGAGGGCCTTGAGAAAACAACAGGGTCAGATCTTGCTGCAGTCCATTTCAGGGCACAGCAATGAACAGGGAGGAGGAGAGACTGGAGTTCCCCCAGAGAAGTGAGGGGAGCACACAGGCCCAGCTTCTGGGACCTGACAAGGTCCTAGGGTTCTGCATGCTTTCTGGGCTCCTCCCACCAATGAGCATCACGCACGACCCCTAACTGACATACACACCTCTATCCCCACGTGCCAGGCCTGTCCCTGTCTCCAGAGAACCATTCTCTTCTTACAATCTCCACCTCATCATCTGTGAAGAAGGCAAATAACTGCTAAGCCAGGTGTCCTCCATGTTAGGGGCTCTCAGAGAGAGAGAATGAGGGAAAGGAAGTCCTATATGAGGGCTGGATTTGGGAGCAGAGAAATATTTAGGAACAGAGGGAGAATCAGAGACAACAATTCATTTGTTTCGATACTTATTGCAACCTTATTTTTGCCCAGCACAGTGTAGAATGAAATCAGATATTAAACAGAGCAACTGGATCATAGGAGATATTCAGTCAATTGTGTGCTATTCTACAATGGGAGTGTTATGTGGCCCGAAGACAGAGGGAGTATTTTATTTTTTTAAATATTTTATTTATTTATTTGAGAGAAAGAATAAGTGAGAGAAAGCAACAGCAGGGGGAGAGGATAGGGGAGAGGAAGAAGCAGACTCCCCACTGAGCAGGGAACCCTGCAAAAGCCTGATGAGGGGATCCATGCATTGCGGGGCTCCATCCCAGGACCCCAAGATCATGACCTGAGTCAATAGCAGATGCTTAATCGACTGAGCCACTCAGGCACCTCAGAGGGAGTATTTGAAAAGAACCAAGTTATTGGGACTTCATCAAGATAAAAAGCTTCTGCACAGCAAGAGAAATTTTTTTTTTTTTTGCAAATGACAGATAAAGGGCTAGTATCCAAATCTATAAAGAACTTCTTAAACTCAACAGCAAAGAAACAAACAATCCAATCATGAAATGGGCAAAATAAATGAACAGAAATTTCACCAAAGAAGACATAGACATGGCCAACACGCACATGAGAAATTGCTCCGCATCACTTGCCATCAGGGAAAAACAAATCAAAACCACAATGAGATACCACCTCACACCAGTGAGAATGGGGAAAGTTAACAAGACAGGAGACAACAAATGTTGGAGAGGATGTGGAGAAAGGGGAACCCTCTTGCACTCTTGGTGGGAATGTGAACTGGTGCAGCCACTCTGGAAAACTGTGTGGAGGTTCCTCAAAGAGTTAAAAATAATCTGCCCTACGACCCAGCAATTGCACTGCTGGGGATTTACCCCAAAGATGCAGATGCAGTGAAATGGCAGGACACCTGCACCCCCATGTTTATAGCAGCAATGTCCACAATAGTCAAACTTGTGTAAGGAGCCTCGGTGTCCATCGAAAGATGAATAAAGAAGATAAAGAAGATATCTTTAAAGATAAAGAAGATGTGGTATATGTATACAATGGAATATTCCTCAGCCATTAGAAACAACAAATACCCACCATTTGCTTCGATGTGGATGGAACTGGAGGGTATTATGTTGAGTGAAATAAGTCAATTGGAAAAGGACAAACATTATATGGTCTCATTCATTTGGGGAATATAAAAAATAGTGAAAGGGAATAAAGGGGAAAGGAGAGAAAATGAGTGGGAAATATCAGAGAGGGAGACAGAACATGAGAGATTTCTAACTCTGGGAAACAAACAAGGGGTAGTGGAAGGGGAGGTGGACGGGGGGTTGGGGTGACTGGGTGATGGGCACTGAGGGGGGCACTTGGTGGGATGAGCACTGGATGTTTTGCTGTATGTTGGCAAATTGAACTCCAATAAAAAAAATAATTAAAAAAAAAAAAGAACCAACTTCCTCCATTGCAAAGGTCTTCAGATTTGGATAAAGCACACATGTCTTAAGAACCAAAACAAGGTGAAAGTTGATCAAATCACGTGATGGCAGGGAGTGGCTGATTTTTATGTGTATGTGGAAATATTAAGTCACGTGAATGGACTGGGTCCACCTTGACCAGTCCCTTCAAAGTTGTGGATGATTAATAGGGCCATGAAATGCACCAGAGTCACCTGGAGGAACCAGTCAATGAATGTCCAGAGCAAAATCAACTTGAGTTAATTAAGAGAGCATTATCTTCTTTAATGGATACTATGAATAACAAACACTTAACTTAGTGTATGCCAGGTGCTGGTCTAAGGGCTTTATATATTAATTCATTTAATCTTCATAGCAAACCTATGAACTAAGTATCTTTATTGTTCCAATGCTACAGACAGGGAAACAGAGACACAGAGAGGCTCCATGATTTGCCCAAAGTTTCAGAGAGAGTAGGTGGCCAAGCTGGAATTTGAATTCCTGGGCTTTGGTGCCAGAGTTTCAGTTCCTTGAATGCTCTGCTGTAGGGTTAGCGTTCTCTCAATTCTGGTACGTTCTCAAGCTGAGCATAGATGTGTTTAAAGTCTTAACATGAGGGGTACCTGTGGGGCTCAGTTGGTTAAGTGTCTGCCTTCAGCTCAGGTCAAGATCTCAGGGTCCTGGAATCTGAACCAGGAGTCAGCCTCCCTGTTCAGCAGGAAGTCTGCTTCTCCATCTGCCTATGTCTCTGCCTCTCTCTGTGTCTCTCATAAATAAATAAATAAAATCTTCTTTAAAATTTTAAAAATTAAAATTCTCCTTAAAATCTTTTTTTTTAAACGGCTTCACGTGAATCTTCTCTTGAAGCAGAATCTCTACATGTTAAGCTGCTTGTATGTCTAAGAATTTTACCTGTTATAGGGACGATATTCTGACTACAGCTTGAAATGAGTCATTTGTCTGTGATTTTGAAGTTGGAGTCATACCAAATTTATATCCAGTGCTGGATACTTGAAAGACTATCATGTCGATCATATTTACAAGTGTACTATACCTAGATGTATACATTTTCCTAAATGTTCTGGGAGGTTTGTTTAAAAATTGAAGGGCTCCCAGAAGAGATTGAATGTGTTGGTTTTAAAAATGTAGTTTAGGGATGCCTGGGTGGCTCAGCAGTTTAGCACCTGCCTTCTGGCCAGGGCCTGATCCTTGAGTCCCAGATCGAGTCCCATATTGGGCTCCCTGCATGGAGCCTGCTTCTCCTTCTGCCTATGTCTCTGCCCCCCACCCCATGTCTCTCATGAATAAATAAATAAAATCTTTTTTAAAAATGTAGTTTATTTTTTTAAGATTTTGTTTATTTATTTGAGAGAAAGAGATAGCAACAGAGATAGAGAGCCTAATGCGAGGCTCCATCCCAGGACCCTGGGACATGCCCTGAGGCAGAGGCAGATGCTTCACCCACCAAGCTACCTAGGTGCCCTAAAAATATAGTTTAAAATGTTTGAACACACTTAATTAACTTAGTTTGTAAATGAGACCAAACATTATTGTAAAGACCTATCTAGAATAGAGAGGCATGTCTAGAATGAAAAAGGTTGTAAGCCAGAAAGATTAAAAAGTGGGTTGCTGGATTTGTCACACTTCAGTGTTCGATATGAATTGCATTACTCAAAATAAACCTCAGAACAGTCCCCCCCCACACACACTGAAACCAGCCTCAAGGGCTCTAAAACCTCTGTTCAACAGGTGCCAGCTTAACAGAAGTGAGCAATACAGCTCAGTTCTGCCCTCAAGGAATGTGAGTTCCACAAGGATGGCAGGATCTCTGGGAGTCCTTGTCCATTTTGTTCACAGGTGGACCTCAGTCTGGCACATAGTGGGTGCCCAGTAGATAGGTGTTGAGTATTTGGCTCTTACAACCCATTGGGTCAGGAATTTGGTGACACAGCTCGAAATGGATTCAGAGAGTCAGGGCCAGATAGAAAGAATAACTGGAATGAAGAGGTCAGGAGAGGCAGCTCCAGATGGCTCAGGACTGGTGAGAGAGAAGCCACCTTTTGGGATCCCCACCCAGTGCCCCATTTCCTAAAGGACTAGGAGCCACCCACCCCCTATCCTGGCCTCTTGGCCTCTTTCCCCATCAACAGGTGGCCTGGCCCAACCCTGTCACCCACGCCTGGCTGCACCAGCCCAACCAAGCCCTCTGCAGGGGGCCCCTGGACTGGATGCCTGCCCCTTTCTGCCCTGTGGTCCTAGCCTCAAGGTGAAGGGCAGGAGGAGAGATGAAGGATCCCTTGGGCCATGTGGCTCAAGTCTTCTCTACCCCAAATGCAAGGCAAGGAGACAGAGGGACACAAACATGCAGAGATACAGATACTTGGATCCGGTGACAAGGGGTAGGGGGAGGGACAGAAGGATAGAATTGTGCAGGTGCAGAGGCAGAGACAGAGGGATATTGAGAAAGATAGAGTCACAAAGGAAAGAGAGGTAACAGAGAAGGAAAAACACAAGAAAGACCCTGAGGTATAGAGAGACACAGCTGGAGAATCATAGACACATAAAGGGAGCGATGGATATGCTCACTATCGGTGGTGATGGTCAGGCATATGCATGTCAGAACTCATCAAGTCCTACACAGTAAATCTGCAGTTTTTTGCACCTTGATTCCACTTCAATGCTGTAAAAAAGAAAAAAGCAGAAGGAAGTAAAGAAAAATAAGACCAGAATTCTAAGGTGTGTTTGGCATATGCACCACTCAGAATCATTAGAAAGAGAGAGAGAATCAAGAGACACAGATAAAGGCAAGGGTTAGAGACACAGGAAAATAGAAAGTGAGGGACAGAAATAGACGGGGTTGAGACACAGGGAAAGAGATAGCAATCCTAAGGCAGAGGGTGAGGAGATACTTGGTGGGTGCTTTATGTCGAGAGAGGCTTGGAAAGATTCAGAGGAAAGCAAAAACAGAGAAGGAAGCCTGTAAATGCTTGAAAAAACAGAGACAAAGTTGTGAAGATGATAAGGCGAGTCAGAGAGAGGGAGAATGAGTGAAGAACACACAGAAAATAAAGAAAAATCCTAAGTACCTAGAAGAGCACCCAGAACTGGTGAGAAGTGCGAGCTCGAGGCTAAGGGGCAGAGGATTCAGGGCAGGATAGGCCAGCCCTGCGGAGACCCCTCCCCATTCAGCTGCCTGGGCCAGGGAAGCAGGGATTGGCCTTCGGGACTGGGTGGGGGGGGTGCTCTTGGGGTGGAGGTGGGGGGAGGCAGGAGGAGTGATTACTGAGGCCTGGCAGGGCACCTCACTACCTGGGAATGCGCCCCGGGGATCAGTGGGTGGTTATAACCCAGGCTGAGTGCCGGGAGCTGAGGAGGAGGTGGCTGCAGGACGGCACAGGCCTGAGAAGTCTGTGGCTGAGCTGGGAGCGGGTTCCCCACCCCCTACTTGGGGGACATAGCAGGTGAGGCTTGGGGAAGAGGACAGGGAGGGAGAGGTGTCTGTGTCTTGGATGCACCCCTACTCCCTCTTTTTATCCTCCTTCCTTACCCAATGGAGGGGGCTGGATGTCTGCTCCTCTGAAGTCTATATAGTCTCTGGGTTGGGGGTCAGTGTCCCTGTAGTTCCTGCCTGAGCTGGGAAATGGGGCAGAAAAGGAAGGGAGGTGGGGTAAGGGCTCCCAGAATCACCTGCACCTCCCTGCCCTCTGTCCTCTCCATAAGGTACAGTGGCCATGGCTACAGCAGGACACCCCTGGATGTGGATGGTCAGTGCCCTGATTACAGCCCTGATTCTGGGGGTGACAGGTAACCAGAACCCCTGTATGTGCCTGTCGGTTAACTATGCATGGGGCTGTGGGTGACTGGGGGACTCTGTGTGATTGGGTATGGCTCCAGGACTGGGTGACTATGAGTTGGTGTCCGTATTCATGTTCAGGCAGTGTGTGTGGCTGGGTGCCTGTCACTGTTGGGGGGGGGGTGACGAAGGCGGGGGCTGACTTTCCTCATATCAAGGGACTGCCCGTAACAGATGTACTACCTTGGAGGCTGTGTGTGTGATTGTGTGACTGGGTGTGTGTGCACTTAAGATCATGTGTGGCTCAATATCAGTGTGGACAAATGCACACTATGTGTGTGGCTGTGCATGACTGTCCCTGTGTCACCAGATTGCATGTAACAGAAGTGCTTGTTACCGTGAAAATGTATGGCTAGGTGCTTGCAGGTAACGGTTTACCGTTGTGTGATTGTGGCTGAGTGCGAGACTACGTGTGGCTCTATCTGAGCTGTGTGACCTCTTGAGGTTCTATGTACCGGTGATTGTGACTGCATGTTTATAGGGGACTGTCTGTGTGGTGGTGCTGCTGTGTGGGTGGAGTTTCCATCCCTGCCTTAAGGGATTGGGTGTGCTGAAGTGGCTGTCACTATGAGGCAGTGATTCTGTGAAGGTGTATGATGCCAGGTCATTTGCACTCTGCCATGTGGGGTTTACTTAGTATAATATTGTCGCCATGCCAGTGTGCCTGCACGCAGAAGTGCATGTGGTGGTCTCTACGTATATGCATACATGCGTACATGTTACTGAGACACTGCGTGCCTGCATGAGATCTTGTGAGGCTGCCACCAACTGTGTGCACACAGCAAGCGTGTGCACCATGAGATGGAGCTGTGCCTGTAGCTACCCCGGGGGAGACGATGTGTGTCTCTCATGCAACTGTGTGTGTGCTTATCTGTGATAGTAGTTGTGTGCGTGTTTCCTGGAGTATGTGCGGAAAGTGTGAAGGCAGTGCCAGCGCCTGGCATCTCTGGGTCATTGGCAAGAATATGAATCAGTAGACAGACTATGGGGGACTGGTGATGGAGTAGGGTATCTGTGTCCGTCTGTAGAGGGGAGGGTATTGCTAGGAGGATCCAGGAGGTACATTTGTGTTTGAGAATTCCAAAAAATCAGTTCTGCTCTCTGTTGCCACCACCACCGGGCCCCTCTAGCTGAGCACTTTTCTGCTTCTGTTCCCCCAACTCTCCTTCCACCCACGGGCTCTGACTTGGCCCTCTTTCCTCACCCGCACCGCTAGCCCAGACTATCCACAGTCAGGGTCCGCTTGGGCTGCCGCCCCCACCTCCCGCAAGCCAGGCCCCCTCCTCCATGGCTCTCCCCATCTGCAGCTCCAGAACCCAACCCCTACCTCCTTGCCCGAAGTCAGGGCTCTTGATAGACTCAATCTCCCCATGTGACCCTGGCCTCTCCAACTACCCCCTCCAACCCTGACCTCATTCACTGAGGCCTGACCCCACTTCTTGAGCTGAGAGGTCCCACCATGAAAGCTCTGGTCTCCTGGCCAACCCAGGCTCCACCCCCTGAGCCTTGGCTCCGCCCCTGGGATTGTCCTACTTTCCCCTCCTAGGCCTCGTCCACTGAGCTCTAGCCACTCCCAGGAACCTTGAGGTGCAGCCGAATCCTGTAAACCACCTGATCCTGGACCAGATCTTTTCCTGAGTTCTAAGCCTTAACAATCCTCAAAGGCTTCACCCTCCAACTCCAGACTCCACCCCTAAAGCTCCAGCCCTATTCCCCTCAATATAGGAGCCCTTCTGGAGGTCAGACTTCTGCCGGGTCCTACCTCTTGGATCTAAGACCCACCCACTGAGCCCAGGCTCCGCCTCGATTCCGAGCCCAGCCCGCTTTCTGCCCCCAGAGCCTGTTCTTGCAAATGATGTTACCTCCTGCGACAACCCCTCTGACACTGGCCCCTCTGAAAGCACCCGGGACATTGGAGCTGGGGACCAGGAGGACACCAGGGCAGACGAGGGGAGCAGCAGTCGCATCGTGAATGGAACCGACTGCGAGAAAAATGCCCAGCCGTGGCAGGGTGCGCTGTTGCTGGGGCCCAACAAGCTCTACTGTGGGGCCGTGCTGGTGAATCCTCAGTGGCTGCTCACAGCGGCCCACTGCCGGAAACCGTGAGTGGGGCTACAAGAGCAGGGCTGCACATGGCAGGGGCGGGGTGGGGGGCTCTGGAGGACAGGGGGCCTGGAGGGGAGGAGGCCTGGGGGGAGGGGCCTGGAGGAAGGACCTGGGGGGAGGAGGCAGCACGGATGAGAAATGGGTACAGTTAGCCTGAGATTAAGAATGGAGTTGGGGTGGATTGGGTGTGCTGGGGTTAGGCTGGGGAGAGAATTGTGGTAGCGGGTGGGAGTTAGAGATGCATTGGATTTGGGGTGAGGGGTACATATGTTGAGTGGTTTGGAATGGAGATGTGATTCAGAGTGGCTTTAGTTTGGGGTGGAGTAGGGTGGAGATGAAAATGGTGTTGGGATTGGAAATAGCTGTGGGGTTGAAGATGAGGTTAGGGTTAGCCTTACCGATGGGACTAGAGATGGCTATATTTGGAGTTGGGAATTGGTGTGTTGATGGTTTGAGGGTGGGTGAAAAATTAGAGTGAGGTTCAGGGATGGGAATGGGTTGGATTTGGGGCTGGGCATGCACGTGCTGATGATTTGGAAAGGAGATGCCATTAGGAGAATTGGAGATGGGAGGAAATGAATTGGGATGAAATAGGGCTGGAGGCAGGAATGGATGTAGGATTGAGGATGGGGTTGGAATTAGAGTTATGAGGGGTTGGAGGTGGATGGATTTGAGGTTGAGGTGGTTAGATCAAAGTTTGGGAACACAGGGCAGCGCCGGTGGCTCAGCCGTTTAGCGCTGCCTTCAGCCCGGGGTGTGATCCTGGAGACTCCCTGCGGGCTCCCTGCGTGGAGCCTGCTTTTCCCTCTGCCTGTGTCTCTGCTTCTCTCTCTCCTCTCTGTGTATTCTCATGAATAAATAAATAAAATCTTTAGAAAAAAAAGTTTGGGAATATGGATGTGGTGGTTTCTGTGTGGGGAAAGGATTCAGGTTGGGGATTGGATGGGGTGGAATTGGGGTTGAAACTAGATTTGAGATGTGCTCGGCACTGGATATGAGCATAGGAATCAGGTAAATCTGCACCATCTTCTTTAGATTTTTCAGAATCCGTCTCGGCCACCATTCCCTGTCACCTGTTTATGAAGCTGGGCAACAGTTGTTCAAAGGGATCAAATCCATCCCCCATCCTGGCTATTCCCATCCTGGCCACTCTAATGACCTCATGCTCATCAAACTGAACAGAAAGATCCGTGAGACTCAGAGAGTTAAGCCCATCAACATCTCCTCAAAGTGTCCATCTGCTGGGACCAGCTGCATGGTATCTGGTTGGGGAACAACCAACAGCCCCAACGGTGAGAGTCCAGGTCCCTCTTGATGCCCACCCATGTCTGCCTTCTCCCCCTCTCTGCCTCTGAGCACTGCCTCTCCCCATCCTTCTCTGTTGCTCACAGTGGCCCTGCTTTGTGTGTTTCTGACAGTACAATTCCCCAAGGTCCTCCAGTGCTTGAACATCACTGTGCTAAGTGACGACCGGTGCAGAAAGGCCTATCCCAGACAGATAGATTCCACTATGTTCTGTGCTGGCGACGAGGCGGGCAGAGATTCCTGCCAGGTAAGGCTCAGGACTTCTGCATTCCTTCAGCAGATTCACACTGAGCACCAACTGTGTAACCCGAAACCTTGCTAAGTGCTGAGAACTCAGCCCTGTCCCATAGAAATACAACATGAATCATACATGTCATTTTAAATTTTCTGGTAGCTACATTTTAAAAAGCGAAAAAGAAACAGGTAGGGATCCCTGGGTGGTGCAGCGGTATGGCGCCTGCCTTTGGCCCAGGGCGCGATCCTGGAGACCCGGGATCGAATCCCATGTCGGGCTCCCGGTGCATGGAGCCTGCTTCTCCCTCTGCCTGTGTCTCTGCCTCTCTCTCTCTCTGTGACTATCATAAATAAATAAATAAAAATTAAAAAAAAAAAAGAAACAGGTAAAGTTAGCTGTTTTAATAACAAATTCTATTTAACTCCATGTATCCTAAGTAGTTTGATTTCAAAATGTAGTCAATATAAAACAATTATAAATGAAATATTTTACATTCTTTTTTTTTAATAGTAAGTCTGTGGAAGTGTGCATCACATGACGGCATATCTCAATTTGGGCTAGCCTTGTTTCAAGTGCTCAACAGCCCCATGTGACTAGTGGCTACCATACTAGACAGCACTGGTCTAGAGGGAGAAATCAAGTCTGCTTTATATGGTTGGGCAGGTTGTGCACTGTATACAGATATCACCGCTAAGGAGGCACTCTTCATGTAATAGACATCACAGTTTGGTCTATTTATTTTAGCAAATTTCTTTTTTTTTAAGAATTTATTTATTTATTTATTTATTTATTTATTTATTTATTTATTTATTTATGAGACACACACACACACACAGAGAGAGAGAGAGAGAGAGAGAGAGAGGCAGAAACACAGGCAGAGGGAGAAGCAGGCTCCATGCAAGGAGCCTGATGCGGCACTCGATCCCGGGGCTCCGGGATCACGCCCTGAGCCGAAGGCAGATGCTCAACTGCTAAACCACCCAGGCATCCCTATTTTAGTAAATTTCAAGCAGATGGCAGTTAAGTATCTTGTCATCACAAAGCCTACAGTATGAAAGTTTTCTGACAAATGCTAATACACTGTCTTGAGGAAGGAAAATAAAAACCTTTGCTAGGTATTTGAAAAAAGAATGTTTAATACAGAGACTTGATTGCAAACTCGTTGGAACGGCTGGCAGGGCAAAAATGGTAAAAAAAAAAAAAAAATTGTCAGGGGTGCCTGGCTGGCTCAATTGGAAGAGTGCATGACTCTTGATCTCGGGGTTGTGAGTTCAAGTCCCACACTGGGTATGGAGAATACTTAAAATAAAATAAAAAATAAAATGATTTTTAAAAACCCAATGGTGAATAAAATGCATAATAGGATAATTTCAGAGAATATAAGAGCTATGTAGACAATAAAACATAGTTTTATGATAGTGAGTGATGAGAGGCAATATTCAAAAGGGTGGTTGGAAGGGCCTCCTCAAAGAGGTGGGTAGAGACTGAATGACACAAAGGAGCCAGCCTTGCACAGATTAAGGAAAAGAAAAGCATGTGCAAAGGCCCTACTGCAGGAAGGAGTTTGGCTGGTCCAAAGGACAGAAAAAAAACAGAATGTTTAGGGGAGTAAGGGGAGTGGTGCAGTAAGAGTTGAGCCTGAAGAGATGGGTAGGGGCCAGTTAATTCCCAATACAGAGCTCCTCTACGTCCTCATGGAAGCTCTATCTGTTGAGGATGACAGAACTTAAAATTAAACTGTTGCAGGAATCAAAACCCTTCCCTGTATTCAGGTTTTCAAGGGTTCTAGAAGGAGGTAAAGGAAGGCACTTTCTGCTGGCAGGATGTACATACACTTCAGTAATATTGGGAATTAGTAAGTAAGCTGGGGCCTTAGAGAGCACTCCTGTCCATTTCTGATGGCTGGGGAAAGGTGCCTCTCCCCAGATTTTACAAGCCTGAAAATTACAGCAACTTCCCAGCGTCATCTCTGTTCTCACTTAATATGGAAACACATATCTGGATAGAGGAGGAGCCAGAGGGATTTTTATCAGAAGAAAGCATATCTAATTCAAATGTCAGTATTTTTAAGATTATTTTAAGTAATCTCTACCCCCAACATGGGGTTCGAATTTACAATTGAGAGTCATGCAGTCCACTGACTGAGCCAACCGGGCGCCCCTCAAATGTCAGCATTTAAAACCACTTAGCTTTTCTGGAGCCAAGCTTAGCACCTTGTTTTTCATTTTGCAGACCTCAAGTGGCTTTTCATACCAGTTTGTGGTCAGGGTGAGGCCACTCAGAGCAAAAAGTAGTAACAACACTAATCCTATGATAATATAATGTGGGACTCTGCTTTATGTGGTTCCCACACATCAGCTCATTAACTCACTTAGCCATTATGGTTTTTTTTTTAAGATTTTATTTATTTATTCATGAGACACACAGAGAGAGAGAGAGGGAGAGAGAGAGACAGGCAGAGGGAGAAGCAGGCTCCACACAGGGAGCCCAACGTGGGCCTCGATCCCAGGTCTCCAGGATCACGCCCTGGGTCGAAGGCGGCACTAAACCGCTGAGCCACCCAGGCCGCCCGCCATTATGTTTTTTTAAGATTTTATTTATTCATTTGAGAGAGAGAGAGAGACATGAGAAGGGGTGAGTGGGGAGCAGACTCCCCACTGAACAGGGAGCCTGATGCAGGGCTCCATTCCAGGACCTGAAGATCATGACCCGAGTCAAAGGCAGATGCTCAACCATCTGAGCCACCAAGGTGTCCATCACTTAGCCATGATTATTATTAGCTCTATTTTACAGACAAGGAGCCAAGCTCAGAGCAGTTAACTAACTGCATCTCAAAGAAAACTCTGCAAGGATATTACAGAAAATATAATGAGAAGAATTAAGCTGCAAGAAAGTTGAAATTTAGAGATTCAGGCCGCCTGGGTCTTTTGCCTTGAAACAGTGTCTGCTGTTGGGGAAAGAAACCAGGCTCTGGGTTTCTTTATAACTGATACCAGTATTTTGTATAAACATACATAAGAAATCACAGTAAAGAGTGGTGAGTAGTAGGGACGCCTGGGTGGCTCTGTGGTTGGGCATCTGCCTTTGGCTCCTGTCCTGATCCTGGGGTCCTGGGATTGAGTCCCACATCAGGCTCCCCACAAGGAGCCTGCTTCTCCCTCTACCTACGTCTCTGCATCTCTCATGAGTAAATAAATAAAATCTTAAAAAAAAAAAAAAAGAGTGGTGAGTAGTATTATAGGAGAGTAACTGTAGGATTTGCGGGAGTTGAGGACAGGCAACCCAAAGAAGCAGTTCTCAAACTGTCCCCCCACCCCAGGGGACATATGATAATGCCTGGTGATAGTTTTGGTTGTCACAGCTCTACCTGGGGGATGAAGGGGGTGACTGGCATCTAATGTATAGAGGTCAAGGATGCTGCTGAACATCTGACAGGGCACAAGATGGCCGCCACAGCAAAGAATGATCTGGCCCCAATGTCAGTGGTGCCCAAGATGGGAAAGCCTCATCCTTCAGGGGCAGAGAGCTGCCTCTCTGCAAAGGTACAAGATGGACCGGTGTCAGGGGCAGCCAAAGGATGAGGAAGGGAAAGGAAGCCATGCCAAGCATGCTTAGTCAGAAAAATATGGTGTTCAAAGGCTGAAAGAGAGAAAGCAAATAGGGACAGGGAGATGCACTGAGGGAGACACATAGAGAAGATATGGCACTGGGTGGAGAGGACAAACAGAACTTCTAAAGGTGGGACTTACAGGGAAATGTTAACATTCCTCTCTGTGTGTCTCTGTTTTATCTGTGTCTCCTTCCTTGTCTTTGTGTCTCTTCACCTCTCTACTTTTTCCACCTCTGCATCTCTGTCTCTTCCCTGTGTGTCTCCCTCCCTCCACCTCCCCACATCACTGGGGATGGGCTCCTTTTTCCTCTGCAGGGTGATTCAGGTGGCCCTGTGGTCTGCAATGGCTCCCTACAGGGCCTCGTGTCCTGGGGAGACTTTCCCTGTGCCCAGCCCAACAGACCCGGCGTCTACACCAACCTGTGCCAATTCACTAAGTGGATCAAGGACACCATCCAGTCGAACTCATGAGGCATCCCGGGACCTGGCATTCTGGTGTGGCCCCACGATCTGTGGTCCCTCACTCCTGAAGGGACCGTGACACTGTCTCCAGACCCTGCTCCTTACTGAGGGTGTTGGGGTTGTTAATCTCTCCAGCCCCTCCTCGTCTCCTGGAATCGGTCTCCCCATTCCCCAAACCTGGGCTTACCCTGTCTTTCCAGTCAGGCCTTAGAGGCAGTTTCCCAGAATGACCAAGGTGAGGGCTGCCCTTCAGTGTCCCCCATGCTTCATTCTTTAGACCCAGAGGCTGTCCTTGCCCTGCAGCTGTTCCCCAAATTTGGTCTCAGAAATAAAGCATCTGAGGAGAAGTGGGCTCTGTGTGCGGTGTCCCCCACTCACTGAATGGCCAGGCAGCCAGGAACAAGTCACTTTCCCCTTCTGTACCACTATGTTTGCTCTTTGGGACTATTTCAGTTGCAAGAAACAGAAATCCATCCAGGCTGCTTTGCATTTTTTTCACAAATACTGATTGAGTATTTTGTGGCAGGAAGTTTCCAGATGCTGAGATACTACAACAGGCAAAACAGAACAATATCCTGCCTCACAGAGCTCCTTTTCTCCTAGGGGAAGACAGACAGTAAAGAGATAGATGAATACATTACTTGCGATGTAAATAAAATGAGCACAGAGCAAGTGGAAAGAGGACCTTTGGGAGGAGCGGACCTATTTATATTGGATGGTCAAGGAGGGTGCAGGAGGGCGATATAACAACTCACCTGCATCCACAAGATGTCTGCAGCCTAATCCCGGAACCTGGGAATTTGTGGCTTTATATGGCAATGAGACTTCACAGGTGTGATTAAGGATCTTGAGATGAAGAGATGATCCTGGATTTTCTAGGTGAAACCATTATAATTCCAAGGGTCCTTAGAAGAAGAAGTTGTGGGGGTGGGGGGGTGAGCAATGAGCATGAGAGAGAGATTGGAAGATGCTGCTAAGCTGGTTTTGAAGATGAAGGAAGGGGCGGAAGGAATGTGGGTGGTCTCCAGGAGCTGGAAAAGGCACAGGAATGGATTCTCCCTCCCAGCCTCCAGAAGGACTTCAGCCCTGCCTGTCTATGTCTTTATTTTAGCCCAGCATGACATTTCAGACTTCCGTCCTCCAGAACAATAAGAGAGTAAATTGATGTTATTTTAAGATATCAAGTGTGATAATTTGTTTTAGCAGAAACTAACATGAAGGGCCTCTGGGAGGAGGTGGCATTTGGGCGGAGTCCTACACAATGATAAGTAGCTAGCCCAGTGAATTTTGGGGGGGTTCAGTGTTCCAGACAGAAGGACAAGGCAAAGGCTCTGATATGGGGACAGGCTGGGCATTTCCCAAGAACAGAAAGAGGACCAATGTACCTGGAACCTCTTGGTTTTCCCTATGAGATTGGGAAGCCTTTGGATGTTTTTAGCCAGAGGGCAACATGATCTGATTCCTGTGTAAGAAGATCATTCACCTGTTTGTGAAGGACACAATCAATGGAGCTTCTTATTGGCCAGAGTAGAAAATGAAGGGTCAGTTATCAAAAGAATATCCAAGACTTGGGACAGTCAGATGACAGCCCAGGAGCAGCTAGCTGCCTGTGGGATCTTGTTCACTTTCCTCCGGTGATCTTTCTTTCATGTCTCCCTCTTCTCATTTTCTCCAAAGGGCATCTTCTACTTCCTTCTCAGATTTGGGTGGCATGTGGCCTACCATAGCCTCACCCTGATAACTAGTTCCAGTTACTGGTGTTGGCTGCCTGTGGGTCAGGTGCTGACTCTGGGTACATCAGCCATGGCCAGAGAGGGGAGGGCACATAGTACAGCGTGAATCCCCCCCATCACCCCTTCACCAGCAGCAGTGAGCAAAGCACTGCCCTCGAGAAGGCTATGCACATGGGAGTCAATGGAACAGGACAGAGAGATTTCTCAAACAGTCATGCTATTTCTGGAGCTCAGTTTTTCCATCCATAAAATGGGAAGATTGCAATGTAATGATCTTCACATGTGGGCTCAACCCCTGAAATAATGTATTCCTGGTGGTCAGGAGTGGACACAGAAAGTCACTCCAGGAAATACCTTGGAAATGGATCATTTTCTTTTTAAGTAAGTTCTAGTCCCAATATGGGGCTTGAAGTCACAACCCTAAGATCAAGTGTCGCATGCTCTATTGACTGAGCCAGCCAGATGCCCCGGAAATGGAATATTCTAGAAAAGGAATTATATTAGGGAATTTCATAAGTAACAAAACACCAAATTAAAAGTGACTTACATAATAAGGACTTTTAGTATTTCACATAAAAAGAAACTCAAAGTGAGAACAGTTACATGGTCAGTGTGATGTCACTCAGGGTCCAGATTCTTTCCATCTTTCTTCTCTAACACCCTCTGCATTCCTTCATGAACTCAATGATGATATACTAAGCCATGTAATAGTCTAATCACTTGGGATAGAGTAATTAACAAACATTTAAAAATCTCTTCCTTCTTTCAGCTTACATTTTAGCAAGGGGAAGAAAATATGTCCAATTTTTTTCTTCAGGCTTTAACCTGGCAGGTATAAGATGGCTGCCACAGTTCCAGCCATCACAGCCTCATGTAAACATGATAAAAGGCAGGAAGGAGACCTTCTCCTAGCAAAGATCTCTTCATAGGGAGAGAAAGTCCTTCTCCAGAATCCCTCTCTAACCCCCATTTCTCTCCCCCTCTCCTTTTCTTTCACACACACACACACACACACACACACACACCTCTGCAGACTTCTCTTTGGGTCTCAATGGAAGAGAGTCCTAATGTCTGTTGCTGCAAGAGAAGCTGGAAAAAATTTTCTGGCACTTTCAATCTCTATTGCGGGGTACAGTCTCTGTCCAGAGGGAAGAGGGGATGAGAAATGGCTTGTTGGATAACTACCTCCCTTGTGCTCAGGAATTTACAACTCCTCACAACAATTTGGGGGGACATTCTACAAAGGTTGGGGTGCCAGGTTTGGGGTCATTGACCTCCCCAAGGATTCATCTCTCATCTCTCCATGTCAGCTGTTACCAATCTAGGATTAACATCTAGTATGCTGTGATAGGTGTGGACTTAGCCCAGCTCCAACTGCTCTCTATAAGCAAGTACAAGATGGGTAATGTGGTTTAAGATAGGGACAAATAACCCTGACACAATTACAGGTGGTAGAGATAGTTCAAAGTTAGAAAATTAAGGGAAAAATATCTAGAACAGAGCAGAATGCTAGCTGAGGGGCAATCAAGTATATTTTCCAAAATGACTCTGTTAGTCCATCTGCTTTTGGCAACACAAGAATATTAATACTGTTTCAAATAGGTTTTCACTTTGCATGCCAAGAAATACAGGTAAGGGAAGCTCCAGGCAAAGGATGTCAGGGCTCCAGTTTCACTTCTCTCTGCTTCTCTTGGTTCTCCTTAGTGTGGGTTCCTCATCCTCAAGATTAAAGATTGTAGTGAATATCTTTTAGAGAAGGATGACCCTTTCTCAGGAACAGCCCCAGCAGAATTCCCTTCATTATTATTGGTCAGAATTGGGCCACATGTTCTCTCCTAAACTAATCACAGGCCAAGGAAAATGGATTAACATTGTTGATTTGCACCAATCAAGGTTCATTTTCTGAGATTGAGATCAGAAATTCCTGTGAGGGGTGCCTGAGCGGCTCAGTGGTTGAGCCTCTGCCTTTGGCTCAGGTCATGATCCCGAGGTCCTGGGACTGAGTCCCGCATTGGGTTCCCCACAGGGAGCCTGCTTCTCCCTCTGCCTGTGTCTCTCCCTTTCTCTGTATCGCTCATAAATAAATAAATAAATAAAATCTTTAAAAAAAAAAAAAAAAAGGAAAAAAAGAAAGTCCCCTGAGTCTTGTAAGCTTGACCAAAGGGACTGCTCCCTGAATAAGATGAAGATTCTCTCATCAAAGAAGGGAAAAATGGATGGTAGGTAAACAGCTAAGGGTGTCTGTAATAGACATCCTTTTAGCAATTTTTTTAAAGATTTTATTCATTCACTCGTGAAAGACATAGAGAGAGAGGAAGAGACAGAGGCAGAGGGAGAAGCAGGCTCTATGCAGGAAGCCCGATGTGGAACTTGATCCTGGGACTCCTGGACCATGCCCCGAGCCAAAGGCAGATGCTCAACCGCTGAGCCACGCAGGCATCCTGTCTTTTAGCAATATTTTAAATTAACTTTTCAGTAAAGAATAATATACAAACAGAAATGAGTCTTTATTATAAATATTATAAACCCAATGAATTTTCACAAAACAGATGACTGTCTTGTAACCAGCACCCAGATGGGGCAGCAGAATATGACAAACTTTCCAGAAGATCTTCTAGGGGTTCCCCTACAGTCACTGCCCCTGCCAAGTGTAGTGACTTTCCTGATTTTTATCACCATCCTTCAGTTTCGTCCATTTATAAACTTTGTATGAATAACTTTAAATGTATTTATATCGATTTGTGGAAATATATTAAATGTATATAAATAAAATCACACAGAGAATTATCTTGTGTTTGACTTGTTTTGCTCAGTATTATATCTGTGTGCTTCATCTAGATTTTTGTTTATAGTTAGTTGTAAACGTCCCCTTCTCATTAGTACCATAGATAGACATTGGGTAGTTTCTTCAACAATTTTAAAGGCAATATGCTGGGACACCTGGGTGGCTCGGCAGTTGAGCATCTGCCTTGGGCTCAGGGTGTGATCCTGAGGTCCCAGGATCGAGTCCTGCATCAAGCTCTTTGCGAGGACCCTGCTTCTCCCTCTGCCTATGTCTCTCCTTCTCTCTGTGTGTCTTTCATGAATAAATGAATAAAATCTTTTTTAAAACTGTATACGTTTTTAAAAATAAATAAATAAAGGCAATATGCTGATCTAACATCTGCCAAAGCTATAGTGAAAAGTTTAGGAGAAGCAGTGTGCTTGACACTGCGCCTCCAACCCCCCAATCCTTATACTTCTTCCTCCTGTGGCAGAGCTTGGAAGTATCCTGGGTCATGTTTAGGCTCAAGGGTGAGCAAGAAATCAGAAGGAAGGTGTGTAGGCCAGGGGCAGAGATAGATATGTTGACACGTTGTGATCTCGTCTGACTCAGTGCAGGGCAGCCTGGGCAAAATTGAGATGTAGTTGCTGATTACCACACAAACCCAACTATTGCTCAGGGTGGCAGGTAACCTGGATAAAGATGTTCGCCCTCCATGTGGGTGTCCATTGATCTAGTTCTAAGCATAAGATGTAAGCCGAAACCTAGTGGCTGGGTTTCTCTGGGAAATTTTTGTTCTGCTGATAAAAGGGTAGGCATTATGTTTGGAACTTACCCTCTTCCCACCTGGAATGGGGGTGCCTGGAAGTGGACCAACCACTTTGCACTCTAAGGATAAAAGGCACAAGACAAAGATGGGGGTGCAAGAAGCAAAGAGAAGCCTGCTCTCTTGGTGATTGCGTAAATCCCTGCTTCAGGCACACACTCCCAACATCCTGGGCATGAAACAGAAAGAACAAAACCTCCAGCATCTGGGCTACTATAGTTGGTTTCAGGTATGCTGATAAGAAGAAGTGAAGTTTCTAGGAACAAAAACAGAGCTAAGATGTTGTGCAGATTTTACTGGGCAGGTTTGACTTTCTGTTCCTGGATGAGGATGTGCTTTTATTCAGTATGAAGACTGGCTCCAGAACCAGGAGGGAACAGATGTCTGCAAATGGTTCCTGTTAAGGGTGTAAACGACCAGTGCATTTCCTGCATGGTGATGTAAGTGGTGAGAACAGGCCTCTGGTGGTGTAAGAAATAAGCCTCTTGCCCTACCAGATATTAAGACAGGCTGCAAAACAAAATAATGTAGTTTTTAAAAGCGTAGTATTAGCACAAGAATAGACAAATGGCTCAGAGAGTACAGCATTCAATATAATATTATATAATATATGGGGAGCTATAAAATATGATAAAGTAGCAACCCAAATTAATAGAGGGGAAGATGGTAAACTTAGTAAGTGGTGTCAGGAAAACTGGCTCTCTGTGCAGAGAATAATATACTTAGATTTCTATCTAACACCACACACAAAGGTGGACTCCGGATGTGAAAGATAAACTTACAAAGTAAACAGAAGAAAATCAAGGAGATAATCTTCAAATCTCTGTGACAGAGAACAACTTCTTAAGACTTCAAAAGCACAGATCATAGAACAGAACATTCATTAGTTTGATTATATCAAAATTAAAAGGAGAGTAAAACGGACCATTATAACATTTATCAGAATGGGAGAAATTATTTATGACATTCATAATGTACAAGGGACTAATACCTATAATATGCAGGAAGCACCTGTGAATTAGTAAGAAAAAAATTGGAGGCACCTGGGTGGCTCAGTTGGTAGGGCATCTGCCTTGAGCTCAGGTCATGATCCCAGGATCCAGGGATAGAGCCCCATGTCAGGCTCCTACAAGGAGCCACTTCTCCCTCTCCTCCTTGCTCATGCTCTCCCTCACTAGCTCTCTGTCTCAAATAAATAAATAAAATATTTTAAGATAAAAATAAATAAATAAATAAATAAATAAATAGGCACCTTTGGGGGAGGGGGGAATGGGTAAAGGATATGAACAGGCAATTTGCAGGAGAATCCAAAAACTCTCATGCATATGAGGGGATGTTTAAACTCATTCATTATCAAAGAGATGTAAATTTCAATAACAATGAGATGCCACTTTACACCAATTAGGCTGGAGAAAATTAGGATGCGTAATATCTAGTGTTGTCAGATGTACAGGCATCCCTGAATGTTCAAGAGCTACTGGGGTTAGCGTGGGGTCTCCAGTCCTGAGGAAGGATCAAGCACTATTTCATTAAATTAAGTATATATGTACCTTATGACTAAGTAATTTCTCTCCTGGCTATACATCCCAAAGAAATTCTTCCACACTCACAAGGGGACACAATGTGCCTTGTAGAGTTCTTTTTGGTGGCTGGGAGTTGGCAACCACCATGTGTCCATCCCTAGGGGGATTGTTGACTAAATGTGTGACCCCCATCATGGAGTTCAGTGCAACAGGGCAGAACTGTGAACACAGCAACATGGTTGGGTCTTCAAAAGAGTGCTGTTTGAAAAGTGAATTAGAAGAGAATGAGATATAATCCAACCCCAATTACATAAATTAAAATTACAGGCCATAAGAACCACACTATGAATTTTGTAAGACTGAGGGAGGGTGGGAAGAGGGGAAAAGAAGGAAGAAAGGAAGGAAGGCAAGGACAGAGGGAGGGAGGGAAGGAAGGAGAGAGAAAAGAAGGATTCTATATAAACCAGTGATGATAATGATGCATTTGACGTTGAACCTCTGCACTCAAGGTCTAAAGGTCTAATAAAAAAATAAGCTTGTTAAATTGTGAAGCCACATCTTACATAAACAGTGTCCAGAGGCTGAGCCCCTCTGCGAGCCTAGGAAAGCTGTGTGCATTTTGTGCGTCCCCGATCACTGTTGGGCACCTTCTGATACTATTCTGTATCCCAGAATTATAAATCAGACACTTAATCTAACCCAACTGTGGCTAATTCTTGCTTGATTCCACACTCCTTTGAAATACACAGAATTGGCTCAGGACCTCAGAGAGGCTGCAACTCAGGTCGAAAACTGTCATCAGGTGTGGTTTGGAAAGTTGGTGTGTCCTCCACCTGGTGCCCTCACTCTTGGGGTGGTTGATCCTGGCTAAAAACTGAGGTCAGGGAGTGGCTCCAATTTTGTCAGTGGGAGGATCTTCCCCATGCATTCCACACACCAGATAAGCATCTAATTGTTGGCTACAGAGAGGCTGGCTGTGGGTTACCTTTTATTAGTAATCATGATGATGATGATGACAACAGCAACCATTTATTGAGTGCCTAACACCTTGCTGCATTCATTGCATGCCTCATCTCTCCCAATTGTGACAGCAACTTCAGGAGGGTGGCCCTCAACAAGTCAGGAAGCTGAGGGGTATCCAAGTTGGCTCAGTTTCTACAGCTGGTACATGTGGGAACTGGGATATGAATCAAGGGACTAGGAGGCCTGAGCCGATGCCTGAAACCACACTCTGCTCTAGCCAACAGAAGAAAACACAGGGCACTGGGCCAAAGCCAGGGAGCTTTGACTATGGCAGTGGGAAGAGGGAAGAAAGGAGTGGATGGGGCAGGGGAGGGGAAGAGATTGAGCTTTATAGAAAGAGAGCAGAAGACATTTAAAGACAAGTCAGATGTAAAGAGACTTGGAGCTTTGGAAAGAGGGAAAGTGAAAGAGAATCATAGAGAAAGGTTCTGAAGGAGGGCCTACAGGAGATGGAGAGAGTAGGATAGATAGGAAGATAGATTAGATAGATAGATAGATACCCTTAATCTCACTCTCCCCCCATCTTCCAGATGCCTAAGTTCCCCCTACTCTACCTCTAGGCTTTGCAGCCGGACCTCCAGAGCCCCCAGCTCCCTTCCCTCAGGCTCTGGTCTGAGACCCACATTCGTTCCTCACAAGCAAAGAGACTCCCTCCTATACTAAAGAACAGGCAGGCTGGATTCAAATCTGTGTCTCTTTCCAATTCTGAGTATTAAAGGAGAGAATGCACATAAAGGTGAGGGCAAAGAGCCTGGCACTGAATGGGTGTGTAAAAGTAGTTGTTTCTGTGAGTGTTATTTTTTAAAAAGATTTTATTTATTTATGAGAGAGAGAGAGAGTCAGAGACACAGGCAGAGGGAGAAGCAAGTTCCATGCAGTGAGCCGGATGTGGGACTTGATCTGGGGACTCCGGGACCACACCCTGAGCCGAAGACTACACTCAACCGCTGAGCCACCCAGGCGTCCCATTCTGTGAGTATTATGACCATGATTACCATTGTCCTGGAGCTCCTTGAGCAGCCTGCACAGGTGCAAAGAGAGCCATTGTGCCACATCAGCATCTCATGAGAACTTGTTAGAAAGTGTAAATTCTTGCCACCACCCCCTTCCCAGACCAAATGAATCAGGAGTTGCATCTTAACAAGATCCGCTGTTGATTCGTGTGCACTTTTGAGTTTGAGATGAGCCCCGAAAGTCCCCAGGAAGAAGGAATTTTAAACCTGAGGTGTGAGAATCCACCACTTGCTCTAGGGCGCCACCTGGAGGCCAGTTGAAGACCTGACCCCGGAAAGCCGTGAACTTGGTGCCAGTTTCCGGACTGCTTAACTCTGGAACCTTGGGCGAATTACTTGATCTCTCTGAGCGGTGGATAGTTCACACTCTTACCTGTAACACTGAGATCACAACTGCACCACATGCACGGTGCCTGCTGCAGAGTTGGTGCTGAAAAACTGTTCTACCGTTTTCAGAATGCACCGCTGTGTCTGAGACAGAGGCTGGGCAGACTACTGAATCCATAGTGTTATGGGTTAAGTTGTGTCCCCCAAAAAGATATGCTGAGATTCTCATCCCTGGGACTTCAGAGTGTAGCCTTATTTGAAAATAGGGTCATTGCAGATGTAATTAGTTATCATGAGGTCATATTAGAGTAGGGTGGATTCTTAATACAATATGACTGGTGTCTTTATAAGAAGAGGGAAGACAATGCAAAGACATACACACAGGGAAGAAGGTCATGTGAAGACAGAGGCAGAGATTGGGGTGATGCAGCTGCAAGCCAAGGAATGCCAAGGATTGACAGCCATTGTCAGAAGCTGGAGGAGGCAAGGAAAGATTCTATCTAGAGTCCCAGAGGGAGCACAGCTCTGCTCTCACGCTGATCTTGGGCTTCTGGTCTCCAGAACCGTGAGAGAATAATTTCTGTTGTTTTCAGCCCCGCAGTCTGTGGAACATTGTTACAGCAGCCCTAGGAAACTACTACACATGGGAAGATTAATCTTCTTTGTAAGCCAGATAAAGGTATTAGAATATCTCAAGAACCCTTTCCTTGAGAGGAAGAAATTAAACATAGATCTACTTTACAACCAAAGATATACAAACAACCAACAAGCACATGAAAAGATGCTCAACATCTTTTGTCACAAGAGAAATGCAACTTAAAACTGCAATGAGACACTACTACACACCCACCAGACTGGCTAAAACAATGTTTTAAATCCCCAAAGTCCCAAATGTAGCAGAGACCTAGAGCAACCAGAACTCCCACCCATTGTTGCTGGTGGTGTAAAATGGCATAAGCACTTTGGAGAGAGGTCAGGGAGCTTCTTACAATACATGATCTACTCTGTGCCTAGCAGCCCCGCTGCTAGGTATTTCTCCAGGATATATGAAAGCACATATCCACACAAAGACTTTTACACAAATGTTCCTAGAAGCTTTACTTGTAATAGCCCCAAACTGGAAGCGACCCTGATGTTCATCAACAGGAGAAAGGATAAACCAACTGTGGCATGTTCAAACAATGGGATATGCAACAGCAATCACAAGGAACAAATTGCTGCTGCATGAGGGAACTCAAAATGAAAAAAATCTTACATGAAGAGTACACTTAGTCTCCATTTATAGGAAATTCTAGAACAAGCAAAGCTACTCTATGGTGGAGAGATATCAGAATGATGCTTGCCTCTTGGGGTGGAGGCTGGGATAGCCAGAACTGATGTGAAGAAGCTTGCTGGGTGATAGTGAATGTTCTGTTCTCTCCGAGGGTTTTGGTGTGTGTAGTGGCCAAAACTCACTGAAAAGTACAGCTTATGTTTTGTGCATTTCATTGTATGTGAATTTTACCTTAGAAAAGAAACATTAAGTTTGAGTTGTAGTACATGACACATGAATTCAAGAGTTTATGATGAAGTATACTAAGGCCTGTGGCCTACTATAAAATGCATCAAAAATAAGATGGGGGGATGCCTGGGTGGCTCAGTGGTTGAGCATCTGCCTTTGGCTCAGGTCGTGATACCAGGGTCCTGGGATTGAGTCCCACATCAGACTCCCCACAGAGAGCCTGCTTCTCCCTCTGCTTATGTCTCTGCCTCTGTGTGTCTCTCATGAATAAATAAATAAAATCTTTTTAAAAAATAAGGTGGATGGATGGATAGATAGATAGATAGATAGATAGATAGACAGATAAACGAGTGAATGGATGGGTGGGTGGGTGGGTGGGTGGGTGGGTGGGTGGGTAGATGGATGGGTGGATGGCTGGCTGGCTGGGTGCGTGGGTGCATGGAAGATCAACAGATATGTGATAAAGCAAGTATAGCAAATTGTGAATGGTGGAATGTAGGTATCAGGTATATGGGTATTTGCTGTAAATCTCTTAACTTTGCTGTGTTTGAAAATGTTCATAAGTGTTGAAGGGAAATCAGACATGTGTCTAGTTGAGTGGCAGTAAATAATTTCTTCTCCATCTTGATTGCCACCGCCTTAGCCGGAGCTGCTCTCCTTTCTCCCATGGGCATTCATTCATTCAACAAACACTTACTTAGCACCTACTATGTTCCGAGCACTGTTCTAGGTTTCCAGATCATAGCACTGAATAAGCCAGAGAAAGTTTCTTTTTCTGTAGCTTGTTTTTTTCCTGGAGGAGAAAGACAACCATGAATAAGTATGTAATATATCCATGGGGACATTGAATGCTATGAAGGTGAATAAAGCAAGCACGGTAAGAGGACAGAAAGGGCTGGCGGTGGGGGTGGAGGTGTTATTTCCCACTGGCTGGTCAGGAGAGGCTTCTCTAGGATGTAACTCAGACCACAGACCAGAAGCAGCGAGGGAGGGAGTCGTAGCGGTGACGGATGCTCCAGGATGCGCGGCCAATGCAGGTGCACTGGACTGTTGCAAATACCCTCTCTGCTTCCCTGCACTAGTCTCTGCATTTGCATTTGCCCTGCTCTGCCCCTCATCTGTTCTCCCACAGAAAACAGAGGAGGGTTGACAGTGTTTACAGGAAGGAGACGCTCTCTATTCTGCAGGTCAGGGGCAGAGACTATCAAGCTAGGTAGGACTTGTGGTGGAGTTTGGTGGTGGGGATGGACCACTCAGCTTAATAGTGAGAAGAACTGAGGGTCCCTGGGAGGGTCTTTAGGAGGTAAAGGTGGAGAGGAGAGATATGACAGGGAAGAGGAAAGTGGAGCAAGCATTTCACCCAGAAGGGGGCGGGAGACCTGGAGGGGCTTTCAGGAGCCAGCATGCTGAAAGTTCAAGGCTGAAGTCCTTACTTGGAAGGTGACCCTTTTTGGCAAACCCCGGGATCGATAAGCTTCCTACAGTAGGGACTGCCTGGGCCAGCATTTTGTGTGGAAATAAAAAAGTGTATCCCTTCAGGTAACAAAGGATTCTAAGGTGGTGTAGATGGCAGGGCTAGAACTATTCATGGAGACCAGGGGAGAACTTGGCTGAAGTTTCTGTTTCAAGACCTTTTCTGTTTCAAGACAACATTGATGGCTTCCCACTACTTTTAGGATAAAGCCCAAACTTGTCACCAGAGCCTTCAGAGGCTGACATGGTCTGTCCCCTGTTAGTTTCCTACTTCCAGCCCAGTCAGGCAGCGCTCCTCTGCTCCATGCCTCAGATGAGGCCTGAGTTGGAGGAGCCCTTTGGGGAACTTAAAAAGAGAGTGTTTGCTTTAAAAAAAAAAATTATCTATAATCTTTCTTTGTTTCACTTGCAAAGAAGAAGAAGGAGGAAGAGGAGGACAAAGAAAAAAATGCAAAGATGAAAAATCCTGATAAAGAACTTTTCCTAGCCACACACATTGAGTAAACCAAGTGGGTCCATAAATCAGTGAGTCAAATTCTCTTGGATTGTAGAGCAAACTCAATATTCTCTATCGAGCGTGGTTTGTGTTTTGTATTTCATTTAGATCAATGATAAGAGGAGTTGTGTTCATCATAAGGCACATTTGCTGACACATTATTAACAAGGCTTCTCTTGTTTTATTACACTATCTTGTTTTGTTATATAATGTTTTTTGATCTATCCCCCCTCCATCCCCTGTTCTTACTCCCTTTTTACTCTGCTCTAGAACTAGAGGCAAATGAGGTATTTTGCCTCAAGAGCAAAATTTAAGGAGTAGCCAAAAACCTCAGAAATCAAGACAAACAATATTTTAAAAAGTAAAAATGAACACAAACAAGTCCACACAGGGATCTGACTCTGCCCAGCATGATTCATATTCATACCTCGCCCTAATCCCAGTCCCGGTGGATGCTGTCTTTATTTTAAATCTTGGTATTCAGTTCATCACAGATTGTTGCATTAATTTTGATTTTTTTAAATATTGTATTAAAATAGGATCTACTCTTGATTACTGAGGTTTTTGGTGCATGCTTATTATGTTAAACCCTCTTTCCCCCCAACTCCTGGTTTTATGAGTTTTCCCACAGGTAACCATCCTCTTATGTTTCATTCATATCTTTGTGTTTTTGTGTGTTTCTTCTTACCATGAGTGTGCCAAACTGCTGAATCTAAGGACACATTTCTTCACAAGATTGCTCTTGTTTCAGATACCAGCTGCAATTTTGGGAGCCTTCAGTGTCACCCCCACTTGAGACCAGCTAGCTACAAATTTGGTGTCTCTCACAGACTCCCTTGGGTTTAGTAAATCACAGTCATGTAACTCAGGAAAGCACCATCCTCACAATTACAGTTTTATTATAGCAAATAGACAGAAATTAGAAGACATGCATAGAATGAAGTGGAGGGCTCTTGTGTGAAGTAATCTCTACACCCAAATGTGAAGCATTCCTCATCCTCAGGGACATGTTAGCGTCCCAGCCTCGGAATGTGACAGCTGCCAAACAGTATTGCCAGCTAGGGATGTTCACTTAAACTTTGGCACGCAGAGTTTTTATCCAGCTACATTACGTAGGTGTGATTGACAGGCCACCTCACTACACGTTTGAGGGTTTCCACTACCTCTTCAGGTTCAATATTTTGTTAGACCAACTCACAGAACTCAGGAAGGTGCTATACTCATGATTATAGCTTTATTATAAATATAATATAGAAATCAGGCCTATGCAAAGATGTATATAAAATAAGATCTAGGAAGATCCCAAACATCTCTGTCTTCAGAATTTGTCACCCTCCCAGCACATCAGTGTGTCGACAACGAGGAAGCTCATCAGAACTTTGAATTTCAGGGTTTTTATTGGGGTCTCATTATAGACATGTGATTGATCATGATTGATTGAATCATTGGCCATGTGATTGAACTCAGTCCAGTCCTCTTTCTATTATATATATAATAGAAATATATATATATATAATTTATTTACTCATAAAAGACACAGACAGAAAGGCAAAAACATAAGCAGAGGGAGAAGCAGGCTCCCCACAGGGAGCCCAATGTGGGACTCAATCCCAGGACCCCAGGATCACTCCCGGCCGAAAGGAGACGCTCAACCACCCAGCCACCCAGGCATCCCAGTCCTCTTTCCTCCCTAGGCTGATATCAAGTGGCCCAAAAGCCCAACATTCGAAACACATGGTTGGTCTTTTTGGCTTTAGAGACCTGCCATATATAACAAAGACACTTCTATCACTCCAAAAGTTTAGAGTTTACTTCCCAAGAACAGGGAACAGAGACCAGCCAAGTTCTATTTAGTACACATTTACAAAATGTGTAGGGATTTTCGGGTTTTTTGCATATGCTTTCTTTTTAAGATTTTATTTTTAAGTAATCTCTACTCCCAATGTAGGGCTTGAACCCACAACTCTAAGATCAAGAGTCACACAATCCAGCAACTAAGCCAACCAGGCATCCCTTGTGCATATGTTTTTAATGCATGTAAATTATATGGGTTATGCCCCAAATCATACCTTAATTTTTTTTCACTCAAGACTGTGCTCTTATGATCCATCTATAATTGATATATATACACCTGATCTGCTGTTTTTAACTGGTGCAGAGTTCCCCTTGAGGGGCACTCAGCACAACCTATCATCCATCACCACAGGGATGGAGACAGAGGTCACCTCCAGCTCCTCACTTCCGTGAACAGTGCTTTGTTTGTGTCCCCTTAGAATCGATGTGAGAATTTCTTTGGGATCTGTGGAGATTCAAAATACATCCACAAATTCTCGACCTTCTTCTCTCCAAAGGTTGGATCTGAATTCTTCTCTGAGTGTAGGTTGGACTTACTGACTCACTTCTCATGAACAGAATGTGGCAGAAGTGATAATGTATGTTACTTAGTGATAAAAGGCACATCCTCCCTCCCTCGCTCTCACCCCCTCTTCCCCTCCCTTGCTCTGGGGGAATTTAATGCCATGTTGGGAGGACACTCCATAGCCCACATGGTGAAATTCAAATGGTGAAGAACTGAAGCCTCCAGCCAGCAACCACTGGAGTGAGCCATCCAGGAAGTAGACCTTCAGTAGAACCTTCAGGTGAAGTTCCATCAGTGGAACCTTCAGGTGACTGCAGCCCTGGTTGACATCTTAACTATAATCTAGAGAGAGACCCAGCAGCTGCTCCTAGATTCCTGATCCTCAGAAACTGTGAGATTTTTGTAAAGCTTGTTGTGCTAAGCTGACAAATTTGGGGTGAATTGCTACCTAGCAATAGACTAAAACAGAATCTAAACCCAGGAGTGGATCTTCTGGGTGATAGCGTGGGCTTACGATTAATTTGATGGAGAGGACCCAGGTCACTCTCTTGGATGGCTTTGTCCTCCACATTCCATGAACTGAACCTGAGGATCCCTGGACTTAGGGTTACTGCTGCTGCATAACATGACCCCACTTCCACTGCAATCTAATCGGTGTAAAATAATACCCTGTGGATCAAACCTTGAGTTTCTCGAATTACTGATGATTTTGAAACTCTCTTCACTTGCTTGCTACATAGCTCTTAACTTTCAGAAAACACAAAATATTCTAAAACTGTCACTCTAACAGCTATAGTTTATCTGGAAGAAACATGTCAACAAAGTTTGCGTAACATCGTCTTCACTAATGGTTCCTATTTCATGGATGATCATAATAAACATATGATCATGTGAAGATTGGAGCAAATAAACCAACCAGGAGTTATTCTGTGAGAATAAGCTATTATGTGTGAATTACACTCAGCTTAACCAGGACCTTGTTCCACCAGGTAAAATTGTCGTTGTTGTGTAGCTGCTGCTGTTTTTCTTCAAGCCTTCATAGCTGATTGGAATATATATATATATTTAATTTTTTTAATCAAATAAACTCTGCCCCCAACGTGGGACTCAAACTTATGACCCTAAGATCAAAAGTTGCATGCTTCACTGACTGAGCCACCCAGGCACCCCATGGGTTTAGGTTTTCTTTCCTTGCTCTTTAGGCTGGATTAGACCATTTGGAGCTTATCATAGTTCTATTTCCTTGGGAGCAAAAGAGAGCAGAACATTCAGTGCTGGTGCTATCCCAGAGACCCCTAGAAATGGTACAGAATGAAGAGGCAGTTCACTATGATCTTGGCCCTGAACTCAGTGCATCTTTAAGCGTGGAGTTATGTGAGTGTGAGAGACTGACCAGTTACTCTGAGGAACACTGAATTATACAAATGAAAGAAATAATCCCTCAAACCCCACACCACCACCATGATCTCATCATCCAGAGAAACAGAAAAAAACCAATGTTGACATTGTCCTCCATGAGGCAGGAGAGCAGAACAGTAAAATTACACAGCCTAACAGTCCTAACCCTAGCTCTGCTATGAATTGGATGTGCACGAAATTGCCAGAATAGTACAATCTCAAAGGGATTGTTTCTTTTTTTTTAAGATTTATTTATTTATTTATGATAGACACACACACAGAGAGAGAGAGAGAGAGAGAGGCAGAGACACAGGCAGAGGGAGAAGCAGGCTCCATGCCAGGAGCCCGACGTGGACTCGATTCCAGGACTCCAGGATCACGCCTTGGACCAAAGGCAGGCGCTAAACCGCCGAGCCACCCAGGGATCCCCCTCAAAGGGATTGTTTCAAGGGTAATGAAACATAATGCTCAACAAGGCTTTGTATTTGTGTTTGTGTTTCAAGAAAAAAATTGTCGGGAAATCACTCAACCCAGCACTCCTCTGGGGCAGTAGATAAAGAAGAGTGAAACTATTCATCTCCACAATTAGGAGTCTGTGATGAGTTTTAATAGCTTCTTAAAACAATGTACCTTAAGAAATAAGCCAGGGGAGCTTCAGGGCTGTATCATTTACCTCCACTGATAACATTAAGGGAGTCATTACTAATTTTCACACTTAGTCATTGTTTTATAACTTATGCAATTGACTAAGTGGTGTATCACAAACTTTGTAACCAACTCAAGCATTAGGGAAGACTTTTTTTAATATTTTACTTTTAATGGTTGGGGAAAACACAGAACATGAAATCCACCATCTTATCCATTTTTCCATCTTATTCATTTTTAAGAGTACAGTTCAGTAGTGTTCATTTATATTGTTGTTCATTCACATTGTCTCCAGAACTTTTACATCTCACAAAGCTGAAACTCTGTACCCATTGTATATTTTAACTCCTCATTCCCCCTCTTCTTGGTGCCCTCCACCCTGAAACCACTGTTCTATTTTGTCTGAATTTAACTATTTTAGATACCTCCTATAAGAAGTATCACACAGTGCTTGTCTTTTTGTGACTGGCTTATCTCACTTCACATAACATCTTAAGGTTCATCTGTGTTGTAGCATGTGAGAGGATATCCTTTTTAAAGGCTGAATAATATCCATTTTATGGGTACATCACATTTTGTTTATCCATTCATCCATCGATGAGCTGTTTTTGCCTTCTGGCTGTTGTCCATAATGCTGCTGTGAACATGAATGTGCAAATATCTTTTTCAGATCCTGCTCTCAATCCTTTTAAATATATATATCCATAAGTTGGATTTGATTATAGAAAAAGGAAAAGAAGGTATCAAGTTTCATTAGTACTAAGTACATGTGTGGGTGTTTTGTTTTGTTTTGTTTTGTTTCTATGAGCATCTCTGGAGTCAGGTTACCTGGTTTAAATCTCAGCTCTACCACTTACTTGCTATGTGTCCTTGGACAAGTTACTTCATTTCTCTGCCCTTGGTTTTCCCTTCTGCAAATAAAAATATTAACAGAACCTACAACCTTCAGGGGGTCTTGGGTGGCTCAGATGGTTAAGTGTCTGCCTTCAGCTCTGGTCATGATCTCCAGGTCCAGGGACTGAGCCACAGACAGGCTCCCAGCTCACCGGGGAGTCTGATTCTCCCTCTCCCTCTGCCTCTCCTCCTGTTTATGATCCCTTTGTCTCTCTTTGTCTTTGAAATGAATAAGTTCATAAGTAAAAAAAAAAATTAAAAAACCCAAATGAATAAGTAAAAATCTTAAAAAACAAAAAAAGAACCTATGACTTTCAGGCTTTTGTGAAAGTACCCATTGGATATACACAAAGTATTTTTTTAATGCTTATAAAAGGAACAAACAATTGATACATGTAATAAGCTGGACGGATCTCCAGGGCATTATGATGATTGGGGGAAACCCCAATTTCAGAGCATTACATATTCTATGATCCCATTTATATAACATTCTCAAAGTCACAGAATTATAGTGATGGAGAACAGACCATGGTTGTCAGGACTTGAGGGTGGAGAAGGGTGTGGTCCCTCACGGATAACACAAGACACTTTCTTCCGGGTGATGCAACAATTGTGTATCCTCATGGTAGTGATGGGAGAGTCAGAGACAGAGAAAGAAGTGTAAAAATGATGAAATTCAAATAAGATCTGTGCCTCACTTACTATTGTAGCAAAGTCAGGTTTTTTGATGAAGTACTGTGGTTATGAGTGATATGATTGACGGAAACTGGCTGTGGGCTATGTGAGAATTCTCTGCACTCCTTTGCGACTCCCTGTGACTCTTGAATTACTTCAAAATGAAGCATCATGCTAAAAACTGCGCCTGGCACCCCTGGAAGTGTTCAATGAACAGTAGTCATCATGGCCCCAGATCTCCCTGTGTGCACCTTTCATTTGCTCTCTTTTCAATTTCTTTTCTAGCCAGCTCTAAGCTGCACAAAATGAATAGCAAGGCCCCTTGAGAAGAGGGAAGAAATGCCTTCCACTAAATTCTCCCAGACTGAAAGACTTCCCAGCAGAAAGCTTTATAGCCACAGATACAATTATGATTCATCTGTAAATTTCACATCAGTCATTGTTTTATAACTTATGTAATCATCTAAACAGTGTTTCACAAACCTTGAAACTACCCAGGCATTGCAGGTCTTCCTTGCTTATAACAGGAAAAAGAATGAACCAAGTGTCCTGAACACCAGGAGACGCCTTACTTTGCTAGGAGCCCAGCCCGGTGGTTAAAGACAAGAGAAAAATAAGAACACAACCTTGCCTTTGCCTGTTATGTGCAACAAAACCTTTGAAAATGACCCAAGTAACATACTCTAGTTGAAGAAAGGGAAGGGATATGGTCATGATTTAGCACTCGATACCTTTTCAACAAACATACTTTATTTTCGTGCCATATGGAAATAGCACCTATTCAAAAAATTAAGTAGAAATGATGTTTTACATCACACACACACAGATTCTCATGCAAGTCTCTCTGGGTTCTAACTTCGCTATTTCTTTTTCTTTTTAAAGAGAGAGGAGGGGAGGGGCAAAGGGAAAGGGAGAGAGAGAATCCTAAGCAGGCTCCATGTCCAGCATGGAGCTTGAGGGGGCTAAGGGTAGGGGGGATGGGAGGGACCTCAATGTCATGACCCTGAGATCATGACCTGAACTGAAATCAAGAGTTGGACACTTAACGACTGAGCCACCCAGGTGCCCCAAACCCAGTTTACTTCTCACTGTGTGGCCTTGGAAAATGATTTTAATGGCCCTTGGCCTCAATTTCCTCTGTTTATAGTGAGGACAGCAACGACAGCAAAGTTTATGGAAATAGAAAAAGGTAAATCTGGGGGTGCCTGGGTGGCTCAGTGGGTTGAGCACCAACTCTTGATTTTGGCTCAGGTCATGATCTAGTATTGTGACATTGAGTCCCACATCAGGTTTGGTGCTCACTGGGGAGTCTGCTTGAAATTCCCCCTCTCCCTATCCCTCTCCCTCTGCCCTTCCCCCCCTTCTCTCTCTCTCTCTCCCCCTCTCTCTCTCATAAATAAATAAATAAATCTTTTAAAAGAATTTTTAAAAATAAGAAAGTTAATCCATGCAAAACCCTTAAAAATTCTTCAGACCATGTGCTCAGCATATGTTAGCCCATAGTCTTAACATTTCCTCCTTAAGTAAGCAAAAACAAAAAAGTACTTTATTTTCACCTCCACTGCCACCCTAACAAACCTAGCCAATGAGGATTTTACTGAGAAAAAAGTTACTTCTTTTTATAATGAGAAAATCTAGTTCTTTATTTCTCTGTTTTTTTTTAAGACAGGTTCCTGATTTTATCCCAGAAGATTAAGTACAACAACACAAGTAAAATAGTGACTACAATTGCTTGATGCATGTGAGCTCTTTATTATATCATTACTATTATTCTTATCATGATCATTACTTGGATATCCTGGTGCATAGAGGAGATGGTTCTGGAAGACAACCAGGGTCACCATGACCCAAGAAAAAACAGAGATATGATGATAATTTCTCCAACTTATTTTTTTTAAAAGATTTATTTATTGGACGCCTGGGTGGCTCAGTAGGTTAAACGTCTGCCTTCAGCTCTGGTCATGATCCCAGGGTCCTAGGATCGAGCTCCACATCAGGCTCCCTGCTCAGGGGAGAGCCTGATTCTCCCTCTCCCTCTGCCTGCTGTTCCCCCTGTTTGTGCTCCCTCTCTCTGTCAAATAAATAAAATCTTTTTTAAAAATAAAAGATTTATTTATTTATTTGAGGGGGAGGGGCAGAGGAAGAGAATCTCAAGCAGACTCCTCACTGATTGCAGAGCCCACTGAGGGGCTCAATCTCATGACCCGGAGATCATGACGTGAGCTAAAATCAAGAGTCCAATGCTTAACCAAATGAGCCACACAGGGGCCCCAATTTCTCTGACTTATTAAATCATTAAATTGGTGGCAATACTTGGAGATAACAGTGGCTGAACGCTGGGGCAGAAATATTCCATCTCTTGCCCAGTGTCTCACTGAAGTAGGTCTGACCCCAGATGCCACACTCTCAATCCTTCCCTTTAGAACCTGAGAGACCCAAGATCAGGACCAAGGACAAGGCCCAGGTGGCCACCTCCTCCTGCCACCACCTGGGGTACACCGGCACCTCTGTTCCCTGTCTAGCACCAGCACCGGATGCTGAGGCTCGCCTTGCAGAACTTGGGGCTCCTCCTTTGTCCCTTACCCCCACACCCTCTAACTCTCCTTGTATGTGTGTCTGGCTCCACAAGGGGGCAGTGTTGCCTAGTGGTTAGGCACACACATTGGGGTTGTATGCCAATGAGAGTTTGGATCCCAGCTCTACCACCACAAATGGCTCTTAGCTTCTCTGTGCTTTATTTTTCTCATCTATACAGTAGGGGTGATAATAGTTCCTATTTCATAGGACGTTAAGGACGTTACACCAATTAACACTTGTGAGGAACCTAGAATAGTGCCTGGAACAAAGTAAGAATTGCCTGGGGGCGCCTGGGTGGCCCAGCGGTTAAGTGTCTGCCTTCAGCTTAGGTCATGATCCCGGAGTCCTGGGATCCTGGGGTCCTGGGATCGAGCCCCTCTTGGGCTCTTTGCTCAGCAAGGAGTCTGCTTCTGCCTCTCCCTCTGCCTCCTCCCCATTACTTACTCACGCTCTGTCTCTATCTTCTCTCTCTCAAATAAATAAATAAAATATTAAAAAAAGAACTGTTTGTATAATCTATAAGTAGGTCTATATGTAGATGCTGTATGATTATGATTTCAGTGTATGACCATTACTGTTTTCTGTGGCTTGCTTTCCTCTGATCTCTCTATGTCTGAGTCTGTATCCATGTGTTCTCTCTTTTTCCCCACTGGGGTCATGAACTCTGCTGCCTCCTAGGGTCAGGCAGGTAATGTAAATGAGGGAAGCCTCTGGGTGTGGGCCAGGAAACCCGCAGGCTGCCCCTAGGATAGTGGCCACTCAGCCTGCTGATGATGGATTATGTCTGTGGGAATGCAAACGTGATATTGATGCTTCAAGAGAAGCTTGAAATCTCCTGATCCATCAATGCTGGTGGCCTGTTAAAAAAAATGCCCGGAATCAAGAGCCCATAATCAAGAGCACATAAACTCACATATATGTGGTCAACTGATCTTAGAAAGGTGACACACAAAACACACAATGGGGAAAGGACAGCCTTTCTGACAAACGGTGGGGGGAAAACTGAATATCCACATGCAAAGGAATGAAATTGGATCCCTATCTTACACGCTACACAAAAATCAACTCAAAGTGGATTAAAGGTTTAAACAGAAGACCTGAAACCATCCAAATCCTGGAAGAAAATAGGGGGGGAAGAATCTTCATGACATTGATCTTGGCAACAATTTCTTGACTATGACACCAAAACCATAGGCAACAGAAGCAAATAATAGACAAGTGGAATCACATCAAACTAAAATGTTCCACCCAGCAAAGGGAACCATGCCCAGTGACAGGTGACCTACGGAGTTTGAGTAAATACTGGTAGACCATACAACGGATAAGGGCTTAATATACAAACTACATAAGGAACTCCTTTAATTCAATAGCAGGAACAAACAAGCAAAAACCAAAAAAAACAAAAACAAAAACACACAAAAAACAAATAACCTGATTTAAAAATGGGCAAAGGACCTGAATAGACATTTCTCCAAAGAAGACATAGAAATGACCTCCAGGTATATGAAACAATGATCAATGTTTCATCAAGAAATGGAGATCAAAACCATAGGGAGATATCACTTCATACCTGTGAGGATGGCAATTATGAAAACAAAGACAAAAACAAAAACAGAGGTAAGAAGGGTTGGTAGAGATGTGGAGACATTGGACCACTTGTTCACTGTTGGTGGGAACATAAATGGTATTACTGCTATGGGAAACAGTGCGGCAGTTTCTCAAAAAATTAAAAGTAGAATTACTGTATGATCAGCAATCTCACTTTTGATTATTTATTAAAGGACCTGAAATCAGAGTCTCCAAGAGATGTTTATTTGTGTGTAGAAACAACCCATGTGTCCATCAACAAGTGAATGGATAAAGAAAAGGTACCCAAAAAAAAAAAAAAAAGAAAGAAAGAAAGAAAGAAAAGAAAAGGTACCATATCCACACAATAGAATACTATTCAGCCTTTAAAAAGGAAATCCTGCCATGTGTGACAACATGCACGAACCTGAGGGACGTTGTGCTAAGGTGAAATAAGCCAGTCCCAGAAATACTGCATGATTACACTTATAAAAAATGGGCTATCTAACCATCAACGCACACACTTGGATAAGACTTTTTGTTTAAGAGTGGATTTCATATGTTCCTAGTGAAGAATATTTTTCAGATTCTTCATTGGGATATTAAAATAGCTAGCAAATTTCTAGATGTTTTATATATGGGTGATTGCTTCCATTTGTGGCTTCTGCAAATTTGTAACTGCCTATTTTATGTTAGTTTCTCGTGGAACTTTGAAATGAAAAGCAAACCCTTGCATAGGCTCTTCTTACCTACATTCATTTTAATGTTTCTGCAGCTCTGAATAATAAAATCCAATCTACATGGTTAAAGTAAAATAAAATAAAACAGTACAGTCAAGCAGAGGATGCCTGGCTGGCTCATTTGGTGGAGCATGTGACTCTTGATCTTGGGATTGTGAATTCAAGCCCCACGGTGGGTATAGGGATTACTTTAAGAATAAAATCTGAAAGGGATCCCTGGGTGGCGCAGCGGTTTGGCGCCTGCCTTTGGCCCAGGGCGCGATTCTGGAGACCCAGGATCGAATCCCACGTCAGGCTCCCGGTGCATGGAGCCTGCTTCTCCCTCTGCCTGTGTCTCTGCCTCTCTCTCTCTCTCTCTCTCTGTGACTATCCTAAATAAATAAAATAAAATAAAATAAAATAAAAAAAACTTTAAAAAAAAAAAAGAATAAAATCTGAAAAATAAATAAAATAATCAAACACATAGAACCAGAGAGGGGAACGGTAGTTGCCAAGGGATTGGGCATAAGGGAAAATGGGACATTGCTATTCAACAAGTATAAAGTTTCGCCCACGCAAGATGATTAAGTGCTGGAGATCTGCTGTCTGGCCGAGTGCCTAGGATAGCAATACCGTAGCGCACACTTAAAAAAGTGTTAAGAGGGTAAATCTCACGGTAGGTATTCTTACCACAAGTTTTCAAGATGCCCAAACTCCGCGAAGCAGGCCAGATGTGCCTGCAGCCTATGATTAGGTCAATGGGCCATGCATCAGTTGCCTGCCAAAATGAGCCAGGGAAGTGCAACGAATTTTTCTCCATAACCAGAGTTTTTCTGCCACAGAAAACAACATGTGCCTTTTAAGGGCCCAGAAGTCATAAGCCACCCCCCTTTCAGATTGGAAATATAAACCATGACTTTCCCCCTGAAGAGAGAAATCTACTTTTAAAGATTTTTGATTGATTGATTGATTGATTGATTGATTTGAGAGAGTGAGCCTACACCACACAAGCAGAGGAAGGGACAAAGGGAGAGGGAGAGAATCTCAAGCAAACTCCTCACTGAGCATGATGCAGAGCCTGATTCAGAACTCCATCCAACAACCCTGAGATCACGACCGGAGCCAAAATCAAGAGTGGGATGTTCAACCAACTGAGCCACCCAGACATCCCAAGAGGAATCTACCTTTTTCTTAAAGATTTTATTTATTTATTCATGAGAGACAGACAGAGAGAGAGAGAGAGGCAGAGACACAGGCAAAGGAAGAAGCAGGCCCCATGCAGGGAGCCCGATGCGGGACTCAATCCCAGGACTCCAGGATCACACCCTGGGCCAAAGGCAGGCGCTAAACCACTGAGCCACCCAGGGATCCTGAGGAATCTACTTTTAATTAACAAATTGGCAGCTGAATTTGCAACAATGAGCCAAATATGTGATTTAAAACTTTCTAGCAGCCACATTCAAAAAAAGGAGGAGGGGGGAAGCAAGTGAAACATTAATTTTAGTATTATTTTTATTTTAACCCAACATATCCAAATGATGATCATTTCAACATGTAAGCAGTATAAAATTAATAAGATAGTTTACATCCTTTTATACCAAGTCTTCAAGACCTAGTGGATATTTTACACCTACAGCAGCATCCGCATCCAAATGCTAAATTTTCATCAGAAATAACTGATCTCAGGTCACCTGGGTGGCTCAGTTGGTTAAGCATCAGGCTCAGGTCATGATCCTGGGGTCCTGGGATCGAGTTCCACGTCGGGCTCCCTGCTCAGTGGAGAATCTACTTCTACTTCTCCCACTCTCTGCTGCTCCCTCTGCTTGTCCTCTCTCTCTCTCTCTCTCAAATAAATAAATAAAATCTTAAAAAACAAGAATTGATCTCTATGCAGAGTCTATAAAACTTTGACTTGAAAAATGTAGATTCATGTACACAGATTGTTCCAAATGTACTCAAAACTTTTTCAATACTGAATCATGTTTCAATGTTTACATTTGAATTAGTTAAAATTGAATAAAAGTTAAAAGCCGGTGCCTCTACCACACTTGCCATGTTTCAAGTGCTTAGTAGCCACCCATGGTGGTTACTGTATTGGATGAAGCAGACCTAAATCTGCCTGACAGGAAATGTCTCAGCCACTTCCAGGGTCTCCCATCCTCTTCTGCAAATCTGTAACAGATAACTCAACTTGGCTGGTGCTAGAAAAATAGGGGAATGTCCAGGCCTTTGGTGCACGGGGGGCACCATCTCAACTTCTGCTCCTTTGATATTTGCTGAGGTCTCTCCCAAACCCTCCTGCTGCAGAAGAGCTGGGAGATGCTCCCTATGGTGGTTCCCACAGCCCACAGCTTTCCTCCCTTGGTACATGCAGCCAGGACATTTTCTGTGGCTCCCCCAGGCTGGAGCAAGCTACTGCTCTTCCTCCCCAATAAAACTCCCTCTCTCCATTCTCTCCCATTCCAGACAGACCCCAGGATTGCCCCTGCTCACTGCTGGCCTCTCTCTTCCCTAAGTTAGGAACAGAGAAGGAAGATGCCCACATGAGGATTTGTGGGGCTTTCCCTACCGAATCCCCCATTGCTCTTAGTAAAGAAGGAAAACGCTTCACTTCTCTTCAGGTGATATAATCTGCCCCAATGTCGATTTCATTATTACATGAGACAGGGTTGGGGGGCATCTGACAGGAGCCACATCCCTCTAGGAATAGATTGAAGTTGGCATGAGGTGGAAAGGGTCTGGACCGGGAGAGAGGAGCCGAGGTGGGGGACCTGCGAGGTCTGAATTATGTTTGGAGGTGCTGCCAGGGCATCCTGCAGGTGGGCTGCTGTCCCTGCTGCAGAATCAGAGGGGACTTGTGAATGGGGTGCCACTTATTCAGAATTCACCCCGGGGGCTGGGGTGGGTCACGCTGGGAGAAATTCACACTCCCTTTTGTCCCTGTTTTTAAAATGACTTCCAAAAAAAAAAATAATAAAATAAAATAAAATGACTTCCAGGATGCATGATAATTTCTCCATCTGTGACTCGATCTATCTGTCTCTGTCTCATTTTTGGTCTCTGGTCTTCTAGTCTCTGTTTCCCTCTGCCTTTATCTCTTTCCCCTATTCTTTCTCCCTGTCTCTGTTCCTCTCCATCTACTCAGCTCTGCAACTTTCTCTCTGCTCATCTGTCTCTCTTTGTCTCTGTCTCTGTCCACCCCCAAATAAGTGGGTCACTTCTACATGACCTCAAGCACGACAGGGCATAGGAAAGGCCACAAAACAGGGACAGAAGGATGTGATGTCTCCTTTCTTCTCTTTTCTTTCAGTTGCCCAGCCCTGGGCCTCAGCACTGGCCCTAACCTGCCTCCTGCAACCCACCAGACCTTAGTCACGTCTGGGTGGCTATGGGACCTGAGCCCACTCTGCACCACACCACTTCCTGCCGACCCGTCCCTACCCTCCTCTCAGCCTCCTCTGTCCTTGTGGTCAGGCTATTGGTTCCAGGACCAGGGCAGGGGTGGAGGTCTGTGTGCCACCAGGAGACTGAATGCAGGCAGACAAATGGAGACAGGGCTAGAGAACCAGACAGGTACTAAGAGAGAGATACAGAAAGAGAGGGGGTCAGAGAAACAGAGACAAGGCCAGAGAGAGGCAGAGAGAAGCACAGACATTCATGCTTCATCATCACGGTCATCTGCCACCCAACCCCTCATCAAAGCCGTCCACACCTGCTCCTTAGGTGATCTCACCCAACCCCATGGCTCTAAACACCACCTCTCCCCTGTGACTCCCTACTGCTTTTCAACAGTGCTGACCTCTGCCTGCACCTCTGCCTGCCCATGCGTCCAACCACTTGGCTCCGGACTGGCATCCCCACCTCCACCTTGCCGCCACATCTCCTTGCCCACCTCCACAAATGGCACCACAAATGGTCAGACCAATCCTCAGAGGCACCATTCTCACCTCCCCTCCCTCTCCACTCTCCACCCCTTGGTGAGTATATTGACTCTACCTCCAAAATGAGCCCTGCATCTGTCTGTTCATTCCTCTTCTCCTGGGACCACAGCATCACCCCACCTCCGTGCTTGTCTCTGCTCCCCTCTCACCCTACAGCCATTCTCCACGCAAGATGTCTCTTAAAAGTATATGAAATCATGTCACTCCCTCTATTCCTATGCTTAAAATCCATTGCACTTAAAATAAACCCCAAACATCTTCCCCAGCCCTTAAACTCCTGCACAATCTGCTCTGTTCCTTCTCCTTATTCGGCCTTGCACACATCGAGTTCTCTCTTTATTTCTGCAAGGCTCACATGGCATGCTGGCTGTCAACCTAAATAGCCCCTCCTCTGGCTCCCCAATCACCCCCTTATCTGCTGAAAGCCCGCTGCCTCAGTCATTCTACCATTGCCCGTGTTCTCTGCACACAGGTGACTCTCAGATATTTCCTTTCAGTTTTTCTGTTTGTCTCCCCTACTAGGATGAGAGCTTAATGAGTGCTGGAATTTGCTTGTTCCTTCCTGCATCTCCATGGCAGACAGCAGAGCTCAGAGGGTGGCAGGTACACAATTGCTCCTCACTGAGCAAGGGCTTCACCTTGCTCCCACTCACTGGGCACCTACTACATGCCCAACACTGTGCCAAAGCACTTTCCCTGCATTATCTCTTTGGATGTATCTGAGGAGTGAATAACTATGGTTCCCCAATTTCACAGATGGGAAAATGGAGGCTAAGAGAGATGCAGTGACCCCAAGGTTCCACAGGTAGACCATGACGCAGTCTGGATTTGAACCCAGGAAGGTTTGCTGGGGAAGCACAGTAGGGAGACAGAGGGAGGGAGGGAGAATGGGAGAGATTTAGTAAGAGAGAAAATAAGAGAACATAAGAGAGAGAAGATGAAAGAGAACATGGGCGCTTGGGTAGCTCAAATGGTTAAGCATCTGCCTTCAGTTCCAGTCATGATCTTGGTGTCCTGGGATTGAGCCCCATCTCAGGCTCCCTAGTCAGCAGGAGTCTGCTTCTCCCTCTCCCTCTGTGCTCTCTTTCTCTCAAATAAATAAATACATAAATATTTTAAAAAAAAGAAAGTGAAAGAGAGCAAGAGAGACTAAGAACATGACAGAGAGAGAAAACCAAGAAACAAGTGGGACCCTAATTCCAGGATATCCTTGCTGGGTCACTGCTTCTAGCACCTCTGGCCCCCTGACGGTAGCCTGGCACCAGGGCAGCCCCATGAATGCTGAGCTGGAAACATGCAGCACCTGACCCCAGGAATGTGTCCCCGGGGGCAGGCCGGCCCAGCTGGGGATGCTTATAAGTCCCACAGGGGCCCCTGCAGGAAACAGCCAGTGAGAGCGCAGCCCAGCGCAGGATCCCAGAGCCCAGAGGCAGCCAGGTGAGTGCCCCTGTGGTCCCTACCCCGCCCACCATCCCTAAGAGTGCAGTCTCCCTACAAGCCCCTGTCACTGTGAATCTTCTCAGCCTGGTGACCCTGTGTCTCTGTGTCTCCCCTCCAAAGAGGTCTCTCTCACTCTCTCTCTAGTTAAGGGTGTCTCTTCATTTCTCTCCCTGGCTGCCCTAGTCTGTTTCTCTGAATGTCTCTCTCCATGACTCTGGTTCTCAGACTGTCTCTGATTATCTCTTGCAAGTGCTCCCTCTCAGTTCCCTCCGACCTCCATGCTCCTACTCTCCCATCTCCCAGCTGAGACATAGAAGGACAATTCCTCCATCCCTTCCTCTCTGCAGAATTCTCTTTCTATTTCTCTCTCCCTCTCCCTTCCTCTCTCCCTCTCTAAATCTCTCCAGGTTCTGAGGCTCTGGGCCAGGATCTCAGACCTATGATGTGTCTATTAGTGGGAGCAGGTGTGGCACAGGTCCTTGTCTGACCAATGATACCCTAGGGGGACAGAAAGAGAGACAGAAACAGATAGATTTGGGCTGTAGGTCCCCCAGACTCATCAGAAACTGACCTTCGTGTCCAGGCGCTGACGTGATGACCACAGCAGGAAGCCCCTGGGGCTGTTTCCTGGGGTACCTCATCCTTGGTGTCACAGGTATCTGAGTGTGTGTGTGTGTGTGTGTGTGACTGTCTGTGCCTGAGGGCACAGTATTTGTGGCTGTGCAGGCATGAATCAGGGTCCTCCCAGGTATGACTAAAGCTGCCTGCATGACAGTACCATGTGACTGATGCTCTCTGGTTAAACATATGTGATTCCTCGTATCACAGAGAGTTTGTGTGTGTGCTGCTGGTGTACTGTGTGTGTGTGTGTGTACTGTGTACTGTGTGTAGCTTTGCACACCTCTGTGTGTGACAGGGTGATGGGCTGTGTAGTCGAACCGGTGAGTCAGAGCGTTCCCGATGAAGAATTCTGACCGTCTGTGCCTTGAAACCCCCCCGGGGGGTAATGGGGGGGGGAAGGAAGGATAATGCTGTGAGGGCCTGGGGAACCCAGGGTGCCGCTGGCAGGAAGATGGTGCTTCTGGTCACCCATTGCTGGGAATATGTGCCTACCTCCGGAGTCTCTGATCCAGGGACCCCCAGGGGCCCATGTCACGGGCGGATATGATGGGGTTTCTCGGTGAGCCAGCTTGTTGCTGGTGCGACTGTGGAGAAGGCTGAGCTGGGGAAGGCGTAACTCGGAGGACCACTGAGGGTGGGGATGTCCTTGAGCATCTGGGGTGTCACTCTTGTCTCTGCACCCTGTTGGAGGGTTTCTGTCTGTTCTGGGGGATTGTGGCTCGGATAGTGCACGAACCTGGCGTGTTGCGTGTGTGTGTGTGTGCGCGCGTGTGTGTGTGTGTGTGTGTGTGTGTGTGCCGCGCGCGCACTGATGGGAGGAGGGAGGGAGACAGACGGAGAGGGATTGCATGTGGGTCTTGGAGTTGGATGTGGCGGCCTCAAAGCTGCAACTCCCCTCTCCTTATTCTGATCCCCGCTTCCGGACTCCCATCCCACCCCAAGAAAGTTGGTCCCTGAACTCCCTGCATCAACACCCCGCCTCCAGGAGGCCTGGTGCCACCTCCTGAGACTACCTCTGCATTCCTGACACCGCCCCTAGGAGCCCTGACTCTGCCCTCGGGATCCCTGACCCCACCCATGGGGCCCCGGTCACGCGCCTGCACCATAGCCTCGCCCCTGAAGCACTGGCCGCGCCCGGTGCGCTGCGACCCCGCCCTCAGGAGCCCTAGTCCTGCTTTTTGATCCTGCCCCCTAGCCTGTCCCTCTCCCCTGCACGGATCGAAGCCTGCTCCTTGGAGCCTCGGCTCCACCCTGAGACCAGCCCCAGTCCCGCCTGCACCCTTGAAGCCCTAGCCCTGCCCCTAGCCCGTGGCCACGCCCCCCGGAGCCCAGGTTCCACCCGGAGCCCTGGTTCCACCCGGAGCCCGCCCCCAGCCCCGATCCGCCCTCAGGATCCCTGGCCTCGGGTGGCGGCAGCCACATCATCAACGGCGAGGACTGCAGCCCGCACTCACAGCCCTGGCAGGCGGCACTGTTCACGGAAGACGAGTTTTTCTGCGGGGGCGTTCTGGTGCATCCGCAATGGGTGCTGTCAGCCGCACACTGTTTCCAGAAGTGAGTGCTGGGCAGGGTGGGGGCGGAGGCGGGGCTTGGGGCCCGGCCCGAGTGGGGGGGACCTGGAGGTAACGTTAGCTGTGCGGAGGGGCCTAATCTCGGGCTAAGAGTGGAACCTCTGTGCAGCGAGACTGCAGACGAAGCGGAAGCTGTTGCTTTGCAAAGCCTCAGCCCAGGGTCGAAATCCCAGCTCAGTTGCTGAGTCCTGAGTGGATTAAGACAAGTTTTTGTCGCTGAATTGCTGATTGTGCAAATGAGGAGGATTTGAGATCCTGGTTAGGTAGCTCTTAGTGTCGCGTTTAGCGAGGCGGATGGAGTTGGGGTAAGTGGGTGGAGACGGGGTTGAGGTTGAGGGTGACAATGTAGATAGCGATGTAGTTGCCACAAAACTAACCAGTGCCCGGTGGTCCTCAGCTCCTACACCATCGGGCTGGGACTGCACAGTCTTGAGCCCAACCAGGAGCCAGGCAGCCGGATGATGGAGACTGACCTCTCCATACAGCACCCAGAGTACAACAAACCCTTTGTCGCCAACGACCTCATGCTCATCAAGTTGAAAGAATCGGTGTCCGAGTCTGACACCATCCAGAACATCAGCATCGCCTCCCAGTGCCCGACCGCTGGGGATTCTTGCCTCGTTTCTGGCTGGGGTCAGCTGATAGATGGTGAGCTCCCAAGTATGAGTGCGTCCACCCTCCCTACAGGGTTCTCCTCCCAGCCAGAGGCGCTGACCCAGAGCTCTGTGTCGCAGGCAGGCAGCCCCAAGTGCTCCAGTGCGTGAATATCTCGGTGGTGCCCGAGGAGACCTGCAATGCCTTCTATGCCCCTGTGTACCACCCCAGCATGTTCTGCGCAGGCGGAGGACAGGACCGAAAGGACTCTTGCCACGTGAGAGATGGGAATGGGGAGAGGGAGGAGGGAGGTAGAGAAGGGAGAGAGGGACACTCAGGGAGAAACAGACATGGGGAGAGAGAGATGGAGAAACAGAGGAATAGACAGGAGCACATACACAGAAATACCTCAGGGAGGGACGCCTGGGTGGCTCAGCAGTTGAGCGCCTGCCTTTGGCTCAGGGAGTGATCCCAGGATTCGGGATCAAGTCCCACATCAGGCTCCGTGCACCGAGGCTGCCTCTCTCTGTGTGTCTCTCATGAATAAATAAATAAAATCTTTAAAAAAAAAAAAAAGAAGTACCTCAGGGAGAAATAGACTGGTAGAGATGAAACAGAAAGAGAAATGAGGGGGGATAGAATATACAAAGCCATGCAGAGAGGTACAAAGACTCTGGGAGTCAGAGACAAAGAAGCCACAGGGAGGAGATAGAGCAAGAGAGAATAACAAACCCAGGAGAACCAAGCAGCTGTTGGGAAAGAAGAGTGTAGGGACACCTGGGTGACTCTGTGGTTTAGCGCCTGCTTTTGGCCTGGGGCGTGATCCTGGGGTCCCAGGATCGAGTCCCGGATCCACTCCCTGCATGGAGCCTGTCTCTGCCTCTCTCTCTCTCTCTCTCTCTCTCATAAATAAATCAAGTCTTTAAAAAAAAGAGAGAGAGAGGAAAGAGGAGTGCAGAACTCCCTAGAGTCAAGGCTCACTCTGAAAGGGACCAGTCAGAGTTCTGGAAGGTGTATGTTGTTATCTTTTATTTCCCTGTCTTTGTCTCTTGGTGTCTTTTGGTTCCTTTCTGATCTCAATCTGTCTCCACCTCTCTGTGTTTTGGATTCTGTCTCTCTCTCCAACAACAGGGTGACTCTGGGGGCCCCCTGGTCTGCAACGGGTCCCTGCAGGGCCTCGTGTCTTTTGGACAAGCCCAGTGTGGCCTACCCCACGTGCCAGGCGTCTACACCAACCTCTGCAAGTTCAAGGACTGGATACAGAAAACCATCCAGGACAGTTAATTCCTAGGGCTTGGACCCAAGAAAATGAGCCCCCCAATATATGTTGGTGGAAAGGATTCAGGAACCTGGGGTTGCAGTGCTTTCCTCCCTAGGACCCAGGAGTCTAGACCCCCAATCCCCTCCTCCCTCAGCCCCAAGAATCCAATCCCACCGAGAATCTTTTCCTGTACACAGTGCCCCCTTGCGACACAAAATTGACCTGGCCTTACCAGGGGCAGAGAAGATTGGTTTTTCATCTTTTTTTGTCCCCTTCTCTTAAGCCCAGAAATAAAATCCAAGAGAAGGACAGGCTCTGTTTGAACTGTCTTCCTTGCTTCTATTCCCATTCAAAGGATTCCAGCAAATAGTTTCCCCCAGGAGGGTCACTGGATTCCCAGGGGAGGAGATATGCTTGACAGATTAAGAGAAATTGATTCTGTGGATATTGTCCAGTTTCAAAAAAAAGTCAAGTTGGCAAATGGCAAGTTAATGAGGGTTTCTTGCTTGGTTTATTTTGCTTTGCTTAACCTGTTTTGGTTTTGTTTTCTTAAATGCATTTGAAGAATTTTTCATTTGAATCTGCCTCAGAACCCTCCTGCTGTAACTGGAGTATGTTGGGAAGAGTCGCAGAGACATAGGGAAATGGAGGGCAGAGATGCAGGGAGACTGAGGGTCCAAAAATATTTGGAATTGTTCTCATACTTTTCACTGATAAATTGTATTCATAAGAACATACAGCTAAGAATATCTATTCAAGAATATATTAATAAATGTATTATTTGGGAATCTGGAGGTATTCCTCAAAATGTATAAAGTAAGGAGTAAAATAACTAAAAGTGAAATAAACAAACCTCCACTCACAGAAGAGGATTTAAAGATGCCTCTAACAAAATAATAGAACAGGGGCACCTGGGTGGCTCAGTGGTTGAGCCTCTGCCTTTGGCTCAGGTCATGATCCCAGGGTCCTGGGATTGAGTCCCGCATCAGGCTCCCCACAGGGAGCCTGCCTCTCCCTCTGCCTGTGTCTCTGCCTCTCTCTGTGTGTCTCTCATGAACAAATAAATAACATTTTTTAAAAAGAAAATAATACAACAGAGGGGCTTGGCCGGCTCAGTCGGTAAAACATGCAACTCTTGATCTCAGTTCAAGCCTCACATTGGGCATGGAACCTACTTACAATGAAAAAGAAAAGAAGAAAGGAAGGAAGGAAGGAAGGAAGGAAGGAAGGAAGGAAGGAAGGAAGGAAGGAAGGGAGGAAGGGAGGGAGGGAGGGAAGGGAAAGAAAAAAGAAAGAGAGAAAGAAAGAAAGAAAGAAAGAAAGAAAGAAAGAAAGAAAGAAAGAAAGGGAATGAACAAGGTGAATAAGGACATAGATGACCTGAACAATAGGATTTACAAATTCTATTTAATGGCTATATATAGAACATTGCACCCAGTACGTGAAGAATATACAATCTTTCCAAAATGTGCATCTATCAGAATGGCTAAACTTAAAAAGAATTGCAGCACCGAATGTTGATTAACATGTAGAGCCGCTGTAACTCATACATTGCGGAGGGGATGTAAATGGTACAACTGCTTTGCAAAACAGTTTGGCAGTTTCTGAGAAAGATGAGCATGCATCTACCCCATAACCAGGAGGTCTACTCCTAGGTAGTTATGTAAGAGCAATGAAAACAAAAAAAAAAAAAACAACAGACTTTCCAAGAATGCCCATAGAAGCTTTCCTCCCAATCGCTCAAATTGGAAAAAACCCAAATGTTCATAAAGGGTGCATGGACAAACCATGACATATTCATTCAATGGAATGCTACTTAATAATAAAAAGAAATGAACTGTTGATATACCCAACAATGTAGGCACATCTCAAAATCATTACACTGAGTGAAAGAAGCCAGGCACAAAATATTACACACTGTATGATTCCTTTTATATATGAAATTCTAGAACAGACAAAACTAATCATGGCATGGGAAGGAGGAGTAGATGTGGAAGCAATGGGAGGTGTTGTAAGGGAACTTTCTGAGGTGATGGAAATTCTCTAGAACTTGACAGGAGTGTGGGTTACAGGGGTGATGCATTCGTTAAAACTCATTGAACTGTGCACTTGACGCCTGTCTGTTACACTGTATATACCTCAATAAAAAATTATACCTCAATAAAAAACTTCATACAGCATTTACAAAAAGTGAACAGATACTGAGCTATGAAGCCAGTCTTAACAAACTTCAAAGTTTATATGTAACATACAGAGTATGTTGTCTGACCACAAGTAATTATGCCAGAAATCATGACAAAATGATTATGCAGAAAATCCCTGCATGTTTTGAATTTTGAAATACGCTTCTAAACAACCCACAGCTCAAACAAGAAACCATACTGGAAGTTAGAAAATATTTTGAATTGCATGACAAGAAAAATATGTCATAGTATAAAATATAAAGTGTAACCACTAATGAGTAAAAATAGCATATATTAAGTCCAGAGAAGTAGAAAGGAAAAACCCCCACAAAATCATATGATCCCAAAAGGCATGAAACATAGAAGAAGCAAGACAAATTGTAATTTAAAAGTAAGATAAGGACTGCCTGGGTGGCTCAGCAGTTGAGCGGCTGAGTGTTTGCCTTTGGCTCAGGGCGTGATCCCAGGGTCCTGGAATCGAGTCCTGCATTGGGCTCCCTACAAAGACCCTGCTTCTCCCTCTGCCTGTGTCTCTGCCTCCCTCTCTGTCTCTCATGAATAAATAAAATCCTTAAAACAAAATTTCCAATAAATGTAAACAAAGAAGACTGAGGTGGGGAGACCTCCGGAAATGAAGATCTGGTGCTAGCTGGAGGTAAGAGCCTCCTGGGGCTCTGGGTCAGAAGCCACCCTAAAAGTGCCTGTTCCCACCCCAAACTCTAAACACCCTGATGGTGGGTGGAGGGGTTGTGGACTGGAAGAAGGCAGCATCTGACCCCCGAGGCTTGTGTCCACCAGCCATAGGGGTGGGAAAGTCCACAGAGAGGAGCCTATAAGGTTCTGGGTGGCTCCAGGAAGCAGTGGCAGATTGGAGTCCAGCCCAGCCCAGATCAGCCCGGTGAGTGAGTGAGTGACGCGGGAGTCTATGTCCTGCCTCTCTGGCTCCCATGTCACCTTCCAGGTCTCTGAGGTCTCTGTCTCTCCATCTGGGAGTCGGAGTCTATATCTCTGCCTGGTAATTTCTCTCTCCCTCTGTCTCTGCTTCATCTCTGTATCCTCCAGACACAGCATCCATCAGCTCTCCTGTCCCTCTCTGTGTCTCCATCACCTGATTCGGCCCCGCTCTGACACTCTTGCCTTAACCTTCTGTCTTTCTTTCTGAATCTCTATGTTTCTGAGCCTCACTGTGTTTCTCTGATTTTTTTAAAATTTATTTTATTTTATTGTTTTGGTCACTGTTGGGCCATTTTCCCTCTGCTGCCACTCTTCCAGACACTTTCTCTGTCTTTTCCTCCCAGCTGTCTTGCATTCCTGGCTCTAGGTCTCTAGGCTTCTCATCTCAGAGCTAAAATCTCAGGGCTGAGGATGAGGCAGGAGCCCTTTCTGCAGCCCTCCCCCCCCCCCCCCCCAGATATCCTGGGAGACAGTGGAAGAGCCTAGAGAGAAGGAGGGTGGACAGACCTGAGCTAAGGGCCTCACACTCAGCTGAGGACTCCGTAGAGTAGGAGCCGTCCTCAGGACTCTTGCATAGGCAGAGAGATTCCTCTTGGGGAGGGAAAGCGTGTGAATGTGAGATGCTGTGTGCACGCAGGCAGGTTTTTCAACTGTTGTGTCAGGGTGGGGAGAGGCGAGGGGTGGAGGGACAGATTTGCAAAAGAGGGGTTCCAACGTATAACTTTCTTGATGGGAGACAGTGTCCAGGCCTCACCTTCCTGAACTTTCCTTGGTCCTTGACCCCACCCCCTGAGCTCTGGCCCCGCCTCCAGGAGTCCAGGGCCGCCCAAAGCCCCAGCACTAATGGTACGGAGTGCAGACCACCCTGGAAGGTGGCGGTGTTGCAGCGGGAGGGACTCCACTGCTCCTACCTCTTGGAGCGAAGTGTAGGGCTGGGGGCAGGGGCGGGCGTGGGGCGGGGCTTTGGGGGCAGGGTTTCCTCTCTGGGGTGGGGCCTACGTAGAAGAGGAAGTGCTTTTCCTCAGCTCTGGAAAGGGGTCTCCCAGAAGTTGGAGAGGGTTAGAGACGGGATGGGAGTCTCTCCCTAACAGCTCTGTCCCCAGTGTGCGTCTCTGAGCCTGGATCCTGTCCCGAGACGGCAGCCCAACCGTCCTGCAGTGGTGTCCAAGGAGTCTGTCACACAATTCCCTCTTGATTCACTCTCTTTTGGGGGCCTCATGGGCAGGGGGCTGAGGTAACTGTATTCCTTGGTTCATAGACCCTTGACAGCATCCATGACAAGCCCCTTCACTGTGTTTACATTCAATTCATTGACTCACACCTTCGACTAACAACTAATGATTTCCTCGTCCTCATTCTTTTTTTTTTTTTTTATTGGAGTTCAATTTGCCAACAGTTAGCATAAGACCCAGTGCTCATCCCGCCAAGTGCCCCCCTCAGTGCCCATCACCCAGTTACCCCAACCCCCCGCCCACCTCCCCTTCCACTACTCCTTGTTCGTTTCCCAGAGTTAGGGATCTCTCATGTTCTGTCTCCCTCTCTGATATTTCCCACTCATTTCCTCTCCTTTCCCCTTTATTCTCTTTCACTATTTTTTGTATTCCCCAAATGAATGAGACCATATAATGTTTGTCCTTTTCCAATTGACTTATTTCACTCAACATAATACCCTCCAGTTCCATCCACATTGAAGCAAATGGTGGGTATTTGTCTTTTCTAATGGCTAAGTAATATTCCATTGTATACATAAACCACATCTTCTATATCCATTATTTTTGGTGGACACCGAGGCTCCTTCCACAGTTTGGCTATTGTGGACATTGCTGCTATAAACATTAGGGTGAAGGTGTCCCTGCATTTCACTGAAGCTGTATCTTTGGGGTAAATCCCCAGCAGTACAATTGCTGGGTGGTAGGGCAGATCTATTTTTAACTCTTTGAGGAACCTCCACACAGTTTTCCAGAGTGGCTGCACCAGTTCACATTCCCACCAAGAGTGCAAGAGGGTTCCCCTTTCTCCACATCCTCTGCAACATTTGTTGTCTCCTGTCTTGTTAACTTTCCCCATTCTCACTGGTATGAGGTGGTATCTCATTGTGGTTTTGATTTGTATTTCCCTGATGGCAAGTGATGCGGAGCATTTTCTCATGTGCGTGTTGGCCATGTCTATGTCTTCTTTGGTGAAATTTCTGTTCATGTCTTTTGCCCATTTCATGATTGGATTGTTTTTTTCTTGAGTGTTGAGTTTAATAAGTTCTTTATATATCTTGGATACTAGCCCTTTATCTGATATGTCATTTGCAAATATCTTCTCCCATTCTGTAGGTTGTCTTTTAGTTTTGTTGACTGTTTCTTTTGCTGTGCAGTCAAACTCTCCCTCTTCGCAGATGACATGATACTGTACATAGAAAACCCAAAAGACTCCACCCCAAGATTGCTAGAACTCATACAGCAATTTGGCAGTGTGGCAGGATACAAAATCAATGCCCAGAAATCAGTGGCATTTCTATACACTAACAATGAGACTGAAGAAAGAGAAATTAAGGAGTCAATCCCATTTACAATTGCACCCAAAAGCATAAGATACCTAGGAATAAACCTAACCAAAGAGGTAAAGGATCTATACCCTACAAACTCCAGAACACTTCTGAAAGAAATTGGGGAAGACAAAAAGAGATGGAAAAATATTCCATGCTCATGAATTGGAAGAATTAATATTGTGAAAATGTCCATGCTACTGAGGGCAATTTACACATTCAATGCAATTCCTCTCAAAATACCATGGACTTTCTTCAGAGAGTTGGAACAAATCATCTTAAGATTTGTGTAGAATCAGAAAAGACCCCGAATAGCCAGGGGAATTTTAAAAAAGAAAACCATAGCTGGGGGCATCACAATGCCAGATTTCAGGTTGTACTACAAAGCTGTGGTCATCAAGACAGTGTGGTACTGGCACAAAAACAGACACATAGATCAATGGAACAGAATAGAGAATGCAGAATTGGACCCTCAACTTTATGGTCAACTAATATTCGACAAAGCAGGATAGACTATCCACTGGAAAAAAAGACAGTCTCTTCAATAAGTGGTGTTGGGAAAATTGGACATCCACATGCAGAAGAATGAAACTAGACCACTCTCTTTCACCATACACAAAGATTAACTCAAAATGGATGAAAGATCTAAATGTGAGACAAGATTCCATCAAAATCCTAGAGGAGAACACAGGCAACACCCTTTTTGAACTTGGCCATAGCAACTTCTTGCAAGATACATCCATGAAGGCAAGAGAAACAAAAGCAAAAATGAATTATTGGGACTTCATCAAGATAAAAAGCTTCCCTCATCCTCATGATGCACTCCCACTCCCCACAGGCACCCCTTCTAGTGTTTTCATTGGGTGTCGTTACTTGACTGTGTTCTGCAGAATGAGTATTGTGGGTTCATACTGTAATTTGTGTAAGGCTGTTATGCTCCATGACTCATCGTGTGTTCACACTTTTTTACTTCTGGCTGTGTTTTAAACTCCATCCTTGGTGTGCATACATCTGCTTTGCCCTTCTGACTCTGCTCAGTGCCACATGCGGAGCATCTGCCATATGTCACTACCGACCCTGGGAGGGTGGACACCCTCCTTCCCACAGGACCATGGCCACCCCCACCATAAGTGCATCCCTGCGGAACCTGTGTGAGAAGATGTCTCCAGACATTGCCTAATGTCTGCTGGAAGTGGGAGGGACACCCCCATTTGAAAACCACTGGTCTCAGTCTCTGCCTCTGACTCCACACTTTAAGACACATGCCAAGCAGGTCCCTAACTCCCAGGTGCTCTGTATCCAGAAAGGCTCAATGATGCCAGAATTTGATGTGTATTCTATTGACTGAGGAGGGGAAGATCAGAGGCATTCAGTTGTTCACTGACATAATGTCTCTGATCCACTGCAGGTAGTGGAGTCAATTTGGTGTAGACAGCAGGCATACTGGGGCTGCCACATGGGATCTGGCCCCAGGATGTGATTCCTTGAAGCATCCCATCACAGATAAGTGGGCTGCCCGAGTTACCCTGCAGCACAAAGGGGAGAGGAAAAGAAAGATCACAAAGCTGCTCACCTGAGAGACTAGGGACAAAGTTCCGATCATTCTAAGTCTTGTCTGCCTCTCTCTTCACTCTCAGTCACTCAGCAAACCCTATGGGCTCCCTTTAGGGGTATCAGAAGTGGGGACCCATCCCTGACTCCACCCTCGCCACCCCTGTCCTCACTCCACACCAGGCCCCCCACCTCTCCTCACCCCTGCGATCTGACCACACAGATGCCCAAGGGACCTGTGAACACCCACATCAGACCTTGTCCTGCTTCTGCCTAGCTTTGCCCACAGCCCCTGGGTCCCTCAGAGGAACCACAGTTACCTCCCTTTTGCCCCAGGTGAAGCCCCACAGGATGGGTGCCCTTCTTCCCTCTGGCATCACCTCCCACTCTCTCCCCTTGCTCATTGGGCTCCATCCACACTGGCGTCACTGATACCCTCACATCCCGCATCAGGCATGCCACCTGGCCCACTTCCTTCAGAGCCACAGCACCTGCTCTTCCTTTGCTCTTCCCACACACACACACACATTCACCTGCTGCAGGTGTTCACTCAGTCCCACCTCCTTCCTGTCTTCTCCCTCATCACTGGGCTATCTGTCCCTGCCCTGCTAGGTCTCCTCCTGCCCCAGGGCACCAGCACCTCCTGACATGCACTATCACTTCTGTGTCACAGTCGCTGTGTCCATCTGTGTCCCCTCACATGGGGGCAGGGAGAGGTGGGGAGCCTCTGTGAGGGGGGCTGTTCTCTGTTGGTCACTGCTGTCTTCCCAGGAGTTGGCATAGTAAATGTTCAGTAAGTATGTGCTGCATGGAGGGGGAGGTGAACTGTGATGTGGGAGACTGAGGGGCAGGTGGTACCTGGATCCAGATGTGGAAAAGGGCAGAATGCAGGCACTGTGGGGGTGGGGCTACACCCAGGCAGCACTGGGACAGATGCCTGGTTAACCCCACACCCCCTGCACTGAAGCTGGGTCCCCTCCACCAGCTCAGGTGACTGAGGGGGAGGGGCTGACTCACCAGACAGCTGTCACTGATGGTCTCCAAAGGCTCAGCGCACAACATTTGATCTGTCATCTTCTGGGAACAGGCCTTGGCACATACATCTTTGGGTAGGAGTTTGAGGTCTGCACACTGGAAATTGCCAATGTATGTGGCTAGGAGCAGGAGGAAAAAAGAGCTGTGACCAGACCCCAGGTGGCTCCTCAGAAGCTCCTCAGAAGGAGGTTCCCCAGAACCAGGTGCCCAGTTCCCAGCCCCTTCCTCCTGACTCCCAAATGTCTGGGCTCCAGGCTGCAGGGTCTGGCCCCAGCCAGAGGCATAGCAGGTGCTCCCCACTTAGGGTTCCTGGGGGGGCAGGTCCGGGACCCTCACAGCATCTGTAATCTGAGCGGGCTCTGCGAGGCGCAGCAGCACGAGGTCATGGCTATAGTCCTCTTCCAGGAGGCGAGTATGGTTCTTCGGGAGACTCAGGCTGAATTTAGGGTGAGGGAAGCTTGTAACATCCTCAAATAACTGGGTAGTATCTTCATGGTCGAACAGGTTGTGGTGAACCAGCCAGAGCTGGTAATATCTGGGGAGAGAGGGGGCCCCAGGGAATGAGAGAGGAGCGGGATAGGGAGACGCGGCCAGGGAGCAACATGAAGTAAGTAAGCGTGGAGAGAGAGGCTGCAGGAAAGAATTAGTCATGGAAAAATAGAGACCTTGGGAAAACAAAAGATCATGACAGCATGAAGGACAGATCCAGAGACTAAGAAGCAGTGAAAAAGAAAGAGCTTGAAACAGGAAAAGGGATGAGGCAGAGGGGAGAACAGTGAGCCAGAAGGAGCCTACAGGGGCAGGAGTGGAAGAGAAAAGGCAGCAGTCCTGAGAAAGGGTCCCTGGAAGGAGCAGGAGGGAAGGAACAGGGAAGAGTAGGAGCAGTGGAGGTCCAGTGAGACAGAGACAAGAAGCGAAGGGAGAGAGTGAAGAATACAGACCCTGGCGGGGGGGGGGGGGGGGGGGGCGGGAGGGGGGAGCCTGAGAAAGAACAGGGAGGGAGGACAGAGTGGGGAGGGGGCCTGGGACCACTCAGCTGCAGTGGGGGCTGTGGGCCTGGTTCCCAGCCCAAGGCCAGTGTCCACCTTCCTCCCTGGACCTTCTCCTCCATCTTCTGCCTCCTGCCTACCTTCCTCCTCCCCTCCCTCCTCCTTCTTCCTCTGGGCCCCCATGGGGCAACAGGTGAAACCAGTCATTCTATGTGTCTCCCTGCAGGACACCCTATCCTGGAGGGAGGGGTGGGGCACCTGAGAAGCCCCCTCACACACACACACACACACACACACATGGCTAGATATCCCTTCTGTTCTCTGAGGTTCTGTTCACCTCCCATCCTGGGAGGTGCTAAGCAGCAATGGGGGAGAGGGAGTGGAGCAGGGACCCAGGGAGATAGATGGGGCAGAGAGATGGAGGGTGAGACATACAGTGACAGGGATGCAGCAGAGGGACCCAGAGGAGGGCAGACACAGGGACACACACAGACACCAAGACAGGAAAAAGAGGGAGATAGAGATAAATCACAGTCAGACACATGATAAAGCCAGGTACTGAGAGACACAGAGACAGGGCAGAGAGACACAGGAAGACAGTTATAAGGGGAGACAGAGAGACACAGGCTGCCCTGAGAGGGCTTCCCCGGGGTTATCCCTGCCACTCTCCATGGGACCCAATACCCAGCCCTGTGTCCAGGTACTGCCCTGGAGTCTGATCCACTGGGTCCACACCGGAATGCTTGGTCTCTGGGTTTGTGCCTGCCACCATGAATCACCACTAAGTGGCATGTGGGTTAATCCAGCTTTGACCTTGACCATGTGTACCTGGGTCTGCATAGATGTCTGACTGTGGCCATATTTGTGTTCACAACATGAATATTCACAAGTATGTTCCCCTAGTAGGGGAACTAGTTCTTGCACCTGAAAGTGCGGGAACCAGGGAGTTCTGGAAGTCAGAGCTCCTATTTCAGAGATGTGGGAAGTTGGGGAACACAGCATCTTGGCTCAGAGAGGTGCGGAGATCAGAGAGCTTCAGGGATGGGAAAGTTCACCTGGGGACTCAGGAGCCAGAGCACTGGACCCTGGAGAACTGGAGGTAAGAGGGGAGGTCCCAGGGTCCAGTGAGAAGGGGACACTGCTTGGAAGAGTTGGGGAACCCCAAAGTGAAACACAGAGATAGCCTCAGGCTGAGCTTCTAGCAAAACTGCCTGGGGATCACAAGAGAAAGCAGGGACCCATGTGGCAGTGACAGGGCTGTGAGGAAGGCTTTGGGATGGGGGTGGGAGAGGAAGACCTGGTACTCTGTCTGACCTGGCCGTGGGCTGGAGGAATAGGCTGCCTGATGGCGGGAGGAGATGGTCTTGTGGAGGCAGGGGAGGGTGGTCAGAGCACCGTGAGAGTCAGGGCCCCTCTCCCTCTCTCAGATCCACTCTACTCACCAGTCCACCCCAGGGACATTGCCAGGCACAGGGCCAGGAACCACATGGTGACAGGAGTGCTGGGAGCTGGCAGACAGTGAGCTAGGAGCTGGAGAGCAACCCTGGGGAGCCTTTAAAAGCCTACATACACCCCCAGGGCCCCGCCCCTGCTCTGCTGCCACCCAGAAGCTGGCCAAGGCCTGGCCCTGCTTCTGGGTGTGGACAGCCCCCACCCCCAGGGCTATTGGAGGGATGAAAAAGCAAACACCTGTTGTCCTAGGTCCTTGATCATGCTGGATATATTTCAAGGTCTGAGGCCAAATGGGACAGGACCTATAGCTCTGTTGCCTTGCTCTTGATGACAGGGGCAGGGAGGGGAGGCCCCAGAATGACAGAATCAGCAGCTCTGGAGAATCATGATGCCTATCACAAAGCTTCTAATGCCTACACCCCAAGAGAGATCTTGTACTCCAAAGCCCATTAGACCCTCAAATACTTGCACTATGTCCCTTTCTGGCAGGGAAAGATAGAGGGTGAGAACCAACTCATGTGGGGAGAAGTTCTCCATGGGTGTCACCTGTCTACAGAGCAAAGGAATTAAAATTTTCACTCTGGACTGTCTGTCAAGATTGTTTGGCCTTCATGCAGACTTTCAAGATGGTATCTCCCTTAGAGAAGCCTTTGTTTGCTGTCCATGATTTAATAAAAGATAATATCTGTTTACTGCCAAGGACAGTAAGTATAATATGTCCCTCCAGAGCAATTTTGTTTGCAACTCAGAGTTGTAAAGATAATATCTCCATCAGGGACAAACTTCGGGCAGATTTGCCAGCAGCCCTCTTATAGGATTAAGGATTCCTAAGCTCAGTTCCTAAAGTGTGGCACAAACCACTGTGTGCACAGAGTCCACCTATGGTCCTCTGATCACCCTCATGGGACTTGGGGAACCAGGTGAACTGATATGAATATTGTTGCGCGCGCTGTGGCAACACGATCAGGGTCCTAAGGATAAGGGGATGAGGAAAATAAAAGAAAAGTAAAGAGATGGGGACAGGAGGGACACAGTGGATGATGTCTAAGCAGTGCCAGCTTTATTCAAGGTTTTACAACATTTTATAGCATGAGCAAAACAAAGCCAAGAAGGTGTTTATTTTTAGCAGGTTTGTGAAAGTCTCCAAAGTTCCCCTTTCTCAGCATGCAAGACAGACTCACGGGTGCAGAAGACCTTGGTAAATAGATAAGCTTGTTGCTCCAGATGTGCATACTTCAAAGGAATATTAGGTTTGGTAAACAGACCAGCAAGGACAGACAGACCCTTATTTACATTTATGACCACGTCAGAATAAGTTGTATCTATTGTGTTATGTGGGCGATCACGCACGAGCAAGCCCTGAGAACCATTGCTTAAGCCCTTTCTCAAGCGTCTACCAACTATTCACCCTTTAGGCTCCTGAGCCTTTTGAGTGAATGAGGGACGCAAGTCCGGGCCTGGTTTGGTTCAGTTACTCCAGCTAGTTCGTGGTCGCCCACAGAATATGAAGCCTATGCCCCCTGCTGCACCATGAATAGTAAAATTCTGCCCCGACCCAGGATCTGGTGTCTTCTGCCAGTACCCATGAAGCTGGTCTCCTAACATTTGTTTGCAAGTCTGTAAAATCTTAAGACTCTTTAGAGTTCTTGACAAACAGCTAGGCACTGAGGCAACACCTGGCCAGATGGAGCTGGGGGTGGGTGGAGGGACCTGCTAGGTACAGCCACATGGTGGAGGACAGACCAGGACTGAGATGAACTTTAGGGGAGAGCTGTAAACAGTGGAGACGCGAGACCCTTCTCCCCATGGCTCCCTCCAAACACAAATTTGTCACATCCTCTGCTTTATTTTTATTTTTTTTAATTAATTAATTTATTTTTTATTGGAGTTCAATTTGCTAACATATAGCGTAACACCCAGTGCTCATCCCATCAAGTGCCCCCCTCAGTGCCCGTCACCCCCACCCCCCACCCACCTCCCTTTCTACCACCCCTTGTTCGTTTCCCAGAGTTCTGTCTCCCTTTCTGATATTTCCCACTCCTTTCTCTCATGTTCTGTCAAGAGTGTCCTCATGCAAAATCCAGTACTCCCTGCAATAGACTATGCAGCTCTCAGGAGCTAGATTCATGCCTCTCAAGGTTGGCCCTTGGGGTCTCAGAGAAAAAACAGGAAGGTTTTCTAGGTTTCCACCATTTTGATTACCAAGGCTATTCAAAAACCAGAACAAGTCATGATGGTCCAGCATTAGAAATGTGTTAAGAAAACAATCCAATCATGAAATGGGCAAAAGACATGAAGAGAAATCTCTCAGAGGAAGACATAGACATGGCCAACATGCACATGAGAAAATGCTCTGCATCACTTGCCATCAGGGAAATACAAATCAAAACCACAATGAGATACCACCTCACACCAGTGAGAATGGGGAAAATTAACAAGGCAGGAAACCACAAATGTTGGAGAGGATGTGGAGAAAAGGGAACCCTCTTATACTGTTGGTGGGAATGTGAAATGGTGCAGCCACTCTGGAAAACTGTGTGGAGGTTCCTCAAAGAGTTAAAAATAGACCTGCCCTACGACCCAGCAATTGCACTGTTGGGGATTTACCCCAAAGATACAGATGCAATGAAACGCCGGGACACCTGCACCCCGATGTTTATAGCAGCAATGTCCACAATAGCCAAACTGTGGAAGGAGCCTCGGCGTCCATCGAAAGATGAATGGATAAAGAAGATGTGGTTTATGTATACGATGGAATATTACTCAGCCATTAGAAACGACAAATACCCACCATTTGCTTCAACGTGGATGGAACTGGAGGGTATTATGCCGAGTGAAGTAAGTCAATCGGAGAAGGACAAACAGTGTATGTTCTCATTCATTTGGGGAATATAAATAATAGTGAAAGGGAATATAAGGGAAGGGAGAAGAAATGTGTGGGAAATATCAGAAAGGGAGACAGAACATAAAGACTCCTAACTCTGGGAAACAAACTAGGGGTGGTGGAAGGGGAGGAGGGCGGGAGGTGGGGGTGAATGGGTGACCGGCACTGAGGGGGGCACTTGACGGGATGAGCACTGGGTGTTATTCTGTATGTTGGTAAATTGAACACCAATAAAAAATAAATTTATTTAAAAAAAGGAAAGTAATAAAAAAAAGAAATGTGTTAAGAACTTAATAGAAAATCCTTCCCCTTTCCTAGCCAAATAACCAGAAAAGCACTCAAGATTATGAATGAAAAAGAAGTGGGCTTGAGGGGCACCTAGCTGGGTCTGTTTATAGAGCATGGGACTCTTGATCTCCAGGTCATGCAGCAGGTGAGTTTGAGCCCCACATTGGGGGGTACACCTTACTTAAAAAAATAATAAAATCTTGTCCTTTAAAAAATAAAATAAGTAAGTGGACATTGTACACCTGAAATTAATGTAACATGGCATGTTAACTATACTGCGATTTAAAAAAAGAAGTGGGCATAGATAAACCTGTTTTAACACCATAAGAGCAGTGGAATATAGTCAGCCAGGGACCTCATAACCCATATGCAGTCAGGGGTTCTCCTGAGTCACTCTGTCGAGAGAGGACCTACTGAATCCAGAACGGCATCCCATTCCTAACGTTCATCCACAAACCCAACCAACATCTCACCTGACCCAACCCAACTCAATACAACCCAACTCCATACAACCCCAACTCAATTAATTTCAACCCAATCCAAGTTCTGGCCATGGCCCTTCCACAATGGAGCCTTGGAGCCTAGGATACATGGAGAGCTGACATCCAGCCTCTCTCATACACCTTTCCACCATGGCTCCCTGCGGTCCTGGGCTCCTTGTCAGACATCAGGGCTCAGCCAGATGCCACCCAGACTCTACCCACAAAGGGGTGGCATGGGCAGCACTCTGAGAAGTGTGAGTGCTGGGTGAGGTCACACTCACTCACCAAGGTGAGGTTAGTTGCAGTAACATGACCTCAATGTGGTGGCCTGTGTCTCACAGTCCTTGCTGGATGATGCGTGCAACAGCCCACAGTTGTCCTTCGAGTTGCTTTTATACAAGACTATTCTCACTACAAGCACCCATGTGGAGCTATTTAGGAAGGTGGCTTTGCACAAGTTGAGTGTAGACAAAAAGCAAAGTGTAAGCAACTTGAGCTCCCTCAAACCTATGGGATGCTGGCATTCCACTTACCTGCTCTTAACATCCTAGAGTCACAACACAGTCATGCCTTGCCTCTCAGCTTCCTTGCAGTCCCAAGGCTCCAGTCCCATGACTCTGGTACATTCTTCCACATAGTATGAGAGTTGGGAAATGTCCCTTATCTTTTTCCCCAACCTAGGAGTCCACATCTCCAGATTACTTCCCACAACACCAGGAGCCAACCCTCAGACGTCTCCATCCCCGGATCCAGCATCCTGTTGTTCTGTGACCTCCCAAGTCATGCCTCATTAGGACCCTAAGCCTTGCATTGACACAGCCTTTGGCAGTGGGTCCCATGCAGCACATGTTATGGGGAGATGAGGAAAGCAACACGGCCAAATGGCCACATGTTGAGGCCATTTGCCAGAGCTAGGACTGGAGCCCACACTCCTCACCTTCCAGGACCTTGTCACCATCCTGGATCTCTGGGAAAGTGAGTGGAAAATCCCTTGGGACAGGAACCTTTTCCTGCACTGTTACCATTTCCTTGTGCCTTGCTCTACCTGTATATCACTTCCTAATACCTATTCAGTCCCTGTTTTTGTGGATTGTTTCCTTGCACTTCCTCTTTCTCTTACAGAGTCCCACTTAATATTTCTTGCAGAGCTGGTTTGGTGGTCACATATTTTTTCAGTTTCGGCCTATCTTGGAAGCTCTTTATCTCTCCTTCTATTCTGAATGAGAGTCTTGCTGGGTAGAGTATTCTTGGCTGCATGTTCTTCTCATTCAGGATCCTGAATATATCCTGCCAGCCCTTTCTGGCCTGCTAGGTCTCTGTGGAGAGGTCTGCTGCTAACCTAATACTTCACCCCATAAAGGTTAGGGATTTCTTGTCTCTTGCTGCTTTAAGGATCTTCTCTTTATCTTTGGAATTTGCAAGTTTCACTATTAAATATCAGAGTGTTGAACAGTTTTTATTGATTTTTTTTTGGGGGGGGAATCTCTCTATAACCTGGATCTGAATGCCTGTTTTCCTCCCCAAATTAAGGAAGTTCTCAGCTATGATTTGTTCAAATACACTTTCTGGTCCTCTGTCCCTTTCAGTACTCTCGGACCCCAATTAAACGTAGATTTTTCCTTCTGAGACTGTCATTTATTTAACCTTTCCTCATGATCTTTTAATTGTTTTTCTCTTTTTTCCTCAGCTTCCTTCCTTGCCATCAAGTTGTCTTCTATGTCACTCACTCGTTCTTTTACCTCATTAACCCTCGTTGTTAGGACCTCCAGCTTGGATTGCATCTCATTTAATTGATTTTTAATTTCGGCCTGATTATATCAAAATCTGCAGTCATCAAGTCTCTTGATTCCTTTATGCTTTTTTCCAGAGCCACCAGTAGCTTTATAATTGTGCTTCTGAATTGGCTTTCTGACATCGAATTGTAATCCAAATCCTGTAACTCTGTGGGAGAGAGTAATGTTTCTGAATCTTTCTTTTTTGGTGAGTTTTTCCTTCTAGTCATTTTGCTCAGTGCAGAGTGGCTAAAAACATGTTGCACTTGATAGAAGCGCAAACTCTTCTCAGTGTAGCATTCCAGCTGTTCTCTTTTTAAATCTCAGGCTTAATTCATAGGTTTTCAGGATGATTTGAAAGTTATCTAGGTAAGTTGGTGGGGACAGGTGACTTGGGGATCCTACTCTTCTGCCATCTTACCCCGCCTCCTTGTATATCACTTCCATATGCTGTTCCTGCAACTTCTCCAGAAGCCCCTAATTTTCAGAAGCAATACTATTTCTTTAGGTTTTACAACTGCTGTCTATTTTTTCACAACTTTCCCCCACTTCCTTTGATCTTATTAGCTATAGACCCGTGTTGTGTGTGTGTGTGCGCGCGCGTGCGCAGGCACACATGTATCATGTCTTAACTGTCCACAGATATATTCTTAAGGTCACAGCCACACACACATATACATGTGCCTTAGGGCAGGATTTGCATATCCGGATCAAAAGACCACCTTCTGCCTGGTCAGGCTGGGGAAACATGGATGTATTATAGTAGCCATATATGGAAGGATAAATGAGGTTATCCTGCAGAAAATGATGGAAAGTGTGTTGTAAACAGTGTCAGGTTAGAATTCTCCACAGACTCACATGTTTCTGCATGTCTTCTGAGCAATGGCATGAACATATTTTGCTTACATGGGAGTTTTGTCTGGCAAGCAGTCTTGCAAGACAGTTATTTCCCTCAGAACAGTTTATTATTCAAGACAATAAAGATGTCCTTCCAGAAAAAAAAAATCTGTTTCTTGTCCTAGCTAATAAAGATAATGTTCCACCTTCATAAAGATTTATTTGCTGTCCAAAACAATAATTATGCTCCAGGGCATATCTGTTTATAGCTCAGATTAATAAAGATGATATCTCTCTCCTGGCAAAGTATGGGCAGATTTCTTGCCAACCCTATGATACGACTGTGGATTTATAAGCTTGGTTTCTGCCTTTGAGGTACAAAACACTGTGTCTACAGCATAAACCTAGACATGGGGACTCCCTCGACTTGATAAAGAACATATACAAATATCTCACAGATCACATTTGTTAATAGTGAGAAACTAGATTCTTTCTCCCCGTAACTGCAAACAAGGAAAAAAAGTGTTTTCTCTCACACTGCTTATCCAACATTATAATGGAACTCCTACTTAGTGCAGTAAGACCCCCTGCCAAAAAAGAGTAAATTAAAGGTATAGTAATTATGATGAAAAAGTAAGATGGTCTTTGCTCCCAGATGACATGATGGTCTATCTATAAAATCACAAAAACTTTTGACAAAACCTCCTGAGATTAATAAACAATTATAACAAGTTTGTGTTAACCCTAAAATAGGGTTATTTGTGTTAACCCTAAAATAGGTCAGTTATTTTACCAGCAAGATGGGTTTATCCAAAAGAAGATGTGGTTTATGTATACAATGGAATATTACTCAGCTATTAGAAATGACAAATACCCACCATTTGCTTCAACGTGGATGGAACTGGAGGGTATTATGCTGAGTGAAGTAAGTCAGTCGGAGAAGGACAAACATTATATGTTCTCATTCATTTGGGGAATATAAATAATAGTGAAAGGGAATATAAGGGAAGGGAGAAGAAATGTGTGGGAAATATCAGAAAGGGAGACAGAACGTAAAGACTGCTAACTCTGGGAAACGAACTAGGGGTGGTAGAAGGGGAGGAGGGCGGGGGGTGGGAGTGAATGGGTGACGGGCACTGGGTGTTATTCTGTATGTTAGTAAATTGAACACCAATAAAAAATAAATTAAAAAAAAAGATGGGTTTATCCAGAATACCAGAGAACTGCAGTTGGGGACATTAAAAAATGGCAAAACTATCGGCAAGTCCAAAGAACACAAGGGAGGAATGCTCTTTTATAAAAGAAAGGAAAGAGTTGGAGGGGCTGCTATAAAGAAAAAGCCCACTGGAAGTTTGGACTCTAGTGGCTTCTCATTGGCTGAGTTGTGGCAGTCTTTCACTGGTGGGGCTGTTGCCCAGAATGGAAAAAATTTTTCTTTTTCCTGCTGGGTTAGTTAAGCATAGGCTTCTTTCTATTGAAAATGTAAGACATGTCTCTTCTTGCTGGCGTCTACAATTGACAAATGGTAGAGTACGAGAGCTCCCACTTCTGACTCCAGATTACATTTTAAGTTTCCTTTTATTAATTTTTGCAGTTGCAAGATGCAAAGATAATATATATAAGTCAACTGTCTTTTTATATACCAGCAATGAACAGTTGGGATTTGAAATTAAAAACACAAAGCCATTTACATTAGCACTCACAAAAATGAGATCTTAGGAACAAATATAACAAAATGTGTGTAAGACCTATATAAAGAAACTACCAAAGTCTGATGAAGGAAATCAAAGAAGGTCTACATAAATGGAGAGAGATTTCATGTTCGTGGATAGGGACACTCAATATTTTGAGATGCCCGTTCTTCCCAATTTTATTTGTTGAAAATCCCGATCAACGTCCCAGAAAGTTACTTCATAGATATTGACAAACTCATTATCAACTTTATATGGAAGGGCAAAAGACCCAGGACAGTCATCAAAATACTGAAGAAGAAAAAGAAGAACAAGGAGAAAGTTTGAGAACTGACACCGTGCCAAGACTTAGTATAAAGCTACAACTATCAAGACAGTGTTGTGTTGGTGGGAGAATAGATCAATGGAATAGAATAAAGAATGAAAACACAGATCCACACAAATATAGTCAGCTGACCTTTTACAAAGGAGCAATAGCAATTCAATGCTGAAAGTCATAGTCTTTTTAACAATTATTGTGGAAACATATTAGATATCCACAGGCCAAAAAAGAACAGAAAGAATCCACAGTATGATTTTACCTTTTTGCAAAAACTAATGCGGAATGGACTATAAATGTAGAACAAAACTATAAAACCTCTAGAAGCTAATACAGAAGAAAACCTAGGTGATGTGGAGTTTGTAATAAGTTTTCAGTTACAACAACAAAACATGATCCAAGAAAATCATGGTTAAGTTGGACTTTATGAAAAGTAAAACTTCTACTCTGAAAAACACTGTCAAGAAATAAAAAGACAAGCCACAGACTGGGAGAAAATATTTGCAAAACACATATCTGATAAATATCCAAAATATGCAAAGAACTCTTAAGATAAAACAATAATAGGGTGAACTGGGTGGCTGAATCAGTTAAGCATCTGCCTTGGGCTCTGGTCAGATCCTAGGGTCCTAGGATCAAGGTCCTAGGATCAAGACCCACAATGGGCTCCCTGCTCAGAGGGTGACCTATTTCTCCCTCTCCTCTGATGCTCCCTCTGCTTGTGCATGCTTTTTCTCTCTGAGCCAAATGAATAAAATCTTTCCAAAAATTGTAAAATTCAACAAGAAGAAAAAAATCAATCCATTCACAAACAAGCAGAAGATCTGAATGGACACCTAACCAAAGAAGATAGAGAACAAATGATGGATGCCATACAAGCAAACAAAAAGATGTTCAACATCATCTGTGTACAAGGTTGAATTGTGTCCCCCTAACAATATAAGTGTAAATTGTAACCCCCAGTACCTGTGAATGAAACTTTATATGGAAACAGAATCTGCAGTCAAAATCAAGGAATACTAAATAAGAACTGAACACACCAAAAGCCAGGAAGAGACAAGGAAGGATTCTTTCCAGGAAACTTCAGAGGATCGTGGCCTTGCCAGCAACTTGACTTCAGCCTTTAGCAACCAGAACTATGACAGGAGAAATTTCTGGTGTTTAAAGCCACCCTGTCTGTGGTGCTTGGCTATGGTGGCTCCAGGAAATGAACACAAGCCTTACTTTGCCTTTCAGTCCTCCTCTGTCACCAATGGGAGATTCACTCACTGCAGCAATGGGGGTTCCTGGTCTGAGACACAGAACAGAGAGGTCAGGGAAGGCAAATAGAGAGAAGATGTTCAGAGGCAGGCCCATGGGAGGTCACCCTCCAGCATCTGACCCCATCCATCTGACCATGAATGGATATCCCAAAGGTCAAACACCAGGAGGTTTTCATAGATGAGGTTCCCCTCTGTGGCTGATGTGTTCAACTTCATGAGCATGACAGTGTCGGCTTTTTTACTTTTCCAATTTGCACACACACACACACACACACACACATTCAGTTATCTCTAACATGGGAGGGTCAGAACCCAGGCACCAGACCCAAGTCATTCTGTGTATGGTCATCATATTAGTACCTGCTAGAAAGATGAGGACTCACCTGAGGACTTTGAGTCCAGGTTCTACAAGTTCTCCTTCTCCCCCCATTCTCCTTCCTCTAGGAAGTCACTGGGCAGGGTGGGGCTGGGCTGAATGACATTGAAATCATGGCCCAAAGACATTGAACGTAGGAGGACAGCAAGTCAGAGTGTGAGAGGGAAAGAGAGAAAGAAGTAGAAGAAGTTGGAGAAAGTCAGAGACTTGAGAGAGACAGAGCTGGGCACTGGCTCCATTCGGCTCCACAGCCAGACCTAGAGGAAGGAGGAGGAGAGATGGACTTGGGGACCGAGAGATCCAGAGAGAAACAGTCAGAAATGGAGTCAGAAAGACAGAGAGACTGAGTTAGTGGAGGACACACACAGAGGACAGAGCCCAGGAGGAAGTGATGGAGGCATAGGATCTGGGAAACAGCAAATCGAGTAGATGCACCACAAGGCTGTTCATGGGGTTACCTCTGGACTCCTGGGTACTGTTCCAGGCTGAGCCCCTGCCTGCTGCTTCCTTGATGAGAATGAGGATACATTGATGAGCATCTTGGACTGGGTATGTCCTGACTCCATGGCAGCAGATACACTCAAGGTGCCCTGATTTTTAAGCTAAACTCTTGTGCTGCTCTGATCCCAGACCCAGGTGAAGGAGCCAGGAGAGAAGTCAAGTGCAGGAACACAAGGAAAGACCCCTGAGCCACTCCCAAAGGATACTGATGTGTCTGTCTGTCTGTCTGTCTGTCTCTCTTTCTCTCACTTTCATCTCTTGTCTCAGCTTGACTAGTTCTCCACGTTAGTCTCTATCATGACTGTCCTCGTCCACAGTCTCATTAGCAGCATATGGAAGGTTCTCACACAGCCACACCTCCATCAGTTCCTGGTGTTACTCAGCTTCTGAGGGTGGCAATCTGTGAGATGTGAGAAGAGATATCCCTGTGTCACCCTGCATTTATCTTACTAGTGATTTGGAACATCTCTCAAATGATTGTTAGCTCTTTCATTTTCCCTCTGTACACCACTTGTTCATACTGATGCTCATTTCTCTATAAGACAGGCCATCCATTTCTTGCCCACCTGCAGAACTGTCTGATATATTCAGATTTCTCATCTGTTAGGGGGCACAATTGCTCTTTCCTTTCATTCTGCCATCTACTCACTTATCTAGCCTATGATTCCTTCCATGAACAGTTCTTAATTTCAAGACATGAAATCCATAATGTGTTTGCGTTAAGACTGTGTCTGACATCACGGCTAATACCCTCCCTTGCCCTCCTTTACAAAGATATTCTTCTTCATTTTCATGTCATTGCCCTATGTTTGGTCTCTTCTGTGTCTCCTGTAAATATCTTTCTGTTTATGATCTCATTCTCCCTCTTTCCCTCCATGCTGCCCTCATGCCTCTTCTTTCTGTCCATTTATCCATGTCTTCAACTCTCTCTTTCTGGTCTTTTTTCCCCTTCACTTTTCCATGATATTGTAGTAAGCAGTATATGAACTGGAGTCAGCCTCCCTGGATTCAGTTTGCTACCTGTATGGTTTGGGATAGTAGGAAATATTCATTGGAGCCTGCAAAGTTCTAGCATAGTGCTTGGCATATACTGGGTGCTTAATAAACAGGAGCTGTGATATGAACCATCGAGTGAGGCTCTCTTCCTGTTTCCCTCTGTGTCCCATCTCCCTGTGTCTCAGGCCGTCTTATTTACTCTCTCTCATTCTTTGTCATTTCTATCTCTAACTCAGCTTCTATCTTCCCTGTGTCCCCATGTCTCTGGTTTTCTCTGTGTGTGTCTATGTCTCTCTCTCTTCCCCTATCTTGCATGACTCATAATCCTTGTTCATTAAACGCTTTCCTCATTGAGATGAATCTAACCCCTATTTATTTTTCCATTCTCCTTGAAATAAGCAATCTCTCCAGCTACCATGGGGATCACACACACAACCCTGAAAATGAGGGTCCCACGCTCCACAGACTAAGCCAGCCTGGAGCCCCTCGTTCAATCATTTTAAATTCTCTAAACCCTACCTCCCTCATTTTCTTTAAAAAAAAAAAACTTTATTTCTTTATTTATTCATGAGAGACACCGAGAGAGAGGCAGAGACATAGGCAGAGGGAGAAGCAGGCTCCCTGCAGGGAGCCTGATGTGGGACTCCATCTCAGGACCCCAGGATCATGACCTGAGCCAAAGGCAGATGCTCAACCACTGAGCTCCCAGGCACCCTTCTACTACATTTTCCCACATATTTCCTCTTTTCTATTTTTCTCTCTTTCTGAGACCTTAATGTCAATTTCTGTACTTCCAGCATCGATCTCTCTTAGCATTACTTTAAACTTTTTCCTTCTCCTTCATTCTGGTCTAATAAGCCATTTTTGTCTCTTCAGTCTAATCATTTCATTATTGTGTATTCCATGCTGCTGCTTTTCTGTAATTGTTTTCACTTTTTACAATGATTACGTTTCTTCTATCTAATATTTCTCTTTGGTTTTATTTTATGTTTTCTTGTTCTTTTGCAATATTCCTAATATCTTATTTCCTTTTTTTAATAATAAATTTATTTTTTATTGGTGTTCAATTTACCAACATACAGAATAACACCCAGTGCTCATCCCGTCAAGTGCCCCTCTCAGTGCCTGTCACCGATTCACCCCCACCCCCCCGCCATCCTCCCCTTCCACCACCCCTAGTTTGTTTCCCAGAGTTAGGAGTCTTTATGTTCTGTCTCCCTTTCTGATATTTCCCACACATTTCTTCTCCTTTCCCTTATATTCCCTTTCACTATTATTTATATTCCCCAAATGAATGAGAACATACACAGTTTGTCCTTCTCCGATTGACTTATTTCACTCAACATAATACCCTCCAGTTCCATCCACGTTGAAGCAAATGGTGGGTATTTGTCATTTCTAATGGCTGAGTAATATTCCATTGTATACATAAACCACATCTTCTTTATCCATTCATCTTTCGATGGACACTGAGGCTCCTTCCACAGTTTGGCTATTGTGGACATTGCTGCTATAAACATCGGGGTGCAGGTGTCCCGGCGTTTCATTGCATCTGTATCTTAGGGGTAAATCCCCAACAGTGCAATTGTTGGGTCGTAGGGCAGGTCTATTTTTAACTCTTTGAGGAACCTCCACACAGTTTTCCAGAGAGGCTGCACCATTTCACATTCCCACCAACAGTGTAAGAGGGTTCCCTTTTCTCCACATCTTCTCCAACATTTGTGGTTTCCTGCCTTGTTAATTTTCCCCATTCTCACTGGTGTGAGGTGGTATCTCATTGTGGTTTTGATTTGTATTTCCCTGATGGCAAGTGATGCGGAACATTTTCTCATGTGCGTGTTGGCCATGTCTATGTCTTCCTCTGTGAGATTTCTCTTCATGTCTTTTGCCCATTTCATGATTGAATAGTTTGTTTCTTTGGTGTTGAGTTTAATAAGTTCTTTATAGATCTTGGAAACTAGCCCTTTATCTGATATGTCATTTGCAAATACCTAATACCTTATTTCCTGCAAGGTTTATTAGGCCAATTTCTTTTTTTAAGATTTTATTTATTTATTCATGAGAGGCACAGAGAGAGAAGCAGAGACAGAGGCAGAGGGAGAAGCAGTCTCCATGCAGGAAGCCAGATGTGGGACCCGATCCCGGGACTCCAGGATCATGCCCTGGGTTGAAGGCAGACGCTCAATGCTCAATCGCTGAGTCATCCAGGCATCCCTATTAGGCTAATTTCTAATTCAATCTAAAATCTATGAACTTTTACATTTTTTTAATGATCCCTTCACGTGCATGTGATGAAAGCCCTGAAAACAAGATTCAATATTATGTGTTGCCTTGATATCTATCACTGGGAGGTCCTCAGAAGGTCTAAACTCAGGATCTCCTGCTCTTACCAGATATGACCGCTACCCAATAGGAAAGACCATCCCCTGGCCAGCTCCTCCATAGGTTTCACAAGCTTCATTCTAGAAAGTCTTCAGCCTAATGGCTTTTACTTCCTTGTCAGCCTGTGACACTTTGAAGTATGTTTCACTTATTGTCTATAACATCTACCCATGATAAGCAGAGTTCACATCACCCTCTTATTACTACAGTGCCTGCCTCCCACAGTCCCTGTTTGCTCCTGCTGATCCTGAGGGCATCCCCATGTCACCCCATGGGGCTGCATGGGGCACTGTATCCAGTGCCCTCTTTCTCCAGGCTGTGAATATATGTGGCTAATAAATACCAACCATTTCATCTGTCCAGTGCTGTGTGTGGTGTGCTCAGGTTTCCTCATAACCTTATCGTGGGAATCTCTTCCTTATCAACAGTGTGAAGAAGACCTGAATAAAACAATCACTCTGTTCCCTTTGAGCCCAGTGTCTTTCCTCACACATGCTCCTACTTCTGGATTCCCCAACCTAGGGATGCTTCCACTAAACACTCAATCACCAATCCAAACAACGTCTCCAAGTGCTTTCCTCATCCCTCCCTTCCCTACCCACTGTGCAGTCAAAGGTTAATTCAGCAGGCCTGTGGTGCTCAAAGCATGCGTAGTCCAAAGAAAAGACTGCCCCTTGAGTGGCTTCTGGGAGGTGACATCCGACATCTTGGAAATTTCTGCCTGACAAGCAGTGCCTTACATACCTGGTGTCTTGAACCATGCCAGGTAGCTTATTCTACCAATATGATTTATGGTGAATGCCTGTTCTTGTACACCTGGGCCTGGGCCATGCTCTATCACTTGGACCTCTGGAGAGACTGGAGACTGAGTAGCTAAGGTCAGTCATACAGGTACTCTATGCCAATTATAATGACACCCACTACGAACTCTGGACATCAAGGCTTGGATGAGTTTCATTGGGTAGAAATACTTTGTACTTGTCACACATTATTGCTGGCAGAATCAAGTGCTGTCCATATGACTCCATTGCCGGAGACAACTGCAGGTTTGTCTCTGAGCTCTGTACACTTCAATCACTATGCCTACTTCCTTTGTTGATTTTCATGTGTACCCTGTCACTGTATAAACCATAGAAATCACAGTATAACAGCCTTTCTGAGTTCCTCGAATCCTCTAGGAAATCATTGAATCTGAGGGTGTTTGTGGACACCTCCAACATACCCTCCCCCATAGTAAGTCAGCTTCCAGGGACTCCAGTCTCTTCCTTAGTCTGTCCCCCAACAGCATAATGCTGACTCTACTGCTCCTCTACTCACAATTTCTCTAGGACTTCCCACAGCCCCCAGGACAAAGTGATTATTCTAAGTTTCATCCTTGTGTATGTCTGATGTGCTCTGCTTCCCAGTTCTGTTCCTTGTATGGCATTGACCACATGTCACTCTCCCCTCTCTCCGGGTGGACACACATCTCTCTTCCATGTCACCATCACCACACAGTACATGGATATCCACCTTGTTATGTGTCCCTACAGAACCCTACGTGAGATGGCTGCAGACATTGCCAATATTCTAGGTGGTGGTGAGGGCGTGCAAAACTGCCCTATTTGAGAACCACTGGACCATACCTGTCCCTGCCTCTTCCTCCCTGCCCCCCACTAATGTTTGGCTCCACTCCTCAGACACAGGTTGGAAAGACAGGGGTAGTTTAGCTTCCTCCAGGTGGGTCCTGAACTTCCAGGTACCCTGTATCCAGAAAGACCAGATGATTCCACAACTTGATGTATACTCAATTTTACTAGGAGTAGAGAGTAGGAAAGGGACATTCAGGTGTTGGCTTTCATGGTGTCCTTGATCCACATCAGATGAGGCATCACCCTGGTATACAAGGATGGCATTTGAGGTTTGCCACATGGAGTAGCCCCCCATGATGTGATACCTACCAATTCACCATCACATATCAGAGGGCCTCCTGAGTCACCCTGCAAGTGAAAGAGATAGAGACAGAGGGTGAGGAAGGCCAGCCCTAATTCTGCCTGGGGAACCCAAGCTGTCAAACCTGGACTTGCGTATCTCACACGGCAATAGCGGTGATGGGGAAAGAAGCAATTGCCTGAGTCCTCTCCCCACAAGGTAGGTGGAAATTCCAACACAGAGGAGAGTGTCTCAAGTCCTGGCTACTAGACATGGCACTTCAGAGTCCAGAAGGACAGTCCCTACAGATGGGTCAGCAGGGAGGAGCAGGACCATTTAAGGGACCTCCCACCATCACAGCTCATCTCAGATATTAACTCTCCCAGAGTTTTTTTTTCTGAGTAGGCACTCCCCCTAGGGCCCTAGGGAGCCCTGGAAGAGGGGTAAGCAAGAAAAGAATAAGGTCAACACCGTATATTGAAGAAGTCACAAGGAGGGGGATAAAACAGCATTCAGGTTCCAGCATTAACCATAGTCATCTCCTTTCTTTCCCCTCAAGGCCTTGAAGTGAAAGATTGGCTCATTGGGGCACCTGGTTGGCTCAGTGGTTGAGCATCTACCTTTGGATCAGGTCATGATCCTGATATCCTGGAATCGAGTCCCACATCAGGCTCCCTGTGGGAAGCCTGCTTCTTCCTCTGCCTGTGTCTCTGCCTCTGTGTGTGTGTGTCTCTTATGAATAAATAAATAAAAGTCCTTAAAAAATTATTTACTTATTTATTCATGAGAGAGAGAGAGAGAGAGAGAGAGAGAGAGGCAGACATAGGCAGAGGGAGAAGCAGGCTCCCTGCAGGATGCCTGATGCGGGACTCGATCCCTGACCCCAGGACCACGCCCTGAGCTGAAGGCAGATGCTCAACCACTAAGCCACCCCAATGTCCCTAAATAAAATCTTTAAAAGCAAGCAAGCAAGCAAGCAAACCTGGCTCACCTTGCAGGTATCTTTTTTACCCTCCAAGACACCAGCACACAGCATGAACTTTGTCACCTTTTGAGTGTATACTTTTGCACATTGATTATTGGACAGGAGTTTGAGGTCCACACACTGGAGACTCCCTGGGTGAAAAACTACAAGCCAGAGAGAAAAAGGTCTGTGGCCAGAGCCCCAGGTGGCTCCTCAGCCCTCCTCCCTCAGACCCAGGAGCCCAGGCCCCAGCCCCCTCCTCTCTCAGGCCCAGAAGTCCAGGTCCTCAGCACCCTCCTCCCTACACCCAAGTCTGGGCTCCAGGATATATGGTCTAGCCCCAGCATACTCGTTTCTGGATCAGTGCTGCCCCATCCAGAGACATAGCAGGTACTCCCCAATGGAGGTTCCTTTTTGGGCAGGTCCATCACCCTCACAGCTTTTGTTATCTTGGCGGGCTCTTCCAGGTGCAGCAGCATGAGGTCATGGCTTCTATCTTCCCCTGGACGGATGACGGCTCTAGGGACCTTCGTTTTGTAGAGTGGATGTATGAAGCTTTTTCTGACTTGGACTAACTGGCCTTCATCTTCCGACTCCGACAGGTTGTGGCGACCCAGCCAGACCTCACAATTACTGGGGAGAGAGGGAACACCCAGGAATGAGGAGAGAGGAGAAAGGTAGGGATAAATGGCCATGGAGCATGAGGGAGGGTCCTGAAGACAGAGAGAAACGGCCATAGAGAGACAGACAGGAAGATAAAGAGCTATGAAGAAAAGATGAGTGAGAGATGAAGGACATGACAAGGTCAAAGCATGAGTCAATGAAGGGGAGAGTGAAAAAGAGCACAAAGGAAGAGAGTGAAGACTACAGGCAGTGTTTGTGTAGGGGCAACCTGAGAGAGAGAAGGGAGGGATGACAGAGCAGAGGAGGGAGCCTGGGACCCATTCAGCTGCAGCAGGGGCTGTGGGGTTAGCTCCCCAGCAGTGGGTGGCCTGGCCCCCAGCCAAAGGTCTGTGTCCCCCTCCCTCCCTGGACATTCAGCCTCCCGCCTACCTTCCTCTTCCCCTTCCTCCTCCTCCTTCCTCTGGAACCACCACCAGGCACCAGCTGAAACCAGCCCTTTCATGTGTCCCCCTGCAAGGCATCCTTTCTGGGAGGGAGGGGCGGGGCACCTGAGAGCCCCCCTACACACACACACACACAAACACGGCAGGAGAGTCCCTTCCTCTTCTCTGGGGGTCCCCCTCACTCCCATCCTGGGGGGTGCTAGGCAGCAATGGGGCAGAGGGTGTGGGGCAGAGACCCAAGGAGATAGATGGGGCAGAGAGATGGAGGGTGAGACATACAGTGACAGGGATGCAGCAGAGGGACCCAGAGGAGGACACACACAGGGACACACACAGACACCAAGACAGGGAAGAGAGGGAGATAGAGATAAATCACAGTCAGACACATGACAGAGCCAGGTACTGAGAGACACAGACACAGGGCGGGGAGACACAGGAAGACAGTTATAAGGGGAGACAGAGACACATGCTGTCCTGGCAGGTCTTCCCTGGGTTGTCCCTGCCACTCTCCATGATCTCCAGACCAAGACCATCTTTCTTTCCCTCAGTACCGCCCTTGAAGCAAACCCAGGCAGTGCCCAATTGCTGATTCCTGTGGAGCACAGAAACCCCACCACACCCTCTGTCCATACTCACCTGTTTGCACAGTGGGCAGCTGTGAGCACCCACTCTGGGTGTACCAGGACACCCCCACAGGCAAATTCACCATTATGGTACACAGCCACCTGCCAGGGCTGAGAATTCTTCAAACATTCCCTGCCTCCTATGATCCGGGGCTGGAAGTGGGGTTCGGCACCTGCAGAGGGTTGCTGGGTCAGGCCAGGTAGGAGGTGGCAGTGGGAATGGAGCCTGGTACCCTGCCTGGCCTGACCGTGGGCTGGAGGAATAGGCTGCCTGATGGCGGGAGGAGATGGTCTTGTGGAGGCAGGGGAGGGTGGTCAGAGCACCGTGAGAGTCAGGGCCCCTCTCCCTCTCTCAGATCCACTCTACTCACCAGTCCACCCCAGGGACATTGCCAGGCACAGGGCCAGGAACCACATGGTGACAGGAGTGCTGGGAGCTGGCAGACAGTGAGCTAGGAGCTGGAGAGCAACCCTGGGGAGCCTTTAAAAGCCTACATACACCCCCAGGGCCCCGCCCCTGCTCTGCTGCCACCCAGAAGCTGGCCAAGGCCTGGCCCTGCTTCTGGGTGTGGACAGCCCCCACCCCCAGGGCTATTGGAGGGATGAAAAAGCAAACACCTGTTGTCCTAGGTCCTTGATCATGCTGGATATATTTCAAGGTCTGAGGCCAAATGGGACAGGACCTATAGCCCTGTTGCCTTGCTCTTGATGACAGGGGCAGGGAGGGGAGGCCCCAGAATGACAGAATCAGCAGCTCTGGAGAATCATGATGCCTATCACAAAGCTTCTAATGCCTACACCCCAAGAGAGATCTTGTACTCCAAAGCCCATTAGACCCCCAAATACTTGCACTATGTCCCTGAAGCTCTCTGATCTCCGCACCTCTCTGAGCCAAGATGCTTGTGTTCCCCAACTTCCCACATCTCTGAAATAAGAGCTGACTTCCAGAACTCCCTGGTTCCCGCACTTTCAGGTGCAAGAACTAGTTCCCCTACTAGGGGAACATACTTGTGAATATTCATGTTGTGAACACAAATATGGCCACAGTCAGACATCTATGCAGATCCAGGTCCACATGGTCAAGGTCAAAGCTGGATTAACCCACATGGTGGCAGGCACAAACCCAGAGACCAAGCATTCCCGTGTGGACCCAGTGGATCAGACTCCAGGGCAGTACCTGAACACAGGGCTGGGCATTGAAGATGACAGAGACATAGCTGAAGATACAGGCAGGACATATTTATCCATCTCTACACCAGCCCCCAAGTCAGATGATTGATGTTCAAGGTCTCTTGTTCTGTTTTACATATGATGCCAAAGTTCCCACGTACAGGCATTAGGACACAAGTAGGGCCTTGCACACTTGACAGACACACACACATGCACACACACGCACACACACACAAACACACACACACAGAGCTGCACTATGCACAAGTACCAAACAAGGAGTTTTCAAGGTAAAGGACTGTGAACCTCTATACTGGAAAACATAGTTATATCCCCTCAAGGTAAAAACCACATAAACACACATGCACGCACACACAAACACACAGAGGTGACAACACTAGGGCAGGATTTGACATGGATCACACAGACCAAACGGCCATATTATTCCCCCTGTTGTTGGGAAGTGGGCCTGGAAGTCTGGCAAGTGTCTGGGGATGGTGAGCATCTGAGCATACAGATGTAGTGGATGAAGAACGTGAGGAAAAGAGAGTAATGTTCCCTTTCCCTTTCTGGCAGGGAAAGATAGAGGGTGAGAACCAACTCATGTGGGGAGAAGTTCTCCATGGGTGTCACCTGTCTACAGAGCAAAGGAATTAAAATTTTCACTCTGGACTGTCTGTCAAGATTGTTTGGCCTTCATGCAGACTTTCAAGATGGTATCTCCCTTAGAGAAGCCTTTGTTTGCTGTCCATGATTTAATAAAAGATAATATCTGTTTACTGCCAAGGACAGTAAGTATAATATGTCCCTCCAGAGCAATTTTGTTTGCAACTCAGAGTTGTAAAGATAATATCTCCATCAGGGACAAACTTCAGGCAGATTTGCCAGCAGCCCTCATATAGGATTAAGGATTCCTAAGCTCAGGTCCTAAAGTGTGGCACAAACCACTGTGTGCACAGAGTCCACCTATCGTCCTCTGATCACCCTCATGGGACTTGGGGAACCAGGTGAACTGATATGAATATCAAGCCCATTCCCCCTGCTGCACCATGAATAGTAAAATTCTGCCCCGACCCAGGATCTGGTGTCTTCTGCCAGTACCCATGAAGCTGGTCTCCTAACATTTGTTTGCAAGTCTGTGAAATCTTAAGACTCATCAGAGTTCTTGACAAACAGCTAGGCACTGAGGCAACACCTGGCCAGATGGAGCTGGGGGTGGGCAGAGGGACCTGCTGGGTGCAACCACATGGTGGAGGACAGACCAGGACTGAGATGAACTTTGGGGGGGAGCTGTAAACAGTGGAGACGCGAGACCCTTCTCCCCATGGCTCCCTCCAGACACAAATTTGTCACATCTTCTGCTTTAAAAACTTTTTTCACTACTTGGGTCCCTCCCCCTGCCCAACATGGTCTTCCTCTTGTGCTGTCCCTCTTGGGAGAGTACACCATTCCCTGAGGTACCCTGACAGACCCCAGGTGCCTCATAGACTTTCAGACACCAGCCACATCACACTTGCTCCCTGGATCTTCTCCATCCCCTAGTCCCTAGCTCAGACCACATCTCTATTTGGACCCTCTCCACATTATCCTCCCTTTCATCAGGGTCTTCCCATATGTCTCCTTTCTGACTTCCGGATGCTCTTCATTCCCAATCATGCCTTCATCTTAGCAGCAGACACCCAGATGACTGGGAATTCATGTTGCTTTGTAATTCAGCCACTCATAGGGTAAGACTCTAGGTTTAGATTTCAGAAATCTCAGCCCTATTGCTATAAAAGTTTATTTCAGGAGAAACATAAAATGGTAAAGACCACCAGGAACTATTTATTTCAGCTCCCAAATTAGAAATATACCATATGTCAAAAAATATGTCCTACCTCTTGGATACATCAACTCTCCGCTCTTTCTTTTTAACATTTTATTTTTAAAATGTTTTTTTAGAGAGTGGATCTGGGAGGGTCTGGACTAAGAGATGGAGCTGTTCTATAGGGTTGGAGGGACTTGGAGGCAAGGAAGCAGAGCTAAGGGTCTAGAGAGATAGGCAAGAGGTATGGAAGGTTCTGGAATTCTGGAGCCATCCTTAGGATTGTGGACTGTTGGGTGGTCTTGGATGAGAAAACGTCATGCTGAGACAGAGCTCACTCCAGACATCAGGCCAGGAGATAACAAGATGGCATCTGGAGTAGGCTCCAGTTATGGGGGTTGATTGTGTTGGGATATTTGGCATCTTTGACTGAGGGAGAGAAGATGGTGGAAGTGTGGATTCCATGAGAATAAGCATTTCCCAAAGCACTGATAAGAGCCCCATGTAAGAAAGCCTGAGGCTGGGAGATGAAGCCTCATAGAAGAGGGCTCCCAAGCTGAGGAAATGGTTAGGTACTGGGTTAAGCTTTAAAAATTGTGTAAAGAATGCAGATTTAGAATATCAGTTCTGTGGAAGAATTGGCCATTATGTTGGGGGGTTCTGCATGTTTGTGATAGGATTTAGCAGCTTAAGAGGCAAATCAATGATCAAGGTCCAGGGAACCAATGACATTGGAGAAGATCCTCAGAAGACTTCTAGCTCCACAGAAACAGAGATGACTCAGGATCTGTCCTCTTGGTAAAGGGACTAGGAGCAGAGCATTAGCTAGGAAGAGTAGAAAGTTCTGAGGGTTCCTGGAAGAGAGCAGGGACCTAGAGTGGGAGTGAGGACTGTGGGGAATGTGACAATGAGGAAGGGCTAGGAGAGATAGAAGAGAGCTTGGTACCCTGTTCTGGGGTGGACTATGAATTGAAGTGGCATAGGCTAGGGTGTTGGATGGGAGGGAAAGAACTTATGAAGAAGTGAGTGCAGCATGAAAGTCACAGCCCACTCCCCGTTCTGCGTCCCCCATCCTTATGTCTGACCAGTTCTAGCCAGGAATAGGGCAAGGCACAGAACCAGGAACCACATGGTGACAGAAGTGTCCAGAAGGAGGCAGGGAGTGAGCTTAGAGCTGGGGAGCCTCTCTGAGAAGGATTTTAAAGCCTCAGCCCCCCAAAGCCCCACCCTTGCCCCACTGGCACCCAGATGGTGGCCAAAGCCCTGCATTTGCTGCTGGAAGTTGAACAACCTCCTCTCACCCGCAGAGCTGTGGAAGGGGCAGGAGAGTAAATACATGTTGTTCTATAGGTACTAGATCACCCTGGATGCGTTCCCAGGAAATGAGGGCAGATGGGGGAGGGCCTGTAACTCATGGAATCTTGATATAGGGGACAGAGTCAGAGAGGAGAGGCCCAGGGTAAACAGGAAAAGAAGACTGGACAACAACTGACCCTCAATACAAAGATTCAAATCCCTAAACTCCAAGTGAGTTCTTTGCACCCCAGGACTTAGGGTATTCTGAAATATCAGCACCATTGGCCTAGGAGACTACGAGCCAAGCTGCCAGCACCTCAGCATCTCAAGTCCTTGAAATCAAAGCTGTAGCATTCAGAACTCCCTGAATCTGGCACTCTCACACCCATAATCTATTTCCCCAAATCTACTTTCCCTTCCATAATAAAATCCTATAGTCCCAGAGGTCCACATGCTTAGGGATTTGGATCCCTTAACCACGAAAATCCAGGAGTCTCCCAAAACTACTTATTTTAGCTATTCAGCATTTCAAAATCCAATGTCCTTCAAATAATGTGAGGTTCCAATGACCCCCACTTCTTGTTCTCCAGATCTATGCATTTGATGCTCCAGGAATGATCCCTGTTGATGTGCTCTTCCAAGTCAAGAACATCCTCGCACAAAATCCAATGCCCTCTCCCCAATGAGCTATTTAGATCTCATGAACCAAGTTCAGGCAATTCAAGATTAAGTGGTATTGGAAATCACCACACTTTTGAGGTTTAAGAAGTGAATCAGGAATGAGAACCTTGCAGCATCCATTATTAACCCTGTAAGATTCCATATATTTCCAAGAAGTTGGTTATTTCAGCTATTCAGTAACCAGAGCAGTTAACATAGGTCCACCTCCAGCTACATCTTAAGAATTTGATAAAAAAAAAAAAAAAATCTTCCCTTTTTTTTCTATGTGAGAAATCAGAGAAATTCCAGTATAGTGAGAGAAATATAAGTGAACTCAAATAACCACAATTTAAGACCATAAGGACTGGATAGAGGTATATATTAAGCCATAGTGGGTCAGACTGACCTCCCCCTCACAGAGATCAAGGGTTTCCTGAAATCCTACCATGAAGGGAGGTTTGCCTCCGTTTGTGTGAGAACCCACTGGATCCAGAGTCCTCTAAACCATCCTAATCCCTGTTCTCAATCTTAATCAAAACCAGACCCAAATAAATAAATAAATAAATAAATAAATAAATAAATAAATAAATAAATACCAGACCCAACCGAGTACGTTCCTGTCTCTGTGCTCGGACCTTGTTGCCCCAGCCTCTGGACACATCCCATCCTTCCAGCCTGTGAATAGCAGTATAGGAAAAAATCTCATCTCACTTTCTGCCCCATACACACCTTTGAGGGAAGCAAAATGAATTAAAATAAATTTTAACAATGAGGGAAATCGTGCACATCCAGGCCGGTCAGTGTGGTAACCAGATCGGTGCCAAGTTCTGGGAGGTCATCAGCAATGAAAATGAACACGGCATCGATCCCACTGGAACCTACCACGGTTACAGCAACCTGCAGCTGGATCACATCTCCATGTACTACAATGAAGCTACAGGTGGCAAATACATACCTCGTGCTATCTTGGTGGATCTAGAACCCGGGACCCTGGACTCTGTTCGCTCAGGTCCTTTTGGGCAGATATTCAGACCAGACAACCTTGTTTGGGGCAGCCTGGGGCTGGCAACAACTCGGCCAAGGGCCACTACACAGAGGGGGCTGAGCTAGTGAACTCAGTCCTGGATGTGGTGTGGAAGGAAGCTGAGAGCTGTGACTGCCCGCAGGGCTTCCAGCTGACCCACTCACTGGGCGGGGGCATGGGCTCCAGCATGGACACGCTGCTCATCAGCAAGATCCGAAAAGAGTACCCTGACCGCATCATGAACACCTTCAGTGGGGTGCCCTCTCCCAAAGTGTCTGACATGGTGGTCGAGCCCTACAATGCCACCCATTCTGTCCATCAGTTGGTAGAGAACACAGATGAGACCTATTGCATCTGTACGACAGATGTTTCCGCACCCTCAAGCTGACCACGCCAACCTACAGGGACCTCAACCACCTTGTTTCAGCCACCATAATCGGTGTCACCACCTGCCTCCGCTTCCCTGATCAGCTCAATGCTGACCTCCGCGAGCTGGCAGTCAACATGGTGCCCTTCCCGTGTCTCCACTTCTTCATGCCTGGCTTTGCACCTCTGACCAGCAGTGGAAGCCAGCAGTATCGGGCCCTCACTGTGCCTGAACTCACCCAGCAGGTCTTTGATGCCAAGAACATGATGGCTGCCTGTGACCCCCGCCATGGCCATTACCTCACTGTGGCTTCTGTCTTCCGTGGGCGGATGTCCATAAAGGAGGTAGACTAGCAGATGCTCAACGTGCAAAACAAGAATAGTAGCTACTAGAAAAAAAAAAAAAAAGAAGAATAGCTACTTCATGGAATGGATCCCCAATAATGTCAATATCTCTGCCCTGTGGCCTCAAGATGGCAGTCACCTTCATTGGAAATAGCACGTCCATCCAGGAGCTCTTCAAGCGCATCTCAGAGCAGTTCACAGTCATGTTCCGGCGCAAGGCCTTCCTCCACTGGTACACAGGTGAAGGCACGGACGAGATGGAGTTCACCGAAGCTGAAAGCAACATGAACGACCTTGTCTCTGAGTATCAGCAGTACCAGGATGTCACCACAGAAGAAGAGGATTTCAGTGAGGAGGCCGAAGAGGAGGCTTAAGGCAGAGCACCATCACCTCAGGCTTCTCCATTTCCTCTTCCTCAGCTGCCCCTGTCCTCTCCCTCAGAATTCGCATTCTCTGCCTGTCTTGGGTTTTTTTTTTCCCCTTTTTTTGGAGGAGGGGCTCCTAGAACAACAGTGCCTGGCACATAATAGATGCTCAATAAATATTTATCATTTGTTGAAAAAAAAAAGACCCAACCAAACGAAAACAAATGCAACTTAACCCAGTCCAACCTAATCCAACACAGTCCCCAACCTAACTCAACTCAACCCAACCGAACTTAAATTGACTCAACTAAACCCAATCGAATATAACACAATCCAATCACATCACACCACACACAACCCAACCCAATCTAACAGCATCCAATCCAACTGTACCTGACCTATCTCAAACACAACCCAACTTAACCTAACTCAACCCAATCCCCACATCTTCCTCTATTTAAAACCAAATCAAACCCATACCTATTGTCACAGTCAACACACTTCAAATTTATCTCCATGCTTTTCTTTTTTTTTTTAATTTTTTATTGGTGTTCAATTTACTAACATACAGAATAACACCCAGTGCCCGTCACCCATTCACTCCCACCCCCCACCCTCCTCCTCTTCTACCACCCCTAGTTCGTTTCCCAGAGTTAGCAGTCTTTACGTTCTGTCTCCCTTTCTGATATTTCCCACACATTTCTTCTCCCTTCCCTTATATTCCCTTTCACTATTATTTTTTTTTAATTTTTATTTATTTATGATAGTCACACAGAGAGAGAGAGAGAGGCAGAGACACAGGCAGAGGGAGAAGCAGGCTCCATTCACCGGGAGCCCGACGTGGGATTCGATCCCGGGTCTCCAGGATCGCGCCCTGGGCCAAAGGCAGGCGCTAAACCGCTGTGCCACCCAGGGATCCCCCTTTCACTATTATTTATATTCCCCAAATGAATGAGAACATATAATGTTTGTCCTTCTCCGACTGACTTACTTCACTCAGCATAATACCCTCCATTTGCTCCATGCTTTTCACATTCTAAATCAAACCTATCCCCATTCCCAATTCAATGCTCACATGTTTTCCAAACCAAACCCATTTCCAAACCCAGTCTAACCCATGCCATTCTTAAACCACCCAAAACTGTCATTTCCAAACCCAATCCAAGCACAAATTTATCTCCATATCTAACTCAACTTCAGCCTCACCGCCCATTCTAAGAGGTTGTCATATTTCATCTCCAAACTTATACATAGCATTTTCTCTGGCCAACGAAAGCCAAACCCAGTTGCATCCCAACTCTTAAAACCTTCCATATCCCTCTTCCCCTCCCCACCATGGCCCACTCTCTGCTCTGACTTCATGGGAGTCTGTGTCTCCAAGAGTCTGTGGTTCCACACATGCACGTCACCCTGGTGTGATCATCAGTTGCCCTGGATGTCTTTGTTATGAGATGTGGCTGAGATAATGCTGAAGTTGGTACAAGGCAGCATATCTGGTAGACTCACTGGGAAGGACGTGGACTTGGAGCAGACTCATAAGATCAGGCCCTTATCCACTCTATCCAGAAGTGCTTGAGACTTCCTAGATGGCCCAAATCTGGCCATTCTCAAGCACATGACAACCTTTGGCCCCCTAAATTCCCATGCACACAAAGGGGCAGATATGAGCCATGCCATGGCAGGCATGTGACTGGAGAGGTGCACAGGTGAGGCTAGTAGCAGGAACATGACATCATGGTGGTGGCTACATGCTTGTTAGTAACACCTTTGCTGGAGGATGTGGGATGCTGACCACAGTTGTGCTGGGCCACCGAGTACTCACAGAATGTGCTCACCCAAGCGCATCATCATGGGCCTGAGCATGCAGGTGGGTATCTACTTGCAAGTGAAGTGAGAGTAGATGGGAAGTTCAAAGAGTAGGCAACTTTTGGTCTCTTGACCCTTTGGGAATCTCATTACCTTTCTTCCAACCCCGGAGCCAATGGTTCCAGCTCCCATGGGACCAAGGAGTCTTAAGCCACACACACCCGAAACTCAACTGCCAGGTTCCAGATCTTCCTTCCTCAGGAGAGAGGATTCTTAAATACCCTAGGCCATTCCCACATGAGTACATCAGAAATGAGCCCTTTCCAGTCTCCTCCTTCATCCCTCAGGGGTCTAAGCCTAGGGAAACCATACTCCTCTTCATCCAGGACTTTGACCTCCAACCTCATCCTCCTTTAGAACCCAGAAGTCTGGGATCCTTGCCCACTCAAACCCAGAACTTCTCATCCCCAGCCACACCACTTCAGGATCCTGAGCCTTTCCCCCCTCCCCAGTTTGGCAGTGTGCTCAACGTGTGGGGGAAAGCATCTCAGTTCCAGTGTCTGTGTTCAAATATGGTCAGACCAAATCTCTGACATAGTCAGAAATGAGACTGAGAATCCTGGTTAGGCAGGCGGATCCAGGGTGGGTTAGATAGTATTTAATAATGGAATGCGGGTCACCTGGGTGGCTCAGTGTTTGAACGTCTGCCTTCAGCTCAGGTCGTAATTCTGGGATCGAGTCCCACATCAGGCTCGCTGCAGGGATCCTGCTTCTCCCTCTGCCTATGTCTCTGCCTCTCACTGTGTCTCTCATGAATAAATAAATAAAATCTAAAAATAATAATAATAAAATGATGTGGGTGTCTGGTGGTTGTCCTGAGGCTGAACAGTGCTGAGAGACAATTCTCCATGGGCCTTTTATGTTTCTGCATGTCTTCTCAGCAAAGGCATTAACACTATTTTTTTAGACTGTCTTTTAGAGGATGTTTGTATAGCAGGCAGCCTTGCAAGATAGTTATTGCCTTCAGAATAGGTTTTCTTACTGTCCTAGATAATGAAGATAATGCCTTCTTTACAACAGATTTGTTTGCGGTCAAAATAGAAAGTATAATATGTTCCTCCAGAGCAAGTATGTTTGTGGTCCAGATAATAAAGATAATAAAGACCAGGATGAAGGTCAGGGAAGTTTGCTAGCAGTCCCTTATAAGGTTGAGGATTTGTAAACTCAGGTTTCCCGGCTGTGGCACAAACCACTGTGTGCACAGAATCCACTGGGTTGCTCTGCTCACCCCTGTGGGTCTTGTGGGACAAAATGAACTAATGTGAATCCAAGGTCAAAATCCATAGGATGTACAAAATCAAGAATGAACCCTGACATAAACTGTGGACTTTGGGTGATAATGATGTGTCAACATAAGCTTGTTGATTGTAATAAATGTTCCTTTCTGGTGCAGGAAGTTAATAAAGGGAGAGGTAGTACATGTGTGGAGGTAGGGGGTGTATGGGAAATCTCTGTGCCTTCCACTCAATTTTGCTGAGAATCTATAACTGTTCTAAAAAATAAAGGCTACTAAAAATATTTTTTAATTATGCTATAAAGAGAGAGATTGATGAATTAACATTAAAATGACATATGAGAGAGAGAGAGCAAAATCTTAAGAAAAAGAGGAGGGTAGTTTCCAGAACATAAGCAGAAAGAGTAAATTTTTGTAGGAAAAGGGGCACAGTGTCATTTGTCAAAGGAGAAAAGGAAAATATTCAGGGCAGACATCAGATTAGCTGGCGATTTTTTGATGGGAAAAAGTGGGAATGTCTCTCTATTCTCCCATGCTCTTGAAGGTGAGCGAGTAGAGATTATCAGAAAGGGGCGGGGGGTTGGGTAGAAAGTGTAACACAAGGAGCAATGGATTACAGAGTTGGGAGGCAGAAGTTAGTTCCAGATAAAGGAATCAGAGTAGTCTTCTTCGAAGTGGTATCTTTTGAGTTGGGGCTTGAAAAAAATGAGAAGAAGTTGAGTAAGTTGACATTTAGTCTTTGGCAACTATCTGTGGAGAAAGTATAACTGATGTAGTTTTGGAATATAGGTGAGATTTGATGGGGTGAGGTCCGGAGCCAATGACCAAGAAAGAATTCTTGAGATGACTTTGGTGCAAAATGGTGGTTTCATTAAAGCACAAGGACAGGACCTGAGGTGGGGGGGTTGCAGGGTGTCAGCTTGTGCTTTGTCCTCAGCTTGCCTCTGCTCCTTCATCATAACCACCAATAAACTGAGCCATGAACAAGGCAGTCACTGTCCCCAGGAGCTGCTAGTCAAAACTGGGTAAGGGTTTTTCAAATAAAAGGAAGACTGGGAGTAGGGAAAGATAATTAATGAAAAATAATGGTTTGTGGGCAGGCAGTAGACAGAGTTTGGAGGGCCTTAGATAGAAGCCTGAGGAATAAGAAGTTGCAGAAGACTTTCAAGCACAGGCATAAAAAAGATTGAGCTAGGGCGCCTGAGTGGCTCAGTCAGTCAAGTGTCTGCCTTTGGCTCAGGTCATGAAATCAGGATTCTGGGATCCAGCCCCTCGACTCCCTGCTCATTGGGCAGTCTGCTTCTCCCTCTGCTCCTTCCCCTACTCAAGCTCGCTTTCTCTCTCTCTCTCTCTCTCTCCCTCTCTCTCCCTCTTTCTCAAATAAGTGAATAAAATCTTTTAAAATGTTTTTAAAAGATGAATAATAAAGACAATAGAGACAAAAGAACATTAAATTTTAAATGTGGAAATAAAAGGGTAAATAAATTATAACAGTTCTTTCTTATAAAAGAACAGTAAAACAAATATATCCAAGCAATTGCAAATTTCTACATTTCTGGAGAAATGTAAAATGCTGCATATACTATGTTAAACATGAAATTTGAAAGGATAATAATCATTTAAGATATATAAATAATAACCTGAGAAATCTTGTTATCAAACTCTCAAGGAACAGACCATTCTTGTCTTAGACAAGTTCCTTTTGAAAGAAGGAAAAAAGCAAGAAGGTGCAATTTATTTTTGAAGCTCAGTTTATTTTTTGAAGTCTGAATAATGACAGTATAAGAAAACTATAGGCTAATTTCAATTTGTATATACATGAGAAAAATATTAAACAAATATAAGCTAATCAAATCCAACTGTGTGTTTTAAATCGATACATCATGGTCAAAGTAGAGCTGAAACCCAGATTTCTGAATTTCATAGATTCTGAAATACATATTCCCATACCAGTCCCCATAATCCATACTCCCCAATCCAGAATTCAGTCTTCTAGGTCCCAAACCCAGAATTCAAGACTTCATGATTCTAGACTCAGATCTGTGACCCCATACCTCGGGATTGTGCCTTGGAACTGTAGATACCACGCTTCTGATTACAGGCTCTCGAAAGCAAAACACAGACTAGAGATAGTCTGCTGGAGATATGAGAATTCAGACCACAGACTCCATATTCCACATCCTTTAAGGCCAGAGATTCCAGAATTGCAGGCAGGTAACAAGCCCCATAGCGCAGGCCCAGCATGTCAGATCTGTGTTCCAGAATCCAGCCCCACATCACTGAAGGCAAACCTCAGACTCTACCTCCAAAGGTAGGTAGGTAGAGCCCTCTACAGGGCTCTTTGTCAGCCTCTCCTATTGGTGCCAGGGCATGGTAAAGTGTGTAGGTAAGGCAGGTATGTTAACATGCAAAGGGATGGAGTCATGGGTGGAAAATCAGAGACAGAATCCATGCTCTGGGTCTTATACTCTTCACACTCTAGACTTCAGGTAAACCGCTAGAATGAGGTTTCCAAAGATTTTCATCTTAGGATACCTTTACACACTTAAAAAATTATTAAAATTTTATTGAGGACCTTCAATAATTTTTTGGTTATATGGATTCTATCTATCAATATTGATCATATTAGGAATTAAAACTGAGACATCTTCAAAATATTTATCCATTGGTTCATTTTAAGACAACAATTATAGATACATGTTAATATAAATAACATATTTTAATGAAAAATAACTATTTTCTGAGACAAAAAAACTATTGGAAAGATGACAATGTTTTACTTTTTATTAAATTTTACTTATTTATTTTAGAGAGAGTGAGTGAGCTACAGAGAGGGAGAGAGAGCACAAGCAGGGGGAGGGGCAGAGGCTGAGGGAGAAGCAGACTTCCCATTGATCAGGGACCGTACACACACACACACACACAGGGCTCAATCCCAGGACTTTGGGATCATGACCAACTGAGCCACCCAGGTTCTCCAGTGGCTTACATTTTTGCAAGTCTCTTTAATGTGTGGCTCAACAGAAAGCAGCCAGACTGATTTCCCCATCTACCTGCATTTAATTTGCTGTGATATCGCATGTCATGTAGGCTCCAGAAAATTCACTGTGCACTTGTAAGAGTCAGAGTGAGAAAGGTAAATAATGTGTTGGGATTAATATAAAATTTGTTTTTTGGGGTGCCCAGATGGCTTAGTTGGTTAAAGTCTGACTCTTGATCTCAGCTCAGGTCTTCATCTCAGAGATAGTCTAGAGATAGTCTGCTACAGATATGACTATATCTCTCATTCAAGCCCCTCATTGGGCTCGATGCTGGGTGTGTAGCCTACTTTAAAAAAAAAAAGAAGAAAAGAAAAAAGAGAGAAAGAAAGAAACCCGTTTTTGACCTCATAAGACCCCATGTAACAGTCTCATGAGCCCCTTCAGAGTTCCACAAACTGTACTTTGAGAATTGCTGCTCTGGAATCCGGATTTCAGGTCCAAGGCTCAGATCCCAGCCTCTGGAGAGTAGAGTTCATTTTCATAGTCCTATTTTCTTTTCCTTTTTTAAAAAGTTTTATTTATTTAAGTAATCTGTACACCTAATGTGAAACTCAAACCTAGGATCCCGAGATCAAGGGTCACATGCTTTTCTGACTGAGCCAGCCAGACACCCCTTCACTCCTATTTCCTAATTTTTTTAGAGATTTTTATTTATTTATTTGACAGAGAATGAGAGAGAGAAAGAGCACAAGCAAGTGGAGTGGCAGGCAGAGGGAGAGGGAGAAGCAGGCTCCCTACTGAGCACACATGGGCTCAATCCCATGACCCTGAGATCATGACCTGAGCCAAAGGCACACATTTAACTGACTAAGCCACCCAGGCACCCCTATTTTCTGATTTTAGATTCCAATAACAAATTCCAGAATCAAGTTCCCACACTTGGACTCTGGGCCCAGATCCTGAACTCCAGACCTGAGGTTCCAAACTCCAGAATCCAGGTTTCAAACCCAAGATCCTTGGTGCCAAGTTTCTGGCTCCAGACTCTTGTAGTTTCTAGCACCCAGCTCCTGCCTCTAGATGTTGATACTCTGACCCATCAACTGATTCTCAACTTCCTCCTTCTGCACTCTGCCTCTCTGCCTTGCTCCCCAGGGTTACTGCCTCCCTCAATATTGACTTTTGCCTTCCAGGTGTGAAAACTAGCAGGATCTCAGGGCCTGGCCCCTCCTTACCACCAAATCCCGGGGCTCTTTGTCAGCCTCTCCTATTGGTGCCAGGGCATGGTAAAGTGTGTAGGTAAGGCAGGTATGTTAACATGCAAAGGGATGGAGTCATGGGTGGAAAATCAGAGACAGAGGCAAACAGAAGAAGAGTTACAGACAAAGAGGCAGAAAGAGAGAGAGGGAGACTCAGAGGAGCTCTGACTGCAACAGACAGAGCTAGGCAGAGGGAGGGAGACAGAGGAAAGAAGGGAACAGACAGAAAGGCAGAGAGACAGAGAGGAACCCAGAGAAAGAAAGAGAGAGAAAGAGGAAAGAGGAGGGAAGAGGATGGGGAGAAGGAGGGAAGAAGAGAGGGAAGGAGAGAGTCTGAATGGTCAGAGAGTATCCCCTAAATATAAATATAAATATAAATATAAATATAAATATAAATATTAATATAATAATAACAATAAAAGAATACAAGATTACCAGTGTAAACTTAGATATGAACCTGATTATTCTCATGACAAAAGAAATACAAAATATAAATTGCAGATCTACATGGAAAAAAGAGTAACAACAAATGACAGGTTTAAATTCATCACAAAATGCAGAAAATGCACAATATTTTCGTTAATTGGTAGGAAGGCCTCTATATTGTGTCTTCCCTACACTTTCTGTTTCTATACTCTTTGATTACCTCTGCCTGAGATCAAACAGTTCCGTAGTATTTTCTGGAGGAGAGAGAAATTATTCCATCCTTCCTCTACCATAGTTGATCAAAATTTGGTTTTCATTATTGATTCTTTAGAAATATTTGAAGGTGAAGGCACCTGGGTGGCTCAGTGGTTTGAGCATCTGCCTTCAGCTCAGGTCATGATCTCAAGGTCCTGGAATCAAGCTCCACATCAGGCTCCTTGCTCAGCGGGGAACCTGCTTTTCCCTCTGCCTCTGCCTGCAGCTCCCCATGCTTCTGTTCTCTCCACCCCCACCCTCAATCTCTCTCAAATAAATAAATAAATAAAATATTTAAAAATATTTATTTGAAGGTCAATATCAACCTGATGGTCAAATAATGTCATGGAATATTATTTCTGGTTGTATCTCCAGCACCTAAAACAATTCCTAGTAAAAGAAGATATTATATCAGGAAGGCATGATGCACCTGGACACTTTACTCACAGTGCTCCTTATTTTCCAGGGTGCTGTCTGCAGCCCACTGCCATTAAGGTATGAAAAAATCCTGTGTCCCAAAGGAGTGCGGCTAGGATGCCAACACTCTAGGATTGGGGACCTGAGGGAAAGAGGACAGGAGGGCTTGCACTCACTCTTGGATCTTGTGAGCAGTAAAAGAAAGGGTTCTGGATTTCTGGGTTAGAGAGGGGAAGAAGACAGTGGGTCTGACCCTGCAGCTAGAGCCACCGTGTGTGGCTTAGAACTCTACGGAGGCTGAGAGGCAGAGGCTGGGACAGTGGCTCCAGGGTCTAGTGATCTCCACACTGCCAAAGGGCCAGAGGCTCCAGGCTACCCTCTGGGTTGATCTTTTCTGTCTTCTCACTCCGCTTGCAGGTAAACACTCGCCTGCAAGCCTCCCAGCAGGTGCCCCTGAACAAGCAGAATCTGCACAAGTGCAATGCCCCAAAGCCGAGTGGGCTGAGTCAGGCATCAGCCTCCACCATGACCTCCACGTGGTCTGGCAGCGAGGAGCCAGTACCCAGCGCTGCAGCAGTCAGGTGCCTCCTCTCATAATGTGGCCCACGCTTGCCCCCTGTGGCTGCTTCCTGCATGGCATCTGGCTGAGCCCTGGTGTCCCACAAGGAGCCTGGGACCTCAGGGAACCAAGAGGTGGAAGACGCTATAGAGGAGCCAGAGGCCCACAGTCCAGGAAACCTAGACTCCTCAGCTTCTGGGCAGACAGACATGAACTTATGGGTCCACCCCAAGTCCACCGGCCTCCCCAGCAACTCTCCTCCACCATATGGCATTGTGCCAAAGCCACCTCACGAGCTGGGGCATCAAATAATATATGCCGGAGCCACTTTGCCCAGTGCATTCAGGACACCTGGGTCTGGTGGCGGGAGGGGGGGGGGGGAGGGGGGGGTGCCGCTGAGGAGCACACCTGCTCAGGTGTGGATGAGCCAATTAGAAGGTTGGGGAAATGCAGAAGAGCAGGCGTGGTGGCCCCAAGGGAGGTGGATTGGGTGCCTGTGAGGATGTCAGAGAGGCCAGTGTGAATGGAGCCCAGCAAGCAAGGGGAGAGAGAGGGAGGTGACACCAGAGGGAAGAAAGGCACCCATCTTGTGGGGCCTTACCTGGGGCCACAGGGAGGTAACTGTGGTTCCCTGAGGGACCCAGGGGCTGTGGGCAAAGCTCAGCAGAAGCAGGACAAGGCCTGATGTGGGTGTTCACAAGTCCCTTGAGCGTCCGTGTGGTCAGACCGCAGGGGTGAGGAGAGGTGGGGGGCCTGGTGCAGTGAGGATGGGGGTGGCCAGGGTGGAGGCAGGGAAGGAGAAGGAGTCCACTTCTGATACCCCTAAAGGGAGCCCCCAGGGTATGCTGAGCGACTGCATGTGAACAGAGGAGCAGACAAGACCTAGAATGGTCTGAACTTTGGCCCTAGTCTCTCGGCTAAGCAGCTTCAAGGAAATGTCTACACTCACCACGTCCCCACACACACATGGTGGGCGCCCCAGCCTTTCACCTCCCCAAGCCCCACTCAAGCCCACAATTTTTCACCAAGCCCCTAACGTCCCCTCCCCCAACACATCCATCCCCAAGCCTGGACCCACCTGCCTCCTGGCTCTCACTGACTGTCCCCTCCTCTGTCCCCTTGCCCCAGGTGTCAGGTCTGTGAACATCTGGACTCTCTTCATAGGCCTCCAGCCACCTTCATAGGCCTCCAGCTCCCATTCTACCCGTCTACACCATTCCCCTCCTGCCCAGTAGGTCATTCCAAACTCAGAACTGCCTTTGCTCCTGGGTGCTCACTTCAGGGCAGTGTGCTACAAGCAGCTCTATGAACTTGAGCTCACTCTAAGAGCAGCACTCCAAAGACTGGTCTGTGATCTCTCTGCTGCTCCTCTGAAGGGACTGGACAGGTATGTGGTCTCAGCTCTGGGGACAGGGTGAGCAGGGCCTAGACTGGATGTTATCTGGGCAGGTCTAGGCTGGGCTGCAGAATTTTTTTAAAAGATTTTATTTATTTATTCATGAGAGATACAGAGAGAGGCAGAGACACAGACAGAGGGAGAAGCAGGCTCCCTGCTGGGAGCCTGATGTGGGACTCAATCCCAGGACCCTGGGGCCATGACCTGAGCTGAAAGCAGATGCCCCATGTTTATACTAGGTCCCAGCCTTCACTGGGTGACCTGAAGTCACTCCCTCCTGCATTCTGTGCCTCTTCATTAGTTAAACAAGCCAGGATAGACTCTAGAAAATTGCTCAGAGCCCTCCTATGGTCCTGAGACATGGGAAGACAACTTCAAATTCCCAAAGCTTTGAGTCATTTTAATAATGATCTCCAGCTCTGAGAAAGCAGAATCCAGATCACAAGCCTCAAAATGCATGATCAAGACTGCAAGATCCAGATTAAGGACTTCTATCCAGTCACCCAGTGTCTAAATTCATATAACAGGGAAGATTCTAGGAATTCATTCATGGAACTCAGGCTCATATCTCCCAGTCCAGCCCTTTTTTATTTTTTAATTTTTATTTATTTATGATAGTCACAGAGAAAGAGAGAGAGGCAGAGACATAGGTAGAGAGAGAAGCAGGCTCCATGCACCGGGAGCCCGATGTGGGATTCGATCCCGGGTCTCCAGGATCGCGCCCTGGGCCAAAGGCAGGCGCCAAACCGCTGCGCCACCCAGGGATCCCAGTCCAGCCCTTTAAATGCACAATGCAGATTTGAAACTCCAGACTTCACACTCCAAAGTTAATCCATGAAATTTTAAGAGTCTAGACCCAGACTCTAGAATCCAGGCCCCAAAACTCAAAATTCAAAATCTACCATTCATCCTCCAAGCCACAGGTTTCACACAGCAGATGTGAAAGTTTCTTACCTCAAGTCCTAGATTCCAAACACCAAATTCCAGGCTTCTAGTCTAGACTCTAAATTCAAAGGCCCTGGATATAGAATCCAAGACTAAGACCTGTCACTCAAAGATCAGACTCTAGGATCCAGATTCCAGACCCAAACTCTAGAATTCAGACTCCAAAATCCATGCTCTATACTTCAGGTCATAAGTGCCTGACTCCAGATCTCCAAACTCAGAGTCCAGAGTTGGAGATCCACAACAGAAAGTGCAAAACCTAAGATCCAGAATCCAATACCCAGGCTCCAGAGTTAGGAGGCCCTGGAACCCAGATCCAGAATCAGAGATCTGAATCCAGAACCCAAAATCAGGAAGTGGAGATCCAGATCCAGAACCTGCTGTCCAAAATCGGAGATCCAAGGTTCAGAATCCAGAATTTGGAGGTCCAGATGCACATCCAGAATCCAAGATTCAGAACCCTACTCCAAGTATGAGAAGCATGACTCTAGAATCCAATTTCCACACTCCAGACCCCAAATTGCAGGTTCCAGACTCCTGGTCCTATCTGTTGATCTCTGATTTAGGGCTCTTGCCCTCCTACCTCCTCTACCTCAAGGAACTGTCCCTGGCAAGGAATGCTTTTTTACAGACTCAGACAAAAGCTTCAACCTAATAAATGCTCATTAGGCCTTGTCCCCCACCCCAGTAGCCACCTAGGCGTCCCCGCCTGTAAACCTGACTCTCAGCCACCTCCCACCCCACCCTATCCCCTAGATCTGGGTGGGGCTGGAAGCTTATAAATTCAGGTATTCAGGTGCCTGATCCCCTTCTTCTGGCATTCAAGCTGTACCACATGAAGCTGGAGGATCTAGAGGGGGTGAGATCTTTGAGACAAGAGTTGGGGTGGTGGAGGCTGGGATGGGGGAGTACGGGAAGACACTCAGGGAGACACAGGTCTGGCCTGGTCTAGGGGAGACACTGGATGCCCTGGTCCCAGGGAGCAGACGTGAACTGCTCTGAGGGAGTAGAGTTTCAAGGGCACCTGTGTAAGTCCATGTGTCCTTTACTGAGGCCCCAAGTTGAACCTGAACCAAGAAAATGTCCTGGAAATGCCAGAAGGAGCTGCGGGGGTGGGGGGGAGGGGATGGAGTGAATCGGGAGAAGGATGTCCCCAAAATTGCTTGTACCAGAGCCAAAGACAAGGTCAGGAGTTATCAGAGGTTCAGGTCAACTCAGCTCAACACCCCCCCCCTCCATCGCCACCTCCGGTGTCCCATGTGCCAGGTCCATGCTGGGCAGTGCTGGGGACCCAGAGAGAACCCTACCTGAGCATCCCTGGGGATCTGCAATGTGATGGAGGTGGACCAGGGGCAGTGAGGTCCAGAGAAGATAGCTCTTAGGTCTCAGGACCTCCCAGAAGAGGTGGGGGGAGCTGAGCCCTGGAGGGCCAATATGAATTTGGAAAATGAGGGGAAGTCTTTAATTCATTCTCAAAGCTTGGGACTGGACCCTTCACGGGGAATGCGGTATCCAGTTGGTCCAGGCCTGCCCACAGGAAGTTCTTAGCCTGGTGGGGGAGGCAGACACCCTGGGAATGGAGAAGGTCAGAAAATGCTTCAAGGAAGAAGGGGACCTTAAAGGGAATGGCTTACCTTGGAGGAGGAACAGCCTGAGCAAAGGCATGGAAGCATGAATCACAGGAAGGAAAGTGGGAGAAGCAGCTGCGTCTCAAAGGGCAAGGTCATGACAGACCCTGTCAGAGGGGCTGGTGGAGGGGGAGAAAACACTCATGTCCTCGAACGTGAGGCAGGGGAGCTAGGACTTTATCCTGGGGGTGCTGGGGACCCATGAGAGCTGTAAGCAGAGTGGGACACAATCGACTCTGGGTGGGGACCCATGAGAGCTGTAAGCAGAGTGGGACACATTCGACTCTGGGTGGGACACAAAAGACCCTTCAGGGAACAGGCTGGGAGAGTGGGAATTTGATTGGATGGACAGATGGCAGAAGGCAGCACGCGGTGGTGGGGAGGTGGGCACCCTGGAGGCCTGAGAGGAGGCTGGGATAGGGTATTCTGAGTCAGAGCCTCTATCGAGCATGGAGAGAGATCCAGGAGCAAGTGGGATGGTGCTGGGGTCTGACAGTCTGTGGGGGCACCTGAAGGTTTGTTCTGGTAACTGGAGGAACAAGAGAACCCTTGGAGATGGAGAACCTAGGAGGAAGAGCACTCTGGGGTGGGGGTGGGGCAAAGATGGTGGAAGAAGTTTCTCAAGTAGCTGGTGGGATGAGTTTGTGTCTGGAGGGATCCAGCGGGGCACAAGTGTCCAGTCTCACCCCAGTTCACTCTCTCCCCTCCCCAGACTTCAGCAGAACCTTCATCCCTGCTCCACAATGTGGCTTCTCCTCACCTTCTCCTTCTTGCTGACTGCAGCAGGTGAGGTGGGCCCAGGTCAGGTCTGGGTCTGTGGGAATGTAATGCCCCCACCCTCCATGCATCAGGAGCAAATCCAGACCTGCAATCTTCTACCATCCCCAACCCCTCCTCCCTGACCCCTTCCCTGCTGGGTCATCACTCCACCCAGGAGCTGTCAGAGAACTGGGGCTGCTCTAGAGCCCCCATGCCAACTGGGGCCTCCTGCTGCTCCTGACAACAAGAACAACCCCGGGGTGACCGAGACCTGAGTTTGAGTTCTGGGGATGCCCCTTCCTTGCTATGTGACATTGAGGAAATTACTTCACCCCTCCCTACCCAGAGTGCCTTCTCTAGAAGACAGCACCCACCTATGACAATAATGGCAAGGTTTCAATAGCATGATGCAGATAATGCCCATACTAAGTCTTTAACAAGTGTTAAGAGGCCAAGAACACAAACCATGGGCTTGATTCCAACTCACCGTGTTCTGGTTACTTAACATCTTTGTCACTCTGGATCCCCAACTGGACCATGGAGGTAAAAGCAGGAGCCCCCAGGGTTGTGAGGATTAATCTGTTCCTGTATGCAAGGTATGAGAAGGTACCGGGTCTACAGTACTGCCCTGCAAGAGCCCGTTAGCGAGCGAGTGTTGGGTATATGCAGGGCACTCGTGTGGATTAATGCCAGAGCTCACCTAATCGCAAAACATCTCTGTGGAGTGAGCTCTGCTGGCTTCAATTCCAATACTTTTTTTAAAAAGATTGTATTTATTTATACATGAGAGGCACGGAGAGAGGGGCAGAGACGTAAGGAGAGGGAGAAGCAGGCTCCTTGCAAGTACCCCATGTGGGACTCCATTCCAGGACCCCAGGACCATGAACTGAGCCAAAGGCAGACACTGAGCCACCCAGGTGCACCTGGCTTCATTTGACAAGGGAGCGGGCTGAGGCTGGAGAGAGGTGGCCACTATGTCAAGGTGACCTGGGTGCCAGAAAACTCCGGACCTTGTTTAGCTACCACCCATGGAGAATAAAAGTATAACCTGATGCCTCTATTCTGGACAAGTTGAAGGTGGATTTTCATTATGCCCCCACATGACCCTCACCACTGGGGACCCACTGAAGCTACCCCCTGCTGTCAGCCTCCCCTCAGTCTTCCTCTGTACTGTCTCCTCTCTGCCTCCCTCCTGCCTGCTGCACTCAGCCAGGGCCTCCACCCTCCGCCAGCTGGTACTGGCTGGGTGCAGCCTCGATGCCCAGCTGTTCAGCTCACATCCTCTATCCGTCTTTGGAGGACAACAACCCCACCCTTGCTTTCTTAAGCCCCCTGTCCACCACATCCACATTCCCCCGACCTTGCCAGGGCCTTTGGCCCAGTTCCTGACCCTGGTAGGCAGAGTATGTGCATTTGGTCTGGCTGTGCAAATTCCTGCCCCAGGGTGGGTGTCTGTGTGTCTTGCCGTGACCTTCAGGGGTCATAACCCCCATTGCCCAGTAGTGGATCATGGTCTTATGACCTTGAAATATCCCTGCTTAGGTAGCCTTATGCATGGTGCTCTGGGTGTGTGTGTGTGTGTTTGCGTGTGGTGGGCTTTCAAAGCCCTGTGTGTCCAACTCCAGTCCACATGTGGGAACCAGGTCCCCTGTGTGAAATTTAGGTGTGAGCTTTGAGGTCCAAATCAGTGTCTGTGTGTCTGCGTGTGCACGCGCATACCCATGCTTGAACTCTCCAGATTCATACATACCTATGAAGGTCTGTGCTGTGATGATTTCTGAAGCTGCTAACCCATGGAGATGCAGGTGAATTTCAGCTTAAATTGCTCTCCACATCAGTTCCTAAGTTTGGAACACTGGCTGTGCCTCTAGGTTTGCCCATGACCTTGTGTGGCCACATGCGCATTTGGCTGAGATGTTCTGACTCTAGAGCCAAGACTGTGTGTCATACATACCGAGTGCCCACATCCACTTGATGGTCTGTGACAGCTTGGTGACCTTGAATGGCTGGTTCCAAGTGGCCATCTTCCTGGTCCCGGTCTCCACTTCTCACCTCAGGGGACTTCCTGGCTTCTGAACCTTTCCCACCTATGTGCTCTCCCAGAATCCCGTAGTACACAGGAAAGGGCCAAGGGCAGGGGGACAGTCCTGGAGCAAAGCAGCAGCACTTGTAAAGGCCAACAGAAGGCAGGGCTAAAAAATTCAAGGACAGGGATGTCTTCAGAGGTTGGAGGAAAGCACAAATGAAAAATACATCGTATGGGCAGAGTGCACGCAAAGGTGTGGGACCCAGGGAAAAGCCTCTGTCCGCAGGGATCCTCCTCTGCCCTTCTACCAGCGGTCCAGGACGACACTGACAAGATCCTGGGAGGCGAAGAGTGTGAGCCCCACTCCCAGCCATGGCAAGTGGCCCTATTTGAGCGTGGACGGTTCAACTGCGGTGCTTCCCTCATCTCTGAGCACTGGGTGCTGTCTGCAGCCCACTGCCAAACCCGGTATGAAGGCAGGGCTCAAAGTCCTCAGGGGCACCAAGGGTCTAGAGATCAGAGAATCTCGGATTGTGAGGAGGAAAGAGCCCGAGCCTAGGGGCTGAGTTCCAGGTGGCCGCACCTCCTTGGTCCCGAGAGGCCAGAGGAGACCACTACTACTGGCTTCAGCGCCCCGGGCAGGGGCGGAATGGCATCTCCAGATTCCCAAAGGGTGGGGGACCCCAGCATGCCCACTCTTTGATCTCTGTGCCTCCTCCTCGCTCCACCTGCGATAATCATCACCTGCCCGCACAGCTTCATGAGAGCGCGCCTGGGCGAGCACAATCTGCGCAAGCGCGATGGTCCCGAGCAGTTGAGGACCTTGGCTCGCATCATCCCACACCCGCTCTATGAAGCACACAGCCATCGCCACGACGTCATGTTGCTACGTCTAACCCGGCCCGCGCGCCTCTCCCGGCAAGTGCGCCCCGTGGCGCTGCCCACGCGTTGCCCCCAACCGGCCGAGGCCTGCGTGGTGTCCGGCTGGGGGCTGGTGTCTGATCACAAGCCTGGGACCAAAGGGAGCACAGACTCACAAGGTGCGTGACAGGAGGGGCTGGGTGTCAGGCCTCCAGGGACCCTAGCCGTCCAGGGCTCTTGGGCGAGGCAGGCAAGGGCCTGAAAATACAGATTCACTCAAGTCCACTGTCCTCCCCAGTGAGTCTCCCAGATACCCTGCATTGTGCCAACATCAGTGTTATCCCGGCCGCCTCTTGTAACAAGGACTACCCAGGGCGCCTGGTGGCCTCTATGCTGTGTGCAGGAGCAGAGGGTGGAGGCACCGAGTCCTGTGAGGTCAGAGCCACGGGGTAGGGGAAATGGTTTGGGAGTTGGGATGGGGTAAGGTTGTGCTTGCTTTGGGCCACAGAAGATGTAGACATAGGTTTGGGGATGGAGAAGAAAGAGCGGTTAGAATGGGGCCAGGGGGAGGCTGAAGATGAGGTTGAGTTGGGTTTGGGGTGGATGATGTGCTGTTCCGTTTGCAACATCCTGAGCTTGAGTTAGGGATAGGAATGGGCTTGGTTTGATTTTTTTTTTTTTTTTAAGATTTATTTGTTTTCAGGAGAGAGAGAGCAGAAGGTGAGGAGGGGGCAGAGAGAGAGAGGGAGAGAGAGAGAATGTCAAGCAGACTCTCTGCTGAGAGCATGGAGCCTGGAGCCTGGAGCATGATGTGGGGCTCCATCCCAGGACCCCAAGCCAAAGTCAAGATCTGACGCTAATCAACTGTGCCACCCCGCGCCCTGGTTTGATTTTTTTTTTAATTTCATTTATTCATGAGAGACAGAGAGAGAGGCAGAGACACACGCAGAGGGAGAAGCAGACTCCGTGCAGGGAGCCTGATGTGGGACTGGATCCTGGGTCTCCGGGATCACGGCCTGGGCTGAAGGCGGCACTAAACCGCCGAGCCACCTAGGCTGCCCAAACCCTCAACCCCCCTGGTTTGATTTTAAATGGAAAATATGTTGGGTGAAATTGGGGACAGGGTACATTTTGTCTAGGATGTGACAGACATGATGACTGGAATTGGTTGTGTTGCCAGTGAGGATAGGCGTAGGTCTGGTTTGACTCTGAATGGGGAAGATGTAGGGGCTGGCCTGGGTCGGGGTTACACGGGGAGGACTGAACATGGGTGGGCCGAGTTGTATTGATTGTGTTGGCACGGGGTTGGGTTGGATTGGTGTGCCTTACATTGGGTTATATTGAGTTGGGGTGGGGTGGGATGGCATGCAGTGGGGTGGGGTGGGGTGGGATTGGAGTTTGACCGAGATGGTCAATGGTGATTAGGATAAGGATGGGGACACTGGATCCAGAAGTTTCCCATTCAAACTCTCCCTTCTCCACACAGGGTGACTCCGGGGGGCCCCTGGTCTGTAGGGGAGTCCTGCAGGGCATTGTGTCCTGGGGTGACGTCCCCTGTGACACTACCACCAAGCCTGGTGTCTATACCAAAGTCTGCAGCTACTTGGAGTGGATCAAGGAAACCATGAAGAGGAACTAACTATTTGGGCCTGACACTGTGTCTCTGGCTGAGCACAAGCTCCCACAGCTGGCCAACAACCCCATCCTGACCTGGGACAGAAGGGATAGAATCAAGCCATCCCTCAAGACCTCATTTGTCCAAGGCCCACATGTTAGGGCTTGTCCCGTCTTAGGCCAGAGCCGGTGCTCAAGGTCACCTGTTGAAACACTGAGATAACAAGAGTGCTGATGCAAGTTTCTCTGTAGGAGTTTCTGTGACTTTCTCCTGGCGATGAAGGGAAGTGGGAACCAGACACTGGGAGCGGACCCAGAGCCTCTGTACCTTGTTCCTTTTCACCCACTGCCCCGATGCCTCGGTGAAGAGAAGTGGCTTGAAGGAGGGCTCCCTCCATTCACATATGCATAGGATCAGCTGTGTAATCTTTAGGAAAAGACCCAATGCCACTCAGCTCTGATTTCCCCATCATAAAACACAGCTCATCAAATTGCTTACCTCACGGGGTTGTAAGGGATCAAATGAGGAAGTTCACATGAACTGATTCAAATAGTGCCTGGCCCTGGGCAAATATATCTCTGGACCCCAGTGAAAGGACCCAGCACACTCTAGATGATCAAGAATGACTTCATTTTCTTCGATATTTAGCTGTGGGCTTCCTGGTGGCCAGGCAAAAGGGCCAGTGCTCTCCTCCCCTTAGACACACAGCGGAGGCTGGGTTACCCTGTGGCCTACTTTAATTTTACAGAAGAGCCAAGGGAATGTGCCTTTGAATTTAACATTGAGGCTGCAGATTTCTGGTTCCCGATTCTCCACAGAGATCACCCCAAAAGGTGATTTTCAAGGTCACTGAGTGTTGAACTACATCAACCTGGCTCCTGTGACCTAAATATTTTGAATCAGACTCTGTGGAGGGGACGCTCTTGACCATAGAAGGCAGACAGTCTGGTATTCGTGGAACTTTGGAGGATATAACCTTGAGCATCCAGATCTGGGGAGCATGGAGTGGGGGGCAGGGCGTAATGGGATTCCAACATTGCCTGGGGGCAAAAAGAATTTGAAATGTGAGGGAACTTATTCAGGGAGACCACTGAAACTTCATCGTTCTGGATCTGGGGGCACTAGGATTGTGGTGGTAGGTACCCTAAGAAATTATCTGGAGAGAAACAACAGGAAGGGACCTAGATCCTGAGTCAGGCAGTGCAAGAACCAGGGTGTTCTGAGAGCTGAGCCTTACATTTCAGAGGCGGCAGAAGCTGGGAATCTACACTCTGGCTCCAAGCGGTGCGGGGAGAAGGGATTCAGAGCCCCACTGCTGGTGTTTGAAGATATACCGGGTTTTCGGGTGTGTGACTTTACTTGGGGTTCCGGTATGCAGGGCTTTGTATTGGAGGTCAGAGATTCCTCCACGCTCTGTTTCTTGTCCCCCTCACTCACACCCTCCACATCCTCTCACTGGCTCTGTCTCCAAGAGCAGGGGCCCAGGAGCTCCAGGCCCTGCCCTGTCTGGCCTCAGGCCCCAGGAATGCTTCCAGGATAATCAGACCCTGCAGAACAACAGGTGCGCACTCTCCCGCCCCTTGCATAGCACTGGGGTAGGAGTAGGTGTCCAGTCCCCAGGCAGCAGGGGCAGGGCCTTGGCCAGCATCTGGGTGCCAGCAGGGCAGGGGCGGAGCCCCAGGGTGGGGCGGGGAGGGGCGGGGGGCGGGGGGCGGGAGATGAGGGATTTAAAACACTCCTTGGGGAGGCTTCCAAGCTCCCAGCTCACCACCAGCCTGCCCGTGGTCACCATGTGGTTCCTGGTTCTGTGCCTTGCCCTGTCCCTGGCGGGGACTGGTGAGACAGTGGGGATGATGTGGGAGGGGGAATGGGCCTGACTCTCATGCTCCCTCACCTCCCCACGACCTCTTCTCCTCCCACAGTCCACCCCAGACCCAGGTCCCAGGCTCTTTCCCAGGCCCTTAAAGTCCTACCCCAGCCTGTCCTCGTTGTCACAGTCCTCACTCTTGCCCTAAGTCCCTGCTCCCTCCCAGGAACCCCCAGAACTATCTCCTCTTCTTCACTCAGACCCTGCTCTGAGCCACTTGACCAAAGGGGCAGAGCCTGGGCCACCTCTGTCTCCCTCTTTGGGGGGCTCCAACTCTTCCAAGGAGTGCACCCAGTCCCGATCACCCCCTCTCACCTTCTAGTTCTCTATGGCTCTGGCACCTGAGTCTGCAAATCCTTCGGCACCCTGGTGACTTTTCCCACCCAGCTGTCAGCTCTCAACTAGGTCTTCCACTGCCTGGCATCTGCTTCCCTTGAAATCTTCCCAGGACCCCCAAATCCCACCAGACACCTATGCTTCTCCCCACACAGACTTGCTGGCCCGTGACTCCAGGTGGGGCCCCCGTCCTGGTATGAGGATTCTACAAATGTCTCTTCCTTTCCCAAGTCTTACCCCTGAACCCTGATCCAGCATCGCCCCCTCTTCTCCCTGAGGAACAACACCGGAACCCCAAACTACGGATTCCTTTCCTTGTAGAATTTCTCCCTCCCCAGGATCCAGGCTTCCCTAAGTGAATCCCTCCAGTTTGGCGCTGGTTTTCTGGACTTCCCTCCAGGAACCCAAATACCTTCAGAGCCCAGCTGGCCTGCCCCACTCCCCCACCCGGACTCCAGCACATGACTCTCAAACCCCACATCAAGTGTGTCCTCCCTGCATTCCCACAGCTGCTTGGCCCCAATATGCCTCCATCTTCATTCCTGTCCAGACTACCCGCCCCCCAGAGAACCCCAGATCCTTCCACTACCCTCAGACCCTGAACCTCATCTGCATGACAATCACGCAATCCAGAAGAACTACCATCTGGCTCTGTCTCCCCCTGAGCCCCCTCCCAGTCCTGGCCCCAACCCCAGTTCCAGGGACCCACCCCTCTCACAAAGCCATTCCTGTTCAAGGCCCAAGCCCCCAAGGGATCTTCTCCCTGCCCCAATCAAAGGACCAAAGCCAGACAGACTCCTTAGCCCAGATGCTATTCTTGACCTCTCAGACCTCCTTCCCTGCATCTTCCAGAACCCCCAAAGCCCAACATGACCCTAACTAATCCCTCAGCCTGGGATTCTTGGAACCCCCAAAATCTTTCTACCCAGCTCTTGAGCCACTGTCTCGGAGCACACATTCTCTGTTTCTAGCTTCCTTTTTCCCCTCTCAGAACTCACAATTTTCTGCTCCCCAGCCCAAGACCCCAAATCTCCCCCACATTGCCCAATCCCTACACCACATGCTGCTCCAGATGCTGCCTTCTTATCTCCTGCTTGATCCTTGTGGTTGGCTCTGTTCTCAGCATCCTCTCCCCACCCAGGACCCACCACCCACCCACAACCCCAGGGATGGCTCTAGAATTCCAGAACCTTCCCCAAATCCCTGCCCTCTCCCCAGAACCCTGTCCTGCTCCCCTGCCCCAACATCCCTCCAACCGCATGCACAGCACAGCTGCCTCTCCTAGCCCTGGCCCCCCGGGCCCCATTGCCACCCCACCTGCCCTGACCCAGCACCCCCTGCAGGTGCCGCACCCCCTGTTCAGTCCCGGATCATAGGCGGCTGGGATTGTACGAAGAATTCTCAACCGTGGCAGGCAGCTCTGTACCATTACAGCAAGTTCCAGTGTGGGGGTGTCCTGGTGCACCCAGAGTGGGTGCTCACCGCTGCCCACTGCATAAACGAGTAAGTGGGGGCAGGGCATTGCGGACGACGGGGTATCCACTCTGGCACTGTCCCTGGGTTAGCCTCAGGGGAGGCTGGGGAACTGAGGGAAACAAAGGTGGTCCTCCTCTAGGTCCCATGGAGAGTGGCAGGGACGACCCCAGGGAAGCCCTCCCAGACAGCCTGTGTCTCTCTGTCTCTCCTTACAACTATCTTCCTGTGTCTCCCCGCCCTGTCTCTCTGTGTCTCTCAGCACCTGGTGCTGTCGGTGTCTGACTGTGACTCTTCTCTATCTCCCACTCTCTCCTGTTCTGGTATCTGTGTGTTTCCCTGTGTCTGTCCTCCTCTGGGTGTCTCTGCTGCATCCCTGTCACTGTATGTCGCACTCTTCATCTCTCTGCCCCATCTCTCTCCTTGGGTCTCTGCCCCATTGCTGCTGAACACCCTCCAGGACGGGAGTGAGAGGGACCCCCATAGAACAGGAAGGGACTATCCGGACTTGTGTGTGTATGACAAGGATGCCCTCCAGGGGTACACACAGAGGGCTGTTTCTGCTGGTGCCCTGTTGGGGCTCCGAAGGAAGGAGGAGGAGAAGGGAAGGAGGAAGGTAGGCAGGGGGTGGAGGAAGGGGGAGAAGGTCCAGGGAGGGACGGGACCGACCTTGGGCTGGTGGCCAGGCCACCCGCTGCTGGGAACCAGCCCCACAGCCCCTGCTGCAGCTGAGCCAGTCCCAGGCCCCCCCTCCTCCCGCGTCTCCCCCTCTGCTCTTTCTCTTCCTCACACTGCCTGTAGTCTTCACTCTCTCCCTTTGTGCTCTCTCTTTTCACCCTCCTCGTCTTCCTCTCTGGCTGACCTGTCACGTCCTTCTGTCTCACTTATGGTTTTTCCTCGTAGCTCTTTTCCTTCTCAACTGTCTCTCTCTCCCCATTTCTCCACATGTCTGTCTGTCTTCGGGACCCTCCTCCAGCTCCCTGGTCTCTTCTCCCTATCCTGCCTCTCTATCCTCATTCCTTGGGGCCCCCTCTCTCCTCAGCAATTACCAGCTCTGGCTGGGTCGCTACAACCTGTTCGAGCATGAAGACACGGCCCAGTTTGTCCAGATCAGGGAAGCTTCCCTCACCCTGAATTCAACCTGAGTTTCCTGAAGAACCATACCCGCCTCCCAGAAGAGGACTACAGCCATGACCTCATGCTGCTGCGCCTCGCAGAGCCCGCTCAGATTACGGATGCTGTGAGGGTCCTGGACCTGCCCACCCAGGAACCCCAAGTGGGGAGCACCTGCTGTGCCTCTGGCTGGGGCAGCATCGAACCCGATAAGTGTATGCCAGGGCCAGACCCTGCAGCCTTTAGTCCAGACATTTGGCTGTCGGGAGGAGGGGGCTGGGGTCTGGACTCTGGACCTGAAGGAGGACGGGCTGAGGAGTCACCTGGGGTCTGGCCACCGCCCTTTTTCTCTCTGGTCTGTAGTCATATATACAGATGATCTCCAGTGTGTGGACCTCCAACTCCTGTCCAATGATGTATGTGGCAATACCTACACCGGGTCACATGCGTTGAGCCCGACCCTGCGCTGGGGCAGTGATGCAAGAAGGTTCAGACTTAGAGGTTGTGAGGTGCCCACGTTTTACTGTGGTGGAGAAGTCAGGGAGGGCGAGGGGGAGGAAATCTTATCGCACGCCATGCCTTTCTGGGGGAGAGGCCGGTTCTCAAGCGGGGCGTAGCTACATTAAATGCTGGAACGCACGCATAGTGTCCCACCGGGGGTGTGACTGGATCTCCTGGGGCAGGACTCGCCCTCAGAAAGCGAGGAAGGCACCTTCGGGGCGTGGCCTGAGAGGGCTAGGTTAGGCACCCAAGGAATGGCCCTAGCTAGGTCCGGACACCGGGCAGGCTGAGTGCCGAAACCCCACGGGAGGGGGCGGTGTCACACTGCAGGGGTGGGGGCAGCTCAGGCTTCAGTGGGCGGGAACAGAGCTGCAAAGGGTAGGCCCCAGCTCGAGGGGTGGGCTTTCCTCGGAAGGCAAGGCAGGTTCTTTGGGAGTGGGGCGTCGAAGGGAGGTCTCATCTCGGCACGTGGCCACGATGAGGGGGCGGGCCCGCTATCCTGACTGAGGTCACCGGCAGCATCCTGAGAAGCTCGGGTGCGCCTGCTTAGAGAGTCGCGGAGGTGACTGCGTGGGGCTGCTGCACCGTGTGCTTGCGGTCCGCGGTGGACGGCTGTTCGGACTCGCGTCTCTGGCTCTTCTGCTGCGAGGCCCACCGACGATAGCTCACCCGCCGCTCCTTGAAGGCCGTCCCTTGGCTCCACATGCCCAAGTGGTTGAAGTAGTTCAGAGCTCCTGGGGGCCGGGGGCTAGTGGGCGTGGAACTCCGAGCACCACCCTAGGCCCCGCCTCTTCCCACGAGGCCGCCTCCCCTCGCTCGGGCCAGCCCTCTCCTGGTCCCTTGCCCTGCCTCGAGTTCTCCCTGGCCCCGCCTCTTCCTCCCGAGTCCCCCCCCCCCCCCACAGACCCACAGCATCAAGGCACCAGCGCCCCAGCACAGATAGGTGGTCACCAGGTAGGACACCTGTGGCCTCGGCCTCGGTTATTGGCCCCTTCTGATAATTACGTCTCTTTTTCGCCCTTCCCTACATTGCCTACTTTCTGAACAGTGCGAGCCTGCTTCAGCCAAATAAGCTAAGACTCCATCTGCTTTGTTTCTGGCAAACTGTGTATCTTTCACACATAACCAGAAACCTACCCAGATTGTAAAAGCTTAGTCATATATACAGAATAGCAAGATTCCTGTGGGGTTCAATCACAGAATCCCGGTAGAGAGCTGCTCATGACATATCCTTGCCTTCTGGGGCCACAAAAAGAGTCATATGACTGGGGCTGTGCCAATTTCAGTGCCCCACAACCCAGGCCACGGTGACTGGCCCAAAGATGGGTACATGAGCAAAGCCAACCAGTCAGGCTCTGCCCTGGGACTTTTTCTAACTGAAGCGGCTAAGGGCTTTTTTCCCCTAGTCTATAGGATTGTGAGCCTGTGCCTGAGCCCTGGACCCAGTTTGAAGCGGGCAGCAGATCTGATAGATTAAAACTAAGAAAGGAACACAGACAAGAGTAGAGGAGAAAGAGTTGAGATAACATTCAAGTCATCCCAGAGACTAACCCATCTTGTGGTTTGGTCAGAAGTAGACATTTGTGGCATAAGCCTTAATGCCCATCCCCACTCGCACCTCATCAGTGCATTGCATTGCTCTGGCCACTATATTGGGTTTGGGGTACTCGTGGGACCCGATCATACAAGACTTCTGCCAGAACCTTTTGTGTTCTTTTTCCTGCCTGACCTGAGGCCCACATGTTAGCAGTTCTGCCAGTTGTTTGTCCGTCTGCTCTCAGATCCATTCCCCACCCTCGCCTGTTCTGTATTGCAAGGACTACATTTCTGAGCCTCCTTTGCTCACTAGCTTAGCAGTATGCTTGGCTAATGGGCAGCACCAGCAGAAGACTGGCTCTGGAAGAAGAGGACAAGCCAGGGCCTTTATTTCCCTCTCACTAATGCCACCAGCACCACCACCACCACCTCAGCTGGTGTCTTTAGCAGTAGCCACATTTTTTTTTTCTGTGACTCTAGCCACCTCTAAGCAAATCCTACATGAGTCTATGCCTTCCAGATGGCTCCAGCTTCCGGGCTCTGCTAATACCACCACCTCCCTTTGTTCTGTCTCTATCTTTACTACCCTCTGAAGCATCTAGAATGATTTCTTTTTTAAAAAAATTTTTAAGATTTTATTTATTTATTCATTAGAGACACACAGAGAGAGGGGTGGGGCAGAGACACAGGCAGAGGGAGAAGTAGGCTCCACGCAGGGAGCCCGATGCGGGACTCGATCCCGGGACCCCAGGATCATGTCCTGAGCTGAAGGCAGACGCCCAAACACTGAGTCACCCTGGCATCCCTAGAATGATGTATTTTCTTAACTAGATCCTGACTTACTACTATGTGGAATGAAGCCAAATCAATTAGTCAAGAAACAGACAATAATGTCTGATGCTATTACTTGGCTCTTGAATTCAGCCCTGCCTGAAAGCATTCCTACTTTCACCCTTTTCCATTTAGGTGAGACCATAAATTTCTTCACTCAAGCCATTTCAGGTTAGATTTCCTATTATTTATGATCTAAAGACTCCTGACTAATTCAAACCCTTTCCATAAGTTGGCAAGGAGCACAGGATTCAATGCTGCCTGCATACCATACTCTAGAATCACAATCAAACCCTAACACACACACACACACACACGCAACCAGAATTGAATTTTCACCAAAAATCTAGAGGGACAAGAACTCCCCAATCCTGAAAAGTAATTGGTAAAGTCTCAGAGGCAAAGGTGGACAAATTAGAACATAAAAATTCCAAATTTCTACACCTTAAGAAAACCCCTCATAACCTATATGCTATGTTTCTATGCCAGCCATAAACATTGTATGTTCTTAGCCTTGAATAAATGATTTACTTTTAAAAAGAGAATTGTAATACTGTCTTGTGTGTTTTTTAAGTGTCAAGCATATACAGTATCTATAGAGACATAGCTATATGTATGGGTGTATATGTATGTGTTTGTAGATGTTTATAAAGCCATATTGTGTATAGACATAGCTATTTTCTCAGATGTGCAGAAAATAAGACTAGAAGAATACACAGGAGCTAAAAGATGTCTTAGTAGCATCAGTTGTCCCCAGGAAGGGGAATGAGTGGGATGGTGGACAGAAATGCTAGAGGGAAACTTGCACTTGTTCACATGTTGAACCATATACATATAGTGTCTGTTCAAACAAAAGTAACTTAAATTTTAAAATCACACAAAGTTACCATTTTAGAGCAAAGGGGAAATGAAATGAACATTCACTACTCTCTCTGTCTTCCCAGCACCTCTAAACACTAGTCCACATTTGGAATATTTTCCCCAACACAGGCATCCACAGTTTCCAGGAAGGAAACCAACCTCCCATACAGTTAAGACCTCAGCACATGACCAGACTCTACCAATAAAGAGCCATACTACACTTGGAATCCGCCTCCAATAGTAGGCATGGACCCTATTCTGCTAGGTGTGGCCACAGCTACCTCCAGGGTCCCAGGGCACCAGAGAAAGGGGTTCCCCAGTAGAGTCCAGGCCCCAGAGATGGGGGTGCACAGGGCAAGCGGCAGTGTCACACCCAACCAGCCAGTCCTCCAGGGGCTTTTTGGGCATGATCCTGATCACTTGTCCCTGGGAGCCCAATTCTCTGGCCTTCCACAGATTCTGCAAACTCCCCCAACATCCTGTATAAATCTATTTTCTACTTAAACTAGCTTTAATTGGCTTTGTTGCTTGTCATGAGAATCCTGACTCCTCTAGGGAGTGTATATCAACGCCGTACAAAGTCTCCCCAAGCTCTTCTGAAGCACTGCTATTCTGCTCTTGGGAATACCCCCAGGGTAATTGTGCTCCAAAACAGTATCATAAATATGGGAGGAAGTTCTGAACTGTTGTTTTTTGCCCACCTTCCATATCCATTCCCACTCTTCTGGCAATAGCAACTTAACTTTGTTCAGAGGAACTCTCTGCCCACCTTTTGTCCTTCTGCTTCTGACAGAAATGACCCCCCCACCTACTCGTAAGAAAAGCATGTGATCTAGACCCAGCCAGTCATAGCATGACATCTTCCTGACCACAGCAACTTTTGTGGAGCAGAGTGAGAAATCCCAGGGAAGTAAATCTGATCCCATCAGAGCTCATCCTGAGATCCTTGCTTGAAGGCTACAGAAGACAACTTACTGTCTTTTCCCCGGGTGTTCACAAAAAGAGAACAGAATCTGGGTGCTGCTGATGGGCCCCATTGCCACTGCATGGACATAGCTGGCCTGAGGGCCCAATACAGAGGAAGTTCACAGAGACATGGCAAGAGATAAGTCCCCTAATGACACCCTCTAAGCACCATGATCCAGTAGTACCTGAACCGGGGCTAGATCTTTGCCTCTATTCTTTTCCATAATGTACATCCACCAACCTGAGTTCGGGAGGTATACAAGAAAGAGATATCCAAAATAAGTAAATAAGATTAATACCACACAGTGTTGCAGAAGTATCATGAACTTACTTGAGGTCTGAAATGAAGGTAGGTGCAATTGGCTGGGGAAAAAAATCCTTATAATAGCTAACTCTGCTGTAGTGCTTGATACGTGCCAGGCATGATTCTAATCTGTCTATGTGTTGTTTTGTTTTTTAACATTTTCTTTATTTATTTGAGAGAGAAAGTGACAGAGTGAGCAAGAACACAAGTAAGGGGATGATGAGCAGGGAGCCCAATGTGGGGCTGAATCCCAGGACTCTGGGATCACAACACAAGCTCAAGGCAGATGCTTCACCAACTGAGCCACCCAGGCACCCTGTCTTCTACATATTTTAACTTGCTAATTCATCAAACAATGCATGATTAGGGATTACTACCACTACCATTTTAGAAACAAGGAAGCTGAAGCACAAAGAGATTAAAGATTATGCCCAAGATCACCCAGCTGACAAGTGGTTAGGCCAGGACTCACACCCAGGCACCCTAGATCCAGATTCTGGTCAGCCTCCTGTTGCAGTGCTCAAAAGCACCAGAAACACACAGAGACCTACAAGGAAGCAAAAAGTTTCTGAAGGAGTTGGAAATCATTTTTGGGTTGGTTTTTTTTTTTTAGGATTTGATTTATTTATTCATGAGAGGCACACAGAGAGACAGAGGGAGGCAGAGATACAGGCAGAGGGAGAAGCAGACAACATGCAGGGAGCCTGATATGGGACTCAATCCTGGGACTCCGGGATCACACTCTGAGCCAAAGGCAGATGCTTAACCACTGAGTCACCCAGACATCCTGACTTTTGAATTTTTTTCTAATCATCTTGTTAAAAAAACACTGTTTGAAAAAATGAGGGAGAGGGACACCTGGTGGCATAGTCAGAGGAATGACTGGCTCCTGGTTTCAGCTCAGGTCAGAATCTCCAGGTCCTGAAATCAAGCCCATCTCAGGCAACAGGCTCAGCACAAAGTCAGCTTGGGACTCTCTCTCCCTCTTCCTCTACCCTGCCCCCCTTCACTTGTGTGCTCTCTCTCTCTCTCTCTCTCTCTCTCTCTCAAATAAATAAATAAATAAATATTTTTTAAAAGTTAGGAAAAGTGGGTGCCCAGGTGGCTTAGTCAGTGAAGATCTGCCTTCAGCTCAGGTCATGATTCCAGGGTTCTGGGATCCGGTCCTGCATTGGGTTTCTTGCTCAGTGGGGAGTCTGCTTTGCCCTCTACCCCTCCACCCTGCTCCTTCTCTCTCTATCTCTTTCTCTTATGAATCAGTTGAAAAAAAAACTTTAAAAAAATAAATATAAAGTATAAAAATATAACAATTCAAGGCAAGAACATATAAACTGATGGGTGCATCCATGGTATCTATTTTGGCATCCCAAAAATTTTTGGGACCAAATATTTTTTTTGTTTTTTTAAAAAATATATTTATTTATTTATTCATGAGAGATACATAAAGACAGGCAGAGACATAGGCAGAGGGAGAAACAGGCTCCCAGAGGGGAGTCCAATGCAGGACTCCATCTCAGGACCCCGGGATCACGAACTGACCAAAGGCAGATGCTCAACCACTGAGCCACCCAGGTTCACTTGTTTTCATTTGACAGGGGAGCAGGTTGAGGCTGGAGAGAGGTGGCCACTATGTCAAGGTGACCCTGGGTACTAGGAAAACTCCAGACCATGTTCAGCTACCACCCATGGAGAATTTAAGTGTAACCTGATGCCTCTACTCTGGACAAGTTGAAGGTGGATTTTCAATATGCCCCACATGACCCTCACTTCTGCAGGCTCCTTGAAGCTACCCCCTGCTGTCAGCCTCCCCTGAGGCTCCTTCTGTGCTCTCTTCTCCCTGCCTCCCTCCTGCCTGCTGCACTCAGCCAGGGCCTCCACCCTCCTCCAGCTGGTACTGGCTGGGTGCAGCCTCGATGCCCAGCTGTTCAGCTCACACCCTCCGTCCGTCTTTGGCGAACAACAACCCCACCCACCCTTGCTTTCTTAAGCCCCCTGTCCACCACATCCGCATTCCCCTGACCTTGCCAGGGCCCTTGGCCCAGTTCCTGACCCTGGTAGGCAGAATATGTGCATTTGGTCTGGCTGTGCAAATTCCTGCCCCAGGGTGGGTGTCTGTGTGTCTTGCTGTGACCTTCAGGGGTCATAACCCCCATTGCCCAGTAGTGGATCATGGTCTTATGACCTTGAAATATCCCTGCTTAGGTAGCCTTATGCATGGTGCTCTGGGTGTGTGTGTGTGTGTTTGCGTGTGGTGGGCTTTCAAAGCCCTGTGTGTCCAACTCCAGTCCACATGTGGGAACCAGGTCCCCTGTGTGAAATTTAGGTGTGAGCTTTGAGGTCCAAATCAGTGTCTGTGTGTCTGCGTGTGCACGCGCATACTCATGCTTGAACTCTCCAGATTCATACATACCTATGTAGGTCTGTGCTGTGATGATTTCTGAAGCTGCTAACCCATGGAGATGCAGGTGAATTTCAGCTTAAATTGCTCTCCACATCAGTTCCTAAGTTTGGAACACTGGCTGTGCCTCTAGGTTTGCCCATGACCTTGTGTGGCCACATGCGCATTTGGCTGAGATGTTCTGACTCTAGAGCCAAGACTGTGTGTCATACATACCGAGTGCCCACATCCACTTGATGGTCTGTGACAGCTTGGTGACCTTGAATGGCTGGTTCCAAGTGGCCATCTTCCTGGTCCCGGTCTCCACTTCTCACCTCAGGGGACTTCTTGGCTTCTGAACCTTTCCCACCTATGTGCTCTCCCAGAATCCCGTAGTACACAGGAAAGGGCCAAGGGCAGGGGGACAGTCCTGGAGCAAAGCAGCAGCACTTGTAAAGGCCAACAGAAGGCAGGGCTAAAAAATTCAAGGACAGGGATGTCTTCAGAGGTTGGAGGAAAGCACAAATGAAAAATACATCGTATGGGCAGAGTGCACGCAAAGGTGTGGGACCCAGGGAAAAGCCTCTGTCCGCAGGGATCCTCCTCTGCCCTTCTACCAGCGGTCCAGGACGACACTGACAAGATCCTGGGAGGCGAAGAGTGTGAGCCCCACTCCCAGCCATGGCAAGTGGCCCTATTTGAGCGTGGACGGTTCAACTGCGGTGCTTCCCTCATCTCTGAGCACTGGGTGCTGTCTGCAGCCCACTGCCAAACCCGGTATGAAGGCAGGGCTCAAAGTCCTCAGGGGCACCAAGGGTCTAGAGATCAGAGAATCTCGGATTGTGAGGAGGAAAGAGCCGGAGCCTAGGGGCTGAGCTCCAGGTGGCCGCACCTCCTTGGTCCCGAGAGGCCAGAGGAGACCACTACTACTGGCTTCAGCGCCCCGGGCAGGGGCGGAATGGCATCTCCAGATTCCCAAAGGGTGGGGGACCCCAGCATGCCCACTCTTTGATCTCTGTGCCTCCTCCTCGCTCCACCTGCGATAATCATCACCTGCCCGCACAGCTTCATGAGAGCGCGCCTGGGCGAGCACAATCTGCGCAAGCGCGATGGTCCCGAGCAGTTGAGGACCTTGGCTCGCATCATCCCACACCCGCTCTATGAAGCACACAGCCATCGCCACGACGTCATGTTGCTACGTCTAACCCGGCCCGCGCGCCTCTCCCGGCAAGTGCGCCCCGTGGCGCTGCCCACGCGTTGCCCCCAACCGGCCGAGGCCTGCGTGGTGTCCGGCTGGGGGCTGGTGTCTGATCACAAGCCTGGGACCAAAGGGAGCACAGACTCACAAGGTGCGTGACAGGAGGGGCTGGGTGTCAGGCCTCCAGGGACCCTAGCCGTCCAGGGCTCTTGGGCGAGGCAGGCAAGGGCCTGAAAATACAGATTCACTCAAGTCCACTGTCCTCCCCAGTGAGTCTCCCAGATACCCTGCATTGTGCCAACATCAGTGTTATCCCGGCCGCCTCTTGTAACAAGGACTACCCAGGGTGCCTGGTGGCCTCTATGCTGTGTGCAGGAGCAGAGGGTGGAGGCACCGAGTCCTGTGAGGTCAGAGCCACGGGGTAGGGGAAATGGTTTGGGAGTTGGGATGGGGTAAGGTTGTGCTTGCTTTGGGCCACAGAAGATGTAGACATAGGTTTGGGGATGGAGAAGAAAGAGCGGTTAGAATGGGGCCAGGGGGAGGCTGAAGATGAGGTTGAGTTGGGTTTGGGGTGGATGATGTGCTGTTCCGTTTGCAACATCCTGAGCTTGAGTTAGGGATAGGAATGGGCTTGGTTTGATTTTTTTTTTTTTTAAGATTTATTTGTTTTCAGGAGAGAGAGAGCAGAAGGTGAGGAGGGGGCAGAGAGAGAGAGGGAGAGAGAGAGAATGACAAGCAGACTCTCTGCTGAAAGCATGGAGCCTGGAGCCTGGAGCATGATGTGGGGCTCCATCCCAGGACCCCAAGCCAAAGTCAAGATCTGACGCTAATCAACTGTGCCACCCCACGCCCTGGTTTGATTTTTTTTTTAATTTCATTTATTCATGAGAGACAGAGAGAGAGGCAGAGACACACGCAGAGGGAGAAGCAGACTCCGTGCAGGGAGCCTGATGTGGGACTGGATCCTGGGTCTCCGGGATCACGGCCTGGGCTGAAGGCGGCACTAAACCGCCGAGCCACCTAGGCTGCCCAAACCCTCAACCCCCCTGGTTTGATTTTAAATGGAAAATATGTTGGGTGAAATTGGGGACAGGGTACATTTTGTCTAGGATGTGACAGACATGATGACTGGGATTGGTTGTGTTGCCAGTGAGGATAGGCGTAGGTCTGGTTTGACTCTGAATGGGGAAGATGTAGGGGCTGGCCTGGGTCGGGGTTACACGGGGAGGACTGAACATGGGTGGGCTGAGTTGTATTGATTGTGTTGGCACGGGGTTGGGTTGGATTGGTGTGCCTTACATTGGGTTATATTGAGTTGGGGTGGGGTGGGATGGCATGCAGTGGGGTGGGGTGGGGTGGGATTGGAGTTTGACCGAGATGGTCAATGGTGATTAGGATAAGGATGGGGACACTGGATCCAGAAGTTTCCCATTCAAACTCTCCCTTCTCCACACAGGGTGACTCCGGGGGGCCCCTGGTCTGTAGGGGAGTCCTGCAGGGCATTGTGTCCTGGGGTGACGTCCCCTGTGACACTACCACCAAGCCTGGTGTCTATACCAAAGTCTGCAGCTACTTGGAGTGGATCAAGGAAACCATGAAGAGGAACTAACTATTTGGGCCTGACACTGTGTCTCTGGCTGAGCACAAGCTCCCACAGCTGGCCAACAACCCCATCCTGACCTGGGACAGAAGGGATAGAATCAAGCCATCCCTCAAGACCTCATTTGTCCAAGGCCCACATGTTAGGGCTTGTCTCGTCTTAGGCCAGAGCCGGTGCTCAAGGTCACCTGTTGAAACACTGAGATAACAAGAGTGCTGATGCAAGTTTCTCTGTAGGAGTTTCTGTGACTTTCTCCTGGCGATGAAGGGAAGTGGGAACCAGACACTGGGAGCGGACCCAGAGCCTCTGTACCTTGTTCCTTTTCACCCACTGCCCCGATGCCTCGGTGAAGAGAAGTGGCTTGAAGGAGGGCTCCCTCCATTCACATATGCATAGGATCAGCTGTGTAATCTTTAGGAAAAGACCCAATGCCACTCAGCTCTGATTTCCCCATCATAAAACACAGCTCATCAAATTGCTTACCTCACGGGGTTGTAAGGGATCAAATGAGGAAGTTCACATGAACTGATTCAAATAGTGCCTGGCCCTGGGCAAATATATCTCTGGACCCCAGTGAAAGGACCCAGCACACTCTAGATGATCAAGAATGACTTCATTTTCTTCGATATTTAGCTGTGGGCTTCCTGGTGGCCAGGCAAAAGGGCCAGTGCTCTCCTCCCCTTAGACACACAGCGGAGGCTGGGTTACCCTGTGGCCTACTTTAATTTTACAGAAGAGCCAAGGGAATGTGCCTTTGAATTTAACATTGAGGCTGCAGATTTCTGGTTCCCGATTCTCCACAGAGATCACCCCAAAAGGTGATTTTCAAGGTCGCTGAGTGTTGAACTACATCAACCTGGCTCCTGTGACCTAAATATTTTGAATCAGACTCTGTGGAGGGGACGCTCTTGACCATAGAAGGCAGACAGTCTGGTATTCGTGGAACTTTGGAGGATATAACCTTGAGCATCCAGATCTGGGGAGCATGGAGTGGGGGGCAGGGCGTAATGGGATTCCAACATTGCCTGGGGGCAAAAAGAACTCTGGATTTTGAAATGTGAGGGGACTTATACAGGGAGACCACTGAAACTTCATCGTTCTGGATCTGGGGGCACTAGGATTGTGGTGGTAGGTACCCTAAGAAATTATCTGGAGAGAAACAACAGGAAGGGACCTAGATCCTGAGTCAGGCAGTGCAAGAACCAGGGTGTTCTGAGAGCTGAGCCTTACATTTCAGAGGCGGCAGAAGCTGGGAATCTACACTCTGGCTCCAAGCGGTGCGGGGAGTTGGATTCAGAGCCCCACTGCTGGTGTTTGAAGATATACCGGGTTTTCGGGTGTGTGACTTTACTTGGGGTTCCGGTATGCAGGGCTTTGTATTGGAGGTCAGAGATTCCTCCACGCTCTGTTTCTTGTCCCCCTCACTCACACCCTCCACATCCTCTCACTGGCTCTGTCTCCAAGAGCAGGGGCCCAGGAGCTCCAGGCCCTGCCCTGTCTGGCCTCAGGCCCCAGGAATGCTTCCAGGATAATCAGACCCTGCAGAACAACAGGTGCGCACTCTCCCGCCCCTTGCATAGCACTGGGGTAGGAGTAGGTGTCCAGTCCCCAGGCAGCAGGGGCAGGGCCTTGGCCAGCATCTGGGTGCCAGCAGGGCAGGGGCGGAGCCCCAGGGTGGGGCGGGGCGGGGGCGGGGGGGGGGGGGGAGATGAGGGATTTAAAACACTCCTTGGGGAGGCTTCCAAGCTCCCAGCTCACCACCAGCCTGCCCGTGGTCACCATGTGGTTCCTGGTTCTGTGCCTTGCCCTGTCCCTGGCGGGGACTGGTGAGACAGTGGGGATGATGTGGGAGGGGGAATGGGCCTGACTCTCATGCTCCCTCACCTCCCCACGACCTCTTCTCCTCCCACAGTCCACCCCAGACCCAGGTCCCAGGCTCTTTCCCAGGCCCTTAAAGTCCTACCCCAGCCTGTCCTCGTTGTCACAGTCCTCACTCTTGCCCTAAGTCCCTGCTCCCTCCCAGGAACCCCCAGAACTATCTCCTCTTCCTCACTCAGACCCTGCTCTGAGCCACTTGACCAAAGGGGCAGAGCCTGGGCCACCTCTGTCTCCCTCTTTGGGGGGCTCCAACTCTTCCAAGGAGTACACCCAGTCCCGATCACCCCCTCTCACCTTCTAGTTCTCTATGGCTCTGGCACCTGAGTCTGCAAATCCTTCGGCACCCTGGTGACTTTTCCCACCCAGCTGTCAGCTCTCAACTAGGTCTTCCACTGCCTGGCATCTGCTTCCCTTGAAATCTTCCCAGGACCCCCAAATCCCACCAGACACCTATGCTTCTCCCCACACAGACTTGCTGGCCCGTGACTCCAGGTGGGGCCCCCGTCCTGGTATGAGGATTCTACAAATGTCTCTTCCTTTCCCAAGTCTTACCCCTGAACCCTGATCCAGCATCGCCCCCTCTTCTCCCTGAGGAACAACACCGGAACCCCAAACTACGGATTCCTTTCCTTGTAGAATTTCTCCCTCCCCAGGATCCAGGCTTCCCTAAGTGAATCCCTCCAGTTTGGCGCTGGTTTTCTGGACTTCCCTCCAGGAACCCAAATACCTTCAGAGCCCAGCTGGCCTGCCCCACTCCCCCACCCGGACTCCAGCACATGACTCTCAAACCCCACATCAAGTGTGTCCTCCCTGCATTCCCACAGCTGCTTGGCCCCAATATGCCTCCATCTTCATTCCTGTCCAGACTACCCCCCCCCCAGAGAACCCCAGATCCTTCCACTACCCTCAGACCCTGAACCTCATCTGCATGACAATCACGCAATCCAGAAGAACTACCATCTGGCTCTGTCTCCCCCTGAGCCCCCTCCCAGTCCTGGCCCCAACCCCAGTTCCAGGGACCCACCCCTCTCACAAAGCCATTCCTGTTCAAGGCCCAAGCCCCCAAGGGATCTTCTCCCTGCCCCAATCAAAGGACCAAAGCCAGACAGACTCCTTAGCCCAGATGCTATTCTTGACCTCTCAGACCTCCTTCCCTGCATCTTCCAGAACCCCCAAAGCCCAACATGACCCTAACTAATCCCTCAGCCTGGGATTCTTGGAACCCCCAAAATCTTTCTACCCAGCTCTTGAGCCACTGTCTCGGAGCACACATTCTCTGTTTCTAGCTTCCTTTTTCCCCTCTCAGAACTCACAATTTTCTGCTCCCCAGTCCAAGACCCCAAATCTCCCCCACATTGCCCAATCCCTACACCACATGCTGCTCCAGATGCTGCCTTCTTGTCTCCTGCTTGATCCTTGTGGTTGGCTCTGTTCTCAGCATCCTCTCCCCACCCAGGACCCACCACCAACCCACAACCCCAGGGATGGCTCTAGAATTCCAGAACCTTCCCCAAATCCCTGCCCTCTCCCCAGAACCCTGTCCTGCTCCCCTGCCCCAACATCCCTCCAACCGAATGCACAGCACAGCTGCCTCTCCTAGCCCTGGCCCCCCGGGCCCCACTGACACCCCACCTGCCCTGACCCAGCACCCCCTGCAGGTGCCGCACCCCCTGTTCAGTCCCGGATCATAGGCGGCTGGGATTGTACGAAGAATTCTCAACCGTGGCAGGCAGCTCTGTACCATTACAGCAAGTTCCAGTGTGGGGGTGTCCTGGTGCACCCAGAGTGGGTGCTCACCGCTGCCCACTGCATAAACGAGTAAGTGGGGGCAGGGCATTGCGGACGACGGGGTATCCACTCTGGCACTGTCCCTGGGTTAGCCTCAGGGGAGGCTGGGGAACTGAGGGAAACAAAGGTGGTCCTCCTCTAGGTCCCATGGAGAGTGGCAGGGACGACCCCAGGGAAGCCCTCCCAGACAGCCTGTGTCTCTCTGTCTCTCCTTACAACTATCTTCCTGTGTCTCCCCGCCCTGTCTCTCTGTGTCTCTCAGCACCTGGTGCTGTCAGTGTCTGACTGTGACTTATCTCTATCTCCCACTCTCTCCTGTTCTGGTATCTGTGTGTGTCCCTGTGTCTGTCCTCCTCTGGGTCCCTCTGCTGCATCCCTGTCACTGTATGTCGCACTCTTCATCTCTCTGCCCCATCTCTCTCCTTGGGTCTCTGCCCCATTGCTGCTGAACACCCTCCAGGACAGGAGTGAGAGGGACCCCCATAGAACAGGAAGGGACTATCTGGACTTGTGTGTGTATGACAAGGATGCCCTCCAGGGGTACACACGGAGGGCTGTTTCTGCTGGTGCCCTGTTGGGGCTCCGAAGGAAGGAGGAGGAGAAGGGAAGGAGGAAGGTAGGCAGGGGGTGGAGGAAGGGGGAGAAGGTCCAGGGAGGGACGGGACCGACCTTGGGCTGGTGGCCAGGCCACCCGCTGCTGGGAACCAGCCCCACAGCCCCTGCTGCAGCTGAGCCAGTCCCAGGCCCCCCCTCCTCCCGCGTCTCCCCCTCTGCTCTTTCTCTTCCTCACACTGCCTGTAGTCTTCACTCTCTCCCTTTGTGCTCTCTCTTTTCACCCTCCTCGTCTTCCTCTCTGGCTGACCTGTCACGTCCTTCTGTCTCACTTATGGTTTTTCCTCGTAGCTCTTTTCCTTCTCAACTGTCTCTCTCTCCCCATTTCTCCACATGTCTGTCTGTCTTCGGGACCCTCCTCCAGCTCCCTGGTCTCTTCTCCCTATCCTGCCTCTCTATCCTCATTCCTTGGGGCCCCCTCTCTCCTCAGCAATTACCAGCTCTGGCTGGGTCGCTACAACCTGTTCGAGCATGAAGACACGGCCCAGTTTGTCCAGGTCAGAGAGAGCTTCCCTCACCCTGAATTTAACCTGAGTCTCCTGAAGAACCATACCCGCCTCCCAGAAGAGGACTACAGCCATGACATCATGCTGCTGCGCCTCGCAGAGCCCGCTCAGATTACGGATGCTGTGAGGGTCCTGGACCTGCCCACCCAGGAACCCCAAGTGGGGAGCACCTGCTATGCCTCTGGCTGGGGCAGCATCGAACCCGATAAGTGTATGCCAGGGCCAGACCCTGCAGCCTTTAGTCCAGACACTTGGCTGTCGGGAGGAGGGGGCTGGGGTCTGGACTCTGGACCTGAGGGAGGACGGGCTGAGGAGTCACCTGGGGTCTGGCCACCACCCTTTTTCTCTCTGGTCTGTAGTCATATACCCAGATGATCTCCAGTGTGTGGACCTCGAACTCCTGTCCAATGATATATGTGCCAATGCCCACTCCCAGAAGGTTACAGAGTTCATGCTGTGTGCTGGACACCTGGAGGGCGGCAAGGATACCTGTGTGGTGAGCCAGCCTGTCCTCCTCCCCCACCCCCAGGCATCATGGAATTGGGGGAGGGACTTAGGTTCCAGACTGCCTACTGCAGTCTCCATTGCTTCCCAACACCAGCTCCCCCAAGGGAGCCTCTGGGCCCTCCCCCTGCCACTTTTCCTCCCATACCCTCATCCTGATATCACACCAGTCTCCCTCCACATCAGAGTCCATCCCTTCCTCCTTCACTTATTTACTGTCTAGTCAGAGAAAGCTGTTTGGGAGAGGTGACATCAGAGATGAGCCCTGAAGGTCAGAGGGTCAGGTGGATGGATCCCCCTCCTCTTCCTAACTGACTTGTCTGATGGGACTATTCTCCTGGACCCCGTGCTGTGTGCAAAAACTGGACCCTGAAGTCCCATCCCCATTGGCCAAGCCTCGAACCCGGAGGCTGTCCTCTCTGGTGGAATCCCACCTGCCCTCTGGAGAGAACTGTGTCCTTTCTGGGAGCTGGGGAGTCACAGTCTGCCTCTGTGAGCCAGCTGTTAGAGCTGGTGCTGTTAGAGCTGGTGCTGTTAGAGCTGGTGCTTAGGCTGACCTTTCCTTTCCTCCCCCCCTTGTTTTGCAGGGTGACTCAGGGGGCCCACTGATCTGCGATGGTGTGCTTCAAGGAATTACATCCTGGGGCCACGTCCCATGTGGCAGTCCCAATATGCCTGCGGTCTACACCAAAGTGATTTCACACCTGGAGTGGATCAAGGAGACCATGACAGCCAACCCCTGAATGCAACCATCATGTACCTACCCCCAGTAAAATCAAATACGCATCAAATCGAATACGCATCAACTTCACATCACGTTTGGTATCATCTGGCCTTCCAGACTCTGGGTGCCTGGAAGCCAGGAACCCATCCCACCTGTGTACAGCCGCTCCAGCCCTATCAGTCCCTAGGCAGGAGGCGAGCAGGAAGGAGCAGACGCGGGCATAGACAAACCTGCAGAGAGGCTCCGACCCCAAAGGGCAAGGCAGGGACTCGAGACCAATTGGCACACCAGTTCACACACACTGGGCCCAACCCTGCGCTGGGGCAGTGACGCAAGGAAGGGTCAGACTTAGAGGTTGTGAGGTGCCCACGTTTTACTGTGGTGGAGAAGTCAGGGAGGGCGAGGGGGGAGGAAATCTTATCGCACGCCACGCCTTTCTGGGGGAGAGACCGGTTCTCAAGCGGGGCGTAGCTACATTAAATGCTGGAACGCACGCATAGTGTCCCACCGGGGGTGTGACTGGATCTCCTGGGGCAGGACTCGCCCTCAGAAAGCGAGGGGTTCCCAACCTGGAAGGCACCTTCGGGGCGTGGCCTGAGAGGGCTAGGTTAGGCACCCAAGGAATGGCCCTAGCTAGGTCCGGACACCGGGCAGGCTGAGTGCCGAAACCCCACGGGAGGGGGCGGTGTCACACTGCAGGGGTGGGGGCAGCTCAGGCTTCAGTGGGCGGGAACAGAGCTGCAAAGGGTAGGCCCCAGCTCGAGGGGTGGGCTTTCCTCGGAAGGCAAGGCAGGTTCTTTGGGAGTGGGGCGTCGAAGGGAGGTCTCATCTCGGCACGTGGCCACGATGAGGGGGCGGGCCCGCTATCCTGACTGAGGTCACCGGCAGCATCCTGAGAAGCTCGGGTGCGCCTGCTTAGAGAGTCGCGGAGGTGACTGCGTGGGGCTGCTGCACCGTGTGCTTGCGGTCCGCGGTGGACGGCTGTTCGGACTCGCGTCTCTGGCTCTTCTGCTGCGAGGCCCACCGACGATAGCTCACCCGCCGCTCCTTGAAGGCCGTCCCTTGGCTCCACATGCCCAAGTGGTTGAAGTAGTTCAGAGCTCCTGGGGGCCGGGGGCTAGTGGGCGTGGAACTCCGAGCACCGCCCTAGGCCCCGCCTCTTCCCACAAGGCCGCCTCCCTTCGGGTCCGCCCCTCTCCTGGTCCCTTGCCCTGCCTCGAGTTCTCCCCGGCTCCGCCCCCTGCCCCCCGAAGCACCCCCTCTTCCTCCCGAGTCCCCGCCCTCACCGACCCACAGCATCAAGGCACCAGCGCCCCAGCACAGATAGGTGGTCACCAGGTAGGACACCTGTGGCCTCGGCTTCAGTGTCTCGCAGTTGACTACAAAGAGCGTCATACTGAGAATAATCAGGAACCCTGCACTGGAGTGGAGCCAGAGATGGACACAAGAATGGACAGGGATCCCAGGACCCCCCAAAAGAGAACAGAGACAGAGACAGTTTCTCCCCTCCCACCCTGCGTGACATGCAATGCGCACACACACTCAAATGACAGACATAAAGACGCCCGGACAGAAGTGGAAAGCACGGGATGGGAAACAGGAAGGAGAGAGACCTACCCCTACACTCACCTCGACTGAGAAAGTAGAATTGAGATCCATGCAGAAAGAGTGGGGCAGAGACCCCAAGAGACATTCAAACACAGAGACCCAGCACATAGCAGGACAGAACCTTAAGATAGCTCTCCCCAAAGCCAAAAAGAGAGTCCTGAGTAGAGACAATGGGGGGGGGGCAGGCACCCCTTCCCCCAGGCCCACACTTACCAATGCTGAAACTGAGAGAACTGAAGACAAGATCAATCTTACTAAGGCGTTTGAAGCCTGGCCGGAAGGAGAGCCCCATGGCCAGGAGGAGGAAGAGACACAGGGTCAGGGCCAGCATCATGAATCCCATGCTCATATGGATAAGAACTAGGAGAGAAGGAAATGCTCCACAGTCATCCACACACAGTCTCCAAAGTCACCCTCCAATCTCATCCCACTGACATCCCCATGAGCGGTCAAACAGATACCCCAAAAGTTTGGCTACAGATATCCTCAACTTCACCCCCACTCCTGTTACCTAAGTCCCTTCCTAGAAACCCCAAAATCACTCTCGCTCTCACAAAGTCACCCCAGGTACCTGTAAAGTCAAAATGATCCCCAATTGTACCCTCAAAGTTGTCCCAGATCACCCCCACCAACCCCAAAGTCAATCCCAGAACCCCCATAATCAACTCCACCCATACTTCTAAGGCAACCCCACAGATGACCCGAGTCACCCCCACTCATATCCTCAAAGTCACCCCACAGAATCATCTCAATCATCTCTAGAGTCACCCTGACAGAAATTTTCAAAGCCATCCCACTCAAACTCCCAAAGATATCCCACAGAAACTCACAATAACATCCTCTATATCATACCAGACACCCCCAACGGCACCCTCAAAATTACTCGACACTTTAGTTACCCCCAGTCTCTAAAGTCACCCTACTTCTGCTAAAAAAAAGTCTCTCCATTTCACATCTCAAGGTCCCCTAGGCATCCCATTTACACTCCCAGAATGTCCCCCAATATCAGTCCCATTCACATCCCACAGCTCCCTACAGACATTCTCCAAATTACCCACCTTGATCCCCAGAGCACACACATATGTACACCCAAGAAAAACTTCCAGATAACCTAAAACCACATAATCACTCTGTTTAAGTTACTATGTATCCAATACACGATTAAGAACAAGAATTTTGTCCCCTTCTGAGAATTACGTCTCTTTTTCGCCCTTCCCTACATTGCCTACTTTCTGAACAGTGCGAGCCTGCTTCAGCCAAATAAGCTAAGACTCCATCTGCTTTGTTTCTGGCAAACTGTGTATCTTTCACACATAACCAGAAACCTACCCAGATTGTAAAAGCTTAGTCATATATACAGAATAGCAAGATTCCTGTGGGGTTCAATCACAGAATCCCGGTAGAGGGCTCCTCATGACATATCCTGGCCTTCTGGGTCCACAAAAAGAGTCATATGACTGGGGCTGTGCCAATTTCAGTGCCCCACAACCCAGGCCACGGTGACTGGCCCAAAGATGGGTACATGAGCAAAGCCAACCAGTCAGGCTCTGCCCTGGGACTTTTTCTAACTGAAGCGGCTAAGGGCTTTTTTCCCCTAGTCTATAGGATTGTGAGCCTGTGCCTGAGCCCTGGACCCAGTTTGAAGCGGGCAGCAGATCTGATAGATTAAAACTAAGAAAGGAACACAGACAAGAGTAGAGGAGAAAGAGTTGAGATAACATTCAAGTCATCCCAGAGACTAACCCATCTTGTGGTTTGGTCAGAAGTAGACATTTGTGGCATAAGCCTTAATGCCCATTCCCACTCGCACCTCATCAGTGCATTGCATTGCTCTGGCCACTATATTGGGTTTGGGGTACTCGTGGGACCCGATCATACAAGACTTCTGCCAGAACCTTTTGTGTTCTTTTTCCTGCCTGACCTGAGGCCCACATTGTTAGCAGTTCTGCCAGTTGTTTGTCCGTCTGCTCTCAGATCCATTCCCCACCCTCGCCTGTTCTGTATTGCAAGGACTACATTTCTGAGCCTCCTTTGCTCACTAGCTTAGCAGTATGCTTGGCTAATGGGCAGCACCAGCAGAAGACTGGCTCTGGAAGAAGAGGACAAGCCAGGGCCTTTATTTCCCTCTCACTAATGCCACCAGCACCACCACCACCACCTCAGCTGGTGTCTTTAGCAGTAGCCACATTTTTTTTTTCTGTGACTCTAGCCACCTCTAAGCAAATCCTACATGAGTCTATGTCTTCCAGATGTCTCCAGCTTCCGGGCTCTGCTAATACCACCACCTCCCTTTCTTCTGTCTCTATCTTTATTACCCTCTGAAGCGTCTAGAATGATTTATTTTCTTAACTAGATCCTGACTTACCACTATATGGAATGAAGCCAATTCCAGTAGCCAAGAAATATACAGATAATAATGACCCTGAGATCATGACCCAAGCTCAAGGCAGATGCTTAACCAACTGAGCACCCAGGCGCCCCATCCTCTACGTGTTTTAACTTGCTTACTCTTCAAACAATGCATGATCTGGGATCACTACCACTGCCATTTTAGAAACAAGGAAACTGAGGTACAAAGAGGTCAAAGATTATGCCCAAGATCACCCAGCCAACAAATGGTTGAGCCAGGACCCACACCCAGGCATTCTGGTTCCATGTTCTGTTGCAGTACTCAGAAGCACCAGTAACACACAGAGATCTACAGGGAAGCAAAATGTTTCTGAAGGAGCTGGAAATCCTCTTTTGGGTTTTTTTTTAATCATCTTGTTAAAAAAACACTGTTTGAAAAAATGAGGGAGAGGGACACCTGGTGGCATAGTCAGAAGAATGACTGGCTCCTGGTTTCAGCTCAGGTCAGAATCTCCAGGTCCTGAGATCAAGCCCCATCTCAGGCAACAAGCTCAGCACAAAGTCAGCTTGGGACTCTCTCTCCCTCTTCCTCTGCCCTACCCCCCTTCACTTGTGTGCTCCCTCTCTCTCTCTCAAATAAATAAATAAATAAATAAATAAATAAATAAATAAATATTTTTTAAAAGTTAGGAAAAGTGGGTGCCCAGGTGGCTTAGTCAGTGAAGATCTGCCTTCGGCTCAGGTCATGATTCCAAGATTCTGGGATCCAGTCTTGCATTGGGCTCCTTGCTCGGTCAGGAGTCTGCTTTGCCCTCTACCCCTCCACCCTGCTCCTGCACTCTTTCTCTTTCAAATAAATAAAATCTTAAAAAAAAAAAAAAAAGGAGAGGAAAGAATGATGGCATCTTTAGCCATCTAACCATGAGGCAGATTGGTTTTTGGCCAATTGTAATGTTCTTCCCATGCCCCAGGACAGTCCTACTTCCCTGTTTCCTCAAAAGCCACATATAAGGCCAGGAAACTCCTTCACAAGGAACTTCAGAGAATCTCCAGAGACCCTCCTCAGAATTCCAAACATTTCCACCAAGAGCATCCAAAGAGCATCCCCTAAAGATTTTCCCCCTCTAATCTCCTGAGACACCCCCTCCTTTGAGTACTACCCCGTAGCCTGTCCAGGCTCCTACTGACCGGTCACTTGGCCCAGGTTGGCGCACTTATGCCTCCCGCAGTCTATCCAGATGCCCAGGTAGCCAGTGTAAGATCCCTGCAAGTAGGCCAGACGTCCATCCACCACGCTGAGCCCCAACAAGGTTGCAAGGATGCTGAAGACCAGAGACCAGCCCCGCAGGATGAACTTGGGGTCCTCCTCCCAGGAATAGGCCACACTGGCTGGGAAAGAAGAGAGTTCTGGGGACCAGGTTCCACCTATGACCCGCTGCTGTATGCTAGTCTCCATTTCTAACCACAGCCACATCTCTGGCCCACCCACACCTCACCTTTTACTCCATTCTCAATCCTTCCTCCCACAGCCATCTCCTCACCCCCACTCACACCCCAGTTCCAACCTCAGCCCCATCTCTGATTCCAAACCCACCCTCACTCTCATCTCTAACACCCAACTCAGCCTCCTGCACAATCCCATTTGAAGTCCAAACCTAGTTGTTTTGTCTTCAGCTCCCCATCTTCCACTACCTGTCCCCAAAACCCCAGCTCCATCTCTACTCTCCACCTCACCCCCTTATCTAGAGCCCTGTCACAAACCCCAGTCCAGGACACACACTGCTACAACATCCAAAGTGTGTTTGTGAGTCTGAGACTCATGGTGTCGACAGAATGAATGCAGGTAGTGCACTCTGCATTCACCAAGCCCCAATCTTCCCAACTGACAGGGACCCCTGCTCCCCATCCCTTGCTCATTTACCCCCAGTCACATTAGACTTCACAGGGTCTCTCTCACACCCAGAGCTTTCCCACCTCAGCACCTCCACATGTGGTTCAGGCTGCTCCTTCTGCCTGGAGCACTCTTCTCCCACCCATACCCAGTCCACCCTAACCACTCTACATCTCAGCTCCCACAGCACTGCTTCCATGTCTCCTTCCCAGAGCTCCCCCAGCCCAGTCCAACCTCAATTCATGGGCAAGCTCACCCACCAAATGCTCCCACTGTGCCAGATGCAACTCTCTCCTACATTGGCATCCCACAGACTTGTGCTTCCCTCCTTATTTCACTAGTTTCTTCACTACCAGTCTTCCCCCATGGACTTCTGTGATGGCTGGGAACAAATATCTTCTGTCTCCCACTGCACGCTCATCAGCTGGTATGGAGCTATGCTATTTGTCAGTTAAAAAGGTCAGGATCAGGAGCGCCCTGGTGGCTCAGTCAATTGGGCATCTGCTCAGCTCGGGTCATGATCTCTGGGTCCTGGGATTGAGCCCCATGTCAGGGCTCCCTGATCAATGGGGCATCTGCCTCTCCCTCTCCCTCTGCTCCTCCCCCTGCTCATGTTCTGTTTCTCTCCCTTATGAATCAATAAAAAATCTTTAAAAAAAAATAAAAGATAGCAAAATAAATAAATAAATAAATAAATAAATAAATAAATAAATAAAATAAAAAGATAAAAAGGTAATGAGTGAACACAAGAATAATGTACTGGTGGGTGCATTCATAGTATCTAATTTTCTTTTTTGGTTTTTCTTAAAGATTTTTTTATTTATTCATGAGAGATACATAGAGAGAGGCAGAGACATAAGGCAGAGGGAGAAGAAGAAGTCTAATGCAGGACTTGATCCCAGGATCCCAGGTTCAAATCCTGAGTCGATGCAGATGCTCAACTACTGAGCCACCCAGGTGCCTCTCCATGGTGTTTAGTTATAGTAATTCCTTCCGATATTTCTGTGGCATCTCTCACTGTGGATTTCAGAGATGTTGGGAATGTGGGTGTAGGACTTGAGAAGGAATTTGGGGAATGGAGAAAGTGGAGAGTCAAAATCAGTGTCTATGAAGTGTAAAAAATTCAGTAGGTTTTTAATACAATGGGTTCTATGTGCTTTTACTGTTATTGATGGACTCCATCCTTATGACACCCCTCTGAAGTATCATTACCTCCTTGGACAAATGAGGAAACTAAGGCACAGAACTGTTGGTTACTCATGTAATAATCAAAGACATCAAAGTTGGTGAATTTTTCTTTTTTCTTTCCTTTTCCTTTCTTTTCTTCCCCCATCTCCTCCCACCCCGTCCCCACCCCCTACCCCCAAAAGGCTACCACAAATGCCCAAAGGAAAGATGGGGGGAAACAGAAATTTGAATAATCTCCACCCCTGGCTGGGAAGTCTGAGTGCCTGCATTCCCACCAACCTCTTCAGACCCCTTCTCAGGCTGTGGCTGGTCCGCCTACCCCTCCCAAGCCCAGACTGCAGGTCACTGAGGGTAGGGAACAGGTCCAACGTCCCTGGGCCCCCAAGGCTTCAGGAAAAAGGTGAAGAAAGACAGAAATAGAGGAGAAAGAGAGACATTGAACTCAAAAAGGGAATAAAAGGCAGAAATTGATTCAGGGAAGGCCCTGGGGTGTGGGAGGAGGGGCAAGTCGGAGGAGGGCCTTACAAATTCAGATCTCAAGCCTTCCAGAAACTCTAAGAACTGACGTCAGAGATGCCATCAGAGATGCCGGTGTCCCAGCGCATGCTCAGCCCTGCCCAGCCCTGCCCCTACTCTGGCCTCTGCCTGGTCACTCCCTCCCACCCCCAGCCCAATCCTGACATCTCTCAGACCCAGCCATGACCACTTCTTGGCCCAATCCTGACCCTGCCCATACCCCACATGGAAGCCACCCTAACCCAGTCCAGCCCCCATGTCACTCACACAGGGTAGAGTATGAATCCATGGCCAATGTCCTAACTTCCTGGAATCTCTCCAACTGTCATGGAACCTCCCCCTGCCCCCAGCTATAGGTCAGACTGAAGCCCTGAAGTCTAACCCTGGACCGCAGGAGAGACCAGAAAGCACAGAAGAAGGGTCAGAGAGATCCAAACCACAAAGAGCAGAGCTTGAAGCTGGGAAAGAGACCAAGAGACTTCCACATGGCCATGAAGGTGCCTGGAAGGAGGAGCTAAAGCAGTTGGCAGTTTGTTTAGTGTGTCTGGGGACTGGCCTTTCCCTGTATCTCCACATGTCCCAGAGACCCCAACCTGACCACAAGAGCACCCAGCCAAATGTCCTTCCAGCAGCTCCCACAAATACCCAAGAGGAGACCCAAGGCTTTCAGTCCATTCGCCACAGTCGCCGGGTCAGCATCCAGGAACCCCTGCCCATTATCCATAATCGCCGGGTCAGCATCCAAGAACCTCTGCCCACTATCCACAATCGCCGGGTCAGCATCCAGGAACCCCTGCCCATTATCCATAATCGCCGGGTCAGCATCCAAGAACCTCTGCCCACTATCCACAATCGCCGGGTCAGCATCCAAGAGCCTCTGATAGTCACCAGTCACTGGGCCAGTACCCATGACACACCATCTGTTATCAACAGCCGCCAAGTCAGTATTGAGAATGCACCAGCCACTATTAGTGGTCACCAGGCCAGTATCCAAGGCGCACCGTCAGTTACCTACAGTCGCCGTTTCAATACCCGAGATGTTCCACCCATTTTCCAAACTCCCTACATCAACACCCAAAACTCTCCGTCAATCACTCACACCCCATTGTCCAATATGGAGTCGGTTATCTACAATAGCAGTCGAGCCAGTAGCAACGACAGCTGGCCAACAAGCTGGAGTCCCCACCTAAGCATTCAAGGCCTCACATTGCCAAACCAGGCCAGAGTCAATGTCCCCCCTTCAATTACTCACAGCCCCACGGTCAGTGTCAAAAGCGTTGATTCAGTCATCTGGACCTCCCAGGAGATTTTCAAAGACTCTGTGAACAGCTCCCAATTCTATCAAAATCCTCTAGACAATATCCAGAGCACACAGACAAGCATATCCACTGAGATGGATTCTGGCGGGTGAGAGGCAGAGGTCTAGGCAGTAGGCCAGGTCCTGGGCTAGAATTTGGGGAGGGCAGCACTCAAAGGTCAAGGATCAGAACCAAGGCCAGTATGCTGGAGGCTGAAGGTTGGACCCAGTTGTGGCCGGAAGCTGAATCTGAAAGTTGGCCCTGGGGAGGGCTTGGCAAAAAGGCTGGATCTGTGATTGACTCAACCTGGAAACAGAATGTGGGGGTGGCAGGGTCTGGAAACTAGATCTGGAGGCAAGGGAGCTTCAAGGCTGAATGTGGGTGAGCAGGTTCTAGAGGCAGGACTTGGGGGATACAGGGCATGGAGGACGGACTTAGAGAAAAGAAAGTCTGAAGGCTAGACTGGATGGGACAGGGTCTGGCAGCTGGACCTGGGGTGGCTAGGGTGGGTGGCTGGGCTTGGTGCTGACACTGGTGGTGGGTGATCTGCTACAGGTTTCAGAACAAGGGTAGACGCAGGCATTCACAGCTGCCCCTGGCCTGGAAGCTGCTGCATGGAGCCAAGAAGATCAGCCGCCAGATGAGCCTGGCACTGACCCTGGCTGGCATGGTGATCATCAGTCTCATCTCTCTGGGCCAGCCCTGGATGCATTTCCAGGTGCCACTCACACCTCCTGGGCACCCTGATGGCTCCCTGACCATCCACATCAACACCATCTTCTTTATGCAGTGCCCTGACATCTACTGCATACAGGAGTACGACCAGAATGCTTGTAAGGCCTGTTCTATACTCACCATCCCCGGGATTCATCTTTCCTTTTCATCCCAGGGACCCTTCTCTGCCTTCCCTGGGATGGTCCTCACTGCCCCCGGTTAGTCTTCCCTTCACTTGATAGTTCTCACTACCCCTGGATAGTTATCCCTTCTCCCAGATGGTCCTTACTGCCCCAAGACCATCTTCATTGCCCTGTGCTCATCTTCAACTCCATAACACCCAACCTCATAGTCCTCAGAACCCTAAGATCTTACACATTATCCTGAGGCTCTTTCACCTCTGGAAATCTGCCCTCATCACACAGAGCTGGTTCCTCAATGCTCACCCCACCTCTCACTGCCCAAGAACCCATTCTCATTGACCCAGAGGTGAGCCCTCAATGCTAAAGGCATCTGCCTCAATATCCCTTCTCTAGAGCCCAATTCCAATTTTCTTAAAATGGGGATGAAGAGTTTGTAAGGGAGAGGGTTCATGAATATTCCCAACCTCTTTGGGGACACATGCTCAGAGCCCAAGGGCCTCTCTTAGTGTTCCTGGTCTTCTTCCTTCCCCAGACTTGTTGGACTTCGCCTGGGCCTTTCTCATCCTTGCCAGCATCGCTAGCTTCTTCCTCTGCATCATACTTATAAACATCATCTTCTTCACCAGCTCCAACTTGCGCATGCTGGACTTCTCCAACGTCATCATCAGCATCCTGGCAGGCATGGCTCTGAGATTTTTCCCTAGTGCCCATCATAATACCCAATCCCCTCCACACCACATTCTATATTCCAATCCCTTCCCCATCCTCACTTTAATTCCCTATCCCAATCCATGTCCCTCCAAATCTCCAATCCATCCCAATAAAAAATGTGAACTTCCAATACAACCCCATCTCCAGCCCCAATACCAGCTTCCACTTCGCCTCCCATCTCTATCACCAACAAATCTCAAACTCATCCATTTCCCCTTTTGGAATGTCCATCTCCATCCCAAACTGCTCTCCAACTCTATGTACTTTTCAATCCTCAAACCATCCCTATTGCCATCCCTAACCCCTCCAAATCTCAATCTCCAACTCAACCCCATACCTAACCACCCTCGACACTTGTTCCAAACTCAACCCAACCCAATCACCTGTGAACCTCACCTTCAAACTCAACCACAACCCATCCCCAACTCCATCCTCCATCCTTCTACTTCTACCCACCTTTGTCCAAAACCCATTTCCAGTTCCAACTGCATCCCAAATCCTGTCTCCCCACCATCACCAGCTCTGTGATTTGGTTCAAGCTACTTAATCTTTCTGAGCCACAGTTTTCTCATCTGTAGGATGGGGATAAAATTTCCTACTACATGGAGGTGTAGAGAGGATTGAATTAGAAAATGTTGGCACTTGATAGTAGCTATCTAATTTTGCCCGAGTCCTTACCATGACCATCCTCCCACCTGACCCAAATTACTCAAATTTGAGACTCTTGATTAGAACAGGCTAGTTGAAGAAGAGAAGGAGGAGGAGGAGGAGGAGGAGGAGGAGGAGGAGGAGGAGAATGACAAGAACAGAAGAACAAGAGGAAGAAGAGGAGGAGGAGTCTAGTTTCGCATTTGCCTGACAAATCTCACTTTTTAGAAAAGGAGGTGGAGCAGCACTTTAATTTAGAAATGAAGGATATTATGTTCCTGCCATTTATAGTATTGACCACAACTTTTATTTGTATCAAGAAAACATTCTTGGAGAGTGATAGCAAAGCCAAGAATAGGAAACACTCAACTTCCTGCTTCCTTGTGTGCAAATAGTATTTATCCAATTTGTCTGGTAGCTCTTTCCAATTGTTGAAATATAAGGTACAAAGGGTAGAAAACACCTGGGTTTTATGTCATCTAATATGACATTTTTTTACAAAAAGAAACAACCATCTCTGATCATTCTTTTTAATTAAATGAAGAACATCTCCTATGTTATTTTTCAATAACATAACGAAAAAAATCACCCAGAGTTTCACTACCCAAAATTTTAAAAGTTGAAATACCCAAAATGAGTGGGTTTCTTGTCCACTTCTTCAGAAGCCCAAAATTAAGGACCTGATACAATGGCAATAATCAGTCTCAATTCTTGTGGGCTTACAGTGTGTGCCAGGAAATGTGCCAATCTCAACAACTTCTCATGATAGCCCAAGGAGATGAGCCCTATGGTCATGCCCACTTTACCAGTGAGGGAAATGAGGCTCAGATAGATGGAGTGGTTGCCCTAAGGCAAGAAGCAAAGGCAGGACAAGAGCTTTGGTCTGTTGGCCCCAAAGCCTATGGTTTTAGACACCAACAAGGCCGGGTGAAAGGCAGACTTGTGCTTCCAATGTGCTCTACCATGACATTGTCAGGAGCCTGTTTTCCTGCATGTGCACAGAGGTACAGGGAGGCAAAAGACAGTGGGAGAATACCAGGCAGCCACACAACTATGGGCATCGATCTGCACACACCTGATGCCCCACTTCCTAACACCTGTACTCATGCAGGGACCAGCATGGTATTGGGGATCCTGTTCTACCTGATGCAGGCCCATGAATTTCTACAGGAAGGCATGACCTACAGGCTGGGGCGCAGCTTCTACCTGGCATGGATCAGCGTCTTTCTCTTCCTGATGACTGGTCTGGGTTGGGATGGGGTTGGGTTTGGGCATGGGTTTTCAGGGATACAGACAGGGATTGAGTGGGATAGAATTTGGTATGGGTGGGTGGGTTGTGGACATGGCTAGATCAGATAGGATGGAGGTAGGAGACAGGATTAGGGAGATGAGGGTGGGGATGGGTGGGCATGGGACCAGAAGTGGGAATGCGGTTGGGTTTGGGTTTGGAAATGGATTGGGGACAGGGGTAAGGGTATGATTGGGCTTGGGAGGGAATGGCGATCAGAGGCAGGCTGTGAGTTATACTTCTCACCCCCTCTGCTCTCTTCCTTTTCCAGGTTTCTTTTCCTATCTGAACTACATGAATTTCTGGTCCATCCTGGCGCTCCAGGCCATCTGGACTTAGGACACCTCTTCAGGCCTGCTCCCATAGCTTCCTGCCAAGCACATGACAACCCTACTCTCTAGTCCTCCGCCCCAACTGAGAATCTCGCCTTTTTCAGTGTCCTCCAGATCCTCCCACTCAGATTAATAATCAGTATGTTTAAATAATCTATATTTTTTGCCCAGAATGTTCTCTTAGCTCAGTACCTTGTAAGTGTTCTGGGGCAATACCATCGCTCCCTGGGCCCATTCCTTGGGCCCTCTGGCGTTGAGGGACAGGTGAGAGAGGGAGCTCAGGAGAAAGACATTGCAGGATACATGGCCAACAAACAGACCGATCTGATGGTGCCTGGCATAAAACACAGGTGGTGCCAAACAACATTTGTTGAATAGCTGATTCTCTCCAGGCCTTTAGGGCTTCATCTTTTAATTTCATGACCCGCAATAATGTGCCCCCTCTTTTTTTTCTAAAGATTTTATTTATTTATTCATGAAAGACACACAGAGAGAGGCAGAGACATAGGCAGAGGAAGACGCAGGACCCAATCCCAGGACCCCAGGATCGTGACCTGAGCTGAAGGCAGACGCTCAACCACTAAGCCACCCAGGTGTCCCTAATATGCCCCTTCTGAGGCAAATTCTCCCGGCGCCCACACTTTACCTCCTGTCTTGACCGGCAGCCCCTGTCACCACCTCCTTTTGTCCCCTAACACACCCACACCAGCACAGAGCTATTCTTTTTAAAAATTATCTATTTATCCATCTACCTATTTTTTTAAGATTTTATTTATTCATGAGAGACACACAGAGAGAGGCAGAGACATAGGCAGAGGGAGAAGCAGGCTCCCTGTGGGGAGCCCATTGCAGGACTCGATCCCAGGACCCCGGAATCATGACCTGAGCTGAAGGCAGACACTTAACCACTGAGCCACCCAAGTGTCCCCCCATCTACCTATGTAGCATATTTTTGCTATCAGAGTCATTTGTTGGGCAGCCCCGGTGGCGCAGCGGTTTAGTGCCGCCTGCAGCCTGGGGTGTGATCCTGGAGACCCGGGATTGAGTCCCACATCGGGCTTCCTGCATGGGGCCTGCTTCTCTCTCTGCCTGTGTCTCTGCCTCTCTCTCGCTCTCTCCGAATGAATAAATAAAATCTTTAAAAAAAAAAAAGTCATTTGTTGAGCAGAACAAGGTCGAAACTCAAGTACAAGTTTATCTCACTCCCTGGGTCCCTCTCAGGGTCTCGATTTGGGGGGTCTCCTCTACCTCCATCTCAGTGGTTAGGCTGTAAGGCTCTGTAATAAGGCTCTGCCACTTATTAGCCCTGTGACCTGTGTCCAGGTGTTGAACCATCCGGTCTGTTTCCTCAACTGTAAAAATGGGGATGATGACAGTACCTCAACCTAGGTGGAGTTTAACATAACACCTAGTCCATCATATGTGCTCTTTGCTAAAGAACAAAGCGTTGCTAAAATAATCCTTCTGCTTCTCTCCCACAAAAGGCTCTCAAATTTGTTCATCTTTAAATGAAAATTGAGCTGCAAGTATGTGGCAGACACTGGATCTACAGCAAGGATCAACCTAGACACAAATCCTTGTTTTTACAGCTTGACATTTTGCCAGAGAGGCAAAAATATATGCCCACAAACAAATAGATATGTTAAGGATAAGTGCTATGAGGAAAAATAAAGGAGGGGAAGAGAGGCGGGTCTGGGACGGGGTGGGAGCTGCCTGCCAAGGTGACATCTGAGCAGACACATAACTGAAGAGAGGAGAGCCATGGGGATAGACTGGAGGAAAGGATTCTTGGCAGAGGGAACAGTAAGTGCAAAGGTCCTGAGGTACAAATGTCCTTCCTTGGCACGTTCCAAGAAGACTAGGGAAGCCAATGTGCTAGTGCAGCCAAAGCAAGGGAGAGGGGGACAGGGGTATAGGAGGAACAGGGGCCAGGTCACTCTGGGCCTTGTGGGGCACAGTGAGGGCTTCGCTTCACTCTGAGTGAGGGAAAAGCCAGTGAGGGGAAAGGTATCCTTTTCTTACCAGAAGAGTATAGGTTACTTCCTTTAACTTCATACCATGAGCTTCATGGGAGGCATCTCCTCACTGGAAGTAAGAAAACAATCCAAATGACAAGGGAGACCAGGTAAACAACGTGTGTCCCACTCACAGAAGGGAATGCTTTGTCACTGTTTAAGCAATGAGTGCACTGCATGCACTGATGGGGGGGGGATTATTTATGGGACAAAATGGAGTGGGAGGAGTGCATCTACCCATAACACGTGTATGTGGGTGTATAGCCATAAAGTAAAAAGTCTACACATCGACAGTGGCGATCTGATGGATGGGTTTGAAGTATTTTATTTATTCATGAGACACACACAGAGAGAGGCCGAGACACAGGCAGAGGGAGAAGCAGGCTCCATGCAGGGAGCCTGATGTGGGACTCAAACCAGATCCCAGGATCAGGCTTTCAGCCAGAGGCTGAAGCTCAACCGCTGAGCCACTCAGGCGTCCCAAACCAAAGTATCTTTAAACTGACATGATCGTAAGCATTTTTTTTTTCAAAGATAAAAAATGAAACATCCCAGATGCTTGGGTGGCTCAGTGGTTGGGGGTCCGCCTGTGACTCAGGGCTTGAGTCCTGGGATCAAGTCCCGCATCAGGCTCCTCGAAGGCAGCCGGCCTCCCCCTTTGCCTATGAGCTGGGATTTGAATAAATAAATAATATCTAAATAAAATCTAAAAAGAAAGAATAAATAAATAAAATCTTAAAAATATTCTCATGAATAAATAAAATCTTAAAAAAGAATAAAGAGAGCTCCAAGTCTACCAAGCATCCAAGCCCCAGGTTCTAGATCATTTAAACTACTGGGAGGGGAGGCGGGTTGCGGGAGCAGGGGGGCCGGCCCTCACTCAGCCCGGGAATCCTGGCCCCCAGCCCCCTCCTCCCTCCCCTAGATCCAGGAGCGCAGCCGTCCCGCTCCCGCGTCCAGGCACCGATCCCTGCTCGCCCAGCGCAGGACCAGCCTCTCATTCTCCACCACGCGTGCGCGGCCCCGGAACGCCCCCTGTCAATCTCCGCGCTGGCCGCGCCCCCACCCCGCGCCGGGTCTCCGTGGGGGTCAGCCCCGCCCCTCGCACCCGCCTCCGCGCGGCTGCCGCGCTGGCAATTCCAGTTGCCTCTGGGTCTGGCCCCGTCCTCGTGCGGGGTCCTGCCCCTTTCCAGCCCGCCATGGCTGCTGTCCTCGCATTGCCTGATGCCCGTGCCAGGACAACGGGGCCCGATATCCCACTCCTCCTTTTGTCCGCCTCCAGGGACAACATCGGACGGTCCGCTCGGGAAGATTTTAGCGAAAACAACCGTGATTCGCTTCCCCAAGTGCCAAAGGGGGGGTCCCGGCCCCGGCGCGCGTGCTGGACGCCTCGGGGCGGAGCCCGGGCGAGCGCGTGTGGCGGGCCTTGCGAGCGGCGCGCACTATAAAGCGGGACTCGAGGCCACCCGCGCACGCTTTGGAGCGAGTGAGGGGCTGGTGAGCTGCGTTTGGCCTCTTGGCCCCTTTCCGTCTGTGCGGGTGGGCGTTGGGGTCTGGGCCGCCCTCATCCGGAGGCGCCCCGGGGCTGCGGCGGGGCGGCCACGCCAGGGCGGGGACGGAGCCAGGGCCCCTGGGAGACCCCGGCGCGCCCTCAGAGGCAAGCCGGGGTCCTGTGCAGAGCGGGCGGTGGCGGCCCGAGGGGAGGCCTCCTGCCGCCGGAGCGCGCCAGGGCCTCCGGGGCCACAGCGCCTTTGCACCGCAGCCGGGCTGCGCCATCTCTGCTTCCCACGTCGCAGGGCTCCGCCATCTTGGCCTTTTTTCTTGGGGGGCGGAATGGGGGAGGGGCGGAGGGCGCGTGTGACCCTTGAGTTCTGCTCTCTGAGGTTTTCCACGCCTATGCTGGCTACATGTGTTTTCCTCGGGCAGTCGCTGTTTTTACCGATTCCACGTGGCTGACGTTCTGTACAACCTAGAACAAAGGTGTTGGAGGGGGGAGAGGCGGGATCTCGGGGTTTCGAAGGAGTAAGGGGGAGCGGAGCCTCGAAATGAATTACCGGGTTGTTTCTGAGAACCACGTGGGTGTGGCCTTAGGAGAAAGCAAGTGGGGCATTTGCCCTCTGGAGTCAGGATGACACGGCCCCTCCGAATACCAGAGTTGGTGTTCGCTCCCCGCATCAGTTCTGTGAAACGTTACTTCTGGGCTAGTTGGCCCTGGGGTCTCGGACGCCCGTCCCCTGAGTGCCGAGAAGGCCCAGCCCCCGGGCAGCTGGCTCGTGTTCTGTCTCCCAACCACCACCCACCAAAAATTCTGTCTAGCGGAGCCTGCTGTCCCTTCAGGCAGCCACCTGGAATACCGCGGGCTTCACCCTAACTATTGGCATGTCGCGAGGGAAGGATTTTTCTCCATCCCTGGCGCGCCTTCTCGCAGTTGTCCGATGTATTCCTCTTTCGTGTTTTATCATTAAAATCCTCAAGCGTAGCCAGGAACTAGCCAGCAGTTTCGCACTTGTAACATTTTGCCATGTTTGCGCTTTTTTTTTTCCTTAAGATTATATTTATGTATTCATGAGACACGGGCAGAGGGGGAACCAGGCTCCCACTGGGGATCCCAGGACGCCGGGGTCACGCCCTGAGCCTAAGGCAGACGCACAACCGCTCAGCTACCCAGGTGTCCCATGTTTGCTTTCTTTGCGCTTTGTGTGTGTGTTTTGAAAGCACGTTTTGAATCTCACCCAATATCGTTAATACTTTATCTCCAAAATGATGCTGTCTCCTGTGTGCTTTGTGTTTATAGAGCGGGAGTCCTCTCCAAAATGTCTTCCTCTGCTGATTTGTTCCACAGTGGTTGCAGTAAAGGGTCCCTGGTTGTTGTATGTGCTGCTTATATCCTAGGGGTTTTTTTTTCCCCTAGAATAGCTCCTTCCTTTTTATCTCCCAATAGGTTCTTCCAAGGGATGTGCATTTTAGCCACTTTCACTGTTTCGAGTGACTAGCAAGGGTAGCTGAATGGTGAAAATCTGTAAAGCTGGGCAGGGGGTGATAGACACTGGGTTTTCTCCATGTAGTGGGTTTGGACAGTCCCCTATGGACCTGTGACCCTGGGGAGGTGGTGTATCCTGTGTGTCTCCATGGGGAGAGTTGGGGGTTTTCATACCTTCCTAATAGATTTTGTGTTTCCCAGTCTTTGAGTGCAGTTAGTTTGGCCTCCATTCCTGAAGATGATTGGCCTTGAGACTGGTTGTAGTGGGGACCGGGCCTCCCATGATGTTCAGCACTGGCCTCCTATCACCCCTGAGGATGCAGTGCCTCCCAGGACCTTTGACACCTGGGGATCTGAGAGGCCCTGGTTTTGAGGTCTCTGGACCCCTCCCTGCCACAGACTGTTTCTTCCTCCATCCTCACCAAGTACTTCCTGTGTTACAGGTGTATCTTCAAGCTGAGGGACCACCCACTACCACTCCCATCTTGGTGAGAACCCTTGCTTCCACTCCCTAGCCCCACCCCACCCCCACCCCCAGTCTAAAAAACTTTGATTTGGGATGATTTCACATCAGATTTCTCTGGGACCTAATTTATGTGCCAACATTTGTGCTGGGGATTTACATGCAAATCCCAGTTCATTTATAGCAGTGGAAATCTAGCCAGAATGGGCCTGGGTCCAAATCCCAGCTCTGCTGTTCATGGGCTTAGAGAACTAGTCAAGCAATGGCTCTCCTGAGCCTCAGTTTCTATATCTGTAGAGCAGTTTCTATATCTATATATGTTAGGGGCGTATATGGGCCTGAATCCTCCGCACGGTTGGGAGAGGGGCAGTGATGTTTCCTGCTTTCAAAGGTAGGGTCGAATTGAAGAATACAAGGATTGTGGAAAGAAAATAAACGTGTGTTTATGTTTCAAGAAAAAGGACTAATCCGAAATCTAGTTTTCAGAGTCAGCAGAAGAAAAGAAACAAGCTGGCAGCATTTATCACTGTTGATAACAGGGTTTTGTAGATTGTATCTTGAAGCAGAGCTTGTCTCAAGAATCCTGTGTGCAAAAAAAAAAGAATCCTGTGTGCATAAACTGATACAGTTGTTAAAGTAATCCTTCATTTACACAAAACCATTGTGTAAACCATTCTCCATTTATCTGGAGAATGTTTCTCAAGTGTTTCAAAGAACTAAATCATAAAATGGGTGTAAAGACCTATTATCTAAAAAGAAACAGGCTGTTCCTAGGGTGTCAGGAACAGAAAGAACATTGGCTGTGGTGATAATAGGACTGGGAGTGTATTCTCTGGGGTCCTTGGAGGTTTCAACTCTTGCTGACAGGCACTTTAAGGAGGAAAAGCTCCTTTCTGTGATGGGTGAGCTCAGACTGCAGATCAGGAGTACCATTCTGAGGGCCTGAGGTGTCCCCTGTAGAGCTCTGAACGGTCGCTGCTGCTGAGAAGGAAGATCCGGGACAGTGGGGTAGGAAGCTGCCATTTGTATGGCGGGGATGATGAGGGGAGGAAACAAGAACAGAACTGGAGGCTTTGGAAGATGCACAAGGAGAACAGGCTTGAGGTGAGAGCAGAACAGATGTGGGAGTGTGTTCAGTAGGGTGCTTCTTGGAGCTGAGCAGAGGAGGGAGGACCCCCTTCACCTCACTGGTGTGCCAGGCAAATTTCTTCCCTTTTTCCAGGAGGAGAAACAGCCCCGGAGTTGGGGGCTGTGGGGTCAGGTGCTGAAGGCAGTAGCTGCAGATCATACAAGTGGCACCCAGGAATGAGCCACAGTGAGGGGTGGTCAAGAAGAGAGGAGGTGGTGGAGGGGTATGGCATCAAAAGTCATGTGACACCCCAATGGCCAGGTATTGGTCATTTGTCCTACCTGGATGAGCTCTTGCTGTCGTTCCCCTTAGGACTGGAGACAGGTGGCTTTGGGACCTGAGTGAGGAGGAGAACAAGAGCATCGGGGCCCCTGTGATGTCCAGCACTGGGCTCTGACCTCCCCTGAGGACACAGTGCCCCCCAGGGACCTTTGACACCCAGGGGTTCTGAGGGGCCCCACTCTGGGGAGGGAGGAGTGGAGGTCCATGGTTGCCACTCCCCAATGACCTGCTCTTCCCCCTCTCTGACCCGTTCCTGTCTGCAGGTGGTTCCCCCAGGAGTCCCAGGCCCCCACCGTTCCTGTCCTTGGTAAGAACAAGAGAGGCTTTGCTCTCAATACCATAATAATAATAAATTTATCATAAAATCTGTAGGTCATGGTACTATAAAAGCAAATGCTGAGCATTTACTCAGAGCTGGGCCTAGTGCCAAGCACTAAATTGACCTAACTTCTCACAGTATCCCTAGGAAGCGGGGGTGGCAAGAAGAGTTGGTTACTGCAGAGGTCGCAGTAACGCTCACTGTCACAGCTTCTGAAGGGGCTGTGCTTGGGACCCCCATGATGTCCAGCACTGGGCTCTGACCTCCCCTGAGGACACAGTGCCCCCCAGGACCTTTGACACCTGGGGATCTGAGGGGCCCCACTCTGGAGGGGGGGAGCTCTAGGGGGGGTGGCTGTTTTCCCACCTGATGACTTCTGTCTTTCCCTGAAGCTCCTGTGGCCACACCCCTCCGGGCTTCCTACAGTTCCCTGCAGGGGACAGCTGTGATCATGGCCGAGAGAGCCCTGGCGCCTACCCAGATAGGGCGGGGGGACCGTTACTACACATACACCGAGCTCCTGGCCATCTCGCGGCGCTTCAAGCAGAACCCCAATGAGCTCATGATCACCTGGATCCTGCGGGTGTATGACCAGGGAGGCCCAGCCCTGTCCCTGAATTCTGGAGAGCTAGCCCTGCTGGGTGACCTGACCAGCGATGCCATCTTCAACTACCGCTGTAAGACCCTGCGGGGTGGCTGCAAGACGCTGCTCACCTGGCTGCTGCTGGCCTGGCGCCAGCGCTGGGAATCCTTCCTACACTTCGAGGCCACCGAGCTGCCCTTCCGCCCCTGGACCACCATGGAGGAGGGCATCCAGCTGGTGAGGGAGCTGGGCATGCTTGACTGGATCTACCGTGAGTCACCATCACCTCCTGCAGCAGATCAGGGGCCCAGGCCTGCGCCCGAGGATGTGCCCTTCACACAGGGCCTCCAGCGGCGCCTGCTGACAGCCGCACCCTCTGAGCTGCGGCTCTCACTGGTCAGCCTGCTGGTCAAGGGCATGACGGTGCTGGAGGCAGTGATGGAGATCCAGACCATCGCCGATGTGGGCCTGCTCTGGCGCCAGAGCCAGCCAGGCCGAGCCAAGCTCATGTTGGGGCCCAACCCGACACGCAAAGATCTCATGGGCTGGCTGCTGAGCCATGGCGTGCCCAAGGAGAGGGTGGACAAGCAGCCCACCAAGGTCCTCCTGGAGCTGTACATTAAAGAGGCCAAGCGCAGCCGCAGCCACCCTGCCTACATGCTGGGGGAGGAGCAGCCCCCACCACCCCCCTACTCAGACCAGGCCTGTGGGGAGGAACCACCTGTGCCCGTGCGTCATGACTAGGCCTCCCAGGCCTGGTCTTCCAGATGGTTCAATTCCAGGGGAGACACAGTCTGAGCCAGTGCCTCCCAAGCACCGGCAGCATGGACTGAGGACTGGCCCATCTGCCTGTTCTCCAGCTTCCCTGGGGCAAACTGCCCCATTACTGTATTTGAGGTTCCCAGAAGAAAGGAATGTTCCTTGCCTCCTGGCTACCCTACAGGTGTCTCCAGCCAGAGCATTGGAGGCCAGCAAGCTAGCTGGTGGCCCTGGGTGCCTTATTTCCCCAGGGCACAACCTGCTCACCTGCTCTGTTGAGGTCTGGTACATTTCAATTTCAGCCTGATTAATTGGCACACAGGGTGGGCACCCAGCCCTCTGCCACACGGGCCCCCAAAGCACTACAGGCCAAGTGGGGAGACCCCACAGCCCATGACATGAAAGCACCTTGAAATTTGCACCCTTTTTCTTAAGGTATTTTTAAATGCAGTGTTTTTATCTAATAATTTAAGCATATGCAACACTTTGGTTTTAACGGATGCTTTGTTCTCTTGGAATGGTGTTTCTCTTAAGACTTTTCCGATTCCTTTCCCTTTTAAAGTGGACTTTTGCTGTTTGCCCACCTGGAGAGGGGGCAGCCAGCCCCATCTGATTTCTCTAAGTGGATGTGTCACCTCTGACCAGCCAGTGTCTGTCACAACTGGGTTAAAAGTGTCAGCACCAAAAAAAAAAAAAAAAAAGTGTCAGCACCAAGAATCAGGTTCATGACAGATGGCCACCATGGCAGGCCATGCTAGGCACATTGCACTAATTAAAAAGCGTGAGCATTGCTGTGTGTGGACTGTGGTGTCTGACTGGGTTTGTCGTCCTGGTGTGAAGCTGAATCCAGAGCCCTCCAGGGTGAAGGTAAGGATCATGCACAGCGGCCTCAGGGAAACTACCATCTCTGCCTGGGCCATTCCAGCATGCTGAGAAGGCTGGGCTCCTACTTGGGCCGCTCACAACTAGAACTTTTGGGTCTGAATGATGCCCCTCCACCCAGAAGTGCGTGGAGGCGTTCTGAGGCCCTGTGATCACTCCATACCTGCAGGGGCAATGATGGGCAGGGCCCTATGAATTACTGAGTCCCTGCCCCCTACCCAGAGATGCTATCAAGGAGGGAAGTTGCAAGCCTTTCTAAGCTATTAAGACGGCTGCTGGCCCCAGTCCAACCCCACCCCAGCCATTTCCACCACCCATTCCAAGGAGCCTTGCACCTTACTCTGTCCAGAAGGATATTTGGGGTCCTGGTGGTTAGGAGTAGCTATTGGCTATAAGCCCCCACCTCACCTCTGACCACCTCTCAACTGTTCCATCTAATAGGTACCTGCTGCACTCCAGGCTCCTCACTGATAGAACAGTGTGTCCACACAGACCCAATGACAGGTATGACCCTTGGTGCCATGCTTTGGGATGTGGCCAGGGACAGGGCTGGTACCCCAGATTTGGCCTCAGTGCCTGCTGGCTTTATTAGTAGGTGTGCAATAGCTTTTCTTAATCTTGAGCACTGTCCTACTCTGTGCTTGGGATGATAGGAACCCTGTCTGTACTGTCTGACCAGTAGGGCAGCCACCAGCCACGTGTAGCCAGTCTGAATTGTGGCCAGTGCAGCTGAGACCTGAATTTTCCATGTTATTCAAATAGCCACATGGCAGCCAGTGGGTATTGCAGCAGATAGCACCCAAGTGAGTCCAAACCCATAATGGCCTGTGCTGCATTGAGCAGCACTGAGCCCCACCTGCTCTGCTGGCTTCCAGGAGATTAACAGCCAGGGTTGCTGGGTCTGATGAATTAGTCCTGGCTCTGCCAAATGAGGGAAGCATAGAGGTGGGTCACTTGAGTCATGGCCTCCACCTTGCCTGTGGCTCTGGGCCCTGCTCTTGTGAGCTCTCACTCTACAAGGCTTGCCTGACCTGTCCCCTGCTCCCAGAGGATGGACAGTAAGGTGCCACCAGTCCCTACAGCATTGAGGGCTAGCAAGGGTCACCGCAGTCCTGTCCTGACTCTCAGGCCGGGTCACCATAGAGTGTGCCCCACAGGGGCTAACTGAGGAGGTGTACGCATCGCATGTGCTGACATACTGTGCACTCCTCTGCATGGATAAAAGTGTGTGAGTACAGACACCCAAACACATCAGACACACCTTCACTTACCAATAGGGACTGCACTCCTACCCCATGCACGTGTGTGCATGGAAATGGGTCACATGGATGTGTGCGTATGTGTGCTAATGTATAGGTGCAGCCACCCTGCATGTACCCATATATCAATGCAGAAACATTCACACGTGTCTGTACAAATGTAAACACATGGGCCACATGTGCAAAGTGCCCTTAATGCAGGCCTACACACGTGTGTGCACACAACTTGCCACTTCCAGGCCAGGGAGCCCTCCCCTCATTTCCCACAGAAATGGGCGCACACAGTAAGTCTCGGAAGCCAAAGCAGCAGGTGAGCAGACGTGTTGGAATGCAATGCCAGCTGTGGGAGAGGGGGTGCCTGGTTTCCCAGCTCACACGGGGCCCCCCAAGGCCCGCAGGCAGCTGGGTCTCCAGGCCAGCAGGCCCAGCACCATGCTGAGTGCTGCCAGCACTGCCACTGCCCCAGCCAGCAGGGGCACCACAGTGGCTGTGGGGAGAACATGGGAGTGTGAGTCTTGGGACTGGGGTCCCCCCACGCTCCCATCCCAACGCCAATGGCCGTCACCTGCAGGGGTGGCAGGCTCAAGGGAGCCATGGCAGGGGACCCCATGAGCCGGAGGCCGGGCCGGGGCGGTGAGCTGGCGGAAGCGGCCTAGTGGGCAGGCGCCTGGGCACCCGGGAAGGCTGAGGGGCAGGGGCAGGCCGGTGGAGTCGTTTCGGTAGAAAAGAGAGATGGTGATATTCCTGGAGGGAGACAGGAGGTGGTAACACCCAGGCCCCTCCTTACCTTCCCCACCACTGATATAAACCTGAAAGAGTAGCCAAACGGAGACACTGGGCTCCTGCCTCCTCACCTGTCAACTTCCTGCCATCCTGCACAACTCCCCCTCCACCTGGGACCGGATCTCTCTTCTTGAGACAGTTCTGTCCTGCCCATTCCCAGGCGCCACACCCTCCTTACCCTGCATCTTCGTCCGGGTCCCCAAGGCGCCTCCGGAATTCAAAGCCGAGGCAGGCAGCATACGGTGGGGTGTGCCCGTCATAGAGACCCAGGGCTCCCTGGAGGGCCAGCAGAGTGCTGTCGTGCTGCAAGTGGATCCCAGGGCTGAGACAGGGCTCCTCTCTGATGTCTCCTCTCTCCTGATCTCTAGACTTGTGCATCTAGCTGCCTCCCAGATGTCCCCCAGATCTCTTAGGACCAACCCACCTCCCAAATCGACTCACCCTGGAGGCAGTCCGTCCCACCAGTTACAGGGAATCATTTAATGAACATTGGTCAGAGAGATGCAAAAATGTGATGGGGCAGCTTGATTAAACAGCTTGTCCTTCCAGAAGAGCTAAATTATCTTACAACCCCATCACTTCCCTCCTTTCAGACTGTGTACCTCTAGTGTATGGTCTGAGAGTATGGTTTGGAGATATCAGTTACCCAAGGCAGTGGGCTGAAGTTCCATTGAGACCACCCCACCAGCTCTTCCTCACCCACATTGCTATCTGCCATCCCCCTCATCCCTGTGCCCAGAGGCACTGCCTCCCTTCCCAAAGACTCACAGCTGAGTACATAACCATCTTGAGGGGCAGTGCCAGGCGCTGGACCCGAGAGAAGTTGGCAAGAATGGCATCCAGCAGGATCCCTGAGAGGGCAAGAACAGAGTGCTGAAAATCCCGTAGCGGAAGGCGCTTTGGCCTCCCAACCTCCCAGCCCCACATCTCACCCCCTGTCAGCTGGGCCTTCTCAGCTGCTCGGGGTGGACCCACATGGGCCCCAATATCCAAAGCTGAGATCTGGGCTAGGGTCCGGAGGACATTCGGGGAGGCCCAGGATGGGAGGGGAAGACCATGGGCTTGCTGGAGAGAGACAGAGAAGACAAAGTGACCAGGACATCCCGAGCTCCCCTCACACACCCCGGGCCTGCGCTGTCCGCCTTAGCTGCAGTCCTCTCTCCTACCCTTCCTCCGAATCCCTCATGTGCTCGGTCTGGAAGCACCGAGCTTAGGAAGTTATGGCCAATAGCAATCATTAATTAACAATAATGATCATCACCCCACAGCCCAGGAGCCTTCACGCACGGAGCCAGAGGTGTTTCAAGCTTCAGATGCTTTGGAATCTAGAAGGGCCCCATGGTGGCAACACCATCTCCCTCAGAACACATCCAAGCGGGGGCTGGGCAGCCCCCTTAATTGCACACCTTGCTATTCCCACTGTGCAAGTAGGGTAATTTTTACAGAATGGGGTAAGCAAAGACTATCTGAAGAGCATCATGCCCATTCACGTCAGCTCCTGCTGCTCAAATTTTGGTTCTGGGAGCTTCCCCCCAAGAGCCCAGGAGCCTCAAGCCTCCCTGCAGGCCTCACTGTGTGCCGGGCACTATCCTAAGCATAGCCTGTGGGTTGACCTGTTGTGATCCTCACAGAAGCCCCAAGGGGTGCTGATAAGGGTGTTGTCATCTCCACTGTGCAGATGGGCAAACAGGCACCAAGGTTTAAGTACTCGCTTGAGGGAACGCAGGTAGTGAGCAGCAAAGCTGGGATTTGAATCTCAGTGCCCTTAATCATTGGGCTGGGGGGTGGGGCGGTGGGCTCACCTGGCACATCAGCGTGTCCAGAACCTTCCACGCCCTGCGGAGTGGCTCTCCGACCAATGACAGCCCCGTGTAGTTCTCAAGGTGAGTCAGGAAGTCCTGCGTGCACCGGGCTAGATGAGTCCGCCGGGACTCCTCGCCCATCCCTGTCGCACCCCCCATGCCCATGCACCCACTCACCCCACACCCTTCCCTACCCCAGCCTGCCCCATGGCCCGCTCACTGTCCAGCCCTCCAGGGCAGTCTGGTACTCCGTAGCTTCCGTGGCCTCTCTCAGCAGCTCATGGTATCGAGGACAGCTGCGTGTGGGGAACCTCAGCAGCTGGGGAAAACTGAGGCTCAGAGGGGACAGCATGACTGGGACCCCACAGTCACAGCACATGGGGAGATGGGGCTCTGAAGCCCTCCTTGTCCAGATCTCTCTCTTAAAAGTACATGGTACCCCCCCAACCTGGCTGTACAGCATGGGGATGGTGGCTCACCCTGCCCAGATAGCTCTGCGCGGGGAGGGTCTCATTTGCTCTCAGTCATTGGCTTCCCCCACCTCGGGGGCTCTGTCCCCCTCAAGCCTCCCACCCCCTGCACCTATCCAGCCCCCTGACCTTGTCCTCAGTCACCGGCACCGTGTGCACAGGGATGGGCCTCCAAGCAGCCTCTGGGCGCCCTGGGGCAGCCTCGGGAAATAGCCCCGCCAGGTTGGCCTGAGCGCTCTCCAGCGTGCGGTCAAAGTCAGTGCTGCGAACATACACCTGAGGTGGCGGGGAGAAGGCAGGCAAGGGGACTCGTGTTGGGTCGGAGGTTGGTCAGCTGCAGCAGCAAACCAAAAGCTTCGGGTTCAGTTCAGGGTCAAAGGTTGGGTGCTGGGAGTCAAAGCTCAGGGTGAGCTGGAGTGTCTGGTCTTCTGTAGTGGAAGGTGGGATCAGGCGTCAGAGGTCAATTTCAGGAGCCGTCGGGTTGGAGGTCAGAAGTTGGGCAGACATGGGGTTCAAAGGGATCAGTTGCATCGATGAAAGAAAGGAAGATCAGAGTTGCTAGTGACCAGAATTTGGGGTTCAAGTTTAGAAGGACAAAGTGGGCCCAGGGGTCAGTGCCTGTCTCTCAGGGGTCAGGCATCAGGAGGAACAATCCTAATCAAGGGATATCCAAAGACAGAGGAGGACACAGGAAAGAGAACTCAGATTTGATGGAAAATAGAGATAAAAGATTAGAGCTAAGGAGGGCAAATTAAACCGACAAGGGTCAAAGTCCCAGCCAGGCAAGTTTTGGAGTTAGAAACCAGAGGTGAGAGAGGCTGGTTGGAGTTGGTGGGAGTCAGAAGACAGAGGTGGAGGCCAGAAAGTAAAGTCAGAGTTGATAGAGGCCTGAGGTCAGAGGTGAAGCTTGATGACTCCTATTTAGATGGGGTCAGAGGTCAGCGTAAATTAGTTGATGGTTTGGAGGTCAGAAATCAGATATGGGGTGCAAGTCAGGTTGTTGGAGTTCGAAGGCCAGAGGTAGAAGCCCACGGTGAGTGTTGGGGGCAGTGGAAGTCAGAGGTGAGAGGTCAGGAGGCCAGGAGGGTCCTCGTTGGCAGTACCTCCTCCCGCCGATACTCCGGGCTCAGAAAGGCCTCGTAGCGGCTCCTCAGGAAGCGTCCCAGCTCCAGCTGCTGGCGGACCCCCTCCTGAGGATGGAGCGAGCCTCAGCGGACCCCCTCCCCACCCTCCTACTCCTCACCCACACCCCTAGCTTCTCACCGTAGTCAGCTGGCCCAGGCCTCTCGGCCACAGAGCAGTGATGGCCTCCTTGTGTGGGTCGGTGGGGTAGGAAGCCAGCGGGGCCCGGTCGCCGTGGCGGAACACCTGAGGACAGGGCCAGGTCAGGGCCGGCCTGGGGGAGCTGAGGGGCCAGGCCGGGGCAGGGGACACCTCACCACAGCCACAAACACCAGGGGTCCTTCTGTCAGGGCTTGGGGCGGCGGTGGCAGCAGCAGGAGCAGGAGCAGGAGAGGTCCAACGGGGAGGCCCCAAAACCCTGGCCTGGCCATCTCCAAACAGCCCAGACGCTGAGCTCAGCCCACTGTCTATGCCGCAGCCCCACCTGCTCATTACCCCTGCCTCAGCACCCCCCGAAAAGCAGGTCCCGGCATGCCTCCCCCCAGGAGCCAGGGTGGCCTCCTGGGATCCAGCTCCCCCCAGGGCCTTTGACGGCCTTGGATTAGCCAGTGGATTAACGTGTTTCATCCTCACTCTACCTCTGCCAGAGGTTGATATGGTTATCACCATCCCCATCATGCAGATGGGGAAACCGAGGCACAGGGGGGTTAAGTAATTTGCCGGAGGGAGCATAATAAGCAGAGGGTGGCAAAGCTGGATTTGAACCAGGGGCCCTTAACCTGGGTGCAAAAGGAGACCAAGACCAACACACATACCCAGACCCACATTCCAGACACATTCTCTGCTTTCTCCTCCCTCCCCTCAGCCCAAGTTCTGTTTTTTCCTATTCTCACCCCTTCAATGTCGGAGCTCTTTGAAGCTCCCTTGGGCCTCTGAGAGATGTCACCTTTCCCCAGTGTCACCCACAACTGGCCCAAGCCAGCATGTCCCATGCAGTGGAACGCCCAGATCCTGGATTTGGATTTGGATAGGCTGGATTCCAATCCTTTTTTTTTTTTTTTTTTAATTTATGATAGTCATCACAGAGAGAGAGAGAGAGAGGCAGAGACACAGGCAGAGGGAGAAGCAGGCTCCATGCACCAGGAGCCCGACGTGGGACTCGATCCCGGGTCTCCAGGATCGCACCCTGGGCCAAAGGCAGGCGCCAAACCGCTGCGCCACCCAGGGATCCCTGGATTCCAATCCTAGCTTCACTGTTTATAAGCTGTGCAACTTTGGGCAAGTCACTGCACCTCTCTGTGCTTCCTCATTCATAAAATTCATAAAACAGGAACAAGTGCAATCTGTACGTCAGAGTTGCTTTGAGGATTAGTGAGTTCCAAGCGCAGTGTCACCCCGTCCGATCTCAGCTGGGAACACGTGTTCATACAGCAACTCAGCATTTTAGCCATTCTGCGCATGTCCATGAGTGACAGAGAGGGCAATCAGTATGCATTTGGGGATACCAAAGTATTTAGCAAGTAGGCAAATTTGCAAAAATGGAATGAGGGCATTGGTGATGACATGGGGTTTGAGACAAGAGCCACTCATTATTTCCCTCCCAGTTTTGGTGGGTGGCAACTTTGGGAGTGGCTAGCTAGCTAGCTAAGTGGCCTTGGCTTAGGGTCCTCACCAGATCATAGTCTGTGGGCTGGGGCTACAGTCATTTGAAAATTTCTTTAACTTTTTTTTTAAAGATTTTATTTATTTATTCATGAGAGACACACAGAGAGAGGCAGAGACAAAGGCAGAGAGAGAAGCAGGCTCCCTTCAAGGAGCCCGATGCGGGAGTCGAACTCCGGACCCCGGGTTCACGACCTGAGCCAAAGGCAGACACTCAACCACTGAGCCACCCAGATGACCCTCATTTGAGTACTTGAGTGAGGCTGGAAGAGCTGCTTCTAAGCTCATCAGCGTGGCTGCTGGCCAGGGGCCTCAGCTCCCCACCTCCTGGCCCGCGCTGGCTTCTTCCACAGGGACAGCAGTGTCTTTTGTAGCCACGCCCCCAGAAGTCCCCAACACTATTTCCAGCCTAAACTGCTTCGTTTTCACAGAGCAGTTCTGTCCAATGAGGGAGTGAGTGGCCTACAGGGGCATCGATCACCAAAAAGTGAGAATCACAGCATGGCTGTCTCAGACAGTGTCCCATCCATGGCAGTGGCAGTGTGCTTTAAACAAATAAAGATGCCTCTTCAGGGGCACCACAGCATGGCTCACTGGCATGCTCACTCTCCTCAGCCTGCTTCCTGAGTCTCCCCAAACTCATAACCCCCAAGGTGATGGTATTGGGAGGTGGGGCCTTGGGAGGTGATTAGGTAGTGAGGGAGGAGCCCCCAGGAATGGGATCAGGCCTGTCTTCAGCTGGGTCTTTGCTCCCTGCCCTCTGGATAAGGACTGGGCCCAGCAGGAACTCTGAGGATGATTTGCCTAAGGTTACTCCAGTCACAGGTGCCCTAGTTGGGATGCAAAACTGTCCAGCAGGACGTCCCTGCGCTGCACCAGGCTGCGCCCGGGCTCCCATCTCTGGGCATCTCTCTGAGAGCAGAAACCTGAAGGCAGAGCGTCACCTCATCCGACCTCATCAGGGAATCCGTGTGCAACCAGCAGCTCAACATTTTAGCCGTTCTGTGCATATCCAGGAGTGACCGCGAGAGGGCACCGAGTATGCACTTTGGGGATGACATAATTTAGCGAGTAAGCGAATTCACAAACATGGAATCTGTGGGTCATGACATTTGATGGTACTTGGTTTTTCTCCCCTTATATTTCCGAGAAGTTGGTTCTAAAGGCCTAATGGACAGAGAGTTAGATGTCTGTGATACTAGTGGGAGGACTGTTGAAGTCTCCGGCGCTGTCCCTAGGTCTGTGCCCCACAGGTGGGGAAGTTGGCACCACCACCGCTGCCACTGCCCCCACCCCCAGAACTGGTGACGAGACTCTGGAATGCCCAGTCCAACTGCTGCTTCTCTCAACTTTGTGTCTGGCAGACGGTGAGGAAGGAAATTTGGCCTGGGCCACCTGCAGGCTTCCAGCCTCCCCCCTGCTCCAGTACACTGACACTCAGAGCTGACTCAATGCCTCCCCTGTTCACACCCTCCCATGCCTCCCCAGCCCCCTGGGGTGGGTAGGTGGGGGACAAACTCCTCAGTGTAGCAATGGAGGTGTGGATTCTCCAATCTCAAATGTTCCAATCTCAAGTTCAGATACTGCATGTAACATTCTGCACCCCCAGTGTCCCCTCTACCCAGAATGCCCTTCTCTGGTCACCACGGCCACCATTCTGGTCTCCCAAGCAACCCCTCTTAGGTTCTGGTGGCTGATCTGGCCTCACTGGCTCAGAATCCAGGAAGGGAAGAGGAAGGTCAAGCAAACACAGAGCTCAAGACCATGACCATGAACTTTCAGGAAGTGAGGAGGGGGCAGTCTGGCAGGGGGAGGGAGGCTGGGAAGGAGGGGAGGGAGGGAGTGGGCTCTGACCTCTGACTGCTCCCCACAGAATGTAACCCTGGCCATAGCTGTATTCACCATCCTTGCCTCCATCTACTTCTTCAACAAGGTGAGTAGGAAGAGGGTGGGGGATGGCCTGAATCTGTCTCTTTGGCCCTCACTGTATCTAGTTAGCCTCTCCTCCTTCCCCAAGCCTCTGTGTATCTCTGTGTCTTCCTCCCTTAGGCTCAGCAATGAGAAGACAAACACAGGACACCTAACCCAAGAGCATTCTGCCCTGGATCATGACTCTGGCCTCTGAGACCAAATAAATGGACTGAATCAGCACATCTCGTTCCATCCCTGGCTGGTGCACAGGATCCCCAGCTCTGTTTGAGGGACAGATCTCTGAGTCTGAGGAAGGAAAGGCCAGGAGTCCAGTCTCCTGGGTGTGAGGAAGGAGGGGGCTAGAGCCCTGGACTCTCTGGTTTGAGACCAGGAGCCCAGAATCTGAGCTGGGTTTTGAGGGATGAGTAAGAGTCTTTCAGGAGCAGTTGGAGAAGAGGAAGGACATTTGAATTTTGGGTGCAAAAGCACAGAGAGGGGAGAGGGGGAGAGCTGGGCTGATTCATTTGGTATCAACGCAGACTGCTGTGTACTTCAGATATATTCCATCTCTCTGAACCCTGGCTTTCTTCTCAGTCAGGCAAAGGTGAAACTCTTTGTCCAGTGGGCGCAGGGGGTCACAACCAGAAAAACTCAAGATCAAAGACATGAATGGGATTTGTCACCTGCAAAAAGTTTGTAGTTATCATCTTCATTGTTATATTGTACTAACACATCTTCCTCTTTTGTTAGAAAACTCCTATTCAATACCCACTTGTCAATGGCCCTTCCTATGGAAGGGTCTAGACCTCCAAACAGTCTGTTACCAGCTCCCTCACTAACCTCCTCCTCCCCACTCCCTGCCTTCATCCCCTGTAGACGGAGCGCCCTGGGTGACAGCCTGGCCTTTGGTTGAGCTTCCTCCACCTTCTCATCTGATAAACCATTTCATTTCCAGTCAACAGCTGAAAAGGCAGCTCCTGAATAGGGTGACTGAACATCTTGGGTTTCTCAGGAACGGCCTGCCACATTTCAGTTAGGAACGGGTTTATAGCCTCACTACAATTCTGCAAACACTTTGGGCCGGTTGTCGCAGCGTATTTGGTAGTAGCACCCTCTTTCATTCTCAGAAGCGGCCTGATTTAGAGGCTGGTCGAACGTGCGGGAGGCCCTGGTTGCAGAACCACGAGCAACCACACAGGGGCGGTGTGCGACCATTTTCCCAGCCAGAAGTTATTCGGCCGAGCTGTTGGGGGGAACTTGGCTTCCGTAAACCAGAATTCCGCACCTTCCTTCCCCGACCCAGGGTTTCTCTCTCCCCGGACCTTCGCCTTGCTGCCTGTCCCTCTCCTTCAGCTCTCACAGAGGTCCTTGTACATCCAGAGCTGACTCTGTCCCTCCCTGCTCGCAGCCTTCCCGTGGCACCCCCGGGTCCCACCACCGCCCCAAGAGTCCCAGCCCTTCAGCCTGACCTTGGAGACTGAGTGTGCCCTGACTCCCTCTCATCGTTTTTCTTTTCTTTTCCTTTTTTTTTTCTTTTTTACATCTCACCTACATCCTACCACCTCCACCCAACCACCAGTATTTGCTTAACCACATATATCTCAGAGATAGGAAACAAATGCCATTCCCCAGTGCCTTTGCACATACGTGCTGTGCTATACTCCCTGCCTGGAGTGCCCTTTCCAGCGTCTACTCTGTGTCAACTCCCTAAAACCCCTCCGGCTCCAAGTGTGGCTGCCCACTCTCCTGGTTTTTCGCGGCTCTGACTGAGAGCTTGAAGATGGGGTGCACAGAATAGGATCTGACTCCCAAGGGACCCCAGCTTGAGTCTTGGCTGTTAATGCTTGTAAAACAGCCAAATACAGACAAAGAAGTCTGTTTTTGTGTGTGCCTTCTCCTGCCCCAGAGTTTCCAGCCATTTAGTGCTGTGGTTCTTGGTCTCCCAGGAGCTATTAAGGTTGCATTTCCACAACCACAGCCACTTCAGATGGATGGGGCTCAGCCCTCTGCCTGTGGGGGATCCCTGGGGAGCTTTTGAAAGTTCCTGAGCCCAGCTCCTCCCTGGACCACTTAAACCACAACGCCTGGGGATGGGGCCTGGACATCGATTGGATTTTAAAAGCTCCCCCGGAGATTCTAATGTGCAGCAGGGTCAGAGGCATCTATGTAATGGGTTTTCTGAAGATGGAAAGGATAGATTCCCCGCCCCGAATCTTGGAGCTGAGTGCATTTCTGAGGCAGCTCCGTGGATCCATCCAAAGATTCAGAACGTGGAGTAAAAATTAATCTTTGGCTTAGAAACATTTGGGAGCTTGAAGACCAAAGAAAAGCAAACAAAATAGTTTCTTCCCCAAGATGGGGGCATTGGAAAGGTGGTTGGGAGGCACATTTCCCAGGGTGGCAAGAGAAGATGGGCGTGAATGATAGTTGGTACCCCATGAGCCAGAAAAGCGGGGGGCCCAGGGTGTCCTAGTCTGTGCCCCCAGAGCCCCGCATCCAGGAATCACTCCGACCTGGGATAATCAGGTCACTCTCATTCCAAATTCCTCGGCTGTGTCCACAGTCCTACCGTTACATTGCAGGTGCACGGCCCTGTCTGCATGTCTGTCTCCGGGTCCATCCGTCCATCTGTCTCCTCGAGCGCTGTCCTTCAGGCCTCGAGGCCAGTGCTATTTCCGTCTTTCACTAGAACTCTTCGTGTTCCTGTCTCTCACTGGGTCTTTGTCTCCATATCTTTTTCTGTCTCCTCTTCCACTTGATCCCTCCCGGCAGCCTGACCTGCCTCTCACCTCCCCTCCCTGCCTTGGCTGCCATCTGCCAGCCCGCGTCTTTGCAGTCAAGTTTACACCTGCACATATCCCCTCCCCTCCCCCATCCACCTCTTCTATCTCACCCTGTCTCTCAGGATCTTGTGTCTCCCCACCCCCACCCCTGTCCCTCTCTCTACACCTCCCTCTCTCTGCCTCCCCATTCTGCTATCCATCTCTGGCTGAATCCTCACGCCTCATATTCTCCCAAGTTTGAGGATTTGGGACCTCCCCCCCCTTCCGCCCTCCCCCATGCTGTCTCCAAACCCCCCCCTCTGGGATTTCTCTTCTGGTCCTCCCAGGAAGGCTGGACCTCTCACCTGTGTCCTTCTCAGACTCTCACCCTCGGCAGAAGCAGAGGGCCTGGCCACAGCCACACCTTTACCATGTCCAGCCTGGGCTTCTGCATCCCCACCAGCTCCAGCCGAAGCAGCAGGTGGAAGGGGTACCAGCATGGAAATGACAGTCCCCATGGCCCACAGCACCCCTGGCAGCTGGGGCCTTCCCGTCAGTCTTGCTGGCTGTAGCCTGGCCCTCATCGGGCTGCAAAAGGTGCTCGGCACCCCCAGTGGCACCCCAAAGCCGGACACCCTATTTGTTACAGCAGCCATCAGAAGAGAATACACCCATTTTATAGACCAGCAAATGGAGGTGCTCTGAAGGTCATGCAATTTGAAGGTCAATACGTTTGCCTCTGGAAGGACAAGGGTAGGGAGTTGAGGGCAGGTAGCAGGAAGAGGGGAGTCTGGAGCCAGGATGGCCACAGGAGAGGCCCGGAGGGTGTAGCCAGGCTGGGAGAAACAGGGTGTGTGGGGTTCGCGTTGGTGTAAAGGGGAGAGAGTGGGAACCATGCTCTGCCAGAGCAGGAGGAGGGGAGGGGAGGGACGGTGTCCTGGATTAGAGCCCACTACCAGCCTCTCCCTCCTTTCACTCTCCTCCATCTCTACGGCCTGGCCCCTACTCAGGGCTTCTCTCCCCCACGACCCCCACCCCTACCTTCTCCTGGCCTATCTCCATCCCCCGGGGGACCCCAGAGGGACTTCTGTACATACAGTGTTGACTCCACCTCTCCTCTGCTCAGACACCTCCCACGGCTCCCCAGTGCCCAGAGCCTGGCCTTCCATGAGGCCCATCAAAGCCCTCAACTCCATGGTTCAAGCCCCCTCCCCCTTACACCTGGCTCCTGCTCTGACACAGCCGCAGCCTACTCCATAGCTCACTGACTATATCCGTCTCTGTGGCCAGCCTGCAGCCTCTTTGAGATCAGGGTACTGGTCTGACTCCTCCGGGGTCCCCAGTGTCACCCACCACAGGAGGAGGCACGTGGGAGGCCCCCATTTTCGAAGAAATGAATCATTAACACTGAGTAAGCCCAGGTCTGGGTCAGTGTGAGACCCAGAGGGTGGGGATGGCACATCGTTCATTTCAGGCCACATCTCAGGAGCGGGTCACAGAAGCAAATGAAACAGAGGAGTAAGGCTGTCACACCATCCCCTCTTCATCTGATTCCACATGGACAAGAATGGGAACCAGGAGACCCATAGCACAGCCGGCCGTGCGCATCGGGAAGGGAGTGGGCTCTGGACTGCCACCGTCCTGGACCCTGACATCCTGACCCAGAGTGGGACCCCCGGCAATTCAGTCTCTACCCGGCGCGGGGATGCGTGAGGATTAGGAAGCATTCGGTGCTCAGACAACAGGAACAGAACCTACGCCTTTGCAGCCACGGAAGGAGGGCTCCTGGTGGGAAGGGAGAGGTGTCAGGTGTCAGGGGGTGAGGAGTCTCATGACAGCTATTTCCCCACATTTGATGACAGTCTGTCTGTCTCCCACGGCTGGGAACATCTCAAACCAGGCCAGATTGGGGGCGCCGCCTCCCCTCGCTCTTTGCTGAGAGAAACAGAGGTAGTGATTACGAGCGAGTAATTGCCTCCTTCCTGCCTGGGAGGTAAATATGTTTGCGTTCAGGACTGTCTCCCCCAGGCTACGGGCTCCGCGAGGGCAGAGGCTCTGCGCTGGTCAGGCACGGGGATTCCAGGGGATGGCAGAGGTTGGTGCCGCGGCTCAGCCAATACTTGAAGGGACAGAGTATTGTGAGGAGACTGGAGGCTCTGAAGGGTGGGGGATGTTTGGCCCCGTCCCCCCCACCGCCACCCGCCCGGGGTGTCGGCCCCACCCCTTGAAACGTAAGCTCCTCTCCCAGAATATCAGCCCCTCCCCCTGGGGTGTCAGCCCCTCCCACTGGGACATCCACTCCTTCCCCAGAATGTCAGCCCCTCCCCTTGGGGTGTCAGTTCCTCCTCCCCCCTCCAGGTGTCAGCCAGCCCCTCTCCCTGAAACATTGGCTCCTCCCCCAGAATGTTAGGCCCTCCCCCTGGGATGTTACTTCTTCCCCCAGAAAGTCACCTCTTACCCTGGGCTGTTGACACCTCCTAGAATATCAGCCCCTCTTCCTGGGATGTCAATCCCTCCCCCTGGGACGTCAATCCCTCCCCCTGGGGCGTCAATCCCTCCCCCTGAGATGTCAGCACCAGCACCTCCCCCTGGGACATCTACTCCTTCTCCAGCACGTCAGCCCTTCCCCTTGGGACATAACCCCTCCCCCAGAATGTCAGCCCCTCCCCCCTGGGATGTTAGCTCCTCCCCCAGAATGTGAGCCTCTACCACAGGGATGTCAGCTCCCTCTTTTGGAATGTTAGCCCCTCCCCGTCAAATATCGGCCACTCTCTTTGAATGTCCCTTTCCGAGTTGGGATCATTGTCTCCTTCACTATCTCTAGAGCCTAGAACCATGCCGTTCAGTTCCCTGACATTCAATAATCATGACTGAATGGATTCATGGGGTCAGCCTTTTCAAGCTTACTGTGTGATCATTGGTAAATGGCTTAACCTCTCTGACTCTTCAGTTTCCTCATCTGTAGAATGAGCATAATCTTTCTGGTAGGGTCGAGATGCCGATTTGGGGTATCCATGTGTTTACAAAGCTCTGGACAGGACCTGGTGCACAGGACCCAATCAATGCCTGTAAAGTGCCCTCATTTCATGAATGAAGGTACGAATCGCCTCCTTGGGTTCACACAGAAATTTTATTAGAGGCACCTGGGTGGCTCAGTTGGTTGAATGTCTGCCTTTGGCTCAGATTGTGATGCCAGGGTCCTGGGATTGAGCCCTGTGTGGGGTCTGCTTCTCCCTCTCTTCCCTGCTTGTGCTTTCCTATCTCTGTCGCTCAAATAAATACATAAAATATTTTTTAAAAGAGAGAAATTTTATTAAAAAGAGACTTTCAGTCCCTAAAATCCAAGGCTCAGGGCATTCTCCACAAGCCTCTCTCACAGAGGCTGCCCAAGGAAGTGCTGATTCCTTCCTTTGGCCGCGCCAAGAAGCTGTACTCCCTCTGGGTTTAAAATCCACTTCACCAACCACGTGGGCAGGGATCTTCTCAACCAAAGACCACGATCTCCCTGAGGAGAATCTTCTGGCTGGCTCTAAAACCAGTCTCCTGAAAGACTACTTAACCTAACTTCATTCATTAGAAAATCAATACAAATTTAAAAGTTCATGGGATGGCTGGGTGGCTCAGCTGGTTAAGCGGCTGCCTTAAGCTCAGGTCATGATACGGAGGTCCTGGGATGAACATCAAGCTCCCCACAGGGAGCCTGCTTCTCCCTCTGTCTGTATCTCTGCCTGTCTCTCTGTGTCTCTCATGAATAAACAAATAAAATCTAAAAAACAAAACAAAAAAAAAAGAAGTTCATAGGGATCCCATCTTCTCCTTGTGGTGGGTGGGAGGGTAGTGGAAGACAGTGACGTTGGCTTGGGTGAAGCATGGGAAATGCCCCGCTGGGCGCCATGTGACACCATCTAGCAAAGAAAGGGGCCACATGCCTTCTGGCCCTGCAGGTCACCTAAGGAGAATAAAAGCAAGAGAAACATCTTGCCTTTTGCTGTTTTTTAAGATTTTTTTTTAAGGGGCTCCTGGGTGGCTCAGTGGTTGAGTGTCTGCCTTCAGCTCAGGTCATGATGCCAGGGTCCTGGAATCGAGTCCACATAGGACTCCCCACAGGGAGCCCAGCTTAACTGAGCCACCCAGAAGCCCCACGATTGTATTTTTTTTAAGATTTTATTTACTTATTCATGAGAGACACAGAGAGAGGGTAAGAGACATAGGCAGAGGGAGAAGTAGGCTCCCTGCCAGGAGCCCAATGCCAAACCCAATCCCAGAACCCCAGGATCACAATCTGAGCTAAAGGCAGATGCTCAACTGCTATGCCACCCGGGCATCCCAGATTTTTTTCTTTTTTAAGTAATCTCTACATTCAAAGTGAGGCTCGAACTCACAACCCTGAGATCCAGAGTCACAGGCTCCACCAACTGAGCCAGTCAGGTGGCCTGGTAATTATGTAATTTTAAAAGACAGTATTAATGCATAGTTTTTCTCCATTATCCTCAAAACTGATTTTAAAATCAATTGTATAAAACATTATGCATATAATGTATCATTGACCTATAACATATAGAGATTTAATATATTTGCCAATATCCACACAAAAGGAGGTGGTGGGAGGAAAGATAAGGAAATGACTATGTATGGTAAAGTAATAATAACTATTGTTGGGTTTGTAATATTAATATGTATGACAATAATACCACAGAAAGAGAGAAAAGAGAATACAGCACTATAGGAGTAGCGGTTCTCTATCTCACTGGAATTAAGCTACTATAAATCAGAAACTGATTCTTTTTTTTAAGATTTTATTTATTTATTCATGAGAGATAGAGGCAGAGACATAGGCAGAGGGAGAAGTAGGCTCCATGCAGGGAGCCTGATGCAGGACTCAATCCCAGGATCCTGGGATCACACCCTCAGCCAAAGGCAGACGCTCAACTGCTGAGCCACCCAAGTGCCTCTGGAACCTGATTCTGATCAATTAAAATGTATATGGTAAGCCCCAAAGCAACAACCAAAAAAACCAGTTGAATATGTAAAGAACTCTTACAACTCAATATCAAAAATACAAATAAACCAATTTTTAAATGGGCAAGAAATCTGAAAAGATGTTTCCCAAAGGAGATACACAAATAGCCAAAAAGCTCATGAAAATATTGGCATCTTAGTCATCAGAAAGATGTAAATCAAAATCACAAGGGGGTACCACTTTGCATCTATGAGGATGGTTAAAATTAAAAAGTCAGATAATAGCAAGTGTTGGCGAGAATGTGGAGAAATTGAAACCCTCACACACTGCTGGTTGGAAAGCAAAATGGTGCAGTCATTGTGGGAAACAGGCTGGCAGTCCTCAAAAAGTCAAACATAGAGTTATCATGGGATCCAGCAATTCCCCCTCCAAGAGAGATATCCAAGAGAAAGGAAAACATACAACCACACAAAAATGTGTACATGAGGTGTTAATCCAGGCCACAACCCAGATGCCACTTGAGAACATCACACTTAGTGAAAGAAGCCAGTCATAAAACCCACACATTTATATGATTCCATCCTTCTGAAATTTCCGTTAATAGGAAAATCTATAAAGTCAGAAATTAGATTCTTGGTTTCTTACGGGTGGGAGTGGATGGAGAGATACGGAGGTAATTGCTAAAATGTACAGGTTTGGTGTTTGTTTGTTTGTTTGTTTGTGATGGTGAAAATGCTCTAAAATTGACCATAGTGATTATTGCACATATCTGAATGTGCCAAAAATCATTGAATTGTCCACTTTAGTTGTATGAATTGTATGGCATGTGAATCTCAATAAGACTTTAAAATAATCCAAGTAGAGGGATCCCTGGATGGCTCAACGGTTTAGCACCTGCCTTCAGCCCAGGGCATCGTCCTGGAGACCCGGGATTGAGTTCCATGTCGGGCTCCCTGCGTGGAGCCTGCTTCTCCCTCTGCCTGTCTCTGCCTCTCTCTTTCTCTCTCTCTCTCTCATGAATAAATAAATAAAATCTTTAAAAAAATATTTAATCACTCAGCAAAGAGCATAGAGTGTCTTTATTTTTATTCCAATCATCTTTGGGTCCTTTATCAGAGTTTAAAGTTTTCACTTCCAGAATATTATTATTTTTTTGTGTGTTAGTTCCTAGACGATGTCTACATACTTAGGAGGGATAGTGAATGGTATTTTTAATTATATTTTATGTTAATTTATTGTTGGCATAGAGAAATAGGATTGATTTTTGTAGGTTAATCTGGGTATTTTGTCTTTTAAAAGATTTTTTATTTTTTAAAGTAATCTCTACAACCAACATAGGGCTCAAATTCACAACTCAGAGATAAAGAGTCTTATACTCCACCGCCTGAACCAACCAGGCACCCCTATAGGTTAATCTTGTAACTCAAGACCTTGCTAATATCTCTTACTTGTTCCTGTAGCTTTTTTAAGTAAACCATTAATCAGGATTTATACACAGTACTATGTTAAGCACCAGCCATGATGAGGATATTCTAATGTCATTTTTGGTCTTGGAAGGAAGGCATCCAAAATTTTTATGGCATTTGCTGGAAGCTTTATAAAGTTAAGAAAATACCCCCCCCAGCTTACTGTTTTAGTTTTCAATCATAAATATATATAAAAGGGCAGCCCGGGTGGCTCAGCGGCTTAACGCCGCCTTCAGCCCAGGGTGTGATCCTGGAGACCCCTGATCAAGTACCACGTCGGACTCCCTGCATGGAGCCTGCTTCTCCCTCTGCCTGTGTCTCTGCCTCTCTCTCTCTCTCTCTCTCTCTCTCATGAATAAATAAAATATTTAATAAATAAATGAATAAATAAATAAATAAATATAGGTATAAAACCTTATCAAATTATTTTTCCACGTTGATTGAAATCAGTACATTTTCTTCCTTGGTCTGTTAGTGAATTATGCTGAAAGAAATTTTTTTTAAAATTTTGAACGACCCTTGATAATTAGTGATAAATCCTACCTGATCATGATGAATTATGATATAGTGTTGGATTTAGTAGGCTATTATGTGATGCAGGATTTTTGCACCCACGTTCACAAGTGAAATGGACTTATAATTTTCTTTTCTTGTACATGTTCCTTATCTGGTTTTAGAATCAGCGTTGCATTAGCTTCCAAAAAGGAACTAGACAGATTCTACATGATTTCTATTTTCCGGAATAATGTGTATAAGATAAAAATTAAGCATTTCTTGAATGTTTGATATCAGTCGCCTAGAAGACCATCTGTGCCTCTGGGGTTTTTTTGAGAGAGAGAGACAGAGAGAGAGAGAGAGAGAATGGAAATCTTTGACTATAACTTTGTATATTTCAGTACTTAATGGTTTATTCAAGTGCTTGATTTTTGCATAATTTTTGGCATTTTATATTTTTCTAGTAGTTTAACCATTTCATTTAAGTTTTTAAATGTTAGCCCATAGTTGGTCATAGTACTAATTATTTTTTTAAGTTTATTCCTTTATTTTTAAGGAAACTCTATACCCACCGTGGCGCTCGAACTCACAACCTCAAGATCAAGAGTTATGTGCTCTATTGACTGAGCTAGCCAGGTGCCCCTAATTACATTTTGTATCTCAGTCCTAGCTATAATTCTTCACTCTTATTGTTTGTATCTTATTTTTAGCCCCTTTATTTTTTTCTTATTCAGTTTTGCCAAAAAGTCAATCAATCTTAATAACTTTTTCAAAAATCAAAATAACTTCTTGTTTTGCTAGACTTTTCTTCCCCCTTTCATTCCACTGATTCCTGCCCCTCCCCTTTGTATCATTTGTTTTGCTCTTGTTTCAGTGGATCTTCTTTATTACTTATTTGCCCACTGTTTGCATTAGATTGCTTGCTCATTGTAGAAAAGAATTACTTGTTGGATCAAGTTTTATCAAGTTTTTTTTTCCATTTGTGGAGATTATCATCAGATTTTCCTCTGTTAACCAGTTACTGTGGAGAATTAATGAATTGATGAAATCAGATGGTAATATTTTATTTAGGATTTTTTTATTCACTAGAGAAATAGTCCGGTTTTCCTTGTTTTGTTTTTTTGTTTTGTTTTTGTTTTTATTTTTTTAGATTTATTTATTTATGAGAGACACACAGAGAGAGGCAGAGACACAGGCAGAGGGAGAAGCAGGCTCCCTGCGGGGAGCCCAATGTGGGACTTGATCTGGAGACTCCAGGATCACACCTTGAGCCAAAGGCAGATGCTCAACCACTGAGCCTCCCAGGCATCCCTGGTTTTCCTTGTTTATGCTGTTCTTGATTATTCTTTTTAAGATTTTATTTATTTATTTGACAAATAAAGAAGACAAGCAGTGGGGAGGAGCAGAGGGAGAGAGAGCAGCAAACTCCCTGCCAAGCAGGGTGCCAAGCACCCTATGAGAGGCTTGACCCCAGAACCCTGGGATCATGACCTGAGCTGAAGGCAGATGCCTAACTGACTGAGCCACCCCGGCGCCCCTGTTTTGACTATTTTTTTTTTTAAGAGATGGCTTTTTTTTTTTTTTAAGATTTTATTTATTTATTCATGAGAGACACACAGAGAGAGAGGCAGAGACACAGGCAGAGAGAGAAGCAGGTTCCATGCAGGGAGCCCGATGTGGGACTTGATCCCAGGGCCTCAGGATCACACCCTGGGCCAAAGGCAGGCACTAAACCGCTGGGCCACTGGGGCTGCTCTGTGGCTGTTCTGACTATTTTTAAAGATTTTTTAAAGTAATCTCTACACCCAATGTGGGATGCCAACCCACAACCCCGGAATCAAAAGTTGCATGCTCCACCAATTGACTCAGCCAGGCACCCCTGTCCCTGACTATTTTTTTGTGTGTTAACATTGTAGTAACCTCATTAAAATGAACTGAAGAATGTTACTTCTTTTTCTAATTTTTGGGCGGGTTTATACAAAGTTGCAAAGTTCATTCATGAAATGTTATACGAAGCAATGGTTATTGAGACAGGATGGTCTTGATGAAGGCTTAAACAAATTAATCAATGTGTGGATCAGAGAGCCCCATAAAAGAGCCACAAATTCTAAAATATGACAGGGCAGGGACCGCAGAGAATCAGGAAAGGATAATTATTTAACAAATGCTGTTAAGATCATTGGTTATCCTTAGAGGAAGAAATAAACTGGATTTATACATCACACCTCATAAACAACAACTTCAGGTGGATTGAAGACTTTCACATGGAAAGGAAAACTTTAAGAATGCGAGAAAATGTCCTTCACTTCTGGGGGCAGGGAAGGAATTCTTTTCTTTCTTTCTTTCTTTCTTTCTTTCTTTCTTTCTTTCTTTCTTTCTTTCGATTTTATTTATTTATTTATTTATTTGAAACAGAGAGGGAAGGAGAGAGAGAGAGAGAGCACAAGCAGGGGAAGCAGGAGAGGGAGAAGCAGGCTCCCCACTGAGCAGGGAGCCCGATACAGGACTTGATCCCAGGACCCTGGGATCATGCCCTGAGCCCAAGGCAGACACTCAACCACTGAGCCACCCTGGCGCCCCCTATGGCTAGTCTTCTTATACTCCCCCAGGGAAGGATTTCTTAAATGACTCCCCAAAAGTACTGTATGATACTATAATGATGGATATATGTCATTATACATTTGTCCAAACCCCCCAAACATACATCCCTAAGAGTGAGCCCTCAGGTAAACTTTGAGGGGTAATGTGTCCATGTAGGTTCAATTGTGGCAAATATATCCACTCCAGTGGGGGATGCTGATGATGGGGGAGGCTATGCATGTGTGAGGGTGGGGGTATAGGGGAAATCTCTGTACCTTCCTCTCAACCTTGTTGTCAACCTAAAACTACTCTCAAAAAAAAAAAAAAAAGAAAAGAAAAACTCATTTAAAAAACAAACCAAAAACCTAGGGGCGCCTGGCTGCTTCAGTCAGTGGAGTGTTCAACTCTTGATCTTGGGGTTGTACGTTCAAGCCCCACACTGGACATAGAGATTACTTAAAAAATAAAACCCTTTTTTTTTCTCTTAAAGCTAGCTACAGGGACACCTGGGTGGCTCAGTGGTTGAGCATCTGCCTTCGGCTCAGGTCATGATCCTGGAGTCCTAGGATCGAGTCCCACATAGGGCTCCCTGCATGAAGCCTGCTTCTCTCTCTGCCTATCTCTGCCTCTCTCTGTGTGTGTGTCTCTCATGAATAAATAAATAAATAAATAAATAAATAAATAATCTTAAAAAAAAAAAGCTAGCTACATCTGTAGCTACATACAGTAAGATATGTTTACAAGCTAAATTTTACCCCTCTCCATCGATTCATGTGTCAAAGCAGGTAGTACCTTAGAATGTGACTGTATCTTGAAATAAGGTCTTTAAAATGAAGCCCTTAGAGTGGACCATAATCCAAGCTGACTGGTGTCCTTGTAACAGGAAATTTGGACACACCGAGAGACACCAGGAATGCCTAAACACAGATGAAAGACTGTGTGAAGACACAAAAAAAGGCAGTTGTCTGCAAGCCACAGAGAGAGGCCTGTGAAGGAATCAACCTGCTGACACCTGCATCTTCAACTCCTACCTTCCAGAACTGTGAGAAAGAAAATTTCTGTTGTTTAAGCTTCCCTGTCTCTGGTGCTTTGTTATGGCAGCCCTAGAATACTAATGCAGGTATCATTGCTATAAAGCTCATAAACAAGCAAAACTAAATCATATGTTGTTTAGGGATACATACATATGTGCTACAGTAATCATGGAAATTGAGTGAAGGATGGACATGATTCAGGATAGTGGTTCAGGTGGGCATGAGGGCCAGCACAAGGAAAGAGTAGTAAGCAATAATATCCTAGTATTAAAATGAGTGGTGAATTAATGAGTGGTCTTTTTTTTCCTTAAAGATTATATTTATTTGAGAGAGAGAGAAGGAGCAGGGGGGAGGGGCAGAGGGAGAAGGAGAAGCAGACTCCCTGCTGAGCAGAGAGCCCGATGTGGGGCTCCATCCCAGAACCCTGAGATCATGACCTGAGCCAAAGGCAGACACTCAGCCACCCAGGTGCCCCTATGGCTGGTCTTCTCATTTCTTTCACATATACTACTTTCCATGTACCCACAATTACAAAATTGCCCAAAACAAGATTGTTTTTAAGGCAGAGCTGGTGTTCCACTTTCTGCCACCTCTGTCCTCCAAATCCCCCCCAGCTCTGGCTTCCTGCCCAGAAGGCTGCCAGGAGCTATCATGGCTCAGGGTCAGAACCTGAAGTCCAGTTGTGTTTAGAATAGGTAGAAATAGATTGAGAAGGGAAGGCGACTTGCCTCCTGCAGGAATTTCCAGAACCTGAGCTTACACTGCCATCTGGCCCAGCTCACACAACCACCTGTGCTTTGGAAAGAAGCAATTTGCTGCTGGAATGGGAGAGGCTGCCATTTTAGGATGAGGTGATAGCTTGAGGCTGGAGCAGAGGAGAGGTTGTTCAAAAGAATGAATAAAGAACATGGGGCTGAAAAAAAAAAAAAAAAAAAGAACATGGGCTGGCACAGAAAAACCTGTGGAAGCCAGGAGGGGGTCACGTTCAAAGTGAATCCCTGAGGACAGAAATATGACCTAAAACAAAAGAAGTTATTCTATTCTGTGCACACTTCCCTCAACTGGGCCTAGAAGGGAAAGATACACCTCACCTCATATATTCTGGTGGAGAATGTATAGCCTGAATCTAATCACCACAAGGAAATGTCAGAAACTCAAGTGAGGAACTTCTATTAAAAAAATAAAAGGTGGTCATTCTTCCAAAATGTCAATATCAGAAATATGGGAATGTTCCAGATTCGAGGAGACAGGACAACAATATGCAATACCTGACCCCAGACTGGATCCTGAACTGGAAAGGGAAAGTGCTCTGAGATACAGCATTTGGGCCAACTGATGAAATTGAGACACCACAAGGAGATTAGATAAAAAGTATTGAGTAAATGTTACATTTATTGAGGTCGATTGCTAAGAATAAGTCAGAGAGTATCTCTCTTCTTAGGAAATACCCACTGCAGTATTCAGGGGCAAAGGGTAATGGTGTGTGTAACTAATGCATGTATTGAGAAGCAAAAACTAAAAAATCTGCCCACCATCTATCTATAAACACAGATAAGTCCAGGGGCAAAGTTAACAGGAAGCATTTCTCCCAGTATGTGGCAGCTGTAAAGTGTCCCAACCACCCCCTTTGTGAGCAACTACTGCTATCTTACTCACTGAGAAAGTTTGCTCTCTAAAATCATAGGCTTTTAGAAACTTTATTGTTTGAAAATATATCCATAAGAATGAAACTTATCCTACTTTTCCCAGAATATCTAAGTCACTTTGATATAGACAAGAAGCCTCAATTTCCAGCCCTGATGCAGAGCTTTATATAGAGTTTCTGGGCATGGCATGCCACGTTTATCTTAACTTTACAGTTTCCAAGGAAACAGGATTCTGAGTCCACTTTGCAGTTCGTAACTGTTGACTCATTTATACACATCCCTGCTTTGCTCTGAAGCTACTAAAGCACCATTTCACTTAAATTTCACCAAAATTCTTCTCTTCCCCCAAATCGTATAAGTTGATCACAGCTTCTCCTTTGGGATGTGGTCTCCTTCCCTGCAATTGGTTAGTAAACTTGACTTTAATTCTTTCCTGATAATTGAGTTAGGATGGAGGGGTGGATGATGGATGGATGGATGGATGGATGGACAGATAGATAAATAATGATAAAGCCAAAGCAATGGGGTAAACTGTTAACAGTAGATAAATCTGCGTAGATACTATTTGTATTTGTGCAGGTTATTTGTAACCTTGAGATTATTTCCAAACAAAAAAGGTGTGTGTGTGTGTGTATGTGTGTGTGTGTTTTAAGGAAACTAAATTAGTTTGGACTAGTATTTAGCAAATTTTTTCGAGGCCAAGGAAGACTTTTTATATTGTATTTTATGTTGTAATTCAGTACATACTCAAGATACTCAAATTTTGAGAACTATTTCTTAACCATTTTCTATTCATTCTCATGTTTCTATGCACTTATGTTTTAAATAAATGCTTATTTATCAGTTTCCAATTATCTGTAAAATTCACCCGTATTTTTAAAAACTCTTGGAAAGGTCTCAGTACTGGTTACAGTCTAAGCCTAAATGAATGTTAGACGTCGCCTTGGGTTTGTCTTCCCGTTGACGCCTGACAGGACTACATTTCCCAAAGTACCTTGGGGTGAGGCCGGGCGGATGGGGAGCAGGGGTGTGTACTCTGATTGGAGACGGCCAAGTTCTGACCTGTCATGCTTTCTGGGCAATGTAAGCGAGCCTCACGTGGGAGGAGGAGGCGTGACTTGCGTGAGGTTCCCGATGGCTGCTGGGAAACGTGGTTCTGAGAAGGTAGAGGGCCCGCCGCTCGGACCCTTGGGATTTGTAGTCTTGGCAAACCGGGGCCGGCCGGGTTCTTCTTCCTCCGCTGGGTCATCGCAAGGATTGAGCCCATCTTCTACCACCGCCCTGCAATCTCTTCATGCATCGATCCCAGGCAGCTGCTGAGGCCTTCTCTGGTCCGCGACTCCGAGCTCTCAGACCGCAGGTGCTCCACAGAGAGCCAGGGCGGGGGCATTGGCAAACGCTGGCTTTTGGCAGGCATGGGAGGGCTCCTCGGAGGTGAGGGGGCAGGGTCCCTATGAACAGAACTGAGGAATCAGTCCAGAATGCAGCGTACAGGGCAGCTGAGCAGATGCTTAAACAGCTGAATTGATGCTCGCAAAATGCCCTCCACTGCGGGCCCCCCCACCCTATCTCTCTATGCGCGCCCAAGTCTATGTCCCTGGGCTTGTGACCAAACAGTGGTGACCTAGAGTAATGGATGGGGTGATGAGGAGAGCCCCTGACTCTGGGAGCCCAGGGAAGGCTCCTGAGTCAGCTTGGGGGGAGGCCAGGGAGGAAGAGAAGCAGAGATGGAACTCATCTCAAGATCCCAAAAATGGCCCGGGACAGGCATCTTTCTTCCTACAAAGAGCTGCGCTGTGCCAGGAGATGCTGGGGACGCAGAGTTGGTCATACCCAGCCCTGCCCAGCGAGGCTCTCCAGTCTGGCTGATCAGGGCTTAGGTCAGAAGAGAACCCAGCCGTTCTGGAACATTACAGGGGGCACCTAACCCTGCTGGAGGGAGGTGGGAGGGTTGTTCAGGGTAACACATTAGTTCTTGAGAGAACCTGTACATATATGCAAAGACAATGTCTGGACAGAGCATGCAGAGGTGAGGGTGAGGTTAAAATTGCCACGTGAGAGCCATATCTAATGTTGCAAGGACCTCTCAGTATCCAGCACTCTTCTAGATATTCTTACCCGCAATGTACAAATGGGGACACTGAGGCATCGAGGTTATATCTCACTTTATATTTCCTAAAGGTAAGTGGCCGAGATAGGATTAGAACCTGGGATGTCTAGCTCCGGAGTCCAGGCAGGTAACCACTGAACTGCTCCACATTGACCCACCCATCTTTCAGAATGTCAGGTCTCTAATGGTGGGCCCCTTCCAGGCAGTAGCAGATAAATGCCCATCCATGCCTGACTAATGTGCCCTCTGGTCGCCTAGAAGACATCCTGCTGTATCTTCCCAACTCCAGGAAACAAGTTCAGAGGGGGAAGAATTTTGAGCAATGTTTTCAGTTCCCTGATTGAAGCCTTCCTGACCAGAGCACCCCTCCACCCTGCCACCTCCCCCACCCTGTCACCTCCCCCACCCTGCCACCTTCCCCACCATTCCCCATTCTGTTACTCCTATCTATGGGGACTGTGGGGCTGAGAAATGACAGAGCTGAGATGACAGGGATGGCTCATTCCTCCCACCGGTGGATCCAATGGTGACATTTTAGGCTGGTGGTACCACAGCTGAAGGAGAGGGAGGGATGGAGATATAAGGACAGACACGGCACACTCCAGTTCCTGGGCCCCATGATGACGTCAGGGTCAGGATCATGTTGCCAGTATTGGGGGGAAGACAGTGGGTGATTCCAGAATAAGAGCTCCTCCCTCAAAGAGACTGTCCTCAATGCAGAGGCCAGGCTGGCCCACTCCCGAGTGTTCTCAGGGAACAAAGATGTGAAAAAGGCAGTGAAAGAAAGGTAGCATGTGACTCACATTCAACCATTTTTGAAACACTCACTTTCCTAGGTTCACCTGAATTTCCCAAGAGTTAATGCAAGGTGGGATAATTGTGCCCATGTTCAGGTGGGGAAACTGAGGCACAGAGAAGGAAAGGGACTGGCTTATGGCACACTAGGAGGGAGCCTAAGTTTCCAGGCTGTATACATTAAGTTTGCTTCTCAACACATGCCCCTGAGGTTGAGGAAGGGAGTAGGGCAGGGCCTGACATTACATGATGCTAAGGAACCATCTGGTGGAACGAGTTTGAGATACACTAATTAAAATTAAATGGTTTTTTTCCTGCAGGACTTGTCAGAACCTTTAGCTCCTTTGTATTTCTCAGACCTCTTTGACCTGCACCAAGGCCAAGGCCTGGACAATGCCTGACAGGCCCTGTGTCGCAAAGGTCGTGAGTGGGACACGATGGAGCTGGAGGCGTCAGCAACGTGTGCATGCGTGTACTTTGGGCATTTGTGTGCAGGAGCAGATGATGTGTGTGTATATATATAGATGTGTGTGTGTGTGTGTGTGTTCTCCATCCTTCTGATTCTGGGGCTCAAATAATATCTGTAAAAACGGAACGGGATAGGCATCCAAAGGCCAGGGTCTTGCCCTTCCAGGGCTTGCCCCTCAACGCGACAGACCAAAAGTGCCTCCACTGCTAGCTCAAGTCAGATTCCAGAAGGCTTTATTAGCGCGGAACTTAGCCTGATGCCAAGAAAGACACAGGAGTGTAAGGGCTCTCGGCTCCGCAGAAAGCCCCCCCGGGATCGTCCAGCCAAGGGGGGGGGTACACACTTCCATCCGTGGGCAGGGAGAGAGGGAGGGAAGGGCATTCTCCAGGATGAACAGCCCAGCCAGAGGGCGAGTGGTGGGCTGGACTGGAGACGCGAGGACCGGCCCCGCTAGAAGGGGTACTCGCAGACGTAGTAGAGGCGGCGTTCGCAGTCGTGGTCCCACCAGGAGCCGTCGTCCGAGGCCTGCGCCACGCAGTTCTCCAGCGTGCCGCCGTTGGGCTGGTTGGGGCTGAGCGGGTGCGGCGCGGGGCTGGGCCCGGCGCCGGGCTCCGGACGGGGCGCGCGGTGCCAGGCGAAGAAGGACACGCGCTGGCCGTTCTCGAAGAGGTAGAGTCCCTCGGCGCGCCTGTCGTGCACGCCCAGCCACACTGGCCAGTTATAAGGGGCGAGCGCTGCGCGCAGGTAGCGCGTGAGCGCCTCCATCTGCTGGCGGTCCGCGGGCTGCGCCAGGCTCCCGCCCCGCGCCACACACCGCGCCTGCGCCGCTGCCTGCGCCTCGAAGTCGCGCGATAGCAGGAAGCACTTGTGACCAAGGCGCAGCCCCTTCAGGCAGCCTGCGGGCGGGGCGGGGCGGGGCGGGGCGGGGTCAGGCATCTCCGGGGCGGGGAGAGGGCGGGGTCGGGGCCTCCGGGGCGGGCTGCGAGGGGGCGGGGTCGGAACCGCTGGGAGGCGGGGAGTTAGGCCCGCCGGGGGTGGGGCCAGACTGCGGGAACTGGACCGTAGGGGGCGTGGCGCGGCCCGAGTCGGCAACGCTCCACAGCGCCGCTGGACGCCCCTACGGCACGCCCGCTCTCCGCGCTCACCCTGCCGGCTACTCTAAGCTCCCCGTAAGCCCGTACCTCCAAATCTCTAGGAACCCTGTGTCTCTCCAGAGGTTTCTGGGCCCCTTCCTCCCACCGGCCCTCCTCTTGACCCGGATCGTCCCACTTCCCGGCCCCGCGCGATGCGGACTCACCCTCTAAGCGGCCGTGCTCGCGCTCCGCGCGGCTCTGCGCCTCCTGCAGGGCTTCCACGGCGTCGCGGGTGTCGCCTGCCGCCTCCCGCAGCTGCCGCAGCCCCCGAGTCAGCTCGACCATGCGGGTGTCTAACGCGTGCAGACGGACGTGCAGCTGGTGCAGGCCTGCGTCCAGGCCGGCCAGGCGGCCCACTGCGGACAGACGGGGCGCACGCTGAACGGGACCCGCGGGGTGGGGACCAAAGGGTCTGGAGGGACTTAGGGCTTCCGGGGACGGAGTTGGGGTGGGGAGCACTCGGGATTCCTGGAAGATGGGGCCAGTGGCCTCGGGCTCTTGGGGAGGCAAGGCCAGGCACCCGGAGCTCCAGGGACGTGGGATTATCAGCTGGGCGGTGGGCAATTGAAAGTTCCTGGGCAGTGAAACGAAGGTACATTTTTGAGAAAAATGACCGCGGAGGCCTGGGGGCAGGGCGGAGCTAACGATTACTCACGGATATAAGTGACGGTGTCCTCAGGGGTGGGAGAGGGACTGGGGCCAGTGTACGGGGTTGCCGTTGCTTCCTCCTCTTCCTCCCCCTGACCGTCCTCCTCGGTTCCCCAGGTCTCCTTGTCTTCAGGGATTCCCTCAGGATTTTCATCCCCCCTCCCAGCTGGCAGCCCCAGGGCCTCCTGCAAATGCTGAGGCAGGGAACGGATGATTAGGGGCAGCCCAGCTGCGTTCTGACGCCCCACACGCTCCAGCAACCCCTTTACAGCTGTAAGCTCTGCCCCAGAGTCCCTTGTCTGAACCCATCATCCCATCCTTTGAGCCTGTCCCATCACTCTCCCTAGCCCATTTCCCCAACCCTGGAAGACCCTCCTCCCCACACCCCCAGCTCCCCGCGAGAGTCCTAAGCAACTCACCTTCAGCATCAGGGCTTCCCTCTCACGCTCCTCCTCTTGGGCGCCTCCCCAGACCCCCTCCCATTCTCGGTCTGCTCCTCTAGCCCCATGGCTGAAGCCCAGGAGCTGAGGGACCACCAGGGCCCCAAGCAGCCAGGCTGCCTGCATCAGACTGGGCTCCGCAGCACTCAAGGCTGCAGAGGGATCTCTGGGAAGGGGATGTCTCTGGGAACTGGAGTGCACACAAATCACTAGCCCCTGGTCCCTTCCCTCCCAGCTCTTGTCTGTGTCCACCGTCTGCTTGTCTGTTGGTCCCTGCTCTTCTGTGTGTGTGTGTGTGTGTGTGTGTGTGTCTCTCCCCGCCTCTCTTGGCTCCCCTGAGGCCCTGCCTCTGTGGCCGGAAACCTCCAACGTTCCAAAGCCTGGATCCCGCCTTGGGTCTTCCCACATACCCCCCCTCTTCCCACTTTCCAGAGCTCACTTCCGCCCTCCTCTTTTCTTCCACCATGGCCAAAAGCTCAGATGGCCCGGAGAGGATGGAGCTGGCTCTCCAAGGGATCCTGGGGACACAACCTCTGCCCAGGACACAACCTCAGAGGGATTCTTGGAGCTTGGCTCTGCTCCCTACTCCTCCTCCTGGCCACTCCTCAGGAGCAGGGAGACTAGAGGGTCTCCAAAGGTTTTTATTACCCTGCGGCCACCATCGCCCACGCCCCCTCCTGGAGGAGGCTTTCCCACGGTTTGCAGGCTCTAGGGCACCTCCTGCCCCCAGAGCTCCCTTCCTGGCCTCAAGTCATTGCCCCAGGATGAAAATGAGTATGTGTCCCTGTCTGTGGGGACACGTATAAAGAGCATGCATGTCGCTGTATATGCAACTCTAGAAGGCAGGGCTCTGGGATTCATTTGCTGTACTTTCCTGGAAGCCTCCTGCAGGCCAGGCCCTGGGTGGGGCAGTGCTGGGGACTCCAGCTCCTCACAGACTTGCAGACTGTAGGGCAGAAGGGGAGGAGGGAGGGTTGGCTGGTGGTGGTCAAGGAAGCTTTCTCCAGAGGTGGAGTAGACAGACCGCAGCGCTGGGTGCACGGAGCTCTGAGCGTTCAGCCAAGTGCTTCATCTCTCGACTGGACCACTGCAGTCACCTCCTCCTGGCTCTCCCCCTCCCTTCTCCCGAGCCCCTCCAATCCACGCTGCTTGCCGCAGCCAGAGCAATGCTTCCAAACCGTAAATCAGATCACGTCACTCCCCACTCCCCTGCTCCCCCAGCTTCCCATCACATGCAGGAGGGAAGCCAAACACTGTCCTCAGCACTGGCCTGGCCTGCACAGTGGGGGGCTGGGAAGGATGGGCCCTTTGTACCTCTGCAAGCTCATGCCCCCCCTTGCCCCCCAGGCTCCAGCCACACTGCCCTCTTCACTATTTCCTGGATGTCAAGCTCCCTCCGACCTCAGAGCTTTTGCACTAGACTTTTACTCCAAATGCTCTTCCCCCTGCTCCTTCTCATTACTGAGGTCTCAGCTCACTGAGCCCTTCCCTATCATATCCAAAAGAAGCTGCACCTCTACCAATTAACACCCCATTTTATCTTGTTGGTACAATCAAGAACTGACATTGTTTTTTTTATTGCCGGACTCTTGCCAATGAAGGCAGGCATTCTTGTTCATTGCTTTATCCCCAGAGCTAGACCAGGGCCAATCCAGCACACAGTAGGTGCTCAATCAGTCTGCTAAGTAAGGAAGGAAATAGCTATTCCTGGTGGGGTAACAGTTTAGCCAAAAGACTGAAGGCTTGACCACCATGTTTAGGTGGCACCCCGACTTCCCTGGGGCAAGGGCACAGGGGCATCCAGGGTGGGGGTAGCCAGGGTGGAGGTGGTGAAGGCAGTGGGAGAGAAGCTGCAGAGGCAAAGGAAGCAGGAGGCCATGCCATGCCCACTCTATGCCAGACCCGTGAGTCATGCAGGGCTTTCCCAGCCTGGGCCTGGCTAGGTTGTGCCAGTGCACATGATGTTTAGCAGCCAGGGATTGCAGAGCCCACTCTTCAAGAGAAGAAACTGAGGCTCAGAGAAGGGATGGCGCAATCTGCTGGAGGGCACCAGTGTGGCAGCAGCTGGCAGAGGCTTCCAGGTCAAAGCAAGGGCAGGGCACGCTAGAAGCCCCAGGGGGGCCTTGGAAGTCCACTCATCCAGTCTTCCCTTTTCCAAGAAAGCAGAAGACAGTGTGACATTAAGGCAGGCTGCTCACCGTCTCAGAGCCTAGGCCATTCAGGTGCCTATTAGGGGCCTGGGGGACCCCTCCCTAGCAGAGAGAGGCCTGGAGAGAGAATGCACAGGCCAGGAAAGTCCTTGTAAACCATAGAGGGGTGCACAGCCTCCCTCGCTGCTGGTGCCAATGTGGGCAGCTGTGCTCTCCCCGGGGCCCAGATGCTCACCACCTGGACTGGTAAGTATGCATCTAGAGAGAGGCCTCCTGAAGCTGGGCTGGCTCATACCCCGGTACCCTGGAGCCCACAGCCGGAGATGCACATCCAGAGGCGTCCCTAGAACTGCCCTCTGCGTTGCCTGTGCTCCAGCTGGTGGGCGGTCCTGGAGAAGCTGGTGGAGCTAGAAGAAGGATAGGAACCTCTCACCATTGCCTTGTGGGAACTGCCCTGCCTGTGTGGTATGTCCCAGGCACCAGGGACCTGAGCTGTGAGGAGATCTTGGGTGTGTCTGTGTATAATGAAGGAGGACATGCAGCTATGGCATGCCTCATAGTGAACAACAGTGGCATAGAGACTGAGCCAGCCTACCTGTCCCTGATCCTTGGTACCACCTCTTTATAGCTAGGTGACCTTGGGCTTCTCTGTGCCCCAGTTTCCTGCTCAGGAAAATGGGGATGGTGAAAATCCACAGCCCAAAGGATTGATGTGAAAAGTCGATGAGTGAATCCAGAGCAGAGCCTGGCACACAGGAAGTGCTCAAGAAATGTCAGCTAGGAGGGGAGCTGTGGCACTATGTTGTGCCTTTAACTGGATGTGTGCACACACCTGTGAAATGGTGAGGTGGGTGAGTGTGATGGGGCTGCATGCACATGTCTCCTTATAGTCGCGTGCCTCTGTTTCTGGCATGCGTGTGAGCTGGAGATCTGAGCATGCCCACCTGGGTGCTTGCCCCTCTGGGTGAGGGGGTTACTGCTGTGCTGCGTGTCTGCCCTGGACAGCGGGTGTGATATGTACATGTAGCTAGGTGTGTTTGTGGTGATGTACACTCAGGTATGTTAGGTCATGCATGCCTTGGAGAGTATGTATATGGGGTAATGTGCACACGTTCCTAGCAGGGCCAGCTAGTGACTCTAAGCACCTGTGCCTTGGGGGAAGATGTGTGTGTGTGTGTGTATTTGTGTGTGTGTGTTTGGGGGGACAGAAATCTATAGCTCTCACAATCCAGTTTGGAAATGTAGAGTCTAGCAACAAATATTCACTGTGTCCTACTGTGTGTAGAGGGGTTGGGAAGCGCTGTGGGAAGGGGCGGTCCTGGTGTGTGTGTGTGTGTGTGTGTGTGTGTGTGTGTGTGTGTGTGTGGAGCGGTACCCTTAGGGGGGCGGGGCCCCATGGTCCGGGTAGGGAGCAAGCAGGGGTAGAGCCCCCTTGGGTTATCTGGTGGCGATGAGGATGGGGGGGAGGCAGGGGAGGGGGTGGAGCCGGCTGGGGGGATGGGCGAGGTTTGGGGGCGCGGGGAGGGGCGATATCTCCTCTGCTGGCTCCGGAGGGAGGGGAGAGGGCGGAGGGAGGGGAGGGAGAGAGGGAGGGAGAGAGAGAGACAGGGTGAGGGAGAGACAGTGAGAGCGAGAGAGCGAGAAGGGAGGCAGAGGAGGCGCGGAGCGGGCGGCGGCGGCGGCGGCGGCGGCGGCGGCGGCTTGAGGAAGAGGAGGAGGAAGAGCAGGCGGAGACGCCGCGCCCGGAGCCGGCCGGACCGAGCCGGGGGCGGGCTAGCCCGGAGGGGCGCGGCGGCCGCGGCAGAAGGGGGGGCGCTCTGCGGATGGCCAGGCCCGGCCCGCGGGGGGGGTGAGGTCCTCGGCCCCCCCGCCCTCCCCCCCGGCCCCCGCCCGCCCCCTCCCCGGCCCGCTCGCCCTCCGGGGCGGTGGGGCATGGCCTGAGGGTCCCCCGTCTCCGGGGGGGTGGGGGGTGGGGGGAGGGGGGAGGGGCCGCGGGCGCCGCCGACCGGGACTCAGCAGCCCCGCCAGGCAGGTAAGGGGGCCGAAAACCCGGGGGTTTCGGGGAGTTGCGGGGCCGGGGCCGGGGCCGGGGCCGCGGGAGGGGGCAGGGGCGCCCCGGACGTCCTTGGCCGCGCGCCGGGCTCCCGGCCCGGGTGTGCGGTGGGGGGTGGGGTGAGGAGGGGAGCGTTGCCCCGGGCGACGCCAAATTGGGTTACGCCCCGGTCCCCCGTGCCCCGTCCCAGATAGCAGACTTGAGGGGAGGATGCGCCCCCCCATCCCCCCGCCCATAAGGCCCCCAGCCCGCTGCCCCGTGCTCCCAGGCCAAGGGCTCGGTCGCTGTACCCACCTCCTGGCCCTGCCCGGCCACTCCCCCGCCTCGCCCACCCCGGCGGACCGGGGCCCTTGACCCCTTCTGCAGCCCCGCCGCGGGAGGCTCCTCCCCTAGGTCAGCGTGGTTCCCTGCCCCTCCGTCGGGGGTCTGGGCCTTGGCCTCCTCCGCCCCCTTGGGCCCACTCTGGTTCCTGCCTCTCCTTCTAGTCTCCTCCAATCCCCTCCCACCCTCTTTCGAGCCTCCCTTCTTCCCCACCCGTCTCCTCTCCTTCTCCACCGGCCGGCGCGCCCCCTCGGCTCCCGCCTCCGAGTCCCGCTCCCGGGTGCCCCCGCCCCCTCTCCCCGGCCCGGGGCTCTCCCCCACCAGTTTCTCAGCCCCAGCCCCGGCTCCTCTCCCCGCCTTTCCCCGCCTCTCTCCGCCTCCATTCATTCTCCCGGGCCCGGCTCTCGGCCACACCAGCCGCCCCCTGTCCCCCCGCAGCCTCGCAGGGCACCCCCTCTCTCCCCTTCTCCACCCCCCCCCCCCCCCGCCGATTCCTCAGCCCGTCTCAGTACCAGCTGCGTGCCAGCTATTCTTAGCCGCGGAGCGTTTGATTCATGCCGCCCCGGCGGAGTGTGCCCGCTCCCTCCCTCGGGCCTGAGGGGGAGGGGCCGGAGCTGGTCTGGGGGGTGGGGGGCAGCCGCACGCGCTGGGGAGCCGGGGCCAGCTTTGCTTTCATCCCCCTGGCCACCCCATTAAGTGCCCGGCTGAGGCTGGGGTCAGCCAGGGTCAGCCGAGGGGGAGTGGCAGCGGACTCCGGGTCCGGAGGTGGGATGTGGAGTGTGGGGGGAGCCGTAGGCTGCCGAGGGAGGGGGGTACCTCCGCACGGACCAGGTGGGGCAGCTCTGCTGGGTACCTGGAGGGGGAGGGGGCTTCGCAACCTGGCCATGCATGGGGGAGGGGTGGGCCAGCTCGTGGTTAAGCTGCTCACTCACCCACAGCTCTTGGAACTGTCCTGCCCCCACACTCATTTTGTCTTCCCCCAACCCCCAACCCCCCCAGCCCATCCCCACTCCCCCAAAGTCAGCAGTACCCTCCACTGCTTCCCATCTCCATGGCAACGGTGCAGGAGCTGGGCCTGGTGTGGGGGGGAGGGACCAGACCAGACATTCTGGTTTCCGGTGCTGGGGTGGGAGACTGGGAGAAGCAGAGGGAGGTGGACCCCATTTGGGACCCAGGCTTATAAGGCCACCTCAGGAGAGAATAGTGGGGGACCTGAAGATTACTTCCCACCCCAGTCCTCCAGACCATCATCCCACTTCTTAGCCACCCTCCCAGCCCCCAGTCTCCCTCTGAGTGGATCTGCCAGTACCAGGCAATGCTGATCCACCTGTCCTGTGGTGCCAGTCCTCAGATGTGCCCACAGGTTATCCACAACCACCCCACACTGACCCAGGCCACTGCACCCACTCACGGGATGGGCCCTCCCAGGTCAGTCTCCCCACCTACCCACACCCCTCTCTCAGGATGCCTCCAACAGCCTGCAGCGGCCATCTCTTGTGGTTCCCTTGGGGACACCCCATGCATGATGCTCTGCCCTGTGACACCCCTATCTTAGTGTCCTCGCTCCCCTGGGACACCGATTCCCAGCAGTCCTCTGCACACGTTGTCAGCCACACTTCAGTGAAGTCACTGGTTCCACCCGCTCCCAGGCACCACTCCCGGGCACCACGCGGCCTCCCACTTCTGCCATCCCAGGCTCACGACACCTCTGTCTCCCCATTACTACATTTCAGCCTCCCCCCACCAGGTATCCAAGAGGAGGACTGGAGGACCTTGGGTGAGGGGCTAGGTTGGGGCCAGGAGGGCAGGATGCCGGTGGGTCGTCCACCTGTCTGTCCTCAGCTAATTTTAGCTGCATTTTCCGTGGCCTGCCAAAGTGGGCCAGTAGCTCCCGCGGTGATTCTGCGGTTTCTGGGACACTGCCATGCTGGGTCAGCGGCAAAGTGGGGCGCAGGACGGGTGGGGGTCTGCGAGCAGGGCCAAGGGCAAGGAAGGAGACCTGCTGGAAGCGTGGTGGCGATGGGCGTGTGTGAGCGGAGGCCGCAGGAGTAGCTGGGGGTGTGTCCGGCCTCCTTCCTGTCTACCTGGGGCACGCGGGGCAGCTGCCCTAGACTGCTTGTCCAGGAGGGTGGCTGTGGCCTCTAAGAGCCCTGGGCTCCTCACCTGACAGTTGCCCTTGGCCCCAGCAGCCGCCTGTGATGCTGCTGTCCCCTGTCGCCCCGTGGCCCCACGATGACCCACAGCCCCGCGTCAAGCGAGGAAGAGGAACGCCACAGTGCCAGCGAGTGTCCCGAGGGGGGCTCAGAGTCCGACAGCTCCCCAGACGGGCCCAGCAGAGGCCCCCGGGGGACCCGGGGCCAGGGCAGCGGGGCACCTGGTAGTCTGGCCTCCACCCGAGGCCTCCAGGGCCGCTCCATGTCTGTCCCGGACGACGCCCACTTCAGCATGATGGTCTTCAGGATTGGCATCCCGGACCTGCACCAGACAGTGAGTGATGGACTGCCTGCTGGCCAGCGGGGGACGGGGACCCAGGCCCTCGTGAGGAGGCTTCTGGTGCTGGGTGTCTTTTTTTTTTTTTTAAGATTTTATTTATTTATTCATGAGAGACACAGGGAGAGAGAGAGAGAGAGAGAGAGAGAGAGAGAGAGAGAGGCAGAGACAAGACACAGGCAGAGGGAGAAGCAGGCTCCATGCAGGGAGCCTGGTGTGGGACTCCATCCCGGGTCTCCAGGATCATGCCCTGGGCTAAAGGCAGCACTAAACTGCTGAGCCACTTGGGCTGCCCAGGTGCCGGGTGTCTTCCCACTCAGGCCCCCATTTCCAGACCCCCAGTTGCTTCCCCCCGGGGTTCCCCTCCTGTCCCCAGAATCACCCCACCCCCTTTCCAAACCACCTCAGGCTCCTCCCTGTCACCTCCCCAACCAGAAATGTCTGCGCTTCAACCCCGATGCCACCATCTGGACAGCCAAGCAGCAGGTGCTCTGCGCCCTGAGCGAGAGCCTGCAGGATGTGCTCAACTATGGTCTGTTCCAGCCGGCCACCTCAGGCCGTGATGCCAACTTCCTGGAGGAGGAGCGGCTGCTTCGGGAGTACCCCCAGTCTTTTGAGAAGGGGGTGCCCTACCTGGAGGTGAGGCCCACAGCTTCCCAGCTTGGTCACAGAGGAGAGAAGGCATGCCCTGTTGTCCTCTCAGTGAAGCCCTTGCCTTCCAAGGAAAACTCAGTGGGCTTTTCCAGATCTCCTAAGCGTTAGGAGAGGTCAGAGAGGCCTGAGTTCAAAGGACGGTGTGTTCTGCCTCTGACCAATGGGTGGCCTTGGGCAAGTCATTTCCCTGGCCCAGGCTTCTCTTCGCCTTTCAAAGTGGGAAAGGATGCACAATTACAGCAGGTGTTCTAGAACATTCTGTGCTGCGGGGTCCAGACTCCTACTTGTTCGCATCAGGGGTTGCATTGCCCATACTCCAAAGCAGCCCCACATTCATCTGCCTCCCCAGCCAAGGCTCCAGGGCTGTTTCCCCCCTGACCCTGAGATGACCCCTCTGGCTCAAAAGGAGTCTAGCCTCCTGTCCAGGCTCCTGATTCCAGGTCTCTGTGTCTCTCCCCTCATACACCCTTGGCCACAGTTTCGATACAAGACCCGGGTTTACAAACAGACCAACCTGGATGAGAAGCAGCTGGCAAAATTGCATACAAAGGTGAGAGAAACCTGCTGGCGCTTACCCCCACAGCATCCCGCCCCCAAGGAGAATCGGAGCTCCTCCCCATGTCTTCTCCACATTCCCCAGCCCCTTCCATTCCTCTGCCCGGTGTCCCCCACTAACTTGAGATGCTGTGTTGCATTTGGGACAGCCCTAGATGCCCCTGGGTTCCCTCCCTCATAGCCTTTCTTAATTCCCCTCTCTGGCTCTCATTCCTCAGCCCAGGCCCACACCATCCCCCAGCCCCACCCCCAGCACCTACTTTCTTCTTCCTTGGACTCTTTCAGCTCATCTCTGGGCGCCCCATATCCACGCAGGGCCCCTGCCTCCCCCCACGTGGCCCGGACTCTGATACACACTGTCCCTCTGCCTCAGGGATGTTTCCTAGACACTGCACTGTTCCCACAATTCCATAGCCTAAACCTCTCCCAGATCCAAGGGTGCGTCCCACCCCAGCCACATCTAGCCACATTGCCCTCCAGGCCTCTGTCCATATGTCTCCACTGGTTCCCTAAGAACTGGGAGGAACCCAGGGGGCTGCTTTAGTCAGAGGTGAAGTAAAAGACTCCGGACACTTGAGAGGAAAAAGCCCCTGACCCCTCCTCATCCCCCACCCTGACCCCATCATGCATTCGTCTCTGTCCTCCCCCAAATATTCCATCCCTCCAGACCTGCATCATCCACTCCGGGAGCCACCAGCCATATACGGCTCCTAGGCACTTGCGGTGTGGCAGGTCCAAACTGAGCCTTACTGTGAGTGTGAAATGCACACGGGACTTCGGAATTCGAAGACTTAGTACCCCAAACAGAGTAAACTATCTCCTTGATAAATTTCCTGTGGATCACTTGTTGATGCGGTAATATTGTGACTACATTAGGTTAAAAAGATAGGTCACTGAAGTGGATTACGATACAATCAACAGTGCCCCTTCCTTTTTCTTTAAAGGTGGCTACTAGAGACTTCTCAGTGCCACATGCGGCTCACTGTGTATTTCCAGGGGACAGCGTTTCTCAAGACCCCAGCTTTTCTCCCTTGCTCCCTGACTGGCCTGTCTTCTCTCTCTTGTCCATGGCTCAGACGGGGTTGAAGAAATTCCTGGAGTATGTGCAGCTCGGGACGTCTGACAAAGTGGCACGGCTGCTGGACAAGGGGCTGGACCCCAATTATCATGACTCAGATTCAGGAGGTAGGGGGCACCCAGGGGCTTTGGAAGAGGTGGGAAGCCAAGAATGAAGCATAAAGGGCTGCATGTGACTGGCCTTTCCTGCCCCTTAGAGACCCCCCTGACTCTGGCTGCCCAGACTGAAGGCTCCGTAGAGGTGATTCGAACCCTGTGCCTAGGAGGGGCCCACATCGACTTCCGGGCCCGGGATGGCATGACAGCGCTGCACAAAGCTGCATGTGCCCGTCACTGCCTCGCTCTCACGGTGAGGTGCCAGACCCCTCCCTCCCCAGAGCCCTCCCCCAGTTTGCAGTGTTCCCCTAGCAGGCTGAACCCAGTGAATTGCCCCAGACCTACCCTCCCCCGCCCTTCATCTCTCATGACCCCACAAGGCCATCTGATCTACCCTTTGCCTCTCATCTCACCTCCCGGATGTCCCCTCCCACGTCCCCATGGGGATGCCACTTCTGCTCTTTCCTGGGACTCCTCTCTCTTTCCCATTTGTTCTTTCTCAAGCCTCAGTTCTTTAGATTTGTTAAAAATAGTCTTCTCTTCGTGTCCCAAATACAAAGCCCCTTTCCATAGATTGACAAACACACAGCCCCCATTGTCACTCCTCCCATGGACTCTGAGACCCTCTGCTGACCCCTGGGGTGTACCCACCCTACAGCTGATCATCACACAGAGCTTTCCCCCCGGAAGGGCCCAAGGAGATCACCCTACCTGTACTCTCCTGACACCCTCTGATCCAGCTCACCACCAGCCCTGCCTTTGTCTCCCTGAAGGGTAGATCCTCCTCTGTTCCTGAAAGTACAAAGCAAGCAACCTGCTGTGCCCCCAGATGCAGACCCTCCTCCATGCACACATACCTCCCACAGACACAGCCCCTCCCTGCTGCTTAGTAACTAAAAAGCACTTTCCCAGATAGATGAACCCCATATAGCAGCAAAATACACATATGGGGTCGACTTACATGGTCTTTAAAATCCTCTTCCTCTCCCTCCATCCCAGCCTCCTCTCCATACACAGGTCAGGATAGAGTGCTCCCAAAGATACATAGCTGTTGACAAACACCCCAGCTCATAGATGGTCCAGCCTCATGGACCCTCCTCTCCCTTTCCAGTTTCCTTTAAAGACCCTAAATGCAGTCAGACACCAGCCACAAAGATCTACTTATACCCCTGGAATTGAGAAACCCTCTATATGTTCCCCCAATCCACTCCCTTCCCCCCCAGACAGATCCTGCTCTCACTCCCACCCCTAACCTCCAGACCTGCTGCTGTCCAATCCAGAAGCAACTAGCCACAGGGGGCTGTTTGGATTTAAATTAATTAAAATGAACTAAGATGAAAATTTCTGTTCCTTGGGTTCACTAGCACCTTCGAGTGCTCAGGAGCCCACATGTGGCTGCCGCGTTGGATGGTGTGGTGGCAGGCTGTTTTTGTCACTGCAAACATTCCGGTGGACAGGGCTGCAGGCTGTCCTCATAGGGCTGCTGCCAACACTCCCGTAGTGATGCCCAGCTCCGCCAGCCTCTATGCTTGGAGCTGTTTCTGGAATGGGACACCCCCAGGCCCCCAGTGTCTCCAGCCCCCGGCCTCAGTGAGCCCCTGGACTCACCTGGGTCCGAGCTTGCCCTTTTCTGCCCCCCATCCTTGGGATCCTGGTCCTAACAACACCTCCTGCTTGGCCAGGGGTCCTCCTGCATCCAGACTCTGTTCTCTCATGGGTTCCCCACAACCATCCTGCTGCTGGGTTGAGGCACTGGGGTACCAGGTTGCTTCAATGGTTCGTCCTAAGTCAGCCATAAGAGAAGGTCTTCCGGAGGCATTTTCCCAACCCCTTCATTGTCACAGGGGATGAGAGAGGCCTCAAGAGGGACAAGGCCAGGCTCAAGGTCACACAAGGGCATCATAGCAGAAACCCAAATAGCCTTGGCCAGTGTGGGCCACCCAAACCTCCCTGCCACCCCCCCCCCAGCCCTTCAAAATGGGCCAGTACTAGTGTGACTGTCTTCTGTTTTGTTTTTCTCCTCAGGCACTCCTCGACCTTGGGGGCTCCCCCAACTACAAGGACCGCCGAGGCCTGACCCCTCTGTTCCATACGGCTATGGTGGGGGGCGACCCCCGCTGCTGTGAGCTGCTCCTATACAACAGGGCTCAGCTGGGCATAGCTGATGAGAACGGCTGGCAGGAGATTCACCAGGTGCTCCAGACTTGCCAGGAAGGGGGTGAGGGGAGGGGAGGGGAGGGCGCCTGGGCCCTGATCAAAGCAAGGACCAGAGACACTGGTACAAAGAGTTGAGGATACAGATGCTAGAGTCCTCCTAGAGCCTGGGGGTGGGAGTAGCATGATTCCCAGAGAGAAAAAGATGGGAGGAGTCAACACCAGGACTCTGAGATAGTATAGGCTGGGCACTGGACATCTTGGTCCCTGAGATGGGCAAGGTTGGTCTCTTGAGCCTCTGAGGGAGCTAGGCCAGGCCCCCGGATCTTGGAATGGCCATGAAGCTGCCAGTCTGGGCCCCTGGGCAGGAATGGAGGCTGAAAGGAGAGGCAGAGGTAGATGCAGGGTTTCCTGGATACATGGCATGGTTGGGAGAGTCTGACATGGCCTTCTGGCTTCCCTGTCCTCCCCAGGCCTGCCAGCGGGGTCATTCTCAGCATCTAGAACACCTGCTCTTCTACGGGGCTGAGCCCGGAGCCCAGAATGCCTCGGGGAACACAGCCTTGCACATCTGTGCCCTTTACAACAAGGTCTGCTCTGGGAGCGCCAGCCCAGGCCTGCCTCCTGACACTGGCCTCCTAGCCCCCTCTGTTCCCTCACTGTCTCATTCATTCATTTGCTCATTCATTCTTTCATTCATTCAAAAAATAGTTACCAAGGGCCTTCTTTGTGCTGAGGACCAAGTAGCGAGAGACAGACAGCCCCGCCATTGGGCAGCCTTCCTGTTACAATCCAGGTCAATCAGAGGGAGGTCACAGGGAATCCAGATCCCCGTGGGAGCCCAGCTCTGGGTTTGGCCTTGGGGCTGCGGTGGAGGTGGCTCTCTGGAAAATGTGCCACCTCTGCTAAGACAAGCAAGAGCCAGCTAAGTAAGAAGGGAGGAAGGGTATTGGAGGCAGTGGGCACAGCCAGAGGGGAAGATTGCTCCTGGAGTCCTCCTTCCTGTGTGTCTCCATTCAGCTGCCCATGGAGCACACCTGTGTGTGGGAGACATGGCAGGGGACATGGGAAAGGCCAAACCACAGCCCCAAAGAGAGCAAGAGTAGGTTGTAGCAGTTTGAGGCTGGGTGCACAGCCCCCACCTCGGGAGCCAGGGGGAGAGGTGAGCAGTAAAGAGCAAGCAAGGGGGCCTCGTGTCCAGGCCCCCCATTGGAGTTGTGGCTTTCAGCTTGCTGACCCAGCCCCGGGCAATCCTGGGCAATTCAGCCCCTCAGTCTCCTTACCTGTTTTCCAGGGCTCCCTGCTCTTGGAGGGGTGCCTTGGGGGCCTAGCGGGACAGGGCTTGGCATGCTGGTGCTGGTCTGCCAACCGCTTCTTCCTCTCCTCCAGGAAGTCTTCCAAGACAGCTCCAGCCCCTTCTGCCTCATCAGAACTTGCAGTGCCGGGGACGTGGCAGGTAGCCACGTGCTGCCTTGTGGCAGCAAGCAGTCTGCTCTGCCGAGGGAGAACTTGGTGTTTGTGAAACCCAACCAACGCGGTGCTGTCACTTCCCCTCCCTGGTGGTGCTGTCTCTCCTGCTCCCTGACACAGGCCTCGTGCCCAGAATCCTTGGCTCCGCAGCCTTGCGCATGGCCTGTGGGCCAACCGCTGCCCCCACCCCACAAGCCCTGTGCCCTCTCCTAGGCTCTGTCCTCCCCCTGAAATGGGAATAATGTCAGCTGATTGAAGGGGAAGAAAGAGCATGTGTATTAAGCGCACATCCCCAGAAGGCAGCACTGTTAAGTCAGGAGATGAAAACCGGATGGTTAATTCGAACAGGGAAAACTTAGTATAAAGAATTATAGTGTGGGAGCGATTACTCTTAGTGGGTCAGATGAACCAGTCACTTCCCGTCCTCAAGCTTCTCCTTTCTCATCTGTGCAATGGGTCAGTAACACCTACGGGGCGAAGGATCAAGTGGGTGGATGTTTAGCTTGCTCTTGGCATGGCGCCTAGCAAGTAGACGCTTGACAGATATGGTTTGTTTCGTGCTTCTCCCTACCTTGCCTTTCCTCTCGGATGTTAAGCTTTCCAAGGGCCAGAGCTGGGTCTGACAGATTTCCTCGCTGTCCTCCCCTGGCTTCCTCACATGCCTGTCTCCCCCCTGCTGGTGAAGGTCAGGTCCACGTGTGTAGGCTGTGAGCTCTTCAAGGGTGGGGGCCCAGTTTGATCAATCACTCTGTCCCAAGGCCCCAGGACATAGCCGGTCTTTATTGAATGAATGAAAAGATGAATTATGAATCTGCTACCTTGAGTTTGCCCCAAGACTACACAGAGACCCCATCAGAATATTCAACAGAATGACCATGTGAATGAATGAATGGCTTGAACGAGTGAATTTTGAATGACTCGGCTCCACTTCTTCATCCTCATTCTTCCCATGCATGTTTTGTGAGCACCTACCATGTGCCCAGATGTGAGATGAATCAGACTCAACGTGGTGCCTTGTCCTGGGGTGGGTGGGGGGAGTTCACGGGTGGTGAAGAGGCAAATGTGTAAACGAGGAATTGCGATGCTGTGAGAATAGTGCTAGGACACCAGTAAGTTGAGGTTCTCGAGGTATAGTGAAATGCTGGCTGGGCTGGTGGGGCTCTGGCCCTATGCTAGGCCAGGTGGCAATGGAGGCAGGCAGACATGCAAAAACACATGGCAGTAGTTAACAGTCTAATTAGGGGGCAGCGTGTACACACTTGGACACACATACACACTCATAAATGCATCCAGAAAACTATCTGAGCTAACTTTGCTGTCCAGTGACTGATTTGGGCAATCAGAGTTGTGTGCCCTCAAGACATAGATGAGCCCTAGGCTTCAAAGGCCAAGTTTGAGTCCTCACTGCTCCCCTAACCAGCTGTGTGACTTCGGGCACAGACTTACCCTCTCTGAGCTTGTCCTGTAATATGAGATCATATAAGCATCCTCAGCATGTTTGTCACATAGAGAGGGTGAGGCCAAGGAGGTGTTTTGTGAATGCTGGTTGAATTACATCTGAGGGAGCTGGGGGGAGGAGTCGGGCTGGGGGCCAGGCTGGGTTTGGCCAGGCCAAGACAAAGGGTGGAAGACTTCAGCAACTGTTTATTGAGCAGCTCCTATGGGCCAGGCACGATTCCAGGTGGTGGGTGCCACAGACAAAATCGTGCCCATGTAAAACGTACAATGTAATGGGGGTGGGATGCTAAAGAGACAAGTAAAAGAGAAATGTCATTTTAGGGAGACAGCATTATGATGAAAAATGAGCTAATACGGGCTTAGAAGAATGCCTGGCATATAGTGGGCATCCTATAAATAAAAATAAAACAGGGAACAGAATAGGGAGCTGTTTTTGACGAGGTAGCCAGAGAAGCCCTCTCCGAAGTGGTGGCATTTGAGCGAAAACCTGAATGAAGTGAGAAAGTGAACCACGTGGGCATCTGGGGCAGATAATTCCAAGCAGTGGGAGCAGCAGGTGCAAAGGCCCTGGGGCAGGAGCACGCCTGTCAGAGGAAGAAGGAGGCCGGTGTGGCTGGAGTATGGAGAGTGAAGGAAGGTGGCAGAAGATGAAGTTGGTGAGGCTGGGGGTGGCAGGGCAGGCAGGTGAGGGGGAGGGAGAGCCCCTAGGCCACGGCAAGGGCACTGGGTTTGATCCAAACAGTGAGAGGGAGTGACGTGATTGACATTAGTAAGGAATTGATCTGGATGTGGACAGCATTCCTACCTCCCACTGCCCAACCCCGGCCCCCTCTGCCCCCTTCCTTCTGGGTCTACCGGAGTGCATGATAAAAGCAAAGACTCTGGATTCAGACAGACCATGGTTCAAATCCAACCACTGAAAGTCACCAGCTGGGTGACTTGGAGCTCCTTCTGATGCCTTAGTTTCTTCGTCTATAAAATGGGAATAGCAACTTCCATCTCGTGGAATTGCTGGACAATACAGTGAGCTTCTGCACGCTGAGCACCTGGCATGCAACATAGTAAGCCCTCCATGAAGTTTAAATTGGTGGCTCTCAACCAGAACACCCCTGCCCCCCAGGGGACTTTTAGCAATGTGTGCAGACATTCTTGGTTTTCACAATCCTGGAGGGGAGTGCTACTGGCATCTAGTGGTAGAGCCCGGGGATTCTGCTAAAATCCTACAATGCACAGGACAGCCGCCACTACAAAGATTTATCTGGCTCCAAATGTCAGTAGTGCTGAGGTCAAAGAAACCTCGCTTTAGATCAGCGCCAGCCAATAGAAGGTAACACGGGTCATGTGTGTAATTTTAAGTGTCCCAGGAGCCGCACCAAAAAATAAATAAATAAATAAACAGGGGACAGTAATTTTTGTAGCATATTTGATTCGCCCATGGTTTCCAAAAGTATTACCATGTCAACATGCAATCAGTATAAAAGTGGTTAGAGAGGTTTAATTTTTTCATGTTAAGTTATCGGAATCTGGTGTGTATTTCACACATACAGCTCATCTCTGTTTGGACCGGACACATTTGAAGGGCTCTTGAGCCACACGTGGTAAGCGGCTGCTGTCCTGGGCAAGGCAGGTCTAGATCAGGTTTCTCCTGAAGCACAATGCCAGTGTCTGCTCACGACCTTTAATGATTTTCTTCTGTTTCACCCTGTGCCACCGGCGGCCGTCCCATCATCCTCAGGAGACCTGTGCTAGGATCCTCCTCTATCGAGGAGCCAACAAGGATGTGAAGAATCACAATGGACAGACCCCCTTCCAGGTCTGGGGCTGTGGGGCCTGGCAGTCTGGGAGAGGAGGGAGGGAGCAGGAGCTGGAGTGAAGATTTGGGTGGGGGGGGGCGCAGCTGGCCAGGGACCTCACCGTGCTTCCCGCCCTTTCCCTCTGCTTCCCCCGGCCACCCTGCCTTCCCGTGCCCCCTTTCCTCCAGGTGGCAGTGATCGCTGGGAATTTTGAACTGGGAGAGCTGATCCGAAACCATCGAGAACAGGATGTGGGTGAGCGAGTGGGAGATGGGACTGAAGGGAGAACCGGGGGTCATTGGGGATGCCTGGTAGGACTGGGGAGTCTGTCACAGCAGACCGTGAGCATCCGAATAGTAGTGGGGAGTGCAATTCCAGGCCCCCACTCTCATGACTGTCTTTCTCCCCTCGTGCCTTCCCCCACCCTGTCATCCCTTGCCTGCATGCCCCCTCCACCTGCCGCTACCGCCCCATGCTGCCCTCTGCCACTGTGCCCTTTCAGTGCCCTTCCAGGAGTCCCCCAAGTACGCCGCCCGGCGACGGGGACCCCCAGGCGCGGGGCTGACGGTGCCCCCGGCGCTGCTTCGGGCCAACAGTGATACCAGCATGGCCCTGCCTGACTGGATGGTGTTTGCTGCCCCTGGGACCTCGTCCTCTGGGGCCCCTGGCCCTACCTCAGGGACCCAGGGCCAGTCGCAGCCCTCGGCCCCCAGCACCAAGCTCAGCAGTGGGACCCTCCGAAGTGCCAGCAGCCCCCGGGGCGCCCGGGCCCGTTCCCCATCCCGCGGGAGGCATCCCGAAGAGGCCAAGAGACAGCCCCGTGGACGGCCCAGGTAGGGGAGAGCTCAGTCCTTGTTTCACAGACCCTGACCCAACCAGATCCTGTCTCAGAGCCACAACAGCCCCAGGCTGGCTCCCTGTCCACCCTGGTACCTGGTACCCCCCTCAGGGCTCTAGACCTCTCTCCTACTCCCTGAGGAATGGGGGAATTGTAAGCCACAGTCTTCCACTCATCCTCAAAAGTACCAGGTTAGCCAAGCACCTGTTCTATGCCAGGGGCCTGGGGTGGGGTGTCCAAAAGAAATGTTAGTTCCAGCCCCTGAAGACAGACAGGTAGATAGATAGACAGACAGGGCAAGGTGAGAAAAAGCCAAATGGTATGAGGATGGGTGAGGCACTTGGGGAAGGGTGTCTGAGCTTGGAGATGAGGCCAGAAGAGGGATGGGGGAGCGGAGGAACCACTCAGGGTAGAGGGAGGAATAAGCAGGGGGCACCGCAGGGTGAAAAGGCCAGGCTGGCTAGAGGAGGATGAGAAGGGGGGACTGTGGCTGACCAGTGTGTCCTGAGGACACGGGAGAGCGAAACATCATGGCGGGCTGGGCACGGCAGGCAGAGGAGTTGGACCTGCACCAGGAGAAAGCTGGGAGTCGCTGAAGGCTCGTGAGAGAGCTGAGAGATGACACAGAGCTCCGCTCAGGAAGCTGAATCAGGCACAGCATGCAGGGCCGTGGGAGGGGCAGAGCCGGAAGCCAGGAGGCAGAGGAGGGGGCCCCCGGGGGCAGGTGGAGGGAGCCCCCAAATACCCTCCTCCCCCCAGGACACCAGAGCTGGGGAACCCATTCAAGCCCCCTCCCCCACCCTGCTGCTCTATCTCCCCCCACCCCACGGATCCCTGTTCTCCCAGAGGTGCCTCCTGGCTCCACTCTCCCCTGCCTTTCACACCCTCTGTGTATGCAGCTCCAGCGGGACGCCCAGGGAAGGGCCGGCAGGGGGCACAGGGGGCTCAGGGGGCCCCGGGGGCTCCCTGGGCAGCCGCGGGAGGCGCAGGAAGCTCTACTCAGCGGTACCTGGACGCTCCTTCATGGCCGTGAAGTCCTACCAGGCCCAAGCAGAGGGAGAGATCTCCCTGAGCAAGGGGGAAAAGATCAAAGGTAACAGGTCAGGGCCGGGCCAGGCTGGGGGCAAGGGGTGGGCATGGGGGCAGACAGGGGGGTTAACCACTTAAGGAGGACACAGTCAAGGACAAGCAGTTCTCCAGGGCCTAGACCGTCCAGTGCACTCTGGAGACCCCACAAGAGCCCGCTGGACGCCTCTTCTGCCCTGGAGGAGTATGAAGTGTAGCAGTGGTGATGCCCCCCGTCCAGAGGAGGTGTTGAGGCAAAGGAGGGGACATGAGCATTTGGGGGACGCTGACACCATGCCTGGCCCTGTGGGAGTGGCTCCTCTCCCTCCCCCGCCCCTGCCACTGGATCAGCCTTTCAGGAGGACATCAGGCGCCTGTCTGACAGTTGAAGGAACAGTCTCGCACAGGTTCAGTCAGTGACTTGTTCCAGTGCCCCGACTGAGCCCACGATCTTTCCTGCCACCTGGTGTGGAGTGGGAGGCCGAGCCCCCTTGACCTCACCTCCTGCCCCTGCCAGGTGTTCTCATCTGAGAGACAAGGTGGGACTTGTTTCTCAGGGCTCCAAGGAGACAGGTGTTTGAAGCCAGGCCCGGACCTGGGGCTCCCTGAGCTGGCCAGCGGCTGTTCCCAGAGTTTGCTTCTCTTTGGCTTTTCTGTTTTCTTCTGGAAAATGATGCCAGTAGCCCTCACGTGCAGACTTCGCAGGGCTGTTGACGTGTGTTCTTGGATAGACTAAAGCTTGGAAACAGCAAGCAAGCAGACGAGGCAGTTAATGCGAGGCGGGGGAGCAATTCTTTGCCAACTCCAGGCTGCAGAAGAGCTCAGTAGTGTAGCAGTGGAGGGCCGAGCTGCCCAGGTTCAAATCCTGGCTCAACTGCTTCCTGGCTGGGCACCCTCAGACAGGCCACTTCTCTGGGCCTCAGTTTCTTCATCTATACAATGGGATGCTGGTAAGGATTTTAAAAAGTCAGTTCCTTCAAAGCAATCAGGACAGTGTTGGGTACAAAGCAATTGCCAACTTGCACTATCCTCAGTGGGCCCCCACTACGGGAGCTTAGAGGGAAGAGAGAGACCCTGGCTGCCTGGGAAAGCTGGGGGTGCCTCCCACAGGAGACAGAGGTTGTGTGGGGCCTTGAAAGATGTTCAAGGATCAGAGTTACCAGGTGGGTCTTGGATCAGCTTCTGTTTTGCACTATCTCTTCCTGTAGCCTGACTTCCTGAAGGCAAGGTCACATGTCATTGATCTCTGGATTGCCAGGGCCCAGTTTGATGGCCCAGCACACAGGAGGCTTCAGTGCACATCTGCTGAATGAGCGAGTGAGTGACTGAATGAATGAATGGCCAGACATAGGAGCTAACTGTGGGGGTCAGGGACAGTGCCTCCAGAGGCAGGGTGCCTGGGAAGTGTGTTCGTGCATGTGTGTGTGTGTGTGTGTGCGCGTGCACATGCACGCATGCATGCACAGAGGGTCAGGTCTGTGCTTTGAGATAGAGTTTGAAAGAAGAAAGAGAAGATAAGTTCACAGGGAGGGACCTTCCGGATGCAATATCTTCCACGTTTCCTTCTGAAGTTCAAGCCCAGTACTTCTGTTCACTGCCCTGTTCTTGTCCCCTTCCCTTTCTTGTTTTTTTTTTTTTTTTAAGATTTTATTTGTTCATGAGAGACACAGAGAGAGAGGCAGAGACACAGGCAGAGGGAGAAGCAGGCTCCACGCAGGGACCCTGATGTGGGACTTGATCCTGGGATTCTGGGATCACGCCCTGAGCCAAACTCAGACACTCAACTGCTGAGCCACCCAGGCATTCCACGAAGGGGTTCCCTTTCATTAAGATCTTTAATTGCTTTAACATGTGCCCACATCCACAATGCCACTGAGGCTCACCGCATCCCGATGAGGCAGCAGGCTCCCTCTGCTCTTGGGCCAGCAGCCCCTCCCCTGCCTACCCACTAAATTCATCTCCTGGCACTCTTTCCTTCCCCCACAGGGCGCCAGGGACCTCTTTCTTTCCATTCCTCAAATGGCCAAAACCTCTTTTCCACACTAGGCTCTTTGCATGGACTATTCCTTCAGCCAGGGTAACTCTTCCTCCCTCTCTTTGCCTTTTCTACTCCTAGGGTCCTTCCAGTCTCCATCTATATGTCGTGTCCATGGGGACACCATCCTGGCATCTCTTTGCCATCCATTTATATACCCCATCTGGCCTTTCTTCGGACACTCTGTCCTTTCCCCCTTGAGTGCTGATCTGAATTTTCAACCTCCAGAGTTACACCTCCAATGGCTGTCAGCGTGGAAGCTCCATGAGGGCAAGAACCATGTTTGTTGTCCCAGAGCACTCTGCCCCATGTATTGCCTGGTGCTTGACTCATAACTGGCACTAATAAACATTCACTCAGCGAACGAATGATTGATTCCATGACCACCCAGCCAGTCAGTAGAGTGCTAGCCAAGAACCCAGACCCCTGTTACCCCATCTCCTGTTCCTTTCCATGACCTTGAGCATCTCCTCGATTTCGTCTCCCCAGATCCTCCGAACGGTGGTGGCTGAAGCAGAGAAAAGCACCAGGTGGCCCCAAGTCAAGTCCTGGTGTGACTTGATCCATCTCTGGGCAAGAGGCTTTTCTGCTTTAGCTTCAGCTTCATCATGTATAACATGGGAAATCAATTGTTGCCTCCCCCAGATAGACATGCTGGAAGTATGTGAAAGGTCTGAGTGCAGACAGAGCCATGAGAAATCCTGAAGAGATGGAAGACCATGCGTTTGTTACCATTGCCATGGTCATTAGCATCAGAAGCAGCAGCCACACAGTGCTTGAACAGAGAGGTAGCAAAACAGTATGACTCAAAGCATTCACTTGGGGGACACAGAGTGGTGTTCAAATCCAGGCTCTATTGATCACAAGCCGTATATGCTGGAGCAAATGACCTCAGCTCCTCCTGAGCCTCAGTTTCCCCATTGGTGAAATGGGGTTAATAAAAGTGTCCCTTCTTAGGGTTCTGGTCACAAGTGAGAACTGGAAAACATTAGCTGTGCCTGACGTCCGTCTTTGGACCTGAGCGGCCAGCACAGCCATGCCAGACACAGAGCAGGCAGTTAGTAAATGTCCGCTGCAGGGCTGAGAGATGGGGCCAGCAGGAAAGGGCCTATAGGTGGTGGAGAGGAAGAAAGAGGTGATTGTATCTCTTCTCCCTTCTAGAGCCGGGGAAGCAAAGAGAGGCCGAGGGAAGGATCTGGGAGAAATTTAAGTGTCAAGGAGACTGTGGGAGGGGGCGGAGGCAGTGATGGGACTGTCTAGGGGTTTAGGGAGTCTAGGAAGGTTTAGGGAAATTATAGAACACAGGAACTGGGACTGGTTGGTTACCAGGGGAGGTGAGGGCCAGTTGTGGATGTGTCCCTAACCTGTGAGGATCATGCCATGAGACACAGCCTTTTTTCCCAGTAACTTTTTTTTAAGACTTTATTTACTTTTTCATGAGAGACTCAGAGAGAAGCAGAGACATAGGCAGAGGGAGAAGCAGGCTCCCTGTGGGGAGCCTGATGTGGGACTCAGTCCCAGGACCCCAGGATCATGACCTGAGCCGGAGGCAGACGCTCAAGCACTGAGCCACCCAGGTGCCCCTTCCCAGTGCTTCTTGATGTTCCCATTGGATTCAGAAAGCAAGAAGGCAGGAGTGATATGATCTTGTTCTCTCTCCCACCCCCTCATCCCTTTCTTGGACATTTATTAAGGAGGCTCTAAGCCCAGGCCCTGTGCTAGGTGCTGGGAATATCGAAAAGGCCGTGGGTCGAGTGTGTTGGGGGTGGGGTGGGGCGACATGGAAGCATAGAAATGTTTCTATGTCCTGCTCCCCCACCCAGTGCTTAGCATCGGGGAAGGAGGCTTCTGGGAAGGCCAGGTCAAAGGTCGCATTGGCTGGTTCCCCTCTGACTGCCTGGAAGAGGTGGCCAACCGGTCCCAGGAGGGAAAGCAAGGTAATGAGGACTCCTCAGTTGTCCCCGATCATCCTAGGGTTCTCCCTATGAGGGTGGGGTGCTGGGAGGTAGGTGGGACGACTTGGGCCAGGACCTCCAGGGGTGGGCTTGTTGTTTCCAGACCGAGGGTCCAAGGTCATCCCTTATTCCCCTGCAGAAAGCCGCAGTGACAAGGCAAAGAGACTCTTCCGGCATTATACCGTGGGCTCCTACGACAGCTTTGATGCCCCAAGGTAAATGTCCTTACACCCTTGGGTGCCCCTCACCCCAACCTCCCTTCATACTCCACCTTTAAATATTTCCACCACCTTGCAGCCTCCTTTCTCCTCCCTCTAAAGTTTGATCCAGACCACAAGCCCAGCCCCAAACCATCCTTGGCAGCCATTGTGATTGCCCAGTTTGGGGATAGCCTGAGACCAATGGGGTGGACAGATAAGGATGGAGATGTCTGGGGACCTGGGGAGCTTGTTTGTGTGGCTGGCTGGAGGCCTTTGTCTCCTTCATGTCCCCCATCTCTGTGCGGTCATGTGCAGCAGAAGTGTATGCATCCCATGCCTCACATAGGCGTGGGGAGAGGGGCAGACATAGCGGGGCCAAGAGGGGTGGGGGTGGAGAGTTGGGCTCACTGACACCTTTCCCCTCCCTGGCTGCTGGCTGACTTGCTTCAGAAGCTTGATGGATGGGATTGGCCCAGGGAGGTGAGAGGGGAGGGGAAGGGAGGGCACGGGGTCAGAAATGGGAAGAAAGGGGTGCCTGGGGATGTATGGACTTGTGTGTGCACAACCAGAGCTGGTTTCCCTGTGCGTGAACATCTTACATGGGTGAGCGTCCTCGTGCAGATTCTCTTGAGTGTGTCCTTGCCTCTGTCGTGTCTCTGTAGTGGCGCATGACATGTGTCTGTGTGCATGGGTAGTTAGGGTCCCCTAGACGTATAACCTGTGCATATATATGCCCATGACAGTGAGAGGGCCTGTCCTACTTTGTGTAGATGAGTGCATTTGTGGCTGTCACATATGGACACACAACTAAGGCTAATAGTGAGGCTGGCACGGCACATTTGTGTTTCCCTAAATCTGTGTGTCTGAGAATGAGGGCAAATGTTTCCAGGGATGTTAGTATGTCTGCTTACCTTGTATGGACAGGTGGGTTTCTGCACATATGTCTCTTTCTATGCATGTCACTGTGTGTGCGTGTTGGCCCATAAAACCGTGTGCATGCATTTGCATCTGTCCGATTGATCTGGAATTCAGGACCTGGGGCACTGGAGGAGGGGAGGGCAGAGGAGGGGAGGGCTCCAGGGTTTGGGCTTCCAGAAGGGCAAGACTGTGGGGGAGGGATGATCATATAATTGGGTGTCTGAAGGATGACATCCGCTCCCACCACTCCCCCTATCCAGGGAAGGGTCTCCTTGTTTGTAGCATCCTTCCATTAAATGTGTCCAAACCTATGTGTCTGTGTTCTGGCCAGTGGGGATGGGTGGGGAGGGTTGAGGGAGGAGAACTAACAAGATGGGGAGAGAGGGTGGGGCTGGGGTGCCACCCTGCGCCCGGAGTGTCTGAGGCGCTTGACCATTGTGCGCGTTCACCTGGCACGTCTCTGGCTCTGGGCACCGGGTGAGTATCAAGGTTCCCCCCACCCCAAATCTCCCTATCAGCCTCTGCTTCTTGTCTCTGACAGTGTCTCTCTGGGTCTCTCCTTGGCCTTGGTCTGGGAACTGCTTGCTCTACCAGCTGGATAGGAGTGGTCCCTCTTGCCCTTAGTTTCTTCTTTCTCCTTCCTAGCTCCACCAACTTCATCCCCTCCCCTTACCCTTTCCTCCTTGTCCCGGCTGGCATGTGCTGCTCTGTGTGGTATGTCTGAGCCTCATCCCCTCCTGCCTCTCCACTGCTCTCCCTGACCCTGTATGGGGTGGCCTGACCTGTGTTGTGTGCCCTGCATCCCTGCTGGAGCTGTAAGGTCATGACCTGTGCCACCCTCTCTCCTCTCCCTGGGCGTCTATGCTCTCTCTTCTCTCCAGTGAGCCATGCTGTGTGTATGTCCCTCACCCGGGCTTCTTGGAGGGGTGTCTCTCACTGCTCTGGTGCCCAGTCTCAATGTTTCTAGCCTTCTTCCCTTCCTGTCCCTTCCAGATTGTGTTGGGGTGCATTATGTGTCGGTCTGCGAGGGGGGACTGTGCGTCCCCTCCTGGGGCCTCTCTCACCGTGGTATCCCTGCCTGGGAAGTGCGGGACTCGGTTCGCGCGTCCCCGCACGCGGTCGCGAGGCATCTTGTATGGTGTTGTGCGTGTCTCTCTCTCCGCTCTCCCTCGCTCTGCACCTGCGCGGGAGGGCTCTGGAGGGGGGAGGGGGTTAAGGGGGGGCAGACCGGAAGTGCCTCCCCCTTCTCCTCCCCCCCCCCGCGCCTCGCCCCTCCCCCTTCTCCCGCCAAGGGGGCCCCGTGTTCCCCTCCCGGCCCCCTCCCCCCCCGGCCCGGCCCCCTCCGCCACCCGGCGCAGGACGCCAAGGGGTTAAAGCCTCGCGCCCGCCGCCCGCCTCCGGAGCTGTCCGCGGTGCTGAAGCCGGCGCCGTCCGCGGTCCTCGCGCTCCCGCCGCGGCCCGACCCCGCGCCCCGCGCCCCCGCGTCCCCCGGCATGTGAGCCCCCGGCCCTGCTCTCCCTCCCGCGGGAGGGTGCGCGCCCCCTCCCCCTCCCCCTCCCGGCGCGGGTCAGCATGAGGCGGGGCCTGGGGGCCCGGACACGGGGGTTCGGCCGAGCGGGGACGGGGACGCGGCGGCGGCGGCGGCGGCGGGGGCGGCCGGCACCGGGACCGGGGCCGGGGCCGCGGCGGCAATGGCTTTGTCTGCGGTCGGTGGCGGCGGGGGTCTCGGAGGCGGCCCCGGTGGGGGCTCCCTGCCGCAGCCGCCCCCCGCGCTCTCCTCCAGCTGGCCGGCCCTGGGGCCCCGGCGGCGCAGCGTCTGGTACATCTACAGGTAACGGAGCGCGCCGCCCCTTTTCTCCGCGGCAGGCTGGGAGGCCCCGGCCCGCTGTGACGACCCTCCCCCCGCCGCTAATCCCCCAGCCTTGGGACTCCAGCTGCCCCCCACCCCAAGCCGCCCCCCCCACCCCCTCTCCTCTCACCTTCCCTCGGTGATAAACCCTTTTGGACTTCTCAACCCTCCTCTCACCCTCCGTCCCTGGGCCTCTCTCCCCAAGACCCCCCCAACACACAGGCACTCCTCAGCCCCCTTCCGGGCCCTTTCATGCCCCCCTCAGCTCTTCCTCCAAAACCTTTCCCCCAGTCAGACCCTCCAAACGGATCCCACTCTGGTATTTGGAATCCACTACCCCTCACCACCCCCACTCTGGAGCCCTCCCTGTGGGGAGCCACAGTGGCTCCCCCTCAGGCACCTCCATTCCAGGTTCCTCTGATCCTCATCTCCCCACACCCCTTTACAGAGTTAGCAAGTCCCCTCATTCATACCCCTCTCTCCCATTCACAGTCATCCCCCCCCCCATCACACACACATCCCACCCCCGGCCTCCCCTCCCCTCCTCTTTTTCCGCTGCGTGTCACTGTGCGACTGTGCATGTGTCAGTATGGCTGTGTGGATGTGCGTGCGTGTGTGACTGCCTGCAGCCGTGCGCGCACGCGTGTGTGCGCGCGCACGCGTGTGTGTGAGAGAGAGAAATGGGGAGATGGTGGGCTCCCAGCCCCCTTCCCATAGCTGTGTCCATCTGTGTGTCCCTGTTTGATGGTGTCTGTCTCTGTGTGTGACTTGGAGTGATAGAGACACTGTCCGAGGAGTGTGTGTGTGTGTGTGTGTGTGTGTGTGATGGAGTGGGTCTGTCCCAGGGACTGCGGCTGTGTTTCCCATTACCTATCCTCTCATGCCAGGCCTGTCCCCTCCCCCACAGCCATCCCCATTTCTAGTCCCTCCATGTGTCTCTGTCCCCATGTGCCCCTCTCCCTGCCTCCAGGGGGTCTGTGCCGGTGTGGGGCTGTGTGCTGAGCCACTGGGCTGAGCTTCTGCATGGGGAGCTGCATCTGCTTGTGTGTGTCACTTCTTAGCATGAGAGGGGGCTGGCTGCCCTGCGAAGGGGCCTCTGTGCAGACCACGGAGAGACCCTGGGAGATGGGTACACGAGGAAGGGCTGAGTACCAGGGGGGTGCCTTGTACAGCAGCAAGCTCTGGCCTGTGGGATACTGGATGTGTGAGAGGCACCTTTGAGGCGGGGGGGTGGACACTGCTGCAGTCTCCATGTGTGGGATCTGGTGAACAAGAGCTGCCGCTGAGCTCCAGAGGCCATTCTGGGGTCACCAAGAGATGGCCTGGGGGAGAGCATTGTGTGTGCTCCTGCAGGGCAGGTAGTCAGCAGTACAAGCATGAATGGGGGTAGGGGTGGGGTTAGAGGGTCTCAGTAGGAGGGTGGCCGAGGAGAATGGAACAGGGGAGAGTAGGGGACACTGAAGTGAGTGCGTGCTGGAGCATAGAGGGTGCGTGGGGTGTTTGGAGAAATGGGGTGAGGAGGGAATGCAGAACTGTGAGGAGGATTTGGGGGTGGGGATTCAGGCAGCACAGGGAGAGCACAGAGAGGATGCAGGGAATATAAATGAAATGCAGCTGCAAGTACCAGGAGGCGGAAGGGTGTGTGAGGAAGTGAGTTGAGGATGCAGAAGTAAAGAGAGGCTTCCACAGATGAAAATACGAAAGAAACCTCAGGTACTGTAGGGGACACAGTGGGGTTGCATACAGAGACGTGAGAGGATGTGAGAGGGGTGAGAAGCCACAGAGGTCTGTGGAGGACACTTTGGGGAAGGGGATGGCAGGTGTGCAGGGTCAAAGCAGGAGGTGGACGGATGGCCCCATGGGATGCAATGAGGTCTAGCAGAAGTGAGAGCTAATGAGGGTGGTTTGGGACAACATGGAGCTTTCAGAACTGCGGCGGTGTGGAGTAGAGAGCAGAGCAGAGAGGTGAAGGATCACACACAGGAGCAGACGATGGAAAGCACAGAGTTCAGGGAAACTGTGGGCAGTTGGGAAGTTAGAGGACAATGTAGTGGGATGAGGAAAGCATCCCATGACCAGGGATTGGGCGATAAAGTCACAGGAGTGATGAGAGAAAAGAGCATGCATGGGATGGGATGCTTGAGAGGGAGGGACACAGGCGTTGTTGTGATGATCTGAGGGTGTTTGGACATTATTGGGGTGTCTGGGTTGCCTGTGAGGAATTCAGATCCCGGCTTTGACAGTCTTCTAAGCTAGTGGAATCTTGAGCATGTTACTTCTCCATGACTCAGTTACCCCTTCCACGGGTATTGTGAGAATATGTGAATAAATAAATGTTAAATGCGTGGATTGCCATCCAGCCGTCAGCAATGGGTCAGTAAACGTCACTTATGTGCTGTTGGCATAGCCTGGGATAAATTTCAGGCACTGAAAGGGTGTATGCTCATGGCCAATTTGGGGCAAATGTAGATGTTCTTGAAGTATTTGGGTGCAGGGGAGTGGACAGCATCATAACTGCAGCCACCCAAGTATTTCTTCTGTGTTTCTGAAGAAGATTGCTCACTGTGTAACCTTAGGCAAGTTGCTTCTGTTTCCTCAGTTCTAAAGCGGAAATAGTACTTATGCCTACCTCAGAGGCTGGCTAGGAGAGAGAGAGTTACTTTCCTGTGAAGAGTTTCACACACTGCCTTGCACATAGCAAGTGCTTCTCCCAGGCCTGCAATGGATATGGGAGTAGCAAGGGTGTAAGGGCTCGGTGGAAGTTGTCAGGTGGGGACAAAGGTGGGTGTCACAGAGTGCATGGTCAGGAGCAGGCAGCTCTGACCTCTGAACCAATTTCTGTTGACCTTGGCCTTGGCCCCTTCCTCCTCTGTTCCCCTCCTTTCCCTTACCCCTCCAAAATCTGTCCTCTCTCCTATACCCCTTCCACCCAGCTACAAGGGGGGCCTAGCCTTGGCTTGAATATAAGATCAAGAAGACAGGGTGTGCTGTGGCGTGTTTTCAGAACCATGGTGAACTCTGAGCGAGAGCGGTTGCTAGGTGTGTCTGTGCGTATGCACGTGGGGTTGAGCGCACTAAGTTACAATAAGGGGGGACGAGGGCAGGGCTGGCATACTCACGCATGTGCAGAACACTGTCGCTGTGGTACAAACGTATGGATGTGACAGTGACAGTGGAAGTCGTGGGGGTCATGGGAGTACACAGGGGTGCTTGCGTGTGGGGGGAATGGTATCGAAATACAGTAGGAGCACAGTGGGTATTATTGGCGTGTTCTGAGATGTGTTCAGGGGGTGTGTTATGGGAATATACTGAGATCCAAGTGAGGGGGAGTTATTATTGGAGCATACTGGGATGTGTGGGGGTGTTGCTGAAATCTACTGGAGTATTCGTGGAGGGCTGTTTTGCCAAATCTGTGGGGGTAGGTAATTGAAGCGCGCTGGGAGCACGCGTGGCTATTATTGGAGTGTGTTGGGGCTGCTGGATATTATTGGAATATGCTAAGGGGTCTGCATGTGCACCGGACAGGTCTCAGAGGTGACCACAGGATGCTCAGGGTGCAGCAGGGCATGCATTCTGGTGGACCAAGGGGATTCTTGGGGCTCCCCAGAGGAGCGGGGTTGGAGTCAGGGTATATATGTATTCCTGTTGTGTACTGGGAGTCCTGGAATGGAATGGATATATAATCTTGAGGTACACGGTGGTGATGTCAAGGGTTTGAGGCTGTTATCCAAGCAAGCCCAGGCAGGTGCTGAGATACATGGACTATATTTGAGTTTAATTGGACTTTCCTGGATATGTGAATACTGCCTAAATGTGCTGACAGGCTTTGACGGCCTAATGGTGGCTACTATCTGCATATTCGTGGGTAGTTTGCACTTTACTAGAACCTATCCACTGCATGAGGGAGATACATTCAAGGCCTACCAAGGAATATGTAAGTCACTGCTGTTCACTAGAACTTTCTGCAGTGATGGAAATGTACTATATCTGCACTGTCCAGCATGGTAACCACTAGCCATGTGTGACTACTGGGCACTTTGAAATGTGGCTGTTGAGACTGAAGAACTGAATTTTTCTGTTTAATTTTTAATTAATTTGCATATAAATAATCACACACATCTACTGACCACCATCTTGCACAGTGCTGAGTAAGCGATGCTACAGTATGCTTGGGTACCTGGGGAGGTGTTACCATAGTATATATATAGTCAAGGAGTTGGGAGAGCTATCCTCGAAGCACGTGTGTCCTGTTAACTTACTAACTTGGCCAAAGCCATCGAAAGAGTCCCATCAAGCACGCACTACTATGTGCCCAGCACTGTGCTGAATACTAGAAGTACTGAACTCCCACAGTGACCTCGTCTGGTAGGGCCTGTTATTATCTCACATTATAGATGAGGAAATTGAGGCCCAAAAGGTTAAAGCCTTGGGCTCAAGGTCACAGATAAGGACGTGGCTAAAAGAGGCTCAAACCAGACTGTCTGGTGACCTGGCAGCTTATCTCCCCATCCCTTGTGCTGTGCCGGCACACAGTGGGTTTGGGAACTGCTTGCTGAATGGATGGATGAATGAGGAAAGATTGAGTGGGAGAGCAAGCACTCCAGGCTCTGAGGGGGAGGCCTGTAAGGGCTGCTGCGAGCAAACACACACAGAATGGGCGAGAAAGATCCTAGGAGGTGGGAATGGTTCTGAGGCAGGGGCTCAGGGCACTGGGTTGCTGGTAGAGCTCCGACTCCATGTCTCATCATCTCTTCTTCACCCCCTCAATCCCCCCCACCCCCTTGCCAGCGATTACATCATTAAGGAGAAGACAGTCTTGCTGCAGAAGAAGGACAGTGAGGGGTTTGGGTTCGTGCTCCGGGGGGCCAAGGGTGAGTGCCGGCCGGGGAGGAGATGGGAAAGGGCTCTCTGATCCAGGGGGATGGACAGGGGAAGGGACCCCAACCCACCCCCCACTCCATCCCGGGGTGCTGGTCCCTCAGCTACGGTGAGGCCTCTGTGACTTGGGTCTGAGCCCCATCCCCTGCTCGGCCTCTCCACCCCCTCCCCTCCGACCCCGCCGGCTCCTCCCCATCTGCAGCGCAGACCCCCATCGAGGAGTTCACCCCCACTCCAGCCTTCCCAGCGCTGCAGTATCTGGAGTCTGTGGACGAGGGTGGCGTAGCATGGCGAGCTGGACTGCGGATGGGAGACTTCCTCATCGAGGTGAGTCCTGGCCCCCAGCCCCAGGGGCCTTTCCAACTGCCAGCGTCCAGCACACCTTCCATAGGTATTGCTCTCAACCTGGTTCCCTGGTGACAAAAATCCCCAGGCCCCTCCTGATCCACACCAGATCTGGCTGCCCAAATCCAGATTCTCTTTCAGCACCAGGCCTCCCAGCCCCACAGCCCACCCCCTAGCCAGCCCCTGCTTTCTTCAATGATTCCTTCCAGAAGGCTTCTCTGAAGCATGGAAAGAAAACGGAGCTGTTCCGCAGCATACATACACACACACACACACATAATGGAGGGAAGGACAAGGAGGGAGAGAGAAGGGAATAGGGTGATCCCAGCCCTTTCTAACCCTCGGGCCAGGAAAGTTACCAGAAAAAGTGGGGCCTTGCAGGGAGAGGGGGTGGTGGGGAGGGCTGGCTGGAGGGAGGAGTGGCCAACAGTGCTACAAACAGGGCAAGGCAGGAGGCCACTCTGTTGGGGACTCTGAAGCCGAAAGCATCCCTCCCCTCACCTACTCTTTGTGGGGTGGGGTTATCTGTGCCACAGGTGAATGGGCAGAATGTGGTGAAGGTTGGCCACCGACAGGTGGTGAACATGATCCGCCAAGGGGGCAACACGCTGATGGTCAAGGTGGTGATGGTCACCAGGCACCCGGACATGGATGAGGTCCATAAGAAAGGTGCTTCTCCACTCCTTTGTTAGCCAGAGCTGGGCACCCCATTGCCACCAGACTAAGACCCTCCAAAGCCCTAATGGCTTAATGGTCTCCACCACTGTCCTTCCCTTCCCCAAGGCTGCTTGTCCATGGCCCTTCTGGGGAGAAACTGAGGCAGGGAGGGCTCAGCATGCTGGTGGCAGCTATTCTCTGATGTCTGGGAGCGCTGCTGTAGTGGTGGGGAGGGCAGTGGCGTTCATGGGCCTCCTCTTGGTGGTACTGTTGCCTGACCTCTGCCATCACCTTTGCAGCACCCCAGCAAGCTAAGCGGCTTCCACCCCCAGCCATCTCTCTGCGTTCCAAGTCCATGACCTCAGAGCTGGAAGAAATGGGTGAGTCTGCCCGGCTGTTGGGCCCAGGATCTGGAGAGGGAGATGGGCAGATGGGGCCTGAACCAGACCTCCAGTTCATTAGTGTTGTTAGTGACCAGGGGTCCTGTCCTCATCCTGTCCCCTAGTCCATGGGTCAGACTCTCTCTGGCCTGAGTGTGTGTCGCTGGGAAGGGGCGTCTGAGAGTCGACTTTCCTCTGTCCTCTTACATCTGTTTCTCTGTCGAGTCTCTCTCTGGGTCTTTCACGTCCCTCCTTAGGGGTCCTTGTTTCCTTTCTGGCTTCTCTCCACCTGCCCACCTCACCCCATCCCCATTCTCTATTTCTTCCTCCAGCAGCCCCCCCCCCCACTAGCTGGAAAGGAAGGCCAGCCCCTCCCCAGACAGGGCCGAGAGGACCCGGGGGGGTCCCGTATCCCCTGACAGGGGGCAGATCCGGGCAGCTGACCACCCCTACCCCAAGGGAGGAGGGTGTTCCAGATAGGGGGCCCCTCTCCTCCCCCTGAAGTCCTAACTCTTGGCTCCTCTACTGCCTCTCCCCCGGGCTAGTCTCCCCCTGGAAGAAGAAGAGTGGTGAGTGGGCACAGGACTGGCGGGGGGGCCCCCCCCCCGGTCCCCATCCCGCCGGCGGACTCGTCCCTCCCCGCCCCGGGCCCTTCACTGCCCCACTTGCGCTTGCGCACGCCCGCCGGCCGCTCCCGCTGGCCACGCCCACTGGCCGAGCCCGCTCGGCTCCGCCCCCTGAGGGCCCCCCACTTCATCCGCATCCTTTGCCCACAGAGTACGAGCAGCAGCCTGCGCCGGTGCCCAGCATGGAGAAAAAGCGGACCGTGTATCAGATGGCTCTCAGTAAGATGGCTCAGCCCTGCTCCCCGGGCTGCCCAGGAACCCTGACCCCACGTCCCCTGCGGTGCCACAGCCTCTCCGACCCTCTTACTGCCTGCGCACCCTTGTGCCACCTCCGAGCTGATCACTTCATACCCCAATCTTGCTCTCGCCATCCATTATGAGCTCCCACCTCTGCCCTCAGCCTCTCCCCCCCTTCCTTCTGGCTGCCCTCTACCTTCCCTCCTCTGACGATTTGCTGCCTTCATCCCTTCCCACTGCTGGGTCCTCACCCCTTCCTGCCGCTGGGTCCTGTCTTCTGGGCTGGAGTTTGTGTCTCCATCAGGGCCTTCGGTCCATGGGGATGGAGGCAGGGGTGCCCTTTTCTGGTTCATACAACGTATTGTATGGGCTCCTGGCAACTGTTTCTGCCTGAGGTCAACGCAAGCTTCATTTCACTGCTTCTTCCACCTGCCCTTAGACAAACTGGATGAAATTTTGGCGGCAGCTCAACAGACCATCAGTGCAAGCGAGAGTCCTGGACCTGGTGGCCTCGCATCGCTGGGCAAACACCGGCCCAAAGGCTTCTTTGCCACCGAGGTAGGCAGTCTGCACCAGGGGAATGGGAGCGTAGTGGAGAGGAGGAGGCTTGCGGGGTGCACACACCAACCTGGAACCTCTATCTTCCTCCTTGCAAATCCTTCCTGACCTCCCTGTGTTGAATGTCAACCCTGGAGGGGCACCACACTTCCTGGGGCCCCTCATTCCTCCCCACTCTGGGGGCCTCCTTTCCTCTCTGCCCATCCTCTTCCTTATTCTCCTCCTAAGTTTTGTCTCTTGTTTTCTCACTCCCTGCTTCACCCTCTTGCCCATCTTTGTCCCACCTCAAAAGTCTCAGGGAAGGCAGAATGATGTCACAACTGGCCATCCCCAGCATGGGCCTGGCACATGAAAATAGGTGCTCAAAAAGTGGGAGTTATTAAAATAATCTTTATTATCACTGTCTCCACTCTGCCCACTTTTCCCTGGGACAGAGGCTGACCTGTAGTGGGTGTTGATCATATTTTGGGCACTATATTTTACATAGATTGTCTCATTCACTCCTGGGATCATCGTGTGAGGTCCACATGGTTGTTTTTTTTTTTTTTTAAGATTTTATTTATTTATTTATTCATGAAAGACAGACAGAGAGAGAGAGAGAGAGAGAGAGGCAGAGACACAGGCAGAGGGAGAAGAGGCTCCATGCAGGGAGCCCGATGTGGGACTCGATCCCAGGACTCCCTGAGCTGGAAGGCAGATGCTCAACTGCTGAGCCACCCAGGGATCCCACACACAGTTATTAACCCACTTACAGAGGGAAAACTGAGGCTCAGAGAGGTAGCCAGTGTTTCAATCCAGGCAAGTTAGGCAACTGGATCCATGGCCCTGGCTCTTGTGGTGGGCCTGTTGGTCTTCCCTAGCTGGCCTGTCACTGGGCTGTGCCCCTTCATGGGAACACAGCCACCACCAGCCATACTAGTGCCTCCTCCCACCCTCCAGCCTCTCCTCCGGAAGGTGGGAAGGTCACACACCGCCCTGCTTCTGTCTTAGCACTTGCTGCTTCTCTGCTCAGGCCCTGCCCTCTGACCCTCCCCTCTGAACACTTCTTCCCACAGGTCACACCCACCACCCAGTGGCCAATGGTCTATTTACTCTAAAACTGGATTCTTGGGCAGTCCCGGTGGCGCAGAGGTTTAGCGCCACCTGCAGCCCAGGGTGTGATCCTGGAGACCTGGATCTAGTCCCAGGTCAGGCTCCCTGCATGGAGCCTGCTTCTCCCTCTGCCTGTGTCTCTGCCTCTCTCTCTCTCTCTCTCTCTCTCTCTCTCTCTGTCTCTATGAATAAATAAATAAATCTTTAAAAAAATAAAATAAAATAAAACTGGATTCTTTGGCCTTTGAGGGACCATGGATCCCCTTGGCAGTCTGGTATAGTCCTCCAAATAATGGTTACAAGCCTAAATAAATTACATAAGAAAACAAAAGAAGCCAATGACACTGATAATACAGTTGTCAAAAAAATTTCTTTAAGATTTTATTTATTTATTCATGAGAGACACACAGAGAGAGGCAAAGACATGGGTAGAAGGAGAAGCTGGTTTACCTCAGGGAGCCAGATGTGAGACTGGATCTGAAGACTGCTAGATCATGACCTGAGCCAAAGGCAGACGCTCAACCACTCAGGCACCCAAGTGCCCCTGTCCTGAGTTTCTCAAGGAATTTGAAATCTCTGAGGCTGTCAGGATCTTCTTCTGTGCTCACCTCCCCCAAAGGCCAGTGTAGACTCAGAAGTGCACGGGCAGTCGAGCCAGGCAAACCTGCCTTCAAATTCTGACTTCCTCTAGCTTTCTATGTTACTTGAGCCATACTACTTAATTTCTCTGCATCTCAGTTTCCTGCTCTGTACAATGGGGCTGAAGCCAATCTTGCTGGTCCTTAGGAGGATTGAATGAGATCAACTCCTAGCACAGCAGGCTTTCAACAGATGGCGAGGCCTCTTAGGCCATAAAACAAACTAGAGACCCCACAGCACTTACCAGTGAGGCTTACATGTGCCCCAGAGACCCTGCAACAGCACATCATGCACAGAGTCTCCAAAAATAGATGGGGCAAATCCTTGTTTTCATTTATTCAACAAATGCATGGAGTACCCACCCAGTGTCAGGCAGCCAGCATGCCAGCCCCTCCCTGTGTGAACCGTGGTTACAGGCCAGGATCCCTGCCGTCACACAATTCACCATCTGAGCTCCAAGAACACCCCTAGTTGGGCCCAGACGCAGGCCAGTTATAACATCAGCTGCCCATGTGCCCCTCCCTCCTAGAAATGAAACTCGTAAGCATTCACCTGAGTTCTTGAATGGCATCTCCCTTCCCTCCGGGTCATAAAGGCCACTGGTTCTTTTCCCTATCGGATCTTGCTTTTTCTTCTCCCTTCTAGGGTCTGTCCCGGCCTTCCCAAAGCTTTGTCCCTTGAGTTGGGGGCTTTCTTCACTCTCATCTTCCCACCAGCCATCCTGACTTCTCACACTCTAAGTCAACACAGGGACCCCTTCCTGCTGCTTATGTGTCTCCATGGCTCTCTCTGTGTGTGCTCTTGTTCTCTTCTGTTTCTCATCTCCCGTCTGCTCCATTTTCTCTGCCCTCCTCACTGCCTCACTTGGAGCCCTCTGTACGAGACCAGAGTGGGTAACCAGGAAGCGTGGGGGACCTCCGTATTGCCCTGAGGCCTCTTTTATCAGACCTGAGCAACAGTGAATCAGAATAACATATTGTACAAGATGCTACTGTTTGGAAACTTAAGAATTGGGAAATTTCAACCTCCTGTAAAGATACACCTCTGCACAAAACCTAAGGTGGGGACATGTGACGGACCTGCCTATGCCAACAGTGGGGGTGCAGAACCCAGGCAGATCCGCTATAGGTCAAGGTGCCTCTTGGGCTCTCTCTTCCCAGGGTTCTGCTGTCCATCCATCTGTCCTCCCCTCTGTGTGGCTTTGGCTCCCTGAACTCCTATCTCTGTTACCTGGCCACTGACCCCAAACAGTACCCTACCCACCCCCCATCCCCTCCACTCCCCCTCATCCTGCCTTATCCTCCCTTCTGCTCAGTCCGTCTGGGTGCCAGTCTCAGCCTTTCTCTGGGCTCAGTTTTTCCCTCTGATTATTTTGACCATACTCTGTAGATGGCATTGTCTGTCTCTTTCCCTTCTATTTGCATGCCTGGCCTTCCTGGGACAGCTCTGGCCGGCTCCACTCCAGGGCCTCTCAGGACTGCTTCTCTTCCTGCTTTGTTGGGGCCCTCTTTCTTCCCATCGCTGTCTCATTTCCCCTCCTGTCTCTCCTGCTCTAAACCCCCATCTCTGTGTCTTTCTCCCCATCTCTCTGCTTTCTCTATGTCTCTCCGGCCGGCCATCTCCCCCTACGGTCTCCCCCTCCGCTCGTTCCTCCCCTCCCTGCCTCACCCCTTTCGGGGGCTGTCTCCCCTGGCACACACTATTCAGCCCATCTTCAGCCTCCAGCCCGTGCACCCCACCAGGGCACACCCTTTGCCCTTGAGGCCCCAGACCCAACCGCCCGGGACAGCGGGAGGAGGGAGGAGGCACGGGAGGAGGGAGGGCCCTCTGGCTGACTCGCGGGGGAGGAGTCCGCCCGCAGCCGGTGACGTCACGCGCACTCTGATTGGTTGCCCCCTCTGCGCGGGAGAGGACGCTCCCGGCTCGTAGATGGAGGTCAGCGTGTCCCACCTTGAGTCTTTGTGCCCCTCGGGGGGCAGCCCGACACCTCCTCAGACGCGATTATGGCTTCTCCATCAGTCTGACACTTCCTCTGCCACTCTGACCTCTTTTATGTCAAGCTAACCCATTTGATCCCTCCTCTTCCACTTAGAAGTGTCTTCTTCTGTCCCTGTGCCAATCTGACGCCTCTCCCTTCACTCTGCACCCTCTTCAGCCAGAGGCACCCCTCCCCTGCCCTTCGGCCCCTCCCTTGTCATTCTGAGCCCCCTCCTGTCTCTCGGCTCCTTTCCCCATCACTCTGCCCCCCTCCCACCTCTCCCCACTCCCATGCCTCTACCGGATGCTTCCCTCACCTTCCTTCCCACCTCCCTGTTACTCCTGGCTTGCCCTCCCCAGCCTGGACTCCGTAGCCTGCAGTGTCCTCTGCAGCCTGCTTCTCCCCTCAGGGGTCCCTGCATCCTTTCTGACAGGGTACTCCCCACAGCTTGTCAGGGTGTCCTTCCTTCTGCACGTATTTACTGAGCACCTGTTATGCACTGGACCTGCTGCTTGGCTCTAGGGGTGTAAGAGTGAACCAATCAAAGCCACTTGTATTAGAGGCTTTACATGTGGAGGTGGGGGTTGGACTTTACAGAATTGGGTTCTGCCCTATGTAAGAGAAATCTCCAAATAACAATGGCTTCGACAAGATAAGTCTCCTATCTCTATTGTGTTAACAAAGTCTGGAGCAGGGTGTCCCAGGCAGGTATGGCAGCCACCATGGTCATGAAGACCCAGGATCCTTCTCACTTTCTACTCCACCATCCTAGTCTTCTTTCCAACCATAATTGTCCAAGATGGCGGGAGCTCTAGCTGTTCCACCAGTATTTCAGGCAGCAGAAACAAGGACGACTGGAAAGGCAGAAAGGCAAAGGAGGGCACATTGTTGCTTCGTGGGTTACCTCTGAGATTTCCCCAAAGTAACACACACCACTTACACTTATGCATCCCAGCAGGCCTTAGTTCCATGGCCATACTCAGCTGCAAGGGAGCCTGGGAAATGTAGTCCCAATAGGTGCCACACAAAGTTGGGGTTTTCTTACCAAGGAAGAAGAGTGGAATGGGAACTGGGTGAGCTCTGTGCCCAGGGAGACAGACAATGAACAAGCAAATAATTTTAATAACTCTACACTGGGTTAGGTGGAAGGTGTTACGATGCAGAGTAACAGAAGGAAGCCTTTTCAAGGAGGAGATATCTGAAAATGACAGATTCCACCCATTATCACTCTTCTTCCACCTATATGACCTCATTTCCTGCCACCCGGCGCCCTGCTCACCCACTCCAGACACTCCACTCCTGACATTGGCACACCAGACTCATTCCTACCTCAGGATATTTACACTTGCTGTTCCCTCTTCCTAGAATACTCTTCCCCTGGATATATGCATGACTCCCTTCTTCCCGAGTTTGCTCTAATTATATCTTCACAAAAAGGCCCTCCTTCTGGACTAAATTATAGTCCCACTCTCCTCCATCTCTTACCTCCACCTGACCCCGTTAGGTTACTAATTTATTTTGTCTGCCCTCTGTGTAAGCAGAGACTTTCGTCTATTTTTTTTTTTTTTTATGGCTGCATCTGCAGCACCTAGAACAGTCTCTGGCATGGATCAGGTGCTCAGTAAATATCTGTGGAATGAATGAATGAATGAGTGAATGAATGAAACAAACACAGAGATAGACAGTCTCAATCCAAGGAGGTGAGTACATGGAGGGGTTAGTACAGGCACACCCTGTGAAGGTCTGGAATAGTGCTGCCCTGTCCAATAGGGCTTCCTACAGCTGCGCTATCCCAAATGATAACCCCTAGCCAGCCACCAGCCATGTGTGACGATTAAACACTTGAACTGTGTGACCGGCAAAAACAGAGGGAGGGAATTTTTAATTTTAATTAATTAAAATTTACATCCAAAAGGGTGTGGGCTACTGTATTGGTCAGTATAGGTTTAGAGAAAGGGAGAGGCCAGACCAGGGTGGGGGCTAGGATGACAAGTCTTCCCAAACAGAGAAGGGGGAACAGATGTTCCAGGCAGAGGGAACAGCATAGGAGGCCCTGAGGTGAGATACAGCACAAGAAGTTGAGAGAGCAGGGGAGGACTTACAGGAAGGGGGCTGGCTGGAGGGAGCATGATGGGAGGTGAGGGCAGTAAGGTGGGGGCTTCATCCGTAAAGGATTTCCTTTCTTTGCCTTTCTGATCTCAAAGACAGAGAAAGGGGCATATGGGGTCACCTGGCAGAAGCAGGAAGAATCAGTGCCTGATGTTGGCTCATTCTCCTTTACTTACTGTTCATTTGACATAAGCTTGTAGAACATCCGGTCCTGTTTAGGGACTGGGGACCCAGCAGTAAAAGAGACCAACAATGTTGCTACCCTTAGGCAGGCTATGTTAGGACTTCCATGGGCCGTTAGCACTTTTGCTTTCAAAAGCCTCTCCCTCAAAAAAAAAAAAAAAAAAAAAAGAGTTTAAAAATCTGTATCTTATGAGTGTGTTGGTCCAAAGATGAATATTACTATCCAGGCTGGATTCTATTCATGTTTGCCCCTCTGATTTTATTTTATTTATTTATTTAATTGAGTGAGAGAGAGAGAGAGAGCGCGCGCATGAACGAACATGAGCTGGGGCTGGGGGCGAAGGCAGAGGGAGAGGGAGAGGCAGACACCCCATGGAATGGGGAGCCCGATGTAGGGCTCGATCCCAGGATCAGGGGATCACAACCTGAGCCAAAGGCAGATGCTTAACCCACTGAGCCACCCAGACACCCACTCCCCTCTGATAGAGAGCCCTAGATACTGTGCTTCTGGTGCCTTCAGGGAGCTGACATTCTAGGCAGGGAGTCAGGAAGTAAGCAGCTAAATAAGTGTCCCTAAGGAACACAGGACAGGGAATTGTAGTAGACAGTGACTAGAAGGGACATTTGAGTGGAGGCCATAAGGATAGCAAGGCATGTGTAATGATGGGGAGAAAACACTACAGAGAGCAAATCCAGGACTTGCAGGTGTTCTAGGGTAGGGGTGGACCTTGGGGCATTGGAGGAGCAGGACTGATGGACATGGTGGGACCAGAGTAAGCAGGTAGGCGATGTAGGAGGGACTAGATTGTACTGGGTGCCTTGGTTTCCCATGGCCCGAGCCTGAGATGGGGATTCTTGCATCAATAGTATCCTAAGAGAGTTATAAGGGAGGGAGGGAAGGAGGGTGGGCTACAGAAGTAAGCAAACCTGGTACCCGCTGGAGTCCCTTTCAGAAAGCCTAACCCCTTGGAGAGTTTGGAATACGAATTGCACAATGGAGTTAATCCTGCCTTGGACCTCCATGTCGGTCAGTCCTTGGCTGCAGGCTGCTCCCAGAAGTAGGGGGACATAACTACTTGGGTCCATCAGCTCCTTTGGAGAAGGGTGATTCTTTAGAGCAAGGGGCAGCCGAGAGCCCAGGCAGATGACACTCGTAGCAGCTGGGGATGGTCACAGCACCCCAGCCAAGGGGACCTGGATATGCACCAGCAGTGTCTACCATAGACCACAACTCAAGATCAGAGTTAGGAATTCCGATCCCCTCCGAACTGATGTGGGATTGCTCCTGTAGGATTTTAAGCAGGGCCATCACATCACAGGGCCATGTGGGGTTGCTCCTGTAGGATTTTAAGTATGACTTGGATTTGTTTCTGAAAGATCCCTCCGACACTGATGTGGAAAGCAGACCAGAATGGGGTGAGGGCCCAGGGTGCCAGCAGGGAGACAGGGGAAGAGGCTACGGGCAGCCAAAGAGGCAAGCAATGCTGGTGACCTGGATGTGGGGGGTTGGCAGCAAGAATGGAGAAAAGACCCAGATTAGCGATCTGTATGGGAAGCAGAGCAAACAGGGCTGCCTGAGAATCGGCTTTCTTTTCCTTTCTTTCTCCACACCACCCAAATTCGGACACCTTTCCCTCCCTTCAGAATCCCCTTTTGCCTCCTCTATGCCTCTCATCCTTCCTTCAGAGGCTTGGAGAAGGCTTGGGCTGTGTGGTAAAGCCATGAATCTTCACACCCAGACTGATCTTTCTCTATTGTCTTTTTTTTTTCTCTGACTGCCACCCCAAAGTCAAGCTTCGATCCTCACCACCGCTCCCAGCCAAGTTATGAACGTCCTTCTTACCTGCCTCCCGGACCTGGGCTTATGCTCCGGCAAAAATCTATTGGTATGTCACCTGGAAAGGTGGGCATAATGGATGCCAGCCGGGGAGGGGGATGCTGGAGGGTGACAGTTTACCGAAATGAAGGGGCTTTGAAATGTTCTTTCTACTTCCATATATGACCATAGTTCTATCAAATTGGGCAAAGAGCTCAGGCTTTGTTGTTGGGGGGTTGGCTTTTATCCCTCCTAGCTGTGTGACCTGCGACAGGTAGCTTCACCTCTCTGGGCCTTGGGTTCTGCATCTAGAGAATGGGCATGTTATTGTCCCTGCCTGGATGCAGTGAGGTGAAGCCCTCCCTCCCCCACAGACCCTGTTTTCTTCTCTCTTTTACCTGACTTCATTCATGCATGCATGCACGCATTCTGTAAATGTTTATTGAGCACCCGCCATAAGTCCTAGACTGCTGGGGATATGTCAGTGAGCAAAACAGACAAAAGGGTCTTGCCCTTGTGGAGGTGGTCTTCTAGCAGGGAAGACAGAGAATAGATTATAAGGGTATTATAAGAAACAAGACCATTATATAGCATGCTGACAGTGGTAAGTGCTGTGGCGGGGGTGGGGGGGCAGTAGAGTAGAATAAGAGATCAGGAGTGCTGACAGGCAGATTCGAGCTAAAACATGGAAATGAAGGGGAGAGCCATGTGGATATATGGTGATAAGGTATTCCAGGTAGCAAGAATGGCCAAGACAAAGGACCTGAGGTAGGATTGAGCCACCATTTGCTCAGATGGGGGAGACTATGCGGTGGGAGATCAGGAGCACCGCTGGGGGCCTGCTAAGTTTCAGATGCCAGAGAGCTATCCAAGTAACTGAGTAATGGCATTTGGATATAGGAGCCCGGAGCTCAAGGGAGCTCAGGGGAAAGGCCTGAGCCCCAGGACTTAGGTGGGAGTCTTCAGCAGAGAGATAGTGAATGAAGAAGGATGTAGGCTGAGATCCCCGAGGGGGAGAGTAGTCAGAGGAGAGAAGGTTAAAGACTGGGAGCCCTGACAGTGATAAAGTAGGCAAAAGTAGGCAAAAGACTTCACTCTTTCTATCCACTCAGTCCTTTTGCTGATTGGGTCTAGCTCTTCTCCCACTTCCAGCGTCCACAGTCCACCAGTGTGAATTTTGCATCTGTGAGGTCTACCTGTATCTCCTCATTTACCTAATCTCTACTACCTGTAAAGCCACCCAGCATTGCTTACCTATAAATTGGCTCTGGTAAACGTTAGCCTCAACCTAAGTAGTTCCGTCTGTGAAAGCACAGGTTCGACGTGCTAATATTTTATTTCTGCGTACACATGACAAGAAATCTGTAACTATGCACCTGTAAACATGGCATCTCTCCCTGGCCCCAGGCACTTTCCACTCACCCCAAGCCACCACTAACGTAGGAGGTGTCTTTGCGGGAATTAGGGAAAGGCGCCCCCTCCTGGCCTAGGGAGGAAGTTCAGCTGAATTTCGCCCCTCCTCCTCTTGCTCCCTCTGCCGGTCGCTGGTGTGCAACGCACGCCCCGTATGATACGGGAGATTTACCGCAGTTGGGGAACTCTGGATTAATTCATGTGAGGTTCTTAGCATATACTCAGTTGTGTATTATTATTATTATTATTATTATTATTATTATTATTATTATTATTATTTCATTAATATTGTAGTACTATGGGATAGGGGAGGAGGGAGACCCTCCTCCTCCCCACTCCTGGAGCCACTGTATCTTCCCAGGGGCTGCTGAAGATGATAGACCCTACCTAGCACCCCCAGCCATGAAGTTCAGCCGCAGCCTGTCTGTGCCTGGCTCGGAGGACATCCCCCCGCCGCCCACCACGTCCCCACCGGAGCCCCCCTACAGCACACCTCCCGCCCCCTCCTCCTCTGGCCGCCTCACCCCATCCCCCAGAGGAGGGCCCTTCAACCCCAGTTCGGGTGGCCCCCTCCCCTCCTCTTCCCCTGCGTCCTTTGATGGACCCTCCCCTCCCGACACGCGCATAGGGGGCCGAGAGAAGAGCCTGTACCACAGCGGGCCCCTGCCCCCCGCCCACCACCACCCGCCCCACCACCACCACCACCATGCCCCGCCCCCCCAGCCTCACCACCACCACGCCCACCCCCCTCATCCCCCCGAGATGGAGACGGGAGGCTCTCCCGACGACCCCCCACCCCGACTGGCTCTAGGGCCCCAGCCCAGCCTGCGCGGCTGGCGGGGCGGCGGGCCCAGCCCCACTCCGGGGGCCCCGTCCCCGTCGCACCACGGCAGCGGGGCCGGCGGCATCGGCTCCTCCCAGGCCCCAGCCCTGCGCTACTTCCAGCTGCCCCCCCGGGCGGCCAGCGCGGCCATGTACGTGCCAGCCCGCTCGGGCCGCGGGCGCAAGGGGCCCCTGGTCAAGCAGACCAAAGTCGAAGGCGAGCCTCAGAAGGGCGGCGGCCTCCCCCCCGCCCCCTCGCCCACGTCCCCGGCGTCCCCGCAGCCGCCGCCGGCCGCGGCCGCGCCCTCGGAGAAGAATTCCATCCCCATCCCCACCATCATCATCAAGGCTCCGTCCACCAGTAGCAGCGGCCGCAGCAGCCAGGGCAGCAGCACCGAGGCGGAGCCCCCCACCCAGCCCGAGGCTGCGGGCGGCGGCGGCGGCGGCGGGGGCGGCGGCGGCGGCGGCGGCGGCGGCGGCGGCTCCTCGGCGCCCAGCCCCGCCCCGGCCATGTCGCCGGTGCCGCCGTCCCCCTCGCCGGTGCCCACCCCCACCTCGCCCAGCGGCCCGGCCACCCTCGACTTCACCAGCCAGTTCGGAGCGGCCCTGGTGGGGGCGGCCCGCAGGGAAGGGGGCTGGCAGAACGAAGCCCGCCGGCGCTCCACGCTCTTCCTCTCCACCGACGCGGGCGACGAGGACGGCGGCGACAGCGGGCTGGGCCCAGGGGCGCCCCCGGGCCCCCGGCTGCGCCACTCGAAGTCCATCGACGAAGGCATGTTCTCCGCCGAGCCCTACCTCCGGCTAGAGTCTGCAGGCGCGGGGAGCGGCGCCGGCTACGGGGCTTACGGGGCCGGCAGCCGCGCCTACGGGGGCAGCGGGGGCAGCAGCGCCTTCACCAGCTTCCTGCCGCCCCGACCCCTGGTCCACCCGCTGACAGGCAAGGCCCTGGACCCCGCCTCCCCGCTCGGGCTGGCGCTGGCCGCCCGAGAGCGGGCGCTGAAGGAGTCCTCGGAGGGTGGGGGGCCCCCCCAGCCCCCTCCAAGGCCCCCATCGCCCCGCTACGAGGCCCCGCCGCCCACCCCCCACCACCACTCGCCCCACGCCCACCATGAGCCAGTGCTGCGTCTCTGGGGGGCCTCACCACCCGACCCCGCCCGCCGGGAACTGGGGTACCGGGCGGGGCTGGGCAGCCAGGAGAAGTCCCTTCCGGCCAGCCCGCCAGCTGCCCGACGCTCCTTGCTGCACCGCTTGCCCCCCACGGCTCCCGGGGTCGGGCCCCTCCTCCTGCAGCTGGGGCCCGAGCCCCCGCCCCCGCACCCCGGGGTGAGCAAGGCGTGGCGGTCGGGCGCCCCCGAGGAGCCAGAGCGGCTGCCCCTACACGTGCGGTTCCTGGAGAACTGCCAGCCCAGAGCCAGCGGGCCGGGGGGGAGGGGACCCCCCTCGGAAGACGGGCCGGGGGTTCCGCCGCCCAGCCCCCGCCGCTCCGTGCCGCCCTCGCCCACCTCCCCGCGAGGCGGTGAAGAGAATGGGCTCCCCCTGCTGGTCCTGCCGCCCCCTGCTCCCTCTGTGGATGTGGAAGATGGCGAGTTCCTCTTTGTGGAGCCCTTGCCCCCGCCTCTGGAGTTCTCCAACAGCTTCGAGAAGCCCGAGTCGCCCCTCACGCCCGGGCCTCCCCACCCGCTGCCCGATCCACCCACCCCAACCACCCCATTGACCCCCGTGCCACCACCGGCTGTTGCTGCCGCACCTCCCACCCTGGACTCCACGGCATCCAGCCTGACTTCCTACGACAGCGAGGTGGCCACACTAACCCAGGGGGCCCCCGTGGCTCCTGGGGACCCCCCTCCACCAGGCCCGCCAGCGCCGGCTGCCCCTGCTCCCCCAGCCCCCCAGCCTGGCCCAGACCCGCCGCCTGGCACAGATTCGGGTATTGAGGAGGTGGACAGTAGGAGCAGCAGCGACCACCCTCTGGAGACCATCAGCAGCGCGTCCACACTGAGCAGCCTTTCTGCCGAAGGTGGTGGCAGCGCCGGAGGCGGTGGCGGTGGTGGTGGCAGTGTGGCAAGTGTGGCCAGCGGGCCAGAGCTTCTGGACACATATGTGGCCTACCTGGATGGCCAGGCGTTCGGGGGGAGTGGCACTCCTGGCCCACCGTATCCCCCACAGCTCATGACTCCTTCTAAGCTCCGTGGCCGGGCTCTGGGGACCAGTGGAGGCCTGCGACCCGGCCCCAGTGGAGGACTCCGGGACCCTGTCACTCCCACCAGCCCCACCGTCTCCGTGACAGGGGCTGGAACGGATGGGCTGCTGGCCCTAAGCGGTTGCACGGGACCCTCCGTGGCCAGCATGGCTGGGGGTTCGGTGGCTATAGAGCCAGAAGGCCCCGCGGTGCCCTTGCCATCGGCCTCCTCTCTGCCTCGGAAGCTGCTGCCCTGGGAGGAGGGCCCAGGCCCACCGCCACCACCCCTGCCCGGGCCCCTGGCCCAGCCTCAGGCCTCAGCCTTGGCCACAGTAAAAGCCAGCATCATCAGTGAACTCAGCTCCAAGCTTCAGCAATTTGGGGGTTCCTCAGCAGCTGGTGGCGCTCTGCCCTGGGCCCGGGGAGGCAGCGGGGGAAGCGGGGACAGCCACCACGGGGGAGCCAGCTATGTCCCTGAGAGGACCTCTTCGCTGCAGCGGCAGAGGTGAGCCGGGGCTGGTGGGTATGGTGATGGAGGCCACGGGGGCCAGTGCTGTAGGCACCAGAGCCTACCTTCCCCATAGTTGCGTCCTTTGAGGGTCCCAGGTGGCAGAAAGAAAACAGAAATGAGGCTGGCTCGCAGAAGTCTGCCCTCAGAGAAGCATGCTTTCACAGACACCTTATCTCAGTGTAGCTTTTGTGGTCTCTTCCCCATCACCATGACAACCCACATCCCATGATGAACAAAAAAGTTATTAACAAGAGATCGGAGCACAACTTGGGGATGTGTTTCCTTGGTGGGTTGTCAGTTCTGACAGTGCTTGAAATCTGTGAGTCCCTTGAACCTGGTGTGGTTCAAGACTAAGATGCTTTAGGGTGCAGCAGTTTGGATTATGGGTGAGCCAGGCTCCTTGGGCTTTGGTCTCAGCCCCAGGCTTCTAACTAGGTGACCTTAGGCAAAGGAATGGGCCTCTCTGTACAAGGGAAACAACGTGGTGCCCACCTAAAAGGATTTTTGAGAGGATTAACTGTGGGTCATTGTTATAATTCCGATTGGGGGAAGGGAGGAGCCTCTTACCAAAGCCCAGAGAGTATAGTTGGAAAAATACGGGAGAGTGAAGAAGTTTCCCAAAGCAGCTAGCTTAGCTAGGACCACCACAAAGTTTGAGCTCATTCAGGACCTTCTAGCCTGAGGGGAAGTAGAGTCGCATTCTTGATGCAAGCAGACAGAGTGGAGAGGTTTCTTAATCCCCTTGCCCTCGCCCATCTGCAGAGCTCGTTCTAACTCTGAGGGTCTGACGTCCTTACAGTGGTACTCGAATGTCGTTTTATCAGGCCTTTGAGATCTTAAGGCAACTCGTTATTTTTTTAATATTCTGGGTAGAGGAGAGGATGCTTCATCTAGTTGACAGATAAACGAGCTATTGACCACCTACTGTGTGCTGGGTGCCCTTCTGGGTGGAGGACCCTACAGTAGACAAGATGGGCAAAGCCCTTCCCTCTTGGAGCTCATAGACTAAGAGGCAAGGATGGGGGATGGTTAGAGAAGGCCTCTCACTAGCAAGAGGAGCAGAAACTGGAGGAAGGGAGGGAGCAAATCCCATGGCTACCTGGGGGACGTGAGCTAGGCAGAGGGAGCAGCCAGTTCAAAGGTCCTGAGGGAGGACTGTTCTGAAGGGAGCAAAAGGGATGAGGGGAACCTTTTTCTCCCCTTGTTTCTTCTCTCTTTCATCTCCCTCTCCTCATCTCTCTCCCTCTCTCTCTCTCTCTGTCCCCTGTCCCCTTCCATCTCTCTCCCTGAATGCTCACCCTCTTTTTGTTCCTCTCTCACCGTCTCCCTGTCTTCCACTCTGCTGTGACTGGCCATAACCCTATAGGCAGTTTAGAGTAGTGGTTAAGAGCTCAGACTTTGGTGCCATATAACTGGGCTCTGCCACTTCCTGGCTGTGTGTCCTTAGGCAAGTTACTTAACCTCTCTGTGCTGCTGATAATAATAGTAACCTGCATCAGGGCTGTCATGGGGAATACACTGAGATGCGATATGTAAAGCACTTAGAACCATGCCTGGCACACGTGAGCATCAGTAAGTGGTGGCGATTATTATTATTATCACTTAATGTCTCTTTTTCTTTCATCTCTCTTGACTGTCACCCTCTCCCTGTCCTCTCGTTCTTCTGTCCTGACATGTCTTGCCCCCTCACTCCTTCTATCTCTTCCCATCTCTCTTCTCCATCTCTCTCCCCCGCTCCTGTCTCTCTTCGCTCCCCTACGTCTCGACCTCTGCCTCCTTCTCACCCCGTCATTCTCCTCCAAACCCCCCTTCCTCTACCCCTGCCCCTTTGTCACCTTCCAGACTCTCCGAAGACTCCCAGTCCTCTCTCCTCTCCAAACCCGTCAGCAGCCTGTTTCAGAACTGGCCCAAACCACCTTTGCCGCCACTCCCCACAGGAAGCGGGGTCCCCCCTTCGGCCGCTGCAGCTCCAGGAGCCACCTCACCCTCAGCCTCCTCCTCCACGTCCACCCGCCACCTCCAAGGCGTGGAGTTCGAGATGCGGCCACCTCTGCTCCGCCGGGCCCCAAGCCCCTCACTGCTGCCCGCCTCGGAGCACAAGGTCAGCCCTGCACCCAGGCCCTCGTCCCTGCCCATCCTGCCTTCCGGACCCCTGTATCCGGGCCTCTTTGACATCCGTGGCTCCCCAACCGGAGGGGCAGGAGGCTCAGCTGACCCTTTCGCCCCTGTCTTTGTGCCACCCCACCCCGGGATATCCGGGGGGCTTGGTGGAGCCTTGTCAGGGGCCTCCCGCTCCCTTTCACCGACCCGCCTGCTTTCGCTGCCCCCGGACAAGCCCTTCGGCGCTAAACCTCTGGGGTTCTGGACCAAGTTCGATGTGGCTGATTGGCTTGAGTGGCTGGGCTTGGCTGAGCACCGAGCACAGTTCCTGGACCACGAGATTGATGGCTCCCACCTGCCCGCCTTGACCAAGGAGGATTATGTCGATCTGGGTGTGACGAGGGTGGGCCACCGCATGAACATCGACCGGGCTCTCAAATTTTTCCTGGAGAGGTGATGGCTGGCCTGGACGGACCAGCCGTCCACAGAACCCTTGAGCCTACTGGCCTCTTGACCTCTGACCCCTGACCCTTATTCTCTCCCCCTGGGCCAGGGACTCTGCTAGAACTGCTGTGCCCTGCCCTCCTCTCCCAAGGCCGGAGGTCACCAGGTGGCCTGATCCCGGCCAGACATTTGCGCCTCACTGAAGGGGGTAGCTGACACAGACTGTGTGTGTATGTGAAGCAGGGAGGGTGGGGGGTGATGGAGGAAATCACAGAGGGGGATGGAGCAGGAGGGAAGGGTCGGTTCTGGGGAGTGGGAAACAGACAGAGCCATAGAGGGTCAGCCCTGAGCCTGATTGGAGGGGGGTTGTCCCCGGCCGCAGGGGAAGGGGGTGCCCTCAGATTCCACCACCTGCCGCCCCTCTAACCACCCTTCCCCCCCCCCTCCAGGCCCCTGGGCTCTCCCCACCTTCCCCTCTCCTCAGCACACACAGCAGCCCCTCCCTACCCCGGCCTCTTGCACGCTCCTTTGCACGCCTGCTTGTCTCTCCTCTCCCTGGGCTACAATTTTGCACAAATTTACCCTCTCGCTGTCTTGCACACTCCGCCTTCGCTTCTGGCTCGCGAGGCCCTCTCAGCGCTCACACACACCCTGTTTCGATAGCACACATTGCGTTTCTTCTCCCACATTCCATACCCTTCCTGTCTCCAACTCTTGCCTGCCTACTCTTCCCCTTGTACTACCCTCCCTTACACACCTGACTTCTGAAACTCTCTAAACCCTTGCTGCAGACACACTTGGGACACCCTTTCCCCTACCCACTCACCAGCTCTGTGTGCACATACTTTTTCTGTGGAACACACCTGCCTTTGTTCACCTCTTGCTCATTTGCTGTCCCATGCACCTCTCCTGACACACTCGCGGCCATCATCTCCAAGCATTTCCCATTCTTGGTCTTGAACCTCCATGTTCTCACTCTCCCCACCTCTCCCTCTTACACTGACACTCCCATGCTTTTCCTTGCCCCTCCCTTCCTCACACCATTACTTCTTGTCCCACATTGTGTACAGGAACTGATTCTCTCTCAAATGCCCATCACCTTCCTCTTTGCCAGGCTCCCACTCCTATGCACCCTTCTTTTCCACATCTGTGTCCTGCTTCATCCTCAGCTCTTCCGTGAACTTACTCTTGCACACTCACTCTTGCACACACAGCCTTCCTGGCACTTCTGATGCTTTCCTGATGTTACCGCACACCGTGGCTTTGCTGCACACTAATTCTTGAATTTCTACTTGTTCTTGTCAGCTCCTGGGTGCCTTTTCGCACCTCCCCAGGGGAGCTCCACCACCTCTCTCCTTTTGCACACCTGTCTCCTTCCACAAGCTCTTGGGCTGTATTAGCGTTTCTTTTCCTAGCATCCTTATTTTTCATTCCCATGGATGAACAACTCTTGCTGACATTCTTACCCTGCATGTTTTCTCACCTTTTGGACATTCCTTTCTCCTTCTGGCGAGAGAAGACCCTTTCTTGCTCACCATGCCACCTTTTCTCCCTGCTTCAGTCTGTGACCTCTCGCACATCCCTCCTCTCGCTTTTCCTAGTTCTTCCCGGATCATCTCTCTATCCATTTTGCACGAAGATTCCACCTACCCTCCTAACCTTTCCCTCTCTCCAAGAAATTCCTTCTCCCTCCAGCATGGCTGTTCCTGCACGCTTCCCCCCTCCCTTTATTCCTGGGGCTTGGGAATTTTAAGCCACCCTTTCCCCTGGGAAGCCCCCTCTCCTACTGTGGGTAAAGGGGGGAGGGCATTGCCCTCAGGTCCCCCCCATGTTCAGCTGCCAAAGAAGGGAGCTCCCCCTCCTTTCCCCAAGCCCATTCCCCCCTCTGCTGCCCCCTACCCCCCGAGGGGGGGGCGCTCCGTCCATGGGGGGGAGGGTGCTTGCAGCCCTCTCCCCCTCACCACGTCAGGGATCTGCGGGGAACCTTGCGGGAGGGTTGTGGGAGGGGGGAGGGGTGGCAAGGAGGGGGGCAGAGGTCGCGCTGGGCCCCTACCCGCCCCCTCCCCCTTGTCGGATGCCCCCCGTCCGCAGGGGGCCTGCGCGGCGCCCGTCTATCAAGGGCTTGTTCATTTTGGATGGGTGCCGCGGGGTTGGGGAGGGTGTAGGGGGTGGGGAGGGGGGGAGGAGAGGTCGGGGTGGGAGGGGGAAGGGACTGGATGGGGGCAGCGCGGGGCGGAGAGGATAAAGCAAAAACAGGAACAATAACAAAAGAAAATACAAAAAAAAAAAAAAAAACAACCCTAGAACAAACACAAAAAAAAAAATCCAGAAAAAAAAAAAAAAACCTGAAATAAAAGCCCGAGAATTGTCTTCCAAGGGGGGTGGGAGGAGAAAAGAGGAGGGGGGCGGATGAGGACGTCTGGTTCTCGCTGAGACAGGAATCCGCATGGGTTGAAAGCCCCGGAGCCCGGGTCTTCCCTCTCGAGAGCCTCAGTTCATCCCTCAAGGGATTGGGACCCAGGCGTCCATTTGCAGGGACTGGGGGAAGATGAGGGAGGCGGGATTATATTATGGGGGTTCATCCTTACCCCCTATCACCTCCTTCCCCCTGAGTCCCCACCAAGATTTTGCAGAGAGAAATGGCTTTTGTACCAGGTCATTCTTTATAATTAAACTCACAGTATCCACCCCCTCGAGCCGGCCCCGCCTCCTTCCTGGGGAGGCAACGCCCCCTTCTCTCGGGGGTTCGGGGAGGGTCGCCCGAGCCCGCTGGGCGGTGTGGAAGCGCAGCCGGGGCCCGCCCCCTCCGTGTCAGTCCTCCTCGGTCGGCTCCGCCCCCAACGCCTCGAGCATGCGCTGCCGGACGAGGGAGCGGCGCAGGTGCAGGCGGTAATCCGCCAGCAGCAGCTCGTCGTGGCGCACCAGCGGGCGTGCGACCCCGCGGAGGCAGATGCCAGAGCGCAGCAGACGCGAGCGAGTCTGGAAGTCCGTGACCGTGATGAGCCACCTGCGAGGGGGCGGGGCCAGGAGGACAGGGACGGGGCGGAGAGCGAAGGGAATCGCTGGTGGTCCCGGCCCCGCCTTTGATTGTCGGAGGGTCCCTGCCTGGTCCCTGTTCGTGTACCCACTCCGGTTCCTGAACTCGCCGCTCTGTCCCTAAAGCCTCTGCAGCCCTGCCCTCTCGCCGAGGTCAACCCATCCTTCGACCCTGACGCGGGTCATCATGGGTCCCCTCTTCGCTGTCTCGGGCTGTCCCCTAACTGGGGACTCCATCTCTTCAAACCGCCGCTCCAGGGCCGGGTCCTTCAGTGTATCTCTCAGGCCTGTCCCCTGATTTAGGTTTTTCCGGGCCTCGCCCCCGACTAGACTCTCCAGGCCATCTGCCCTCCCGATCACTCCTGATCCCACGCCCTCAAGGTGCTGGGTCCAGGCTCCGCCCCCTCGGAGCTGCCTTCCCAGGCTCGGACCCCAGACCTCGGTAGTGTCCGTCCAGGTCACCACCAGGTCTCCCAAAGCCCATTTCCTCACTCAGAATCCCGCCTGCTCTCCGATCTCGCCTGGCCCTGCCCCCTCACCCCATTCACTCTCCACTTGAGCCCCTTCCCGGTTCTCACTCAGCGCCGTCGTCCGCCGTTTCACCAACACGGCCCCTCCCGGGGGCCTCCGGACCCAGCCGCCTTTCTTTTCTGGCCCCGCCCACTCAGCGCCGGGCTCCGGCTTCGCCCTCCCACCGCGCACGCTAGGCCCCGCCCCTCGCCTCCCCCACTCCCGGCCCCGCCCCTCTCATTCCCTCCTGGCTCCGACACCGCCGCAGGCTCACCTGTCCCGGCGCCCCGCAGTCCCACAGATGACATTCATATTTTCAAAGCGGATGTTGCTCACGCGCCCGCCCTCCATGGCTCCGGGTAACTCGGCCTCCAGAGCCTCCAGCACCTCCAGGTGGGTAAGGTCCTCCTCTGGCTGCAGGAGTCAGGGGAAAGAGCCTCAGCATGGGACATTCAGGTTCAGTCCGGGTTCCGAAGTCCCCACCCTGGACCCACCTGCAGAACCTGCCAGAACCCCAGGTGGCATTTGAGAAGCAAGGTTCACACTATCGCTCTAGTCAAAGCGAGAGCACAGGTATCTCTGAGATAGAAAAGCATCTACCTGTCATTCTAGGTTATTCTCCAAAAATCAATTCGTAGCGGGCCGACTTGCCAACAGTAGGCTTAAATGACTCACCAATTTAGCCAACTTTACCAATCTACCAAAAACTTTTCCAGCAACCTGCGCTGGACGGCAACCTTTTAGCAGCTCTTGAAGATACCGCAAGGATTTCAGTTGTACGTTTTTCCTTTTATGTTCCTATTAGCATTTTAAGGAACGTTCAGTTGTAAAAATAATAATATAATAATAATAATAAGGATCATAGGGGTATTGATTTCTTGTCATTCAAAAACATGGATCACTAACCACATCTTCAGCATGAGATTACTGTGGTGATATACCATCCTCAGAACATATAAAATTGCTGATGAACTAGGATGAAATCATGAAATTGGTCACCTCCAGTAAGGCAAGCTGTGGATTTATGTGTGGGGGAAGTGGGGTCCCCTGTTCAGAGACACAAAGGAGAGGAGGGATGTGCTGGGAATGGGTTCCCTTAACAAGGACAACAATCTCTGTGTTGGGTTCAAGTCACACGGATCAGCTGAGGGAGTGCCTCTGATGCCTGTGCCTGGCACATGGGAAGCATCCTATTATTTTTTTAAGATTTTATTTATTTATTCATGAAAGACAGAGAGAGAGGGAGGCAGAGACACAGACAGAGGGAGAAGCAGGCTCCATACATGGAGCCTGATGTGGGACTCGATCCTGGGTCTCCAGGATCACGCCCTGGGCTGAAGGCAGGCACCAACCCGCTGAGCCACCCCGGCTGCCCGGGAAACATCCTATTAAGGTGCTTTGAATTTACCAGTGAGAACCTCCTCTGAGTGTAGGGATTGCTAGCAGATTTGTACACCGAATGGCCAGTTCACGAAATCTGCCAAAAACAGGGGCATTATCTTTTGTCTTTGCTATGTTTGCAAACTTTACAGAATTTCATGGTAGATGGATTAACAGGACTCTGTATTCCTCAGTCTCCCTTCTCTGCCCTCTCTTTCTCCCCTTCTCTCTGCCTCTCTGAGATCAGCAGTGATAAATGTGATGATTGCCCCTTGACAGAGTCATAATCAATTTTCAGCAATCTAAAACATGGTGCTAAGCCCCCAGCTGGTAAGCCTCAGAGCCTAGATTTAAACCCTGTCCACTTCGTTTCTGAGCCTGTTCCCTTTCTGGCCTCCCAGCCAAACTGTGCAGAAACTCAGGGCCCAGAGTCGAAAGGGGAAGCGGGGCCCACTCACTGAGGTCTCCATGCACAGACAGAGAGGCTGGGCAGCGGGTGGTATGGGGAACTTCCGGATGCACGGGAGCTCTCGGTCCAGTGCTTCATATTCTGCAATGACCTGGCGCAGGTACTGCTTCCTGGGGAGAGAAGGAGCGGGCAGGGACCTCCGAAGTCACGGGTTGCTGTCATCGCACTTGGGGGAGCTGAGATCAGAAGTCATAGGGCCAGGGACCACTCACGAGGATTTGACAGGCCTGCCCAGGCCCCGGACCTGCGTCTCTTCTGGGGTCTCTCGGTCCACAAGGAGGGCTCCTGGGGGTGAAGAACCCAGTGTCAGCTGCCCTGAGCACTCCTCAGGCCTTGTTCTGCCTAAATGGGCATCACCAGGTGGTGTCCATGCCACTCCCAAATAGCTCTTATGCTAGTTACTAAGCTATTGCCTCTCAGCCCCCAGCAACTCCCTTCTGCACCCACTCTGTCTGTGATCCCAGTGCTGGGACTCTACCAACCCAGTGCTCTTCCAATGGCTGGGTTCCTTTTAGGCTCTGCCTGAAGGGGGCACCAGAGAAAGAGAGAGAGAGAGAGAGAGAGAGAGAGAGACTTTGAGGTGGGAGGAAGAGGAAGGGACTTGCCCAGTTTTTTTTCCTGTTCCAGTCACCCCAGCCCAGCAGCAGCCTTTGAATCCATTTGGTGGTTTTCCCAACACTCTCAGAACTGGCCTCCTGATTGCAACTAGACTGTTGCCAAATCGGAGCCCTTTTAGGCAATTCCTCCATTGACAAACAGGCCTCTCTTATGGCCAACTGCTAGTTGTCCCACATAATCCATCTTTCCCCTCCTCTGCAGTCTTAGAGTTTGACCCAGCACACAGCCAGCCGCCTGGCTAGAGAGAACAGCTCCCAGCATCCCTTGCAGTTGTGCGTGGCCATGTGACCCAGTTCTCACCAACAGGGTTAGGGGAGTGAGGAGTGCAACTTTGAAGTCTTTTGTTTAAGAGATTTCTTGTCTTAGGCTTGTTGCCCCTTCTCTTGCACTGGAATGTGGAGGTAGCAACGAGCCAGCTTCGGCCACACCAGAGCAACAATAGGGAGGGAATCTGGGTCCCTGAGTCATCTCACAGGGCTGAGATGTCCCACCAATCCAGACTGCCTGCCTCCTGTCATGAGAGAAATACACTCTCTTCTTAAGGCCATTGTGTTTGGGGAGTGTTTCTTTATTACAGTAGGTGAGCAAAGAGGAGAGGAGCTCCTGACAGCCAGGGCGCATTCCTATCGGACACAAACAATTTCACACCACACTAACGTCGGCCAAGGCCACTCTGTGACCATGACATGCCCAGACCAAGATAAAAATAAGAGCAGAGTCATGTCTCAACACGACACAACATGAACACCATCCAAACCATGAAATGACCAAACATCCTCCTCCTGGTTCAGAGCTGCTGTTGCTGCTTCGCCACCCACAATGTTAGCTCCATTCATCCCTCCTGCGTCATAGGCTTGCCTCCACTTCCTGCCAGCATCAGATCCAGAGCAAAGCCTGCTTCCCTCAGTCCCCCAAAGTCAACTAACCCAGCAACTCCAATATAATAAGTCCTCCCTTACACCCTTCTACTAAGACATCCCGGGTGTTACGGACTCCCTCGGTACAAGTCAATAGATTCAGTGGTGTGCTAGTAAATGTTTAATTAATATCACTCTCTCTGTCTCTGTCTCTTTTACGTGTGTGCCCGCGCGCGCGCGCGCGCGCGCACACACACACACACACACAGATTGTAGCATTTGTCAGTTTTCGCACTGTCAGTACTCCCACCATGACCACTTTCATGCTCCCCACAGTTTTAACAACCAGCTTGCAAAATTTAAATCGGCTCTTGTGAGCAGATATGGGCTGTCTCCAGCACACATCGCTATGTCACAGCTATGCTTCTGGCGGTCTTTGACTCAGCTTGTACCATAGTGAGTCCCCTTCTCTGGTCCCCATCTTCCCACCTCCCATCTGTTTCCACAGGGCAGCTGGGGTGATCATTCCATCACAGCACCCCATGCTTACAAACCACCAGTGGCTTCCTCTTGCCCTCAGGTTACAGTCCTCCCTGAGGTGGGGACTCGCTCCTCAGTGTGTGATCTGGGGAGCCCTACCTTGTTTGAAACACAGCATGTATGAGGTGAGGGAACTGGGGTCAGGGGAATATTCTGTGCTTCACAGTGGTTTGGGTGAGATCAATCCAGGCATTTGTCAGAACAGATTGAAATATATTTAAGATCTCTTCGTTTTAAGTATGTAACTTGGAAAATAAATTGGAACCCAAAAAAGAAGGAAACACAGCATTTCAGGGTCTGCCCCAGACCTATGGGATCAGAATCTGCATTTTAACAAGACCTCCTTTGAGAAGCGCCAGCCCTGCATGTGGTCGCCCCTGTTGACTTCTCTGATTATTTTCCTCGAGCTATATATACTGGCTTCCCCTCCATCACACAATACATCCCTCCAACATCCCTCCAACACAATAATCTCCTCAAATCTGTCCACATAACAGTAATAATAACTATATGTTTACAATCATTTTTAAAAAGCCAAGCTCTTGGGACTCCTGGCTGGCTCTGTTGGTATTGTATACAATTCTTGATCTCGGGGTTGTTGAGTTCAAGCCCTTAGAGCTTACTTAAAAAAAAAAATCATAAAATAAAAAGCCAGTCACTTTCAAAGTGTTTCCCATTGCATCCTCATGACAACTTTCTGAAACAGCAGAGTTTCACAAATGATGAAACGGAAGCATAGAGAGATTATGTGACTTGCCCAAGGTCACACAGCCTTAAGTGACGGAATCAGGATAAAAATCTAGGTGTCTGGGTCCAGACTCTCTGTGTTCTCAATCTCCCCAGTCTACTGCCTCTCACTCCGTTCTTGTCTAGGCAAACTGTCCTGCCCTCCAAGAACTCCTAGCCTGGTGGGGGAGGAAACAGTCACTGTAACAGAAACAGTCACTGTAAAGGGCAATACAAGCTACAGTGGAGGTGTCACGAGGTGAAGGCAAAGTCTCATCTAGGATTAATCAGGGGAGTCTCCTTGGAGGAGGTTGTATCTATAGTGAGGCCTAAGGAATAAGGAGGAGCTGGTCAGATAAAGAAATGGCGGGAGGTGGGGGTACCTGGGTGACTCAATCAGTTAAGTGTCTGACTCTTGATCTAAGCTCATGTCTTGATCTCAGTGTTGTGAGAAGAGATCATTTGGGGGGTTCTTAAGATGAAGACCTCTGCAAATGATGCCTGGAACTGTGGCAGCCATTTTGTGGTACACAAGGTTTTGTGCAAAGGATACATATCCTAGGGCCAAAAGGCAGGGGAATAAAAGCTGGGTTCTCAATATCATCATCAAGCTGCTGACTCAATCAAACCTACAACATACCCCACTTCTGGTTTCTTTTGAGGTGATAATAGTTCTCCTATTCTTTTTTTTAAGATTTTATTTATTTATTTGACAAACAGGAGAGAGAGCATAAGCAGGGGGAACAGCTCAGAGGGAGAGGGAGAAGCAGGGTTCCCCCATGAGCAAGAAGCCCGATGTGGGACTCAATGCCAGGACTCTGGGATCATGACCTGAGCCAAAGGCAAACACTTAACCAACCAAGCCACCCAGGTACCCCTGGTTCTCCTATTCTTTATACTACATTAAGTCCAATTTCTATTACCTGCTGCCAAATGCATCCTCACCAAGGTGCTACTCAATAAATGTTGATTGAGTGAATAAATGAATGAATGAATGACCCTACTAAAGTAGGGTGCCTGTAGTGAGCCCTGGAACATGAGCCTCAAATTGTCAGCTGGTGACAGACCACTCAGGGTCTGAGGCTGAAGGGGCTGGGACTCTATCCTGGAAGTGATGGAGAAGGAAGAAGAGGTATGAGTGGAGGAGGGACAGGGTCAGTGCTGGCGGTCAGAAGACCCCTCAGGAGCCAAATGGGGAATGAACTGGAGGGGGGAAAAGGGGGCCAGGAGTTTGGTAGAGAAAGCATTCACATGGAAGAGGATAAGACCTGAGCTGGGGCTGCGGGGATGGAGAGGTGGACACGGGGCAAAAGCAGTGGGCAGGAAGATGGGTCTGGGGACTGATGGATATGGGTGGAAATGGGAGCAGAGGGCCAATACTGGGGTCTAGCCCAGTGACCAGCTTGGTAGTGGGACCACTGAAGTTGGGAAGCAGGGAGGAGTGGTTTGGGGGGAAGCTGTTGAGCTCAGCATGGGAGAAAAAGAGAGTGTGAGGGACCAGGGCAGGGCACCTTGGAGACAGTGGCCTCTGAAGAGTTGAGAAGGCCCCAGAGGCTCATAAGAAATGTAGTTCTGGGTCCAGGCCACTGGCCAGGGAACTGCAAAGGCTCATGGATCTTTGAGGTCCAAAGGGTGCTGCCCAGGAATCTGGTCAATGTCAGAGTCTGGGGTGGCTCTCTGCTAGGTCAGTGCCTCGCTTAAGGCCACACTGTAAGCCAGGATTATCACACAGCACATGGATAACGGACCCCTCCTCCTCCCCCCAACATACACACACACACACACACACACACGCACGCACACGCACTCTGCTCAATACCTGCCTCCCTGTACATGCTGGGGTTGCCCACGGTGGAGGAGCACAGGGTCTCCACCTCTTGCTGCATCCTGGGAAGGTGGTTGAGGGATGTCTCAGGAGGATGGGGAGGAGAGCCCTGACGGGGCCACCCACCCCAGCTCCTTCTCCCCGCTGCTGTCTTCTCTTTGAAGCCCCCAGGGTAAAATATGAAAGAACTGGAGGGCTGAGACCAAATGGGAATCCGGGTTCCCCTAACCTCTGGGAACCCAATGAGTCCCAACTCCTGTGTGCTCTGATTCCTTCTTTGCCACTTTCCTGCTTCCTCTGTCTTTTCCTTTGTCCTCAACTCCCTGCCTCTCCTTGCCTCTCTCCCTCGCTCATCCTCCTTCTCTCCCCATCTCTCTGCCCCCTTCCCACCCTCTCTCTCTCCCCATCTCTTCCCCCTGATCTCTCCCCATCTCTCCTCCACTCTTTCCCTTGATTTCTCTGCTCTCTTCCCCGCCACTGCTCTACCCCTCCCTCCTTCCATCCCCCCAGTCTCTTTCTCCCCTAGTTTCCCCAACATTTCCCCAGCCCTCTGTCCTTCCCTCTCTTCATAGCCATCTGCCTCTCTCCAAGCTTACCACCCTCTCTCTGTCTCCCTACCTCTCTCCCCACCTCTCTCCAGTCTCCTCTTCCCATTTCTCTCCACCTCTCTGCTCTCATAACTGGCTCCCCAGCCCTGTGTCATCCTCTTTCTGGTCCCACTTGCCCTCTGCTCATCCCTGTCTCACGCAGGAACTGGTTAGACACAGGCCAGATTCAAACAGAAACTGGATTCTATATGGGGGAGGGAAAAGTGGGGGGAGGGGCCTGGTTGCCATGGTACCTCCAGAGGGAGGGGGAGTGGCTGGGGGCTCCAACTCCTGCCTCTGAGGAAGGAAGGAGCTGGGGTCCTGAACCTCTAGTTCTAAGGGAGGAGGGGGTGGGAGTCCAGATTCCTGGTTCCAGAGGTGGACAGCCTGGGGGCTCCTGGGCCCAAATGCAGGAGTGAAAGGAGTTGTGCCACACAGGTTTTCCTTAGGCAGATCTTTCTTTGTGTCTGCAGAGCTCTCAGCAGAAACTGCGGGAGTAGAGGCTGGACTTCCTTCGTTACTCTGTCCCCCCATCTCTGTCCCTGTTACCTGCACCTCTGGTCCTCTACTCTCCACTTCCAAATGGTCTCTGCCTTGACTTGATAAGCACAGGCTCTCTGCTTTGGTTATCTGAGTGATTTCTTCAGGGGTGAGCTTAAAAAACAATCTAGGATACAGAGTTCACCCTTGGACTTTTACTGGATCTGTTATAAAGGAGGATCTTCCCTCTTCTGCTAAGCTTGCCTGACTGGTCAGAGTCTAGGTTGGAGCTGCTGGGAGCTCTCACATCACCATACGGGGAGGAAAGGGGAGGAAACGTGCAGAAAGCAAAGTCAACATGAGGAAAGTAGAGATCAAAGATGCAGACAGATTTCATTTTTAAAAGAAGATTTTATTTATTTATTCATGAGAGACACACACAGAGAGAGAGGCAGAGACATAAACAGAGGGAGAAGCAGGCTCCATGCAGTAAGTCCGATGTGGGACTCGATCTCTGAACTCTGGGATCACGCCCTAAGCCAAAGACAGACGCTCAACTGCTGAGCCACCCAGGCTTCCCGACACAGACAGATTCCTGAGGTTGATTGGGATACCTGGATCCAGTCATGCCTGAACCTTTCATCTACCCAATTAATTTCCTCTTATGCTTAGGTCTCTGTCATTGGCCATTAAAACAGTCCTCCCTTAAATAGTCCTCGGTGGCCCTGACTCCCTTTCAGCACCTTCTTGTCTTTCCCATTGAGCTGTCCTTCTCCATTTCCGGTGGCCAACTCCATCTCTATAGGACAGGGGACATCTTCCATTCCCGCGACCACAGGTGACCACCTAGTCCCCACAGCCTCTTAGTCCCCGGGCTCCATCCCTCCTGCCTCCTACCTCCCTCTGCTGCTTCCTCTCTTCTTCATTCCCACAGACCTGACACTCAGACTTCATTCTCTCCTGCCTGGGCCCTTGCCCCAGCCTTCCTCCTGCCCTCCCCTCCTCATTCCTTTTCCTGCAAGGTGTTTTTCTGCACCCAGAGCTGACTCTGCTTGTCACCAGCGTGCAGCTCTCCCATGGCTCCCCAGTGCCTCCGGACAACACTGCAGCCTCTCAGCCAGGCATTTGAGATCTGCAGTCTGGTCCCACCTGACCCCTTCAAACATTCTCCAGTCCCTTCCCCACCACTCCTGTTTTCACTTTCCACAGCCTGTGCCCTCCATCTGGAATGCTCTTCTCCACCTCCCCATGCCCAAATATCCTTATCCTTTATTTTTTTTTAATTTGTATTTATTTATGATAGTCGCAGAGAGAGAGGCAGAGAGAGAAGCAGGCTCCATGCACCGAGAGCCCGACGTGGGATTCGATCCCGGGTCTCCAGGATCACGCCCTGGGCCAAAGGCAGGCGCTAAACCGCTGCGCCACCAGAGATCCCTCCTTATCCTTTAATAAGAGCTCAAATGTCCCCTCCTCCAGAACCCTTCTTTGACTCCTCCTCCTGCCAGCTGTGTTTTTTGTCTCCTTCCTTTGCACATTCTTTGTCTCCTCCTTTCCCCGATCACTGAACATGGTCCACTCTGTCTTGCTCAGGGATTTGGGCCTGCGTCTACCTGCCCTGATAGACCAGCGGGTCCTAACTTATCTATGACTCTCCAGTATCACCCCATTCAGGACGTGTTGAGTGAGTCAGTGAATGACTATTTCTCTCCCTCACTGTGGCCCACTCTCAGCAGCCCCAACCCCATTTTCCCTGTCCCTCTTGGGCCTCATGAAGCAACAGAGGGTTCAAGAAGAGAACATAGAATGGACTCTGGACTCAGACCAGCATCAAGTGCTATGTCCAGACTGTGCAACCTTGGGCAAATGTCTTCCCCTCCCTGAGACTAGTTTTAGCTGCCTCTTCTGGAGCTCTCTTTCTTCCTTCTTTGGGTATCTTCTCTCTTTCCATCTCTGTCTCTTTCTTCTTTCCTCTAGAGTCTGGCTCTCTGTTTCCATCTCCCTATGTCTCCATTTCTCCCTATATCTTTATTTTTCTTGGTCTCTCATCTCTAGAACCCTGTCTCCTCTCACTTTGTGTCTATATTTGAATTTCTATGTCATAGATCTCTGACTTTCTCTGTTCATCTCTTACTATGTGTCTCTATAGCTTTCTGCCTGTCTCTGTCTCCATTGCTCTATTTCTCCATCTCTGTTTCTCTGTGTCTCTCTATCTGTCACTTTCTCTGTCTTAGCCCTGCATGCCTCCCTCTACCATTCACCTCATCTCTCTTGGGCCATTCCTATCCCACTCCCTGGCCTGGCTCACAGCCTGGGACACAAATCCCTTAATCAGCATTTTCCTCCTATTCCAGAAATTATGTCAGTGCCGCAGTGGGGGTGGGGCCTGTTGTAGCCCTGGTCAGAGGGTTTGCCTCCCTGCATCTTCATCCACACGGGCCCTAGCCAGCTTGACCAACTTCTCAGTATTTGTCCTCTCCAGGGGCAGCACCAGGAGAAGAGGTGAATCTTTGTTTACACACATGTGTGCATGTCTCTGGGTATGTACCTGCATCTATTTTCAGGAATATTTGTGTGTAGTTATTTATGCAAATTAATCCATCCATCAATCCACCCAACCATCTACCACCTACCCACCCATCCACCAATCAATCCATCCATCCATCTATCCATCCATCCATCCATCCATCCATCCATCCATCTATCCATCCACCCACCCATACATACACACATCTATAGGTTCCTCTATTTATTCATGCACTTGTTCACTCCTTCATTCAACCAATCAATATTTATTGGGTGCCTACCTTGTGCCAGGCAATGTGTCAGGCAGCAGGGATGCAGCAGTAAACAAAACAAAGTACTACCCCCATGGAGCTTATATGTCTGGCAGTCCTCAATGAGCCAAACTCCCTCTTGCCCTGGCCTCACATAGGCTATTCTTTCTCACTGGTGTACTTCCTGAGGCTCCCACAACATCTTCACCTGGTTTATGCCTACTTCCCCTTCTGAGTTCAGTTCAAACATCACTTGGTCACTTCCTCAGGGAAGCCTTCCATGACCTCCTCAGACACATAGCATTAATTCTAATACATATAGTTTTTTGAAAGTTTTAAGCAATCTCTACTTAACCCAATGTGGAGCTCCAATTCATAACCCTGAGATCAAGAGTCACATGTTCTTCCAATTGAGCCAGCCAGATGCCCCCATATAGATAGTTACTTGATGGTTGTACGTCTCCTCTACCTAACCATGAACCCTCACGAGGTTGGGATTTTTGTTTGCTTTGTCCTTGACTGAACCTGGTGCCTAGAGCAGTGCCTCGCACACAGTAGATGCTCAGTAAATTAAAAAAAAATTATTTAGGATGCCTGGGTGGCTCAGTTGGTTGGGCGTCTGCCTTTGGCTGGGGTCATGATCCCAGGGTCCTGGGATCGAGTCCCATGTCAGGCTCTCTTCTCCATAGAAGCCTGCTTCTCCCTCTAACTCTCTGTCTTTCATGAATGAATAAGTACAATCTTAAAAAAAAATTGTGGTTTGTTGGGCAGCCCAGGTGGCTCAGCGATTTGGTGCCGCCTTCGGCCCAGGGTATGATCCTGGAGACCCAGGATCGAGTGCCGTGTCGGGCTCCCTCCATGGAGCCTGCTTCTCCCTTTGCCTGTGTTCCTGCCTCTCTCTCTGTGTCTTTCATGAATAAATAAATAAAATATTTTTTAAAAATTTAAAAAATTAAAAAGTGGTTTGTGTGTGTTTGTTTAAGAGAGAGAGAGAGCACATGAGCAGGAGGGGCAGAGGGAGAGGAAGAGAGAACCTCAAGCAGACTCTATACTGGGTGCAAAGCTCAATTCGGGGCTCCACCACAAAACCCTGAGATCACAGCCTGAGTTGAAATCAAGAGTCCGATGCTTAACCGACTGCACCACCCAGGCACCCCTATGCTTACTAAGTATCTGAGTGCATGAATGGAATTAAATGAATATGGAGGACTGTGTCTCCTGGTTCCCTCCCTGTCCGGTATTCTATGCTGTTCTACACATCTAGTGGTCATGACAGGCAAGGTTCTCAAACTTCCTGGATGCAAACAATGTAGTGGCTGAATGCAAGGGTCTAGATTCAGACCCACATGATTTTGAACTTCAACTTTGACATTTCCCAGCCTTGTGACCCAACAGGGCATTTCCTTTCTCTGAGGCTCAATTTCCTTAATGTCAAATGTCAGAGACCTGGGATTGGAATCTGGCTTTGCGGGATCCCTGGGTGGTGCAGCGGTTTGGTGCCTGCCTTTGGCCCAGGGCGCGATCCTGGAGACCCGGGATCGAATCCCACGTCGGGCTCTCGGTGCATGGAGCCTGCTTCTCCCTCTGCCTGTGTCTCTGCGCCTCTCTCTCTCTCTCTCTCTGTGACTATCATAAATAAATAAAAAAATTAAAAAAAAAAAAAAAAGGAATCTGGCTTCGCCATTTCCCAAATCACAGGTACGACCAGTACACTACAGCTGCCAGCCAATGAGTAGATGTCTCTTTGGAGATGCATCATGGTAGTCTGGCAAGCTCATTTGTGTACACATCTCTGAATGTGAGCATTGCTGCACTTCCTTCCATGTACCTCTCCTGGGGAACGGGGCTGCCTGTGGACTCTTGGCAGGCCAGTTGGGTGTGAGGGTCTGGCTGTGAACAGGCTCTGAGCTGCATGGACCTAGGTGCATACATCTGGGCATATGCCCCCCCATGCAGGCTGCTCTGGGTGCAAATGCAGGTCCATTCCATCGGGGAGAATGAAGAAGTACTCTGGGTAGGATTCAAGGTGAACCTGGGAGGCATTTCTGGGGGATTCTACAGTGTGACAATGACTACAAATGTATATATACATAGGTAGCATTATGTAGGGAGAGGAGTAGAATCTAGAGAGGGAACTTGTCTTAAGCTGCCTTGTCAGAAGAAGAAAGTATTTTTTTTTACTTAGAGAGTATATTTATATGAGTGTCACTGGGGATGGGGGGAGGGGGCAGCACCAAAGAAGATTGCAGGGTCTCCCAGACACCTCTGAAAGTTGCTGCTGTGACTATGTGGCTCTGGATTGTCTCCATGGGATTTGACCTATGGACCTCAGTTTCCTCTTCTGTGAAATGGGAACAGCAAAATTGCACCCACCTAATAGGGCCAAAGTGGAGATTAAATGAGAAAATGCTTTCAAAGCACATAGAGTCAGTGCCCAGATCACAGTCAGTGGCAATTATCATTAACTTCTATTAATATGGCAGTGATTCTTACTTGCTGCTTTTGAGAAAGATTCATTAAGCACCTGCTTGGTGCCAGTGCTTTACTTATAGTGCCTGGTTTTTCAAACGTCTGGATCTCTTCGAAACAGGTTCATTGTCTATATACTTTTTTCTGATGAGGAGACTGGATCTCAAGAGCAAAGCACGAGGTCACAAAGGCAGGAGCCAGCCCAGGCAGGATCCAAACCCAGGTCCCTGCTAGTACCTCACACCCGGCTGAGATTTCTCATACCCGCTAAATCTGAGGCTCCGCCTCCCCTCCCACTGCCAGACCTCAGAGCTCCCCAGGTGGGAGGACTCCAAGTCTAGGGGCTGATGAAGAAAGGGCCCCGGTAGGGGTATGTGTGTGTGTGTGTGTGGGGGGGTGTTTCCTGGATGTGAGAATGGAGGGGGGTGGGAGCTGAGTATCCTGGGTTCTGGGAGAAGTGACTGAGGTCCCAGACTTTTCCATGTGAGAGAAGAGGGGCTGGGGGCCAGGACCTCTGGATCCTGGGGGAACAGAGGGTCACGATCCTAGACAGCTGGATCTTCCACTGTGTAAGAGAGCTGGGTGTCAGACGCCTCGGTCCCGGGAAATCTCCCTCCTTCCTCACTGTGGCCGCGCGACTTCGGCTTTCAAGCCGCAGGTTCAGAGGGGAGGAAGGAGGGGGTGCAAGGGGAGGAGCCGCGGACCTGCGCCAGGGGAGGGGGGAGGAGCCGAGCGAGCACCGCGGCGGGCGCGCGGGGCTGCGGCGGCGGCGGCGGCGGCAGCGGCTCGGGGTGAGTCCGCTCCTCCCCCCTCCCCCTGCCCTAGCCCCCGCCCCAGGCCGAACCTGGGGGGCGGCCCCAGCGCGTGGAGGCGGGGGTAGGTGCAGAGGCGCGCGGATCTCCCGCCCGAGAGTGCGGGTGCTGCAGCACTCGCTGGCCGCCCCGGGGGAGGGGCACGTGGCCCTAGAAGGGGGGTCCCGAAGACACCTAGGTGTACCCCTACCTCGCCCACCGATCCGCCGGGCGTGGGGATCGTTTACCCACTCCATGGCCCCTGAGGACTTAAGACTCCGCGACCTCTCGAGGTCCAGGACATCATTCTTCCACCTTGCAGCGCCTTGGGACCCCGGTATCTCATAACCCCCCCACCTCCAAAAAAATTCCCATCCTCTCTGCAGCCGGGAGAGGCACTAAGGACTTCAACTCCCAGCAGCCCATGCAGCGCCAGGTCTGTGAAGTCTTAGCCGTGCTGGCGCAAGGCCTGCTGGGAATTGTAGTGTCTAAGCTCAGCGGGAGCTGGGGCCCCGGAGGTGGGAGGGGGTGGCTGAACCTCCTGGGGGTCGCCTGGGGTCGAACAACCAGTCCCAGAAGGACAATACGTGAAGCTCGGACTGAGCTTTTTCTCCTGGCCACGGCCTCCAGATCCGGCTCCTCCTCCCACCACCTGGCGCGTGGGGACGGGTCCGCAGCCCCTTGTCCGCCCTACAACCCCCATGGGCTGCCGCCAGCCGCCGCCTCGGCTGCCACCCAGGACACAGCAGGGATAAGCGCAGGTGAGTCTGACCATGCCTGTCTCGGAGTCCCTGGCCTTCTGCAATACCCCCCACGACACCTGTCCATCTGTGAGCTCTGGTCTGTCCATCCCTAATTTCTCCCTGCACTCTCCTTCCAGTCCATCTCTGATGTCTGGCTCCAAACCATGTGTGGCTAATTCCCCTTCTCCCCACATCCACCTCTTCCTCCCGGTCCTCTCTCTTTTGTGCCCCCGCCCCCATCCAACCTTCCTTCTGCACCCTTGTCTGTCTGCCCAGCCCTCCTTTGTATCCGTTTGCCCATCTGTGGTTCCTGGCCATTGTCTGTCCATCTGTCCTTTCTTTCTGCACCTCATCCATTCTTCCAACCACTGTTTCCTTTTCAAAGATATTTCTGTCCTGGCGCTTACACTGTTCTTCTGTCCGCCCATCTCTCACACTCCCATAAATTACACACCAGTCCATTCTTCATGGCTTGTCCATCCCAAATCTCAATCCTTGACTTTCCCTTTACCTGTCTGTTCATCTGTCCCTCTATCCTGGGCCCCATTTTGCCCTTCTCAGTATCTCTGCCTCCCCTCCCCATATCTCTCCCTCTTTCAACTTGGTCCCCATCTCTGCCCTCTGCATCTTCCGTCCTGCCCCAGCCACCACCACCCGCAACTGGTTCTTATCTCTCTAACCCAGTCTCTCCCTCTCTCTTGGTCCTCTGTTTGTCTACCTGGATCTGGCCTCCTTCCTGTTCCTCGAATCCGCCAAGCCCTTGCTCATGCTGTTCCTGCTGCTCTGGATGCTTTTCCTCACTCCAGCCCCACCACCCACTGCCCATGGCCAGCTTCACCTTGTCCTTCAGATCTCAAAGAGCCCCCCACCAGCCCACCTCCTGCTCCCTTTGTGACATATCCTCCAGCTATTTCTTTTAGAGCACTTCTCACAGTGTGAGCATGTCTTGTTTGTTTATGGGTGTTTGTTGACTTGTTTACTACGTGTCTCCTCTCACTGGATTGCAACACCAGGAAGTCAGGAAATGTGTGGGGTTCCTTCTCTGCTGGATCTGCAGCAGCTGGCACAGAGCCTGGCATGTAGTTGGTGCTCAATGAATATTTGTCGAATGCACGAGCGACAAACGGCTGTCCCCTCATCTGTGCATGGCTGAATTCCGTCTGTGCACCCCTAATCTCTGTCTCCTTGTCTGTCCATCCCTTTATTGTGCATCCTGAATCTCTGCTCCTTGAATTGGGCTTCCTAGTCTCTTTCTCTTTGTCTGTTTTTCCCTATTCTCTGCCTCTTGTCCCTTCACACTGATCTCTGTCCCCTTGTTTGTCCAACCCATTGCTGTCTTCTTGCCTGCACACCGAATTTCAGCCCTCCTGTCCATCTGCCCCTAATTTCTTCTTGCCCATCCCTCCCTAATCTACATCCCCTTGTCCATCTACTCCCAATCTCTGTCCCCTTGCCTATCCTTCCTTTTCTTTCTCTTTTTATCTCTTATCCACCCCTCTCTCAATCCCATTCCCCATCTGCACCCTTGCCTGGCCCGTTCCAAGCACAGAACCCACCGGCTACCATGTCAGGAGACTACGAGGATGACCTCTGCCGGCGGGCACTCATCCTGGTCTCAGACCTCTGTGCGCGGGTCCGAGATGCCGACACCAGTGACAGGTGCCAGGAGTTCAACGACCTGCGAATTCGAGGCTATCCCCGGGGCCCAGATGCAGGTCAGCATCCCCCAGCTGTCTCGGCCAGCCCCCTGTGTATCCTACATTCAGTATTTTCAGAAATTTCGAGCAGACCTGCTCAGTCTTCTGTTCCCTAGGTGGCCATGGCCAATCCCTCTTACAGTCTCGCCTCCATCCTGCCTGCTGCTGGTCCCCCCAACCTTTCATCTAAGGAGAAGGAGCTGGGTGGGCCATTTGACCCCTGATCTTTTGGGTTTGGCCCTCTGAGCCTCTTGCCCACTGCCCACCCCCAACCCCCAGCCACATACCTATCCCCTTCACATATATTTTGTAAATTTTGCATAGTGTTTAAAGGCTTAGGCTCTTTAGTCAGGCTGTCTGACTTGTCTGGCTTTAAATCCCACCACCCCTACTTATTAATGGGTGACTTTAGGCAAGTAACACTTCTTCTGTGCCTCAGTTTCCTCCTGAAAATGGAGATAATAAAAGTGACTACCTCCTAGGGCAGCTGAGAGACTAAATGACAGAACACATGTGAAGTACCTAGAACAAGCTGGGCACACGGTGGTCATTCAATAAATTCTGGGATGTGCTTATTGAGCACTGATTGTGTACCAGACAGCATGCAAGGGCCTTGGCATATTTCATCAACTACTCACAATGATCCTATGTGGTACCTATAATCCCCATTTTCAGTGGGGGGAAAAGACCCAGAAAAGTGAAGTGACTTGCCCAAGGTCACCCAACTAGGAAGCTGCGGGGTTCTGAGAGCAAGCAAATATTATGAGTGCCCTTGTCCAGTTGAGGAACCCCAAGGAAGCATGTGCTGAGAGGTTATAATGACAGTCACACTGGCTGAGTGCAGGGCAGGGCTCAGCACCTCATGTGCAGGATGTCCAGGGACAGGGATGAGGAATGAGGTTCAGAGAGAGCCATGGTTGCTTGCTTAGAGTCTCGCAACCTGTAAGCAAAAGAGCCAGATTTGACCCCAGGAAGTCTAGTATACTATCATCATTTGGGGGGTCCCAAGTCCACCCTCAGTTTCAAGGATTCCCTGGAAGGACTCACAGAAAAGCTGTTATACTGATTATTATGTTGCATTACAGCAAAAGGATGAAGGTTAAAATCAGTGAAGGGAAAGATACATAGAGTAGGGTCCAGGCAAGACCAGGTATGAGCTTCCAGTCTTGACTTCCTAGACATGGCTGATGACTGACTGCCTGTGTGGCTAACTCTGACTTCCAGCCCCTCCAGAGGCCGAGTTGATATGGCATGTCACGGCCCTGTACCCCTGCATCAATCACATTGTTACCCAGACCATCTGGCATGGTTCAAGGTTCCTCAGGTAAACAAAACCACTTTCAGGCAGGACATTCCAAGGGCTTAGAAGTTCCTTCCCAGGAGCCGATCAAGGGCCAAACATTTCTTGGGCAAGGTTCATCTTTTCCTGCACAACTACACCACCTTGCCAAGCCCAAAAGTCTCCCCAGACCAGGCAGACAGGAATGAGAAATCCATCAGAGTTTGAAGGATTGATGTTTTGACTTGGAGAGGGTCTGGGTCAGGCTGATGTTAGGGGAAAGCAGCTGATTTTTCCTCTCCTCTTCTCTGCCTTGCCCTCCCAAATGGCCCCAGGCCCCCTTCTCTTAATTCTTCCCATGTTCAGGAAGCTGGAAAGCCCTGGCTTTGCTTTTTAGCAGGTCTCGAGAACTCTAAGCAGATGTGGGTCACTTGGAAAGGAGCACCCTAAGGGGTGGGAGGAGGTAGGAAGTTCAGAGTTCTGTGCCTGCCTGTTGTATGGTCCAGTAGGATCACTTCCTCTCTCTGAGAGCCTCGCCATCCTCATCCGTAAAATGGGATAAGTCATAGTGCCTTGGGGATTAACACCAGGGACTGCTGACTTAGGTTCACTGGTCAGTTCAGGCCCGGAGGCATCCCCTCGCCACCCAGAATTGCCTGCAGTGACAGGATACAGCCATCCCACTCAGCTGTCCTTGCTGTGAATAGCTCAGATACCTGCTCCTTCTCCCCAGCTGCCATAACCTATAGTCTATACAGGGCATGTGTTTCCCCTGTGTTCTATCTCGCTGAGACCCAGGAGTCAATCCCAAAGCAAATTCACACTTCTTGGGGAAAACCAATTCCTGGTACCACGTATTGAAATGAACCGGAAATCTTTGGTTCAAGAACTGGGCTGTCCCTGGGTCTCTCTGGAAGGCACATCAGCACACAGTAAGCATTCAGAATGTGTCAGCTGTGGTGGTGGTGGTGATGGATATGCTTGGTGGCAGCAACAAGACTTGTTAGCCTAATAAAAATCTATGTCAGAACTACCATTTATTAGGGAATATTGAAGTGTAGCAGCACAAGAAGACCTTGGGTTGGGGAGCTAGGCACTCCAACACAAATTCTAACTCCATGGCTGATGGCTGTGGGACTCTGTACAGGAGACTTTGTGTCTCTTCACCTCAGTTTCCTTTTGTGGAAAACAGGCATAATAATGTTGCCAATCTCCTCTGGTGCCTGTCAGGCATAAGTAAGCTAATACCAATAAAGCACTTATGTGCCTGAAACATAGTAACCACTCAATGAATATCTGCCTTTACCTTCTCCTGCTATGCATTTATGTGGGCATTTACCTCTTGCACTCCTTAATACCACTGTAAGAGGCAGGGCTGATTTTTCCTATTTGGCATATGGGGAATGTAAGGCTCAGAGTGCTTAAGATGTGTTCCCGAGGCCACACAGCCAACAGGTTTGAACCCTGACCTGCCTAACTGGGTCACACAGTCTCCTCTTTCCTTGATCATCTCTGAGCATTTGGGGGGGACATTTGTGGTGTGTCCTCTTATGGGGGGCTGGCAGGAGCAGCTAGTGATTAAGAATCAGATCTAAAGACAGATTTGCTACTCTTTCAAACCCCAGATCTGTCATTTACTACCTGTGCAGCATAATACAAGTCACTCAACCTGTCTGTGCCTCAGTTTCCTTATTTTTAAAATGGTTATATAGAGACACCAACCTTGTGGGGTTGTGGAGCTTAAGTAACGTATGTAAAGCACTTAGGACAATGCATGGGAAATGCTAAAGGCTAGCTCTTTGGGGACAGCAGTGGGAGGATGAACTCTGACCCCACCCTGACCCCTGACCTTTATCCTCACTCTCTCCAGACATCTCCGTGAGCCTGCTGTCGGTCATCGTGACATTCTGTGGCATTGTCCTTCTGGGCGTCTCCCTCTTCGTGTCCTGGAAATTGTGCTGGGTGCCCTGGCGGGACAAGGGAGGCTCAGCAGTGGGCGGGGGCCCCCTGCGCAAAGACCTAGGCCCTGGGGTCGGGCTGGCAGGCCTGGTAGGTGGCAGTGGGCACCACCTGGGGGCTGGCCTGGGTGGCCATCCTCTGCTGGGGGGTCCGCACCACCATGCCCACACCGCCCACCATCCGCCCTTCGCTGAGCTTCTGGAGCCAGGCAGCCTGGGGGGCTCTGACCCCCCTGAGCCCTCCTACTTGGACATGGACTCGTATCCAGAGGCTGCGGCAGCTGCAGTGGCCGCTGGGGTCAAACCAAGCCAGACATCTCCTGAACTGCCCTCTGAGGGAGGCGCAGGCTCTGGGCTGCTCCTGCTGCCCCCAAGTGGTGGGGGCTTGCCCAGTGCCCAGTCGCATCAGCAGGTCACAAGCCTGGCACCCACCACCAGGTGAGACAGGCTACTGGGCTGGGGATCCACTCTGAACTTCTGTTCCTCCTCTGTCTCTTTCCCAGATATGGTTTTCCTGAGCCCTGCAAGAAGAGAGGCCTGGAGGTCCTGAGTCTGAGTCCTGGGGCAGGAGGGGCTTGGGGGATGGACTCCTAGGTCCTGGGGACAGAGGAGGCTAGGACAGGGTCTGAGGGAAGAGGAGCCTAGAAATCTGGACTCTGAGATTCAGAGGGTATATAGGACTCTGGGGTCAGGAAGGTAGAGGAGAATGAAGATTAGACCCCTGAGGTTCTGAGACACAAAGCAATTCATCTCTTTCGCTCTAAGCCAGGATTGGTGGTGGGACCTGGAGTTCATTTTTTCTGTATTCCTCATTCTGCACATGTATATCAAGCATCTAATGTGAACCAGACTTGAGCTGGGTGTTGGAAAAACAGAAGTGAGCATGGCAGATAGACTCTGCCTTCATGCCACTTAACAATCCAGGGCAAGCGAGTTCCCAAAGAGGCTGTCCTGGCCTAGCCAGGCCAGCGTGGCAGCAAAGTAGCTTAGAAAGCCACAGCTACGGGAGTCTGAGGAGTCGCTGATCTGGTCTGGAAGACCAGACCGATCTGGAAGGTTGGGGCCTTCCAGAGGCAGAGGTGTCGTGGCTGAGACCTGCAGAGTGAGGAAGAGTTGGCCAGGCACAGAGATTGGGGTGTGAGCTGGGCATTCCAGGAAGAGACAGCCGCTCGTGCAAAGGCCAGAGGGGAAGGAGGTCACAGTGCATTGTGGGAACTGCCAGCAGTCACTGTGGCCTGAAAGTGTGAAAAAAGAAATCTAGGGGAATGTGGCTGCAGATGTGGGCAGGGCCAGACCACATGGGGCCTTGAATGCTGGGCTCAGGAGCTGGGGCTTTGTCCTGGGGGCACTAGGGAGTCACAGAGGGCTGTGAGCAGGAGGGGCAGGGTCAGTTCTGGGTGTAGAAAGACCTCTCTGTGGTCACACAGGGGAAGGACTAGACTGGAGGTTGATAGCCCAGGCAGGAGAGGATGAGGCTAAGCTGAGATTATGGGCACGGGGAAGAGAAGATGAGGTAAAAGGAGTCAGAGGGCAGGAGAGGTGAGACTTGGGATTGATGGCTGTGAGTAGGAGGAGTGGGAAGAGGTACAGAAGGCACACAGAGGATCTAGAGGATCAGAGGATCCAGGAAGAGGAGTGGGTTTGGGGGAGCCCCTGAGCTTATCTGGGTCTTGCTGAGTATGAGGGACCTGGGGCAGCGTCCAGGGGGCAACTGCCCTCACAGGGATTGTCTTGGGCCCCACACGGTCATGGGAGAAGGTGTTCTCATCCCAGGCCCTGGGACTCATGGGGTTCATGGGAGATATAGTTTGGGGTCTCCAAGGAGGCCTTCCAGAGGTGGATAGATACAAGAGTTTGAGTTCTCTCCCCTCTCCCATTGTACAGATGGAGAAACTGAGGCTCAGAGGGTGTTAAGGACCTGTTCAGAGTCACCCTGGGAGCAAGGAGTGGCCAGGGGATCTGTAGCTGAAGGAGCCTCCCCCACTGCATCCCCTTCCACGGCTAGAGCCTTCCCACTCCCCCCAGCCCTGTGCCTTCCCCTCAACATATCTGGGGCTGCTGTGTCCAGTGGTGGCTGCCAAGCACTGCCCACCACTAGGGGCCCCATCACGTGGATTTCACCCCAGGTGTGATGGTCCATGCAGGAGAAGGCAGATGAGCCGGGGCCACAGAGGGGACAGGGAAATTTGGGAGGGGGAGGGACAAGCTTTGAGAGGAAAGGAGGTGAGAATGGCTCTGGTGTGTGACCTGCAGATGTAGGTGGAGCACTGGGAAGCAGGAGGGGGAGCAGGTTGGGGAGGAGGTATGGAGCCTGGCAGGGGGTCTGGTGGACAGCCCAGGCTGGGGGTCGATCCAGGCTGGAGCTCAGGATATAGATTTAGCAGACATGGGGCTCTTTTTTTTTTTTTTTTTTTTTATATTTTATTTATTTATGACAGATACAGAGAGAGAGGGGCAGAGACACAGGCAGAGGGAGAAGCAGGCTCCATGCACCGGGAGCCCAATGTGGGATTCGATCCTGGGTCTCCAGGATCACGCCCTGGGCCAAAGGCAGGCGCCAAACCGCTGCGCCACCCAGGGATCCCCAGACATGGGGCTCTTGCTGGGTGTGGAGACCTGGGATGCAGATGGGTGTGTCCAGGGAAAGCATGTATGTGAGAGAGGGGAGAAGCAGCCAAGGGAGCTGAGGGGTAAGCTCTGGGCTTCCAGAATGTCCCACACACACTTATGGACAGTGCAAAAGGGACTTGAGAAAAGACAGGCCAGGTGGAGTGAGGGTGAGGTGGGAGAGGTGAGACTGGGTGGGGAGATTTGAAGAACAAATGAAAATTCAGGAGGTTTGGGTGGTGTGGGCCCCAGGGGTCCACAAAGAACTTATTCTGGGTCACGCACTTGAGGTCAGGAGGAGACTTCTGGAAGTTGGTGCATAAGCAGGTCCTAGCTGGAGCTAGCTTAAAGATGGGGATACCCTCTCCCAATACAGGTGGAGAAACTGAGGCTCAGAGAGTGCAAGTGGCTTGCTCAACGTCATAGCAAGCAAAGGTGGGGTGTCTGTGGCCATTTGGGTGAGGTCCTTGGGGAAGAGGCAGGGAGAAGTCTCTCAGGTCTTCAGATGCTGCCAAAGACTCCAGCTGGTGACCCCCTTTGTGTTTCCCCCTCTGCACAGGTATCCCGCCCTGCCCCGGCCCCTCACCCAGCAGACCCTGACCCCCCAGCCGGACCCTGGCAGTGAGGAGCGGCCGCCTGCCCTGCCCTTACCCTTGCCGGGTGGTGAGGAAAAAGCCAAACTCATCGGGCAGATCAAGCCGGAGCTGTACCAGGGGACAGGACCAGGCGGCCGGCGCGGCGGAGGGGCCCCCGGCTCGGGGGAGGCAGGCGTGGGGGCGCCATGCGGCCGCATCAGTTTCGCCCTGAGGTACCTCTATGGCTCAGACCAGCTGGTGGTGCGGATCCTGCAGGCCTTGGACCTCCCGGCCAAGGACTCCAACGGCTTCTCAGACCCCTACGTCAAGATCTACCTGCTGCCAGACCGCAAGAAAAAGTTCCAGACTAAGGTCCGGAGCAAGGGTCCAGGACATCCCGAGGAGGGGGCGGGGTCGGACTCCGGGGTTTGAGGGAGCAGGAGCTGGGCCCCGGCTCCTGGGTCTGAGGGAGGAGGCTGGGGGCCTGGACTCCTGGGTCCTTTGGAAGCGTGGTTGAAGGGTATGGTGTCTGTCTGCCTCCCTCGCCCACCGGCTCCAGGTGCACAGGAAGACTCTGAACCCCGTGTTCAACGAGACATTCCAGTTCTCAGTGCCCCTGGCTGAGCTGGCCCAGCGCAAACTGCACTTCAGCGTCTATGACTTTGACCGCTTCTCGCGGCACGACCTCATCGGCCAAGTGGTGCTGGACAACCTCCTGGAACTGGCTGAACAGCCCCCGGACCGCCCACTGTGGAGGGACATCGTGGAGGGCGGCTCGGTCAGTGGCCCCTGCACCCCTCTTCCTGGGGCCCCCTGACCCCTCAGTTTTTTACCTCCTTGCCCTTGGACTTCGTAACCTTCTAGCTTCCTGACCCAGGCTTTTTTTTTTTTTTTTTTTTTTTTTATTTTAAGATTTTATTTATTTTTGACACGCACGCAGAGAGAGTGAGACAGAGACAGGAGCAGGCTTCATGCAGGGAGCCTGATGTGGAACTCCATCCTAGGTCTCCAGGATCGTCCTGGGCTGAAGGTGGTGCTAAACTGCTGAGCCACCCGGGCTGCCCTGACCCAGGCTTTTTAAAAGTTTATTTTATTGCAAAATATTTCAGAGATACAAGCAAAGTGTAGAGATTGATATAATGGACCCCCATCTCCCCAACACCCCATCAAATATTGACATCATGCCTGGACCCCAGATCTCCCAGCTTCTGACCCCCTTTTACATCCGATAACAATTGAGAAAATTATAACAGACACCCATGTACCCATCAGCCACTTTATCATAATGTCATGCTGTGACCCCCATGACTTTTGCCCTCTGACCCCAGATTCCTGACCCTCCAACTTTCTGACCCCAGAGGTCCCAGCTTTTGTTTTTCTGACTTCCTTCACCTTCCAACCTTCACCTTGGGGCTTGGCAGTTCCCAAGCTTCCCAAACCCCCAGCCCCTCTGATCTCAGAACATTTTATGTTTCAAACGCCTGACCTCCAGATATAATCTCATCCTCTGGTCTCCACCTGAATCCTGATAGCCGGAACCCCCAAGCCTCAGACATACTTGAATCCCCTATATCCTGACACCTCCCAGTTCTCCCCAGTCACCAGTTTGTGCCCAACACCCCATCCCCATCCCACCACACTAGCTCCCTTGCTCTTCCATCCAATCGCTCCCGGAGCCTGGCTCCTCCATGCTTACTGGGTGTCCTGACCCTCTCCCTGCCTCCATCCTGTCTCCTGCTTATGTGTGTCACATCTCTCTCTCATCACTGGAGGTCTTCACTCATCCATCCATCCATCCATCCATCCATTCCTTAAACAACTGGCTTTTTTGTTTCAGGATCAGGACCCGGGGACCCCAGACAGTCCTCAGGAGCCCCAGGTCCAAGCTGTCAGTTTGCTGTCAGGGGCAGTGACTGGGGACTCCAGGGACCTGGGCTTCGGTCAGTGTGGCTGTCAGGCCAGGGGCCCAGATGAGGCTAAAGGACCGGGCTGGGCAGGTCAGAGGTCCCGGCTAGTTCAGCTCTGGCTCCAGGTCCCTATGTGTGTGCTGATGTGGGAGGCTCTGTCTCATTTGTAGTTTCGCTGAGGATTGGTGTGTCTCCTATGCTCCCCAAGACTGACTTCTCAGGGTCTGCCACACTGGACCCCTGTCCCTTATCTGCTCTGTGCAGGTCTCTCTGTGTGTGTGTCTCTCTCTTCTCTGGGTCTTTGCTCTTCCCCCCACCTCATTCTGGGTCTCTATCACTGTCTGGGTCTCCATGCCCTCCACCTAGTCTCTCCCCATGTCTCCAGATCTCCTGCACCTTGGGAGCTTTGACATGCCCCCCACCCCGACTCTGTCTCTCCCTCTGGGTCTCTGTCCTTCTTTCTTCCTGTACTTGTCTCTCTGGAAGTCTGTTCTGCTCTCTCTCACTTTCTGTTGGAGCAGCATTGTCTCTGGGTCTCTATGCCCCTCCTCTGGGTCTTCTTTTTCTTTTTTCTTTTTTAAAGATTTTTGTTTATTCACTTGACAGAGAGAGCACAAGCAGGGGGAGTAGGAAAGGGAGAAACAGGCTCCCCACTGAGCAGAGAGCTCAACCTGGGTTTGATCCCAGGACCCCCAGGATCACAACTCAAGCCAAAGGCAGACTCCCAACCAACCAAGTCACCCAGGTGCCACTAGGTTTTCTTACTTTACGATTCTATGGGTTTCCTTTTCTAACTGTATCTTTCAGGGGCCAGGTCCCTGTCACAGTTTATTTCTCACTGTGTTCTTCTCTCTCTTTCTCTCTGGCTCTTTGCTGCTCTCTCTCCACACTCATGCCTATTACAATTTTCCCTACAGAACAAATAGGATTTGCTGGTGGCAGGCAGCTGTGGCCAGGGAGTTATCAGGTCAGATTGGCCAAGTCAGATTGTTAAGTGAATTGGAAACCTGAGTCCTGGAAATCCAGGAGGAGAGCTGGAAGCTCCAGATGGGAGAGAACGTGAGGGAGAGATTGGGGGGATGGGGGACTGAGGCAGGGTATTGCTGAACCCCTTTCTCCAAACTTCAGGAAAAGGCAGATCTTGGGGAGCTCAACTTCTCACTCTGCTACCTCCCCACGGCCGGTCGCCTCACCGTGACAATCATCAAAGCCTCTAACCTCAAAGCGATGGACCTCACCGGCTTCTCCGGTGGGTTCCAGGAGTTGCTGGGACCTGAGGGAGGAGTGTCTGGGGCCTGGACTCCTGGGTCTGAGGGAGGAGTGTGGGGGCCCATGCTCCTGAGTCTGAGGAGTACAGGGACAGGACCCCTGGGTCTGAGGGAGGAGCAGTGTGGGGTCCAGATTCGGGTCTGAGGGAGGAAGTCGAGATTCACTGCTCTTGATGCCCGCCCCCAGACCCCTACGTGAAGGCCTCTCTGATCAGCGAGGGGCGGCGTCTGAAGAAGCGGAAAACCTCCATCAAGAAGAATACGCTGAACCCCACATACAACGAGGCGCTTGTGTTCGACGTGGCCCCGGAGAGCGTGGAGAGCGTGGGGCTCAGCATCGCGGTGGTGGACTACGACTGGTGAGGGGCGTGGCCCGGGCGGGCGGGTGGCCCGGGGGTGGGGCCGGACCTGCCCCCTCCCGCCTCGGCTGCTCACAGCCCTCCCCGCTCCCCCAGCATCGGGCACAACGAGGTGATCGGTGTGTGCCGCGTAGGCCCGGACGCCGCTGACCCCCACGGCCGCGAGCACTGGGCGGAGATGCTGGCCAACCCCCGAAAGCCCGTGGAGCACTGGCATCAGCTGGTGGAGGTGAGTGGGAGGCCACCCAGTGCCACTCGGCCCGCGGTTCGCGCGGAGCATCCGTCTTAGGCCCTGCGGCGTCAGACCACCCGGGTTGGAATCCGGGCTCTACCGACTCTAGCTGTGCGGCTTAGAGCACGTTACTTAACCTCTCTGTGTCTCAGCTTATTCTGCGTCGGAAATGGGGTTGTTAATAGCATTTAAAGTTGGATAGATGTGAGGATTCAGTGAGTTAATGCAGGATTAAGTGTCTGCCTCTCCATAAGGGCTCAGCAAGTGGTCAGCTACTCTTACTATTATTTCCCATGATGCTAAATGCAAAATAAATGGGAAAAACCGAGTGGTGAGATGCAGCAGGGTTGGGATTTTAGGGGTCTTGGTTTGGTTCGGTTTAAAGCAGGATATAATTGAAAATCAGTGGATTGTGGTTTACTGGGTGGGGATCAACATTTTTTTTCTCAATAAGAAAATGAAGTCAGGGATCCCTGAGTGGCGCAGCGGTTTGGCGCCTGCCTTTGGCCCAGGGTGCGATCCTGGAGACCCGGGATCGAATCCCACGTCGGGCTCCCGGTGCATGGAGCCTGCTTCTCCCTCTGCCTGTGTCTCTGCCTCTCTCTCTCTCTCTCTCTCTGTGACTATCATAAATAAATAAAAAATAAAAAAAAAAATAAAAAAAAAAAAAAAGAAAATGAAGTCAAAATAGAACAGAACATTTCACAGGGCAGCACCCATTGTAAAGATCATACTGTCAATTTTTTTTTTTTTTTTTTTTTTTGGTCTTGTGGATTATAGTCCAAAAGGCTTGGAAGTCTGGGAAGTAGAGGACATCTGGATGAGGGATGCGGGATGCCTTTTGGCTTAGGGCGTCCTGAAGGGCCTCTCAGTGGAGGTGACATTTAAACAGATGCTTGGAGATTGAGAAGGAAGGCGTTAGGTAAAGGCTTGGAGGTTAGGAGAAGCTCACAGGGAGAGAACACGGCTGGGCACGGCTTCCTCCTAAGCAAGAAGGAGCCAGGGCAGGCTCTGAGCCTGGAGCAGAGAGGGAAGGGGGAAGCCAGCAGATGACAGGAGGCCTATGGGTCACGGGAGAATCAGCTTGCTAATTTTTTAAAAACTAAAAATCATTTATGATCATCACAGAGTCAAGAGAAATTTTCAAACATGGCTATTCTCTCATTTGAAACCCCCCCCAAAAGGGACACCTGGGTGGCTCAGTGGTTGAGCGTCTGCCTTCCACTCAGGGTGTGATCCCAGGATCCTGAGATCAAGTCCCACATTGGGCTCCCCGCAGGGAGTCTGCTTCTCCTTCTTCCTGTGTCTGTGTCTCTCAAGAATAAATAAATGAAATCTTTAAAAAATTTTTTAAATTAAAAAGAAAGCAAAAAAAAATCACAGAAGTAGATTTTGAAAATATTATCCACGAATTGGCTGTTATTAAAGCTAAGAGAGTAAAATCACACTAAATTCTATTTAGAGGATAAATAAACATTTAAACTGAATGTAACATGAATTACAATACACATTACTCTTTGTTGTTTTTGATATTTTAGAAATTATTTTAAATTTCCAGAAAAAAATTAACCATAAAAAATAGATAAAAATAAGGCTGCTTATTTTTCCTTTTGTCTCGGGCTCTGATATGACATGGGACTGACCTCTATTTAAAATTTGATTTAACAAATCAAATTGGATTTTTTGGACTCATTTTGATTTTTAAAAATATTGCATTGTAGTCGTATTTCTCTTGATTGCTGAGTTGGGGGGCACTCGTGAAATTTGGCACCCCGGGTGAATTCCTCCAAGGCCTGACTATAGCTCAGCCTTGCTTTGGACTTTGCTTCCACTGGTGAGGGGGATTGTAAGCAGCAGAGCACAGAGCTCAAGTGTGAGTGTCGAAAAGACTCTGAGTCTATTTGGAGAGACAGATGCAGCTCTGCTTGTGCTGAGCAATGCTGGTTGCAGAGAGAGGAGTGGAACCCTGGCTGAGCGGGGGTCCTGACCCTGGCTTGTAGCTGATAGTGCCATAGTGCATGGCCCCAGAAGGTCTTTCTACCGCCAGCTCTGACCTTGCACCTTCTCTGCTCACTGCCGTCCCTGGCTCCCCAGAATCTCTAAAACAGTGTCAGCTTCTCTGAGGCTGCTCGGATGGTCTGCCCCATCAACCCTGCTGCCTCATATTCCCGGTGATTTTTTCTTTATGCCTCAGGGTCCCTGTCTATAGAATAGATCTGTAATATCAGCTGGCTCATCACTTCAGAGCTGAGTGGCAAAAAGCATTGTAAATAATGAAAACAGGTTTGATGTCTTATTATGTTGATCATTAGCGGTTGTCTTGCATCTCTATCCCTCATACCTGAAATTTCTGGATTTCCTTATTCAGGAAAAGACTTTGTCCAGCTTCACGAAAGGCAGCAAAGGATTGTCAGAGAAAGAGAACTCAGAGTGAGGGGTAAGGAACCCAGACCAGGGAAAGGAGGTTGGGGTCCTGGATTCCTGGGTCTGAGGGTGGAGGGGCCAGAGGATGGAGTGACAAGGGACTAGGATTCCTGGGTCCCTGGGGTGTCGATGGAGCTACAACAGGTCACGGGCCCTTTCTCTGCCATCACTGACATCTCCTCCCTGCCCCATCCCACAGGTCTGGCCAAGGCCCAGGATCGGACCAGGCCCCCTCAGGACCCCATCCCTTCCTGCCCGGACCGTGAATTCATCTCCTTGAAGCCATAACGTCCGAGCTGCGTGGTGCGGGGCAGCCCTGGGCCTGCCCGTCCTTCTACCCCGCTAGGTGTGAGGGTGGGAGGCAGGAGGGCCCAGCTCCCTGTTTCAGGGTGGGGGGCATTCAGTCTCCACTGTGTCTGTCTTTTCTTCCCCAGGGCTCCCCTTCCAGGCAAGGGGCCATGCATGTCTGGGGGACCCCAGCCCCCCAAACCCTTTGTCTTTCTGTCTCTTTGCTGTTTGTCCAAGATGGTGTCCTGACCTTTGTTCTCTCCGTGAATGTCAACAGACCAATCCTCCGTATTCCCCCAGACACACACACGCACACCTGTGTCTACTCTTTCTGTTCAACACTCCCTGCGTCTGGCCGATTTCCCCACTGCTGCTGCTACCAACACCAGAATAAACATATACCGTGGGTCTCACTCCACCTGGGACTCCTGTTCTCTCTGGGACTGGGAAGCTGGGTTGGAACATCATGGCTCTGGCTTCAGACAAATGTTTCATTCACTGGCTGGGTGACCTCTGGAAACTAAATCTTATCTCTCAGAGCCTTAGTTTGTAAATGTTAAATTTGACAGCAATGCTATGATTATAGGACACAAGATACAAACCAAACTATTGTAAGCCACAAACAGAACTGAAAGACCTTTGTACATGGTGAGTCTGAGCATCTAGGAGGACTTCAGGCATGGTTGGATCAAGGCGTTCAAGAGACTGCATTGCTCCTTAGGACTTCATTCTCAAGCAAGTCTTTGCAATAGTAATAAGATGGCCATTTGGCTCCAAGCTCATAATGCTGTGTCTGTTATGATGGTTTTAGCTGCATAAAACAGAATTCCAACAGAAAGAACTGAAATAATAGAGATTTCTTTTGCTTACATAAGAAATCGTTCAGGGACACCTGGGTGGCTCAGCAGTTGAGTGTCTGCCTTTGGTTTAGGGCGTGATCCCAGGATCTGGGATTGAGTCCCACATTGGGCTCCTTACAGGGAGCCTGCTTCTCCCTCTGCCTATATCTCTGCTTCTCTCTGTGTCTCTCATAAATAAATAAATAAATAAATAAATAAATAAATAAATAAAATCTTAAAAAAAAAAAAAAGAAATTTTTCAAAGAGACACAGTCCCAGTGTTAGTTCAGCTGCTCAACAACGTCAAACGCTGGGTTGACATCTCTGAGATTCGTTTTGCCTTCCCCTCACGAGTACAAACTGCAGCAACACCACGCATTATGTTCTTACATGGTGGCATCTAAAGCAGGAAATGTAGATGGGGCCACCCCTTATGTGTCCTCCCAGAACACAAATTATTTCTCATTTACCAGAACTGGGTTCAGTAGTCACTCTGAGTTGCAAAGCAACCTGGGAAAGTAACCATCTATGTGGGTTTTGCCAACGAGGCAGCACAGAGAGGAGAATGATTGTTGGGTAGGAAATTAACAGGACCCACTATTATCATCCTCAAGGTAGATACTTTCAGAGGAAACAAAACTGGGTTTCCCTTTCTCCCTGCCTCCATATCATTCAGGAAAAGAATTCTGATGGCTCCTGTTAGGGCCTTGGATGACCACTTCAGGCCAATCATATAGCCAGTTGGCAAGCTTGCTCTTGGCACCTCCTCCCATGAAGGAGTCCTCTTCCGCTGCTTATCTCGCTGGGACTGGCTCAGACCCCCTCAGGACCGCATCCCTTCCTGCTCAGCTGTGACTCATCTCCTGAAGTCATAAGGCTCTTTAGTAGAGAACATAGGGTTCCCTTATGTTCAACATAGGTCAACCCCAATAGAATCACATCGCAGTGGGCAGGTACAGTCCTTCAAAGTAGTAGATGTCTACTACATCCCACCCTTGGCTACTTGCATTAATTCACAGCCACTTGCTCATATAACCATTTCAAAAAATTCTACTATCAAAAATGGTACAACCACAGTATTAGTTTGCTATGGCTGCTGTAATGAATTAACCACAAAACTGCCCAGAAATTATGCTTTCGAAGTTCTGGAGACCAGAAGTCTGAAATCAAGGTGTCAGCAGAGTTGGGACTCTGGGACTCTGGGATCTTGTTCCATGCCTCTCTCTGAGCTCCTGGAAGTTGCTCTCAATCTTTGGCATTCCTTAGCTTGTAGATGCATCCCTCCAATCTCTGCCTCCATCTTCACCTTCACCTGTGTGTCTCTGGGTCTCACATCTCCCTCTGCCTTTCTCAGATCTCTCTCTTTTTTAGAGCATATACAGCATTGATCTTTTTTTTCATTGAACTCCAACTAGGGTTACATTTATTCTCTTTTCTCAGAGAGTGAAGAACACTTTTCAAACCCTAATAAATGTCAAGGTTATAAAGATACAATCCCATTTGTAAAGTTCTTCCAAAGATAAATAGGGCAGCCTATTAGCATCCACAAGAATTGCAAGTTAATTTTAACCTAATAAATATCCTGAAAATTCCCATAAGGAGACAGTCCATCATGCCAGAGGAACTTCTGCTTTAAATTAATGTCACACTCTACTGGTTTCTTGGGCATGCTGTTAGCTTACTTTTCTTGCAATCTGTGATGATGCCACTACCTTCTGCACGAGTTCATCTGGTACCCAAGTGAGCTCCAAAGTAAGACTGCCTCGTTTCAAATTCCTCCTCCACACATATTAGCTCTGTGACTTTGGGCAAAGTGTATAACCTCTCAATGCCTCAATTTCTTTCTGTAAGATGATAATGCCTACTTCACAAGAATGTTACCCAGAGTAAATGAAAGAATGCACACAAAACGCTTAGCACATACTTGGTGCATAGTAACATGACTCGAATGGTAGCCATTAATATTGATAACAATGATTATTATAATTGCTAATAATTATATTAGAGTATATTTGGGCATTAGGAATCTTCATAATCATTTGAATATTGACTGACTTAATATATGTGTCAGCTGTTCCAGAAGGCAGCAAGATGTTTCAGTGCAAGAAAGTGTAAATAGGAGAAGACAATTTTTTTTGCCACTTCACCTTGAATGAGTCTAACTTGGTTTCAATTGTCCCTGCACCATTTTTTTTCTGCCTTTCTTTTATAAGGACACCAATCATTGGGGTTATGGGTCACTCTTAATTCAGGATGATCTCATCTGGAGATCCTTGACTTAATTACATCTGCAAAGATCCATTTTCCAAATGAGGTCATGTTCACAGGTTCTGAGGGATGAGGACATGGTCATTGTCTTTTGGGGGCCACCATTCCATATGCTACATCCACCTTGAAGACCAACTTATCAGTTTCTTAGAAAGTCAACACAGACTTACCTTGTGGCTCAAATCCCAGTCCCGACTATTTACCCATGAGAAATAAAAGTGTATGTCCCCACGAATATTCACATCAACCTTATTCATAATAGCCTCAATCTGGAAAACTGGAAACAATTGAAATGTCCATCTTTGGGAATGGATAAACAAATTGTATACCCACAGGATGGATGACAAATCAGCAATAGAAAGAACTACCTACTGATGTGGGTAGCAGATAAATCTCAAAAACAGTATGTCTTGTGAAAAAAGCCAGACACAAAAGAGTACAAACAGTATGATTCCATTTCTGTGAAATTGTAGACAATGGAATACTAATCTATAGGAACAGAAATCAATCAGGGTTGCCTGGGGCTAAGGAAGTGGGGATGGGGGATTGATCACACACAGACACAAAGGAACATTTTGGGATCACGGAACTGTTCTGTTTCCTGACTATGAACGGGGGCATACACCATATACATTTGTCAAAACTAATTGGACATTACACTTAAAATTGAAGCATCAGGGATCCCTGGGTGGTGCAGCGGTTTGGCGCCTGCCTTTGGCTCAGGGCGCGATCCTGGAGATCCAGGATCGAATCCCACGTCGGGCTCCCGGTGCATGGAGCCTGCTTCTCCCTCTGCCTGTGTCTCTGCCTCTCTCTGTGACTATCATAAATAAATAAATAAACCAACATTTAAAAAAATAAAGTAAAATAAAATTGATGCATCAAAAGTCATTTAAGTGTGGTGAGATACACGTATCATAAAACTTATCCTAACCCTTTATAAGTGGACAGTTTAGTGTTAAGTCTATGTACATTGTTGTGCAACCAATCTCCAAAACTTTTTATCTTGCAGAATGGGAGCTTTATCCCCATTAAACAATAACTTCCCGTTCCCCCCTCCTCCTAGCGCCTGGCACCCACCACTCTACTTTCTCTATAAATCTGATTACTCTATATACCTCGTATAAGTGGAATTATACAGTACTGTCCTTCAATTTTAACAAACATACCACAATAATGCAAGATGTTAATAAGAGGGGGAACTAGAGGTAGGCTTGTGAGGGTGTAGGGAATTAAGGTAAAGGGTTCCTATACGGTATATGGTCTCCCCTAATGGCAAATGGGAACTCTGTACTTTTTGTTCAGTTTTTTCTGTAAGCCTAAAACTGCTAAAAAAAAAAAAAGCCAATTAATTTTTTAAATCATGGATAACACATGCCAGTTGGGCAAAAACAACAGCTGTGCATTATACAGGTCCTTAGCTGCAGTAGGTGTCCGCTCTAATAATAGTTTGCATGTCCGGGTTGCTTATGGAAACTAGAAGACGTAATAAAGGTGTTTCCTTTGCATACTTAAGTATTTGAGACCAAGGTCATTTATTATTCCTGGGCACACCGTTTGTCTCCTCCTCTGATAGCGGTCCCTAGGCCTGCCTTTCGACTTCGCCAGTGGAGAGATGTAGCCAATCAAGAGTGGTTCGCCTGTGACGTCACCAGTCACCAAGGTCTCCAAGGATCCAGCGCGCCGCGGCGCCCTCTGGCGGGGAAAGGGAGAGCCGGACCGGATCGCTGACTCCCGCAGGGAAGCCCGCCCGGTGCTACACACCTCATGCCCCCTGGTGACTCAAGTCACTTTGCGCCTCCACGTTGCCAGTGCTTGCGGGAGTAAGCCGGGCCAGGAGAGAGAAATGCTGAGGGGAAAGGAAGATAAAAATTCCCTGGCATCCAATGACATACAGGAATCCAATCAGATTAGCGGCTCCAACGAAACAGCGCAGGTGTCCAATTAGATCCCGCAGAGTTGCCATGACGACACGCTTCTCCGGAGGGTTTGCAAGGTCGGGGAGTTCGGGCGCTGAGCGCCACCTGGCGCCGGCCGACTCTTGGCCGCTCACGCCGCCGCCAACAACGCGGGGCAGAGCGTCCGTGATGTCACCAGTTGCCGAGCCGGGCCCGGAGCGCGTGACCGCCGGCGCGAGTTCGCGTGAGCTCCCGCGAGCCCGCAGACAGGTCGCGCGCACTTTCGCCAGTGCGTCGGCTGGTGCGCATGCGCTCGTGCTGCTGCTGCCTTTTTTTTTTTTTTTTTTTTTTTTAAGCGCGAAGCTAGAAAGGGCGGTAAAGGGCGGGAGGCGCGAGGCGCGAGGATACCCGCCACGCCGAGGGACCGAGGTACGCTCCTCTGCCCCAGGAAAGGCCTGCGAGGGGCTGTGGCCCCCCGTAAAACTCCTGTTGAGGGGCAGAGCCCCGGAAAGCTTGATGTCCAGAGGAAGACTGAGAGAAACGCGGCTCCACAGGGACAGGGACCTGCCACACACGCAAACCCGCGGGAGCAGAAGACGATCCACACATGTTAGGAGGCGAAGGAGAAGCCGGAGGCGGCAGAACAAGATGCTGAGGCGGCCAGGGGAAGGGCCCAGGGCCAGGCAGGCGTGACCGCGGTCAGGACCCTGGAGGGCGCCCGAGAACGGCAGCACAGAAGGACAGACAGAGACCACGACAGAGGGACAGCCAGCCATGACGAAGGCGACGGCTGCAGAGGCAGCGAGGACAGTGACCCAGACACAGAGATGGCGACAGGGCCACGGGGGCTGAGGAGACCTGAGACAAGACCCCCCTTCACGGGGGGTCTGGTCAGAGAGACCGGGGAGCTTGAGAAAGAAGAGAGCTAGACCAAGAGGATAGTGACAGAGACGGAGAGCAATGTCAGGGAGGGGGTGGGGATAGTGACAGGGACAAAGACCAAGGGACAGTGATGGAGAGGGAAGAGATAAGGGGGACAGTGGCCGATGGAGAGGTGACAATCATAGAGACAGGGAAAACACACTCAGAAGCCAGTGACAAAGATAGAGAGGACAGTGATAGAGAGAGAGAGAAGACAAAGATAACATAAGTAATATAGGGAAAAGTGACAAAAATAGAGAAGGTGCCAGAGACCAAGTTGGAGGCAACAGTGACAGAGGCAGACAACTGCAGGCAGAGAGGGCAAAGATAAAGATAATGTTAGAGGTACAGAAAGCAATATTAGATAAGGAGTGCACCCCCAATCACAGAGGGGACAGACAGAGAAAACGGAAAGTGGCAAGGTGCGAGAGGGAACGGAGGTAGAGGGGACAGAAATAGAGCTAGAAGATTCAAAGGGCGCTAGAGGCACCCATGGTGGAAATAGAGGTGGGAGCAGAGCCGGGGGCAGAGATGGAGGATTCAGAGTGGAAGGATACCTGGGGAAGGAGTCAGAGACAGAAGAGACAGATCCTGAGGGAACAGCAACAGCGCACAGACTCAGAGCAAAGAGCCACAGTGGTGACAGTACCAGAGTGTGAGTGACAAAGCACACTCAGTGACACTATGACAGATGAAGCAACAGGCAGAAAGGATGGTGACAGAAGGGACAGTGATGAAGGCAGTGGAGACAGAGTATAGAGACATAAAAGGTATAGAGACAAGAAAGAGGAGTGGGGCAGAGATAAGGATTAGTGACCAAGACAGAGGGTGGCCTAGCAGACATCCTGAAGATAGAGCTAGGGAGTAGGGGTGCAGGCAGAGTCTGAAAAAATTGAAATTGCATCTTGCAGAGGACGATAGAGATGGAAGGAGAACATGACCAAGGCAAAACAGAGACAGGGACAGAAAGAGACCAAGTTATGGAGATGAACAGAGACAAGAGCAAAGAAAGAGAACATGAGGGGTCAGTCACCTGAGATTCCATGAGAGGTCAGGATGACAGGCAAAAGCAAAAATCGGGGAAAAGTGAACAAAATACTTGAAAGGGACACATCAACCTGTGGAGACCAACTGAGACTCACGACCCAGCCTCTGCCTCATCCTGGGAAGTACTGGAAACCATGGAGCCTTGAGCTTTCTTCTTTAAGCCACTTTGGTAAGTTGTGACCTTGATTTGGGATTGTGTTTTGAAAAGACTCCACACAGATTCTAGATTTGTGACCAAGTTCCTGAATCCCCTATTTACCTTGCTTTGGTCCACTGTAGTCACAGCACAAAGAGGGGGCAAAATCGCACTTTTTTTCATTCATTCTTTCGTCAAATATTGAGTACTCACTACATGCCAAGACACTATTCTGGATGCTGGAGGCATAGCAGTGAACAAAACAAAGTACATGCGCCCATGAAGCTTTCAACCTAATTGGTAGACAAATATATATATTTATTTAATGTCAAGTAGTGTTAAGTGCTGAGAAGAAAAATCAAGCAAAGCTAAGAGGACAGAATAATTGAAGTTGTTGATAAGAGCAGGCTAGGTTATTCAGATCAACCCTCCCACTGCAACAACTAAACTTGTTGAATTAAAAAAAAAAAAAAACTTAAGTCTCATAAGCACAAAAAGTGTCACAGGATTTATCAGGCCAGGGACCCCTGGATGGCTCAGTGGTTGAGCATCTGCCTTTGGCTCAGGTCCTGACCCCGGAGTCCTGGGATCAAGTCCCACATTGGGCTCCCCACAGGGAGCCTGCTTCTCCCTCTGCCTGTGTCTCTGCCTCTCTCTCTCTCTCTCTCTGTGTCTCCCATGAATAAATAAATAAATCTTTTTAGAAAATAAATGTTTAAGAAAACTTAGTGAATAGCTTTAAAATTAAAAGCAACAACTGAATAGAGAAATAGTGAGCTGGAACATAAGTCAAACAAAATTATTCACAATGTACTGTGAGGAGACAGAGCAGAAAACATGTAAGAGAAGTTGACACATGAAGAATGAGTGAGGAGGTCTTACCTATGTATTTATTCTGAGTCCCCAGAAGGGAGTGAGAATGTGGCAAAAGGAATATATAAAGAAACAATGGTGGATTTTTCAAGTTTTCCAAAATTGATGAGAAATTCTAACTGAAAGATTCAAGAAGCTCAATGACCCAATGAATAACAAGTAAGATAAATATCAAGAAATCCATGCCTAGAAACATTATTACATATTTGACGACTACTAAAGGCAAAGGGATCTCAATAGGGCAGCCCTGGTGGCGCGGCGGTTTAGTGCCACCTGCAGCCCAGGGTGTGATCCCCAGGATCAAGTCCCACATCGGGCTCCTTGAATGGAGCCTGCTTCTCCCTCTGCCTGTGTCTCTGCACCGCCCCCCTCTGTGTGTGTGTGTGTCTCTCATGAATAAATAAATAAAATCTTTAAAAAGAAAAAAAAAGGATCTCAATAGCAGTTAGAGAATACAGATACCCTTCAAAAGATCAATACATAACAACTGACTTCTTAAAAATAACAATGAAAACCAGAATAGGCCCAAAGTGCTGATAGAAAATAACTGCCAATTTTATACCCAGTGAAAAATAAATTTCAAGAATGAGATCAAAATACATTTTGGGATTTTAAAAAGTGAAGAGAGTTTACCACTAGCAGCAGATCCTTAGTAAAAAATATTCTAAGGATCTAATTTAGGCAGGAAAAAAAAAGTGATCCCAGATGGGATATCTGAGATGCAAGGAGAAATAAAAAGCAAAGAAAGTGATAAATATGCGAATAAATCTGAACAGATTTTGGCTGTGTAAAGCAATAACAATAATAATATCTTGTACATTAAAGAAAAGAATATAAACACATAATAAAAACACGTTAGGAGGGGTTATATGTTGCTAAAGTATTCTAAAGTCCTTGTATTATAAATGTGTTGATCAATTTTTGTTATTTAAATACAACTGATATGCAATATCCTATTAGTTTCAGGTATACATCATAGTGATTCAGTCTTTTAATACATTATGAAATGATCCCCGCGATGTCTAGTTATTGTCACCATACTGTTTTACAATATTATTGATTATTCCCTATGCATAAGCCTTTTAAGTTAGTTTGTGAGTTTTGCTTTCTAGGATAAGCACTAAAAGAAGTAGATAAAAAGAGAAAAAATACAAATAGCCAATATCAGGAATTAAAAAGAAGACATTGGGATCCCTGGGTGGCGCAGCGGTTTGGCGCCTGCCTTTGGCCCAGGGCGCGATCCTGGAGACCCGGGATCGAATCCCACATCGGGCTCCCGGTGCATGGAGCCTGCTTCTCCCTCTGCCTGTGTCTCTGCCTCTCTCTCTCTCTGTGACTATCATAAATAAATAAAAATTAAAAAATAAATAAAAAAATAAAAAGAAGACATTGCTTTAGGTGCTACAGATATTAACAAGGTAAAAAAGTTGAATATTAAGGACAACTTAATATCAATACATTTCAAAATATAGGGATCCCTGGGTGGCGCAGCGGTTTGGCGCCTGCCTTTGGCCCAGGGCGTGATCCTGGAGACCCGGGATCAAATCCCACGTCGGGCTCCTGGTGCATGGAGCCTGCTTCTCCCTCTGCCGGCGTCTCTGCCTCTCTCTCTCTCTCCTCTCTGTGCATTCTCATAAATAAATAAATAAAATCTTTAAAAAAAAAATATAGATGAGCCGGACAAATCCCTGGAAAACTACAACCTACCAGAAATAAGAAGAAATAGAGCATTTGATTAGTTCTAAAACCATTTAAACAAATTGTATCAGTAACTTTTTTTTTACGATTTTATTTATTTATTCATGAGAGACACAGAGAGAGAGAGGCAGAGACGTAGGTCGAGGGAAAAGCAGACTCCATCCAGGAAGCCCAACATGGGACTTGATCCTGGAACCCCAGGATCACTCCCTGGGCCAAAGGTAGGTGTTAAACCACTGAGCCACCCGGGCTGCCCTGTAACTTTTTTTTTTTTTTTTTAAGATTCTATTTATTAATTCTTGAGAGACACACAGAGGCAGAGACATAGGCAGAAGGAGAAGCAGGCTTCTCACGGAGAGCCCAATACAGGACTCAATCCTGGGATCCCAGTATCTCAACCTCAGCCAGAGGCAAGGCTCAACTGCTGAGCCACCCAGGTGCCCCTCGAAACAGTAACTTAAAAAAAAAATCAACCAAAAAGAAAATTCTGGGTCCAGACATTGTCACTAGCAAGTTCTGCTAAACATTTAAGGAAGAAATAACTCTAACATCATGCACACTCTTCCAGAGACCAGCAGAGTGATCAATCTCCAGCTCATTTTGTGAGGCTGGCCTGATACCAAAACCTGGTAAGAAAAGTATGAGAAAAGAAAATTATATACCAATATTCATTTTTAAAAATACTAAATAATAAAATAAATGTAAGGGAATCCATGTTCTGGTTTTTCCCATAATGGCTTCATCGCAATATTTAGTTTTTCCCCCAAAAAATATGGAAAACCTATACTTTGCTGGTCCTTGAACATGTATTTGGTCTGCCTCTTGGGTTATCCAGTATTGGTTCAGGCAGAAGGAAGAAGTAGGAACACATTTGGCATGTTTGAGAGACAGAAAGAAAAGGAAGGAAACCTTAGGGATCCCTGGGTGGTGCAGTGTTTTGGCGCCTGCCTTTGGCCCAGGTGGCGATCCTGGAGACCCGGGATCGAATCCCACGTCGGGCTCCCGGTGCATGGAGCCTGCTTCTCCCTCTGCCTATGTCTCTGCGCCTCTCTCTCTCTGTGTGTGTGACTATCATAAATAAAAAAAAAAATAAAAAATAATAAATTAAAAAAAAATTTAAAAAAAAGGAAGGAAACCTTGGCAGGACTCTTTATATGTAAAAGACCTAAGTAGGCCAGAATTCAAAAACTTCATACTTTTGTTGTGTATCTTGGGCAATTCACTATACCTCTCTGATCTTTAGTTGTCCCAAGTGTGGGAAGATAGAAAACATAACCCAGGAAGGAGATCCAAGAGATGCTGAGTTGCCCCAATTTTACACCCTTTTCCAGTAGATCCCAGAAGAGAGGCAGAGATTTCCTCAAGGAAACAGAATGAAGTGATCCCAAAGAGCCTTTTGCACCTTCCGCAGAGAGCTCCCATCCTTTATTCTTTGATCCAATTATTTGTCTTTGACCCATATCAAAGTTCCTCTACAGGAATAGAAGGAGGGATCCTGGACTCCCTGAAGACTTTCTCTCTTCTTTCCTTCTCTTTGATGCCTGCTGGCAGTGATATGTTTAGAACAGAGCAGGACTTCATAACCTGGGGCCTGGCTTCAGGGGGTCATAAGTTTCCCTGGAATTGTATACAAAGGTTTGTCTGCATGTATTTTTCTCTAGGGAATGAGTTTCTAGCTCATCAGATTCTCAGAGGGATTATTTCATTTGCAGAGAACAAAATTCCAACTCTAACTGGCTGAAAAAGGGAGTGGTTATTGTCTCATGTACAGTTGACTCTTGAACAATGGGTTTGAACTGCAGGTCCACTTATGCACAGTTTTTAAAAATAAATACAGTACAGTACTGTAAATATATTTTTCTTATAATTTTTAGTAGCAGTTTCTCTAGTTTTATTATAAGAATACTATATATAATACATATACAAAATATGAGTTCATCGCCCCTTCATGTTATTGGTAAGGCTTCTGGTCCACAGTAGGTTACTAGTGGTTAAGGTTTTGGGGAGTCAGAAGTTTTCCTGAGATTTTCAGCTGTGTGGGGGATGGGGTCAGCACCCCTAACTCCCTCTCAGTTCCAGGGTCAAGTGTAGATGAAAAGTCACGGTTAGCCCAAAACTTCACGCATGGATCCAGGCTCTCACAGGATGTCACCAGTTACATCCCTTGAATTTCTGAGCCCTCTGATTTCCTCTAATTGGCTGCTTCTTTATGCAGGCTCTCCCCTCCTGGTAGAAATAGAACCTCGTGATTATATTGGGCCCATGTAGATAATTTAGGTTACCCCCTAAAGTCAGCAATGAGCAATATTGATTCCCCTTTACCATTGAACCTGACATAATCGCAGGTTCTGAGGATTATGACATTTTTAGGGAGCCATCATCCTATCTAACAAAGAGGAGATAAATTCTGAGGAGGTACCCACAAATCCATCACCACAGTTTGACTCCTGGGTTAGAAGCAAGGTCAGAATTAGGAGCAGCTGGAAAATGGAGGGGAGTGAATACTTAATTGAATATATACTACCTGTCAGACACTATTCGTGGGACTTTACATACATTATTATTTACTTTTTGTGGCAACCCTATTAAATATAAATTAGTATCCCAATTTTATCTATAGGAAAACAGAAGTTCGGAGTGATGGAGTGACTTATGGAAGCTGGTGGTAGAGATAGGACTGGAATTCAAGTTTGTATGCCTCTAGAGAACATTTAAAATAAAATCTTAGGTTTATATTTGTAGTATACATATATATATATATACTCACATATATTCCTTCCCTTGTAAAAATATTTTTTCAATTGTAGAAGTAATTGTGCAATCTGGTTTGTACAATTTGGTTGTACAAATTGGTTTGGCTTTTGAAAACAGTGTTACAGATAAAGCTAAAGTCCCCTTTAATCACTTCTCTACAAACTAGGTATCTTCTCTGGAAGTAACCATTGTTATCACTGTTATGGTGGGTCCTTCCAGATCTTTGTCTAAAAGCATGTATATGTATTTAGTAATACAGTGTATGCATAGTATTGTATAGTAAATGAGTAGTATTGTTTTGAGCAAGCATGTGAGTGTGTTTTAACATAAATGGGATCATACTGTACATATTGTTCTGCAGCTTGCTTTTTTAACTCAACAATATGTCTTGGAAATCTATCCAGATTTACTTAAATAGCTCTGTACCATTTCTTTTAAGAACTGCAATAACATTCCAGAAAACTCATGTTTATTTATCTGTTCTGTTGCTGGACATTTGGATTATTTTTTTGTTTCTTTGCTCCTAAAAACAATGTTGCTGTGAACATCTTTATACAAGTGTCCTTGGGTAAAGGTATATTCCATTAGGGTCCATAAGAACCTGTGGAATCATCAGGTCATGTGGGTGTATTCATTTTAATTTTAGTAAACACTTCCTGTAGCTTTAAACTATTGTTATATAATGAATACCAAAAACTCAGCAACTTCAAATAATAATCATTGTATTGTTTTTTAGCTTGGCTTGGCTAGGGCTGCTCTGCCATAGGCTGCAGGTCTGGTTGGCTCAAATCTGCTCCAGGTGTTTCATCCTGGGGCTCAGGCAGAGGGAGGATCAGCTACTAGGGAAAGCTTTTGGTGGCCAGAGCAGAGATTCAGAGGACTAATGGCAACATGCTAGCCCACTTAAGTCCTAGACTCAGGATTGACACCCTGTTGTTTTTACCCACATGCCATTGGCCAAAGCAAGTCATGTGACCATGCACCAAGTTAAAAGACCAGCAAGTACCCTGTACACAACAAAGCCAGGACAAGGTGGAGGATGCAGTGTAGGCATACCAATTTTTGTTTCTACAGGCCATGGGACAGAGAGCATCAACGCATAATATACCAGTCAATTTAGTTTTGCCAGTCCTATGAGGAAATATATATTGACTTTTTTTCCAAAATGCTTTTATGGCTACTATCAGCCACGATGTAGCACAATGCAGAGGAAAAGGCACCAGGTGGAAATCAGGAGAGCCTGCCACTAATTGCCCCTCTTTCCATTCCCTGTGATTTTAAAGTCGCTTTCTCTATATGGATCACAGCTTCCCCACCTGTCAATGGAGCACAGGACTTGGAGCCAGACAGCTCAAGATCCAAATCCCAGCAGCTCTGTGTACTTGTTTTATGTTACTTTGAACAAATCATTTAATTGCTCCCAACTGCCATTATCACAGCTGTAGAATGGGGCCAATAAACTCAACCTTCCCTACTTCATGTAACAAGATTCCTCTAAAATCATATATATATGATTTATATATGATTTTATAATATATAAAAATAAATAAAAATAAAATCCTATATATTTATATATGATTTTATATGAGATATATATCTCATCAGCACTAAAATAGGAAGCACTGCTGATTCAACTCCTTCATTTTAAAGTAAACTGATAGCCCATAGAGGGAGAATGAGAGAGTGCTGAGCAGCATGAGAAGATAGGAATTAGCAAGCAGTCCCTCACAGTATCAGTCAGTTATGTTACACGTGCAAGTAGAAGAACCCCAACAAAAACTGGTTCAAGCAAAAAAGGGGGGGAGTGTACATTCCTTGGTTCACGAAATTGTACAGTTCATGACTGGTATTGGCATCAGGAGTAGCTGGATCAGGCACCCAAATATTGCTAGCAGGAACATATCTCTCTGTTTCTCCCTTTTGCTTACCTCTGTGTTGCTTTATTCTCAGGCAGCCTCTTTTGCATTATGGCAGGGTCACCAGGTGCCTTAAGGGAAAATTACAAACAACAATAAAGAAGGGCCCTGGACTGGGCAAGTTACAAAAAGCCACTAACTCTGGGTGGATAAATTTCAAAAAGGCATCCCATCCATCTGTCTGGCACAGTCTTTTACCCAGGACATAGGTTTGGCAAGAGAAGCACTGGCTGAATTTGTGCAGAGTACAGATTGCTCAAATACTGGCAGCTCAACATTTCATTTCTACCAGCTAACCAACCCCAGGACAAAGCCAACACCTTTTCCCTGGCAACCCCAGAAAAGGTTCTGAGATTGGTTCTCATTGATTGGGAGATGCCAGGCCTGGCTCAGGCACATTCTCCTAACACCTAGGATGGGTCAGCTGCACTGAAGTCACATAGAAGCAAAGTAGGACAAGATAACTCCCGGAGGAAAGTAATAGTGCTGTTACCTGACAGAGGCCCCTCCTGGGCTGACAAGAGAGCAGATCCCCCTCAAGGAGATTTAAGTTTAACAAGGAGAATAAGAAGTCAATTAACTAGAGGCCTAGAAATTGGATTTTGAAGGACACAGATGGTATCTGTTCCAACTCCTTCCAACTCATCCCCCCTTTTAAAGATGGGAAAACAGAGGCAAAGAGATCTTCCAGCGAACTAGGTCAATCTACTAGACAACATTATAAGCTTCCTGAGTACAGCATTTTTATTTCCTACTGTTCTGTTCATCACTCCGCTCCCAACACAGAGTTCAGTCCATATATGAGATGAATGAACAAACAATAACAAGGGCAAGAGTGATTAGAAATGCAAACTACAGGATACAGGTATGTGACTTCACCAAGGTCATACATGCTCTGTTTTTAACATGTAAGTTATTTTCAAATTTGGCTATCACAAATAGCAGACATCTTTTAAAAAATATTTTATTTATTTATTCATGAGAAACACAGAGACATAGGCAGAGGGAGAAGTAGGCTCCCTGGGAGAGCCCAGTGCGGGACTCGATCCCAGGACTCCAGGATCACAACCGGAGCCAAAGGGAGGTACTCAACCACTGAGCCACCCAGGTGCCTCTAACACACATCTTTGAGTGTATATATATATTTTTTACGTACCTCTCTGGTTATTTCTTAAAAAAAAAAGATTTATTTATTTATGATAGACATGGGGGACGGGGCGGCAGAGACACAGGAGGAGGGAGAAGCAGGCTCCATGCCGATTCCGGGACCCGATTCTGGGACCGATCCCGGGACCGATCCCGGGACTCCAGGATCACGCCCTGGGCCAAAGGCAGGCACTAAACCGCTGAGCCACCCAGGGATCCCCTGGTTATTTCTTTAATAGAAGTTCTTATGAATTGAATTATTGGATCATTAACAACACTTTGCAGTAAACTATTTTGTTTTGTTCCTTTTGATAAAGCCCAAGGGCATAGCACTAAAACAACTCAGTGATTCTTTTTTCTGCCCATCAAATAAGCAACAAATATTTTAAGGTTCCACTAAATACTGGTGAGAGCACAACAAAACAGATATCCATGTCCATATGTGGTGTCGGAATGAAAATTGCTGCCACCCTCTGGAAAGCAATTTGGCAGTAGGTGTCAAGTGCAGGAAAAATGGTCAAGCTCTTAAGGCCTTGGAGTCCACCTGCAAGTCAAACAAATATATACAAAGAGGTTCATCATGATGTTATTTATAATGGTTTTTTTCAAAAATAAAATTGCTAGGGTATCCAACTAGAAGGGAATGGTTAAGTTAACTATGCTGCATCCACTCAATAGAATATTACACAGCCATTTTAAATGACATTTTGAGAAATATATATTAGCATGGAAATGTTGGTGAGGTAATGTTCAGTGAACAAAAGCAGAATGCTCACATTTTCTATGAAGTATGAATATAACTATGCTTTTAAAGACTAAATGGAAACGTACCAAACTGCTAGAGAGGATTGTATTTGGAAGGGGAGAGTATGGAATTTTTTTTCTCCTTTTCTCTCTTTGACACCTGTTCTTTCACAATCATTCTGGCAGACAGAATAAAGATGCCCACATCCTATTCCCTGGAACCTGTGAATATGTTGATTTATAGGGCAAGAAGGACTTTGCATATGTGGCCAGGTTAAGGATCTTGAAGTGGGGAAATAATCGTGGAATATCCTTGGGGGCCAATTGTAATCACAAGAGGGAGACAGGAGGATCAGAATCAGAGAAGGCGATGTGACATTAGTAGCAGAGGTTGGAGTGATGGAGCCATGAACCAAGGAATGCAGGCTTCTCAGGCTAGGAAACAGATTCCCTCCTGGATTCTCCTGAAGAATACACTTTTTTAGCCTAGCGAGACTGACTTTGGACTTCTGGCCTCCAACGTTATAACAAATCTGTGTTGTTTTAAGCCACTTAATTTGTTTAATTTTTATAGCAGCAATAGAAAACTAATACAGCCATTAATTACTTTACTCTAAAGAAATAAAACTAGGGACGCCTGGGTGGCTCAGTGGTTTAGCACTGCCTCAGCCTAGAGTGTGATCCTGGAGTCCCGGGATCAGGTCCCACATCGGGCTTGCTGCATGGAGGCTGCTTCTGCCTCTGCCTGTGTCTCTGCCTCTCTGTGTGTGTCTCATGAATAAATAAATAACATCTTTAAAAAAATAATAAAACTTTTAAAAAACATAATATACACAGAGAAAAATACTCAAATTTTAAGTGTCCAGCTCAGTAAATTTCTATAAAGTGAACAAACCCATGTAATCAGCAGCCAGATCAAGAAGGAGAACATATACCCAGCCTCCCAGAAGCCCTGTCATGTTCCCTTCCAGGCACCATGATCGTTCCAAGGGTAGTCACTATCTTAACTTCAAATCCCATGGATTACTTTTGCCTCTTATGGGATTAGCTTCCTTTTTCATTCTATCCATGTTGTTGCATGTGATTGTAGGTCATTCATTCTCATTGCTGTAGGAACAGTCCCCATTTTGTGACTGTACCACAGTTTACTCTTTCATTCTGTTGTCAATGCATGTTTGGATTGTTTTCAGATTTTGGCTACTGTGAGCAGTGCTACTGTGAAAGTCATTGTACATATCTTTGGGTGAACACATGTATGTATTTCTGGTGGATAACTACCTAGGAGTCAGGGAATGCAGATGCTCAGCTTTTGAGGATCTGTTTTCCAGAGTGTTTATGCTCCCACCAGCAGGGTAAGAGTTCGTCCATTTTTCTGTTGGCTTGTCTGACTTTTCCTTATTGATTACAAGGAATTATTTACATATTCTGAATAAAAACACACCTTTGTACCTTGCCTTTTCACTTTCTTTTGTTGAACAGAAGTTCTTAATATAGTCCATCTTACCAATTTTTCCCTCCATAGTTAACTTTGGTCTTGTTTAAGACATCTTTTCTGCATGTGCACATGAAAATGCTCCCCTGTGCTTTCTTTTAAAAGCTGTATTGAAAAAAATAAAAATAAAAATAAAATAAATAAAAGCTGTATTGTTTTACCTCTTAGATCTAGATATATAAAACATCTAGAATTTACTTTTGTAAATTATATGAAATGGAGGGCAATGAATTATTTTTAGGAACAATTTATGTACAGTAAAATGCAGAGATATTAAGGTTACAATTTAGTGAGTTTTGACAAATCTATAGCACATGTAACCAATACCTTATTCAAGATAATAGAATATTTCCATCAACCCAGAAGGTTTTCATATGCCCCTTTCCAATTAATCCCCAAGCCCATAGGCAACCACTATTCTTATTTCTATTACTAATAATTCTGCCTTTTCTTGAACTTTACACAAATAGAATCATACAGTATGTTTTCTTTCATGTCTTTTCTTCTTGCTCAACATAATGTCTATGAGACTCATCCATGTTGTTGAACGTATCAATAGTTTATTCTTTTTGTTGCTAAATAGTATTCCATTTTATGAATATACTACAGTGGGTTTGTCTATTCCATTGTTGATGAAAGTTGGAGTTATTTCCAGTTTTATGTTATTATTAATAAAGATGCTTTGCTCTTCCTTAGTCTTTGTGTGGACTGTATATGGAGACTTGTTCTAATTTCTCTTGAGTAAATACCCAAGAGTGAAATTACCAGGTGGTAGCACAGGCTTCAGAATCCTAGTCCTCTTCTATATTATTTATTCAATGCCTGAAAACAGTGACCTCACACATTGTGTCCACTTTAATAGTTGTTTATTACAGAAGGGCAGGTCTGGTACCAGTTACTTCATCATGGCCCTAAGGCAGGAGTTCCCAATGTATTATTTATTTATTTTTAAACAGCAAACTTCCAGATGGTTTGTTTGTTTATTTATTTATTTATTTATTTATTTATTTATTTATTTATTTATTAAGATTTTATTTATTTATTCATGAGAGACACAGAGAGAAAGGCAGAGACATAGGCAGAGGGAGAGGCAGGCTCCTTGCAGGGAGCCCAATGTGGGACCCAATTCTGGGACTCCAAGATCATGCCCTGAGTTGAAGGCAGATGCTCAACCGCTGAGCCACCCAGGTGTCCCCCCACCAATGTATTATAATGAAAAGAAATTGTGATCCAGTTATGTCCCAAACGTATGGTAGAGTAGAAAGAGCATGTGCTTTGGAGCCAAGTAGGGCAGATTTGGAATCCAATCTAAATTTCCTCCCTGTGTATAAGTACTCACCTCTTCAAACTTGAGTCTTCTCTGTAAAATAGAGAGTATAAGAGCACCTTCCTCATGGGATTGTTGGGTTAGAGATAACATGAGCATCTGTCTGATACACAGTAACACAAGCATCTGCCTAATGCACAGTAGGTACAACAAACACAGGTAGTGTTTCATTATGCTGAGGAATGGTTTTGTTTCAAGAATGTTTGAAGTACACATAAGACTGGATAGATTATTGTATTCAACAAATTTAATGAAAATACACCATTTTTCTGACACTTTCTATACACTGGTATTATAGTAATCACTGGGAATAGACCAGGTGTCTATTCTTAAGGGGTTTTGCCATCTAGTGGAGAAAAACAGTCAGTGAGTAGTAGATAAACAAACAAATAAGAAAATTTCAGTTATGAATAAATGTTATGAAGAAAATAGGACAGAGTCTTGTTATAAAGAGTGGCCAGGAGTGGATATGAGGGCTCCTTTAAATAAGTTGGACAAGGAATTTCTCTTTGAAAGGTGATATTTGAACTGAGGCCTGAAAATCAGAAGGAGCCAGCCATGTGAAGATCTGGGAAAAGAGTGTTGCAGGTGGAAAGTAGCTGGCACAAAGGCCCTGGGGTAGAAATGAGCCCACTGTAGTGGAAGAAGCTGGAGTGTAGTGAGTGAAGGGCAGAATGGTAAGAGATGATGTAGAGTGCTATCAGGGCCCAGACCATGCAAGGTACAGTAGGCCATGTTCAGGAGTGCAGATTTAATTTGAAGTAGGGTGGGAAGTCCTCAGAATGTCTTAAGTTGAGAGATAATATGATCTGATTTACATTTTAACAAGATCAGTTTTGGGACACCTGGGTGGCTCAGCAGTTGAATGTCTGCCTTTGGCTCAGGGGGTGATCTCAGGTACAGGAATTGAGTCCTACATTGGGTTGTCTGTAAGGAACCTGCTTCTCCCTCTATCTATGTCTCTGCCTCTCTCACTGTGTCTCTCATGAATAAATAAATAAAATCTTAAAAAAAAATCAGTCTGGCTACTGTGTGGAGAACGGATTGTAGGGATACAGGAGTGGCAATAAGGCCAATGAGGAGGCCTTTAGCTGGCCACGGGAGAGAGGATGGTGACTATTGCTACTGTGGTAGTAGAAGAGAAAGAAAGGACCGTTTGCAACATATTTTAGAAGTAGAACCACAAGGTGCACCTGGGTGGCTCAGTGGTTGAGCATCTGCCTTTGGCTTAGGGTATGATCTCGGGGTCCTGGGATTGAGTCCCACATTGGGCTCCCCACAAGCAGCCTGCTTCTCCCTCTGCCTATATCTGTGCCTCTCTCTCTGTGTCTCTCATGAAGAAGTGAATAAAATCGGGAACCCTGGGTGGCGCAGCGGTTTAGCGCCTGCCTTTGGCCCAGGGCGCGATCCTGGAGACCTGGGATCGAATCCCACGTCGGGCTCCCGGTGCATGGAGCCTGCTTCTCTCTCTGCTTATGTCTCTGCCTCTCTCTCTCTCTGTGTGTGTGACTATCATAAATAAATAAAAATAAAATAAAAAAATAAAAAAAAAGAAGTGAATAAAATCTTAAAAAAAAAAAAAAAAGATGTAGAGCCACAGACTGGATGATGGGTTGGATGAGGGTGAGAAAAGAGCACAACCAAGAACAACTTCTCTATTCCTTCCTCAACTAAATGGAAGGTGGTACAATTTGCTGAAGTAGGGAAGACTGGAAGCAAAACAGGTGTGTGTGTGGGGTGGAAGTCTAGAGGTCTGTTTTAGATATGTTGCATTTGAGAAGTGGAAATGTCAAGTACCCCTTTGTGTGCATGCAGGGAGGGAGAGCTCAGTGCAGAGGTTAGGGCTGGAGACCCACATTCGTCAGCTGACTGGAGTGTTTAAAGCCACAGAACAGGGTGAGGTCACCTAGGGAGAGAGAGAAGAGCACCAGAGAGGGCTTGGTCCCTGCAGGTCTCCTCCCACACTGAGAAGCCAAATGAAGGTCGAGAAGCCGACAAAGTTCTGATGAGGGAGGAATAAATCGTGGAGGGTTTGGAGTCACTAAAGCCAAGAGAAGACATGGTTTCAAGGAGACACTATATCAAATGCTGCTAAGTGGATAAGTAGGGTAGGAATGAGAAGTGGCCCCTGGATTTGCAACATGAAGGTCCTGGTGATCTAGACAAGGGCAGTTTAGTGAGGGAGGAGTGTGTGTGTGTGGGGGGGGGGCGGTGGACAGACTCCCAGTTGGCGTTTGAAGAGAGAGTAGGACATGAAGAACAGGAGATAGTCATCCCAATGGTTTTAGAAGTTCTGCTGAAAATGACAAAGAATAGGATGCACTGCAGGGAAATATGGTGTCAAAGGAGGGGATTTGGAGAATTATTATTTCTTCAGATGAGAGATACTAGGGCAATATTTTTTTTTAGACTTCATTTATTTATTCATGATATAATTTATACACAGAGAGAGAGAAAGGCAGAGACACAGGTAGAGGGAGAAGCAGGCTCCATGCAGGGAACCCGACATCTCCAGGATCACGCCCTGGGCTGAAGGCGGCGCTAAACCACTGAGCCACCAGGGCTACCCAGGCAATCTTAAGTGCTGGTACAAACAGAGAATAATTGTTTTATGCAGGATGCAAAGGGGTTAATTGCAAGTGACAACCTGCCCTAAGTGTTATTCTCTCAGCTGAATCCCCACCACATTTTTTATGAAAAATGACAACATACAGAAAAATTGAAAAAAAAATTGAGCATCTATCTACCCACCATTTAGACTCAATAATTATTCATACTTCAAATGCTGAATTACCTGAAAGTAAATTGCAGACATAAATACTTCAGCAGGAACCTCCTAAGAATAAGAATGTACTCCTACATAATCACAATATCATATTATTACACATAATAAAATTAACATTAATTCCTTAATGTTTCAAAGATCGAGACCAAATTCACATTTCCCCAGCTGCCCAGAGACTGTCTTTTAGGGCTTGTAAAATATGTTTGAAATCAGGACCTAAGCAAGTTTCATGCACTGCATTTGGTTATTACATCTCCTTTAATCTCTTTTAATCCAGAGCAACTATTCCAACTTTGTTTACTCTTCTATGATACTGACTTTTTGAAGAAACCAGGCTGCTTATTTTGTAAATGCCCCACAGTCTGGATTTGTCTCATTGTTTCTCCATAGTGTCTTTTAACTTGTTCCTCTATCCTCCTTTCTAGAAGATGGAAATTAGGTCTGGAGCAGGAGTTCCCAAACATTCTCACTTCACAGTGCCTTTGGTATCTCTGTAATTCTTTCATAGTGTACATAGGCTCAAAAGAAATACCTAACTAAAATACCCATTTATTAAGTTTATGACTGAACAACTCACCACCAGTTGAAGAAGTAATGCACATAAATTGAGAGTAAAATATTTTATTTCATTCTTAAACAAAACTAATTACTTATTAACAGGATGGCAGTATACAACCTCTCAAACATCAGAATCACTCTGACCACTCTCCTTCATATCCTGTTCCACAAAGATTTTCAGGGCAGTGTTTGCTTTTTTTTTTTTAAGATTTTATTTATTTATTCATGGGAGACACAGAGAGAGAGAGGCAGAGACACAGGCAGAGGGAAAAGCAGGCTCCTCACAGGGAGCCCAATGCGAGACTCGATCCCAGGACCCCAGGATCATAACCTGAGCTGAAGGCAGATACTCAAACACTGAGCCACCCAGGCGCCCCAGTGTTTGCTTTTAATGACAGAACTACCAAAAACCCAGCTTCCCAAAGACTTGTCATCCAAAAAAATGTAGAGCAAATATAACATTGAAACTGTGAACTACCTCAGAATTAGTAGGTCAAATGTTTTCTAATAGATATCAAGTGCCACTCTTTCTCTTGAAAACTTTAAATATCCTGTAACCAGGAGGCAGCCAATACTGGCTTTCCAAGAAAGAGGCATAGTACATCTCTTTTCAACTGACTGTTAATGTCACAGTGCTCAGTGGCCACTTTTTCTCAGAGAGCTGGTTGTTAAATCATCTACCAGCACAGCATTGCTGGGAGTTTGTTACAGTTCCCCCCAGGGTGCTTCAGCTATAGTTTGGGAACCAAGGGTCTTAAGGCTTAATTAGATTCAATTTAAACATTCTTGGCAGGGATCCCTGGGTGGCTCAGCGATTTGGTGCCTGCCTTCGGCCCAGGGCGTGGTCCTGAAGTCCAAGGATCAGTTCCACATTGGGCTCCCTGCGTGGAGCCTGCTTCTCCCTCTGCCTGTGTCTCTGCCTCTCTCTTTCTCTCTGTGTCTCTCATGAATAAATAAATAATCTTTTAAATTTTTTTAAAAATAAACATTCTTGGCAACAAAATCTCATAAATGATGCTTTTCTTCATTTTGCTTTACTTCAGGAGGCACATATGCCAGGTTTTCCCATGATTAGTGATGCTTTCATAGGTTTGTTAAGGTGGCGACCACTGCTTCTCTCCACTATACAGGTATGAATAATCTGCAGAGTGAGACTTTAGCAACATGTGAATATTCTGATGATCCTTGGAGGAATGAATTTGGGACTTAAAACTAGTGATTATCATTCTGTCATAGGTATATATCATCATATCTGCCATATCTATATATGATAAATATGGGGCACCTGGTTGGGTCAGTTGGTTAAGTGTCTGCCTTTGGCTCAGGTCATGATCTCCTGGAGTTCTGGAATTGAGCCCTTGCTTCTCCCTCTCCCTCTGCCCTTCTCCCCAACTCATGCTCTCTCTCTCTTAAATAATTTTAAAAATCTTTATATATGATAAATATGTATTTACATACACACACATTTATGTGTGTGTGTAACAGTCACACAAAACATGTTACTGACCTAGTCATTCCCTTTGGTGCTCAAATTGCCCAAACTTTTAAAAAAGATTTTATTTATTTATTCATGAGAGACAGAGAGAGGCAGAAACATAGGCAGAGGGAGAAGCAGGCTCTCCATAGGGAGCCCAATATGGGGCTCGATCCCAGGACTCGGATCACCACCTGAGCTGAAGGCAGGTGCTCAATGACTGAGCACCCAGGTGTGCTAAACTGTCCCAACTTTTCCCAGTAGAACCCCTTCAAGCTGGCTCTTGTAGCCTTTTAATGTGGTCCCATTAGGCTTTGAGCACTTCCTTGTCTTTTTGGTACAAAAGATATCCCAGGTTGACTTTGTACTGGCCCTACCCCAAACCTGGAACCAGTTGTTTTTCCAAGGAGTCTGGCACCTTGGAGGGGAATAATATCTAGAAACTAAGACCAGGTTAGGATGCATGCTTATTTCAGCCAAACTTTCAACCACTGGTGGAAGCAGATGGTTTGAGACTGCCCAGTCTAGTAAAGAACTACAGTGCTAGTGGTCTGTGTTGCTGACTGTTGTACTTATCTACTGCTGTGTAACAAATTGCTCTCAGTATTTAGTGGCTTAAAACAACAAAATCATTTTATTATGTCGTAAGGTTTCTGTGAGTCAAGAATTTGGGAAGGACTCCTCTGGGCACTTCTGGCTCTGGATCTATAAAGTGGACATAGTGAGACTATAGTGAGGATAAGACAGGCAGGATAAGGTGTGCAGGCCAGGCATCTTTCCCTCCTTGGATAGTATCAGGCCTCTCTCTGCGGCCTCTCCACATGGCTTAGTTTGAGCTTCCTCCCAGCATGGCAACCTCAGAACAGGCCTTTGGCTTATATAGCCACCAAAGGCTCAGGAGTGAATATTCCAGCATAAAGCAGAAGCTTCATCTATTTTATGACCTGGCCTTGAAAGTCACATGGCATTACTGCTGCCACACTCTGTTGGCCACAAAAGTCACAAAAGCCCTCCTCAGTCCAAGGGATGGCACACAGAGGAGTGTCAGAACATGTGGCATGGAGGATATTGTTATAGCCATCTTTGGGAAATATGGTCAGCTACTCTGTCTCAGGACAAACACAGATGTTTTGGAAACCTGACAAGCAGGTAAACAGGATGTTTCTCTGCTGTAAAAGTTGAGCATCTAACCCTGTGTTCATTTTTCAGTGGTCATCATCTCTCCTAAGAATTAGGGTTAGGGTTGGAGTTGGAGATATAGCGAAGGACAGAATTGGGGGAAGACCTAGGGCCTCGCTTAACACCCACTGTGATGCTTCCCGCTTCCTAGAACTCTCCACCTTTGATGACAATCATGATTATTTACCAGCAGAGGTTAAGGCCCATGGCATTTTCTCAGTGTGATATATTGGACAAAATACATGAATACTGGCCGGGGAGGGGTGTGTCTGTGATACCTCTACCCCCATGGACCTCACTTTGAAAGAGTTTTCTTTTTTTATTTATTCATGACAGACACAGAAAGAAAGAGAGAGAGAGAGAGGTAGAGACACAAGCAGAGGGAGAAGCAGGTTCCCCGCAATGAGCCTGATGAGGAACTCGATCCTGGGATCCCAGGATCACTCCCTAAGCGTGAAGGCAGATGCTCAACCACTGAGCCACCCAGGCGTCCCTTGAAAGAGTTTTCTGAGCAAACCAAACTACATGGGGGGAAAATTTCCTTTGCCCATACTTTATTTATCAAAGGTATACCTAAGTACCCATCAGAACTTCTGATCAGGGGGATCCCTGGGTGGCTCAGTGGATTAGCGCCTGCCTTTGGCCCAGGGTGCGATTCTGGAGTCCTGGGATCGAGTCCCACGTCAGGCTCCTGGCATGGAGCCTGCTTCTCCCTCCTCCTGTGTCTCTGCCTCTCTCTCTCTCTCTGTCTATCATTAATAAATAAATTAATTAATCTTTAAAAAAAAAAACTTCTGATCAGGGTGCGACAAGCAGTTAATACTGAGTGGATTAGAAAATTTTCTCTTAAAAAAAAGTTTTTTTCTTAACAGCCTGAAGCAGAGAAATTTGATGTTTGGGTTAACCTCTGACATGCCATCCCATAAGAAATACACAATTTACATTTGGTTTTTTGAAATAGTAAACATACCTTTGCATCTCCACTGTTACAGGGGTTCCCAGGGTCACTGCCACCACTTCTTTAGGTAATATGGTTTCTGGTGCATCATAGGCCCCAGTCAATGTTGAAAACATGAAAGAAAAATGGGGGTCAGGGTTTAGGTTACTCAGGATTGCCATCTGAGTTGAGTTTTAGGGCAAAGTTTAGGGTACAGAGGTGTCATCAAGGCTTTAGTATTGTATTTGAGCCAAACCTAGCACTCTGTCATTCTCTTCTTCCACTCTGCCTGTCTCTCACCATCTTCTGCCACACTGGCTTTCTCTCTCAATCAGCCCAAGCTTGCTGTCCTCCCAGGGCCTCAGCTCCTCATATGCCTTCTGCCTGGGGGCTCTTCTATGTCACCCTCCCAGCTGCCTCTTTCTTGTCATGTAGATCTTGGCTGAAAAGCCTTCCTCTGGGAGGCCTCCCTTGACCTCAAGTCTGTCCTCCAGATACTCGACCACACCTCTCCTAGTACCCCCTTTTATTTATCTGAAATAGGTCTTTGGGTAACCTTTCTCCTGAAAGGTGAACCCCCTGAGAGCAGGGACTGTGCTCTGTCCTGTTCTCCAGCTCTGTCTGTCCCTGACTCTCAGGGCCCTGGCTGGCATCAGGTACTGAGCCAGTCCTCAGTGAACACTGTTACTCAATGACAATCACACAGAGGAGTCACTCCCTACAGGCAGAGTTTCAGACTGTGGACCGGAAGCTCATGGGTGGGTAAGATATTGAAATTCTTCCCTATTTCCCTGCACTGACCTCTCCCAGGGACCCTCCTGTATTAAAGAGTAAATGCTGGCACAGCAGGGACTTCACAGACCCCTGCCTGTGTCCACCAGTGCCCATATCCCTCAGAGTCAAGTTCAGGGTAGTTATAAGGAGACAGCAAGGTGTTCACAAAGTGCTCAGCACAGCATCTGATGGTAGTAGTAGTTCGCCTGCAGAACACGCTGGCTGCCATCATCGCTACAGTTTCACCAATGTTACTGCTGCCCTTGGGCCTGCACTGTGCTGCACCTTGGAGTACACACACATTCATTCCTCCAGTCTCCTAAACCAGATTTGAGCAGCAGCCAGGTGGGAACCCAAAGCTCCACAACCGACCTGTTGCTCTGTGGCCCTTGCCTGTCTCTCCTCTCACAGCTTCCCTCTCTGTAGGTCTCACATCTGCTCACAGCTGCTTCTTCTGCACCCAAATGTGACCTCACTTGTCACTCATGAACTCCAGGCCTGTCTCCCACTCTGGCTCATTACACCTGTCTGTCTGGGGCACCTTCCTTCCCCAGACCCGACTCCATTGTGCCCCATTTCTGCCTAGGAGGATGAGAGGGGCCCAACTTTCCCCTCCCTGGGGCTCTCAGAAGGAAAAGGACAAAGACAAAGAGGTGACCTCTCTGGGACTCTGGGACTGAGGAAAGGAGTCCCATGGTAGTAGCTGGACTTCTTGGGGGCTGGGAGGGGGGACAAGGAAGAGATGAGATTTCTGCCCTAATTTCAGAACCCAGAAGGAAACTCAGTGTCCTGGATAGGGCTGCCTCCTTTCAGCCCCCTTCTGGGTTTCATTACCCCCTAATTTTGAGTCTTTTAGGGGAGTGTACAGGGAGAGTTGATGGGGCAAAGAGAAAGCAAGGTGACCTCTGGGCCTCTGCATCCTCCCTCCCCACCTCCCTGAACCCGAGGTACAGTGTCACTTCACAGCTCTAAATGTATCCCCAGCACCCGCTGCCAACACCTGGGGGAGGTGAGAGGATGAAGGGGGAGGCTGTGGGGCTCTGTTCTCTGCCTGCTTCCAGGAGCCTCCACCTGACAGGTCTGGGCCAGGGAGATCTTCCACAATTCCTTTCCAGAACCCAGGACTCTGGATTTGGATCCTGCCCTGGGGCTTCTGAGAGCCCAGTGTCCTTGTGTAGAAAATGGATGTGAGGCTCCTTCTTTCTTTTTTTTAATTTTTTTAAAATTTTTATTTATTTATGATAGTCACACACACACACACACACACAGAGAGAGAGAGAGAGAGAGAGAGAGGCAGAGACACAGGCAGAGGGAGAAGCAGGCTCCATGCACCAGGAGCCCGACGTGGGATCGGTCCAGGGTCTCCAGGATCAGGCCCTGGGCCAAAGGCAGGCGCTAAACCGCTGCGCCACCCAGGGATCCCATGAGGCTCCTTCTTGGTCCTGAGGGTGGTGGTGGGGGTATGAAGGAAGCACACAGTGGGGTTCAAGGAATGCCCTGGTGCCCCTCCTCAGGCCCCCACTACCTAGTGCCATCAGAGCTCCAGCTCCACGGCTCCCATCTCCCTGGCCCTGGGTCTGTCCTCTCCCCAACCCACCATGGGTCTTCCTCCATCCTCTGTCCAGCTCCTTTGCTCCCTGCCCTCTTCCCCATCTTGCCAGCTTCCCCCTGGCTCTTAACTCTAATAGCCTAGCCCCCACTCCCTCTCCCCACTGCGACCCCCAAGGGGGCCCTGCTTCCTTCCCCCTCTGCCCCACTCCTGTCCCTGTCCCCTAGCCACTTCCCTCCTCCTCTGCCTGTCCCCTCTTGCCCTGTATCATCTCCCTCTCCCGTCCCTCCCACATTCATTCTGCAAATATTTACCAAAGGTGTACTAAGAGTTACTCCGCTTGTTTCCCCTCAGTCTCGGACATAGTCCCTCCCTCTCCCCACTCTCAATCTCTTCCCTCCTCTCCCCTGCTTCCCCTCCCCTCCCCCTTCTCCTCCTCCTCCTCCTTCCTTCCCCCTTACCTCCCCTCTTTCCCTCTCCATACCGATTTCCTCCCTTCTCTCCTCCTTCCCTCTTCTCCCTTCCCTTTTCTTTCCTCTGTTTCTTCTACCCCTCCACCCTTCCCCCTCCACCCTCTTGTCCCTCCCCCTTGCTCTCCCTTAACCATCCTCTGCTTTTTTTTTCTCCCTCCCCTCTCTTCCCCCTCTTCCTCTCCTCCTCTCTGTCTTCCCTCCCCTCTCTCCTCTCCCCCCTCCTTTCCTTCCCGGGCAGCCTCTCCCCCCCCTCCCGGCGCCCTCCCTCCCCTCCCTCCCGCTCCCCCTCCATCATCAGTATTCCGCTCCCGTCTCCGCCGCTCTCGGCTGCTCGCGGTCGCTGCCGCACCGTCCGAGGCGGGGGCCGGGGCCGGGGCCGGGGCCTGGGGGGGTGGGGTGGGGGGAGAGCGGCGCCGGCGGCCCGAGGAGGGAGGAAGGAAGGAAAGAAGGAAGGAAGGAAGGAAGGCTGGAAGGAAGGAAGCAAGGGAAGAAAGAAGGAAAGAAAGGAAGGCAAGAAGGAAGGCGGGCGGCGGGCCGGCGGGCGAGGGCGCCGGGCCGGGCGGCAGGCGGGCGGGCGAGCGAGGAGACAGAGCGGCCCCCCGAACCCCACCACTGCCGCTGCGGAAGCAAGCCCCCTCCCCATCCAGGAGCCGGGGAGGGGGGAGAACTCAAGAGACCCAGGCCTGGCCGCAGCCCCGCCCCCCGCGCCTCCCCGCAGCGGGCCTCGCACCCCAAATCCCTGTGCCTCATTGGGGGGGGTCCTCCCCCCGCGGGCCGGGCATGCTGCCCCCCAGAAGGAGCCCCTTTCCTCGCTGTGAGTAGCCGCCAAGGGGCGCCGGGTGGGGGCGGGAGGAACCGCGGAGGGTGGGTGGGGGCATTCTTAATTAGGGGACCGTGGTCTAAGGCCTCCTCCCGGAGGGGGGGGGTCGGCGGCAGAGGACAGTGGGCGGGGCCTGATGGAGAGCCGAAGCGGGTGGGGGAGGTAGTCGGGTGGGGGTTCTCTGGGCCATGCGAGTTGTCTTGGGGGGTCGCCGCTGCCTCCGGGACGGGCGGGGGGGGGGGTGGTGTACGTCCGGTGATCGCTGCGCGTATCCAGCTGCGGGGTTGAAGATGTAGGCTTAGGGTGGGGGGGCTAGCCGAGTGTAGATGTGGGCCCCCCTTCCTGGGGTGGGAGCCCGAGTTCTTCCCCCACCATTGCCCCTCCCACCTCCACACGGCTGCTGCTTGGGGTGGGGGGGCACGCCAGTGATGGGGAAGGGGGAGAGGCGGGCACGGGGTTTCCTTGGTGACCGCGCCTGGCAGGAGCGGTTGCCTTGGTAACCAGGGAGAACCGGGGAGTTTGGGATGTGAGAATGGGAAAGACGGAGGGGGTGACTGGGGAGCGAGACTACCCCCTCCCCAATCTTCAGCCCCTCTCTCTCTGGGGTACCCCAACCCCTACCGGTGGGCAAGGAAACCCCTGTCCTTCCCTTTTCCCCAGACCCCCTTTCTTGACCCGATTCTGCTTTGGGGCCTTCTATCCTCCCGCATGTGTCTCCACGGAACCACTACCTCCCTCCCACCATCCTTAGCCCTCTCCTCTTGGGGACCTCCCCTCCCCCCCCATTTGCTGGCTTTCCACTCTCACACCTGCTCTTCTAAGACCTTCTAACTGCACCTCACCTTCCCTTCAGGGTCCTCTCACCTCCGTCTCTGACTCTCTCCCACCAGATATCCGCTCCTTTGACCTCTCCAGGAGACCCTGACTTTAACCCCTCTCTCCTCTAGCCCCACTCCCTACCGTGTTAGTCTCAGGAACCCTTGTCTTTTCCCCTCTTTGCTTAGGATCCGTGTGTGTGAGAGAGTGTGTATGTTGGGGAGGGGTGTTTCTCCCTAGCACTACCACCAGCTTGTCTCTCTCACATATTCATCTGTGTCTGGGATCGCCTTTTATGACCTTTCCTCACTCAGAGCCCCTTTCCCTGTCTCCCTGTCTCCTTGCCCCGTGGGATCCCCCAACCCCAGACCTCTCAGTCCTGGGGCATCTCTGAAACCTCTCCTTCCTGACGCTTGCCTCCTTCCAACTCCTCAGTCCAGGACCACGAGGCCCAGGCTCTGTCCAGGGTTCCACCCAAGTTTGCAAGACCCCCTTCCATGGGCTCCTCCCTTCTCTCCTGCCAAGAGCGCAGCCAGTCTCTCTTGTGGGTCTGAGTCGCCTTGCCCCTGAGCCCCCTCTTCCCCCCCACACACCCCCATCCCTTTCTTTCAGCCACTCCCATCTTGACCCTTCTCTCCCCACCCCCACCTCTGCTGCTCTTCTGGTGTACCCTCCTCTTCTCCCTCCCCTGCTTCCCGCAGCCTCAGGCCCGGTTCTCCGGGAGACACTTTCTCAGGGTGGGGAAATCCCCTGGGGAGAGCCCAGCTGGGAAGGGGGAGGGGCAAGGGAGCCTCAGGGCTGCCCCACAGCCCCCTCCCCACCCTCCCTCCCCAGCTGGGAGCTGCAGTCGAGCCTCCGCAGCGCCCCATTGCTATGCGCCTCACATCCCTAGTCCCGGCCGCGCAGCCGCCAGACAGGAACTCAGGCTCCAGCGGCAGCTGGGAGTAGCCGGAGTTGCTTCCCTCCTGGTCCCGGCAGCCGGCAGCATCCTCTCCCCCCCTAAAAACTCCCCGCTTCCCAGGACCATGGCCAGGATGGGCCCCTCCCTCTTCCTGTGGCATCTTCTGTCTCCTAGCTCCTTCTAACTTACATCTTGCACCCTTCTCTTCCCCTTCCCGCCTTCCTTCTTCTCTTCCCTGGGTCTCCTCTAATCCTGGCCACCTGATTGTCCACAGCGCACTCAAAAAGGAGAGGCAGAGAATGAAGCAGCAGGAAGGCTTTGAGACAGACCCTCAAACAAGGCAGGGAAGGGTGGGAGCCAGAGAGATAGAGGCAACAGCTAGAGTGAGAGAGGGGACCTGACTCCCAAACAGACACACTCACACAATTAGGGTGCATCACCACGGAGCCAGACATACACAGAGTTACTCACTTAATTTCTGAAAGAAAGCGAGAGTCAGTTGGGAACACACACCATCCACACACACAGAGGAGGGAGAGCAAGAGAGCCAGGCAGAGACACAGGGAGCCACAGACTCAGGGAGGGTGCCTACGACCCACAGTGCTGGCAAGAAGGAGCCAGAGAACACTTCACTTCACCACCAGAGGTGCAGGGGGGATTAGAGGCACAGTGTCTAACTGTAAGGGACCCGTATCAGCCATAGGCAGAGGGTGGGAGAGTGTGAGAAAGACACAGAGGCATGTGTAGGCAGAGGTACTCGAGCACACACACACACACACACACACACACACACACACTTATTCACTGGCAGCCAGAGACCCAGTTACAAACAGGGCTGCAGTACCCAGAGTCAGCCAGAGGCCAGGAGAAAGACCTGGAGTCGTGTACACCTACGACTCCACAGTCCCATCTTAACCCTCTGAACGGGGCCTGAGGCTGCAAGGAGCAGGGCAGGGAGAAGGAGAGGGTACACCAGAAGAGACACACACAGTCCTTCGCATACAGAGGCTCAGAGGGAGAGACAAAGGCAGCACCACACAGAGAATCCCGCTGGTCAGAGAGGCCCTCAAACATGATTGCCTCATGAACTCCCATGCACAAAGAGACACAAAGGGAGAGGTACGGAAGTGGCCTTGGAGCCCTGGGGATGCAGCCCCACATGCTGCTAATGCAGTAACAGAGCTGCACACAGTCAACACCCCCCCCCCACCAGCCCAAGAGAGGGGCATAGGCATGTGCCGACTGGATATCCAGCCCTGCTGGACTCCTGTGCTCACGCTTAATGCACCCAAAGACAGTTGGAAGAATGTTCCCCAAGTCAGAGGACTTCTAGGGGTCTCCTTGCTGTCAGAGAAGACAATAGAATTAAGACAGCAGAAATCAGAGGGCCACTGACACATCTCTGGGAGGTGCGGGAGGCCGATGGGACCCTCTGGGCTTCTTCCAGTGTCCTGGCTCCATTCTCCTGCCACCTTCCTCATTCCTGTCTCCCCTCCTCCCCACCCCTGTGCTCACCTGCCTTGCCTGCTGGGATGGCAGCCCTCTCCATGATCCCATGATCCTGTAGCATCTTTCACCCTTCCCTGCCTCTGGCCAGGCATCTGTCATAAGGTGTCACTGGGACCTCCTATCTCTATCAAGCCCATTCCCCCATGACCTCTCCCCCTCCCCCAGCCCAGTGCCTCCTGCCCCCACCTCACCAGCTACACCTTGAAACTTATGCATCAGTCTTTCTTTCTCAAAGCCCATCTGCTGTGAAACCTGCCTCAGTTTCCACTCTGGGCTCAGCATACTGTCTCCTCCTCTGTGTCACTCTCCCTCACCTCCATCCACCCTGCCCCTCCAACCTCCTCCCTGCCTCCTGCAGCTTCTTCCCTGCACTCACCTTCCCACATTCCTGAGCACTTACCCTGCTGGCCTGTGGGCCGGGAGTGTTCTTTCCCCCAAGTGCTTTCCAAGTATTTCATATGTTGTTAACTTAAAAAAAAAAAAAAAAAAAAAAAGGTGATTTCACATAAAAATCCATTCTCATCACAAGGAAAAAAATGTACTTATGCATGCTGATGGATGTTAGACTTACTGTGGTGATCATTTCACAAGTATCAAATCATTATGTTGTACACTTGAAACTCATACAATGTTCTATGTCAGTCACATCACAAAAAATCCAAATTATCAGCTTCTTTTGAAAAATTCTCCTTCTGGGTTAGCCATGGGCCATGCTCAGGTGCCAGTGGGCCACCACTCCCTATTCTCGTCCGTCTGTCTTACCTGCCCAGCTCCTGCCCGGCTCCAGCTCTGGCTCCATAGACAGCTGAGTTTTCAATCCTGGCTGTTTCCTCTCCTCGTGGCTCTTTTTTTTTTTTTTTTTTCTTTTTTTTTTTTTGCCCTGTCACTCTCTCCTTGCTGCTTCTTCTCTGGGTTTCTTTCCAAAATCTGAGCCCCTCCGCCATGGGCTTTGCCTGCCTGTCCCTCTTGCCCCATCATCCCCCCACCCCTGGCAGTTTTGCCCTAGCTCAGAGGCCCTGCTTCAGCTAACCTGCCCCCTGCCATGCCAAAGTATAAATTCACAACCACATACACGGCACATACAAGTTCTCCACAGCCAGGGTCAGCTTCGAACCCACCCCTTGCAGGGCCCCTTGCAGGGTTCTAGACTCGGTGTTACAGCCTGTGCTGAGCTGGCTAACAGCTGGGGAGGGCCACAGACCCCACACTTGTCCCCCTAGTGTGGAACTGTAGCCCAGGCAGGGGTAGTTTCTCTGTGTGTTGGGGGACAGGTGAATATTTGGAAGTTCATCTGGTCCAGGTGTAGGTCCTAGAGGACAGGGGGCAGAGTGACAGGCCTGGGGCTCTGTTCTCAGAGGGGCTGCATTTGGCCCCACCTCCAGGTCGGGGTGCAGATGACAAGGGTAGCTGTTGGGCCATTACAGTGGTTGGGCCCAGCATTAGTTCCTCCAGCTTCACCCTTTCAGGCGGTAGGAGTGCATTTTCATTTCCTCTCTGGTGGTGTGGACACCTCCTCATCTCTGAGTTTAGGGCCCCTCCATCCTCACTGAACAGAAGCCCCTATCCCTTCCCTTACAGGTCTCAGAGAGTAGCGTGGCTCTGCCAGACAGGGGAGTGGCAAAAGAGCAAGAACAGTGGCAAAATGCCCCCTTGTTGCCTGGAAACCCACACGCGCAACTGTTGTCATGGCAGGTGGAGGCGGAGGGGCTGCATAGGAGGCCTGGGAGATGGGCTGGGAAGGGACCCTGCAGTTGGGGGTCAGGCAGGAGTCCATCCCAGGGGACCACTGGGTCCCCAAGAGGGCTGCCAAGTGTGAGAATGCTGGGCCCAGTAGGAAGTGGAAGCGTGTATATGACCCAGAAGAGGAGGAGAGAGGGAGGGAGGTGGAGCTGGGCCAGCAGCCCAGGCCACTCCCTTCCCATCTGAGCTGTTTCCCCAACGAAGCCCCCAGCCCACTCTCCTGCCTGGGGAGCTGAACTTAGGCTTTGGAGCATCTTGTTCAAACATGGAGACAAAGGTCAGAGAGCAGTGCCAGCCCCAGCTCTCCCGAGGGGCAAATCCCAGGCAGGAAATGCTGAGATTTGCCCTCCTCTTGCCTAGAACCCTCAAACACATGGCTCAAGATGATAAGAGCTAACATCCATCGAGAGCTTACCATGAGCCAGGCTGTGTGCTGGCATTCTGTGTGGATCTGTCCCATTTACTCCTCACGGTGGACCTCCAAGGGAAGCACAGTTGTCATCCCTAGTTGGACATACAGGGACACTGAGGCTCAGAATGATGAGGCCCCTTGCCCAACGTCAACAGCTGGGCAAGACGTGGCTCAGCTGGGACTGCAAACCCAGGCATGGCACCCTGTAGATTGCTTCCCCCAGCTGAGACCACTGCTTTCCAGAGGGGAATGTGCATCCATAGGGCCCTCTAAGTAGAAATTGGGATTGCTAATCATAACAATAATCAGATTGTTAATAACAGTAGACTCACAGAAGGTTAGACTTTAAAAGAGACATTAGGGTTCCTGTAATGCAGGGACTCCCTGCCCCTTAGTCTTGTTTATGCCCCCAGGGGAAAGGATCCACCCACCTCGATTCTCACAGTGGGCTTTCCTTACCAGGTACAGGGTGTCCAGTCCATGTCTAGCTGGTGGGGCAGGGACAGATTCCTCAGGTGATTCAATGGTCCCTCCACTCCCTGATAAATGATCCAGCCAGAAATGTTAGATTTACATATGGGAAGGGGGGAGATTGAGTCATAGAATGAGGAAGAGATTTGTTCTTCTGATCCAGTGAGAATAAATAACTTTTTAAAAATGATTTTATTTATTTATTCATTCATGAGAGACAGAGAGAGACAGAGAGAGAGGGAGAGAGAGGTAGAGACCTAGGCAGAGGGAGAAGCAGGCTTCATGCAAGGAGCCCGATATGGGCTTGTCCAGATCCTGGGATCACGCCCTGAGCCAAAGGCAGGTGCCAAACCACTGAGCTACCCCAGGCATCCCAGAATAAATAACTTTTAACATCACTGTCATCTAAGTGCCCAGCACTGGACGTGTCACCATCAGTTCCCACCAAGCTGGGTGTCATTACACGGACAGAGCCTGGCAGGGACAGGAGGGAGACCACAGTGAGCAAGTGGCAAGTCAGAGTTTGAACCCAAGTTTCCAGGACACCAGCACTCTTTCCAGCTCTCCATCATCCTAGAATGATGGTGTGATGGCACGGAGGAGGAGGAGGAGGATGTTCACAGTTAGAGAATCATTTCAGCGAGAGTTGTCTGTGTGCCAGGCACTGCGCCGAACCCATCACAGACATCAGACCAATGAGTCTTCACCACCCCTGAAGGAAGATTAGCTGTTTTCCCCATTTCACAGATGAGCAAACTGAGGCCCCAAGCACTGCTATCCCTTTCCAAGGCTCCATGGCTGGCAATTGTGGCAGTTGAGGTTCTCACCAGGGTCTAGCCCACCCTTAAGCACTCTCTTCCTCAGAGAAGTGGAGAGGGAGGAGGAGAGTTCGTGATTCATCCTGAAATGGAGTGCAAGGGTGCTCCAGGACCAGCAGCCCCAGGAAAGGAGGCCCCTCAGCTGCACCCAGACCGTCCCCACCCCCATCAGAATTTGCACTTCAGCAAGATCCCAGGTATCTGGACACACGTGGATGTCCGGATGTCCGAGAGACACTGCTCCAGTTTCAATGGTTTTCCACTCTTTATTACTTCTAGTGTACATCTCCCCGCCCCCCTCAACTTTTTAAAGTTAGTTATGCAGTTAACTATAAGTTAGTATGTTAACTATAAAGATGGTTAGTTCTATCCTGAGGTAGAAAATGAATTGCAAAATTGCCCTTTCCGGGGTATAAGGGGAGAAGGAAACAGGGAGACCACAGTCAAACTGGCTTGCACTGCATTCCTCCCACCTGCAAACTCACCTCACACACCCCTGCCAGAGGCTTGCCAGTGACCTGTTTTGAAAACCTCCCATACCAGACCAGGCCCTAGGTCTCTCCCAAGTAGATTCGATTCAGCAGTGTGACACTGCCCACACATCCCAGAGCCTCACAGAATCACAGCGTGTACACAGAATACAGGGGCCTGGAGATCGAGCTTCCAACTTGGAGCGTGCCGGGTCTGGGTGTTCATGGGTACAGCAAGGATGTCACCAGGCCTCAGTATGCCCTTCCACTAAAGTGGAGCTCCTGTAGCTCCTTTTCTGCAGGCCTCAGATGACACAGGCAGAGCTGGCCTGGCTCCTGGGCCTCTTACCCTCAGTAAAGCTCATTTCTCCAGAGCTGATCTCCTTGGTTCCTGGAGGATCCCATAAGAGCAGAAGGACCCCGAGCTTTGGGGACTCAGGCAGAACCAGTTTCAAGCAGGACTGGGGTCCAGCCAGACACATGGGACAGCCGTATCAGTAGTTAGAATCACACTGTCCAATACCATAATCACTGCAGCCACAGCCACGTGTGGCCAGTGACATTTAGATTAATTTAAATTAAATTAATTCAATTTCTCAATCACTCACCACCCAGCAAGTGCTCACTAGCCACACATGCTCATGGCTACCATAGTGGACGATATAGAGAGAGCATTTCCATAGTTGCAGAGCTTTCCTTTGGACAGCAACTCAGTAGATCATGAAACAGTTCTATACCAGCTGGCAGACAGCTGCTGCTGTCAGGCCTTCCTGTGTCCCTTAGCCCCTCGCCCTCCCAGCCCTTTGTCATGTGGTACCCTATTAATTCCCATTTCTCAGATGAGGAAATAGAGTGACAGCAAGGCTCCTAGCAGAAAACTGGCAGTCACACAGGGTTGGGCCAGCCAGGCCTTGAGTCCTGCTTATCCTTGCTCATCACTTGCGAAGCCAGACCCTGTTCTGGGCCCCCTTGAGGAGCTTCATGAAGCTCCTCAGCCCCTGAGTGTCCCCGAGGATCTGTTTTACAGAGGAGGAAACAAGAGAAAAGAAATGAAGGGGCTGGCCCAAGGCTTCACAGCCAGGGTCTGACCAGAGCCCTCCACCACTGCTCCCAGAACATCTGGAACATCTGGACTGCTGACCTAAGTGGAGTCGCCACATACCAGCCAAGGTTAGGGTTGGGGTCCTGGTCGAGAGGTCCCCTCTTGGTTCTCTTCCTCCACCCCTGGCGTCCTCTCCGGCCCTCTCTCCTCTCCGGCCCTCTCTCCTTTCCTGGCTTTTAGAATCTGACCCCAGATCTCTAAGGAGAACTTTGTTCCTCCTTCTGCCTCACCTCCTGCATTTCCTCCAAGTTCTGCCCCTTTTGCCAACTTGCTGTATCTTTTCATTGTCTCCCTCCTCTCCATCCCCAAAGCTCCAGCCATGGCCTCTGCCTCTTCCCCTGGACCCTTGGCCCAGCTCTTCCCCAGCCTTCAGCCTTACTCCAGTTCACTCAGAGGGGTCTTTCTCAGTCAGAGAGGACCCTGCCCCTTCCCTGCCTCAACATCGCCCCCCCCCCCCAGCACCCCTGCCTCTCAGCCAAATGTGGAGGTAGGACGTTTTTTGTGGCTGAGCTGGACCCCTGCAGCTCCCTCACTCCCACCTGCCTCTCTGGCCCCCAGGCCTTTGAATCCAGAAGTTCTTTGGCCCCTACACCTCACCAGCTTATCCTTCAGGTCTCAGCTTTGACATCCCCTCTTCCGACTCGCCTCCACTGGCTAGGGGCAGTGCTTCTCCTAGAGATTCCCGGGACCCCACCCTGTGCTCACCGTCTCAGCCTTCGTGAGGCTCCCCTGTGGACCACTAACTCCCTACTGAGCAGCACGGGTCTCATTGGCCGCACCTACACCCAACGCCAGCGGGGGACCTGGCGGTAGGGGGCGCTCGCGCACTCGTTCTTCTTTCTGCAAGTGTCCACTGAGGCACCGTGGGGGCCTGCGTGTCCCAGGCACGGGGGACGCAGCAGTGAACAAGCCAGACAAACTCCCTGCCTGCCGAGCTCACCTTCTGGCGGGAGACAAACAATAGACGGAACAAATCGCTGTCTGTAGGGTACCTTCTGGCCCTCTGAGGGCTGGGCAGCAGAGGAAGTGCAAGTGCAAGAGGCAGGGGCGGGGGCAGGCGCGGGGCTAGGCGCGGGGCTAGAAACCCTGTCGACAAACGGAGACTCGCTCCAGGCAGCCAGGTAGAGGAGTGAACAGCTGGGCCAAACCTCCGAGGCTGCCTGGCGTCCCTGGCGTCGGAGCCTCCTGAGGCCAGTGTGGCTGGAGCATGGAGGGTGGGAGGTGAGGGCCAGTCAGTAAATATTTGTGAAATGAATGTAGGAAAGGCAGTGCCTCAGTGTGGGAAGTTGGGATAATCTTCCTCCTAGCAAGTCACCCACCCGCCCCTCCCGCCTTACTTTGCTGCTGGCCAGTGAGTGACCCACCCACTCTCTCCGGCTGGGGAGAGTCAAGGGCTGAGCCCCCTCCACCTGTTTCCTCAGCAGCAGCTCTGAGGAGCTTGGGCAGCCCTTTGCCCAGGGTTCCCCCATCTCAAAAGTTAGGGGACTGTCAATTCTCCAGGCTTTGGGGTTGCTTTCATTTGAAAAGTATTCAGGACAGGGACTGGCTCCAAGGGACACATGTGTGAAGTTGTTTCATCGTCCCCAAAGCCTGCTCTGCCCGTACCCTCCCCCCACTAACTTAACAGCTCCCAGCCTTGCGCACATGACAGGCATCCAGAGAGAGAAGTGTTCAGCTCTCTCTGGCTTTGATGTCTCTCCACCCTCCCGGCTCCAGGCTCCACTTCCGCCCCAGTCCCTCACAGTCGGGAAGTTCTTCTTTAGATCTAACCTCCATCCCTCTTGCTGCGATGGCAGTCAATTTCCTGTCTTTTCTCTCACCTTTTGAACTTCCCCCCCAGAAAAATGAGTATGCCTGACAGGAATGTTCCCTGCCTCCCTTTTCTCCTCACCCCACCTCCCCTGGGCCCCCAAGTTTCCGATCCGCCATCTGCCTGAATCCTCTCAGGCACAGTGCCCGAGATCTCTTGGGGCTTGGGCTGGGGAGGATGGAGAAGCTGGTGAGACCTCAGCCACACACCTTCCCCTGGTCCTCTTTTCCCTCTCAGGGTTTCTCTGCTCTCCTGCCCTTCTCATAGACTTCTGCTCTCTCCTGCCCCCTCACGTGGACAGTCGCGTGTCATGTGTGTCTCCAGCCCTCTGTCTTTGTTCCTCCGTCTGCCTCAGTCTCTGCCCTTTTCTGCCTTGCATGCCTCTTCTTTCTTTGGGGCCTCTTGCCTCTCCAGCTCTACTTCATTCCTCACACCAGGTAGGGGCAGAGAACAAGCAAGAGGCCTCTGCTGGAATGCGGGGGGTGAGAGAGGCAGCACAGTGACCTGGCCAGGTCCTGGGCTTTGTCCCAGCAGGGTCACGGACAGGCTGTGTGACCACCGGCCAGTGCCTTCAGCCCTCTGGATCTGCGGCTGCATCTGTAAACTGGACATGAGAATAGGCCACGGAGAGAAACCAGTGGCTGGAGGTGTGGGCAGTTCTTAGCACAGCAGTCGGCACATAGTGGATGCTCAGCGAACATGTTGCATCGTGGTGAGGGATGCACTGTGACAAGCAGAGGATTGCTGAGGACAGATCCCATGACCTCTGCCAGCAGGGTATGGAGCAGGGTAGGGTTGTCACGTTCTGCGCAGCAAGGATGAGGCTGGGCTGGCCAGAGGATGGGCATTGTTCAGTGCCCCCAAGGAACTTCCATGGGAATTGTGGGTGCTGTCCTGACAAGCTTGGGGCTCTCTGGGCCCTTTCTGCTCTGGGGACACTGACCAGGGAGGGGCCGTTACCTAGCTGTGCATGGCCCTGGGCAAGTGACTTTGTCTCTCTGAACCTCAACTTTCCTATCTGTGAAATGGGGTAAGAGTAGCCTCTCTCAGAGGGTCAATGGGAGAACTAGTTATTCCAAGTACAACACCTAGAATGGTGCCTGGGAAGTGCCAGGTACGTGGTGGACATTACCATTATTGGTGGTGATGGTATTCAAGGAGTTGATATCACTCAGATGTGTACTCCGTGCCCAGAAGAGGAAGGGCTAGCTGGCAGTCCTGTCATCTGTGTTGGAGGCATGTATCTGAGGACAGCTGGGGACAGGCATCTCCTTGGCACCCAGCAGTATTCAGGAGTATAGCTCACACAGGTGGTATCTGAGGTGCAACTCTCCGAAGAGCATGAAATTTAGTGGGACACAGGAGCTGCTCTGGGGACCTGCTGTTAGGACTCTAAAGGATAATATCTGGGACCTGGCCATCCAGGTAGTGCTATGGCGTGGGCACGGGGCATCAAGCTGAAGGCGGTTGTGTTTGTGGCATATGGATGTGCCCCTTCCGTTGGGCAGGCCTCCTGGGATGGGAGGAGACCTCAGGATCGGGGATGGCTGAGATATAAGCTTGAGACATGCAGCAGTGTGTCCTGGCCTGGGGGTGCAGAGCAAGGGATATGGCTGGGTGAGTGTGTCTCTGAGTGACTGTATGAAGAAATGTGGTTAGTCTGTGACGAATAGACGAACAGCAATGATAACTTACTCGTGCATTCATTCATCCAAACTGTACAAAACAGATGCAGCACCTGCTCTCAGGGAGCTTACCCTCAAGTGTGGGCTTGTAAAAGGCCAGATGCTGATAAATATTATGTAGGAAAGTAAAGAAGAGAAGGTTTTGGAGAGGGGCAGGGTGCTATGTGATTTGAGTGATCAGGATGGCCTCACTGAGAAGGTGACATCTGATCAGAGGCATGAGAGAAGGCAGGCACAGACTGAGGACCCTCTGGGATCCAGATAGAGGGAAGAGCAAGAAGCGTATGCAGCCTGTTCTCAAAACTATGAAGAGGCCAGTGTGGCCTGAGGTCAGTGAGTGAACAGGAGAGAAAGCAAGGGCTGAAGTCAGAGAAGTAGCCCAGCCTGGGGAGAGAGGGCCTGGAAACCAAAGTGATGTCCCTTGCCACCTAGTGAGACTGGCCCAGCTGAGAGGCTGTGGAGCAGAGGAGGGGCAGAGTCTGACTTGGATGTTGACAGGACCGCCCCCTCCCCTGGCTGTCTGTGGGAACAGAATGGGAGGGAGGACAGAAGTGGGAGACCAGTGAGGAAGGACTCTGGTCTCAGAGGGAGATGGGGGTGGTGCTGGGAGGTGGCCTGGGGGGGCTGAATGAAAAGTGGCCAGATCTGCGTGTGTTGCAAAGGTAGAGGAAAGGTAGAGAGCAGCATTGCTGAGCGTTTAGCTAGTCGGCCGCCAACAGCCCTATGAGGCCAATACTATTATTACCCCTGTCTCACAGCACCTTCTGTAGCTCAGAACAATGAAGTCACTGGCCTGAGATCACACAGCAAGGAAACGGCAGATGCAGGATTCAAACCCAGCCCCACTGGCACTTGATCCATGTGCTCTACTGTAGCTACTTGTCTTCTGTAGCCTGTGGATGTCCAGGTTTTGAGTGTGGAGGTAGCGTTTGTCAGCATCTACACCAGTGTCTGCACGTAGTAGGGACTCAGAAAATCTTTGGGGGGGGGGGGCGGGGTAGATGGGCAGATGAATGAATCCAGTAAATGAACACGCTGCCCTGCCCATTTTGCAGAAGTGTACCGGGAGGCGGCCATCCGGATCTGGCTAAGGTCCAGGGGAGAGGGCTGCATCTGGGGCTGGGTTTCTTTGTGGCATGAATGGGGGCTGGCCCTTGGCTGAAGGACTGGGTGACGATGTTGTTGGCTCAGGTTCGCTGGTATATCAGTGGTGGGGGTGGGAGTAAAGGGCTGTGTGGTATGGTGAGGGGATTTGGGAGCTTCTGGGGTCCTGAAGGTAGCTCCTGCGGGGAGACTGTGCTCAGTAGTCTGCCCTTGGGCTGGGGGACAGGTGCAGGAGGGGTGGTTGTGGCCCGCGGTGTGGGGGGGTGGGGTCAGCAGCGGCCCAGCCCGTTGTGCAGCGGAGTCTGTGCCACGAGGCTCGAGGCCGAGGCCGGGCTTGGCACAGCCCACACCCCCCCTCCCAGGGCAGCCCAGCCATCAACCTTCCTCCCCCGCTTCCCCCGACCTTCCCCTGCCGCCCAGAACCAATGGGTTAATTAGATAACGGAGCCTTTGATTAGCGGGGGAGGGGGAGGCCTCTCGGTGCACGGAAGGGGGTGCTGAAGAGGGAGGAGAGGCGCCCTCCCCGTTCAGAAGGAGAGAAAGAAGGAGGGAGGAGGTGGGGAGGGAGGGAGCTGAGGCACAGCTTGGCTCTGCACTGCCGTGTGACTAGAAATTGTAATCGCGGAGAAAGAGAGAGACAGAGCCTGGCCGGGAGAGACCAAGGCAGACGGACAGACAGACAGAGAATCTGACCAAGACGGGCTCCCCAGCCACCGAGAGGGTGATGGGGACAGAGCCAGAGTGAGGAGGAGATGGAGGAGAAGGAGCGAGGGGGCCTGGTCTTCCCGAGGGAGGCGAGACAGTGAGGGGGAGCCTGCAAGGGGGGGCTGGGGCCAAGGAGGTGGACAGGGACAAGGCCAGGGGACTGGCAGAGAGGAGGAGGGGTCCGGAGGGCCGTGAGGGAGAGAAGAGAGGCTGGTGGTTGGGGGAGAGTGGAGGTAGAGGTGGGGGTGGGGGTAGGAGATTGGAGGAGGCCAGCAGGGAGGGGAGGAGGAGACCGCTGCAGTGGCCTAGCCGGGCCTTCCCGGGGTGGGAAGGGCGACCGGCGAGGGGGGGGGGCGCGGGGAGACCCAAGAAGCCCCTGCGCCCCCCCCAGCACAACCTCGAAGGAAGCCCTGGAGAACTGGGGAGACAGAGCCCCCCCGCCGCCGCCGGCTGGAGGCATGTGGAGGGGGGGGCCTGGGGCCCAGGGAGAGGCCCAGCGGAAGCGGAGCCACTGGGGTGAGTGTCCCTCACTGTGGGGTGGGGGACAAGGACGGAGATGGCTGAGGGCAAGGAGGGAAGGGGCGGGAGGCCCAGCCGCTGCAGAAGCTGGGATGCGGGGGGAGGGATGGAGGCTGGCTGCTGGAGAGATGGTGACAGATGCAGAGGGAGAGACGCGGCAGCCGGCCTCAACCTCGGGTGGCTGCTGCGGGCATCCTGGCCTGTGGGTCCCTCAGCTGCAATTTCTGTCCCCCTTGAGCAGCACCGGCTCCCCAGGCTTGAAAGGTGTGGGCTGGGTCATCTCCAGCCTTAGGAGGTGGGAAGGGAATGGTGGGTGCAGGATGAAGACCAGCATAGACCTCCCCGTTGCACTTGGGAAGCAAAGACCCCACTGTGCTCACATGACTCGCAGATAGAGACGCACATGCCCCCCCCCCCCAGCTCCCCTTGGAGAAAAATGAGTCCAGGATACAGACTCGGAATCCACCCCTCCCCCCCTCTTCCCTCTGTCCCTCTGTCCCTGTGTCTCTCTGTCTCCCTGTCTCCAGCTCTGGCTCTCACACATGCATTCAGGCACACAGACTACGCACACACATTTTTATCTGAGTTAAAATGATCTTGAACACTGCAGGAGGAGGAAGTGAGTGTGTGTGTGTGTGTGTGTGTGTATGCTAGCACGCGCACGCTCACAGGGACGCACATGTACTCGCGCACTGGGCAGGTAGGGGGGTGGCCCTGTGTCTGTGGGTCTGAGAGTCTGCTGTCAGTGGGCCTGACAGTGTGCCCGTGTCACTGATGTGGCTGTGCATGTGTGTGCAGACCACCTCCCTCTCCCCATCACTAGTGGGGAACTCGAGTTGGAGCTGGAGCAGAGCCTGCTGATGTGGGTACACTTGCGTATGTACTTGAGATGCTGCGTGGAAGGGAGACAGGGCCACAGTCCCCCTCTGCCACCACCTGGCCAGTTCTGTGCGCGATGGAATGAGCTGCCCCCCTCCTAGAGCCTCAGTGTCCTGTTTGTAGATTGGGCGTCCCAACAGCTTCCCGGTTTCTGTGAGGCTTAAATGAGAACACAGTGTGTGCAGAGTCTGGGGCCGAGAAAGGGCTCACCCTAACGCAGGAGCTATTATTGTAGCTCTTGCCATTGTTGTGATGGTCCGCGGGTCCTCTTTGGTAGGATCCTAACCCCACCCCGCCCACTCGCCACCCAGAGCTCTGCCCCAGCCCCTTCCCCTTCAGCTGCCCAGCACCAACCCGGCAGGCAGCCAGCGGCTGGCTCGAACCCACCAGACCTGCCTTCCACACGGGCACCTGCAATCCCAGGGCCAGTGGGGGTGGGGGCTGAGGGTGTGGCCATCCCAGACCCCCCTTGGCCACCTCCCCACCCTTGTCTTCTCCAGTCTGCTCCCTCCCGCCCACGCGATGCCTCCTAGCCTCTCCTGCCCATACCTTACCTCCACAGTCACCTTGTCTGGCACCCTACCTTCTTCAAGTTCCTCCTTTGAGTCTAACTCAGATCTCTGGCTGCTGTGAGGCCCGTGGCTGGCTGGGCCAGAGGGGTGACCACAGTCTGAAGAGCAGCCTGTGGCTGGGCCTCCAGTGGAGGGTGTTTGGTGCCGCTGGGAAACTTGCCTCTTGCAATCACTCCTGGGCAGGCAGGGAGCTGGGTGAGGGGACAGGAGGTCCTACAGGCAGTGAGGGGACCTGGATGGACCTGTGAGGGAAGCCAGAGTCCAGGCGGCGACGCCCCCTCCCCTCACCCCCTACCCCGCCAGACTTCCCGACCTGGCAACCTGGCATGCCACCCTTCCTCTGTCCCTTCGTCTGTTTGTCTCTCTTCTTCTCCCTCCATCTCTCTTTCTCTACCTTTCTGAAACCATGCAGAGAACTAAGTTTTAAATCTGACTGACTTCTCCATTCCTGGCCAAGTGCCTTGGGCAGCCTTTCTCTCCCCACCCCACCTCTGCCTCCATTGTCAGTTCTGCGAAATAGGTATAATCTTTGGGTCAGGAATGACATGAGACAGTGCAGGAGGGCAGGGCTAGCCCCTCTCTCTGCCTCCTTCAGTGGTGGGTTGTCCCTCCATGGGGCTGAGGGAGCCCCGTGCTTTGGGTCCTGAGCAGAGCAGGGTGGTGATGGCAGCATCGGTGGCAGAGAGCTGCCTGGGGGTGGGGAAGCCGGGGTGCCACACAGGGTCCCTGTCCCTCACTGAGCCTCTCCCTCTCTCTCCCCACAACAGCCCCCCGGCGCCCACGCGGAGCATGAACATTGAGGATGGCGTGCGCCCGCAGCTCCCCGTGCCCCCCACTGCCGCCCGGTAGGATGTCCTGGCCCCATGGGGCCCTGCTCTTCCTCTGGCTCTTCTCCCCACCCCTGGGAGCCGGCGGGGGCGGCGTGGCCATGACGTTGGCAGCCGGAGGGGGCTCCCCGCCGGCCACCTCCTGTCCTGCGGCCTGCTCCTGTAGCAACCAGGCCAGCCGAGTGATCTGCACGCGGAGAGAGCTGGCTGAGGTCCCAGCCAGCATCCCTGTCAACACGCGGTACCTGAACCTGCAGGAGAATGGCATCCAGGTGAGCTGGGCCGGCAGCCAGTGGGGGTGGGGGGGCACACAGGTGGGGAGTAGTGGTAATGCACAGGTGGTGGCTGGGTTCCTCCTGCTTGAGCTTTGGGTGTTCCCTCCAGCTCTTCATGGCCGTCCCTTTGGTACTTATGAGGTTCTGTTTTCATCCTATTAACTTGATCTCAGCCTGTCTGGGTTTTCTCCAGCGAGGCTCCCTGTCTTGTGCCAGCCTGTTGGGCCTCTGGGAAGGACCACCTGCCTGCCTTCCACAGCTCAGGACAGGCAAGCCCTTGACCTGGCCCCCGACTCACTCGCACAAGGCATCTGTGTGCTCTGCAAGGCTACACCCACTGCAGGGCCTTGGGCTTGTGAGGGCATGACTCTGTGCCTCTGTTTCTTCATCTGAAAAATGGGGATGACAGAGGACCTGCCTCAAGGGACTGGATGAGGGCTGATGGGTTTCATACTTGTCAGGGACTTATAATCTTTTGTCACCTGGCAAGCACTAATCTGCTGTGCAGTGCGGAGCTCATGTGCCCAGAGGTGGTGTGACATTTGGAGATCTCAGCACTCCCACGTGCCTAGTCCCATGTCAACACATGGCTGGTGCTCCAATCGGACACTTGCCACCTGATTAATTGAGACTGTGACTAAGGTGGACTATATACGATGCTGTGAGGGCAGAAGTGCTTTTTTAAAGCAGGGTCTCTCTTCTATTCTATTGGCATTTGGGGCCTGATTGTCTCTGGTTGTGAGGGCCATCCTAAGTGCTGTAGGATGTTGAGCAGCATCCCTGGCCACTAGATCCTAGTAGCACCTTCCCCCACTTTCCAAAATGTCTCCAGATGTTGCTAGATATTTGGGAAAACAGAGGGATTGCCCTAGTTGAGATCCACCATTTTAAAGGCATGTGGTCAGTGCCCCACACCATGCAAGCCTCTCCGAACCCTGGCGCATAAAGCCAAGAGAGGAGAGGGCTCCTGTGTGATGTCCCAGGCCCCTGGGAGCTAACATTTTCCTTCTCCATGGCACTTCCTGGTCTGTCCCTGGAAGGGGAAGGGGTCAGTGTCTCCCATCTCACTGTCCTGGGAATGGGTTCCCCTCTGCAGAAGAGGGAGGATCTTTTTTTTTTTTTTTTTTTTCATTTATTTATGATAGTCACACAGAGAGAGAGAGAGAGAGGCAGAGACATAGGCAGAGGGAGAAGCAGGCTCCATGCACCGGGAGCCTGACGTGGGATTCGATCCCGGGTCTCCAGGATCGTGCCCTGGGCCAAAGGCAGGCGCCAAACCGCTGCGCCACCCAGGGAGAGGGAGGATCTTTTAGGGGCACAGTGCCAAGGGGGCTGCCAAAGTCAAGAAGGCCGTCCTGGGTGGCTACAGGGCAAGGACCCAAGCCAGAGCTAGGGTCCAGAGACAAGGGACCTTGTCCCATTGCCCCATCCCTGCCCCCTCTGGCTCCAGGCCCGCCTCCCAGTGTGCCTGGAGTCCACCCTACATTCTCAAGCACTGGTTTAAGCTGACCTGCCCCTGACTCCCAGAAGGGGGCCAACACCCTCACTTCATTCTCCCCGTACACACCTTTGTTCTCTGGACACTGTCTGTCCCTCTCCATCCTTTATTTTACTCCTGTGGCGATCAATACGTGGTACCAGCGCCAGCTCTGTGCCCAGCCCTGTGTTAGGTCATGACCAGGATGGGCAGGACCCTTCCCTGCTCCTGGGTGGCTTACCTTGCAGAAGGGAATAAACCATGAACAAATGGGATGGCACATTACCAGAAAGGGAGACGTTAGAGCGTCAGGAGGTACATCTGTGCTCTGGGGCTACTGAGCCCACCCCACCAGCAGCCCAAAGCCACGGCAGTGTATCCTCGATAGAACTGGCCCGTTTTCTCTTTGGGGAGTTCAGTGAACAATTCAGTCCAGCAAACATTTGCTGAGCTCTGCATGAGGCTCCACCCATAGACTCATAATGGCAACCCCAGCAACACTTCCCCAGCCCTGCCAGCTCCTACCCGCATGCCCAATCGAGCCTCCCAGTGGCCACTGAGGGGTGCTTACCTCTGCCTAGAACCCTCTGAAGGTTTTTGGACTCTGGAATGAAGTCCAGGCTCTTTATTGTGTCTTTATTGTGTCTCAAATTCTATATGGCTCAGCTCAGCCTGCCAGCCTCAAAGTTGACACCAGGTGCCCTCCCAGGGCTGAGCAGTTCTTCAGGCTACACTTCTGCCTGAATACGCCCTTGAGTCCCGCAGGTGAGACTCCCTTCACCACCTTCCAATCTGGGCCCACAGCTTCCCCTTCCAGACATCCGTGCCCTTGCCCTGGACACTTGTGTTTGTTAAATATCTCCTGGTTGGCTTCTTGGTAGGGAGCAGTACTCTAGGACAACCAGCCCTGCACCCTCCCCCCACCTGCATTCTAGACATAGGCATGATAAGTAAATGGCATGTGTTCAGGATGCGGAGGGCTGTGGGGAAAGGGAACAGATGGGGGAAGGGGATGGTGGGTGCAGGAGGAGGGGTGGTTGGCTGCAGCTTTAAAGATATGAGGTGAGGATGGCCTCATGGAGAAGGTGACATTTGAGCGATAAAGGTGGAGTCTTGTGGAAGGGCATTCCAGGTAGGGAGGACCGCAAGTGCAAAGGCCCTGGGGTGGGAGCCTGCCTGGTGTGTGGGAGGAACATCAACAGGGCTGGTGTGACTGGAACAGAGGGAGCCAGGGGAGAGGATGAGAGGTGAGGGCAGAGTGGCAGATCCTGTAGGGCCTCATGGTCATGGGAAAGACTTGGGCTCTTCTCTGAATGAGACAGGAACCAGGGGAAGCTCTGAGTAGAGGGCAGACAGGCTCCTGATGTGGTTTCTCTGGCTGAGATGTGAGAGGCCTAAAGAGCACATGGATCCAGCACCAGGGGGCCTAGGTCTGAATCCCAGATCTGCTGTTTCTCTGTTGGTGCAGAGTTCAGGGAGAGAAATGCTGGGAGCTCGGCTGGGACCAGGCTGGTTGCAGTGGAGGTGGTGAGAAGTGGGCAGATTCTGGGTCTGTTTTGAAGGTAGAGACAACAGGATTTTCCAGTAGAGTGGGTGTGGGAAGAGGGAAGAGAGGATGACTCCCAGGTTTTAGGTCTGAGCTGGCCCCTTTGCTTGGGCCTGTTTGCTTGTGTGTCTGTCACCCCGTCTCCCAGTCCCCTGGCCTCCAGACTTTTGATCCACATCCGTGTCAGGATGTCCACAGGAGCCCCATGGACGTAGGTGAACTTATTTATAAGTCATGTGCAGGTCTGCTATAGCCATGTGTCAAGTGCACTGTGAAACACCCACTTTTGTGTGTGCTTGTACCCCTACCCCAGAAGCCACCGAGCCCCCAAACTGCCTGTTCCCCCAGGGCGGAGAGTGTCCTGTCCACAAGAGTGCACACTTGTGAACTTTCAGTGGAACTGGTCTCCCTCAGGGACACCTTGCTGGTGGCAGGGGGAGGGGTGCTGCCAAGGGAGCCATCAGGGGAGCTTGACGAAGTACCATTTTAATTATCCAAATAAAAAAATGAAAAAAAGTCATCCCTAGTCCCACCACCTAGATATAAATAACTCCTGTTTATATTTTATTTTAAAGCCTTCCTGGCTCTTCTCTGTGCCCATGTAAATGGCTGTTTAAATTATTTATTACAAAATGAATGCAAATTAATTTAGAAAAACTAGAAAATACACCTAAGTTAAAACACAAGGACAAAAGCCAAGAGGAATTTGACAAACAAGTGACTCCCATTAGTACCTGGTGTCTTTCCATTCCCATCCTCTCCACGCAGGCCCTCGGTGTGTGCCCCGTGGGCAGCACTGGTCAACACATTTCTGGCTTTTTTTTTTTTTTTTACATTTGGAAAAAAAAAATTAAATCACATCATTTTATACCGGTTGGCAGCTGCCTTTAGACACCTGAGAGGGTAACACAAACATCTTTCTCCCTGGCACTAACATTCGTCTAAAATGTCAGTGTTAATGATCCCAGGATCCCAGCGCATAGACCTTCCTGTTACTTCACTAGGTCCCTTCTTTCCAAGGTTTTAACTGATAGAAACAACACTGCGGTCAACATCCCTGGTGCACATTCTTGGAACTTTCCGGATTCTGCCGATGGGATAAATTCCTAGAAGTAGAATCTCAGGGTCAGAGGGAAGATCAGAGAGGCGCTGCCTTACAAGTGCTGGGTGTCCTGCTCATTTGAGTGCTGTCCTCCCTCACAATGGCTGGTACTTCCCCTTCCCCCAAACTTGCGTGGGAGTGTATATATGTACACGCACACACACATATACACACATACACACATGCTTTCACACATGGGTATGCACAGACACCAAAGCCACATAGAAATGGCCTGAGTTCTGGGGATCTGAGAGCCTCCCCTGTCCTATCTGTGGTCACTTGCTCCACACAGATGGTCATTCCCATGGGGATGGGGACCTCACCCCCCTCCCCACTGTACACTCAGCACATGGAACAGAGCCTGGTGCACAGTCGATGTTCAGCAGATATTTGTCTAGGGAAGGGAGGCCAGCTCCTGAACTCCCACCTTGGGGACTTAGCATTGTGTGTGTGTGTGGAAGCGTGGGGTGCACGCGCGCACGCGCACACGTGCACAGAAGGAGGGATCCCTGCAGTGCCTGTGAGAACCAGGGGCAGCCCTGAGTTCCCTTCACCTTCCCTAGGAGCCCGGGCACAGGGAGTGCAGGGGGCTAGAGACACTCCAAGTGCCCTGAGTGCCTGCAACAGCCTCTCTAGAACAGTGGCATCCATCTTTGGGGAGGGTTAAAACACCATTCTGGAACACGACAGGGACAGCCTGTGGTGGAAGTGGTTGTTTTAATGCCCTTCATGAGCAAAATGATTTTTAACTGTCTGCAATTTTCTATGGCCCCCCAAATTGTTTCTGAGATGGGACAAGGGTGTGCAAGCCCAGAGCCTGCAGAGATACCTTCTAGGCAGAGGCCTGGAGACTCCCTTTCCCTCTACCGCACAGCCCTGAGGCCATTCAGGCCACCTGCCATGGCCCTCACACAGCCGCCTAGGACAGGCCTACTCCTCCATCTCCTTGGCTCAGCCTGCTCCTCCTCCATGAGGCCTCGCTCTATCTCCCTCCTTCACTGCCTTGTACCCTGGTCCTGAATCTGTTCCCCTCCTCCCCAGAGCCAGCCATCCTAATGTGTTTACTGTGGATCTTTCTGCTTGTGTGTGTTCTTGCAAAATGCTTATTGTTGCTTTGTGTGCATGTATTTTTAATTTATGTAAATGAAGCTGCATTATAGATGGCTTTCTTTGTCTCACTGTTTTCACTCAGCCTGGGTTTTTAAGAGCCATCCACATTGGGATGTGTGTGTGTGTGTGTGTGTGTGTTGGTGTGTGTTGGGAGTGTGTCTACTCTGCTGCAGAATTGTCCTTGATGGGTGCCCCCTACTTCCTGTCCCCCACCTCTGAGTCAGGACAGACCCCAAGGAGGCCTGGAGCTACCTCCACCACAAATTCTCTCTGGGGACCCCTTTAGGAGCTGTGTGATAACATCTTTGACATATACACCAGGGCGAATCGCCGGGTCAGAGGTCATGCATATATATACTTAACCTCACAAAGTACACCAAGCCATGGAGCTTCCAGAGAGCTGCCCAGGGTCATGTGGGCTCTTGACAAGGAGAATGTGCTTCTGTCCTAAGAAACCAACCCACCCACCTGAAAGAAGTGCTTGGAGGTGTTTCAGAGAGTGAGGTCAAAGGATGCCCCAAGGGCCAGAGGGTGGAAGCATCATTGAAGCGAATTGTGCACTCTTTCAATGGAATGTCATATGTCTACTTAAAACATAGTTTCGAAGAATATCAAATGACACAGGGAAATGCTTAGACTATGATACGGAGCTTTCAAAGGATGCAAGTAGGACGTCCCACTTGTTTTAAAAACTGCACCAAAAGCAAAAATAAACTCAGGGACCACCCCGAAATGTTAGTACTGCCTTTCTGTTTGCACTAGTGTTATGGAAGAATTTCTTCTTTTCACTTTCTCTGGCATCTAAATTTTCTTCAGTGAGGGTACCTAGTACTTTTTGCAATCACGGGAAAGTTATACTTAATATGTACGAAATGTTCTGCAAACTGAAGACAAAAGTCTGTACTGCGATTTGCTCTCCTGCCCCCAGAGAAAGAAAGGGAATAGAAAGAGAAATTTGCAGAGCATTTACCCTGAGCCGGGGGAGTTGGGGGTGCTTCCCCCTCCACCACTTGGACCTCTTTATCCCCATGAGGACAGGATTACTTCCCCATTTCACGGAAATACAATGAGACAGCCCCTCCCCAGGTTTCTCACTTTTGAGCCTCACACACAGAATCCCTTGTCGTATAGCCACAGTGCTTCCCTTTTTGCCCCTTTTTTGTTGGATGTTATCCTGTCCGATGAAGTTATCACGATGTCTTCATCCATTTCCTACTGATGGGCATTTGGATTGTTTCCAGTTTGGGGCTTTTCCTTGGCCCGACTTTAGATTTAGAATCTTTCTGAGCCGAAGCAAGCAGAGTGGGATTCCTTCCTGTTTGTGCTGTGGGCTGGAACACGAGTGGTGCCCAGGGTGCCTCGGTCTCAGGCCTGACCACACACCCCTGGGACTGTCAGTGATCTAACTCCAGAAAGGATAGCACATGCCACATGTCACAGGTGGTGGAGCCCGATGCCATCAGAGCTCAGTTCCCCAGCTGTTCCACCTGTTACCTTCCCCGATGGAGCCTCACTGAGAACTTTCCAGGACAAGACTCCACCGGCCTCTGGCCTCCTGCACCTCTGGGCCCTCACACTGACCCCTTCCACTCTCACTTGGCTCAGCACCTTCAACGCTTGACGTTCTCTCTTTCTAGAATGCTCTTCCACTCTCCCCTTCATCTGCTTAGCACTAGCACTTATGATTGTGGGGGACAGTTGAGGTTTGACTTATAACTCTTCCTGAGACATGTTATTGAAACTGTCTGGGCCTCAGTTTTGTCATCAGTGAAATGGGGATAATAACATAGAGCTGCTGGAAAATTAAATGCCTTCATTTCTCGGACAAGCATGTACTGAGTGCCACTGTGTGCTAGGCGCTCTCAGATGCCCTGGGGATGCAGCATCACATGAGGCAGTGTATATATACTTGATCATGAGGACTTAGCAGGGGACCCTGGAGAGTGGCCTGCTGCTGAGCAGCTCTAGTGAGTGTTGACAGTGAGACCTCTGTCACAGTCACCCTGCTCTTTCTTGACTCAGGGCAATGTCTCAGCCTCAGAGGCACCTTCCTTGAAACCCTAGCCAGGTCAAGGCCCCCCGATCCCCGTGGTACTCCAATTTACTTTGCACACTTGTCAAGTCACCACTGGCCCAAGACGCAACTATTAAATTAACAACTTAGAGAACGTCTTGCCATCTTGCAGAGCCATGTGTCCTCCGAGCCTCATGACAGCCCCAGGAGAGGGACAGGTGGCAGTCCCCATGTTTCAGTGGAGTAGATGAGACATGAGAGACAGAAGAGCCATGTCTATCCATCCATTAATCACTTCTCTGAGCCCTCCTCTCACCCAGGAGGGTGGGAGTAGGGGGATGTGTGTGGCCCCCAGCCATGCTCCAAGCTCCACGACAGCCCTGTTTGTACCCCATGTCACAGGCTGAGGAGAGTGTGATGCAGGAGAGGAAGGCCCTTGGGCAAGAGGCCACCGTCAGGAGGGGAACTGGGACTTAGCCCAGGCAGCCTGGCTGCAGAACTGGACTTTTTTCAACACTATTCCTGATAGATCCTAATTCGTAGGTGTCTGGGCTCTATGTAGCCCTTCGGATACAATCACAACACTGTAAGTGAGTCATGACTCTGTTCACGCAACCAGGCCCTGCTCCAGCCTTGTCCTTGCTCATCAGGATACTCACCCCAGCTCCCTCCTGGCCTCCGGCCCCCAGCTGTCCCCCCACTGAGAGCCACCATGTCACCCCTGGACTTTAAAACAGCCAGTGCTCCCCTTGCAGTGAAGACCCTTCCCAGGCTAGTCTGTTCCTTCCCCAGGCCCACCACTGGGCCCAGACTTCACCCATCCTGCCCCTCCAGCCCTTCTGAAAACACACCTTGACGTTGAATGGCCATAGCCACATTCTGCACCTGCCTGGCACCAGGTACCCTTCCTCACGGGTCACACATATTGTTAGTTCAATCCTCACAACTATGATGCCCAGAAGTGAGTCTCCTTCCCACATGGAAGCAGGCTCCAAGCTGGGGCTGCCCTGAGACCATGAGTCCCTGTCCCTGCCACCACCTGTCCCTCCTATGTCTGCCTGGCCCTGGCTTGTCTGCAAGCACCCAGTTCACAGCCCTGCTTCATTCACTGAGCAACTACTGTGTGCCAGGCCCTGCTGTAGGCACAGTGAACCAGATGTTTGTAGAGCTGGGTGCAGAGAGGGAAGCATGGAAGACAAGAGAGCAGGACTGGGGTGCTTTGTGCTCCTGATGGAGGTGGGAGCTAAGTAAAAGTGGGGGGAACAGAGAGGGGCAGAGGACCAGAGACCCTCCCTGCAAAGGAGCCATTGACCTGGACTGAGTCTTCACCTAACCCTGCCCATCCACTGCCTTAGGCAAAGCTGGGGTGCTCTTACCTCCCTCCCCAGGCAGTTATCTGCACCCGGGTTCAAATGCTTATCTGGGCTGGGGGTGAGGGTACAGAGGTAGGGAACAGGCCAGACTCAACCAACAGGGCAGGGCTTGGCCCAGGAGGCCTAAGAAGGCAACTCCTAGGTGGACGAATGGAAGGAGATAAGGGGAAGGGCAGGAGGAAGGGGACAGGTTAGGGTGAGTGGACGGATGGTCACATATGTGAGTGAATGGGGCAGGCATCAGGGAGGAAGAGGTCTCACAGGGCAGGGATGGTTAGAAGGCCTTAGCAAGGAGAAAAGCTTTCTTTTAGAGAGCCTTGAGTGATTAGTGCCCTGAGCAGGTGCAGAGGCTGGGATGGTGTTCCAGGAGGGGACAGCATGAGCCCAAGTGTGGAGGAGGAAGAGAAGGAAAGTGGCAGGCACAGACAGGGATGGTGCACTCAGCAGATGCCAGGAGCTCTCCGGCACTGAGCTCCTAATGTGTGAAAAGGCATTTAATCCTCTCACTAATCCTAGGAAGTAGATTTTATCATCCTCATTGCACAGATGGGGGAGCAGGCCCCCAGAGGTCTAAAATTCACCCCAAGTCACAGAGGTAGTAAAGGAGCAGCCATCAGGACTCCAGCAATCTAACCACCAGGCTACCGGGCTCACAAGCAAGAGCAGTCAATGGGGCTGGGGCAGGGACCAGTTGAGTGCAGCGGTGGAGGGCTGGCCTGTGGGGGCTGACAGGTTGGCTCCAGCCATCCTCACCCAATGTGGTTCCTGGAAGGTGGGGCACAGAGCCTCTGGTCAGCCTAGAGGTCAGTGCTAGCATAGCCTGCAACCTTCTAGAAGGTTTAGAACTTATAACTGGGTGGCATAAGGTAGAAACAAAGAAGAGGCTGTATTCTAAGTGGCTACCCTGTGCCTGGGCTGTGCTAAGTTGCTGTGATACGGGTTTGTTCTCACTTAGTCCTTGAGGCCCCTGCCCCCATGTTACAGAGGAGGACACTGAGGACCTGGGAGGCTTAGTCTAGGCCAAGTGGCTCAGTAAAGGACCCCCAAGCCTGCCAGGCTCCCTCAAGGAAGTCCCCACTGAAAAGAGAGGCACAAGGCCCTTATCTCAGGGAAGGAGGAACTACAGGAAGTCATTACAAAAGCACTGAGTACAGAAAACTAACAATATTTTTTAAATTGTGAATGCAAAAAACTAACACAAGACTGTAAACTACTAAACTTTGTTATCGGTTCATTACGTTCAAAATGTATAAGAACAATTTATCTTAATAGTGTTAAGATGAACAATTCACTTAATCATATCCTACCACAGTTAAATTTTTAATAAAGGATTTCTTGACAATTTATTTCCTTAAAAATCCCAACGGAACACAGTGAGGTTTTTCAGTGTTAGTGATGTTTACCTACCATAGCTGAAGTGGAAAGTCCCATAAATAAGAGGCCATGTTCCAGGATGAAAGGAGAGGAGAGGGGGTTGGTAGTGGTCCTCAATGAGCCCACATCCCCTTGCCTGACTGTTGTCTGTACCCTTGACACTGAGCATGGAGGCAAGTGTGCATGGAGGAAGGCTCAGCAAGTGTGAGCTAAAGGAGTGAGGGGACATACGTACTTGGCTATTAGGTGGTCGTCAGAAACCCCAGGACTATTTCCTCTGTGACATCACAGAACATCAGCGTCCTGCCAGGCAAATGTTAAGCTGGAAGGACAGGGGGAACCATCCACTCCCAAGAACCTCCCCACCTTGTCCATCTGACTCTGTGTCAGTGGTCACTGAGTGCTCTGGTTTAAGATCATCTGCTCTGGGGCCAGTGGGTAGGGGAGTGAGAGAGAAGGGAGAAAGAATAGGCTGCAAACTGTGCTGGAGTGGCCCACACCTGTCTCTCCCCCTGCAGCCAGGGCAGCACTCACATCTGTTTACACCATTGCCACCTAAGTGATCATTTACATAATTATGTTTAGTGTCCTCCTCACTTGAGGTCAGGCTCTGGGAAGTCAGGGCTGTGTCTTTCTTGTCCACGGCTGGATTCCCCAGAGCCCAGCAAGATATTTGACACATAGCAGACACTCAAAGAATATCTGTCAAATGAGCAAAACAACACATGGATAGTGGCTGAATAATGAACAGGCGTCACAGCTCAAAGAATACATTGAAAACAACAGAGAGTCCAGCCCTCTTGGCTTATAGTGGATAGACCTGATGGAGACTTCATATTTATTTAGATTGAGGAGAAGCAGACTACAAGTCCTGGTTCTGTTACTTTGGAACTTTAAGACTGAAGAGAGAGAACTTTTCCTCTCTGAATCTCCATTTCCTCAGCAATAAACTATTGGATATGAGGAGAGGCAGAGACATGTGGTTGGTAACCCCCACATGATAGGATTTCTACAAGGACTAAGTGAAATCACCACCTCAGAGCATTTAGTACAGGGTCTGGTACACAACAGGCACTTAACAAATAATGGCTTCGCCCTTCTGCCTAATTGGGAACCTGCCCAGGATGGCACTTTGTTTCAGAGTAAGGATTGGATCAGCCTGGTGTTGTTTGGGAGAAGAGGAGAAGAACTGGCTGACTTTGGTCTTTAGGTATGTATGTTAAATTTTAAGGATAACTACTAAAAGAAGAGAAAGAGAAAATATATAAATTCCAAAATTGTAGATGGAGAACCTGGAATAAAAAGAAACTCAATCAGTGAAAAAGATGACAGGAAGGAGAAAGAATAGGCTGCAAGAAATCAGGACAAACAAAAAGCACAAAACAAAACAACAGTAAGAATAATTCCCAGTGTATTAGTGATTACAATAAATGTAAATGGACTAAACTTCCAGTTAAAGGACAAGAGATTTTCAGACTGTATTAGAAACAAAATCCAGGGACGCCTGGGTGGCTCAGCGGTTGAGCATCTGCCTTTGGCCCAGGGCATGATTCTGGGATCCGGGATCAAGTCCCACATCGGGCTCCTTGCAGGGAGCCTGCTTCTCCCTCTGCCTATGTCTCTGCCTCTCTCTCTCTCTGTGTCTCTCATAAGTAAATAAATAAAATCTTAAAAAAAAAAAAAAAGAAACAAACAAAATCCAAAAGACACCCTAAGATACCAGGTCAGAATGGATGAAAGCAAATAAGAGGGTGAATGCTAACAACAACAAAAAGAAAGTAAGTTGGACCCAGTTTTGCCACTGAGGGCTTCAAGATATATTGGCATTGTCGCCCAGGCCAAAAAGTGTGCAGGTGCAAATCAACTGACACAACTGGGGTGATTTCCAAATCAGAGTCTTGTCCACTCTGGCCCATTCACTCAACACGCTTGGCTGAAGTTGGCCATGAACTAGGGGAAAGGGAATGCAGAAACCATCCAGATGGAGTGTACTCGCCAAGGAGAGGGTTGCGTTAAGCCGGTGTGATAAGAGAAGGTGTGTGACGCCTTAGTGAGCAGGGGAACAAAGAGGGCTTGCCACAGGGAAGGCAACTGGAATTTCCCAGAGAACAAGGAAGGAGACAGCATTCTGAGCAAAGGGCACAGCTTGTGCAAAGGCAGAGAGGCTGGGAAGAGCATGGTGATCACATGGAACCCATACATCTCCCTGGGGCTAGAGGAGAGGAGAGGAGAGGCACTGGGGGAGTCCTGCAGGGCCTCTGACCCCAGATCAAAGGTGCTAGGGAGGACTGTGAGCAGGGATATGGTAGTGTCTGAATAGCATGTTAGCCACTGTAGAGGAAAGATACTGAGGAAGAAACTGGATGTCCAGAGTTGGACAAACATTAATGATCATTATGAGCTGAATCAGCAATTTTAAATATATATATTACTGCATGCTTGCCATGTTCCAAGCACTCACAATTTTGTCCAAGCCTCCCAGTAATCCTGCAGCACCTGTGAGGAAATGTGGGCTCAGAGATATAGACAGAGATAGAACACTTACCAAAGGTCACACAGCTGGTCAGCAGCAAAGCCAGGATTCCACCCCGGGCCCAGCAACTCCCCACTAGGCTGCCTCCCCAGGCATCCTGCAGAGGAGGGAGAATTGCCTGGAATCCTGGTAAAAATAAAAGCACTCACTATTTAAAGCAACCCTACAGCACATCTTCAATAAAGCCAAGCTTCCCTTTACAGCAACACCCCCGTCCTGCTTAGTTCTCAAGTGCATTAGTAAAGTGTTTGGGGGGACCCCACCCCCCTTGGAAATGCCCCTCATCTCCCTTCACACATGCCCTTCCCATTGGTATTGAGATCAAGCGCACAGAGCAGGAGCAGCCTCAGACTCTGCCAGCATACACCTTCTGGACATATCCTAGTTTCAGCCCTCTATCCAGAGGGCCCGGGAGATGTGGGAGCATCTCTGGACTGGAATCCCAGCTGTGCACTCCCCAGAGGGCCCAGTGGGCAGCCCGACTGAGTCACTGGACCTCATTGAGCCTAGGCTTCCAGGTTCAAACCCCAGCTCTGCTGCTTCCTCATTGTGTGACTTCACTAAGCAGGTTCCTTCTCTGAAAAGTAAGCCTAACGACAGCTGCCTTGCAGGGCTGGTGGGGGGCAGCTGAGGTGACAAATGAATGCCCGGCCCAGAGCCTGACATCTGTCACCTGGATTCGGTGAGCACCTGTAGTACCAAGCCTTGTGCTAAGCAAATGTCAGTGATTCTCTTGAGTCTTGAGGACAACGTTGTAAGGTTGACATTGCGATGCCCTTTCACAGCCAATGGCTCCTCCCCCATTTGCTCCTTCAGAACTGCTTTATCTGGAGCATGCAATGAAAACTAATGGATGGATGAATGAATAAGAGACATTTGGTCTGGATCCAGGGAAGAGAGCAGGAATTTTCCAAATGGACAAAAAGGGAAAGGCATCCTGCGAAGAGGGAACAGCATATGCAAGGATAGTTCCAGAAGGTGTTAATGGCTAAAATGTCACTGGAGTGAGGACTGAAAAGAGCAGGGGCCATGCAGAGGGGAGAGGCAGGCAAATGCCAGGCCAAGCGGGCTTCTGATGCAGAAAGCAGTGAAAGCACTGGGGAGCCCTGGAGGGCTCCAGAGGAGGGCCCCCCTCCTCCTTGGTGTGAGCTGGTGGGGGGCCGTAATGAGAACAGGGACCCTGGAAGGAGGGAGGAGCAGCCAGGAATGCAGTGCTTTGCTCCCCAGCTTGCAGATGAGTTTCCTGGGAACTGGGGAGGCCCCAGAACTAAGTGCCACCGAGACTGGGTGAGGGTAAGTTGTCTCTAGCTCCTGGGCCAGCAGCCCCTTTGTTCTAGATTTCTCGGTCCAAATTCTCAAGTCTAACCTTTTCAGACCCCACCTCATTCTCCCCCTGGTGATTAGCAATGACCAGATCCTCCTCCTCCAGCTGCTGTTGTCCTTACTATTATTTCTAATAGAAACAGCTAGTGAGGGCCTGCTTTGTGCTGCAAGCGTTTCCCAAGGCGATGATAAAAGGCACCCTGCAAGGAGGGTTCTGTGCCTGTGATGTTTGGGAAACCCAGAGTGGAGCAAAGTGGAACAGTGCTTCCCCACAGGACTTCCCGGACTTCCAGCCTGCAGCAGTGGCGCCTCCAGGAGGGACCGCATGACTCTAGATGTTTTTGATCAGGGAAGCTTTTTGTTGCTGCTGTTGTGTAGCACCTCACGGGATGAGCCCACATATTCCTTGTGCTCCCTTGGAGGAATGAACCAAGGCTGCAGCCACCCACGTGGCCACGGAAGCCAGGTCCCAGGGCCTCGCAGGGTCCTGGGGCTACGCTTCCAGTCTTGGGTATACGGCCGGGTGTCTACAGAGACCCCAAGCCAACCCACCTCGAGGTCATCTTGCCAAGTGTGTTTTGTCCCTTCCCCTAGTCAGATTCTGCAGGTGCCACCAGCGAGCTTTGACCAGACTCCTTCATGTGATAGCATTTACTGGGGTTTTATCCCCCTCTAAAAGTTAGCCATGGGGGCACCTGGGTGGCTCAATCAGTTAAATGCCTGCCTTCGGCTCAGGTCATGATCCTGGAGTCCTGGGATCCAGCCCCACAGCTCCCTGCTCAGCAGCGGGGAGTCTGCTTCACCATCTGCCCCTTTCCACTTGTATTCTCTCTCTCTCTCTCTCTCTCAAATAAATAATATTTTTTAAAAATTTTTTTAAAGATTTTATTTATTTATTCCTGAGAGAGAGGAAGAGGCAGAGGGAGAAGCAGGCTTCGTGCAGGGAGCCCGACATGGGACTCAATCCCAGGACTCGATCCTGGGCCTCCAGGATCACACCCTAAGCTGAAGGCAGATGCTCAACCACTAAGCCACCCAGGTGCCCCAAATAAGTAAATAATCTTTAAAAACTAAATAAGGGACACCTGGGTGGCTCAGCGGTTGAGCATCTGCCTTTGGCCCAGGGTGTGATCCTGGGGTCTTGGGATCGAGTCCCACATCGGGCTCCCTGCATGGAGCCTGCTTCTCCCTCTGCTTGTGTCTCTGCCTCTCTCTGTGTGTCTCTCATGAATAAATAAATAAAATATTAAAAAATAAATAATAAAAATAAAAAATAAATAAAAGTAGGGCAGCCCTGGTGGCTCAGCGGTTTGGTGCTGCCTTCAGTCCACGGCATGATCCTGGAGACCCAGGATCGAGTCCCGCATCGGGCTCCCTGCATGGAGCCTGCTTCTCCCTCTGCCTGTGTCTCTTCCTCTCTCTCTTTCTCTATGTCTCTCATGAATAAATAAATAAAAAATCTTTAAAAAAAAAGAATACAGTCTACTGTATTCTATATAAATAAATAAATAAATAAATAAATAAATAAATAAATAAATAAATAAATGTTAGCCATGTTCACTACAGGAAATTAGAGAAGGCAGAAGCGTATTAAGGAAAAGAAATAATTAACCCCGGCAAGTCCATCTCAATGTCCCACAGGAGGTATAACCCTGGGAAACAATTCAAGATAGCCATGGAAATCGTTTTTGAAGCATATATTACAAAATGGGAAAATACAGTGTAATACTATTTTTTTAGGTTTTATTTTTATTTGTCATCCCTACCTTCAACATGGGGCTCAAACTCACGACTCTGAGATCAAGAGTTACACGCTCTACCAACTAAGCCAGCCAGGCAGCCCTCCAGTATAATACTATTAATATAGGGCCAAGGAGAGTATATTATGTCACCAAAATGTTGTAAAATATTTAAAAATGTGAAAAAGAGATATCTTTGCATTATATACATAGAAAAAAGATTGTAAGGATATATGCCAAATTGTTAACGTAAGTAGAGGGCCTGTGGCTGATTTTTCTTTTCTTTGTAGACTTTTTCCTGAAATGAGTATATATCACTTTTATCAGCAGCAGGGGGAAAGGCATATGGAAATTTGCTTTGTTATTCTATCTAATGTCCACCAAAGCTTGTAGGAGATTTTAGCTGATGTATGTTCCAGGGGACAGTCCCTTCCTGGTCCCTACTCTGAGCTGTCTCCCCAAACTCCATCCCACTGTTCCTGGAAACTGTTCACATGATCTGAGAATCGCAAAGTTTTAACAGCCCAATTGTATCTCCTCATCTGTCCCTTTTGCCCTGAGCATACAAAGACCCCTTCCTCAGGCCAGGGGCCCTGAGCTGTTCTCCTCAGGAATCTGATTGCCACGGAGGGAACAGAGGGAACCACCCTCAGTTCTGGTTGGGAAGGGCCTCTGAGACAGTGGCCCCTGGGGGTGCGTGGACTCTGATGGATGACCAGGGCATGTAGTTGGCTGGGGCGGGGGCTGGGTGGCATAGGAGCTGGGTGTTGATAGGCAGATGGCAGGAGGCCAGAAAAAAAGTAGGGAAGTCTTCCTGGCAGAGGGAACAGCAAGTGCAGAGTCCCAGAGGCTGCATTCTGGGACCTGCTGAGAGGAAAAGGAGGAGGGGGTGACACTGGAAGAGGAAGGGGAGGTGGTGCCAAGCCCAAACCCATCAGTGCCGCTGGAGGCCGGAGGCTCGTCATCATTCCTAGTCTTTGTCAGTGTGGAGTGGAAGAACCTTGTGCTGGGAAAAATGAGGCTCCTGGAGAAACAGGGGGTGTGGGCGTAAACAGAAGTCTGGGGCCTGGTGTCCAGGTGGGAGAGGAGGAAGATGAGCAAGGCTGGGCCATGGGATGGAGAGGAGGGGAAAGGATGGGGAGCCAGAGAACATGAGCTGGCTCCAGAGAACAGTGGAGAACTGGCGGGTCCCACCCAGAGAGTGTTAGGCTCATATCCCTGATTTTCAGTTAGATGGTGCAGTAAGGGGCTCTCCGTCCCAAGAGCCACCCTTCACAGGCCCTGACCCCAATAGTGTGCTGGTTGCGGAACGCCAACACCACAACCAATGGGTCAAGAGCCCCTGAGCACTCTCCAGTGATCACAGCACGGCCCCCAACGTGGCTTTCACTCTCCCTTCATGGCCAGCCCTGGATGGGAGGCCCAGTGAGTCCAACCAACAGGCCCCATAGCCAGGAGGGGGAGCCTGAACCAGGCTCTGTCTTCACTGTACAGATGGTGTCCCAGCCACTGGCCACCTCTGTGGGCTTCCTTTCCCACCTTTCGGCAACAGGTGCCACCAGTCCTAGCTCATAAAGCTGCTGGAGGATAAAACACAGTTGTGTTCACAAAGCTTCAAGGAGTCAAGGAAGCACCTGGTAAACCTGCCCGGCCTAATGTGATGTCACTGGCCACACGGGGCCACTGAGCACATGGGCTGTAAGCCACACATGGAGTTTCAAAGACTTGGTGCAAAAAGAGGGTAAAATATCTCATTCATAAGTTCTCATCTTGATTACCTGTTGAAATCATAAATTCTAGATAGAGTGGGTTAAATAAATCTAGTATTAAAATTGATTTCACCTGTTTCTTTTTCTTTTTCTTTTTTTTAATGTGGCTTCTAGGAGATATAAAAGTAAATCTGGAGTTCACATTGTATTTCTGCTGAAAATAGTACTGACCTAAGTAGTGGGTATTGTTATTCTGTGATTATGACAGTATCGAGAATCTTTATTGTCCCTTAAGCTGGGTGCCTCTCAGGTACAGTCTTTTTAAAGATAAATCTTTATTTATTTTTAAGTAGCCTCCATGCCCAGCATGAAGCCCAGTGTGGGGCTTGAACTCACAGCCCTGAGATTGAGACCTGAGCTGAGATCAGGAGTAGGACGCTTAACCGACTGGGCCACCAGGTGCCCCTAAAAAACTTTTCAAAGTGTTTTTCTACTTATTATAAAAGTAACTTAGGTTCACTAAAGAAATCAGTAAATAAAAATTGCCCTTAATCCCCGACAGCTGGAATTTATTACCAGGAGCTTAGAGTATTACAGTCTTGGTACATATATGAGTACACCTAATTCTTCAGGTTCTTTTTAAAATTCTACGAAGTCAGAAGGGTGCCTGGCTGGCTCAGTCAGTGGAACATGCTACCCTTGATCTCAGGGTTGTGAGTTCAAGCCCCATGCTGGGTGGAGAGATTATGTAAAAATAAAATCTTTAAATAAAGTAAAATCTTAAAAAGTGGTGACCACATAGTATGGTGTTTGGAGTTCTCTATTTCCCAGCTAATATCATAAGGCAGGCATTCCCCCAAGGCATTAACAAGGCTTCAGAAATGCCATCTGATGGCTTCAGGGTAGGCCATGACTCAGTGTAGCCAGCACTGTGACTGCGACTGCTAAGGGGAATCTGGTCAGGTTCTGCCTCTGTGCCCAGCCCAGCATTGCCCCTCCTGTGGCCCCTCTGCCTCAGATGGGAGAGGGGGTGCAGCCAAGTTCAGGGGTGAAGAGCGGGGACAGCCGGCCTCCAGCCAGTCCCAGTCTGTCACCTCCTCCCGACTGACCTTGGGCGAGTCACTGGACCTCTCTCTGCCTCCTGCTGAGATGGAGATAATTTTAAAACAGCAGATGTGTTTTGGCCTCTGCTGTTAAAGGGTGAGGTACCAATGTCCAGCACATAGTTTATAGCGCCCCCTGGGACCTTCCCCTTAGCAAGTGTGGGACTTCTAGAGTGAAGTGTCAGAATAGTCGCATGTGTGGGAGCAAGAAGAGCTTTAACGAGCTTCTTATGAGTTCTGATCAGGCTCTACCACCGAATGGTACTTGGTGCCAAAGTTTGGGAAAATCTTCCGGTATTCAGAGCTTTATGGATTTCATAGTCCCAGATATTGAGTAAGCACCTATCTCGTAGGACAGTTTTGGCGGATTAAATGGGTCGTTGCCCATAAAGCATTTAGAATGGTGTCTGGTGCCAAAGAGGGGCTCAGTGCATGTTAGCTGTTGGTGTATTTTCAATCTTTTTTACTGAGGCGTAACTTACATTTTGAAGTATAATTTACATATAACAAAATGCCCCTGTTTTAGGTACAGTTTGGGGAGTTTTGACAGTTGTATTCATCCGTATAGCCACCACCCCAGCTGAGAACCTTTCCATCACCCCAGAAAGTTCTCTCATGTCCCTTCCCAGCCTGGCCTCCCCCTACGCACTCAGAGACCACTGCTTAGGACACACAGAATGTGGAACCAATGGGACCCTACCATAGGCCCTCCTTTGTGTCTGGCTTCTCTTATTCAACACGATACCCCCCCATGAGATTCGCCATGTGTATCGATAGCTGCTTCCTTTTCAGGAGCCATCGTGTTTGGCTGTTCCCCGGACGACAGACATTTGGGTTGTTTCCAGTTAGGCTGTTAGGAACACGGCTGCCAGGGGCACCCGTCAGGCAACCTTGGAGGGACATCTGCTCTCCTTTCCCTCGGGGAAATAGTCAGGAGTGGGCTGGCCAGGCCGTGTGTAACGGTGTGTGATGCGTGTAAATGGTGTGTTTAGCCTTGTCAGAAACCATCAAACTGTTACCCAACATGATCTTCCGGTCTTCCACTCCCCCGCCCCACCACTACGAGGGACAGAGGGCTGGCCTGGTGGTGGCGCCCCTCTCTGATGATTACCCACAGGTCCTCACTCTCGCCTGTCTCCCCTCCCCCACCCCAGGTGATCCGGACAGACACGTTCAAGCACCTGCGACACCTGGAGATCCTGCAGCTGAGCAAGAACCTGGTGCGCAAGATCGAGGTGGGCGCCTTCAACGGGCTGCCCAGCCTCAACACGCTAGAGCTGTTCGACAACCGGCTCACGACAGTGCCCACGCAGGCCTTTGAGTACCTGTCCAAGCTGCGGGAGCTCTGGCTACGCAACAACCCCATCGAGAGCATCCCCTCATACGCCTTCAACCGCGTGCCCTCGCTGCGGCGCCTCGACCTGGGCGAGCTCAAACGGCTGGAGTACATCTCGGAGGCGGCCTTCGAGGGCCTGGTCAACCTGCGCTACCTCAACCTGGGCATGTGCAACCTCAAGGACATCCCTAACCTGACAGCCCTGGTGCGCCTGGAGGAGCTGGAGCTGTCAGGCAACCGGCTGGACCTGATCCGCCCGGGCTCCTTCCAGGGCCTCACCAGCCTGCGCAAGCTGTGGCTCATGCACGCCCAGGTGGCCACCATTGAGCGCAATGCCTTCGACGACCTCAAGTCGCTGGAGGAGCTCAACCTGTCCCACAACAACCTGATGTCGCTGCCCCACGACCTCTTCACGCCCCTGCACCGCCTGGAGCGCGTCCACCTCAATCACAACCCCTGGCACTGCAACTGCGACGTGCTCTGGCTGAGCTGGTGGCTCAAGGAGACAGTGCCCAGCAATACAACGTGCTGTGCCCGCTGCCACGCACCAGCCGGCCTCAAGGGCCGCTACATCGGGGAGCTGGACCAGTCGCACTTCACCTGCTATGCGCCGGTCATCGTGGAGCCGCCCACGGACCTGAATGTCACAGAGGGCATGGCCGCGGAGCTCAAGTGTCGCACGGGCACCTCCATGACCTCCGTCAACTGGCTGACGCCCAATGGCACCCTCATGACCCACGGCTCCTACCGTGTGCGCATCTCAGTCCTACACGATGGCACACTCAACTTCACCAATGTCACGGTGCAGGACACGGGCCAGTACACGTGCATGGTGACGAACTCCGCAGGCAACACCACCGCCTCGGCCACGCTCAACGTGTCAGCCGTGGACCCCGTGGCGGCTGGCGGCGGTGGCCCTGGAGGCGGCAGCGGTGGCCCAGGGGGCAGCGGGGGCAGCCCGGGAGGCGGTGGGGGCGGCGGCTACACCTACTTTACCACCGTCACCGTGGAGACCCTGGAGACACAGCCCGGAGAGGAGACCCTGCAGCCGCGGGGGACGGAGAAGGAGCCACCCGGGCCCACCACGGACGGCGTCTGGGGCGGGGGCCGGCCAGGGGACGCCGCAGGCCCTGCCTCGTCGTCCACCACGGCGCCCGCCCCACGCTCCTCGCGGCCCACGGAGAAGGCGTTCACGGTGCCCATCACGGACGTGACGGAGAACGCCCTCAAGGACCTGGACGACGTCATGAAGACCACCAAGATCATCATCGGCTGCTTCGTGGCCATCACGTTCATGGCTGCCGTGATGCTCGTGGCCTTCTACAAGCTGCGCAAGCAGCACCAGCTCCACAAGCACCACGGGCCCACGCGCACCGTGGAGATCATCAACGTGGAGGACGAGCTGCCTGCCGCCTCGGCTGTGTCTGTGGCCGCCGCCGCTGCAGTGGCCGGTGGGGGGGGCGTGGGCGGGGACAGTCACCTGGCCCTGCCCGCCCTGGAGCGCGACCACCTCAACCACCACCACTACGTGGCGGCCGCCTTCAAGGCGCACTACAGCGGCAACCCCAGCGGCGGGGGCTGCGGGGGCAAGGGCCCCCCGGGGCTCAACTCCATCCACGAACCTCTGCTCTTCAAGAGTGGCTCCAAGGAGAATGTGCAAGAGACGCAGATCTGAAGCCGCCGGGCGGGGTGGGGGGTAGGGGGCGCGCCCCCGGGGACCCGGGCCCCCCTGGGACCCTCCCCACAGCCCTGGCCCCGCCCTCGGACCGCGCGGGGCAGGTGGGGGCCGGAGGGGCCGCAGCCCCGCTTGCGTATGGACCCCAGGGCGGCGCACCCCCGCGAGGACAGGGCGGGGCTCCGGGACGCGAGCCTCCGCGGTTCGGCCGCCCCCGCCCCCATCCCAGGCGCAGGGAGGGGGATGCCGGATTCAGGAGAAGTGGCTGGAACCCTCCGCTTTTCCTCCTCGCGCTCTCAAACGACCCTTCCCGGCCCTCCGCCTTCCGGGGGAGAGAGGAGCTTTTTGGGGGGTGTCCTTTCCCCTCATCCCCAACAACCCTCCTTTTACGGTTCATTTTTTGCAGTTTGACGCCTGTCCCCCCTCCCGCCCCTCCGCCCTCGAAACTGAAGAGACAGACGCGTGGTCAGAGCCTCCAGACCCCCTGCCCCTCCCCTCCTTCCACCCCTGGCTCTCACCTGCCCCACAGACTCTTTTGATACTGAAGGGAGGTTTGCGTCAACGACTACCTGCTCTGTAATTACTTTAAAAAAAAAACACGGAAAAAGTAAAAAAAAAAATATTTTTTTGGGTCATGAAAGCATGGAGGACAGAGAAAACAGAGTGAATACCGGCCTGGGGCGCAAAGAGGTTGAAGTCAAGTGTCAGGGGCCCCACCCGGAGGGTCAGGGGGGTCAGCACCTCTGGGGGCCCTTAGGTCCCTCACCCTTGACCTCAGAACCCCCGGAGACGGACTCAGGCACCCAGCGCACCCGGATGTACTGGGCCCCTTGGCCCTGTCCCCCCCTCCCCCGCCCACTCATGACCACCCCACCCCCACCCCCACCCCCGGTTCCACGGGCTGGGTGACTCCCAGTTCGTAGTCCAGGAGGTGTGGGCGGGGCGTGCTCCCCCTGGAGCCCGTAGGGGAGGATCCTTGCTGCCTCTTCTAGCTCCGCTACGCTCCAGTCTTCCTTGGGCGCACCCTCCATGTCTCTGTCCAAATTCCCTTTTAATGAAGGACATCGGCCATAGGGGATTAGGGCCCACCCTGCTGCAGCAGGACCTCCTAACTTGCTCATCTGAAAGACCCTGTTTCCCAATAAGATCACATTCACGGGTCCTGGAGGTCAGGACCTCAACACATCTTTTTAAGGGACACGAGTCAATCCACAATGGAGTCAAACCGGAGCGTTGCTGACCCCTCTGCAAACCCACAAGCCCCTGCCGGGAGGAAGGGGTCAGGATGCACGGGGAAGGGCAAGGGCGTGAGGTGCTCCTGGCTGCTGGAGCTGCTGGGCCTGCCGGCTGGGCTGAAGACTGCACTTCCGTCAGACTCGCTCAGAGGCAGAGGGATGGGAGCGGGAGAGGGTGGCGCTGTAACTCAGAGGCACAGGGGCTCCCACAGAGCCCTGGGAGGGACAGGAGCCAGCAGGTGGAGGGAACCCCAGGGGTCGAGGGGACGGCAGGCAGGGCAGCTGCTGGTGGGATGTGCCAGGGCCGCAGTCTTGTGCTGTCTAGCCCCGCACAGCCCGATGGAAGTGGAGGGTGTGCTGGGGATGAGGCGCTGCTCCCGGCAGACGGGGCCCACGGACAGGACTGGGGCCCCATACTCGGCAGGCCTGGGTCATGTGTGCTCTGTGCCCCCTTCTCGACGTGGGACTCCTACTAAAGCACTTTCTTCCCTTAGGCGCCGGCGACTGTTGCCTGCCCCTGCGATGGTCGTCTGGGGTCTCCGGCCCTGTCTGCCTGTGACTGTCTGCTCCCACTTGTCAACCTGGGACTCTTGGAGCCTGGCTCCCTGTCCCTCCCTTTCATGCTCTTTCTCTCCCATCCTCTTTCACTGCGATCCTGGTTGCCATGGCAATACTGCAGCGGGTACCAGGTGGTGGCTGGGGGCAGGGAGCCGCACTGCTGCCGCAGCCTCCGTCGCCATCTCCGATGCCAGGCACCTGCAGGGACTAGTGGCTGGGCCTCATTTGGGGGGACCTCAGGGCCTCCGCAGGCCCCACGGACTTCTCCTTAGTCAGTGGGAGGTGGGGAGAGGGGGCGGACTGTGGGAGGGAGAGCTCAGTATTGGGGGGGTGGCATTGTAGTTGCGAGAGGAGTAGATGAAAGGTGAGAAGTCAGGAGAACAGAGGGGCAACCAGACTGGAGACAGACCCTGGGGTAGGGGGTGCGTGCAGCAACAGAGCTGGGATTAGCTGGACTGGGGACGAGGGGGTGGGTTGCAGCAACAGAGCTGGGATGAGCTGGGCTCCAGCTCTGTTCTGCCTGTGGGGCGCCACCAGGCCAGGCCTCCCGGGGAACGTGGGGTGGGGAGGAGATGCGGGGCCTGGCCCAGCTGGGGACAGAATGGCAGCCGGCCCAGAGAAGGCGGGGCGGGGCTGGAGGGCTGGAGGTCCAGGGAGAGGCCCAGAGACAGCGATGGGAGGGAGCAAAAGAGTCGGGGACAGAACCAAGGGAGGAAAAGATGGAGGAGGAACGTTGACAAGAAACACGGGTGCCTAGGCATGGGGTTGGGGTTTGCGTAGCAGGCCTGAGGGCAGGGACCAGAAACCCAGGAGCAAGGGACAGACTGGGAGCCCTGAGACCCCATCAGCAGCTCTTCTCCCTGGCTCCCAACCCTCTCTACCCCCACCCCAAGCAGGATGCAGTTTCCATGACAACCTGGCTGGCCAGAAAGGGGGGCTGGGGACTGCAGAGGAAATTTTCCACATCAGCAGGAAGGGAGGAGGGTAGAATGCAGGGAAGGAAGGGGCTGGGTACAGTGGAGGCCACGCGGGGCCCTGGACGCCCACCGCCCCAGGATCCTCATCCCCACCCCCACCCAGCCGACCCACACCCTCTCCACTGAGCCACTGTGGGGAAGGGAGGCTCTGGAGAGGATCAAGGGTCAAATGTTCAAAGATCAGCCACTGCCCAGGCCTGGAGGGGAGGGGGGCAGTGAGCAGCTGAGAGCTGGGGCCTGACGCAGGCCACCAGATTCCAGGACATGGCTCTTGACGGGGTCCCGAGGAGGGTAGGGGTGGTGGGCTACGGCCGCCTTGGTGAGTCCCCCACCTCTGGGGCCTCTTCCCCTGGCCTCTTCCTGAAGCCCCCAAAGCTCTTCGCCCACCACACACATACTTACCTCTAGGAAAGGGGGCAGGGGTCTTTATCTGCAACCTGGCTCTGCCCCTGTGTCTGCCTGAGCACTGTCCACTTCCCACCACGGGGCCCCATCCCCCTCTCTGGGTCCCTCTCCCCCCTTTCTGATTCTCTGCCCTCTACCTAAGCTTCTGTGTACCCCCCCCCCCAGCCCTACCCCACCTGGGTCAGTGTACCCTCCCTCAGCTCCAGTATTTCTGAGTCCCTGTCCTCCCCATGGGTCCCTGTCCCCCTCCCTCTGGGTCTCTGCCCCCATCTTTCTGATTAGCCCTCCCCCAGGTCCTTGTCCCCCTCCCCCGGGTCCCTATCCCCTTCCTCCAGGTCCCTGTCCCCTCCCTCTAGGTCTCTGCCCCCATCTTCCTGAGTACTCCTCCCCCAGGCCCTTGTCCCCCTCCCCCAGGTCCCTATCCCTTTCCTCCAGGTCCCTGTCCCCCTCCCTCTGGGTCTCTGCCTCCATCTCTCTGGGTCCCCCTCCTTCTGGGTCCTTGTCCCTCTCTCACTGAATCTTCCTCCCTCCCCCCAGGACAGTCCCTTGTTTCTCACCTGCTGACTCAGGGACCAGAACTGGGCCTAGAACTTGTTTTTGTCTGGAATCGAGACCCAGGACGAATGGCAGGAAGCGTGCCCCCTGCCCTGCAGCTCCAGAACCTCGCTGCTCTCGGGGAGAGGTCAGTGATCTCCCCATGAAAGGCTGGGGCTCCCTGAAGCTCCTGTTCTGGCCTCCCTCAGGTGCTGTGATCCCAGGCACGTCCCTTACCCTCTCTGGGCCAAACGTGAGACAGGACAAACCATCCTGCTTCCCCTCAGAACAGGGTGAAGAGCATCGGGCCTCCAGAGGCTCTGAGGGAGTCTGAGGAGGGGAGTTGCAATGCCTCTCCAAGGCCCTCCCCCATCTCTCCCCTCCCCCAGGCACCCTGACCTTGTGGTGGAAGTGGCCCATCCCAAAATAATCCAGGAATCTGGGGCAAAAATCCTGCGTTACTCCAACCTCCTGGTGAGCCCTGCCCAGCCTGCCTCGGCCCCACCCTACCCTACAGTGGGATCCATCCCCTGACCTCAGCAACCCCCCCACCTCCATCCACCCCAGGTGGGGTCCCCCTCAGCCCTGGCTGACCAGGCCACAGAGCAGCAGCTGCGAGAGGCCTCGCATCGCTGGCACCATGCCGTGTTCGTGGCCCGGGGGGCCCTGTGGGGCACTGAGGACATCACCAGACTGGACGCTGCAGGGGGCCTCCAGGTGAGGACCCGCCGGGATCCCGGGCAAACCAGAGGGGGCCTCCAGAGACCTCCAGCCCCATCACCCTGGCTGTCACTTCCAGAGTCTTCGTGTCACCATGGCCACGCACCCCGATGGCTTCCGGCTCGAGGGACGGCTGGCTGCAGTGCCCAGCACTGGGCCTCGCACAGTGCTCTACGAAGGCCCTGTCCGTGGGCTCTGCCCCTTGGCCCCTCGCAACTCCAACACCATGGCGGCCGCTGCACTGGCCGCCCCCAGCCTGGGTTTTGACCACGTGGTCGGGGTGCTTGTGGCTGATCTCAGGTGAGCTAAGGCGTGTGGGAGGGTCAGGCGGGGGGCCAGGCCAGCCAGGCTCACCACCCTGCTTGCCCCAGCCTCACAGACATGCACGTGGTGGAGGTGGAGCTGAGCGGCCCGCCGGGCCCCTCGGGCCGAAGCTTTGCTGTGCACACCCACAGAGAGAATCCCGCTGAGCCAGGCGCCGTCACGGGCTCGGCCACCGTTACCGCCTTCTGGCGCAGCCTCCTGGGTGCGGCCCCTGCAGCCCCTCTCCCCAGGCCCTGGCTCTGCAATCGGCAGAGCCCAGGTCCCGGCTGGGTCTGGGTCTGCGGGTCTGATATGGTCTCTAGTTGACTGATCTTTATGTCTGTGTCTCCTTCACTTTCTCCTCCCCGGCTTTGACTCTTGAGAGACCCATCCCTGTAGGAACCTCCCTTCTCTGCCTCTCGCTGGGATCCCACCACCCTTCTCCCTGTGTGTCTCCTCCCCCACCCGGGTCGGTCCCTCCCAGCAGGTGTCTGACTCTCCTCATCGCGCGGTCCCAGCCTTTTATTCCCTGTATCTCCCTCCACCCCCGCAGGCTGCTGCCAGCTCCCCTCCAGGCCGGGGATCCATCTCTGCTGAGAAGCCGCCTCCTTCCCTGGTGGACATCTTCGTCTCATTTACGTCCCCATCCCGGGCCTCCCCGCTGTCTCAGTAAACACTGGAAGCTCCTCTCCCTGCATGGTCCGTTGTCTCTGGTCCCTTGGTTCCCTTCTGTGACGTCACGCGGCGACTTCACACTAGGCTTGGTGCCACCATGGAGGATGAGCACCTGCGGGAGTCACACTCCCGGGAGCTCTCGCGAGAGCCTACACACTACATTTCCCAGAATCCTCCGAGCATCAGGGGGCGTGGCCCCTGCACGCAAAGAGGAGGGGCCCTGTAGGGCATATTTCCGGGATTCGCCGCAGCGACCGAATTGCAGTTCTGCGTCCTCCCGGCTACAGTGGACTTCCGAGCCAAGCTCCCCGGAAGTTCCGATCCAAGCCGAAGGGCCTCGCGGGGGCCGCCGGAACCTGTAGTCCGGCACGCGGGGGCCGCTGGGAGCTGTGTGCGTCCGGCCTGGCCAGTCACAGCGCGGTGTTGCCCGCCTCGCGGTCGGAACCCACAGCCGCCGCCCAGGGGGATGCGGGAACCCCTGGTTTCGGGGAGCAGAGAGGCAGGAGGGGTGAGGGGCGTTGCCAGGCAACGGGCGAGCGCCGCGGTTGGGGTATGGGTCGGGGGGAAAGGCTCTGTTCCTTGGTGTCCGGGGAGGGGGTCCTGTTGCCGAGAGACAGGAGCAGGAAACCCTGTTGTTTGTGATAGGGGAGGGGAGTCTTCTGTTGCTAGGCGACTGGAGGAGACCCTGTTACCTAGAAACAGGGGAGAGGATTTCTCTATTGCTAAGAAACCAGAGGAGAGGCTTGTTACCTAGTTGGGGAGGGGGTCGTCTGTTGCTACGGAACCAGAGAAGGACCCCGTTACCTAGGGACAGGGGAGGGGGTTTGCTCGGTGACCACCATCCCTTTCACTTAGGGATGTGGCAGGGGTAGCCCTCTGTTGCTAGGTGAGTAGGAGAGGCCTTTTCCTAGCAACAGGGGAGGGAGGTACCCCGTTGCCAGGAGAAGGCCTGGGGAGCCAGGGTCAGCGGCCCAGTGTCCCCTTGGGCTGCCCTGAGCCCCCACTTCAACGGCAGTGCCCCCCAGACCTGCTGGCAGGTTGGGCCTCCAGATCCCGGGCCCCCAAGTACCTTCTTCCCTCGCCCCCAAGCAGGAGCCGAGGACGGCATGTCCCAGGCCCCAGGAGCACAGCCGAGCCGGCCCTCCGTTTATCACGAACGGCAACGCCTGGAGCTGTGTGCCGTCCACGCCCTTAACAACGTCCTGCAGCAGCAGCTCTTTAGCCAGGAGGCTGCCGATGAGATCTGCAAGAGGTGACCGTCACCCACCCTAACCCCTGGAGAAGCAGGGTTCGGGAGCAGAGCGACCCAACCAGGTCTCACAGCAAGGCAGGGACAGAGCCCCGGGCCTTCCAACACCCACCTGGGGAACCCTGAGCCTGGGACATGGAGATGTTGCTGCCCACACCTGCCCTTCACCATGGCCACGCCACTGCCCCAGCTCAGACCTCACCTTCCCTTATCTGGATCCTCATCCTCACATCCCCTCCAGCCTCCCAGCTTCTGGATTTTCCCCGCCTGTCCACACTATACACAGTGCCAACCCCGCCCTCCTCTGCTCACAGCCCTCACACCGCTCCTCAGCAGCCCTGGGAGAAGTCCCAAGTCCTGCAGCCTAATACCCCAGGCCCTGCATGCTGTGGGTCCCCACCTTCCTCTGCAGTTTCTTAGCTCACTGCACCCCCCAAATCAGTTCTTCCCAGTCCCCAGATGAGCCCTGCTATGATGCCTCTGGCCCTTTGCACAGGCTGTTTTTTTCCTTCTGGCACGGCTTCCTTCTCTTGGCAGCCGGGAATGTTCCTCCTCACCATGCAACATTTCAAACATCGTTCCTCTATTCCCGCTCTGCCTTGTCTCCTCCTCTCTGTCCCCACAGCCTCCGTCCCAAGCCTGGATCCCTCCTCCTTCAGTAACCCACATGAGGCTCCACCCAGAGATGATCCTGTCTTCCTCACTCTTGCTTACAGCCCTCCCATGGACCCTCCAGCATCCTCAGGCAGAGTCCCAGCCCCTCAGACCAATTGTTATAGAATTTATTCATCTCCTCTGCCATTCACAACAGGGGTCCATCAACTCTTGGATGCTGAGGCCATGCTGGAGACCCAGAGATGAGTCCAGTATAGGCCCTGCCCTGAGGGAGGTCAGGCAAACAGATATGCAGGAAAATAATACACAGACTTTCCCTCTCAGGCCCCTGCCCCTCCCCCTCCCCCTGCCCACCAAGGGCCAAGAGAAAGAACAAAGGTGCCACTGTTCAGAGAAGGCAGGACCCAGAGAGACAAATAGTGGCAAGGTGGGCCTCCTGAGCTGGGGGATGGCTGGAGGAGAGGTGGGGAGACCAGATGAGGCTTCAGGTCAGGGAGGACAAGGCCTGCACAGGGAAATGTGGCTATAGGACAGGGCAGAGAGAGTTGGGGACGGTGGGATCAGGCTTGGGGCTGATGAGCCATGGGGTTGAGCATAGGGAAGAGTCCAAAGGCTGGATGATTCAAGGTCCCTGGGACTCTCCTGCTTTGTAGGGAGGGCAAGACCTTTTCAGGGACCCCCAGCTCAAGCTCTGACCATCCCCTGACCAGGTTGGCCCCAGACTCCCGGCTGAATCCCCATCGCAGCCTCCTCGGCACCGGCAACTATGATGTCAACGTGATCATGGCAGCCCTGCAGGGGCTGGGCCTGGCCACCGTGTGGTGGGACAGAAGGAGGTGGGACCCCAAGCACTGCGTCATGTGTGCTGAGCCTGGCACAGTGGGTGCGGTGTGACAATATCGGTGTGAGATAAAGCAGAGGGTGGGTGGATAGGAGGTGAGAAGGAAGGGGTACAATGAGTGGAAGGTTTGCATGGGTGGATGATGGATGGATGGCCAGCCAAAGGGTTGGGAGATGGTACAAAGATGAGTGGGATGACAGGACGGACAATAGGATGAGCCGATGGACGGATAGTGGGTAGGTAGACGGTAATCTGGTAATGAGGTGGATGGTAAATGTGTAATTGGATGTGTTGAGGAGGTGGTGGTTGGCTGACGAAGTGGATGAGTTAATAAAGGATAATTGATAGGCAATGGATAGCTAATAGGTGGTTGGATAGTTGGAGGGATGGATGGACAGATGGACAGGTGGATGGCTAAAGACTGGATGAGGTGTTGGAGGATGGTGGGTAAGTTGTTGAGCTGGTGGCTGGCTGGCTGATCAGTTACATCAGTAGATGAATGATGTTTGGGTGTACGATAGTTGGGTAGTTGAGGGGGGTGGTCACTAGATGGGTGGGAGATTTGGGTGCATGGGTGAATGAAAGGAAATAAAGAGCGAAGAGAGTCCTTGGGCAGGCCTGGGGGCTCCTGCTGTCATGCCAGCCTGGCTCCCACGAGTTCAGTACCCCTGGGCCAGTGGGTGAGCACAGGACACTGACGGCCGTGTCCCCACTCCACCCACACAGGCCCCTGTCCCAGCTGGCCCTGTCCCAGGTACTGGGACTGATCCTGAACCTGCCCTCACCCATGTCCCTGGGGCTGCTGTCCCTGCCACTGCGCCGGCGGCACTGGGTGGCCCTCCGCCAGGTGGATGGCGTCTACTACAACCTGGACTCCAAGCTGCGGGCGCCCGAGGCCCTAGGGGACGAGGATGGTGTCAGGTGAGGGGGAGGCGACTCTGGGGCTGGGGCTTGGCACTGGCTCCCCACTCCCCAGGAGGCAACGCCCAGGCTCCTGGGCCTCAGTCTCCTCATCTCTCTGCCCAGGGCCTTCCTGGCAGCTGCCCTGGCCCAGGGCCTGTGTGAGGTGCTGCTGGTGGTGACCAAGGAGGTGGAAGAGAAGGGCTGCTGGCTGCGGACGGTCTGACCCAGCAGAGGCAAGAAGTGGGCCACCTGTCGTGCAGTCTCTACGCGTCCAGATCTGGCCCCTGCGTGCTGGGAAAGGGCTAGGCCCGCACCTCATGGACCCCGTGGAGGCCCCAGCCCCCTTCCAAACCCCCTGCTCCCTGATGCCACTGCTGCCTCAATAAATCTGCTCATTTGCTACCGGCCTGGCCTGCATCTGCCTGGGGGGCCCTTCCCTCCAGGGGCTCCTGGAGAGGGGTGGGGAGGGGGCCCCCCCGCTAGCCAGCCAGGCATTGACTAGAGCCTGGGAGGTCACATGCTGGCTCTCCTCCAGGTCCGGTGAGTCACCCACCTCTCTGGGCCTCAGTTTCTTCATCAGGGCCACAGGAGAAAATAGCAGGAGTCCCTGCCCTCATGAGCCATTGGCAGGCAGAGACCAGGAGCAAATAGGTGATCCAGGGTGTTTGGTGGGATAAGGGCAGGGGAGAAAGCAAGTTTCTTTCTGGATTCTTGATTCTGCTCCATCAGTTGTCCAAGAGATGGCCACGCCACGACCCCCGGAAGCTGCCACTGTGTTCTGTTAGGAGGGGGAGGGCAACCAAGCTTATTCATCCACTGGCCTTGAAACTGGGAAATGATCCCATGTTATGGGGGGAGGGAGGATGCCATCCGAGGGTCTTGAAAGGCGGAGGAGGAAGCAGGAAAGGAGAGTCCGTAGGAAACCTGGCGAAGGAAGCAAGTCAGAGATGCTATGTGGTGAGCAGCTTAGGGGCCAGACGCCAAGGGGCCAGAGCAGGGACACAGAGGCACCCCTAGGGGCTAAAGTGGGCCAGGAATCAGACTGACACCCTGACTCCAGCCCAGTGAGGCTCATTGGACTTCTCTCCTCCGCAAGTGGAAGCGAATGCATGTGTGCTGTTTTAAGCCATTAATTTCATCAGAGCAGCCACAGGAGCCCGCACAGCACAGGTAGATTCACTTAGGACAGTTGGAGCCACAGTTGAAGCAGGGGAAGTGGGGAGGAAAGGCATTCCAGGCTGAGGGAACAATCAGTGCAAAGGCCCTGGGGAGGCTGCTGTGGCTGGAGTGAGGCTGGTGGGGCAGGGTGGGGGGAGGAGGTGACAAAGGGGGAAGACCAACCCTCAGGGATTTGAGCAGGAGGAGGACAGGCACCCATTTGGTGTCTTCTCTCCACATTCTCACCTGAGCGAGACCCTTCCTGTTCTGTGGCCCCTCCCCAGGGCCATCCATCCCCTTGCTGCAGCTTCCTTGTCCGGTTGGCCATTCACACGGCTCCCCTGGCCCCCACCTCTGGATCTGATCTACACAGCTGAAGCCAGGCACTCGCTCTCAGGCTGGGAGGAAGACACAAAGGGACAGGAAGCCCCAGTTCAAGGGGCTTTAAGAGGGACCTCCAGGGGGCTAGAGGAAGATGGGGGACTGGCTCCAGAAGGCTGAAGGGGGCTCTCCAAAGGGCCAGTGTGGGAAGGAAGGGGGCCATTCCAGAATGGGAAACAACTCTGAATGAGCTCTGGAATCCAAGGGGGGCAACCGCTACTGGTCACTGACCAGGTGACTAGGGATGAGGGTGGGTCCCTGCCAGGCCCCAGGCCACAGGGCCTCCAAGGGGGGGCCTGAGGGCTGGACCTTGTCCAGGACAGCAGGTGGGGGCCACCAGGGCGGTGACAGGTCTGTCCTGGGTTCAGAAATCCCCCTGGAGTGGGGGGAGCAGTGTGGCGACAACCTGGGGCAGGGAGCCCTGGGAGCAGGCCGGATGGGAGAGGATGGAGGCCAGAGCTGGTCCCTGGGGAGAGAGAGGAGGGACACAGTCCAGGCAGCTCTGCTCTGCTGGGCTGTGGAGGCAAAGGCAAGGGGGAATGAGGAGGGCATTCAGGGGTCTGGCCAGGGGATCCTGGGACAGATAAAGAGTGGTTCGGTGAGCTCAGTGGGATGTAAGGGATGTGACAGATCAGATGATATGGCGGGGGTGGGGGTGGCAGGGGGGGCTGGTCAGGGGCTCTGGAGATGGCTTCAGGGGTCTGGAGGAGTGTATGTGAGCCTGGGGAGGGAAGCAGATAGGGCAGGGCCTCTTTTTTCGGGGTGGGCAGAAATGGGGGACCAAGAGACATAGGGAGGCCATGGGTGGGGAGAGGTAGGTGGGCCCCTGTTTGGGGCCTGGGTCCCTGACTCCACCTCAGGTTGGGTTCCTTCGGGACAGCAAATATCTCGCAAGGACACAAGCTAAACTCTGACACTAGAAAGAAGGTGGGGTGCAGATAGAGCAGGTGCTCGTGCTCGTGGAGCCAGCTGTGACGCTGAGATGTGGACTTGGCCAGTTCTGGTTCCAAGACTTCTGGAGGTCAAAGGGGAACTTGTAAAGCACAAAGTCAAAGAGCATATTAGCAACTGTTGGGGTCCCAGAACACCCCAACTTTGGGGGCAGCCCCCACATCTGCCATGCCTGGTCTCTGCCTCTCCCACACCTGGGTCTCTGACTCCCTGTCTCTCCCTTTGTGTCCCTCTCTTGGTCTCTCTCAGACTCTGCCTCCTGGGTCCCCTATCTTCCCCCCACCCCCACCCCCACCCCCACCGCCTACCCTCTGTGCCTGCCAGTGTCCCCTGGTCCCAGACAGCCTGGCGGGACTCCCTGAGTGTTTCTATTCTCGGGCCTGAGTGACTTCCCCAGGTGCCTTCCCAGCCAAGGCCTAATATGGTCCGAGCAAGGAGCCGGAGCTGCAGCTCGGGGTGGGACCTGGAGAGGGGGAGGGGGCGGGGCGGGGTCCGGGCCCCCTCCCCTCCTGCTCTCACCTCTCCAGCGCTCCCCCTCCTGCGCTCTGCACAGGGCTTGCCGTCCCCCCTCCCCCTGCAGAATGCACGACCCCCCCTCACTAGCCCCACCTGCTGGGGGGGAGCCCCTGCTCCCGGGTACCAGGCAGGACCCAGGCTGGTCCCAGAGCTCCGCGGGGGGTGGGGGTGAGGGGCTCCCCAGGGTCCCAGGCCGCCCGTTGGGGGCGTGTCCCGCCAACCCGCAGGGGCGAGGCTGCAGTCACGCGACAGGTGCAGGGTGGGGTGACAGCTGTCCCCGCGCACCCCAGTGCTGACAGCTGAGGCCCGATTTAGCTCTCGGAGCCGGGGGCTGACCAGATAAGGTGTGTGTAGGGGGGTGGTCCCGCCCCCAGGCGCCCGTTAAATTGTCCACGCGGGCCTGGGGAGCGGCCGCCGCCGACGCCAGGTGAGAGGGACCGGGCTCCTTCCTCGACTTCCCCGCCGTCTGCCCAGCGGCTCGGCCCATTCTCTCTCTCTCTCTCTCTCCTTCTCCCTGTCTCTTACTCTCCGTCCCCGTCTCTCCCCGCCTGCCCCCTTCTCTCCGTGTCTCTCTCTCCCCTGCCTCACCCCGTCCTTCCCTGTCTCCCTCTCGCTCCGTATCCCTCCGCCTCCCCGTTTCTACATCTCTGCCTGCCGCCCTAGCCTCCCCCTGCTCGCTCCTCTTCCTTCCGTCTCTCTCCCTTTCCATCTCTCTCCAGCCCTCTTACTCCCACCCCTGTCTCTCTCCTCTCCCGCCTCTCCGTCCCTCCCCCCTACTTCTCCTGGCCTCAGTCTCTCCCTCTTTCTGTGTCTTGCCTCCCGCCTCCCCGCCCCCCGTCCCTCTGTCTGTCTCCCGTCCGCCTGGTTCCCCCCGTGCCAACCCCACCCCAGCTTTCGACGGAGGCCGCCAGGCCGTCCGCGGTGGTTTCTGCTCAATAAAGCTGTTCTGTCCTCACTCTCTCGCTCCCCTCGGCTCCTCCTTTCTCTCCTCACCCCTCCGCCTCAGATCCCGGCAGGTCAGGCCCGGGTCCTCCCTCCCAGAGCCTGAGCGACAGACCGAGACCGGGCCGGGGGTGGGGGGAGCTCCAGAGCGGGTGAAACAGAGACCCGAATGGGGGCTTCGAACCGCGGGGGGAGGGAGGGCGGCGGGACCCGGAGACGCAGAGGGACGCGCACCGGAGAGTGGGGGGCGCAGAGACCGACAGCGACTCAGAGCCCCCCCAAGACACAGCAGCTCCCCCCGTCCCCCATGCCGCCCCCCCCTCCCGTCCCCAGGCCGCGCCAGGCCCAGGACAAAGCGCCCTTGTCCCCGATTCCAGCTCGGGGCGGGCAGCTGGAGGGTGGGCTGGGCCCCAGGGGCGGGGCAGCCACCAGGAGGCCTGGCCTCGGCCTCCACCCTCAGACTCCCCCCCACCTCCTCCTCCTTCTGACCTCCCAGCCTGCTTTCTGCTTTGCCAGGTAAGGGGACCAGCATTTATGAAGCACCTGCTGTACGCACCCGAAATGCCTCCCTGGCTCCTCTGGCGCCCTCGGTTCGCCCTCTGTTCTTCCTGGGCTCTGGCCCCCATTCTGAGGAGGAAACGGGACCTTTTTTTTTTTTTTTTTTTTTTTAAGTTCCCAGTGTTTGTTTCCTCTGGGCCTGTGCTCGAGCTCTCTTGTCCCTTGCACCCTGATCCCTTGCACTTCATTACTGTCTGGTCTCCTGGGCCAAGAATGCACATTTGTGGAGCACCTACTGTGTCTTCGGAAATTTACAAACCCTGTCTCCTCTCTTACTACACCTCTTTCTCCCCCAATTCCTTTCTTCCCCCTCTCCTGATGGCCTCCCCTTTCTTTCTGCTCCCTCCTAGGGGAGGGAATGAACACATATTGAGCACCTACTGTATGCCAGGTAGTTTACACATCTTCTCTCCCTTCCTCACACCCTCTTCCTCTCCTGTTTCTTCTCTGTTCCCTCCTTGTGGTTCTGGGCTCTATGCTCTTTTCCAAGGCAAAGAAAACACATTTACTGAGCACCCATGGTAGGCTAAAGCAATCGCCTGTGCTTTCTCTCCTCTCAACCTATTTCACTGACCTGTGAGCTCTGCTACCCTCTGCTGCTTTTTGCTGTCTGCCAGGGAAAGAATTGGGCATTTATTGAGCACCTATTGTATGCCAGACAATCTCCTTATGCTCCTCTCCCCCTCAATTTTCCCTATTTCTTCATTTCTGCTCCATCTGTTCTTTCTTGGGGAAGAGAACAAGCACCTATGGAGCACCAACTGTATGCCAGGCAATCAACATCCCATTTTATCTCCTCTTGCCTCTCTCCCTGTCCCCCTCTTGCTCTGCCAGCTTCTCCCTTCCCTATGTTCTCTAGGCCCTCTTTTGGGTGAGAAAACAAGCATTTACCAAGCACCTGCTGTGTATCCCACGATTTGCCTGCACCGCCTCCTCCCTGTGTCTCCTCTCCGTTGCCAATTCTTCTCGAGGTCACCTCCTCCCTTCTGCTCCACCAGCCTCTGGCTTTCTCTGCCCTCAACCTCCTCAGCCAACCTTCCTTTCCCTTCGCCTGTACCTGCACCTTCCTTTCCATCTTGTTCTCTCTCCCCCTCTAGGAAGCCAATGTGCATTTATTGAGCGCTTCCTGTGTACTCACAGCCTAACCTACACACTCTCTCTCTTCTTCATTTCTTCACCTGGGCTTCTCTGCCCTGTCTGCTCTCTGCCCTGTCTGCTCTCTCCTGGGGGAGGAAATAGGCATATATTAAGCACCTACTCTGTGCTGCTCCTTCATATCCACTGCCTGTCATTGCTCGTCTCACAGGCTCTGTTCTTCCTTCTCTCCTCCTCTCTGCTTCCTTCCCTCCTCCAGGCTGCTTTTTCTGTGCTCACCAGCAGGAAGGGGAATGGCCATTAAGTGCCTACTGTGTGCCCACTGCTTTACATGTATTGTCTCCTTCCCTCGCAACTTCTGTTCATTGTCTCTGCTGGAACTTCACCTCCCCACCTTTCTTGTTTCTCCTGGGAAAAGAACGCATACTTAATAAGCACCTACTATATGCCCAGCAATTTCCACCAATGACTCTTTCTCTCTCTCTCTCTCATTCTCCTCAGGCTGTCTTTCCTCCCATTTTTCCTCTGTGGTGGTTTCTTCACCTTTCTGACTTGTCTCCTCTCTCCTGAAAATAGGAGTGGGCATTTATTGAGCACCTACTGTGTGCTTGCCCTTTATAAGCACAACCTCCCTTCCTCACAATCTCCTTCCCCCTTTCCCTTCCTCTCTGCTGCCTCCTCTTCCTTCCTGCTCTCAGTGCTCTCCATTAGGAAAGGGAAGGGGCACTAATAGAGCACCAACTGTATGCTAGGTAATTTACACACACTGACACCTCTCATTAAAACCTTCTGTCCTGCCCTCCCTCTTCCACTCCACTGGCTTCTCCCTCTATTTCTTCCTTCTCATAGTGGAAGCTCTGAATTTTCTAGGCAGAGGGGATTTAGGGGTACTCTAGGAGTCTCAGTCACCATCACCAGAGAAGCAGCAGATCATCTTCCCCCCCACAGAGATGGTGACAACAGATTTGGGCTCCCATTTGATTTCTTCATCAGAAAAAAAAAATGTGGATAATAGTCACTCTGTGGTATAGAGGAGGGACAAAGGAACTGAATTAAGAACAAGAGAGAAAGTAATATAGAAAGTACTAGAACAGAAGATGGGAGGCATTGATTCTTCTGGCCATTAAACCGTGAGTTACTATCTCTCCCGGCCCTGCCTCAGGGCACCCTGCACATGGAGCAGCAGATAAGGAAACTGAAAGTCAGAAGGGGAAGGTAACTGGCCTGCTGTCCCCCTCCATCTCTCCCTTTCCCTTGCTCTGTCACCCCACCCCCATTCTCTTGCGTCTTCTCTTTTCTTATCTCTCTCTGACTCTCTTTCTGATTCTGACTCTCTCTCAGACTCTGTCTCTTTCTCTGACTCTCTCTCACTCAGATTCTCAGACTCTCAGACTCTCTCTCTCGTACTCTGTCTCTCTCTCAGACTCTCTCTGCCTCCCTCTGACTCTCTCTCTCTGTCTCTCAGACTCCTCTCTGACTCTCTCTCCCTCTCAAACTGTCTCTCTCTCAGAGTCTCTCAGACTCTTTCTCTCTTTCAGACTCTCTCTCAGATTCTGTCTCTCTCAGACTCTCTCTCAGATTCTGACTCTGTCTCTGTCTCTTTCTCAAACTATCTCTCTCTCTGAGACTCTCTTAGACTCTCTCAGACTCCTCTCTGACTCTCTCAAACTGTCTCTCTCAGACTCTCTCTCTCTGTCTCTCTCTCAGACTGGACTATCTCTCTCTCTCTCTCTCTCTTAGACTCTCTCTCTCTGACTCTGTCTCTCTCTCTCTTTCTCTTAGACTCTCTCAGACTCCTCTCTGACTCTCTCTCAAACTGTCTCTCTCTCAGAGTCTTTCAGACTCTCTCTTTCAGACTCTCTCTGTCTCTCTCTCAGATTCTCTGTCTCTCTCCAACTCTCTCTCTCTCTCTCAGACTCTGACTTTCTCTGTTTCTGTCTCTCTCTCGGACTGGACTATCTGTCTCTCTCTCTCTCTCAGACTCTCTCTCAGACTCTCTCTGACCCTGTCTCTCTCTTTCTCTTAGACTCTCTCAGACTCCTCTCTGACTCTCTCTCAAACTGTCTCTCTCTCTCTCTCAGAGTCTCTCAGACTCTCTCTTTCAGACTCTCTCTGTCTCTCTCTCAGATTCTGTCTCTCTCAGACTCTCTCTTCTCTCAGATTCTGACTCTGTCTCTGTCTCTCTCTCAGATTATCTCTCTCCCTCTGAGACTCTCTCTCTCTCTTAGACTCTCTCATACTCCTCTCTGACTCTCTCTCTCAAACTGTCTCTCTCTCTCAGAGTCTCTCAGACTCTTTCTTTTAGACTCTCTCTCTGTCTCTCTCTCAGATTCTCTGTCTCTCTCAGACTCTCTCTCAGACTCTGACTCTGTCTCTGTCTCTCTCTCTCTCGGACTATCTGTCTCTCTCTCTCTCTGAGGCTCTCTCAGACTCCTTCTCTCTGACTCTCTCTCAAACTCTCTCTCTTTCTCAGACTCTCTCAAAGTCTCTCTCTTTTAGACTCTCTGACTCTGTCTCGGATTCTCTGTCTCTGTCTCTCTCAGACTCTCTTTCAGACACTCTCAGACCCTCTCTCAGATTCTCGCAGACTGTCTCTCTCTTTCTTTCTCTCAGACCCTCTGACTTTCTCTCTCTCTTTTTGACTCTCTTTCCGTCTCAGACTCTTTCTCTCTGTCTCTCAGACTCTCTTTCTCTCTCAGACTTTCTGTCTTTCTCTCTCAGACTCTCTCCCCCTCAGAATCTCTCTCTCTGACTCTCTCTCTGAATCTCTCTCTCTCTCAGACTCTTTCTGAATCTCTCTTAGGTTCTCAGACTCTGACTCTCAGATTCTCTCTGTCTCTCTCAGACTGTCTCTCAGACTGTCTCTCTCAGAGATCTCTGACTCTCTGACACTATCTCTCTCTGACTCAGAATCTTTCAGACTTTATCTTAGATTCTCTCTGTGTCTCTCTCAGAGATCTCTGACTCTCTCTCAGACTCTCTCGCTGACTCTCTGACTCTGTCTCTCGGACTCTCTGTCTCTCACTCAGACTCTCTCTCTCAGATTCTCACTCAGACTCTCTCAGGCTCTCTCTCTCTGATTTTCTCTCTGAATTTCTGACTCTCTCAGACTCTCTCTGAATTCTCTCTTAGACTCTGACTCTCTCAAATTCTCTCTCTCTCTCTCAGACTCTCTCTCTGACTCTGACTTAGTCTCTCTCAGAGATCTCTCTCCAACATTCTCTGACTCGGATTCTGTCTCTCAGACTCTGACTCTCTTTGTCTCTCTCAAAGATCTCTCTCTCTCTCTCTCTCAGACTGTCTCTCACTCTCTCTGACTGTGTCTCTGACTCTGTCTTTCAGACTCTTTCTCAGACTCTGACCCTCTCTCTGTCTCTCTCAGAGATCTATGACTCTCTCTGTCTCTCTCTGACTCTGTCTCTCTGACTCTCCCTCTGTCTTTCTCAGACTCTTTCTCTCAGACTCTCTGACTCCCTCTTAGACTCTCAGACTGTCTCAGACTCTCTCTCTGTCGCTCTCAGACTCTCTCTTTCAGACTGTCTCGCTCTCTCTGACTCTCTCAGATTCTTTCAGACTCACTTTCTCAGACTCAGACTCTCTTTCTGAATTCCTGTCTCTCTCTCAGACTCTGTCTCTTTCTCTCCCTCTGTCGCTGTCTCTCAGGCAGTCTATGAATGTCTCTCAGAGATCTCTGACTCAGACTCTGTCTCTCTCTCTGACTCTAACCTTCTCTCTGTCTCTCCCAGAGATCTGACTCTCTCTGACTCTGATTCTCTCAGACTCTGTCTCTGTCTCTCTCAGACTCTCTCTCTGTCTCAGAGATCTCTCTCTGACTCTCAGATTCTCTCTCTGATTCTCTCTCTGACTCTGACTCTCTCTGTCACACGTTCTCTCTCACTCTCAGACTCTGTCTCTCAGAGATCTCTCTCTCAGGCTCTCTCCAATTCTGTCTCTCTGAGATCTGACTCTCTCAGACTCTCCCTCTCTGACTCTCAGACTCTCTCCCTCTCTCTGACTCTGATCCCCTATGTCTCACTCATCTTTTTTCTTTCTCACCGTTCCTCTGTCCCCCTCCTCCCCCCTTCTCTCTGCCTCGTCTGTGACACACTTTCCTCCTCACACTAGTTTCTAGTTTCTTTTGCTCACACCTTCTTGATTGTGTCCTCCTCCTCTCCCCTTCCTCCTTCCCTTCCCCCTCCTCCTCTTCCCCCTTCGCTCCTCTCGCTCCTGACCTGCGTCTCTGCCCGCACACCCTCACGCGGGTTTTCTTTACTCCTGTCATCGTGTTCCTCCGAGTTCCTCGTTAGTTCCCACACACTCCCCCATCTCTCCGGAAACGTCGCGCTTGCCCTTCTGCATCTCTGTCCGCCCACCCCCAGCCAGTCTGGCTCCCTGTCCCTGTCTGGGAGCTCGTCTCCTTTCCTCAGGACTCGAGTCCACCCCACGCCCGCTGTCCCGCTGCCCCCTCGTCTACCCGCCGCGTGGCCCCGGAGGTGAGGACGGGTCTTGTCCCGGGCGCGTCCGGGTCCCACCGCAGCGCCGCAGCCGCGCGGCCTCCGCACCCCGTCCCCGGCTGCCTCTCCGCCTCTCCTCTGCCTCGGCTCCCGGCCTCCGCCTCCCTGATGCCTGCGCCTCACGCCGGCCCGCTGCTCTCCTGGTTGTTCCCTGCGCTCCCCGCTTCCCGCTCTCTCTCCCTCTCGACCCTCACACAAACACCGGCTCCCCCCACGCCCCCACCCCGTCTCTCCCCTCCACACTCTCCCTGGGCTCTTCCTGTGCCTTCTTTCGTTCGCTCTTTCCCTCCTCCCTGCTCCTCCGTCTTCTCCCCGCCGGGGGCCTTCCCGCCGCGGCGCCTCTACCCCGCTCCACGCCCCGTCTCTCCCCCTCCCATTTCCCCGAGGCTTCCTCACCGTCTCCGGTCTCTCGGTCTCTCTTCCTCCCACACCTGCCCCCTGCCCCCCGCGGTCAGCACCCCTGCGGACACCCCCGCCCCGGCCGCCTCCAACGGCGGGGAGGCCCCTCTGGCACCAACGGGGCGGGAGGGGCGGCCCGCGAGCTAGTGATACGCGTCTCCTGCCTCCGCACAGTGGCCCCGTGATTGATGTTTCCACGCGACTCCCGTCACGTCCCGCCAGCGCCCGGGACCAGCGGCCTGCAGGTCCCCGCAGCTCCTCGCGCACCGGGACGGGGTGCACGGGCGTCACCTCCCGGGAGGCTGCAAACCCTCCCTTTCCTCTCGTCGGGCTCTAGCGCCGTCGTTCCTTTGGTCCCCTACGTCTCCCGGCTCCTTCGGCGCGCCGCGGGCTCCGCGCCGCTTCCCCGGGGTGGCGGCTGACGCGGGAGCCGTGTCTCCGCGGCCGGGCGTCACCCGCCCTTCGCTCTACCCTCGCTCTCGGGCTCCCCCGTCTCGTCGCGTCTCCCCGGACTCCCTCCCGGGCGGGCCGGGCCCGGGCCTCGGGGCGTGCGCGCGCCTGTGCCGTACCTGTCCGCGCGCGCGCCCGTGCCTGGCTGTGTGCGCGTGCGTGCCGTGGCCGCGGCGGGCCCCCTCTTCCCGCCCGCGTTCTCCTCCTCGACCCCCCGTATCCCCCTCCTGCTCCTGTCGCGCTCCCGCCGCCCCTACACCCGCTGTGACACAGTCACCCCTCACTCCACACCTCACTCTTCTCAGCCTGGTCCTCGCGCGGCGCGCTCTCTCTCCAACCTTTTTTCCGCCACTTCTCTCACCTCCGCTCCCCGCCCCTCCCTCACCCCTCCTTTCTCAGCCTCTCGCCGCCTCTGCCCTGGTCTTCCCCGCCGGCCCGCTCTCCACACTCCAGTCTGCCTTAAAAAAAATTTTTTAAAAGATTTTATTTATTTATCCTTAGACACACAGAGAGAAGCAGAGACACAGGAAGAGGGAGAAGCAGGCTCCATGCAGGGAGCCCGATGTGGGACCCGATCCCGGGTCTCTAGGGTCACACCCCAGGCCGCAGGCGGGGCCAAACCGCTGCGCCACCGGGGCTGCCCTCCGGTCTGCCTTTCTATCCTTTCCTGTTTCCCGTCTGCTTCTTTCCCCTTGCTCGGCCTGCTCCCCTGCCCGGCCCCGCTTGGCCTCGGCCTCGGCCCCCTGGCTGCCAGCCAGCTCTCCGCTCCTTCCTGCCCCTCGCCCCTCGGCCTTACTCCGTGGCTCTCTCGTGGGTCTCAGCTGCTCCCAACTGCTCCCTGCCGCTCCGCACCCCCCCCTTCTCGTCTCCCTCCTCCCTGCCCATCCTCTCTGCTCTGCCTTCCATTTCCAACTCTATCCCTCGGTCCCTCTCCCTCCTTCTCCTGCCCCCAGCCTCGCTCTCGGGTGCCAGGGTCTCCTTTCTTCTTCCCTTACGCCTCCTTCTCCCAGGACCTCCCCCCAGCCTGTCTTCTCTCTCATCTCCTGCCTCCTTGCTCCCCTCTCCTGCTGGCTTCCTTGCCTTCTCTCCTGTCTTCTCTTTCCAGTATCTCTCCGTTCCTTTTCCCCCTCTGAGTCTGTCACCTATGCTCCCTCTCCTCTCAGATCTTTCCCCTCCACTGGCCTCCTTTCCTCTGACCCGAGCCTCCCAGTCTCCTGTCAGCGAGGCTTCTGCATGCTCCACGTGAGCTCTGAGGTCCTTTCCCTTGACCGACCATCCCTCTCCCTCCCTGAGGTTCTGAGCTGACATCCTCCTAGGGATAGGTGCCGGGTGTGTGGCAAGAGCAGGGCTCCCACGCCAGGAGCCCCTGGTGGTGGAAGGGCCTTGGTGACACCCATTTTCTCTCTTTTCTGTCCTGGATGCTGGCCACTGCCCGGAGGAATGAGGCCTGCCACCCAGCCCAGGAAGGAGGACGTGAGGAACTGGCCCTGAGACGGGGTGTGAGTTGCCTAAAGAGATTTGCGTGTAAGTGGCAGGACAGACTGGCTGGGCCAGGAATTGGCTCCCTCTCCACTCTGCTGATCCCCAGACTCCTGTCTGAGCTTGGTGAGAAGGGGGCTGCCTCCTTTCTGCCCGGTTCTTCTCCCCAACCCACCACCATCTTTTCTTCCTCAGGCAGCTGCATGGAGCACTGGCATGGAGCACAAGACTTCCCGACTCCCCGTTCACAGATGAGAAAATCGACACCCGTGTTCTGGAGGACTGGCATCTACTGGGACAAAGGCTTCATGGAAACCCCGACCTTCCCAGGGGCCAAGAGCACCCCCACCCCGACCCCCCTGCAAGGCACTTCTTTTCAGCAAGAGGGCCATGTGGGCCTGACCTCCCCCAGAACACCCAGGAGAGTATCCTATGGGCCTGAGAGGCATTCTTGGGCGAGGTGGAATCGTTCATCACCACCAGCTGATGGAAGACGGGACTGTATCCCAGCTGTATTAGCTGCTGGGAATAGTCTCAAGCAAAATTCTGTAAAAGGGAACATTTTACTCCTAGTCAGTATGTAAACATCATAGCCCGCAAGTTCCTTGGTATGTCAACCTAAACCTCCAGATGTCGTGTTTTCAACTCATCCCTTGGGTGGATTCTCTCCTGCACTGCCATGGAAATGTATATGTGACTACTATGGCAAACAAAGGAGAGTGGGATTTGGTTTACAGTTTGCTTGGGAGCCTGTTTCTAGGAACTGGGCCAGATCAAGTTTTCCTTTGCAATGACGCCATCATGCCTTGCTGAACGGAAGGTGGGTGCAGGCAAAGGTGACTGACTGCTGGCTAGAGGCCCCAGGGATTGGACCCTGATCCTCACCATGAAGTCTCTCTCTGATGGGTTAAATAAAGGAGCCTATGGAACTCTTTCCAAAAGCCACTTGCGGGATCCCTGGGTGGCGCAGCGGTTTGGCGCCTGCCTTTGGCCCAGGGCGCGATCCTGGAGACCCGGGATCGAATCCCACGTCGGGCTCCCGGTGCATGGAGCCTGCTTCTCCCTCTGCCTGTGTCTCTGCCTCTCTCTCTCTCTCTGTGACTATCATGAATAAATAAATAAAATCTTTAAAAAAAAAAAAAAAAAACAAAAGCCACTTGCTACAATGCAAATCTGGGATAGGAGAGTCTTAAAATATTAAAATCAGCCTTATATATTTTTAAAAATTGCCTGTCCAAGTACACCTAAATAACAATATGGAACACTGGGCTGGGAAAGGGGTTTTCCTAAATGCCAGGGAGCTGGTAACATTTCACCGGGCAAAGGGCATCAAAAAGTGAGGATGGAGACTGGGGAGGGAGGCAGTCCTTTCACTGAGCATTTACTTTGCAGGTGCTCTTTCATCTTAGATAGACCAAGAGTCAGGAGGCCAGGGTGAGGGTGTAGGAGGAGAGAATGGGCACTAAGTTCCATGGAGACAGAGAGGGAGGGATATGGGGGTGTAGAAGGTGCCTGTAGCCTGGCTTGGTGGTATCTGAGGGACTCATTCATTAAGGCTGGGGGGTGCCCGACAATGAAACTGAAATGGAGGAATAGGTCAGAAACTAACACACCTCAAGGGCCAGGCTAAGGAGCTGGGGTTTTGTCCTGAGGGCACTGGGGAGCCATGGCAGGGCTAGGAGTAGGGGCAGCCCTAGTGCCAGAAGTCCCCTCCATGAGGCCAGGAAGGAGACTGGGCTGATGTTCCGAGTCGGGGAGGGGGAGGCTAGGGCTGGGGCCATGGGGACAAGAAAAGGGGTGAGGCAGGAAGGAACAGCAGAGTAAGGCACAGCAGTGCTCTGATCTGGGAGGCCATGTAGGTGGTAGCACCGCTTACTAGGGTAAGGACTCCTGGAGGAGCTCTGACTGGTGGTGGACAGGTGGCACCAATTCTCCCAGAGTCACACCCTAGAGAAGGTAGCCACGGGTCGGGAGACCGGGAGGGGAGTCTGGGCTGGAGATGGCTTTGGGGGTGATCAGCAAGAGCGGCTCCAGGGAAGATGGGAGGTGGCCGAGACCACCCTTGGCCAGTCCTCACCTGGCAATGTGACCTGCAGACACACACGCGCGTGTGCCAAATGATGCAGGCACGTGGGGATTCCCACAGCACTGCCAGAAACAGCCCAGAGGTCCATCCAGGGGGACCCTGAAATCACCTCTAAGCCCGCCACATCACAGGATGAGGACCCACTTTATATCCAAGATGTAAGATAGGAAAAAACTCTCCAACTTATATAGGGAGGAAAAAAAAATAGAGCGACACACTTTGGTAAAACTATTTACATACATATCTGCTTGCTTATGGAGAGACTAGCTCCAAAGCGATGCGCAGGAGGCTGGAAACTCAGGCATCCCCCTGTGAAGGGAACAGGTAGGTGCCTGGCTGGGGTGAGCAGAAGGCTCTTTGCTTTGGATCTTATGGCATCTTTTGAGGTCCAGGCTATATCCCTGGCTCCCCTGGTCAATAAGATGAAATCATCAATAAAATGAGCTCTCCAGGGACAGGCGAGAATTAGAAAAGTTTAATGAGGCCAGAGCCCCAAGGAGCCTGAACTAGCTCAGACATTGACTGGAATATACCAGAAGATTAACTCTACTGGTCCCAGAGTGAGAGAGAGTCTTAGAGCAAAAAAGGCCATCAGACAGGTAAAGAATTCAATCCCCATCTACTAAAAATTGACAAAATGGACCCACAAATGCCTGGGGCAAGAAAGCACCTGCCAGTGAAACAAAGGGTTAGGAAGGCAGAGTCTGAACCTTGTTCACCAGGCAGCACCAGGGGGGCAATCTCAGAGGGGGAGCAAAAGAATTCACGCGGAGTAGAGAACACAGCACATGCTGGCTGAGAAAGAAATGCCAAGTCAGGGCACCTCTGGGACACTGTTTTATGTATTCAAGCCACAGAGAAACCGGTCAAACAATAACTCCCACTGCTGGCAGGTATGTAATACAACAACATAGTCAAAGAAAATACTGAGGAAGTACAAATAGGGGATGGTTTGGGACTCTTAGGCTGGGTCACAATGCAGCAGGGAGTGGCTTGGCGGGGTTGGAGGGAAGAGAAGGACCAGAGGAAGGGCCACCACCAGACAGGGATCTACAGGTACCAGAAAACAGACAGGGTGGCCTGAGGTGTCAGCAACATCAGACAAATCACAGGAGGCATTCAAAATCATAAATGCTGCCCTGGAACAATGGACAAGAACAGTTTTCAGGAAATCCCAGTGGTGCTACCTTGCTCCACTTCCCTCTTGAGACAGATGCAGAGCCTAAGGATGACATGGGAAAGTTTGAGCCATGTTGGTGCAACCATGGGGAAAGTGGCGATTGGGGTTCGCTCTGTGGAGGGCGACTCAGCAATATGAATCACATTTACAAATGCCACCTCCCTTTGCCCAGCCATTTGGGTTCTGGGGGTTTTAGCTTGGTTACATCTGCACCAGTGACAACAGTAACATCAGTAGGTGGAGTCCAGGTTGCATGAGCTCTGGTGCATGTCTCTGGTGGGACATAAAAGACAAGGCCACTCCCCCACTAGGAGAAGTTACCAGAACATACTGTGTAGGAGCCAAGAAGCAAGTCAAGTGCGAGGCAGTGTAAGGAATTCACTACTTCCATGTTGCAGAGAAAGGAGGAGAATGTGCGTCCCTGTTTGCCTGTGCTGGCAAACACACTAGGAGAGGAAATAAGCAAATCAAATGGGCGGGAACCCACCACGCACCTTTTATACTGTTTTAACGGTCGAGCCACGTGACTGTGTTACTTTTTCATAAGTGTTTCCAGTCTGCCACAGTCACTCCACTTCTGGTCACACGTCCCCAGGAAATCACTCAAACTCACCAAAGAGAGACTGGACAGCACTCGCTGTAGCGCTATTTATAACCATATCGAGTAAGACAATAAATGTTGAACATCTGGGGAACAGTTTAATAAACTGCCATAAAACACCATGGAGCATCATGCAGGCATTACAGCGACCGTGACAGCCGCTTCTGTGTGTTTCCGAGTAACGTGTGAAGCAAAGAGCAAGGTTCAATAAAGTCTGTACAGCAGGACTTCCTTGGAACCAAATCAACAGTTGGATTTGGTTGCTGGAAGTTGTACCTTTTCAAAACATTGATGTATTTCAATATATTGTCAATATTTTTACATAGATAAGGGGGGGGGGTGATAAATACGAAAGGCCAGGCAGTCCTCTCCTGGTGCCTCCTCCCAGGGAAGACACTCCAGACAGGGGAAGGGGTTCTATTTATATCATCCGGCCCTTGACTCTATACTAAAGGTTAGCTTGCTTTGTTTTCACTTTAAACACCATTTCTTGACACCTGGGTGGCTCAGCGGTTGGGCGTCTGCCTTCGGCTCAGGGTGTGATCCTGGGATCCGGGATCGAGTCCCACATTGGGCTCCCTGTATGGAGCCTGCCTCTGACTCTGCTCTCTGCCTCTCTCTCTCTCTCTCTCTCGCTCTCATGAATAAATAAATAAATGTAAAGACAAAACAAAACACCATTTCTTCATGCCCCAAATCCTATGGAAGGCTTGGCATGCTGACAGGGCAGGAAAGCTAAAGTCCTGCTCAGAGCCATGGGCAGATAAAGGTCAGAGCAGGGTCCCAAGGCAGGGCTGCTGGGAGGAATGGGGCCAGCCTGCACCTGCTCTGTACCAGGCCCCTCAAGGGCACACAGGTGGGAAGTGCGTGGCCCCATCCAGTGTCAGACAAATTAGGAGGACCATCTAGTCCAGCCGGGGACAGGCAGGATAGGACCACGAACAAAGGCACAGAGGCTGGAGAGAAGTCGGCATGTTCCCAAACTATGAGGCTTGGGGGTGGGGAGGACAGACACAGGGTCAGAGCTGGAAGGGGAGCTTGAGCTTCACGCTGTGGGCAAGAGGAAGTCTTTGGGGCTCCAAAGGGACCACAGGGGCAGGAAGGGTGCACCAGAATCTGGTTACCCATCCACCCAGAGGGAAAGGACTCCTGGGGAGGGGTGTCCTCCTGCCCTCATGGGATGGAGATGGGAGGAGCTAGCAAATCCTTCTTGGGATGATCAAGGATAGGAGCACTCTGGGCAGGAAGGGAGTAGCCTGGATGAGAGAGGACCAGGGATCTGACAGGCCCCAGCCCCTCAGCGGCCACTGCCCCCACCACCACCCCCGCCACCACCCCCTCCCTGGCCCCCAGCATCTGGCGCTCCTGACATCATGAGGAACAGGACGACGGGAATGATGTACATCCACTGTGGGCCAGGTGGGAGGACAGGACAATGGACAGACAGACAGAGAGAGAGAGAGACAAAAAGAAGAGGAGTGAGTATGACTGCACTCCCCCCCCAGGTGGGGAAGGTGGGCAAGCCGGCGTGAGGGGAGGCCATGTGAGGGAAGGGGGCCCAGGTCCCCTACATTACTACAGGATAGGGAAGGGCTGGTGGGGTGCAGGGAGAGTAGAGGCGGGAGGGGGCTCAGTCCTCACTCAGGCCTCCTGCGGCGGCGGCGTGGGCCCCGGGGCAGCAGGACGCAGGGCTGTGAGCAACACGGCCCCCCCGAGGACGAGGTGCCACTGAGGAGGGAGGGGGCACAGGTCAGGACTGATGGCGCCCACGGGGAGGGCGGAACTGAGGCAGTGGGTTCCTGGTCTCTCTGCACCTCAGTTTCCCTGCAGTTCAGTTGTCAGGAGCTACTGGCAAACTAACTGAGGCCCCAAAGGCACCACACTCAAGGCAGTAGGCCTTGGCATTCTCCCAAACACAGTGGCCTCTGCTGCCCCTGCATTTGTCTCAGGTGGACCAGCCTTCTGCTCCGGTGCCCCCCAGCTCCTCCTACTTGCCCCAGACCAGCAGCACAGAAGCCCCTCTCCAGTTCCAGACCAGCCTCCTGAGCACCTCCACCCACAGCCCCGCTTCCCTAAGTGCCTCTCCCCAAACCCACTCTCCTTTCCAAATCTCCCCGTCCCATTGAAATCTCTGCCTCACTCTCTTCTTCAGCCTCGAAGCACTGGCCCAGCTCAGGCCTCACCCCAGCCTCTTCCCAGTACCAACCCCATCCCTCCCCTGACCACAGCCCTCCTCACTGCACTTCCAGACAGGCCTCGGTTCTAGACTGACACTGCCTGTACCCATCAGCCCCAGCCTGAGAGGCTGTCCCTGCTTCCCAGAACTGTCAGGCTCTGGGCTGGCCCCATCTGCTGAGCCTGGACACCCCATGACCGCTGCCAGTGAGCAAACACAGGCAGAGGCACGGCGCAGGGCTCCATGGTCCTCACCCACTCTGTCCAGGCCTTGGGCTCAGCCCAGGTGCCAGGGACATGGCCGGACAGACACGCCTGGAGGCGACAAGGAAGCCCCACACACAGGAGGCCTGGAGGATGAGGAGCAGGCCAAGGGCCATGGGAGAGAGCAGGGCAGAGGGGGGACTCAGGAGGGAAGGGAGCAGGGGCACGCAGAGCTCCACTCACATATTTGGCGAAAAAGGACTTCTGTTCCTGGGGGTTCTTGGCCTTCTGGGCCTGCTCCATCTCCAGACGCTCGATGAAGGCGGCTGTCTCAGGACTAAGGGTGGGCAGAGAAGGAGACAGGGTAAGGGGCTGGGGCCGCTGACAGGGACACAGCAAAGGCAGCAGCAGGATGGCTGAGCCCGAGATAGGGCTGTGGCCCCCCTGCCCTGCAGCCGTGCCCTGGCTCTGACCCTGGAACATCTGCACCCCACACACCCACACCGCACACCCTCACCCTGGGGCAACTGTGCCCTGTGTGTCCTCACCCTGGGGCAGTGGCGGGCGGCTGTAGGTGCACTGAAGTGTTGAAAAGTTCCAGGTCCACGTCCTCCACCTCGTGGCCCCTGCAACCCCCGGGGTGCGTCACCACTGACACCCCCACCACGTTGCCAGCCACGTCCACGTGCAGTGTCAGCTGGTCTGACAGGTGAGACTCCACCAGGGAACACTGGGGAGGGGGAGGGGGATGGGGTTGCCACCCAGACCTTGCCCACGTCCAGCCACCCACGCCTCCCAGCCCCTCTCACAGGGCCCAGAAGGATCTTTCAAAGCCCTCACGGTTCCCTCCTCCCTTGGACACGAGCCGAAGGGCAACAGCCTCCCTCTGAGGGCCCACACTGTCCCATTAAAGGGCCCAGCACCTGGAATGTCCCCCTCCAGCCCAGGAGACCCTTGGGGGCAGGGCCAGGTCCATAAACACAGGGGCACAGACAACAGAAGCCAGGCTGGGGCAGATAGGAGGAAGAAGGAGGGAGGAGAGAAGAGAGGATGGTCCCCATTGCTGACTCACCGCGGGGACAAAAGAGGAAACGTAGCCACCAGCTTCTGCGCCATCAGGGACCCCAGGACGCTGAGGGACCCGGACACGGTATAAGCCATTCAGGGCTGCCACATCCTGCAGGACAGAGGAGGAGGGTGGCAGGGAGAAGGATGATGTGTGGCCCACGCCAGGCCCAGACCAGTCCTGCTCAGCCAGCATCCCCTTCTCTCTAGCCCAGGACTTTTCCTAGTGGGTCGCCCTGCTGATGAGTGAGGCCAGGAGCCCCTGGGTGCTCCAGCTGGGGGAGAAGCCATCTTAAGGGGAGAGAGCCCAGCCCAGGGATGGAGTGAGTCCCAGGGACACTTCCCTCAAACCTGGATCCAGCTGCACCCAGGCCCACCTGTACCTAGACTCGCCAGTCACAGGAGCAACAAATTCTCTTGGGAAGCAGCTGTGACAAAGCACCACGTGGGAACCCTACAGGAAGGCTGCTTGGGGTGGACCACTCCCCACAGGGAAGGTGTCCACGGGCATGTATCTGGCACAATGCAACCCGCCTCCCCAGCCACTACATCTGGTCAAAGGGAGAGAGTGGCAGCGGACTGTGGTAGCTTCTATGAGCTGTCTCTAAAAGACAGCTTCTCTCCCTGCCCCTCCTTTTTCTCCTCCTCTGGCCTACCGCACCTCCTCCTACTTGCACCATCCCTAGAGAGGACCAAGCCAGGCCTAGCCACAGCCCAGCCCTCGAGGAAGCCATGAAGGAGGCTATGGTAGAGATAACCATCCTCTGTTTAACTACAGCTCTTAGAGATCTCTTTCTCCTCCCAAGCAAATCTCCTCCTGAATATAAAGTATCTTGGCTGAATCTGGAAGGGTGAGAGGAGCTAACTATATGAAAACTGTGGGAGAAGGGGATGTGCTGGGCAGAAGAAATGGCATGGGTACGTGAGGCATGCATGTCATGCTCCAAGGCACAGGTTCCCCTATACCCCAGCCAAGCCCTGGGCCCCCTGCTCACCCGGAGCCGGCCCCGCTCCTCCTCGTTGAGCTGCCGCTGCGACAGGGACAAAGTGCCATCCTGCTGGTTCCAGAGCAGGGAGCCCCGCTTCCGAAAGTGAGCACTGTCATCTGTGGGGAGTCAGGGCTCAACAGCCACCCCACCACTGGGCCCCTCAACCCTTGCAATGACCACACTGCTTCCCCCTCCCAAGCCCCCATTTACCCACCTGCAAAGTGGGGACACCCTCCCATATGCTGCCCTCCTATCTCACAGGGAAGATGTCTGAACATCACAGCTCCTAAGCCCTGTCTTGGCCTTTCCATGTGACCCAGGGATAGTCACCTAATCTCTGACCTCAGTTCTCCCAGCTGCAAAATCCAGGGGCTTCCAACCAGTGGGCCACGTGAGAACCAGTGGGGCTTTCCCAGGAGGATGCCAGGGTCTGAGTCAGGGCTGTGGAGGGTCCCCACTTTAGTGTTTCTAACAAAAGCCCCAGACTTTGGGGCCTTGGACCTTTGGGCCATAGTGACATCTATGCCCTGGGAATCTGAACACCTGGATCATAGTTAATTAGGCTGAGCTGTAGAGTAGGGCCTAGCTCTACCATTCACTTACAGAAGGACCTTGTGTGGTACCCTGCCCAAGCCTCAGTTTCCCCTTCTGGAAAATGGTGGCTGTCTCGAATACCTCCTGCGTTGCATGACGCCTGTGAGGGCATTTGAGCAAATACATGCAGAGCAGCGAGTCCCTAGTGTGGGGCACAGGGTGACTGCTCTGAAAAGTCTGCTCTGAGGTCATTACTGCTGCACTGGCCTTTCTGAAACTAGGATTTGTTTCACAGGTAAAGGGAGTTTTTCAAAGGTAGAGTTATTCTCTCTCCTGCCCTCCCTGCCCCAATCTCCCCGGAATAATGCAAACACACTCTGGGGGCAAAGCTTTTAGTAGATGGATGGTGTGTCTCACATTGGGTGGCACCCAGACCCAACTTTTTGACTTCACATGGCACCGGGTAAACGCCCAGGCGAGGACGTTGCTGGACTCACCGATCTCGAATGAGTGCTCCAGCAGCAGCCCCACGGTGCCGCAGCCCTCACTCTCTCGACCTTCTGCTCCTGCCTGCAGGTGAGAGAGAGGTCCCTAAGTGAGGACTATCAGAGCCCTCGGCAGGGCAGGACCCAAGGACCCCAAGCCAGACACAGGCTGAGGAAGTAACCTTACTCTCATGTTCATATCCAAACACTGACACTTGCCCACGATTCCACCGGGAACCGTCCACTCATAAAAATTCATGATCTGGACGGTCCCTAGAAAGCCAAAGCCTGCAGAGAAGCGTCTCCTTGTTTCCAAGGCAACCATCTCCAGTTCCAAGGCAACTATCTTCACGCCTAACATCATAAACATTCGCGGGTTAAAGGATACCTGCGCTTCTTCCCCAATCTAATATACAAGTAGCCTCGTTTTCACCTTAACAGCCACAATAGCCACGCCGCCGCCGGGATTCCGCCCCTTATCAAGTACATCCAAGGCTCCTCGCCGTGTATTTCTCCAAATCCATATTTCTCCTACCTCCGCATCCACCAACCACGCCCTTGCATCTACGCAACCCCTCACACCTGCGGAACCGCGGGGCCAGATTTTAATCCTTCAAATCAAGATCCCGCCCTCCTCAAAGCGTACTCAAGAGGCACAACTCTACGCGATCACTCCAGAGCCTCCCAGTCGGTTTCGTCTCTGCCGCCCCTACGTCTGATCCGCCAAGGTTCCGCTCAGGCCACACCCCCTCATGCATATTTAACGACTGCGGCTCCCTAGCGTTCCCTCGTTAACAAGCTGATCTTGCCGCAACCTCCTTCGGCGTGTCCTCGCTTTTAGAGCACGGAAAGCCAAGCTCTCGTCCGAGCCCCGCCCCCTCATGCATATTCACGAGCCAGACAGAGCCTTCCCAACTAGCCTCACTTTGACCTCTTCTTCCCTCTTGGCCGTGCAATGCCTCGTTCGCACCTTACCGGACCGAAACACCCGAGACCCAGGATTTTCGTCAGCCTCGCTCCCCGTGCAGAGCCAATGAGTACTCACCCCTCGCAGAGCGGCCCCGGACCGGCAGCCACTGCCCCGAGCCCGGCTGGGGGCTGCTGCCGCCATCAGCAAGAGCAGGAACAGCCGAGTAACCACAGCACCGGCCGCCGCCATTTTGACCCCCTCCCACTAGTCCCGGACGGGCTTGAGCCGGGCGCTGTGGAGCGGCGTGATCCTGAGCCGGAGCCAGTTCTTTGCGCCTGCGCGCCAGTTCTTTGCGCCTGCGCACCAGTGCCCTCCCGCTCCCGGGGTCTGACGTCAGCTAGGTGGCCGGCACATCATCCAGGTCTCTGGGCACCGCCCGCTGGGAGACGTCACAATAACGGGCGTTTCCCTGATGACGTTCAAGCCGGGTCCGCCGCGTGGTGAAGGGATAGAGTCCGCGGCCCCACCCACCTGTTTTCTCGGCCGGCCCCTCCCTCCACTCTCCCCATGGGGCGGGGCGTTGCGATGATGCGGGGGCCCGAGACTAAGCCGGCCCCGGGTGGAGCAGGTGAGGCGGGACCTGGTGGGATGGCAGGTGAGAGGCGGAGCCCGGCCTGGCAGGGTTGGGCCAGGTGAGGGATGGGGCCCGCGATACGAAGACTGGTAGCCCCGATTCCCCTACCCTCAGAGCCGGACCTCCCTGGGCCCTACCGGCTGGGGGGCCCCGGCCCAGTCTCCTGGACTGGACCCCTGAACTTCGCCCCTGTAGAATGCCCCCTGGTTCCAGCCTATCCCACGGGCCGGCCCGGACGGCTCCAGCGCCACCTCCTGAGCGGCGAGTTCGACCAGCTGCGAGACTTCCCCATCTTTGAGAGCAACTTTGTGCAGGTGTGGAGTCTCAGAACCCCCTGACACGGGCCCTGGGCTTGAGTCCTGACCTCCTGACTCGGGGAACCCCTGCTCTGCCTACTTCTGACCATTTGCCCATAACGTTCATATCCTGGGATTCTGGATCAACCCCCCACACACACACACCCCTCCATGCCTCTAGACCTTTAGCTTCTCTATGGACCCTGGCCTCCAATTCCCTTGGTTCATTTTCACTTCACACCCGGATAGCTCAACCTCTGACCCCAGGATATCTGAACCCGGACTTGGTGTTTAATACACTTGGTTCATGACCCCTAATTCTGCCAATCCTGCCTTCCATCTATCTTGCTTCTAACCTCTAACCCCTGGCCCCAGGTGACCCGGTTAGGAGAAGTCGCCAACAAAGTCACCATGGGGGTGGCAGCCTCCAGTCCAGCCCTGGAACTCCCAGATCTGTTGCTGCTGGCCGGGCCTGCCAAGGATAATGGACGCCTGCAGCTCTTTGGGTGACTGCCCCCATCCCAGCCTAGACTTCCTCCTTCCCCAGCTCTGGGCATCCTGGGCCCCCACCCTGCAGCATTTCCTTTCACAGATGACTCCCAGGGCCGGGAGTCTTGGATGGTTGCCAGCCCACTGTGGGCTGCTGTACACCCAGAAGAACAAAGGGAGGGGTACTACAGGGATGAGAAATCAGATAGATGGACATGAGAGGGACAGTCCTCAGCCCCACCCTGGCGAGAATCAGAAGAATAACCATGTATGCAGTGCCTCCTGCATACCATGAGCCCCCTAGGCCACGTGAGTAATCTCATCTCTGACATACTCTTATATGATGTGGCCCCTCCATCCTTTGAAGGGATAACCTGAGGCTCAGAGAGGGGGCCACTTTATCCAGAGACCCACAGCGGGTCAGGGGTTGGGTTGGGATTGGAATCTCAGGCTCCTCATTACTAACCTCAAGATTCTTGAGCTCCAGTGCCACACTAAACACTACCCCATTTGGGTCTTTGTTTTCTCATTGAAAAAGTAATGCAAACTCCAAGGTACAAAACATACATAGCACAAGATAACACCTTCTGCCCACCCTAAGCTCCTGCCTCCAACTCCAGCTGCAAACAACAAAACATTTACATACATATAGTGTATTTACAAAAACATTCTGCCAGTGGCTTTCACTTTTTTGACCACATATGACAGTTAATGAAAAAAAGGGAGGGAAGGAAGGAAGGAAGGAAGGAAGGAAGGAAGGACTGACTTACATCACACACACGCACACATAGGAGTCCACAGTCCTTTGTCTGCAATTCTGAAATCTAAAAAGTTTTTTTGAAACCAACTTGGTGGCAGAATCTGATTCTGACCTAAACTAAAGTAAGGCTACTTATAGCCTTTATGTATCTTCCCTGTAGAAGTTTGGAATCTTCCACAAAGCAGCATGCTGATGCCTTCAGGTGCTCTGGGCATATTCTCTCCTATACTGCTCCTTTTCTCATCAGTGCTGATCTTATCCTACCAATCATATCCCACTGCTCACTGAGTCATTACCTGCAGGCAGAGGGACACTAAGAGCAATGCTGAGGGGTGCTTGGACCCCCATAATCTCCCTCAACACCCCTCTTCCCAAATAAACATACCACCAAGGTAAAAACACTGAGCTTGCTCTGCAAATGAAACATCAAGACTCATCCTGCCCTTAGGCCCTTGGTTCTAAGCTGCTTGCAGCTGGGAGCTATCCTGGGCTGGTTCTGACCAGCATATGACAAGTGTATGTTCGCCCTTCCCTTGAAATCAGCTGCAGATGCATGCTACTTTTCCACTCCGCTCACTCCCTCACCAGCACTATAGCGACATTCATTTCAGACGAGCCTAAGAACAACCACCAGATCCTTTTCTGGACATAACACAAGCTTGAAAACCAAGCTTGCATCCGGCGCTGTTACCACATAGATAGGGAATGTCCTTGAACAAATTCCCAGCTTCCTGTCTGGGTTCAAATCATGGCTTCACCTCTTCTTCACTGGCGTGGGCCAAGTTCCCTACTTGTCTGTGCCTCAGTTTCCTCATCTGGAACGGGGATAAGAGGAGAGCCTGCTTTCTGGGGCTGTCAGGAGATAAACAGGAAATGTTTGTGGAGTGCTTGGAACAGCACAGGGCCAGCGCTTTGTAGACACAAACAGTTACTCTTCTATTTGGGGAGTGTCATAACAGATGGAGCCACCTGCTAAGGGACAGTGATGTTGTGCCCAGTGTCTTGGGATCATGGCCAGTGTGTCAGGCAGAGGGCATCCATGCGCACAGGTGTGAGGGTGTCTATATGATCAATTCCTAGAGGTAGTATTGCTGTGCCAAAGGGTGCTATGTGGCTACCCGGTGTGGTGGTTAAGAAAATGGGTAAGACTTGGGTTCAAATCCCCGCTGTGGTCCTGTGCCAAATTGATCTCAACGAGCATCCATTGAGCACCTACCTACCATGTGTGAGCTCTGGGTTCTTGGGGAAGCAGCAGTGAACAGAATGAGACTTCTGCCTGCAAATTCACCTCCTACTGGGATAGCAGACAGAATAAATGACAATTTGTCCAACAGAGTAAGGTCTGTGGAGACCAGAAGAGGTTGAGGGTGGGGAGGTCTGCAAGGGTGGACACGATTGCAAATAGGCCACGGGTTGTAAACAGACCTCTCCCTGAGAAGGTGCTTCTTGAGAAAGACATGAGATTATGGGGTCAAGCCATGGGGCTGGCTGGAGGATGATTTCCCAGCCTGTGCAGTGGTCCTGAGGTAGGAGCAAGCCTGGTAGGTTTATGGCACAGCAACCAGGCCAATGTTGCTGGGGCTGAGTGAGCGAGGGGAGTGGGCAGAGAGGTAAACAGAGGAGGCCGACCCCGCAGGGCCTGGCGAGTCAAGGTGCATGCAGACTTTCCTTTACTCTGAGCCAAGGGAGGAACTTGAACTCAGGGGTTGAGGGGCGCCCTCTGGCGGCCGCGTGGGAAAAGAACGGAGAAGGCTGAGGAAACCGCCCAGCCGGGAAATTCTCTGGTGGCAGGCCTGGGCTGGTGGCGGAAGGAGTTAGATGAGGTCGGATCGTGGATACATTTTAACAGGAGAGCCATCAGGACTTGGTGGCAGGATTGGATGAAGATAGGAGGAATTTGGGTCGGGCGCAACTCCACGATTTCTGACCCAGCAAGTGGGAGGATGTAGTTAAGATGCGGAAGATGGAGACAGGAGCAGGTTTGGGTTGGGGAGGTCAGGAATTTGGTCACTGGACCTGTTGTGTATCCAATGTCATTCCAACATCCAAGTGGACATTTCTAGAAGGCAGCTATCTACGAGAAGGATCAGCGGGAGGCACAAAGGTGCTCTGGGGATAAAATTCACGAGGCAGAGAAAGTGAAAAAGGATTCTCTGGGCCAAGAGAGGGGCGTCGAGGTGGGCGCCCCCGACCCTGAAGGTGCTCAGGACGGCGAGGCTGTCGGGCCAGGGGGGGTTGGGAGCTGAGGCCGCCCCTCCCGCCTTCCCAGGCTGTTCCCTTTGCAGTTCGTCCAGCTCTTCGTCCACGATGAAAGCCGCTGGCAGCTTAAGGTCAAGTTCCGCACGGGCCGCGCCTTCTACCTGCAGCTGCGGGCCCCGCCCGAGACCCGAGACCGGGAGTTCGGCCAGTGGGTGCGGCTGCTCTACCGCCTGCGCTTCCATTCGGCCGAGGGAGCCGTGCCCTTCACGCAGGAGTACTTGACGATGGAGGATGGAGAGTATGATGAGGACGACGAGGATGAAGAGGAGGACGATCTGATCGAGCGAGAGGAGGTGTGGGGAGGGGCAGGGCCGGAGGTGGGGAGGGGGCGGAGCTGGGGTCGGACTCCTGGGTCCGAGGGAGGAAGCAGCTGGGAATTTGGACTAACCGGAGGTGAGGGCTTGGGGACCTAGACTCCCTTGGGGAGGGGCTGGGGGCCCGGATTCCTGTGTTGAGAATGGAGGTGATCATGAAGGCCCGACTCCTGAGTCTTGAAAGGGTATGAGATGTTTGTAGACACAGCAGGATCTCAGGGCCTGGCAGGGTCTGCAGGACCTTGGGTACACTAGCCCAGGTGGCTATATAGTTTCCTAATCGGGCACCCCACCCCACCCCCAGCCTCTCTCCCTTTGACCTTAGTGGAATATGGGGAGGGGACCCCTGGACCCTGAAGGACTGGGGTCGACCAAACCAAATGCCCAGTTCCCTATACTGCCAGGGGGAAGGGAGGGGCACGGGTCCTTGAAGGTGGAGGCATTGAAACCTGTGGGGCCTCTTCCTCTGGAAACACCCACTCCCCCCACCTTCTAGGTAAGCACAAAACCCTCCCCACTTTCCCTACAATTGCTGATACATCTGTAGGCCAAAGCCTCTGAGACAAACTCTTTCTTATACCCAGCTTCAAGAAGACATGGAAGCCAGACTTGACCCACAGACCTCTGAACTCTGGGGACTCTGATTCCTCCAATATCCTTTGAGGTCACCAAAGGACCAGAGATCAAAGTACCCTACCTCAGGGCCAGAAAGATGAAGTATTAAAGTTAATAAAGATCGGCCACTTAAGAACCAACAAGCAGGTCATGAGCACTTTTGCCATCGTCACCAATTCAACGTGGCTGCCTTGGCGAAGTAGCCTTTCCAGTATGGCTGCTTCAACATGGTGTTGGGTTCATCATGAGTGGCTCCTGGGGCCACCATGAGACCTAGTGCCCACCACTCCATCATGGCTACCTCTCTAGAGTAGTCTTCCCCATCTGGGCTTTGGTTTCCCCTTTAACTTGTTGTAGCTGCCCCTGCAGCCAACTTGCCACCTCCCCACTCATAGTAGCTAGTCTGAGAGGGCTGCCTTGACCAGGTCTTGGTTCACCTGTGCCTTGTAATTGCCATGGCAACACGGTAGTGCCACTAAAGTAGCTGTTCCAAGATGGCAGCCTCAAGGTGGTCTCTCTCATCAGGGCTGCCTTATCATTGTTGCCATTCCAACCTGCTGTCCCCATTACCCACCCCCAGGCCAGGAACCCCCACCAGGAAGAGGGAGGCAGAGCTACAAATTCATGAAGGACACACGTGCAGGTTGTAGACAAGACTATTATTATCTTCTCAGTGCCAACTATGAACAGTGTTCAGGAAGGTCCAGTTAGGACCCAGCAGCCAATCATCTTGGAGGGAGGAAGAGCCAGCCTCACTGCGGCACTGTGGGGCAAAAGAGTACAGGGTGGGTTAGGTGGGTGGGTTAGGTGGGTGGGGCCTTCCCGGGTCAGCCGGCCCCTCCCCCCAGGCCCGTTTGCCCGCTGGATTCAGGTGGCCAGCAGGAGGCGCACGTGTATCCTTCATGTCTCCGTGGGGCAACCAACGTGACGGTCCCGTGATTACTGTAACTTTGAACCCCAAACTGGAATATTTCTGATAAGGGATCCTTTCCTCTTTTTTCTTTTTTCTTTTTTCTTTCTTTTTTCTTTTTCCTTTCCTTTCCTTTCCTTTCCTTTCCTTTCCTTTCCTTTCCTTTCCTTTCCTTTCCTTTCCTTTCCTTTTTTTAAAAAATGTTTTATGGAGGATCCCTGGGTGGCTCAGCAGTTTAGTGCCTGCCTTCGGCCCAAGGCGTGATCCTGGAGAACCAGGATTGAGTCCCACGTCCGGCACCATGCATGGAGCTTGCTTCTCCCTCTGCCTGTGTCTCTGCCTCTCTCTTTCTGTGTCTCTTGTGAATAAATAAATAAAATCTTTAGAGATAGAGACAGAGCACGAGCAATAGGGAGGAGCCAGAGGGAGAGGGAGGAGCAGATGCCATGCTGAGCGGCGAACCTGACTCCCCGGACCCTGAGATCATAACCCCAGCTAAAGGCAGATACTCAGGTGCCCCAATCAGTGATTTCTAAGCAGCTGCTGCTGGTAACAAGCTGTCACTGGAATCCTGAAGTAGGGATATTTCCAAGCCAATTCAATAATTAATAAAGGGGATAGCAAAACATTAGAAATTGGGCCAGCCTGGAAGAGCAGAGCTTCAGAATGACAGCAAGTAAGGCTTGGGGGGTAGTCTCACTTGTTAAGGGTCTACGGCCACTTCTGTCTTCTGGGTGGTCCTCAGGGCCGGGGGAGGGGTCACAACTGAGGAGGGCCCCTAGAAACCTATATTAATGCCAGTTACATCTGTGGGACTTGGTAGCAGCCTGCCCAGTGAGCTCTGACAGGCAGAGGTTTGATGGGCTAGAGCCCAAGGCAGAGGAAGAGAGGAAAAGCATTCCAGTTAGAGGGAATGGCATGTGCAAAGTCTAGGAAAAAGAGAAAGCACAGCCAGTTTGTCCAACTGCCAACAGCCTAGTGTGGCTGGAACAGTGTTGAGGAAAATGGAGGTACATGAGGCCAGAGTGCAGGACCACCACAGACACCAGGCCGAGGGGCTTCAGGGCTGCTGGGGAGCCCCCTGGGTGGGCCACAAGCAAGGGAGGGGCAGGTCAGCCCTGGATAGGAAGCACCCTAGGTCCCTGGGCCGGGGTGGGGGGGGTGCTAGAGGGAGAGATGGGAGGCAGGGAGGCCAGGCAAGAATTCCAGAAGAGATGAATGGGGCTAAGCCTTTGGGGTAGAAAGGAGGGGACAGGAGGAACAGAGCTTGAGGAAGAGTGACATTTTTCTGGGCACCCACACCCAGTCCTCTGCCAGCACCCATGTTGTTTCTGACACTGTGTCCACACATCTCCCTACAGATGCCAGGCCCACCAGAGCCTTGGAGATCATCTACCAGCCCTTCTCCACCTCATCTACCTCTCACCTGTCCTTAAACTCCTTTTGGAAAACTTCCTCAGATGACTGCCCCCGCTGCTCCCCCAGCCCCACCCCTATGATGCCCTGTGCTGCCCTGAATCCAGCACATGTCACCCTGCATCATTCTTGTTGGAGTCTGAATCTGGCTTCCCCATCACACGCCTAGGGGCCCAGCGCTGACACCACCCTGATCTCAGCACGGGGCCTCCGGGTAGCTGTGTGAGAGCATGAATGAGGGCTGCCAGGCAGGGTGCTCACCACGGACTTCCAGCTTGCACTCAGCCAGTGCCTCCCCCAGCTCGTTGACAGCCCGACAGGAATAAGTCCCAGCATCAAAGGGGGATGGGCGGCGGATGTTCAGCGTCAGGACCCCCTGGTAGTTGGTCATCAGGAATTTGGGATCTTCGCGGATTTCCATCTGGTTTTTCATCCAGACCACCTTGGGCTATTGAGGGGAATGGGAAAAGATGCCAGCTTAGGGGAGGTCCCTGGGTGATGGCAAAGTAGGGGCTTTGGAAGGCAGATCTGGATTCTTATTTTGGCTGTGCCATCTCCTGGTTTTGACTGGATGACCCTGAACCACTCATTCCTCCTCTCTGACGATCAGTCTCCTCTTTGTGAGAGGAAGAGCTCACTCTTTGTTGTGGCCCATGGGATCCTACATGGCCCCATCACTCTTCTGCCCTCACCTCCACCCTGTTGCTCCCTCCCTCGTCTCCATCCACAGTGGCCTCTTCATTATTCCTCAAACAGACTGGACAGGCTCCCACCTCAGGACCTTGGCACACGGGCTGTTCCCTCTTCCAATACTGCTCTACCCTCCTCTTTTCCCCTAATCAGTGCGGGCTTATCTTCCAGGTCTCAGCTGACACAGCACTTCGGGCCCCTGGGCTGTAGCAGAAATGCCCGCTGTACATTCTCAGCTACCCGCATGGCTCCGGCACGCATCCCACCCTTCATGGTTTTATAGTCATTTGCATGACTTTGGATTCATGTCGATCTCCCCCAACATCCAGGAACATCTTGTCCCAATTCACCAGCACACACAGCCTCTGAAAACGTGTGTTGAAAGAATGAGCAGGCTGTATAAGAGAGTGACGTAACTAAGCAAATGGAGTGAATAAGTGAACTGAGCAAATGGACTGGTAGGTGAGTCAATGATCAGAATGCATGAGTACAGGGATGCCTGGGTGGCTCAGCAGTTGAGCATCTGCCTTCAGCTCAGGGCATGATCCTGGAGTTCTGGGATCGAGTCCCACATCGGGCTCCTGCATGGAGCCTGCTTCTCCCTCTACCTGTGTTTCTGCCTCTCTCTGTGTCTCTCATGAATAAATAAATAAAATCTTAAAAAAAAAATGAATGAGTACAGTCAGCGAATAAAGTAGGTAGATGTAGATGGAGGAGGTAAACTAATGAATCCATGGTATGCCTACGGGGGCTGATGCCAAAAACTTGGGAGTTAGACCAGAAGTCAGCAAACTTCATCTGTAAAGGGCCAGGTAGTCAATATTTGAGGTTCTGCAGGTTTTGTGGTCTCTGCGGCCCCAGGCAGTACCAAACAACCAGGCACAGCCATGTCCCAATAACATTTTGTTTAGTGAAACTGGGGGCAAACAGATGTGGCCCATGAGCCATCGTTTGCCAGCCCCTGGTCCAGGTGAGTGGCTAGAGCTCAAGGTTTGCAAGTGTCCATGTTCCCAACAGTAGTCAGGAAACAGGATGGGGCAGAAGATGCTGGGGGGCTCTGGGGGTTCAGACCTCCTCCCAACTCCCGCCAAGTTTTCTGTTTCCAAGGCAAGCCAGAGTAATGATCTAAGACTTGGGCTCTGATTGAAGGGGCGAGAGTCGGGAAGTGGGTTAAAAGTGAGTAAATCTGGAGCACCTGGGTGGCTCGGTGGTTGAGCATCTGCCTTTGGCTCAGGTCATGATCCCCGGGTCCTGGGATCGAGCCCCACATGGGGCTCCTCACAGGGAGCCTGCTTCTCCCTCTGCCTGTGTGTGTGTCTCTCATGAATAAATAAATAAAATCTTTTTTTTTTTTTAAATGAGTAAATCCCATGAATGGAGGAGAGAGTCAAGGGGAAGGAGGTGGTATGCTGCATCTGGGTGAAGATTTCCCTCTAGGGTCTGATGTGTGCCCGCGCGCGCGCGCGCGCGCACACACACACACACACACACACACACACGGCACCTTTGGGTAGCCTCTGACTGCACAGTTGAGAGCAGCAGCATAACCAGCCACAACCACCCGGTCTGGTAAAGGCGTCAGGAATTTGGGAGGTGTTCGGAAGTCATGTTCCTTGTACTCAAGCGGTTTGAAGGTGATACCTGGTGAAAGGGAGATTCACCTGTAAGGTGACCAGTCTAGATCATACCTGACTGCTTTTCCTCTGTCACCAGGTGCCATCGGCTTTGAGCCTGGGGGTGGGGCCGGGGAGGGCAGGAGTCAAGGTAGAACCCCTGCCAGGAGAGGACACCAGGCCCCATGGAGTGGGGTGCCAGTACCTGTCTTGAGGATTCGGGCCGTGTTCTTGGAGACACCAGGTGAGTCACTGAGCCCACAGATGTTCTCGCTGAAAACGCGGAAATAGTATTCATTGCCCACAATGAGGTCAGGCACAGTACAGGAGGTGTGTCGGTTGTGTTCGTAGACAGTGAACCACTCCTAGGGCGAGGCAGGGAGGGGCCAGGAGAGTCAGACACGGGGACACAGATGTGAGAAGGGCCGGTGCGTGAAGAAAGCACACCTAAGCATGTGTCCCGCTAAAACAACCTGCCATTCATAGCAGCCCTGCTCACAATGCCCAAAAGGTGGGAACAACCCAAGTGTCCATCAGCAGAGAAGCAAAATGTGGTAGATACAAACCGTGGACTGTATCACTCAGCCACGGAAAGGAACAAAGCTGATCCACACTACAATGTGGGTGGACTTGGATAACTTTATGCTGAGTGAAGGAAGCCAGACGCAAAAGAACACAAGTTGGATGATCCCATTTATAGGCAATGTCCAGAATAGGTAAATCCATAAAACCAGGAGATTAGTGGTTGCCTGGGGCTGGTGGGAGGGTATGCCAGGGTGGGTGCTTAATGGGTACCAGATTTCCTTTTGGGCAGATCTAGTTCCTCTTGGAACTAGATGTGGTGGTTACACAACAGTGAGAACGGACTAAAGGCTTTCAATTGGTTAATGCTTAGTTGTATGTGAATTTTAGCTCAATTTAAAAAAAAGAAAAAAGCCATCATGCATGTATCTCAGCCAAAAGGCTTTCCTCCCAATCTCTCCAAGCCTGTTTCCCTTTACCGGCTGTGAACCAAGAACAATGGCATCTGCTAGGACAATCTCTCCCACCCTACCCCACCCCCCGGCCCTTCTGGTCTCTCACCATGGTCTTCTTGTCAGCTTTCTGGACAAAATACCCCGTGATCTCGCTGTTTCCGTTGTCTTTGGGAGGCTGCCACTCCACCAGCGCATTAGTGCCCCACACCTCCTTCACCATCACGTTCTCGGCTGGCCCGGCCTTTTCTGGAAGGTGGGGGGCGGGGAGGGGATGGTTGTCAGACGCCAGCCCCTCACCTTCTCTCCCCTCCTCTCCCCACCCCTGCCCACCTCTGCCCCCTCACCGGCTCTCCAGATTCTGATCTCTCCCCACTCCCACTTCCTCACCTTTCCTCCCCATCCCCACCTCTCACCCTCTTCCACCCGGTTCCCCGCTCCCTGGGCCACAGTGCCTCCCTCCTGCCCCAACGGGCCACGCACCCACGACCTGGATGTGGATGGTGGCCGTGTCCTTCATGTTCTCGATCTGCACGGTCAGCTCGTATTCCCCCGAGTCCGAGCGCGCCGCCTGGCGCACGAAGAACACGGTGTCGAAGTCGCTGGTGCGCACGTGCACGCGAGCAGGGTCCACAGGCGCCCCGCCCTTCGTCCACACCACCTGGGGGCGGGGCTTCCCCTGGGGGCGGGGCCGAGAGGTCAGACTGGGTCCAGCCAGAGCCCTAAGCCCTGAGCCCAACCCCCCAACTCCCAGCTCGGAGCACCTGGAAGGGGATGACCAGGTTGAGGTGTTCCCCCACTTTGCGGATGTAAGTTTGGCGGAGGTGGCGCGGGAGCCGGATCTTGGGTTGCTCTGAGGACACAGACACAGGAATGGGGTGGAGGACGCTCGAAGGAGGGACAGAGACACAGTGACGATGACGTTCTCCAGGGAGGCCCTGATGGTGACATGGCAAGGGCCGGCCAGATGACCGCACCTTGGTCTTTAGGAGAGTTGGGTCTGAGGCACTTACGCACGATCTCACGGATGGTGACCGGCTGGAACAGGGAGGCGGGCTGGCTGCGCCCCGCGATGTTGATCGCCACTACCCGAAACAAGATTTTTGCTCCTGTGGGGAGATTCTTGACGGTGAAGCCACAGCGCTCTGTGAGCTCTGTGTTAGCAGGGACCCAGTCCTCCGCTGCAAAAAAAGGAACAATGCTGGGGAAACTTCCTTGAAGCCCCTCAGCTGGTTGTCCCTTCCCGTGCCTTGGGACCACCACAATGAACAGCAGTAGCTATTTATTAAGCGCTTATTATGACCAGGTTGGAAGGGTGGCACACAAGTTAGTTAGCTCATTAATTTCTGCCTCTGTCCTATGCGATCCCCATTGTAGAGATGGGGAAATCAAGGTTCAGGGATGGGGGTGGTTAGAGACAGCTCCTCGGATTTCCTGCTTCCTGGATTTCCATCTTGGGTTTATTGCCATAGGTTGGTGAACCAACATGGGTCAGGCCAACAATCACCAGGGTGAACTCTAAAAAGGATCAGTCCTGAAATGTCATAGTGGCACTGACAAAGATCAGGGAGGGGTGGGCAAGGGCAAGAATGGGATAAAAGAGCACTGGAAAGAGAAAGAGGGAAAAAGCTGACGAGCGTCCAACCATCCATCATTTACATGCATTACCAAATGCAGTCATCACTGTACCCTGTCAAGGAGGGAACTGTCTTCGCCCATTTTTAGATGAAGAAACTGAGGCTCAGAGACTTGCCCATGATCACACAGTTAGAAAGTGTAGGGGCAGGATTAGAACCCACATCTGTCTGACTGTAAGGCCTGGGTTACGGTGTCGAAAGATGATCAATCATGCCTGTCTTCCCAGTGAGATGACCATGTTGGAGGTATTCCCCATAGCCCTGGCACTGGGCCTGGCATGGAGTCAGTGCTCAATACATGTTTGTTCGGTGGAGGATGGAGGGGTGGAGGGATGGATGGATGGATGGATGGATACACAGAGAGATGGTAGACAGATGGTGACAATGTCATATACGGAAATGGATGAATGGAATGAAGGAAAGGAGGGTGGAAGGGAGGGAGGGAAGAAAGATGGTGGTGATGAGACAAATATACAGATGGAAAACATGTTACAGGATGGATAGACAGTTGGTTATCCAAAAGATTTTCAGATGACTGATGATGGGCAAATGGATGAGAGGAAGGAAGGAAAGAAGGAAGGAAGGAAGGAAGGAAGGAAGGAAAGAAGGAAGGAAGGAAGGAAAGAAGGAAGGAAGGAAGGAAGGACAAATGGATGGATGGATGGATGAGAGAAAGAAAGAATACAGGTAGTAGATATATACAGGGATGATGGATGGATGGATGGAGGGATGGATGGATGGATGGATGGATGAAAAGATATTGCTGTATGAAAGAAGGGTACAGGGAAAGGAGGAAGTAGGAGGGGCAGGAGAGAGGGAGGGAGAGAGGACAAGTTGGTCAATGGAGGCCTGGTTTGAGCCATCCCATTCAGGGACTCAGGCAACTAGAGTATAGACACAGGACAAGGGCAGCCCACCCCACCAGAAAGCTTTCCCTTCACCGCCCTATTTGCAGTCCCAGACTGGACACCCACCCAGGGTCTGTGTGGGCCACCCCTGCCCCAGGCCTGATGGGGCCACTCACAGCCCTCCAGGCAGTACTCCACCAGGTACCCATCAATGCCGCCTGCCCCAATCCTATCTGGGGGTCTCCACTTGAGAGTGGTGGTGGTGTCTGTCACATCTTCCACCATCAGGTGCAGGGGTTCACTTGTGGGCGCTGTAAGGATCCAGGAAAAAGGGAGGTGGAAGTAAATGAGAGGTCAGTGTCATGGGGAGGGTCAGGGATCAGAGCTGGAGTCACTGATCAGGAAAGGGATCAGTATGGTGGTCAGTGAGCCAGGACGTGTCATCATGAGTCATTAAAACAAGATATAGGGATCCCTGGGTGGCGCAGCGGTTTAGCGATCCTGGAGACCCGGGATCGAGCCCCACGTCGGGCTCCCAGTGCATGGAGCCTGCTTCTCCCTCTGCCTGTGTCTCTGCCTCTCTCTCTCTCTCACTGTGTGCCTATCATAAATAAAATAAAATAAATTAAAAAAAATAAAAATAAAAAAATAAAACAAGATATAGGGATGCCTGGGTGGCTCAGCAGTTGAGCACCTCCCTTCAGCCCAGGGTGTGATCCTGGAGTCCCAGGATCAAGTCCCACATCGGGCCTCCTGCATGGAGCCTGCTTCTCTCTCTGACTATGTCTCTGCCTCTCTCTCTCTTTCTGTCTCTCATGAATAAATAAATAAATAACGTAATAACTCAATAAATAAATAAATAAAAACAAGATATCAAGGGACAATGAGGTCTCCAGGAATAGGGAAAGTGTTGGTCTGGTAGGTCAGAGGTCCATGAGGTATTTGGGCAAGTGCACAGAGTCTAGGATCATGGAGATTGGTAACTAATGTTCTTGGTCAGTAAGTGGTCAGGAGGTTGGTTAGGGCTGGAGGGTCAAAGGCCAGGTGTAAAGTCAGAGATCAGTGACAGGCAGGGCAGGGGTTGGAGGTGGAGAGGGGCTTGGTGAGGGTGCAGAGGAGCATCACCAATAGGCATGAAGGGCTTGGTGTTCATGCTGGGCTGGGAAACACCAATGGCATTGACAGCGAAGACCCGCATCTCGTAGAGGATGCCCTCGATCATCTTGGTGGACTCATAGGTCGTCTCCGTAAAGACCTCAAAGTTCAGCTTCATCCAGCGCTGAGAGCCCTTCTTCTTCCGCTCCAGGAGGTAACCTGGATGCCCCCAAGCAGAGAGGAGTGGGTGCTCATGGAGAGGCTATAGGGTCACAGGTTAGGTGGAGCAATGAGAGTCACATCAAAAGGTCACATGACCCAGAGAGGTCTGAGGCCATGAACCTTGGGTTGATCTCAGGGTCACAGAGCAGTCAGAAGTCACCAGTCATAGGGTTGGGGATCAGGAAGGGTTACAAGTCATGAATTGGGAGTCAGGAGTCATAGAAAACCCCAGGCTGTTGGCCAAAGTGAAGAACCCTAGATTGTTGGGAAGCAAAGAATGAGAGGGGACACAAAAGGAACTACAAGACATCCAAGATGGTAAACAGGCCTCAGAGGGAGATCACCAAGGATGCTAAGAACTCTCAGAGGCCAAGGGTTCATTGGGGTGGCAGGGGTGGGGAAGCAGGAGAGGTCAGAGGTCATAGGGAATCTGGCACGCAGGCACTCACCAGTGACTGGCTGTCCCCCATCATACTTGGGTGGCTCCCAGACAAGGATGGCCCAATCCTCTCCAACTGAGGTGACACGCACAGCCTCCGGGGGGTCTGGGACATCTGCGGAAGGCAGGATGGTTAGGGGGGTCCCTCAGGGACTCGGGGAACCACCCATGGCTCATACCCCCAGCTCTCTCTGCTTACCCACAACCCGCAGGAAGATGGAGGCCACATCCTCGCCCACGGGGTTGGTGACCTTGATGGTGTAGCGGCCCTCATCTGCTCGATCAGCACTCTCAATCACGAAGCTGCTAGAGTCTGTCTGATGCTCAAGGCGGATCCTGCCTTCAGTGGCCGTAAACACCTAGACACAGCCACAGGATGGCCTTGTCCCACCTCTCCCCGAGCCCAACCCGCCTCTGCTCTCCACTGCTCAAAATCTTCCAGCGGCTCCCCATCACCTCACAACACACAAGGCCTTAGACCCAGCACAAGAGGACCCACTGGATCTATGCCCAGCCTCATCATCCTTCTCTGCTGCCCTCCTTATCCTCCAAACATCACCCTTAATTAAAATCCCCAAGATTTTGCATTCAGTGCCCTCCTTCACTCCTGTTTGCTATACTCTTACTCATCCTTTAGGACTGGCCTAGAAGTTGCCTCTTCTGGGAAGCCATCTTGGAAGCCCCCAGCTGAAAGTGACAGCCCTACCCCCTGAAGTCTCATAGTTTCCAGTACCCTCCTTTATCTCAGCCCCAGTCACCCTGGACTGTGACTGCTTGGGCACGTATCTGCCTCCCTCCAACAGTGAAGGCTCCTCATGGTGGTATCCTCAGTGCTATGCACAGAGTGCCCCCACTCCCAAGAGCCTCAGGGGTGTTTGCTGACTGAAGGAATGAATGAAAACAGAGTCAAATCCATTTTACAGACTGGAACTCTAAAGCCCAGAGGACAGAAGAAACACTGAACTGTCTCAGGGCCTGGAACATACAAGATAAAAAAATTTGTTGGATGGATGGATGGATGGATGGATAATTGGATTGATTGACTGACTGCAGTCCGAGACTAGACACCCACCATAAATAGACAAATGGATTAGTTACTAGATGAGAAAATGGCCAGATGAATTAAGTAATCAATTAGTTTATAAATGGAAAGATGGGTAGATGGTTGAGTTGATGGATGGCTACAGCGGTTGGCTGACTCATGGATGGATGAATGGATGGATGCAGCACCCCACCAGGTGGCAGGCCAGTACCATGTGATAGACAAATATAATATCTAATCTTCAAAACAACACTCTGAAGAAAGATCATCATTCTCATTTTACAATGAAAATGAAGTTCAAAGAGGGGAAGTAACTTGCCTAAAGTTGCCCAGCAGAGCTGAGAGGGAGAAGTCAGGGCATGCGGCAAGCCCCATCATACCTCATCTCCCTTCAACCAGGTGGCGACAGGACGAGGCTCCCCAGTGATGGAAACATCGAGCCTTAGTTTGTTTCCGGCCACAACCACAAGTGAATTCTCTGAGGTCTTTCCTGAGCAGTCCAGGTGGATCTTTGGTGGCTCTAGTGACAGAGAAGAGATACTGGGGAACTTGGGAGTGGGCAGCTGGGTCATCCTGATCCCCACCAAGGCAAACTGGGTTCCCTAAGAGCTGGGCTTCAACAGCCATAGAAACCCAGGAGTCCTGCCTCTAGCCCCTCCTCTTTCAGACCCAAAAAACAAGACCCCCAGCCCCTCTTCCCTCAGACCCAGGAGTCCAGGCCCTCAGCCCCCTCCTCTTTCAGACCCAAGAGTCCATGCCCTCAGCCTACCACAACAGCCCCTGATCCTTACCTTGTTTGGGTACATACTCCACCTTGATTTCTGGAGGACAGAGAAGATGGCACAGTTAGCTCTAAATCCAGTGGGCCCCTTATCCTACCCTCCAACACCAGAGACTGAGGGTAAGGTCCCCAGGAACCTGAGAGGCTAGAGATGGGTCAAGGCCCATGACTGCCCCTCCTCCCAGGTGGACACACTTTAGAACATACAGTGCCCTCTCCCTCTATCTTCTCATCTGACTCCTCCCATGAGTTCAGCAGACACCTGCTGTGACCCTTAACACATACTAGGTAAACCTAATCCTGCAGGAGGGCATCTGGGCTCTAGGGTCTGGGAAGGTGGGTGCTCTGGCCCTCGGGGAAAACAGAGGGGCATCCTCACCCAGGAAGTTGAGCTTGGCTGAGAGGGACAAGGCATAGCCATCGGGCACGAATGTGTAATCTCCCTCATCCTCAGGGCGGACATCATCGATCACTAGCTTGTGGAACCTAAGGCATTGGGGGGATAAGGCAGAGGTCAGATGGGTCCCCCTGAGGACCACCATGGAGTAATGTCATCTTCTTTTTTTTTTTTTTTTAAGTTTATTCACTTAGGTAATCTCTACACTCAATGTGGGGTTCAAAGTCATAGTCTTGAGATCAAGAGTTTCACACTCTTCCAACTGAGCTAGCCAGCTGCCCCAAGAAACAACCTCTTCAATGCAATCTACATGCCCATGGCCACCATTTTTTTTTTTAAAGAGCATGAGCCAGGAGAGCAGCAGAGGGAGAGGGAGAAGCAGACTCCCCACTGAGTGTGGAGTCTGAGGCAGGACTGGATCCCAGGACCCTGGGATCTTGACCTGAGCCCAAAGCAAACGCTTAACTGACTGAGCCCCCCAAGCGCCACCCCTACATCCATACCCACCATTTTTATTCTGGGTTTTGAAATGCTATCATCTAGGTTCAAATCTCAGCTTTGCAACTTATCAGCTGTGTGACCTTAGGCAAGCTACCTACGCTCCCTGTGTCTCAATTTCTTCACCTATAAAATAGACATAATGATAACAGTCTATATCAGTGTTGTTGTAAAGCATTTTTTAAAACTCCCTAACACATAATAAGTGCCCTAGAAGCGTTAAGATTCATTCTTATAATTACTGACAGCTCTGGCAGGCAGTGTTCCTTACACAGATCCCAGAGAAAGCCTACATTCTGCCAAGAGCTATTGTCAGGAAATGCAATTCACCATTGTATTTGGGCACAACTAAATTTGGGCATGCTCACAGTGGCTCTCCATAGTCCTCAGATCACCAGGTACTTCTCTCAGGTAACCCTGTGCTACCTATTGAATTCCAATCCCTTGTTTCTCCAGCTGGACATCTCCTCCACTTTGTAGTAGACAGTTTGCAACTGTGGCCACAGGGATTCCCCTCCCTGTATCCATGCCCCTTGCAATGAGACCCTGCAACCTGTGGCTTCCTTTGCCAAATAGAATATGGCAGACATTGGAACAGTGACCAGTCAGGCCACAGAGGCCTGGTTTGCTTCTGCTCTCTCTCTTGGGACTCCTGCATCTGCCCTATGAACATGCCAGGACTGGCCTACTGGGGGATGAGACATCACATAGACCAGAGTAAAGGCAGCCCAGGTTTCCTGGCCAAGGTCCTGAGGGAGCCCAGGAAGATCAGCAGAGCAGACACTGAGCTGACCACAGAGGCATGAGAAAGGCCGTCTAGATCAGCCAGCCCTCCACCAGCACAGAGACTTGTGATTAAATACATCCTTTTCTCCTTAAACTACTAAGGATCGGGATGGTTGTTACACAACTATAGCTAACTGATACACATGTTCCACCCTGCCCCACCTTCAGCTACCTCCATAGTCTACTCCGTACCTCCCCACGTGGGAAATGGTGATCCTCTTGCTGGGCCGCACCTCGATCCCATTTTTATACCACTTGCCTGTCACCTTCTCATCAGACACTTCGCATTTAAACACAGCCTGTTCTGAGGCCTTCACCGTCAGATCCGCAATGTCCTGCAGGACCTCCAGCTGTTTCTCTGGACAGGGAGAAAAGGATATGGGGCCATCGAAACTCCAGTCAGCCCACAAATAGTTGCAAGCACCTACTATGCACCAAGCACTGTGCCAGGCCCTGAGGATATGGCCATGAACAACCTGGAAACATCCACTGGCCCTGTGAAGCTCAGATGCCAGTGGGGAGATAGTTGGTGAACAGGGACACACATCAACGTATAACAAGAGGGAGGGCAGCCCAGGTGGCTCAGTGGTTTAGTGCCGCCTTCGGCCCAGGGCCTGGTCCTGGAGACCCGGGATGGAGTCCCATGTCTGGCTCCCTGCATGGAGCCTGCTTCTCCCTCTGCCTGTCTCTCTCTCTCTCTCTCTCTCTCTCTCTCTCTCTCTTTCTCTCTGTTTCTCTTGCATAAATAAATAAAATATTAAAACAACAACAACAACAAGAGGGAGTGATGAAGCCTGAAGGAAGGCAGGGAAGAGTCCATGGGAGAATGCAGAAGAGTCCCCCTGGGTAGAGGGAAGAACATGTGCAAAGGCCCTATGGAATCGAGCAGGTTTGTTGATGTGAGAAACAGCAAGGGGGCCAGTGTGCAGCAGGCAAGGCAAATGTGGTACATGAGAAGATGGACAGGAGAGATATGGCTGGATCACAGACCTTGGGGGTCCCAGGGAGGACTCCAGCGAGGCAAGAGACACTAAAGCATGTTGGGAAGATGGCTGGGATCTGACTTTTTTTAATTTTAGTTTTTTTAAACAAAATGCATTTATATGATTGAAAAATAAAGAAAATGGATTCAGATATGAGGGGGCATCTAGGTGTATCAGAGGTTGAGCCTCTGTCTTTGGATCAGGTCATGATCCCTGGTCCGGGGATCAAGTACCGCATCAGGCTCCCCACAGGGAGCCTGCTTCTCCCTCTGCCTATGTATCTGCCTCTCTCTGTGTGTCTCTCATGAATATAAATAAAATCACAAAAAAATAAAAAATAAAAAATAAAAAAACAGATATAGACGGGATATCTCCCACTTACCCACCTCCAATTCTCCTTTATCCTAAGGCACTATCCATTCAGTCTATCGCTATGAAAGCCAATAGTATCTATGTTTTCTCTTCTCTATCTGTCCTTCCCTCCCTCCCTCCTTTCTTCTCCTTCCTTCCTTGCAAATTAGAACATATTTGCTTTTTCACCTAACTATACAGCATCTTGGAAATCTTTCCTTTTTTTTTAATTTTTAAAAAATTTTTATTTATTTATGATAGAGAGAGAGAGAGAGAGAGAGGCAGAGACACAGGCAGAGGGAGAAGCAGGCTCCATGCACCGGGAGCCCGACATGGGATTCAATCCCGGGTCTCCAGGATCGCGCCCTGGGCCAAAGGCAGGCGCCAAACTGCTGCGCCACCCAGGGATCCCTCTTTCCATTTTTTTTACGGCTACATATGGGCATACCATAATTGATTTGGCGCATAAATACCTTGGTTTGGGGTCTGTCTGTTTTTTTTCTTACGTTTAAGGAATTATAGACTCACGAGCATTTGCAAAAGCAAAGCATGGAGTCCCATGTAGCCTTGAGCCAGCTTCCCCTGGTGGAAATGGTGACATCTTACATAACACGAAACTGACCTAGGCCCTAGACACAGGGTGAGCTCGGTTTCCACCATCTGACTTACATTTCACAAGGATCACTCTGGCCACTGCGTGTGTGTAAGTGGGGGAGGGGAGCAGTCATGGAAACAGAGCACCCAGTGACCACTGCTGTCATTCAGGCATGAGGGGTGGAGGCCTAGGGCAGGTGAGGGTAATGGAGGTGAGGAAAAGTGATCAGATCCTAGATCTCCTTTGATGGGGGAGTTGTCAGGACTTGCTGGTGAATGGAATGCAGGGTGGGAGGCCAAGAGAGGAGTCAGAGACAACTATAAGATTTGGGGCCTGAGCAATTGCTTAATAAAATATCTTATTTATTAATGCATTTCAGAGAGAGAGCACGGGGAGAAGCAGAGGGAAAAGAACAAAGACTCCATGCTGAGTGTGGAACCCCAAGATCATGACCTGAGCTGAAACCAAGAGTTGGACTCATCTGACTGAGCCACCCAGGTGCCCCTGAACAATTGTTTTAAGTTAATTTATTTATTCAAGTAAACTCTACCCCCAGCCTGGGGCTCGAACCCATGACCCTTGATGTCAAGAGTCACATATTCCTCTGGCTAAGCCAGCAAGGTGCCCGAGGGCTTGAGCAATTTTGAGCTGTGAGGAGAAGCATGAGCCAATGTGGCCCCCACCCCACCTGGGGGCCCCATACCTTCCACAATGAGGTCAGCCTCACACTGGCCGCCATTGGTCATGACCTGGTAGCGACCCCCATCCTCCAGGGTCACATCCGAATAGATGAGAATGTGACGCTTCCCGTCCTTCTTAAAGCGGTATCGAGCCTTGAAGGAATCCTCCCGCGTCAATTCCACACCATCTTTCATCCTAGGTGAAGGGGACGCGAAGGGGAGAAATGAAGGACCCGCAGAGCCCTGGGTCTGGATATCAGACAGTGAGTCAAGGGCCAGAGAGACAGTCCTGGGCAGAGGTCAGGGGTCAGAAGGGAGGAGAGATTAAGGTTGGCAGAAGCATCTTGAATAGATGGGTCACAGGTGGGATGGTGGGTCACAGGAAGTCATGAGCCACAAGGAGGTGCCACAGATTCCTGGCTGGAGGTTAAAGGAACACAGACAGATCATTGGGAGATGTCAGAGCATGGAGGAAGTCCTGGGGTCACAGAGAGATGCCAGATATTGTGGCCTCTCCGAATGGTACTTCCCTGCCTGAGAAACCCCTCCCTTCTCACTTCTTTTCTAACTCCTCATCACTCAAATCTCAGCTGCATTGTCACCTCCTCCAGGAAGACTTCTCTGACTTCCTGAGTCCCTTCTCCCTATTAAAAAGTGGCTATAGCTTCAGTCAGTGCTCCTCTGAAACACTTAAAAAACTTTTATATTTATTCATGTGATGACTTGACTAACACATATCTCTGTTTCCTACACATATACTGCAGAAGTTTACCAGATTATAAACTCTAATTTGGCAAGTGCCATGTTGATATATCCCCTTATATTTCCAATATATTGAAGAGTGCCATTGTATAATAGGTGCTCAATAAATATTTGTTGGATGGGTGGATGGATGGATGGATGGATGGATGGATGGATGGATGGATGAGGAGATTGGTAAGTGGGTGAGTGGATGGATTGATGGATGAATGGATGGATGGATGGATGGATGGATGGATGGACAGATAAACCAATGGGATAGATGGGTGGATGGAAGGATAAATGGATGGAGTGATGGATAGGTTGATGAATAGATAGATGGATATATGAGTGGATGGACCAAAGGATGGATCATTGGTTGAATGGATGAGTAAATGAATCTGAAATAGCAGCAATCAGAAGAAGGAATTGGAAGAAGATGAGATGGGTAGAGGTCAGAAGTTCCAGAAAGAGGTCATGGGTGAAGGTCAGGATTTAAAGAGAAAGGTCTGGTGACTATTGGGTAATATTTCACAATCTCCAAGAGAAGTCATAAAGATCAGAGCTGAGGCAAACAAGCTGTGGGCACCTGTATAGAGCTCAGGAATCATGAGTTACTTACCACATGACCTGGGCACCATCTTCTGACACCTCCACTGACATTTCCACCCGGTCGCCCACAAACACCTGCTGGTCCTCGAGGGGTTTGACAATCAGGACTGGAGGTTCTGTGAGACATGGAGGGACAGGAGGTCAGTAGTTTCAGGATATCCTCCTGAAAAGCCCCACTCTTCAGGCTTAGGCCCGAATCTCAGCCTCACCTTTGACAAAGAGCTCGGTGAAACACTTCTCATCTTTGACAGCGACCTCATAAGCAGCATCATCTGCCAACGTGCACTTGTTGATGGTGAGAATTCGCTTCTTACCAACATTCTCAAACACGTACCTGGTGGAAAAATCTTACCTCAGCCTAGAGCCTGGAGGAGAGCCCAGCCCTGAGGTAGATCTGCCCACCAGTTCTCAGGACAAGTCACTCCCTCTCAGAGCCAAATTGTGAGGGAAGGGACAGATGGTCCAATTTCTAGTATTTAAATAACCACAGCAGAAATCCTAACCTCTGCCCCCCTACACCCGCCATATACATCCTCCCCTTCCATTTAGCAGTGGCACATAGCTAACCACCTAGAGAACCACATTTTCCAGCCTCCTTTGCAGCTGGGATGGTGTGCCACTGAACTTGGGCCAATGGAATGTGAGTGGATAGGACATGCATAACTGCTAGGTCATCTCCACCTTTGAGTTGCTTGCTCAAGACAATTCCTCCTTCCCCTTTGACCCAGCTCCAATCATGCAGATGAGGACAATGCCACAAGAAATGGTGTAGCCAAAAATGTGGAACCCGGGTCCCCAAACAATCTCTAAGAAGAGAGCCCACCTACCAGCCTCAATCAGTTAGAAATGCATTTCTCTCCCACTTAAAGTAACTTAACCTGTATCTTAACTAACTTAACTTTTTATCTCATTCAACATGCTCCTGCTGAGAAACTTAGAAGACACAGCCACAGCACCTGGCTAGCTCAGTTGGAAGCACACCAGACTCTTGATCTCAGGGGTCATGAGTTAGAGTGCCACGTTGCATGTAGAGATTACTTAAATAAATAAATAACTTTAAAAAAAACACACACAGCCAAGAAAAAAATAATAAAAATAGAACCTATCCAAGAGATAACTGTTACAAACACTTCAGCCTCTGTCTTTCCAATATATTTTTAAAAGATTTTATTTATTTATTCATGAGAAACACAGAGAAAGGCAGAGACACAGGCAGAGGGAGAAGCAGGTTCCCTATGGGAAGCTCAATGTGGGACTCAATCCCAAGATCTTGGGATCACGGCCTGAGCCAAAGGTAGATTCACTGACCCACCCAGGCATCCCTCTTTGCAATCTTTTTATCTGTACACACATAGATTAACATTTTGTGAAGCAGAAATGGGAACCATGCTTCTTCCCATATGCTGACCTTAACCAGCTTCTCATATTAGTATATATTTTAGAATCTCTTTTTTAGTGACTACACAGCCCTTTAGTAAAGAATCATACATTTTGCTTGTTTTCCATTTTTTGCTAGAATAGCAAGTGCTTTAGTGAATATCCTTGCAGCTAAACATGCACAACCATGATAATTCTCTTAGGATAAATACCTCCAACTGCACAATCTGAAATATTTTTAACACACTGCCATTTCAGAGATTTAGCAAGTACCATTCCCACCATCCACACTGGTGTACCCATTTCCCTATGTCATCTCCAGCAATGGGTTTTATCATTTTGTAAAATCTGCCCATTCGGAGAGCAGAAAAACTATTGTTTATTTGCATGATTATTATTATTGTTGTCATTGTTATTTGCAAGGTTGAATGAGTACTCCACAATATATTGGCCATTTGGATTTCTTCTCAACCAAATTCCTGTTTTCATTACCTTTGTCAATGTCTAAAAAGATTTGATTTATTTATTTGAGAGAGAGAGAGAGAAAAAAAAAACAAGCTGGGAGAGGGGCAGAGGGAGAGGGAGAAGCAGGCTCCCTGCTGAGCAGGGAGCCCAATGTGGGGCTCCATCCCAGGACCCTGGGATCGTGACCTTAGTCAAAGGCAGACACTTCGCCAACTAAACTACCCAGGTGCCCCTAAAGATTTTTTTAAAGTAATCTCTACACCCACCATGGGGCTAGAACTCATGACCCTGACAACAAGAGTGGCATGCTTCACTAACTGAGCCAGTCAGATGCCCTTCCTTTGTCAATTTTTTTTGAGGGATAATTTTTTTTTAAGATTTTATTTATTTATTCATGAGAGACACAGAGAGGGAGGCAGAGACATAGGCAGAGGGAGAAGCAGGCTCCATGCAGGGAGCCCAATGTGGGATTTGATCCCAGGATTCCAGGATCACGCCTGAGCCAAAAGCAGATCCTTAACCGCTGAGCCACCCAGGCGTTCCTGTCAATTTTTTTATTGAGGTATTCACAGTTTTCATATGGATGAGGGAATGCTCTTTCTGGGTTAAGAGTGGCCAGCCTTATATCTGGGCTCTCTCTGGGACTCCGATCTCCCCTCTCCCTACCCCCGGGGACTGTCCCTCCACACATACTTGCTACTTGGTTTGATCTCCTGTCCATTCTTGTACCACTTAAGGGGAAGGTCCGGGTCACTGATCTCCACCACCAGCTTGATTTTGTTGCCTCTGTCCACCTGGTAGGCTGGATCCAGCTTCTTCGTGAAGGCTGGAGATTGAGGGATGCAGGGGGCATGGAGCTGAGAGGTTCTCACTGCCCTGGTCACCTCCAGAGCTGCCATGTCTCCCTCCCAGACCATACACTCTCCAAGGTCAAGGTCAAGATCTCCAAGGTCAAGGTCAGGAAGCTTCCCATGAACTTGGAAGTGCTTGACAATTGGGCTCTATTATTCCTCAGATTGGGACCTTCAAGAGTAGGTCCAGGGTCCAAACATCCAATACCCATGATGTTGGGGTCCCCCAGGCAGGGCCCACCTCCCTTCAGAGCAGAGCTGACCTGCACTCTTCTTGACCTCGACCTTGGCCTTCTTGAGCCGCTTCAGCATGCCCCGGAGGTCAGTGATGCCATACTGGAAGGCGATCTTCTCATACTCGCTCTTCTTTGCTCCTTTCAGGAGCTCCCAAATCTCAGGTGGGATGCCTAGGTCATCATCATCTTTTTTCTTTTTCTTCTCCTCCTCAACCACTTCCCTGAGGACAGGGAGAGTAGGCAGAAGGGCCACGGGGGGGGGGGGGGCGGGGGGGAGCAGTTAGGATTAGGAGATGAGGTGCTCCCTCCACCTTGGCCCTCCCTCAGCCTTCACTACCCACTCGCTGTTCCGCTCTGTCTCTCTGGGCCTGGTCTGGTGCCCCTTATCCTTTCCATCTGGACCATGGCCTCAGCCTCCTTCCTGAGCTCCTGGCCTCTATTTCGCCTCTTCCCCTCCAGCCTATTCCCCACATGGCCCCAGGAGGGTATTTCTAACTTCCATATCAGATGCCACCCTTTCGTTTTTCAAAATTCTTCCATGGGTCTCCCACTGCCATCAGGAAGATGCCCCAACAGCTCAGCCTGGCAGTCACGACCCCACTCATCATGCTATCACCACTCCCACAACCACCCAAGCACATTACTTTCCTTTTCCTGAACCCTCCCAGCCCCCTTCCTGCCTCTCAGCCTTTACACAAGATGTGTCCCAGCCCAGATGATCCTTCCCTACTTTATCTACCTGATGGACTCCTCTTCAAACCTAGCACCAAAGCTCCCTCCTTTGTGAGGCACTCCTGGTCTTCCCAGGCAACGAGTTGCCCTCACTCTGGGTTCTCACAAGGCCCCTGTGGGACCCTCTCTCTGATAACACTAAACAGTCTTGGTCTGTGTCCATGTTGGTTGGATCAGACCCATCTCCCCAAACCAATCAGTGACTCAATGTCAAGGACCTAGTCAAACTTCTCTCTGTACCCTGGTCTCAGCCCAGGGTCTGGTAGACAGGAGGCCTCAGAAGATGTTTGCTGAGTGAGAAAGTGAGTAGATCTCTGGAAAGAAGGAAGGAAGGGAAAGGAAGAAAGAGAAGAGAAACCGGGACATATGCATATTTGGAATGGTGTACAGAGCACTGGGTGGGAAATTAATACAGAGATGAGTCAAGGGGTTGATGAATGACTAAGATGATGGATATGTGGGGTCTATGGATGGGTGGATAGGTGGAGGATGGGCGGCAGGAAGATAGGTAAGTGGATGGATGGAGGATAGCTGGGTGAGTGGATGGACTGATGAGTTGGTGGCAAATGGTTGGGTAGGCAATGGGGTGGATATGTTGAGGGGAGATGGTGGGATATGGGGCTGGCTGGGTAAAGACAAACAGATGAATCAATCAGTAAATGGGGTTGTTGGGGATTTGGTTATGGGAGTAGAATTAGTAGAAGAATGGATGGGTAGACCAGCAGATAATGAATAACCAAGCGAATGGACAAGCATCATGTTCAACAATATAAAATTGCCAATATCTAATTATTTTTGCCTAAAGAACAGCAATTTCATGTGGATCAATCAGAGAGCTATCTGGGTGGATGGGTATGTGAAGAGGTGAAGAGTTGATAAAGGAATGCTTGGCTAGGTAGGCAGGTGGGATAACAGATTCAGTTGGGAGAGAGATGCAGGTGCAGATAGATACACAGGTGGCAAGGAAGATGGATGATAGATGGGTGGTGGAAAGGGGATAGATGGGTGCCTCCATAGGTGGGAAATTGGATTACGGGGTGGGTGGATGAAGGATGAATGGATGTTTATGAATGGAAGGCTGAGTGTAATGGCAGACAGGTGAATGGATAGGTGGGAAGAGGTGGGTAGAAGAATGGATATGTGGGCAGATGAATGAACAAATGGGCAGGTAGGAGAATGGATGGATTTAGTCAATGGATACATAAGTAGCTGGTTGAATGGATGGATGAGATTGGTAGATGAGTGAGTGGACAAAAGGACGGATGGATGTTTGGCTGGGTGAACAGGGGGATGTGTAGGTAAACTGGAACCTAAGCGAACAGGAAAATGGATATGAGGATGATGGATTGAAGGGTCAGTAGGAGGTGAATTGGTGGGTAGATGGTTAAGTGGGTGCAGTTGTAGGTAAAGGTGTAGGTAAATGGTGCATAGGTGGATGGACAGATGGCTGGGTGGGTGGGGAATGGGTAGATTCAGGAGGTCATAGAGGGGAAAACGGAGTCCAGAGCTGGCAGTGGAGCCTCACCCACCATCCTTCTCCTCTTTGAGTCCCCATCAGCCCTCTGTATGCCAAGTGGGGTAGGCTCACCTCTTCTTCAGCAGGCTGCTGAAATCCAGCTCACCCCCATCTTCTGACTTCCCTTCGCCCCTGTTATCATTAAGAGAGTGTGTGAACCCGACAGAGGTCCTGTGCCCTCAGGCCCACCCTGGCTCCCCATTCCTCCCTTCTCCCACAGCTCCTCCTCCCAAGGGAGACACTCCCATAGTCCTTGCCACCAGCAGAAACCACCCACCACCTCTTCCCAGGTCCCAGGATCACTTACGTACGCTTGAAGCTTTCTAGACCTTGTACAGAAGTGTTGTGACGGGGCGCTGGGGAGAGGAGATGGGGGAACAGAAGATGAGTGGAGGCAAGGCCTGATCTAAGACCAAGAGTGCCCTCCAGGCCTGCACAACCTCCACCCAGGCCCCTGATCGTGGATCAGCATACCCTGTCACTTGGGCATGGATTCGTGTTTCCATAGCTGCTGTGCACCAGCTCTGAGCAGCCTCTCACCGCTCACACCTGGGCCAGCACGCTCTTTTCCCCAGGCCTGGGCAATCCCATACACTGTGTCCTCCATACTTAAGCCCCACACAGCCTGGGATGCAAATCCCAGAGCCTGTACACCCTCAGGGGTCCACACTTATGCCCTCAAATCTGTAACAACCTCCCACTAAGCTTGTACAGCCTCTCCCTAAACGTGGACACCCTTGCTTCCCAAGCCCTTATGGCTGTGCACTGTGACCCTAGGATTTACTTAATTAACCTTTTCAGCCTTCCTGTAGACACCCAAAACCCTGCACCCTCTCACTCCCAAGTCCACACCTCCTAGTGGCCTAAGCACGTAGACTATTGCCCCAATTTCTACGGCCCCTCCCCCTGCATCTACTCCCTCCTCCCCAGATCTCACCCCCACATCTGTACACTCCCCTACACCAGGCTGAAACATCCACCCCAGCCCCCCCACAACCCTTTGCTCTCCTCACCCCCACCCCCACCCGGCCCGTGGCCAGCGCACCCTCCACGTCGATATCGAAGGCACAGCTGTCGCAGAAGTCCTTGGCTTTGACCTCAAGGCGGTAATTCCCACGGTCCCCCAGTACCACCTTCCCAATGTGCAGCTCCACGGTGTACACCTGGGGGCCAGGGCCAGGGGTGTGGGTGCACGTGGGTCCCCAGCACTACACCACACTCCCAGAGCCCACCTCACCACATCTCCCTCTCTGGGTCCTCACCATGACCCCACAGGAGGGGCCAGCTGTCTCTTGCCAAGCCTGGACAAACTTGACCCCTGGGGGGGCCCACCTCCCTGACCCGTGAGACCTTTCTGGGAATGCACACAATGGACCAAGTACACCTGCCACAACCTAGACATTCTCTCCTCCTGACCCCCACAGTCTCCACCAAGCAGTCTGGCATAAGCTTTAACCCTTTAGGTCCATCTGGGTTTTCCATCTATGAGGGCTCCAGGCCTCAGGCAGCAAGCAACAGGCCTGCTGAGAACTGAGGGCTGCAGGACCTCCATCCCCAGCCCATATGCCTTCAACATCCCCACGGGGTCCTCACATTGCTGGCAGAGTCGTGGGACTCCTTGAAAGAGAACCGGGCCCCGCTCTTGCTGCCCAGCTCCAGCCACTTCCCCTTGAACCACTTGATGGTTGGTTTCCCTGGAAGTTCCTTCCCGTTCACTTTGGCCACGATGTGCGTGTCTTTTCCTGGGTGGGGGTGGAGAATGGGAGGAAGTGGCAGACAGGAGCCGTGAAACTCTAGAGAGGACTGTGAGCTTCTCCCCCTCAGACCCAGGAGTCCAGGCCCCCAGTCCCTCCTCCCTCAGACCCAAGAACCCAGGCCCCCAGCCTCATCCTTGCCTCAAACCCAGGAGTCCAGGTCCTCGACCCCTCCTCCTTCATCCCTTCCTCACCATTCTCCACTGACACAGAGTCTGGCTTCTTCAGGAAAATCCCAGTGGGCTCCTCGGCAGTGGGGGACTGGTCCTCAGGTGGGGCTTCTGCTCACGAGACAGGATTAGGGGGTCTAAGGCAGGCTGGGGAAGGGGCAGCAGGCCACTTAAGGAGTGGGGCTTAGAGCCTGTGAGGGACCTTCTGCTCAGATGCCAAAGACCACGAAGCCAAGCAGCTTTTCCTGACTTGGGAAAGACCACATGTCACAGAGGTGGCTGCATGACCTTGGCCAGTCTCCTCCTCCCCCTCTGGGCCTCAGTTTTCTCATTTGTGAACTGGAGGGTGGCAGACTGGATTGTTTGAATACGGCTTTGGGGTAGGAGAGGTATGGAGATAGACTGCGGCATCCAGAGCTGGGCAGGACTCAGTGATGAATCAGCCAGTTGCTGGGGGCATGAGCACCAGGCTGAGAGGCTGGGCTTTCACCTGGGGGCACTGGGGAGCCACGGAGGGTTGTGAGCAGAGGGCAGATGGATCAGCTCTGGAGGCAGGACTGAAGGAGACAGAGCAGGGTGGGTGCAGAGAGGAAGGGGAGCCTGGCGGGTGGAGAGCCAGTTTCTGCAGATCACATATGAACACCGGCTCACCTTCGGGGGGCTGTGCAGGAGCGGCTTCAGGGGGGGCTTCCTTGGGAGCTGGCTGGGCAGCGTCTTTGCCTTTGGCAGGGGCCTTTTTGGCTACTGTGAGGCAAAAGATGTTCACAATTGAGCACGTGGTCAGTGCTTTCCCCTTCCAAAACCCAGGAGTCCAGGCCCCCAGGCCCCTCCTCCCAGAGACCAAGAAGTCCTGCCCCTTCAGGTGTAAATTTATCTCTAATCCTGAGAGTCTGAGGATCAGGTTTCCCCTTGCCCCAGGCAAGCCATACTCCATCCACCAGGCCACCAGGCCCTGACCTTTTGGGTCCTGGGGGTATAATTAGCTCTTCCCCTGGACTAGAAACTGGACACCTCTCGCTGACCACAGCATCTTTCACCTGCTCTGCCTGCTGGCTCCTGGCCCACTGGCACCCCAGCTGCAATGAGGGGCTGGACCCCCACTCCATGGCCCGGTGGGCCTGGTGCCAGTGGTCTGGACACCCCAGGAGGAGGGTCCCTCCCAGAAACTTGCGTCTCTTCTATTCACTTCTTCGTAGAGAGTCCCATGTAAACAAATGTCTCCAGTCCCATTCAAAGAAATGAATTGCACATAAAGGGTCACATAAAGGGTCCCTATATAGAGAAGGTGTGGGGAAGCCCAGATTCCTATAGAAAGGAGGTCCCCTCATTCTTATACAGACAAGAGCTTTCCTCACACAGACAGGAACCCCTAAACTCTATGGAAAGGACTCAGTCCTCCCTCAGAGAAGTGACCCCAATCCCTACGGAGAGGACTCCATTCCCAAATGTAGAGGCCCCCAATCATCATGCAAGGATCGCCCAGGTCTACATACAAAGCACTTTCATCCCTATGAAGAAAAAGGGCTCAAATTCAGAGAATCTTCATCTGCACCCAGATGGCCCTCCTCTCAAATCTCTACAGAGATAGGAACACCCTCACTGCACAGGGAAGGAGACCCACCCAACCAACACAGATATGGAACCCCTCCCCACACAGAGAAGACACCCTACTCTCCCAAACCTACAAGGAGAGGAGAGCTTAGCCCCCCCATTCAGAAAAGAGGACCGCATCTCCACATAGGGAGGGCAGTCCTGAAAGCGACCTGGTTTTGCCTCAGGCATGTCGGCAGACCTCCTCTCGAAGCTTCTCTGACCACAGCTTGTCCCTCAGGGCCCTAGGGAGGACACGTGGGCCCCCAGGAGGAGCCCTTTAAGGAGTCCAGAGACTCCCAGGGGGCTGTGGGAGGCCTCAGACTTGCCTCCCCACCCTCCCAGGCTGCCCCACATTCCGAGGGCGTGTTCTAAAGGGTGAGAAATAACATCTGGACCAGCAGAGCTGGCAGGAGGCCGGGTCCTGGGGAGGAAGGACCTGGGGCTCAGACACCCGGTCCCGGGATGGGGGTGCTGGAGGCCAGGACTCCCAGGTCTGAGGGAGGAGGGCCTGGACTCCTGGATCTGGGGTTCAGATGCTTGGGTCCAGGAAAATGGAGAAGGATGAGGCCCGGCACTCCTGACTCCTGGGTGGCAGAGAGGAAGGGGCTGGGGTCTAAAACGGGTGAGGGCTCACAGCCAGAACTCAGCCATGGGGGCAAAGGGAGAAGACAGTCTAGAAAGCCATTCTTAGCATCTGCAAGTCAGGAGTTCTGGGGAAACCGGAGCTGCTAGGGAGGGTCCGGTTTCCCAGCGTAGGCAGGACGGCTGCGGGGGCGGGGGGAGGTCTCGGTGCCCGGAGGGAGGGCGCGGGCGCTCGGGGACTCCGGCGACTCCGGCGAGAGCACATCTGAAGGCCTGGGGCCTCGGCCACCCGGGACCCCGGACTGGCCGCTGCCCCTCCTGGGACTGAGCCCTGCCGGCTCCCCGCCACGCTTCCCGGAGCGGGAGCGGGAGCGGCGGGCACCGGACGCGGGGGAGGGGGCGGGTGCCCCCCGCGGGGCGGGTGGGGAGACCGGGAAGGCCCTGGAGGGCTGCCCGGGCGTTGGCGCCCTTCCCGGCAGGGGGACCTGTGGCTTTCAGAATGGGGGTGGTGGTGGCTGACGCCGGCTGGGGGTGGTGAAGGAGGCCAGAGGAGGGGATTGGGGGAGAGGGCTCTTTGGAGGGGCAGCAGGTGTGATGGGGAGGAAGGCAAGGGGAGTGTGAGAGGAAAAAGGGTGTGGGGGCTTGGGGTTAAGGCGGAGGACGGGAGAGGAAGTAACCCGCTGAGGGAGCAGGTTTGAGCGAAGGCAACTCCCTCCAGATTTTCTTCCTGTCCAACTCCCCCCCACCCCCAGCTTTTCCAAAACCCCCTGCGAGCCGGAAACTGCCCCGCCTCCAGGGAGCGCCAAGCCAACCCGGCGGCAGCCTCTGTGTGACGTCACGGGTTGCCAGGCAGACTGCCACACCGCTCCCGCGGGCCAAGCTAGGTGGTGCCGCGCAGCACCAGAGGCCGACGCTGCCACCGGGTCCCTCCCGTCCGCCCAGCCTACCCGGGCGCAGGGCGCGGGGGGTGGGGGTGGGGGGCAGACAAACGGAGGAGGAGGACAGAAATTCAGAAGGGGGGGACTGAGACCGTGATGGAAAGGGAAGCAGGGAGACGGTGGGGAGGAGAGGGAGGGCTCCTGGCTGGCTCAGCAGGAACAGGCGACTCCTGATCGTGTTGTGAGTCGGAGCCCCACGTTGGGTGTAGAGATTGCTTTAAAATAAAAAATCTTGAAAGAAAGAAAGAAAGAAAAGAAAGAAAGAAAGAAAGAAAGAAAGAAAGAAAGAAAGAAAGAAAGAAAGAAAGAAAGAAAGAGAAAGAAAGAAAGAAAGAAAGAAAGAAAGAAAGAAAGAAAGAAAGAAAGAAAAAAGAAAGAAAGAAAAAAGAAAGAAAGAGGAAAGAAAGAAAGAAAGAAAGAAAGGAAAGGAAGGAAAGAAAGAAAGAAAGAAAGAAAGAAAGAAAGAAAGAAAGAAAAAGAAAGAGACAAAAATTGAACCGGACCACCATCTCAAGCCCCAGCCTGGTCCGGCTTTTATGCCTCTTCCATCTCCTCTCTATGGTCCATCTCGCTGCCACTGCAGTGCCTCAGAAGGTCAGCAGGCCTGGGCTGACAGACCGCATTGCCGTCCCTAACAAAGGGTCCTAGGAGGTCTGTCTACCTTGATTTGTTTTATTTTATTTTATTTTATTTTATTTTATTCCACACTTGGGGTGATGATGATAGTTTTTGCAAAAGGTACCTCATTTGCAAGGGGAGGCCCTGGGGACATTTTGTCCTTGGCACTCTCTTCCACCCTGCCCCCATTCCAGGGTGGGGGTGTGTGTGCTGTCCTTTGGAGGGCAGGTCCCAGCCTGGGCTCTGCTACCAGCAGCTCTGTACCCCCATAAGGACCTCTTCCCTCTCTGGGTCCTTGAAGTGCCTTCCTTGTCCTCCTGGACGTCAATGAATGGGTGGTGGGTAGATTTCCAGAAGATATATCAAAGGCTCAGCAGGGCTGCAAGGGATTTTTTCTATCTTCTTCGTCCTCCTCTCCCCTTTCACAGAAGGGACAAACTGAGGCCCAGAAGCAGCAAGTCTTTCACCCTAGATCCCCCAGCCCCGAAGGTTCAAGGACCTGGGACTCTGGTGTCTTAGCCCACAGTCTGTGACACCCCCAGAGGGCTCAAAGCAGAGTTCTCACGGTAAGCCCAAGCTTCACCTCCGTGGGTTCACACCAGGTGCGAAATGCAAAAGGCTGGGGGCCACCAGGCACTGAGAGAAGACACCGGGGGTCTGACAGCCCAGGGGTGGCGGAGACTGGGGCAGACTGGAGAACAGATGTCCTACCACCCTCCCCCGGCCTCTTTTGCACTGCAAAGCTGCCCACCTTTGCTGGATTGTGCAAAGTCTGCAGAGAGGAATCTGCAAAATCTCCCTCATGCTACAGTGAATGAAAGAAGGAACCACCACTAGAGATGTGACTTGCCCCAAAAGGAGCTAGAGGGGGTGGGGGTGGGGGTACCAATTTGAGACCTCTGGTTAGAGATGACATGGGAGGGCTGCCAAGATCACTCAGAAATCAGTTGACTGGCCAGAATGATCCCTAGTTTGGCCCTCCAGAGGGCACCCCAGGAAGGGGAGGATCCCTGTGAAAACTCAGGTCTGCTGAGGTCCCCAAAGGGGCATAGCAGTTGGAGAATTCTAGACACACCAAAAGTGATAGCACAGTGGTTCCAGAGAATTGGGGGATCTCAAGATGACAGACATATTTGGGGGCACAGGACAAGAGAGTCACAGATGGGCACAGAGGTCTGAGACATCATAAAAAGTTTCCAGAAGGCCCCAGACATAAGTAGAAGATCTCAGATCTGACAGGAGAGCGTCAGACATGCGAAGGGGATCCCAGAGAGACCCTGGGGGGACAGGGCTTAGAGTTACAAGCAGTGTACCCCCCTCCCTGTGTGATGATCTGTGGGCTCACCCTCTCCAGGTGAGATTAAGGGATCTCAGACGCACAAAGGAGCTCAGAGAGGTCCCAGGCTTGGTTGGACGACCTCAGACAGTACCAGGGGATCCCAGAGAAGCTCTTGGGATTCTGGAAGCGCTGTCCTGCCCACCCCTCTACAGACATATAGTATAGTCCTCCATGGGTCCTGTGGCCCACGACATGAGGATCCTGGGGATCCAGAACATGACAAGGAAATCCCAGAGGAGCCCCAGACACGATTGGCGGGGAGGGGTCCCAGAGGGACCCTGGGCAGGGCTTAGGGATCATGGCAGCCCCCCTCCCCGCAGCTTGGGGAATCCACGGGTCCTCTGACCTAGGGGGCGGGGACGCCGACAGGACGCAGACGTGGAGCCCCTGAGAGCCCCCCCCTGGGCTCAGGCCCGGCGGGCAGCGGGCAGCAGCGCGCTGTCAAACTGGTAGGTGAGCTTGCGCTTGACCTTGCGGATCTCGCCGGTCTTGGCGTAGTTGCGCAGTGCGCGCGCCAGCTTCTGGTAGGTCATGCGCTTGCGGTTGCCCTTCTGCTGGCCCCAGCGGCGCGCCAGGAGCTCCTTGTGCTTGGAGGAGAACTGGAACACCCCGGCGCCCGGCTCCACCCACCACACGCAGTCGCGCATGTCTCCGCGCGTCAGCAGCCCCAGCAGAAACTGGTACAGGCGGAGCTTCTTGCGGGCCCCTGCGGTGGTGGTGGTGGGGACGCGTTAGGGGAGGCCGCCCCTGGCCGCCGGCCCCACACCCACACCCGCTTCGCGCCCTCCCCCGAGGCCCCGACCAGCCTCAGTCTCCGCGGCCCAGAGCACTGGGGCCAGGGAGGTGGCATCTGCCTGGCTTTCCCTGGGAGGCCCTCCGCTCTCCTCCCTCCCCGAAGCTGTCACCCTGAACTCCCATCTCCCTGCCTTGGTTTATCTTTCAGTATATGCCACTGCTCTGCCGTGGCCCGCACACAGTAATACGCATCTGTCCTGCCTGTGGATGAGAGGATCTGTGAAATGGGCCGTCAGTGCTCCTCAAAGGCTTATCACAGGGCGCTGAGCGGTGGTGAAGAGATCTGAAGTGGGTCTGAATCCGCCTAGCCATTTCTCAGCCTGCAGGGGGACTGCGATCCTGGAAGAACCAGGGGTCTGACCCTTGGGCTCCTGCAAGCAGCAAGGGCCCCACAGAGCTGGGGAGGGGGGGTTCTGTTTGTTCATAGCAGGGCATTGGATACAAGAACCCGACATCTGCCATTTTCCAGCAGTGACCTTCAGGTGGCAACTTAACCTCTCTGAGCTGGCATCTGTCTCGTCAGCCATAAATGAGGCTTGTGAGTGTGTGTGTGTTTTACAGACTTTTGTGAAGCACTCAGTGCTAGGCATTAACAGTTATGAGCTCATTTCATCTCCATCAGAACACCAGAAGATGGGGCTGCTGCTCCATTTTACAGATGGTAGACTGAGGCAGACAGGGAAAAAAAACCTCATGATCCTAACTTCCCAGGAGTTGAGCATACCAGGGGACAGGCACATGGGCAGAAGTAGGGGTTCCATAGCTGGGTGTTGATAGGGTGATTATGTCTGTTGCTATTATGTCAGTAATGGTGAAGACTTACTGATTGGGTTGCCCACTCCATGCCCAGCACTGCTTTCATTTACCCATATGGTCCTACTTACCAGCCTTCCCACGGCCCACCACCACCAGTAATAAACACTGTCACCCCACTATAGACACGAACCTCAGGCAAAGAGAGGTAGAGTCATTTGCCCAAGGTCACAGGGAACTGCCCTCAGCACTAGAGTATAGGGCAGGTGCTAGAGAAGCCACGGTTCCTTCAGCCCCTCCCCCATCTCCATCTGGAGCCCCACCCACCCCACTTGCTCCTACTTACCTGCCTCAGACCCCCTCCCCTCCGGGCCTGCCAGGAGGGCCTCATCGGACTCGCTGTCTGAAACTTCTAAGGTGGGACTGTCCAGCAGGAGATCCTCCTCCTCCGACAGCACAGGGCTGGGGTATGGGGCATACGCCGGGGGGACCACGGTCTGCAAAAGGTCAGGATCACCTGCAGTCCAGGGACCCCCCCCTACCCTCCCTCCTTCTGCTCTCTTCCCTCAGTTTCCTCCTCCTGGGTCCCCCCTGTGGCCCTCTCCACTCTCTTGACAGCCTGCACTCTGGCCTTGGTTCAGATCTCCACGACATGGCCAAAGGATGCCCAGGCCACCTCCCCGAAAGCCTGCCCAACACAGATCGTGGCCTTCTATGCTGTCCTTAGCCTAACATCTGTGCTTCTATTGGCTGGTCTGTTTGAAGTAAACCTGGTACTTAATTAACCTCAGAGGGTTGTCAGAGGCTTTAACATGCTGCCTGGCCCCTAGTAAACCTCAATTAAACAATGGGCATATTGTATCCCTGCCCCTCACCTGGCTGGTGAAGTCCTCCGTGGGGTACACAGGGAAGCTGGGCCCCGGGGGCTCTAGGCTGGGGGCTGGCTCGAGGCTCCCCACAGGGCTGTAGGTCGAAGGTCCCGAAGATCCGTAACAGAGCTGGACACCCTGGGGGTGGCTGAAGGTGGCCACAGCTGGGTTGAAGGCTTCATAGGAGGTGGCTGGGACAGCTGGACTGAGGTCCCAGCCCCACAGGGAGTCTGGGGGAGGGCACTGAGTCAGAAGCCAGGTCTGGCCTCAGCCCCGCCCACTTGAAGCCCCGGGGGCACAGAGAAGCCATTGTGGGCCATGCAAATCTCTGACCCCAGAATTTACATGGGCAAGAGGGTGGGTGGGAGAGGGAAGGGGAGGAGGTCTAGTGGCCTGGCTTCTAGGCCTGGCTAGCCTTATCCTGCTGAACTAGGTGACATCCATCCCCAGGACTCAGCTCCCCCATCTGAGAAATGGGCCCAAGGTCCATTTGGCTAGGAGGTTGGCTAGGGCAGGGCCACTCACCAGAAGCCCCCTCTGAGTCGGGGTAGCTGGGGTGCTTGCAGCTATCCAGGTCGTAGAAGACGCCATCTGGGTACTGATGGGGTAGGGGAGGGAGATGGGTCAGTCATCCCAGGCTTTGAGGAGCCCCCACCCCCAGCCTGGGCTGGCAGGAGGATTCTGACAGGGACAGGAGAGAAGAGGACACAGCTGGGAGAAGGAAAGAGACACGGAGATGACCAGGCACCAGAGACAGAGGGAAAGAGACAATCAGAGATAAGGAGGGGACAGACACAACACAGCAGGAAGCCCCCCCCCCCCCATGAAAGACACAAGCAGAGACACACAGAAACCCCGAGACCCACGGTCTCCAAAAGGAACACAGCAGCCGGCACCCACTAAGACTGTGGGCTCCCAGGAAGGGGTAGGGAAAGTGGGGAAGAATCGCCCCAGGCTTGCCTGTCCCAGGGGTCGGGAGTGTTTTTACAGAGGCAAAGCAGGTCTCAGTGCTTCTCTTGACCACCTCTGAATCGATTTGATCTCTCCCAAGAATCATATGTTGCTTTAGCAATTATGATAAAGACCAAAGCTAGACATTGGCCATCTCAGCAGCTTCACTCCCAGGTTTTCCCCCAAGGGTCTGAAAACATTTGTCCACAAAACAGACTTGTTCAGGAGCAACCAGAGCAGCTTTTTTAATAGCCCCAAGGGAGAAATAGCCCATGGACAGGAGAAGGGATAAACTGGTGATGTTGGTGTGTATGTTTGCAGAGGGGTGGGGTGGTGCCTAGGTGGCACAGTGGTTGAGCATCTGCCTTCAGCTCAGGTCGTGATCCTGGGATCAAGTCCCAAACTGGGCTCCCGGCAGGGACCCTGCTTCTACCTCTGCCTGTGTCTCTGCCTCTCTCTCTGTGTATCTCATGAATAAATAAATAAAATCTTAAAAAAAAAAAAAAAGAACCAAGGCTGGAACACCTGGCTGTCAATGGAGCATGTAACTCTTGATCTCTCGGGTCATGAGTTCGAACCCCATGTTGGGGACAGAGTTTATTTAACAACAACAACAACAAAACAATGCCTGACATACACTGAATGTTGACGAAGGAAGCCAGACCCAAAAGGGGACATCCTGCATGATGCACTTATGTCAAGTTCAAAACCAGGCAAAACTAACCCGTGTTGGAAAACAGCCCACGGGGGAGGGGTGGTTGTTGGTTGGGAATCTTCCAGAGGGGTGGAAATGTTCTATGTCTTGGTCTGATTAGCTGTTAACACAGGTGGAGGCATAATGTAAAATGTCATTGGGCTGTACGCAGGATTGGCCCCTTTACCAACTGGTATGTTATACCCTCATTTTTTTAAAAAAAGCAAAACTTGTCAAGCTGGGGGAGGGCCAGACAGGAGGGCGGTGGGGTGCAGTTGGGGGGGGTGGTCTTTCAAGCCCAGGAGTGAGGTTTTCGTTCTTGGACTGGGTTGTGGGTTATGGGTAGAGAGTAGAGTATTCTGTGTGTCTGAAATATTACAGAGTATATTTTTGAAAATACAACTTAGCAAAAAAGAGAAGGAAGGAAGGAATAAATATGGAATGTGGAAGAGACACGGAGCCAAAGACACAAAGACCCCCATCCCTCCCAGGGCCAGGAAGTGACAGAGCCTGAGAGCTGGCAAGAGCCAGCACAGAAAGGTCCCTGAAGGACATGGGTCAGGTGAGGTGGAGGGTGCTGGTGGGAGATATGGAGGGAGAGTCAGAAAAACAAAGTGACAGGAAGGAGTGGAAGGGGAAGCTGAGGCAGGGGGTCCAGGTGGGCCGTGTGGGTCCCCCCACCCTCCCTGGCCCCCAGAGCCCAGACTCACCAGACAGCTGAAGTGTGGCCCGTCGAGCCTGGAAGGGGAGAGACACAGAAGCATGTCAAGGGTGCCTTCAGCCACCTGAGTCTCAGAGTGGTTGGGAGCCATTGGGGGGGGCGGTGGCTGCAGCTGTGACCACCGCAATTCTTCTGCTGTGTGTCCCAGCATGAGACCAGCCCCACCACACTCGAGCGGGACAGGAAGTGGGGGTGAAGGGGCAGGCAAATATCCCCCCTCCCCTGGGATTTGCATAGACAGAGGCTGGTTGGGGGGCAGGGAAAGTGAGGGAGAGAAAGTCCCTGGAGAGGCCGTGTGGGCGCCAGAGGGCAGGTGGGGGCAGGGAAGGAGCCTCCTTCAGAGACCTCGAGAGAGTGGGTTAAACAGGTCCCCCCTTTGTGCCGAGGGGAGGTAGCCGCGGACAGAGACAGGAAGAAGACAGGAGAGAAGGGAGGAAAGTGTGGAGAGAGACATTCGCGGGTACAGGGAGTGGTTATGAGTCACATAGATAGAAAGATGGGCTTGTGGGAGAGACAGAGAGACAGCAGGAGAGACAAGACAGACAGGCAGACAGACAGACAGAGGAAGAACCGGAAAGAGACTGGGACAGAGACACAGAGACAGAGAGGGAGCAAGAGGCAGAGAGTAGGAACGCCTGGGTGGCTCAGCAGTTGAGCTTCTGTCTGCCTTCAGCTCAGGCGGTGATCCCAGGGTCCTAGGGTCGAGTCCCACATCGGGCTCCTTATAGGGAGCCTGCTTCTCCCTCTGCCTATGTCTCTGTGTCTCTCATAAATAAATAAATAAATAAAATCATAAAAAAAAAAAAGGCAGAAAGTAGAGCCCAGAAACACAAACGAGGTGGCTGAGCAGCAGAGTGGGGGGTGGTGGGCAGGCCAGAGGTTGGCTGAGGCCCAATGCGGGGAGGGGATAGGGAGGGTGGCGGGTGGCGGCCAGGGGATGGTCAGGCCTGGAGAGCCACCTGGGGGAGGCGGGTAGCCAGATGGGACACAGGCAAGCATCCCATGGAGACACTTTTGAGGTCAGGGAGAGAGAGAGATAGGATGGAGGAAGGCAGCAGAGTCGGGAGAGGAAGAGATCTAGAAGGGGCAAAAGGGAGGGTGGACCCCTTCCTTCCCAGCCCCCTGCCCCCTGGGTGGGGCCAACCACCGCCCCTGACGGAGGCCTGGCAGGGGTCCCAAGTGCAAGGGGGCTCCTTCCTTTAGGGAACCCCCACTTACTGTGCAGCCTCCAGAGCAAGCATGGTGGGGTAGTGCTGGGCTGGGTTTGCTGCCTGCTGCAGCCACCACCTCTATTTATACCTTGGCCCAGCCCCCTGGGGGGGGCAGGGGTGCCGCCAGCACAGAGCACAGCCCTCCTCGAAAATCCCCTCAGGGAGGGTCAGGGGAGGGGGCTGGATTGCACAACCCATTGGTCACGTGGTGGAGAGGGCAGGCCCAGGGGCCATCTGGATTTGGGGATCCCCACAGTTGGGGTGGGAATAGGGGGCTGACCCAGAGGCGTGGAGATGGGAAAGGAACTGGATTCGAGGGGGACCCTAGGAAAGCAGAAAAGCCATAGAGTCCTGTAGTCAGTGAAGTGGGGGTCAGTAATGATAGTGGGGGGGCCCTGGACCCAGGCCCAGGAACCAGGGGGCACATGCCATCAAGGGACTCAAGCACAGATGGGGTTGCTGGGACACTCATGAGTGGACATGGACTGGGCTGGGGGGGAGCCGGGCATCTCTGAGGAAAACCCAGGCCCAGGGCCTATGAGGACCCTGAGGTGGAAACATCGTGGGTGTGTAACATGGGAGGGGGGTCCCCTGGGTTGTGCCGGGGAGTGGGAGCTTCCGTGCGAGGGGCTGCCCCAGGCCCGGCGGAAACAGGTCAGCACCTGAAGGGTGGGGCAGTCCAGGCACCAGAGGATATGTGGTTAGATGTTCACCCAGGGGCTTGAGGGAGGGTTACAGGGGGACACTGAGGCAGGCCTGGCTTCCCTGGGCCTGGCAGCAGTGCTTGGAGCCCAGGGGTCTTGGAAGAGAGGTGAGGAAGTCAGCAGGGGGTTTTCCGGGGGTCAGGGGACCCTGCTGAGTGAAGATGACCCACCCAGACCCAGGTTCATGACAGTGGACCTCGCCCACCAGAGACCACAAAGCACTAGGAAACAAAAGGCCTGAACTTTATTAATTCTCCACCACTGCCCTCCTGGCGTCCGGAAACCCGGTCGGAGGTCACCAGGCCTCGGGGCCAGGTGGGCCGAAGCGCCTCAGAAGCTGCTCCTGGTCCTCCAGGTCCTTCCGCACCTTCTTGCGCATGTAGAAGATGGGGCAGTCCCGGCTGCAGGTGGGGTGGGGGTCAGGGTCAGGGCTGGGGCGGCTGCCCAGCCCAGTGATGGGGCCAGGGCTGTTCCCAGGACTTTGGTCCCCGTCTGCTGCCCACCCAGCCCCCCCTCCAGTGGCAGGCTGTTTGCTCAGTGGGCATGGGGGGAGCCGTAACAGCGGGTACCCGCGGAAGCGCTGGGCCACCAGCCGTATATCACCTGTCACCTGGCGTGGGAACCAGCCCCGCCCACCTGTTCCCTGGGGAAAGCCTGGCCTGCCCTGGGGGAGGGGGCCCCGACTGCTGTGTGTGTGTGTGTGTGTGTGTGTGTGTGTGTGTGTGTATAAGAGGAGAGAGAGAACTGTGGCCATTTCCTGGGCAGATGCTGGCCTGCAGAGTGAGCCCTGCCCACTGAGCACCCCCCCGCCCCCAAGGCTGGGATGAGCCCTGGCTCGATTCACAGGCCTCTCAGGCCAGGGCGCTGAGAAAAGTCAGTGATGTGGGGCAGGGCGCCACCTGGCACCCTGGGGTTAGGGCTCTGGTCCACAGGCCTTGGGAGCCTGGAGGGACCTGGGCAGGCTAGAGCGAGGGTGGCGGGCCTGCTCTGTGTACCTGGTGCAGATGACATCCTCATGCAGGCTGCCCTGACAGCGCTGGCACTGGGTCCAGAGGCGTGAGAAGCGCTCCTCCAGGGCATTCAGGTGGGATACCTGGGGATGAGATGGCTCAAAGGGGGCCCCCGCCCCAGTCAACTCCTCCTCCCATCATCCCCTCCTCTCCCCCTGACGCCCTCACCTCCTTCTGATACAGCTCTGACTCCCGAGGCTGGCAGAACTTGCACACGGCTCCTGGGAGAGGGGGTGGGTCGGCACAGGGGAGCTGGGGCCCAGCCAGGGCCTAGGCTGCCCTATCCCTGCCCCTTCCCCACCCGCTGCCCATCCCGGCCTCTGAAAGTCCCCGGGAGACAAGAGAACAAGGGAGCAAGTGTGTAGGGAAAAGTCCCCGGGGAACTCCCGGGGCGAGGGGCCCAGGACCCTCAAGGGGGTGCCTGTAATGGGAGCCCCCACCCAAGAGCCAGGGCCCATCCGGGTGGCACTGCCAGCTTGTAGGGCGGGTGCCGGGAATCTCAGCAATGGAGGAGCTGGTGGAGGGTGGGGTCCTGGGTCCTGGGTCTTGAGGCCTGGGTCCTGAGTCCTGGGGTCTGGGGTCTGGGGCCCAGCATTTACCCTGGTGATTGAGGACAGTCCGGCAGCCGATGCAGCAGCTGTGGCGTTTGGCAAAGGCCAGAAGGCCACCCACCTTGCCTGTGAGCACCGTCTTGCAGCGTGTGTGGTCACCCCCTGCAGGTGAGGGCAGACAGTGGACTGGGTGTCCTCCATGACCCAGGGTCCCACTCTGTCCAGCCCCCTTCTGGGCATTCCCCCTCAGTACTCAGCAGCACGGCCTCCGCACGGCCCTCGCCCAAGATGGGCTCGAAGATGCGCAGGAGTGGCTTGGCGAGCTGCTGCTCCAGATAGTACTGTGTGTCGATGGGCAGGCTGTGCTCCAGCACAAAGAGGGGGTCCTGCAAACAGAGAATCCGGGTGGGGTCACATCCTCGGGTCAGCAGCAGGCCACAGGCCAAAGGGCACTGGGAGCCAGGGGATGGTAGGTCTCTCGGGCATGCATGTGGGTAGTGGGGTGGGGCAGTCACTGGGCACGGGTGCTGCCCTGCGTGCTGGGGCATGGGTCTGGATGGTGGCACAGATCCTGAGGGGTCCCCGGCCATAAGCTGTGACCCATGTTGGGTTGGGGTCTGTGGGTGGGAGTCCAAAGGTTCCCAAGCAAGGGTCAGAGTTCATAGCGGGGTTGGGGGTGAAGGTAGATGGTAACTGGAGGTGAAAGCTAGAAGCCAAGATGAGGGGGGCAGGACAGGAACTGGAAACTGAGGAAGGGGCTGTGTGTGGGGGGGTCAAAGGTCACTGGACCCTCCAGTTGGAATGCGGGAGGATGTGAATCCTAGAGTGATGGGTCAGAGAGCAAGGACCAAGGAGAGAGACACACAGAAACAGGTATGGGGAAATGGGGTGCGCACCCTAGGCTGGATCTCCTGAAGGGGGAGTCAGAGTAACACGGCTCCCTCCACTGTCTAATTTTTGAAAAAACTGGTTTTGAGTGTGGGGGCTGCATCCAGCAGTGGGGACCCTGATGGGGAGAATCCTGGAGGGAGCACCATCGCCCAGGGCTCCTTGGCTCCACCTCCAGAGGGTATAAGAGGCCTGGGAGAAAGACATCAGGGAGCCAACTCCCAGGGGTGTGTTGGGGGCGGTTCTCAGGGCCCTGTGGGGCCCATAGAGGGAAGCACCCTCCCCACCAGGCTTGGAAAGCAGAAGTGAGAGCTGAGGGGAGCTGGGCGGAGCGGGCAGGTGGGCCTGACCTCGGACTTCATGTAGGCAGCCACGCCCTTGGCAGCGCCGATGATCACGTAGGGGACACGGTCGCCCAAGCTGGGCGCACTCCCGGGGTCCCGCTTCCTCATCCTGCGGGGAGATCGGGGCAGCCGGGCGGGTGAGGGCAGGTGGGATGGCGGGGGCGGGCGGGGGTGTAGGAAGAGGCGCCCAGCTGGCAGGAGCCGGCCTATTTCTGGGTGGCGCTGCGACACCCCCTCCCCCGGGCGCACCTCTCAGCCAGCTCCACGTGGGCCTGCTTGCCGGCGTAGTCCGCTGCTGCGCGGGTCAGCTCCTTGGTGATGACCAGCTGGGAGATGTCGATGCGGTTACACAGCAAGTCGGAGATGACGTCCTGTGCGTGGGCCACGGCACCCGCGGGGTCTCTGCAGCGCCAGGATGGGGGTGTCCCTAGTGGCCGCCAAAGACCAGGCCGGTACCCCTCCCACCCCCCAGGCTGGGGGGCCAGGATGTGCCCTGGGGGCTGAGCCCCAAGGCGGAGGGACGTGGCTGGCCACAGGCTGCAAGGTGGCAGAGGCGGGGCCTCGACCCACAGCTGTTCCGACCCCACACTCTTTCCACCGTTCCACCACCGAGGATGAGCTGGGCCCTGGGCCCGACACCTGTGTCCCCAAGGGAGGAGGGGGCTGGAGGCCGGGGCTCCGGGGCCCGAGGGGGAGGGGCATGGCCTCCAGCGCTGGGGGCAGGGGCCCACCCACCGGTCGATGAGCAAGCGGCGCAGGGAGGCAGTGACGAGGTTGGCCACGAGGGGGCAGTTGTCCCGGCGCACGGCCTCCAGGCCCTTGCAGTCCATGCGGTCATGCGCATCGGGCCGGGAGGAGAAGAGCAGGCCAGCATAGCGCTTCTTGCTGATGAGCAGGTAGGGAAAGTAGACCTGGGGGGGACCCATGGCTGAGACCCTCGAGGCTTCCTGAGTCCTGAGACTTCCCTCAGAAACTGAGGACACACAGGGCTGGTCTGTGCAATGTGGGACTGGGGACTCTGGGGGGACACAGACCCTAAGACCCCAGTGCCTGAGCCCAGGGACACTGTCAGCATTCCCGGGGCCTCAGATCTGAATCAGACATGGGGATAAACCTAGAAACAGGCCCTAAAGCACGAGATCCAGGGACGCCTGGGTGGCTTAATGGTTGGGCGTATGCCTTCAGCTCAGGTCGTGATCCCAGGATCCTGGGATGCAGTCTGACTTCGGGCTCCCTGCATGGAGCCTGCTTCTCCCTCTGCGTATGTCTCTGCCTCTCTCATGGAGCCTGCTTCTCCCTCTGCATATGTCTCTGCCTCTCTCTGTGTCTCTCATTAACAAATAAATAAAATATTAAAACACACACACACACACACACACACACACACACACACACAAGATCCAGACACAGGGGTGTAGTCTGGAGAGCCCCGAATCGGATCAGGGGACAGATCTGAGGCAGACAGGGATACACGGCAGCACCCCCTCAAGGAGTTGAGACTAAGGCCCCGGTGTGAACCTTGAGGTAGGGGCTTCTCAAAATTGGGAGGCTCCAAATTTGAGAGCAGGTATACCCAAGACCTGACCCTAAGTTTGAACCTCGGGAATAAAATGCAGTGTGAGTCCCCAGACCCCAGCCTGATTCCTGCTGGAAGGAAGCCAAGGAACCCTGGGCAATGGTGCCTTGATCTAGGATTCACCCCATTAGGGTTCCCACTGCCCGAGGCAGCCCCCAAACCCAGAACCAGAGATACTCTAAGACTGACAAGGTTTTCAAAAAGTAGACACTGTCCTGTGTAGTAGCAAAGCCCAAGGCTTTAGAGGTTTTCAAACTCTGGGGCATCCAGGCAGCAAAATACCTCAAAATTGGGGCATATGAATGTAAAGAACGGGATACCCAGAGTATCCAGATCAGGGCTCCCTGAAATAGAGGGACCCTGAGCAACACCAGGGTTCCCACACCAGAGGAACCTCAAATGCATTCTTAAAACTTGCAGGCACCAAGACCCAGAGACCCTCTAAAACTTGCGAGACCCACGCCTGCCCACTCCAAGCCCTGAGAGAAGCTCCCACTTACCTTCTCAAACTCGAGCCGGATGGGCGGGGGAAAGTGGCCTGACACCCAGTCTGCAGCCTCCCGCCCCAAGGCCATTGCCTCAGCCACCGAGGAGACACCAAATCGGCACATGACTGAGTCAGTGTCACCATACACCACCTGGGGAGGAGCGTGTGTGACTGGGAGGCAAGGGGAGATGGGAACCAACTCCCTGCACTCCCCCAACCAGCCCCAGGCCCATCTCTAGGCAGCAGGTGGGGCGGCCTCTGACCTTGGCATTGGCGCTATAGCCATTCTCCACTGTGTACTTGGACTCCACCAGCTGCTTTGTTTTCTCAATCATCTGGCGCCCAAACCCAGTGACGCTCTGTCAGGAAGAGAATCACACAGTGAGGGCCCAGAAGCCATCTACACAGAACACTGGCTCAGGATGCCACTTCTGTTACTTCCTGGGGGTGTGGACTTGGGTTAAGTCACTCAACCTCTCTGTAGATTTCCAAATCTACAAAATGGGGCTACTGGGACACCTGGATGGCTCAGGGGTAGAACATCTGCCTTTGGCTCAGGGCATGATCCTGGAGTCCAGGATTGAGTCCCGCATCAGGCTCCCTGCATGGAGCCTGTTTCTCCCTCTGCTGTGTCTCTGGGTTCTCTCTCTCTATGTCTCTCATGAATAAATAAATAAAATCTTTTTCAAAAAATGGGGCTACTAGGCTGCTTCTTAACGATCTGTTGGAAAGGACTGGGTCCCTGGCCCCAGGCTCTGGGCACAAAAGAGGAATGACTGCAAAAGATGTGTGTTGGAGAGGCCGAGGCCAGAGGAGGCCATCTGTACCCCGCTTCCCTCCACAGAGGTGCCATGACATGTGGGAACATTGCAGGCAGCTCTGTGGTGCAGGACCACTGGCACTCCTGGCCCCTTCCCGAAAGCCAGCATTGACAACCCCAGATCCATGGGCAACCGGAAATGGCCTACACGCTGTTAAGTGTCCTGCAGCATAGGGAGCTGTGCTAGCTTCATGAAGAAACTTTCTAAAAGTCTATAAGAAGCTGAAGCCGGGGCACTGGGGGCCAGGGGGCACAAACCAAGGAGGAATGGGTGTGACTCTTCTGTTTTGGTTTGATTGGATCCAGTCAGATCTCTGTCATTTAACTAGAGCATTTAGGTGACTTATGTTTAGTTTAATCATTGATCATCTCTGGGCTTAAATCTACCACTTTACTACTTCCCTTGTTTATTCTATCTGTTCCTTTGGCTTTCCTTCATCTTTTCCTGGAACGACTCTGTGTTTTATTTTGTTTTTATTATTCCATCTCCCTGCGCCTATAAGCCTGAGACACAGCAATAAGGAAGGAAGCTAAGAAACAAACATGACAGAGGGACAGAGAGAAGGTGAGCAAGGAAAAGACAGACAAGAGGGCCACTTGGGTGGCTCAGTGACTGATCGTCTGCCTTCGGCTCAAGGTGTGATGCCGGGGTCCTGGGATCAAGCCCCGCATCCCCACAGGGAGCCTGCTTCTCCCTCTGCCTATGTCTCTGCCTCTCTGTGTATCTCTCATGAATAAACAGATAAAATCTTAAAAAAAAATAGGGATGCCTGGATGGCTCAGCGGTTGAATGTCTGCCTTTGGTTCAGGTCCTGATCCCAGGATCCGGGATCAAGTCCCACAGGGGCTCCTTGCAAGGAGCCTGCTTTTCCCTCTGCCTATGTCTCTGACTCTATCTCTTTCTGTGTCTCTCATGAACAAATAAAATCTTTAAAAATATATATAGAAAAGATAGATAAGACCAGGAAGCAGCAGCTCTGATGAGGGAGCTCCACAGTGAGGAAAGCCAAACCCTCCTTGCTTGGCCTCTGTCTCAGGGGCTAGAGTCTGATAGCTGAACACCCACCTCTCTCCACCATGGAGGCTGGGGAGGCCCCCGGGGAACTATGGAAGGCCAATGACTGGAGGACAGGTGGGATGCACTGTGGGATGAACCTTGCCCCCAAAAGAGGCCTGGCTCATAGAGGGAACCTCTAAGCCCTTGGAATGTCCAGCTAAGAGGGTGTCTCTGTTCATGTAGGCCCTTGGACTACACTAACAACATGACTCACAGTGAGGCCTTGGGCCACACGGGTTCAGCCTGACCTCTGCAGGGCATGGAGTAACGACGGTCAGTCCCACAGATGCTCCATGCCTACGTGAATGGCTCCAGTAAAAGCCCAGGACCTGAGGCTCGTGTGAGCTTCCCTTGTGGGAAACCCTCTGTGGGTGTTGTCACACATCAATGCCAGTAGCAATAAGCATGGTCTGTGTGATTCCACTGTGAGAGACGAAGCAGAAACGCTATGCCTTTGCCCATGGCTGATTTTAATCCCTATCCTTTAACTGTATGAAGTCATAATCGTGAGTCTGATGACTTTCCGGAGTTCCTTCAGTCCTTCTAGTGGATCACTGGATGAGAGGGTGGTCTTGGGAGAAGCCCCTGAACTGAAGGTGGGTGGGTGTGTGGATAGACCTCTCCCACCAAAAGTCCAGCCACTGGCAGTTCTTCCAAGTCCATCCAGAGCCACATGAGGACTGACATAGTGCCCAGATACAAAGGGAGCTTCCCATGGCTGCAAGTAACCAAGTGTGGAATGTGCCAAGACCCAAATCCCAGGGGCAGAGGTGGACAAGAAGACCTTTCTAAGGCTCTCTTAGGCCACCATCCCAGCTTGGTAGAGCCACAGACTCAGATCCTCTGTTAAAACCATGGATCTGTTTTTCTGTCCAAGCAGCAGAGCTGCCTCTGGTAAACAGGCCTAGGACACTGCTGTGCAGCAAGGAGGGAGGCAGTAGGCTTTTCTGCCTGCAGTCCCTCTCAGAGCAGAGCGCTGACCAAGCACCCTCCAAGCATCTTCCCACCTTGAGCGGGGAGGATGCACCCCTGCACCAGCTCCCTCAGTGATGGACCACACACGGTGCATCAAATGTCAGAGCCTGGCTATGCTATTGGTGGGCCTCTGGCACTGCCCTAGCCCCCATGAGTGGAGACACGGCCCTGTACTCCCATTAGACTAGAGGCCTAATGTAGCCCCATCTTCACAGGGACCAGGGGAGGAGGTGGGTGGGTCTGTCAGACTGACTAGGACAGATGGAATGAATGAGCAACGAACAAAACCTCTGCTCACCCCACCACTCCCCGTCCCTCCCCTGCTTCATCTGTCTGCAGAGCCCTTGGCACCAAGTGCCTTCTATATGCATTTACTGCTGTCACCATCTGTGTGCCCATGAGGCTGTGTACTGCAGGAGGGCAGGAACCCTTATCCGTTTTGCTACCTGCTGGACCCACAGAGGACGTTCAGCAAGTTGGGGAAACGGGACCTCTGCCACACAGCCACCTGCTTCTCCTAGGGAGGGGTAGTCTGCCCACCCCTTGCCTGATGCAGAAACTGAGCACTCACCTGGGAGATCTCCAGACATGGCAGCTTGCCCACCTGGGCACCAGTGAAGCCATATACAGAGTTGGCACTCACTTTTAGGGCCAGCTGCCGCCCATCTAAGACCTGCCGACGCAGGGGGTCTGTCTCCTTGGCCAGTTCGGCCTTGGCCCTGGAAGGACAGGAAGCAAACATCATTGATGCAGTGTCCCAGATCTCAGGGAAAGATGAGAGGCCTGGGGACTGGTCAGGGTGCCTTTCTAGAAATGGGTGCCATGTACAGTTGTCCAGATTGTGCACTGCACAGAGGCGCCCAGCAAAGAGGGCAAATGGGAGCTGTCTGGAGGGCCATTTTGTTCTAATTCACACAAAGCTGCAGTTAAGTGTGGCGTGGCAATCCTGGGGTGACCCACAAGGGACAGGGATTGACAAGGTGCCTCAGCAAGTTTGAGCAGGGGTGGGTGGGATGCTCAAGAACCCACCTCTTCCGGGCGCTGAGCAGGTTCTCCAGGATCTGGGGCAGCAGCCCTTTCCGCACTGACGTCTTCACAAACTCATCCCCTGTGGGCGTCTTGATGAACTGATCCTTGGTCAGGCTGGGTCGGAGAATGCAGAGGTAGGAGTGGAGAGGGCATGAACCTGGCCTCCCCATCTCTTCCTCCTCCAGACCCCTCAGGCTCTCCCCACCTCTCAAGTCTCCCCTCTATGCCCCTCCCCACAATTTCTGGGCCCCCAGCCCTGCCCTGCCTTGAAAATGGCCCCTGGGGTACACGGGATGAAGAAAGTGCCATACCCTAGTTTCTGGGCAGCCCCCGGCCGCAGGAGTGTGGTATAGCACAGGTTATGGGCCATCATGATGGATGGGTACAGAGAGGAGAAGTCCAGGGTGGCGATGGGGACATCATAGTACCTGGGAGGGCGGTGGGGGGAGTCAGGGCCAGGAACCCCGAGCCCCCCACCCCACCCCAGCCATGAGGCCTCACCCTTTGAGGGGCTCGATGACTGTGGCCCCTGTGTAGTCCTCGCCACCCTCTGTCTTCACCACAGGCATCAGTAGTCCCTCGCGCATGGCCTGGGACGGGAGAAGTCGGGAAATGGAGGCAGGCATGGGCAGGACAGACCCGGAGAGGAAGGAGGAGGAGCAGGGAAGAGCATCGGATTGTCATGGCAAGTGACCAGAGGCCACGAGTGGAGGGTTTGCTGAGGCGCATTATGACTGGGCCCACCCACAGCTCTGCCCGCTGACCTGTCGCAGCAGCTGGGACACGACCTTGACCTGCTGGCCGCGGCTGAGCAGGTAGCCGAGGGGCACTCCAGTGACACGTGCCATCTCCATGGCATTCACCAGCACCATGAGCCGCTCCAGCAGCCGCAGGGGCAGGAAGGCATCCTTGAGGCAATACACAGCTAGCCGGCGGCGCGTCTGGTCATTTCCGTTCTGGGGACAGGCACCGGTGGCATCAGGGGACGTGGGGGTGGCTGCGGGAACTCAGGGTCAGGGAGAGGGCAAGGGCTGGGGCACGGAGTGGGCAGGGGGATGGGTTAGGGAGTCCGAAGGGGTCAGAGGGAGGAGGGAACAGTCTGAAGGGTGAGCACGGACCAGAGGTGGGGGCAGGAGAGTAGAATAAAGGTTGCAGTGCCAGAGATCACAGGAGCAGGCAGGAATGTGGAGTCACATCTGCAGGGGGAGGTCACAAGTCAAAAGCAAGAGGTCAAGGTGAAAGTCAGGAGAAGGGTTGGTTGGCTGAGGTCAGAGGAGGAGACAAAAGAGTAAGATTGGAGGTCAGGGGCAGGAGGTGGAGGTGGAGGTGAAAGGGCAGGGCAGGGCAGGCAGCAGGAGGGGTTGGAGGGCCCAGGCTCGTGGCCAGGCACCTGCAGGTCAGTGATGATGCTGTGCTGCACATCCTCTTTCTGCTCGCCCAGGAAGTGGAAGCTCACGGCGTTGAGCGTGTAGGAGCGGAGCTTGTACTCACGCAGCAGCACCTGAGGCAGGAGGTGCAGGGTAGGTCCGGGACACAGGCAGCAGCCCTGGGGGTGGGGGCACCAGCCCGGTCCTGTCCACGTACCTGCAGCATGTCCATCTGTACGCGGCCCACCATGCTGACCACCTTGCTGTCCCGCCGGCCGGTCTGCTTGGACTGGAAGGATGAGTCCCGGATGTTGGAGCGGAGGCCAGACACGCGGCCCAGGAAGGGGAACGTGTGCACCTGAGGATGAAGCACATGGACAGGGCCAAGCTGCAGTGGGGAGTGGCCGGGCCAGATTTGGGATGCCTGGGGCCGAGCCACAGGAATGGAGAGCCAGCAAGTCATGACACCCATGATGCCACTCTCTTCCTGCTGGGAGCCCAGGGCTAGGTGGCCAGAAGCAGGGCAGTTCTTTTTTTTTTTTTTAAGATTTTATTTATTTGACCCCAGAAGCAGAGGCAGAGGGAGAAGGAAGCTCCCCACTAAGCAGGGAGCCTCACTCAGGACTGGATTGCAGGACCCCAGGATCATGACCTGAGCCAAAGGCAGACACTTCACCAACTGAGCCACCCAGGCACAGGGGCAGTTCTGATGCAGAAAAACCCTCTGGGGCCGGGTAGGCATGGACCAGAAGTGAAAGATAGGAGGACAGGATGGGGAGAATCAGAGGAATCAGAGGCCTGATGACTATGGGACTAAGGGGGGCAAGAATGGTGCCCAGTGGCTGGGAAGCTGCACTCAGATGGGCAGCAGATTAGAGGACTTAGTGGTGAGGCAGTGTGTGCATGGGGAGGCGGTGTCCAGGGGGCCGCTAGATGGGAGCACAGTAAGGGCACACAGAGAGCTAGGTCTGAGATCAAGACACAAAGTGGCATGGGAGGGGTGAGGCGGGAGGGCCATGAAGGAGAGAAGAGAGGCCTGAGCTGGCGGAGCAGCAGGGCAGGGGACAGAGGGAGAGGAGGCTGCCCTGTGCACAAATGCCAGATCAATAGGGATGGACTTCTTCCTGGAGCTGTTGGGGGCTGTAAACATGATTTTTTTTTTTTTAATAGCATTTAAATTTTTAGTGGGCTTCATGACTAACATGGGGCTTGAACCCACCACCCTGAGATCAAGAGTCACTTGTTCTACTGACTGAGCCAGCCAGCATGACTGCCCCAAGCATGACTTTTATTTTTTTAATTTTTCGTTACAAAACCAACCAAACATAAGGAAAAGGAAGAAAGGATACAATATAATCTATAACCCCATTGTGAGTTGAATTGTGTTGTCCTGCACAGCCCCCAAGATGTTGAAGTCCTAACCTGCCACACCTCAGAACATAACCTCATTTGGAAATAAGGTCTTTACAGGTGACCAAGTTAAGACGAGGTCACCAGGGTGGGTGTTGATCCCATAGGACTGTGTCCTTAGGAAAAGGGGAGATTTGGGCAGAGACATGCATAGAAGGAAGACAGGCTGAAGAATTAGGGAGACCACTTTCTACACCCCAGGAACGCCTGAGACCACCAGAAGCTAGGAGAGGCCTCAGGAAGAACCAGCCCTGTGAGGCTTTGATCTCGGGCTTGAGACAACCCAAGTCTGCAGCCCTGGGTTCCAGCAGTCCTAGCAAACTAGCACACCCCAAGCACCAAGGTTTTGCCACACGCTTCGAGGAACCCCCCTTCCTTTTCCTTATTTTTTACTGATGTATTTTCAAGTCTAGAAGACAAGACACTCTACCCTGGTACGCTTCATCTGCCCCTCAAACACACAATCCTTTCCTTACTAAACCACAAATGCCCTCCTTGCTTCTGCCAAAGCCATGATAACCTTCTGGACTTGGAGCAGGGGAGGGGCAGGGCCAGAGCTGGGTTTTCAGTGACGTATCCGGAGCTACTGGGGGCAGTAGGCTGCCCATACAGAGCAAGATGGACCACCCAAGGGAGAGAGCCACAAGGGAGGAGGCAGCAAGAAGGAGCAGGGTGGCCACCCACTTCTTGAGCTCCCAGTGGGGCTTCTGAAAGCAAGCATCCCCCGGCTGCCTGCCCTACCTTGAGAGTTTGGGCCCGGGAGATGAGGTATGGGAGGTCAAAGTTCTGGATGTTGTAGCCAGTGATCACGTCAGGGTCCATGGTACGAATAAAGGTTGACCATGCCTGGGGATGGGAGCAATTGGGTCACCCTGGTTGTCATCCTGATCGTCCCCCTGGCATGGATCTTCCCCACTCCTGGAACATTCCAGAAACCCCCAAAAGCAACAACCCCAGAGCCCTCCTCCCCACTGTAGAAAGATTGGGCAGGTGCCTCTGAAAGTTACACAGAACCCAGAGGGGAAATGTTCACCCCTCACAGCAAAGGGATCTGAACCCAAAAACTCAGCATCTCAACATCCAGAGAAAATGGCTTGAACCTGGGATGTGGAGACGGGGACTGGGGGTGGGGGGTGTTCTGAGGGAATGAGGGCACATGGAACAATAGCCACCTGGAGCAGCTCCTCCTCCCGCTCGTAGCTCTGCACTTTGGCGCCCAGGATTGGGGCGCAGGGCCGTAGGGTGAGTGCCAGGCGCAGGAAGGGCTCCGGCTCACCCCAGCGGAGGCCCAGTGAGCAGATCTGGATCACGGGGTCCCGCTCGGGCTCAGGGAAGATGCCTGCACAGGGAAGAAAGGGGATGCAGGGGACCGGACTCCTCTTTTTCCTTCATGACACATCAGGGTGGCTGCACCTCCAAATCTCCCCAGCCTGTCTACTCCTCTCTATCCCCACTGCCTGCAGACCCTGCAAAACCTACCCTGGTTCCCCTCTGCCTTCATCTTCTGGCCCTCTCCCTTTCCCTCACAGACTGGGATGGTTCTGCCCCAAGGCCTTTGCACTTGCTATTCTCTGGAGGGCCACTGTGGTAGTAGGGAGGCTGCTCATCCTTCTTTACAAATCTTACCCCATCACCCCTGAGGCCCTTCCTGCCCACTTATCTGAGCTGCCCTGTCACTGTCCACCACCATCCTCCTTCCACTGAGAATCTTACAATAACCTGTCCATTTTCGCGTCTACTCCCTCCTTCCCGAGTGGGCTCAAGAAATATGGGAGCTCCGGGGGCAAGACTGGCATGTCACTAACATCTACAGGGAGAGCAGGAGGAGCTCCAGGCCCAGGAGACAGACCTTTGCGGCCAGCACACTCAATGTCAAAGCTGAGCACACGCAGGGGTGCGATTCGCTGCCACTGCCCTTCTGGCGGGTGACTGACCACATCAGACCACAGCACATCTGCCTCCAGCTGACACAGTGTGGCCTACAGGGATGGGGCATGTCAGTAGCTGCAGGGTCCCTGCTCTGTGACCCCACCCCCACAGAGCCCCGCACCTTCCCCTGAGGCCTCAGGATGTATTTCTCTGCTGGGAGTTCCAACCAATTGCAGCCTACGATGTCTGTGTCCACCATGAACCTGCAAGGGGGAAGGATCAGTGGGTGGAAGCTGGCTGGGGATGGAAGCGGGGGGTGCAGGTTGCAGAAGTGAGGTGGGGGTTGTACCGGATTTCAAAGTCCACGTTGGCCTCATAGGGTGCGAAGCTGGGGGTGCCCAGGCCTGCCACACGGATGCCCTGCTCCAGGAGGCGGCGGGCGGGGGCCACGAGGCGCGGTAGTGCCAGGGTGATGCGCAGGAATGGGGAGGGGCCATGGCCATGGTACCCGAACATGCCTGCAGACAGATGAGGCTGGCACCAGACCGGAGGGAGCCTCCCCCACTTAGCCCCCCCAGGCAGCACTCACTCTCCCGGGAGCACAGCTCCACAGACAGCACTGCCGGCCCCGTGAGCTCCTTCCCTCCTCGCTGGTCCCTGCTGATGGCTGCATTCAGCTCCCGCTGCAGGTCACCCAGGTGCTCGGACCCAAAACCTGAGGGCAGGGAGGCTGGTCAGAAGCACAGGGAGCCTCTGGTGGGGCTGAGAGGGTCTTGTGGGTTGGGGCCACTCACCAGAGGGCGCCGGGGTATAGAAGTAGGGTGCAAAGCCATGGATGTGGCAGCAGACGGACACGCCCTCATCTGTGACTCCAAAAGCTCGCAGGATAGGCACGGAGTCGAGGGATGGCGTGGGTGCTCCGGGCAGGGGCTGTGCTGGGCCTGCAGGTATCACAGGACGAGGCAGGAGCTACCCCCTCAGATTCCTCAAAGGCTTGCCTCCCCAGGCTTTGAGGCAGGCCTCAAAGGCTTGCCTCCCTCTGCTGAGAACACAGCCCCTGGTAGGGGCAGCTTGGGGTGCTTCTGCCTGCACCAGGCTAATATACACTGTTCGCTCCACCTTTACCACCTTCCCGCTGGTCCCTCTACAGTCCATTTGCCACTGTACAGCTAGAGGGAGCCCCCTGCCTTTTGGGGGGGGCAAAAATTTTTCTTTTAAATAAAAGACTTTGTGCGTGCAGTGTTATGAGTTTTAACCACATACAGATTCACATAACCACCACCAAAATCGGGGTACCAGCTGGTTCCGTCACTCCAAACAGCTCCAGCAGGAGGTACTTTTGTAACCACAACCCCTCCCACCACAACCAAGGGCACCAGTGGTCTGTCCGCTCTCCATTGTTCTACTTTCGTCTTTTTGAGATTGTTCATATAAATGGAACCTGGTTCTTGTCACTCTAGGGGTGGAACTGCCTGGTACTATGAAAAGGGTAGAGTAATTCTTGTATCTCAAGAAACGGGGCGGGGGGGGGGGGGGCGGGGCTCTAAACTCTAAGAAACTTCCAGGCTGTTTCCCAGAGGGACTGTAACACAGAGCATTCCCACCAGGTGTTCGTGAGCAAGCATTCCAATTGCTCTGTGTCTTCCTCAGCACTTGGTCTTGGGGTGATTGTGTGTGTGTGTGTGTGTGTGTGTGTGTGTGTGGTCTCTCTGTGGCTGTTATCTGCACCTCCCCGACAGACAGCCAGTGACACTGAGCATCATCTCCAGTGCTTATCTGCCACTCTGTATCCTCGAGTGAACTGTCTGTTCAAGTGTTTTGCCCATTCGCAGACTGGATCCTTTTCTTACTGCTGACATCTCAATGTTCTTTACTTATTCGCAGTACTGTTTTTTTTGTCAGATACGTGGAAGATTGTCAATGTTTCCTCCTGGCCTGGAGCTTGCTTGTCTCTTTGCTCTCTTACAGGGGAGGCTTCTAACCTGCGAGGTGGCATGGGTCTCTCCAGGGCCAAAGGCTTTCCAGCCCACTCAGAATGGAGGCCCCAAGTCCTTGCCTTGGCAGACAGGACCTCAGATGCCCTCCTGCCCCTGCCCCCCTGTCTCGATGTTCCTTAAATATTCCAGACCTGCTCCCTCCTCGGGACCCTCTGCTGGAATCTCTCCTCCAGACAGCCCCATCCCACCCCATTCCTTGACGCCTCCTCAAGAAGCCTCCTCAGACCCCCAAGATGCACAGTCTGGCTCCTCCACCCTACCTCATGTCTTTTTACAACTCACATGGCTATGTGAGTAGCCACTTCCTTTTTTATTCTGCCTATCCTTCTAGAAGGTGAGCCTCCAAGAGCAGGGACCTGGTCTGACCGGAACAGGGCCTGGCTCAGTGCAGATGCTGTTCCTGGATGGATGGGTGTCAAACCACACCTGTCTCCCCCCAGCAAGGAGCCTCAGTTGGAAGACAACTCCCCACCTCCATGAAGCCCTGCTGGCCACCTGCATACCCCCTTCCCTTCTTGCTGCCCACTGTCACCCACAGCCCTGGCCACCTACATGGGTACTGTCTGAGTCCATCTCCTCCCTCAAAGCCTGGGACCCCTCCTCCCACCCACCAGGCCTCTGTCCACAAAGCTCACCCACATAATGATCGATCTCCAACTGCTGGAAGATGAGGGGCTCCTTCTGGGGATCCAGGGGGGGCGGGGTGGGCCGAAGCCAGCGGGCATCTATGGCCGTTGGGGAGAACTGCCCTGGGCAGGTGGGAGAGAGAAGCAGGCTACATGGAGTCGTGGTCCTCCCTTGGAAATATGTAATGCCCCCCCTCCCTGCCCCTGACCTCTCAGGTGGCATCTGATATGTGAAAGGAAAGTCAGGTGGGCATGGTGCTCTGGCTCAGGCAGGTAACTCAGGAGAGATTATGGGATCAAGAGTCAGGGTCCAAATTGGAGCTGCAGGCAACAAAGGTGGCATACTGGCAAGAAGTCAAAAGTCAGTACATTGTGGGGCTCAAAGTGGGCCAGAAGTCAGGTGAGCTCTGTGGCTGACTCGGTTCATAGGCAGGACGAGTATGGGGGTGCAGGGGGGTTCTTCCCACTCTAGGTCTCACCATCTGGGGCTCCCTCCAGGGGCGGCTGCAGCAACTCCTCCTCCTGTTCTTGCAGCCTGTGCTCTGCCTCCATCTCCTCCATCAGCGCCAGCTCCTCCTCAAACTGGGATGGCTGAAATGGCTCATCCTCATCCCAGAGGCCCCCACGGGCCCGCTTCGGGGGCACCCCAGGCCCTGGGCCTGGTCGTCGCTTCCCATCCATCCTGCTGGACAAGTCAGGGCTGGGGGTAGGTTTCTGTCTTCTTCCTGGCCCCACATACACCCACCATGACCATGAGCCTTTTCATTCTCCAGAATGCCTCAGGAGTAACACGACTCCACCCGCAGGCTCACGGGGTGCTGGCACATTCCACATGTAGTTAATATAATTACAACCCACTCTCCATCTCAGTTTAATCCTTTCTTCACATGTTCAAACCTTCTACATCCTTTTACCTGTCTGCCTGCCCCCTGCCACCTGTCTGCATGCCCTCCACCCACCCAGAGACCTGGCCCTTAGCACATCCCTTTCTTTCCCATAAACCTCTGTTTCTGATGTCATCACCCGCATGTCTCCCCACCTGCCCAGGCCTTTGTTCCACAAACAGCTGGGAGGCACCCTTCAGGCCCGTCACACTGTATCGGGTGCCAGGCAGTGGTCTGACAAATCTGATCTGGTCCCTTCCCAGCTCAAAACACCTCAGAGACTTCCCATCCGCCTTCAAAACAAAACAAAAACAGAAGCCCCTTTCTATTTTGAAATAATCTCAAATTTGCAGAACTGTATACCCTTTACCCAGATTCCCCAAGTATCAACTTGCTGCCACATTTGCTTTATCAGCCCCTATATGTGATATGCACACATCATCACTTATTTATTTCCCCAGTCATTTGAGTTAGTTGCCTGTCAGTTAGATACCATGGCCCTTGATCCCTGCATACTTTAGCACATATTGTTGAAGGACAAAGACATTCTTTCTCTTTCCCCTTCTTTTAAGTAGGCTCCACACCCAACACAGGGCTTGAACTCACAATCCTGAGATCAAGAGTCACTGCTCTACCAATGGAGCCAGCCAGGAGCCCCAAGGACATGTTCTCTCTCTTTTAAAATACTTTGAGAGAAAGAGAGAGAGAGAGGGAGAGTGCACAAGCAGGGAGGAGAGGGAGAAGCAGACTCTGTGCTGAGCAGGGAGCCCAAAGTGAGGCTTGATTTCAGGAATCCAGGAACACAACCTGAGCCAAAGGCAGATGCTTAACCAACTGAGCCACCCAGGCGCCCCCCCCAGCCCCACCGGGGCCAAGGTCATTCTCTTAAGCAAGCATGGGATGATGATCAAATCCAGGACTTTTAACAACTCAATAATAACATAAAGTGTCCATTTCCTGATTACTCTGTCCCCCCAAATCTCCCTTATAGTATTTCCCTCCAAACCAGGATCCAATATAGCAAGCACAACAAAAAAAAAAGCAAATGTATACATTTTTTTTGTTCTTTTCTTTCATAAAATTGGTTTTTTAACAGTTTATTTATGGGGCACCTGGGTGGCTCAGTGGTTGAGCATCTGCTTTTGGCTCAGGGTGTGATCCTGGAGTCCTGGGATGGAGTCCCCCATCAGGCTCCCTACAGGGAGCCTGCTTCTCCCTCTGCCTATGTCTCTGCCTCTCTGTGTCTCTCATGAATAAATAAACAAAATCTTAAAAAAAAAAGAAAGTAAAAAAAAAAAGTTTATTTATTTAAGTAAGCTCTATGCCCCAACGTGGGGCTTGAACTCACGACCCTGAGATCAAGAGTTGCACACTCTTCTGACTAAGCCAGCCATGCGCCCCTGTTTATGTTTTCTTAATTGCAACACATAAGAAATTATTTTACGGTAGGTTTTGATAAGATATATTGATATGAAAGTATATATCCGCCCTTTCACGAAGATGGTGCCGAAGGCCTCCCAAAGCCGAAGCCAAAGCAAAGGCTTTGAAAGCTAAGAAAGCGGTGCTGAAAGGTGTGCACAGTCACAAAAAAAAGAAGATCCACACATCACCTACATTCTGACGACCCAAGACCCTGCGTCTCCAAAGGCAGCCCAAATATCCTCGAAAGAGCGCCCCCAGGAGAAACAAGCTTGATCACTATGCCATCATCAAGTTCCCCTTAACTACTGAGTCAGCCATGAAGAAAATAGAAGACAACATCACACTTGTGTTCATTGTGGATGTCAAGGCCAATAAGCACCAGATCAAACAGGCTGTGAAGAAGCTCTATGACATTGATGTGGCCAAGGTCAACACCTTGATCAGGCCTGATGGAGAGAAGAAAGCATATGTTCGACTGGCTCCTGACTATGATGCTTTGGATGTTGCCAACAAAATTGGGATCATCTAAACGGAGTCCAGCCGGCTATAAATCTCAACATAAATTTTTTCACCATTAAAAAAAAAAAAGAAAGTATATATCTTCTAGTAGGTTTGACAAAAGACTATATTCAAGTGAAGCCCGTTGAGATTAGTAACTTCACCATGAATAAATAAGAGAATATTCTAAGAAAATACACACTCAGTTATTTGAGGGTAAATAGCCATGATGTATGAAAGCTATTCTGAAAAAAAAAAAAAAAGTTTTTAGGGCGCATATGTGCAGAGAGGGGGAAAATGAAGCTTGTGTACATGCAAATCATAAAACAAAGAGGGGAAATGTTAAAACATGTGAAGCTAGGTAAAGGGTATACAAGTGTTCTTTGCATTATTCTTACTCTTTGGATCTTCGTATAAGTTTAAAATTATTATTATTACTTTTTTAGAGATTTTATTTATTCATGAGAGACAGAGAGGCCAAACATATGCAGAGGGAGCCTGATGTGGGACTTGATCCTAGAATCCGGGATTATGCCCTGAGCCAAAGGCAGATGGTCAACCGCTGAGCCACCCAGGCATTCCAAGTTTAAAATTATTTTAAAAAAGAGAAAGAAGTTTTTTAAAAGTACATGACTCCCAGCATCCAGGCCTACAGAGAGATTACAGGAACCTAGGGCAGACCCCAGACCCAGCTGGGGAGGGCAGGGAGGGGACAGGTCAGCTGCCCTGGGTTCCAGTGAACTTCTGATCCCATAACTCCCCTTACACCACCCTAGATCCAGTCTCCCCTTCTTCCTTTTAGGGACCGACCCCTTGCCTCGGAGCCGACATAGGAAGCCCAGCCCAAGACTACATTTCCCAGGGTGCACTGCTAGGGACGATCACGTTACTGAGTTCTCTTGTAAAAAGAATGCGAGGTGTGCAACTTCTGGGAGAGCCTTCAAAGGAAGCTTGCCTCTATAGCCTCTTCCCTCTTCTCGATGGCTGGGGCATGGATATAGTGGTGATGAACCAAACTTGACCACAGGGACACGGACAACATTACAGGGAATGCAGGGCTACAAGACAGAAGGGACCCAGGTCCCTTGACAACCTCCTGAGGGCAGAGTTTCTACTTTAGGGAAGTTACGCAGAGAAATATACTTATGTCTTGCCTGAGCCACCACGCCGTAGGGTTACACCAGCTGAGCCTAGGGCTGACCGGGGATGTGTTGTTGCAAATGTCTGGTTTGGTACACAATGGAATACTTCTCCACATTAGACCACAGGTAGCTACCGAGAGACACACAGGATGGACAAATCTCAAAAACATGCCATGCAGAAGCAGCCAGACACCCATGTATGCACTGGAGAGATGGGAAAGTGACTGGTCAGGGGTATAGGTTTTCCTTTTGGGGGGATAAAAATGTTCTGGAAGTAGACAGAGGTGGTGGATGTGCCACACTATAAACATACTCAATGCCACTGAACTGTACACTTCAAAATGGTTAACCTCAGGGATCCCTGGGTGGCGCAACGGTTTAGCGCCTGCCTTTGGCCCAGGGCGCGATCCTGGAGACCCGGGATCGAATCCCACGTTGGGCTCCCAGTGCATGGAGCCTGCTTCTCCCTCTGCCTGTGTCTCTGCCTCTCTCTCTCTGTGTGACTATCATAAATAAATTTTAAAAAAATTAAAAAAACAAAACAAAACAAAACAAAATGGTTAACCTCAGGGGCACCTGGGGGGTTCAGTTGGTGGAGTGTCTGCTTTGGGCTAAGGTCCTGATCTCGGGGTCCTGGGATCAAGCCCAATGTTGGGCTCCCTGCTCAGCAGGGAGTCTGCTTCTCCCTCTCCCTCTCAAATAAAATCTTAAATAAATAAATAAATAAATAAATTTTAAAAATGGTTAATTTCACCTCAATTTACAGTAAGAGTACATACTGTGTGGTGCCATTTATACAAAGTTTTTGAATAGGCTAATCTGTGGTGCTAGCAATCAGGCCAGCAGCTGCTTATGGGAAGGGAGGGATTGAGAAGGGGAATGAGGAATTCTCTAGGGTGCCTTACCTACAGCTGCCCATTTGAGAACCTGTGCATTTCACTGTTTGTAAATTCTACCTCAATTAAAACATGAGAGCTGGAAGGCCACAATCCTGCATCTAGGGGTTTATAATAGAGGTATACTATCACAGAAAAAAATCTGCATTTATGAGGTTGTTTCCGGCAGCATTGTTTGCCATCACAAAAGACTGGAAACCACCTAAATGTCCTCATCCACCCTGGGGGAACTGTTTAAATAAATTACATCAACTCTGGTCCATGGAATATTATGCAGCTGTATAAAGGAATGAGGAAGCTCTCTACGTACTGATGTGCAGGGCTCTCAAAAGACCCATTGTTAGAGAACACGAGATGCAGAATGGTGTACTTAGACAGTTATCTTTTTTGTATTATAAAAAAAAGTCTAAAAAAAGTTTCTCCTGATTCTTTGCATTAGGAAATAATCAAACCAAAGTAAGAACTGGACTGCAAAACTACCTGTCTGGAATCTTAATGTCATATGTCAATGTCATAAAGGGGGTGGGTGACAAGGGGGCAGGAAACTTTTATTTATTCTTTAAGATTTTATTTATTGGGACACCTGGGTGGCTCAGTGGTTGGGTGTCTGCCTTCGGCTCAGGGCGTGATCCTGTGGTCCCGGGATGGAGTCCCACATCAGGCTCCCTTTATGGAGCCTGCTTCTCCCTCTGACTATGTCTCTGCCTCTCTCTCTCATGAATAAATAAATAAAATCCTTAAAAAAAAAATTTATTTATTTATTTGAGGGGGAGGGCAGAGGGAGAGGAAGGAGCAGACTCCCCACTGAGCAGGGAACCTGACCTGAGGCTCCATCCCAGGACCCTGGGATCATGACATGAGCTGAAGGCAGATGCTTCAGTGAATGCATATAAATTGAAGAAGAGACTGCATATCTTGACAACTAAGTATAAGGTGGGACCCCAGATCAGACCTTGGATTAAAAAATCAAAAGCAGGGGCACCTGGGTGGCTCAGTGGTTGAGCATCTACCTTCGGCTCAGGTTATAGTCCTGGGGTCCTGGGATCGAGTCCCATGTCAGGCCCCCTACAGGCATCTTTCTTCTCCCTCTGCCTATGTCTCTGCCTCTGTCTCTCATAAATAAGTAAATAAAATCTTTAGGGATGCCTGGGTGGCTCAGCAGTTGAGCATCTGCCTTCAGCCCAGGGCATAATACTGGGGTTCCAGGATCGAGTCCCCCATGGGGCTCCCTGCAAGGAGCCTGTTTCTCCTTCTGCCTATATCTCTGCCTTCTCTGTGTCTCTCATGAATAACTAAATAAAATCTTTAAATAAATAAATAAATAAATAAATAAAATCCAAAAAAAAAAAAAAATCAAAAGCCACCATGTACGATGTCACCGGGACAACTGGACAAATTGAATAAAGATCATGTATGAGAGACGCCTGGGTGGCTCAGCGGTTGAATGTCTGTCTGCCTTTGGCTCAGGTCATGATCCCGGGATCCCAGATCAAGTCCTGTATCGGACTCCCTGCAGGGAGCCTGCTTCTCCCTCTGCCTGTGTCTCTGCCTCTCTCTGTGTGTCTCTCACGAATAAATAAATAAAATCTTAAAAAAAAAATAAATTAAAAAAGATCATGTATGAAATAATGGTGTTGCCTCAGGGTAAATGGCCTGATTGTGATAATTATGCCAGTTATGTAGGATGTCATTGGTCAGCTAGAGTTCTGAGAGTTAAGTGTCATGATGACTACAACCTGTAAATAGTTCTGCCAAAAAAGAAAAAGTATTTATGTGTGTCTAGATAAAGCAAATGATACAGCGTGTTAGCTGGTGAATCCAGGCAAAGGGGACGTGGGTGTTTGTTGTATTTGTCTTGCAAGTTCTCTGCAAACCTGAAATTTTTCAAAATAAAAGTTGGAGAGGCACCTGGCTGGCTCAGTCAGTGGTGTGTGTAGCTCTTGATCTTGGGGTTGTGAGTTTGAGCCCCATGTTGTTGGGTATAGAGATTACTTACAAAACAAAAAAGTTGAGGGCGCTTGGATGGCTCAGTTAAGCATCTGCCTTCAGCTCAGGATGTGGTCCTAGGGTCCTGGGATTGAGTCCACATCAGGATCCCTGCTCCACCGGGAGTCTGCTTCTCCCCCTGCCACTCCCCCTGCTCATACTTTTGTGCTCTCTCTGAAATAAATAAAATCTTAAAAAGTTGGAAGAAAACACATAAAATAAAAAATAACATTTTTACAAGGTATATGGGAGAGTATGTAAAGCATGTTTGTGCTTTGATGTTATTAAGTAGGGTCCACGCCTAGCATGGAGCCCAACGCGGGGCCTCAACTCATGACCCTGAAATTAAGACCTGAGCTGAGATCACGAGATGGACACTTAACCAAACGAGCCACCCAGGTGCCCCAAAGCATGTTTGTTTTCTTTTCTTTATTTTTTTTAAGATTTTATTTACTTATTCATGAGAGATACAGAGAGAAGTAGAGAGAGAGGCAGAGAGAGGAGAAGCAGGCTCCATGCAAGGAGCCTGATGTGGGACTCGATCCTGGGACTCCAGGGTCACGCCCCGAGCCAAAGGCAGACGCCCAACCGCTGAGCCACCCAGGCATCCCACATGTTTGTTTTCAATGCATAATTCTGGAGAGATAGGTAATAAACTGGTAACCCTGGCTTCCCGGGGGTGGGGGAACGGGACAGTATGGGACAGTTTTATTGATATAATTCATACACCATATGACTCATGAGATCAAGTGTACAGTTTGATAATTTTTAGTGAATTCAGAGCTGTGTGACCATCACCACAATCTTAGAACCTTTTCATCACCCCAAAACAAAACCCCACACTCCTTGGCCATCACTCTCACCCCAGCCTCTCGGCCCATTCCCACCCCAACTTCTCCCAGCCCAAAGCCATCACTAATCTACTTTGTCTCTGTGGATTTGCCCATTCTGGGCATTTCCTATAAATGGAACCTTAGAATATGTGTCCTTTGTTGTCTGGCTTGTTTCACTTGGGATCGTTTTCAAGGTCTACCCATGATGCAGCAGGGGTCAGTGCTTCCTTCCTTTTCATGCCTGAACACTCCCTCGCCATGTGGCTGTAGAACACTGTGTTTATCCATCTGTCTGTCAGTGAACTGATATCAGGCTGTTTGCACCTCTTGCCTGTGACGAGTGGTGCTGCTCTGACAGAGGACACGCAAGTTTCGAGTTTCCTATAGGGAGGAAGACTTGGAATACTCTCCTTTGGCGACTTTTGAGTGCAAACTGTTTATACGTGGCTTAACTCACAGGAAAGGAAAAGCCCGGAGGCCTTTGCTCCAGCCTTGTAAGCGGCCAGAGAGACACATAGAGTTTTGACCAGGGGAGAGGGGGGGCAGTGGGAGAGACCTGGGTGGAGCAGAGGATCTCTGCCTTCCAGGAGCCCAGAGGAGTGGCCACACCTGGCCTGGCAAAGGGAGGCAGGAGGGCTCCTGGGCAGACAGGCTGCACCAGGTCAGTGGGCCGTAGCCAGGAGTGTGTGGTGGGAGGGAAGGTCGCTTTGCAAGCAAAATAGAGGTTCCTGTGCTAGTTTCCCATTGTAGGCACCGCCTAAGCACAGTCGGACAAGGGAGCATTAGAAGGAAAGAGGCCGGGACCCCTGGGTGGCTCAGCGATTGAGCATCTGCCTTCAGCTCAAAACGTGATCCCAGAGTTCTGGGATTGAGTCCCGCATCAAACTCCTGTATGAAGCCTGCTTCTCCCTCTGCCTGTGTCTGCCTCTCTCTTGGTCTCTCACAAATAAATAAATAAAACCTTTAAAAAAAAAAAAAAGAGAGAGAGAGAGAGAGAAGGAAAGAGGCCCCTGTGTGTCCCCTCTCAGCTGCCGAGGCACAAAACAGGGTGATCTCTCCTGGTTCAGACCCTTCATTACAAACAGATAACGCTGAGCGCCCCCTGACTTAGACATTAGTTTCTGTGACACCCCCTCATCAGTGTTCTCGTCCCATCTCCCAACCCAGGGCTTTCTCTGCCACCTCTATACTCATCTGATCCGGCTTGCCTATCTCTGGCCCAGACCGCTCTCCAAGGCTCAGCCCAACAGAGGCAAGCTGCTTACTATGAGGACGTCTGCTTAGGCATCCCACACTCCATAGCCAGGCCCCTCATCTCCCTGCAAACCTGCTCCCTGAACCCCTCATCTCCCCCAGTTCAGGAAAAGGCAGCTCCCACCAGGCCAACAACCTGAGAGTCACCCCAGCTTCTCTCTTCCCCTCCCTCAGACCACATGTTTGTTTCCCCTGCAAATCTCATAGGTTCTATGAGACCTGAGTCTCACCACTTTCCAGTCCCTGCTGGGCTCCCAGCCCAGGGTCCTCTGACTTTCTAGGATTGTTTGCAGCTTTCTGTTGTGGTTGCTGTTTGTCTCCCCCTGCTGGAACCTGAGCCCAGCATGAGTCCAGCGTAGGCAGGGATTTGGTGTGTGTTGTCAGGGAGGCGTTCCAGAGTCTACAACAGAGCCTGGCACACAGTAGGTGCTGAATAACTATCTGTTCAATAAATGAAGAGCCTTCCATTAGGGTGTCCCTCATTCCACCCTGCCCCCTATCAGTGTATTCTTCACACAGCAACCGGACGGATCCTGTACAAATGTGTCAGATCATCCCATCCCTGCTCTGCTCAGAAGCTCCCCTAGGTTCCATCTTATGCAGAACTAAAGCTAAGTCCTCAGGGTGGCCCACAAGACCTTCCCTTTTAGACACTTATCTCTGCCCTCTCCCCCTTGTTCATTTGGTTCCAGCCACTTGTTTCTTCTCTGTTCCTTAAGCACTCCAGGCTTGGTCCTACCTCAGGACCTTTGACAGACTGTTCCCTCTGCCCTGCCAAATACTCTTCCCCAGATGTTCCCATGGCTTCCTCCCACCTCTCCTTCAGGTTTTTGCTCAAATGTCACCTTCTCAGTGAGGCCTGTTTTTTTTTTTTTTTTTTTTTTTTTAAAAGATTTTTATTTTTAAGTAATCTACCTCCAACATGGGGCTTGTACTCACAACCCCGAGATCAAGAGCTGCATGCTCCACCGACTAAGCCAGTCAGGTACCCCAGTAAGGCCTGTTTAAAAGAACAATCTCCACTGCCCCACACTGATACCCTCCAACCCCTTTTCCTGTTTTACATTTTCCAGATGGTACTTATCGCTGCGTGATGCACTGTATCAGTTCTTAGAGTTCTCAAAGCATAGTCCTGGACCTGCAGCTTGAGCTTCACGTGGGAATGTGCTGGATGCTAATTGGTCAGGCCCAACGGAATCAAACTCTCGGGGGCTGGGGGGTCCAGAATCTATGGTAACGAGCCCTGGAGCTATTCCAAGGCCACTCAATTCTGAGAACCACTGCTTATTTATCTTGTTCACTGTCCATCCCCACAATGCGAATGAAAACTATGAGAGAGGTTTTGTCCTGTTTCCTGCTATGTCTCATGCGCCCTGAAGAGGGCCTAGGACAGAGGATGTGCTGAATAAACATCTACCAAATGAAGAATGAAGGAACTCACAAAATCTTCAAAAAAACTTCAGAGATAGGTGCTGTTACCTTCCAATACAGTGACCAGAACCAAGGTCCAGAGAGATGAAGCGACCTGCCCAAGGTGGCACAGCTAGCTCGGAGGGTTCAAAGATAGGCAGGCTCAATCCAGAGCCCCACTGTTAACCAGTACTGCAGACTGCCGGCGGCCAGGGGTGCCAGGCGAGATGCAGGGGTGAACTGCTCTCTGCCCAGCAGTAGACACAGACTGGAGGTGGACACCTCTGCTTGCTCATCCCCGTGTCCTGGCTCACACACATCTAGTGACAGAATGATCAGTTTACAAAAGTAACTATGCACCCCTCTCCCCCTCATCCCCCAGAAAGCTACACTTTTCATGCTTTGGCCTTGTCCCTCCTTGGGGGCCTTCCTGACTCCGCTACCCTTGTTTGCACGTCAGGGACCATCTGGGCCTGTGTCTGACATCTCACCAGACAGGAACCCCCCTCAGGACAGGGTAGGGTCTGTCGCTTCTCTGAGTCCTTGGCGATGCCCAGCACAAGGCCTGGCAGTGGGGAAGTTGTTTGCTGGATGAGCTCGCCCCTTTTCTCAGTCACTTAAACTCCTCTTCTTCCAGAGCCTCAGCTCCAGTTTAACTCTTCCAGGATACTCGGTGGCCCCTTGGGGCACTCACTGCAGCTAGTACTGCTTCTGTTACTGCACATGTGCACCCACATTCAATACCCATGTTCATATTCTGAAGCCGGAACTGCTTCAGAACATGAGCTCCTTAAAACACAGGGGTCAGGGTGTCAGTCAAGTCGGGGTCCCAGCATCATCACTCAGCACAGTGCCTGGAACACAGGCCACTTCAAATTCTGTCGGTTTAGACTCCTGTTGAATAACACCAACCCTACAAGTCTCCCCTCAGCCTCCGCCACTTCTCTCGCCTCCCAAAGACTAGTGCTGCCTCGCATTGGTTCTGAGCACTCTGGATTGAGATCTGTGCTCCTCCCCACCAAACTGAATTCTCTTTGGCTCCCCAATGCCCAGCAAAGGATCTGCCATAAAAGCAGCTGACTGCAAGAAGGGCTGAAGAGGAGAAAAAGCATTGCAAGAGAAGGGAATAGCGTGGCCAAGAGGCCATCAGTGGGGAAGGAACCTCTCTAAGTGACAGGAGGCCTGAGTGGTGATGAGCAGCAAGGAAGGAGAGGGATGGATATGGATATCCACAGGTTCCTGGCACAGGTGGGGCTATGAAGCTGAGAAACTGATATCACCCTGCCCACTCACGGCCACCTCAGAGTGGCACCCCAAACCTGCTCCGCCTCAGCCTTCTCCATTCAGCCTGTTGCTCAAACCACATAACCCAGTCATCTGAGCTCTTCTTCCTTACACCCCCATGTTCTGCCGGCTCAAACCCCAAAGACAATCTGACACTGACAGCACAGCAGTCTGAGGCACCGACAATCCTCTCTTGCCTTTCAACTGGCCTTCCTCCTTCCACTCTTGTACCCATTACAATTCCATCTTCGCTCAGCAGCCTGTGAGTTTTTCAAAAGGCAGGGCAGGTCCTGTTGCTCTGATGCTCAAAACTCCCCATGGCTTCCCGGTGGAACCTAGAATAAAAGCCAAACCCCACACCAACGTCTACAAGGATCTGATTCCCCAACATGTCTCTAGCCTCACTTGTTCTCTTGGGTCCAGCTACAAACACACTAAATTTGCCTCAGGGCCTTTGCACTTGATGGTCCCTCTGTCCAGACCTTTCTTTTCTTTTTTTTTAAACATTTTTTAAAATTTTTATTTATTTATGATAGTCACAGAGAGAGAGAGAGAGAGGCAGAGACACAGGCAGAGGGAGAAGCAGGCTCCATGCACCGGGAGCCGGATGTGGGATTCCATCCCGGGTCTCCAGGATCGAGCCCTGGGCCAAAGGCAGGCGCCAAACCGCTGTGCCACCCAGGGATCCCCAGACCTTTCTTTTCTTTACATGGCTGACTTCTCTGTCAAATGTCACATCCCCAGAAAGGCGATTTTTTATCACTCCAGCTAAAGAGGTTGGCTACCCTGTTTTATTTCACTTTGGACAATGTATCAGACCCCAAGAGCATTGCTTTAACATTAATACTTATCACTAGTCTCCTGTCTATCTTCTCCCCAGGCAAGGACTCCCCTAACTTATTCGGGCTGTAGTCTCTGCTTCCAGAACAGTGCCTGGCACAGGGTACTCAATATTTAGTGAATAAAGCGTGACACCATGCTCCCACGTGCACCAATTCAGTCCTCCAACGCGTCCGAGATCCCGTCGCCCCAAAGACCCTCCAGGGGTCCATCCCCCAGCTCGCCCCGGGGGCCAGGCGCCAAGCACAAGCTCACCCCCGCACTCCGAGGGGCCCCCAAGGCCCGGTCATCTTCCCGCGCGTTCCCACGACCACCGGCCCTTGCCCCTGTACAGCGCGTCCTCAAGCCAAAGGGATCCCTCCCGCTTCCGCGCCCCTCGCAACCCTTCCTCAGGCCTACATGCCCGGCTCCTCCAACCTCCTTCCCCGCCGGGCCGAAACCCTGCAATCCCCCTTCTCCCCTTACTGACCCGCTTCAAACAGCCTTTCCCGCCACAGTCTACGCCGCCGTGACCCCTGACTCTACCCGCGCAGACTCAGAGACGCTGCGCGCCGAGCGGGGCCACGCCCCTCCCGCGCCCGTAGGGCGAGACCACGCCCCGACGGGGCCTCAGGCCACGCCCCCCCGCTCAACTGCGACGAGATCACGCCCTGTCCTTCCAACTTGGGATGTGGCCTCTCCCTATTTTCCATAATTCTCGCCAAACCCCGCCCCGTCCTGCGGGGTCCGACTCCTCCCAAGCCACGCCCCCTCCTGGCGTTGTCTCCGCTGATTTCTACCTGTGTGCGCAGCGGCGCGCCCCGCCCCCTGTCCGCATGGCCCCGCCCCTGTCCTCATGGCCCCGCCCCCTCGCCCGCCGGCGCGGCGCTGGTCTCCTCAGCCCACTTTCGGTCGGAGGCCAAGTCGGGGTGGATTCCGGCGCGTTGTCCTTCTTTCCGCTGGCGACCTGACGCCTGCCGTCCCCGCGGAGGGGAGGTCTGGTCACTTGTGTCTCACGGCCTGAGTTTTCCCAGCCGCATTAGACTCAGCGCAGGGTGGGCACATGAGGGGGAGCCAGGCACACTGCTTAGAATGGGACGACGCCTGTAACTAGTTACTTCCCCCTACCTGCTCTAAAAAACATAGCTTTCGGTCCCCAGCCCGTCCCTTCAGGCAACACCTCCTTCACCCTTGGCCAGGACTGTCCAGCTCACTTCCGTGACCCCTCAGGGCCTGGCCCTGGGGAAAAAGGAACTCTGAGAACTCTGCAGTCCGCCCTTATTCTGAACATACCACAGCCTCTTACCATCCAGAGTTGGCAGTGCCCTTTCCTTAATTTAGGGGGCGGGACCCTAGTCTTGGTATCTTGATGCCCTGATGAGGACTTGTGTACCTTGTACGTCTAGATGCACACACAGCTGCGAGCTGCCCCCATTAAAGCCCCTATTAATAACACTTACATTCTAGTTGACCCTGATCACCCCCTAAGGCCAGCCAACTGGTAGCCACCTCCAGCGAACCTTATCTTGTTCTCCCATGTTTCCAGTGCACACAATTGTTCGCCACACAGTAAGTGCCCTATACACATTTGTTGGATGAATATCTGCATTCCCAGAATGGCCAGCACGGTGACTAGCCCACCAGTGGCTTCAGCAAATATTTTTTGAGTAGTGAAAGCCCGAGTCCCTCCATCACCTTAAATTCTTTTTCCTTCAACAGGCTCCAACTCACCTGTAGGGAGATGACCCCCAAGGCTGTTAGGTTAGCCCCTTGGAACTTGCCCCCCACCCCGAGTTCAAGTCCCATTACCTCAAACCCTTCACCAGCCTGGAAGCACAAGTTTTGGGGGCTGGTATCAATGAAGACCCTGACCACCCAACACCTATATACATCCTTGACTCACTCTGGCTCAAGGCAGGTTTCTATTCATACTTTTATTTTCCTGTTTTTGTCTTTTTTTTTTTAGTTTTTATTAAATAAAAGGAACAAGGGGAGGAGGCCTGCAGTCTCTCAGGCTGGAGGGGAGAGCCTCAGGTCCCCCAATCCCTCTGTTCAAGGTGCGCAGTGAGCTTGAGGTGTAAGCTGGGTGGGGAGGGCGGCTGGTAGTGCTAGGAGAGTCAGAGGTTGGGATCTATGACCCATCCAGCCCTCCCAGGAAGACTCAGTGGGCAGGGGGGAGCCTCCTGGACCCTGACTGGGGCTCACCCGTGGGCTGAGGGCTGGTGGGGCCAGGACTTGTGCTAAAAGCCACAAGGTGGGACCCCAGGCTGGGCCCCTTCCCACTCCAGGAGGAGGAAGGGGTAACAATGTCCATTTGCTGAAGGGTACAGGGCTGTGGGGCAGGGTCACCAGGCCCCTCATTCGTGGACGTCCCAGATCTCAGACAGAAGAGGCGGCAGCTTCTTGTCTTGAAGCCGCAGGGCAAAGACCTGCTCGGAGTGCACAGAGCTCAGGGTACGCAAGCTCACAAGCTTCATCAGCATTCGAGGGAAGCGCAGCTGGTCCTGCATGGGGACAGGAGGAAGGTGGGCTTTGGCCGGGGCTCCTGACTCATGAGGCTCTGCTCAGCCTACTTGGCCCATCAGGACTACCAGGAGGGCCTCCCTCCTTGGGCCAAGCCAGGACAGCACGGTGGGGAGTGGCTGGGCAGAGTGTGGGGCCCCCACCCCTATGCCTGTACTAGGCCTGGCTCCTTGGCCAGGGGACGGGGGCCTGAGGACAGACTCTGCGGGAGGATGTCAGCCAGAGCTCAGAGCTCTGCTGCCAAGGGAGCCGGGCTCAGATGAGGAAGTAACACCACAGCCCTGGGCTTACCCACATGGGTCTTGGCTTCCTGTCCCCCTGCCAGGGCTGCAGGAAGGGCTGGGCTCTGGGTAGCTCCAGGAGCCGCCTACCTGTGGCCTCTTGATGCGCGTGTAGGAGAGCAGCGCCTCCACATAGGGTTGCTGTAGGGCTTCGACGCGGCTGGGCTCCTGCACATTGGGCCGGTCAGCAGAGAAGATGTTGATGGCGATGAGGAGGGCGTACTCGGCATCATCCAGACCCAGCCGCCGCATGGCCCGCGAGAACTCGAAGATGGGATTGATGAACTCCACCTGCAGGCCTGTGGGGGCGGGAGGCCCAGCCTGATAAGCTCCCCCAGCCCCAGACTGACCCCACTCCCGGATCCTGATCCTGCTACTGAGAATGGCAGCAATTTTAGTGTCCTTGTCACATCTGTTCACCTGTCTCCACCGCCTATATGAGTGCCTGGCACATGGTAAGTGTGCTATAACCCCTGCTTGAGTAAAGGAAGGAGTAACGAAAAGTGAACGTTTCTTCGGTGTTTTCTATGACCCCACCCTACCTTCACTTCCTTCCTGACTTCAGGAAAGGAAAAAATTTTAAACCTTGGTTACATTGTGTTGTTCCTGTGGTAGCCACCCCTGCTCAGAGTAAAACCTAAACTTATTCCCAAGAGCAGTTCGTTCATTCATCAAACATTATCAATCACCTACTATGTGCCAGGCTCCGGGGTAGAGCTGTTTACAAGACAAAGCCTCCCCTCTTGTGGAACTTGCATTTGGGGGTTGAGGAGAAGAGACAACAGACAAACATGTAAGTGAGCCATTCGGCCTGTGAGAGTGATGGGTTCTGCTGGATCAAGGTTAACGCAAGGAAGGGCAATGGAGGCATCTATACCAAATCAGCATCTTAGACAAGGTGGCCACTGCATGGTGATGTTGTAGGAAGGCCTCACTGTAGGGTGACCTTTGAGCAACAACCCAAAGGAGGGAAAGGGAAAAGTTACAAGGATGTATAAGTGTTCCAGGTGGGTACCACTGTCTGTTTTGCCCAGAACTGGGCAGCTTTCAGAGCCTCAAGACTTTCAATGTTGAAACTACAAAGGTCCCACATGAACCAGGGTGAGTTGGCACCCATGTTGGCTGAGGAACCGGCAACTACAAAAGCCTTGAGGCAGGAGCACAGTTGCTGGGTTCCAACAACAGGGAGGAAGCCAGTGTGGTAGGAGGAGGGTGGGAATGGGAGATGAGCACAGAGAGGCTCCTGCAGTGCCTGTGGGCCATGGCAAGGACTCTGCCTTTTCTTCCAATGAGACCGGAGCCATGCAGGCTAGTGAGCAGGGGAAGGACATGGGCTGACTTGGTATTAACAGGATCCTTCTGTTTGTGGTGTGAAAAGACACATTCAAGAGAACCCAGCGAGGGGACCTGGCAATGTTCCAGGAAGAGACACTGGTAGGACCTCATCTTTCTCTCCAGCCCCAGCTCCCTGTGCCTCGCTGTAGTTCCTTAAAACCATCTAGGTCTTCCCCTACCTCAGGGCCCTCTGCCAAAATCATTCTCCCCACCCACTGCTCCCCTGTCAAGTTCATATTCAAAGGGGGTTGAGATGGCCAGGGGTTTGAGGAAGGGAAGAGGATGAGGTTAGGAACACACATGTGGGAGTATAGACAGGTGCCCCAGGAAGAGATGGTGAGGGAGAGCAGGACTTATAGAGAAAGCCCAGAGACTGAACGAGCACAGCGTTTTTCTACATGGGGTTCCCAGAAGGCAATGCTACTCCCCAATTCCCTTTTCCTAGGTGATAAATCTCACCCCTAAGGCCTCAACTTCCTCCAAAAGCCCACCACCTAGGTCACATCCCCAGGTAAATGTTCTTGGAGGGCAGGGACCAGGACTGCCCTGTACAGTTGAGTAGGTTGCAATGGACTAAGATGCAGTCTTCCTCCAGTGACACCAGGTTTTGGGAGGAGGGAGCGTTTTTTCTTAATTCCTATCAAAATGCCCTATGTGACAGTAGAGCCCCCTTCACCTCATCCTGCATTGCATCCTAGTGCACAGACTCGGCATTCTGTACCCTTATCTCACCACAAGGATAGCTCCCCATGCTTTGGAAATAAAGAAATGGAGGCAGACAAGAATGGGGGCCTGAGGTCTCCCACCAGTAGGGGCCCAGCAGGGGCACGAGCCCTGCACCCTGCCAGTCCACTCTCTGTTGTACCTGCACGGTGAAAGTCATCCTTGCTATAGGTAAAGTCCTTCAGGAAAGTGATGCACTCGGTCTCATGGTTGTAGCGTCTGGCCGTCTCTAGCAGCATGATCTGGGGACAGCAGGGAGAGAAGTAGGCAGGGGCAGGGGCTCTAGGAGTCCCTATGACCCTTTAGCCACTGGTCTCTCCTCTCTTGGCCTGTGGGGGGACCTAATCTCGCCAGAAATCATCCCTTGTTCCCTCAGTCACCCCAGCCTGCAGTCAGCATGTCAGATACCCCAAACTCTCTCTCCTCCAGGTTTAGCACCCACAGCACCCTCTACTTGGGATACTCTTCCCAGGTGGTTATGAGGCATGGGGACAGGCAGTCTGTTTTCTTCATTGCCACATACTCAGCACTTGGAGTGGAGCCTCATATATGCTAGAAATTCAATATTTATTTGTTATGGTTGCTTTGGATTAAATGCCAACTCATCTGAATAGCCTTCCCAGCACCACATTCTTTCCAGCCCAATCCTCGATTTTTCCCAGCCCCGGCCCCTTTCCTTGTTCTCTTTGGCTCATGGGAGGCTCTGATTATCTGTTTAGTATTTTGGCCTTCCCCTGTAGGGTATCCTCTCCACAAGGGCAACAACTGGAGGTATATGACTCATCACTATACTCCCAACAGCTTTCCTGAGGCTTATCCCTGGAGCTCCTCATGGGCAGGAAGGAAGGGCCTTGTAGAGGATGGGCAGACTGCCCATTACCTCAATGGTAGACGCCTTCAGGAGGGCGATCTGGTCCTCGCGGCCCAGCTGCAGGAAGCCAGGCACTTGTTTGGCGAAATCCACAATCTCCTGGACTGAGATGATGGCTAGTTCCGTGAAGTGGGCAAAACGCTGCTGGCGGGCATCGCGGGACTGGGGGTCTGCACCCAGAGGCCAGGGCTGGGGAAACAGGGGCCAGGGTTATTCTCAGGACTTCTCCCTCAAGCCCAAGGCTGCAGGGACACCTTGAGGCAAAGACTGTACCCTAGGAGACCCTCCTCTCCAAGGCCCTGCCCTCTGAAGGCTTGTTACCTCCCCATGCCCTTGGCTACAGCCCTACTGGCTCAACCCCACCATGCTCATCATCCCTCAAGGCTGTGGGAGGGGAGGTACCGTGACTTTGGGCTGGTCAGAGAAGGAGCGTTTGTTGCACTGCAGTTGAGCTGCCACCAACTGTTGGATCATTAGTTCCTGAGCAGCTGTTAACTGAATACCCTCGCCTTCCCCAGAGCCCTGGCCGCCTCCGTCAGACCCTCCAGGGGAGGCCCCAGGTCCACAAGCTGTGCTGCTGCTGCCCATTGGCCCTACTGGTGACTGTTGCTGCTGCTGCTGTTGCTGCTTCCGAATCTTCTTCTTTCGGATCTGTTCCTCCGAGAGGACGCCTGTTCGGGAGACAGAGGCCTCAGCAGAGGCCCCAGGGCTGGGCAGGGGTCCGGCCGGCTCTCCCCCCAGCACTCACACTGCTCCCTCATCCCGGCCTCCTTGCACTTGCGCAGCCGGCACTGCTGGCACTTGCGCCGCATGAAGGCGTCCATCTGGCAGGTCCCGCCACCCCGGCAGGCGTAGCGCCTGGCCCCGCCTCGGACCACACTGCGCCGGAAGAAACCCTTGCAGCCTTCGCAGCTGAGCACGTTGTAGTGGAAGCCAGAAGCCTTGTCCCCGCACACACGGCACAGCTCATGGCCCAGCATCTTTGGGGCTGGGCCTTTCTTTCGCTTGCGCTCAGGTTCCTCAGCAGGGTCTGGAACGACTGGGGTGGGTGGTCAGGAACCCTGAGACACAGGGCCTCGGAAGGAAATTGCAGCCCAAGGATCATCCCCACAAGAGAGAAGCAAAAAGCCAGGATACAGACAGTGACCCAGGGAAATGGTGTCTCAGAAACAAAAGCGTGCATATCAGTGAACCCCAAAGAACAAATGACAAGTGGCATCAAGTAGGAAAAAAATATGCTCACGGGCAAAAAAAGAAAAAAAAAGTGACAAGTAAGCATGGAAGAAAAAATTAACGAGAAATTGGGAGCCTCCCATCCTCATTTCTGATCTTTCTCCCTTTCTGGATCCTTCCCCAACCCTGTCCCAGCCCCTGTCCTTGGCCCCCATCTCACCCCCGCTGCAAGCGGAGCGGGCCCAATCGCTGCCTGGGACATCAGGATCTGGACCCGAAGGCCACAGTTCAGGACCCTCCTCCTTTATCGCTGGTGAAGAAGATGGGGCGCTGGCTTGAGGCGGGCCATTTCCTGGGAGAGGTAAGCACAGTGAGTTTCTCCTGACAAGTGTGCCACGGGGGTCGGGGCTGGGCCGGGAAGGAGCTCACTCACCAGGCAAGGGCGTGTCCAGAGAACTGGTGGTGGGGGTGGACATGGTGGAGTCACGGAGAAACCTGCAGAATACGGGGGGACCGAGAGCCTTGTGGGGCCAGGGAGGCTCAGGTTAGGCCAGCCCCAAGTCCTGATGCGGGCACCTGTTTCTTCCATTTTTCCAGGCTCCTCCTTTACTGCAGAGACCCCCGCCTAGCCCCTGCCTGCCTCTGGGACCTCTCCTCAGGTTGGGACAGAGCCCGCCCCCGACCGCTCCAGGCCTCCACAGGCTCTCAGCCCTGCCCTCACCTAGACTCCGCCCCTCCCGTAGGCTCCGCCCACTCCGTTCCTGCAGGTACTGCCCTTTCTGCTTCCATCGTGCTCCGCCCTCACTTCCTCCATCCCACCCAGTTTCACCCTACCTACGAGTAAGAACTCCCCACCTCCGCGGAAATAGCACCCCCAACTCCCACCCTGACCCCACCACCTCCCCTTGCCCCACCCCCACTTTTCCATCTAGGTCCCGCCCAAGCCTACCAGGTCCCACCCTCACTCCAGCCATCACGCCCCGCCCCTCCCCTTGCCCCGCCCCGCCGGTGCCCCTCCCTGCAGGCCCCGCCCCACCTCCCGTCAGGCCACGCCTCACCCCTCCCTTCACGCTCCGCCCCCACACCTCGCTCCAGGTCCCGCCCCTCTCCGAACACCAGTGGGGGGCGGGGCTCATGGCTGCGCGCGAGGGTCTTGTGGGCGGCCTCTCGCGGGGTCTCCTACTCCCGTTGCCCTGGAAACAACCGGAGACAGCGCGAGCTACGGAAGGGAGGGGGGGAAGGAGAGAAGGAGGCTGAGCGGAGCAGCGCGGGGAACGCCGGGAAGCCCCGGGCCCAGGACGCCTCCCGAGTCTCCCCACACTCTAGTGCACCTGCCTCTGTCCCCTTGCTCTGCTTTTCCTCCTCCTTCTCTGTATCCCCTGGCACGCCGCCGCTTCTCGGATCCCCTCAAAAGTAACTTCGCCACTTCTTCCGGCAACCCCGCCGTGCGTCACTTTAGGAAGGGGGCGGGCAGTCAGGAGTGACGGACTTCCGGTCCGCTTAACTAGCCAAATCGGCTGCCCCGCACGGAAGTCGTATTCTCACCGGAAGCTTACCGTCCGGAGTATTTCCACCGAGGCCTGGCAGGAGAGTTCCGGACCAGTTCCATCGAATGTAGTGCGGGAGGGGGCGTGGCCTGTCTCAAACCTTCCGAGTGGGAGCTGGGCTGCTTTTGCTCCAGCCCTGTTCCTCTCTGGGCTCGTAGCTTGGGGGTTTACTGGTCACAAAGCTCCCGACCTTCTGCTCCTTGTCGCACACGTTGATTTGAAGCATGTTTGCCCTTGTTTGATTAACAAGTTTTCTGGTTTTAGAGGCACGTTGCTTATTGGTTTGAAATAAATTGAATTGCAAACCTAGACCCAGGAAAAATCTATTAAAAAAAGAACTTGTTGAGGGCTCCCTGGGTGGCTCAGCGGTTTGGTGCCTGCCTTTGGCCCAGGGCATGATCCTAGAGTCCTGGGATCGAGTCCCATATCGGGCTCCCTGCATGGAGCCTGCGTCTTACTCTGCCTGTGTTTCTGCCCCCCCCCCCCCGTGTGTCTCTCATGAATAAATAAATAAAATCTTTATATATATATATATATATATAAAAGAACTTGTTGATATGAAGATTTAAAAAAAGCATAACCTCATAACCAAAGTGATACAAATAATAGCTTTTAAAGATAACTCACAGTACTTGAATAGGTAGAAAAAGGGAACTGTTCTGGTCTTCCCTGGATGATAATCAGATCTATATTGAGCATATATCCGTTTTTTATTGCAACGTATGAGTCATGCTCTTTTATAATTTGTTTTGTCCATTCCGACATGACCTTGAAGCTATGGAATCGGAGGATGTTACCACTAAAAGGGGTGATTACATGGACATAGAGTGGAGAGAATGGCTGAACTCGTGTCTCTGTCACTTCCTAGTTGTGTTATGTTGAGCCAGGCTATTGACCCTGCCTGTGCCTCAGTTTCCTTTCCTAAACTGGGTCCAACGAGGAGGCTGAGTGGCTCAGTAGTTGAGCACCTGCCTTTGGCTCAGGTCGTGATCCTAGGGTCCTGGGATTGAGACCGCATCAGGTTCCCCGCAGGAAGCCTGCTTCTCCCTTTGCCTGTGTCTCTGCCTCTTTCTCGGTCTCTCATGAATAGATAAATACAATCTAAAAAAAAATAAATTGGGCCCAATAAGAGATAGTTGGGTTGTCATTACAACTAAATAAGGTAAAAAGAATGAGTCAGGTCAGGTTCAAATAAGGAGAGCCTAATATGTGAGAACTGTGTTTATTCTTGGGGATGCTCAGGTTGTTTTTAACTTCCCTAGAATAGTGCAAAAGGCTGAAAGAGACTGAAAATGAATTACAGCAGTTTGGGGCAAGGCATATCACCCTCAGTCTCAGTTGACGGATCTGTAAAATAGGGGAAGTTATTCCTATTTCTTAAGAAAGGTGTGAAGATTCAGGAGGGGCAGTGCCTGGCGCACCTAAGCATCCAGGGTGAAAATTCATAAAGGGAGACCTCAGTAAATTGAAAGGGGCAGACCAGCAGGGGGAGCTCTCCTGGGTTATCACTCCTGTGTCAATCACAGGAAGGACTGTCAATTACAGACAGACCCCAGCAGAAGAATCTCAACGAGAAAGAATCCTCAATTACAAGCCCCCAAAGGGAAAGGTGTACATCGCATCTCCTATAAGAAACCAGCTACCCCAGACTCATCCAATGAGAAACCATCTTCACCTTGAATTCTTGCTTTTCTCCAGTGGACTTTCGATCAAAACAACTCCTCCCAACTTCCTCTTTCTTCTCCATAAAATAATACTCCTTTCTTTTGTTGAGCTTGCCTGGGTTTTTGTTTGTTTGTTTTGTTTTGTTTTGCCAGAGCATGTCGATCCGAAATTACAGTATTGCAGCTCTCTCCTACTCCCAAATAATTTTTTTTTTTTTTTTTTTTGCTGGTAAAGTAACTTTTATTTTTCCAGTCAACCCTGTCAGTGGCAGTTTTGTTATCTGAACCTAATTTCAGACCAATATCTTCATTTATGACTGATCCAATGTCCTATAATATTTTGGTAACAGTTTTATTGAAGTATAATTCAGCTACCCATACAATGCACCCATTTGAAGTGTATAATTCTACACCAGTGAGAATGACTAAAATTAATAAGACAGGAAACAACAAATGTTGGCCAGTATGTGGAGAAAGGGGAGCCCTCTTGCACTGTTGGTAGGAATGCATCCTGGTGCAGTCACTCTGGAAAACTGTGGAGGTTCCTCAAGAAGCTAAAAATAGAGCTACCCAATGATCCAGCAATCATACTACTGGGTATTTACCCCAAGATACAGATGTAGTGAAATGCTGGGACACCTGCACCCCAATGCTCATAGCAGTAATGTCCATAATAGCCAAATTGTGGAAGGAGCCACGATGTTCTTCAACAGACAAATGAATATAGAAGCTGTAGTCTATATATACAATGAAATATTACTCAGCCATCAGAAAGAACGAATACTTATCACATCGATGTGGATGAAACTGGGGGGTTATTGCTGAGTGAAATAAGTCAATCGGAGAAAGGCAATTATCATATGGTTTCACTTGTATGTGGAATATAAGAAATAATGAAAGGGGGAAAAAAAGAAATAATGAAAGGGACCATATGGGAAAGGAGGGGAATGGAGTGGGGAAAAATTAGAGAGGAAGACAAACCATGAGAGACTCCTAACTCTGGGAAACAAAGGATTGCAGAAGGGGAGGTGGTGGGGGGATGGGGTAACTGGGTGATGAGCACTAAGGAGGGCACTCGATGAGATGAGCCCTGGGTGTTATACTATATGTTGGCAAATTGAATTTAAATAAGATTAAAAAGTTTAAATAATATTTAATTTAAAATAATATTTATTTTATTTTATTTTATTTTATTTATTTATTTATTTTATTTATGATAGTCATATAGAGAGAGAGAGAGAGGCAGAGACACAGGCAGAGGGAGAAGCAGGCTCCACGCACCGGGAGCCCGACGTGGGATTCGATCCCGGGTCTCCAGGATCGCGCCCCGGGCCAAAGGCAGGCGCCAAACCGCTGCGCCACCCAGGGATCCCCTAAAATAATATTTAATAAAAATTTAAATAAAATAAATAAAAATATAATAAAGTGTAAAATTCAATGTTTTTAGTATATTCACAGAACTGTTGCAACCATTACCACAATCACTTTTAGAACACTTGCATCACCTGTCCCCCCAAAACGTGCCATACCCACTGACAGTCACCCCCCAATTATCCCATCCCCAAAGCCCCAGGCAAGCATTAATTTATTTCTTGTCTCCATGGATTTCCCCATTCTAGACATTTTGTATAAAAGGAATCTTAGAATATGTTCCTAGTGTCTGGTTTCTTTCATTTAGCATAATGTGCTCAAGGTTCATCCATGTTGTAGCACACATCAGGACTTAATTTCTCTTGTGGCTGAATATTACGTTGTACAGAGAGACCACATTTTATTTATCCATTCATCAGTTGATGGACATTTGGATTGTTTCTGTTCTTGGCTACAATGCTGCTACGAACTTTCAAATACCAGTTTTTGTTTGAACACATGCTTTCATTTCTGTTGAGTATACCCCTAGGAGTGGAATTACTGGGTCATGAGGTTACTGTATGTTTAACTTTTTCAGGAACTGCCTAACCGCAAGCACCATTTTACATTCCTACCAGCAATTTTTAAGGACTTCATTTTTCTACATCTTTGCCAACACTTGGTTTTTTTTTTAAGATTTTATTTGTTTATTTGAGAGAGAGAATATGAGCAGAGGGCGGAGAGAGGGAGAAGCAGGTTCCTCACTGAGCAAGGAGCCCAATGCAGGACTCAATCCCAGGACCCCAGGATCATGACCTGTGCCAAAGGCAGACGCTTAACTGACTGAGCCACCAAGGCACCTCTAAACACTTGTTTTATGTCTTTTTGATTATAACCATTCTAGTGGATGTGAAGTGATATTTCACTGTGGTTTTAGTTTGTGCTTCCTTGATGGCTAATTCTTATTTCTTTTTATAAAAAATACTTCATAATGTGTAATTCTGCCTTTACTATTCTTTTGGCTTTTTAAAATTTATTTATTTATTTGAGGACAGGGCAGGGGCAGGGGGAGAGAGAAACCCAAGCAGACTCCCACTGGGTGCAGAGCTCATGACCCTGAGATCAGACTTGAGCTGAAAGCAAGAGTCAGATGCTTAACCAATTGATCCACCCAGACACCCCTGCCTTTACTATTCTGAAGTGAAATCCAAAGATAATATAGCTGAATTATGTCCCTATAACAAAATACCATTTTACTTCGCCAACTGCCAAGACAAAAGATGTATAAATAGAAGTCAATTTCTTTAAGGTTTTATTTATTCATGAGAAACACACACAGAAGTAGAGACATAGGCAGAGAGAGAAGCAGGCTCCCTGCAGGGGATCCAGGGATCCTGACCTGAGCTGAAGGGAGACACTCAACCACTGAGCTACTCAGATGTCCCAATAGAAGCCAATTTGTAATAAAGTGACACTCGTTTCAACATAGGTGCCCAAGAGACACAATATGGCAACCAGATCTTACTTCAAAAGGTAGAACTATTGAAAATTTAAAAGTGACAGAGCAGTCTGGAGCAGGAGGGCTGTATCATCGGTTCAAATGCCTCAGGCAGCATTGCCTTGTGCAACACAATTTTTCCAAAATTGTGGCCAAATCCTAATAAAGTTATCAATAAATCAAGGTAGAAATAATTTTTTGGCATATTTAAAAAAGCAGCAAGTAGGCTAGGATGGAAGCAGATGAGTGAGGTGGGATGGCAGAGGGTGCAAGGCAAGCTCATACCAGAGGGTGGTAGGATCATGAGGTCTTGTAGGTCAGATGTGTCCAACACTGGGTGAGCATTGCCCAAAATGATACCTTACCCTGGGTGACCCCAGCGAACTACATTTCCCAGCATATTCTTGCAGCTAGGTGCAACCACGTGACTGGATTCTGCCCAGATGGAACAAGATCAAAAGTAATAAGGGACATGAGAGGAAGCCATGTCTGGGCTCACTCCAAGATGTCTGAAGCCTCAAGATCCAGGTTCAAATCCTGCCAAGCACACCAGAGCTATTCCCTCCTCTATCCCTACACCTCTGTTTCTGAATGTGGACAATAATCCCTCTCTTACAAGGTTACTGAGTGATTGTATAAAATGGTGGCTTGGAAAATCTGGTAATCCTTTATGCAGTCAAATCCTGAGTTATGAGTTATTATGGTAAACTGAGTCACGAGGCCCAGAAACGGATGAGGACAGAGCCTTACCTTCAAGGCCTCCTGGTCTGGTAGTGAAGATCTACCCCTAAACCACACTGTGACAAAATAGGGGTGATCTGGGTCCCATTTGTTGAGTGTGTTCAGAAGAGGTTTCCCACCTACCTTGGGCAGGGGGTAGCCAGGGAGGAAACATTTATTCTGCGTCTTTTACAATGGACCCAAGACTGGAAGGACCCTGATGTTTCAGGATTTCAGCTCAAGAAACTGGGGTAGTAAAGTTTAAAAATTAAAAAAAAAAAAACTTTTTAAATTGCTTCCGTGGGCAGGTGCTTAATAAATGCTTGTCAGCAGATGTCAGAAGACTGTGAGACTCTTGATCTCAGGATTGTGAGTTCAAGCCCCATGTTGGGTGGAGATTATTTGAAAATAAAAATCTTAAAAAACCAAAATGCCAGGCCGCCTGGGTGTCTCAGTGGGTTAAGCATCCCACTCTTGATTTCAACTCACGTCATGCTCTCAGGGTATACAATGGAGCCCCATATGGGGCACTATGTTCAGCCAGGAGCTTGGTTGTCTCTCCTTCTCCCTTTGCCCCTCTCCCCACTCGAGCCCTCATTCTGCCTCTCTAAAATAAACTAAATCTTTAAGAAAAAAATGCCTGTTGGACTGCAGTCAATTATGTCGAATTAAGAGATTGTTTTTTCAAGGGATGCCCAGATAGCTCAGCTGGTTAAGCTTTTGTCTCAGGTCTCAATCTCAGGGGTTGTGAGATCAAGCCGAGTAGGACTCTGTTCTGAGCACAGAGTCTGCTTGTTTCTCTCCCTCTGCTCTTCCCCCACCCCTGTTCTCTCTCTCTCTGTCTCAAATAAATAAATAAAATCCTTTTTTTTTTTTTTAAGAGAGAGACTGGTTCTTTCTTTGTATTTGCAACAAAGCTCATAGAGTGTTATTGTTAATGTAAAAATATTGTGTGTGGAGTTCACCATTTTTATACCATGTATACTAAGGTGTTTTTTTGTTTGTTTGTTTTTTTAAGATTTTATTTATTTGGGCAGCCCAGGTGGCTCAGCGGTTTGGCGCCGTCTTCAGCCCAGGGCGTGATCCTGGAGACCCAGGATCGAGTCCCACGTCGGGCTCCCTGCATGGAGCCTGCTTCTCCCTCTGCCTGTGTCTCTGCCTCTCTCCTTGTCTCTCATGAATAAATAAATAAAATTTTAAAAAGAAGATTTTATTTATTCATGAGAGACACACAGAGAGAGGCTCCCTATAGGGAGCACGATGCGGGACTTGATCCCAGGACCCCGGGATCACTCCCTGAGCCGAAGGCAGACGCTCAACCACTGAGCCACCCACGTGCCCCGTCCAGTAAGTTTTCAAGACTTTTAGAAAATGTACATTGAAATCGAAGTGAAAAAAACAAAACTGTATTATCAGAAGTCACGTAAACTAGACTGATCAGAAATGTTTTTACCCCATACGGAGTAGGGAATGATCACAAGGCTTTTCATTTCTAGGTGTTGAGAGTACGATTGGTAGTGAATAAATCATGCACTTGGACTCAAAGGAGAGACTGATGAGGTGGGCGGAGACAGACATCTTGGCCGGGAAGATAGGCCCACACCACCACCGTGTGGCCATTTGGGGATTTGCAGGCAGAACCCCCTTTCAGAAATCACTTACTTGGGGGCAAGCAGGCAGTGGGACTGGAAGCGAGGGGACTCCGAGGAGTCAAGACTGAGTATCCCAGCTGCCAAGACAGAGAAGCGGGAGATGTGGTCAGATTTATTGTAGAGAAACTGCCTCTCCATCTTCCGTGTCTGGGAAATCCCCTAAAGCAGGGGCGCTCAGACTGGGTTGTTGGAAGTATTTACTTGAGCATTTGCGGGCACTGTCCTAGGTGCTGGGGACACAGCGGCAAATGAAACAAACCAAGATCCCTGCCCTCGTGGAGGTTAGATTATAATGGGGGAAACGGGACGCCGGGGTGGCTCAGCGGTTAAGTGTCTGCCTTCAGCCCAGGGTGTGATCCCGGAGACCCGGGATTGAGTCCCGCATCCGGCTCCCTGCATGGAGCCTGCTTCTCCCTCTGCCTGTGTCTCTGCCTCTCTCTGTGTGTCTCTCATATGAATAAATAAATAAAATTATATATATGTATATAAAATTATATATATATAAGGAAGGTAGAGTAGACTTCACTAATAAGGTGATATTTAAGCAAATATTTGAAGGAGGAGACGGGCTGAGTAGGGTTTTTCTGGAGGGAAAACACTCAGGCAGAACAGCCTGTGCAAAGGCCCTTAGGCAGGAGCATGCCTGGGTTTGCCTGTGGAACAGCAAGGGGGCCAATGTGACTAGATTGGATGAGTGAGGGAGGGAGGGGAAAGATGAAGTCAGAAAGAGAAGGGGGCCAAAATCATAAAGGGACTTTCAATTCCTGATGCCACTGGTATGTCTGATCCTTTGATCCTACCCTTTTTAAAAAAAATTATTTATTCATGAGAGACACAAAGAGAGAAGCAAAGACATAGGCAGAGAGAGAAGCAGGCTCCATGCAGGGAGCTCGATGTGGGCCTGATCCTGGGACTCCCTGGGCCCAAGGCTGACACTCAACCACTGAGCCACTCAGCCATCCTTCTCATGAATCAATAAATAAAAATTTTTAAAGGAATTAATTTATTTGAGAGAGTGTGCATGAGAGATAACCAACAGAGGGAGAGGCAGAGGGAGAAGCAGCTCCCTGCCCTGATGTGGGGCTCCATTCCAGGACCCTGAGATCATGACTTGATCCGAAGGCAGCCGCTTCACCAACTGAGCCCCCCAGACACCCCACAGTTCTGTCCTTGCACACATTACATCAACTTCCTTGCTCTTTCTCCCTGGGTCACACTTGCTTGGCCAAACCTCAAGCCTGGTTAAAATGGACTCTGCCTTTTCTGTGCCTACTCCCCCCCTCTCCCCCAGTAGAGCTTGCCAGAAGACACACCTCAGCTGCACTGACACCAAACCTCAAGGGAACATTCAGAACCAGCCTAAAAAGGCCTCTCCAGTTCTGTTCTCCATTCTCTAAGAAGTCCTATTCTCACCTCTCTGAAAACCTCCAGCACCCCCCTCTTCATTCTCACTTCTCCTTTTGCTGAAAAAAAAAAAAGTGGAGCCACCAGAAGAAACCTTCCCTGTGCTTACCCCAGGGACACTGCTAGCTCACCTGCAGAGGTCCTTGTGCACCGCTGCCCCTCCCACGACCATGTTTGGACAGTGCTTAAGGGGACCAACCCCTCCATTTAGTTACTGAATCCTTCTCCCTACTCCAAACTTGGCCTCTTGTAATGTTTCCTTCTCTCTCTTGCATCATTATTTGTAGAGCTCTTGAGCCACTCATGGTTCCTTCAGGATTCCCCTTCCCCATATGCCCACATGTGCTCATGGTGCTGTTGAGAATACTTCCTGAAACTCGGGGATTGTAGACCTGCTTCTCCTGCCTGAGTCAACTCAGGAGCCCCAATGCTGAGTGACCTAACCAAAATGATTGCATGAGCATATTAAACAGGAATAGGGAGAGTGTGTATAAGAAGGGTAGGTAGAGGGGGGCGCCTGGGTGGCTCAGTGGTTGAGCGTCTGCCTTGGGCTCAGGTCTGCCTTCGGCTCAGGTCATGATCTTGGGGTCCTGGAATTGAGTCCTGCATGGGCCTCCCTCCACAGGGAGCCTGCTCCTCCCTCTGTCTATGTCTCTGCCTCTCTCTGTGTCTCTCATGAATAAATAAATAAAATCTTAAAAAAAAAAAAAGAAGTGTGGGTAGAGGGAGGAAAGACAGCTGAATCCTGAATTTCTGAATCAGCAGAACTTCTGTGCTGATAGATAACGTCTAAAACCGACAAAGCAAGAAGTAGTGATATAAACGTGCTACTTAGAGACGTGGAAACAATACCAAATTTATTCACTAAAACAAATGAAAGTGTTTGTCCCTTGGGAGGAAAAAAATGGGAGAAAGAGTGGGGCAGGACTTGTCATAATAAGTCTTACAGAATTATTTGAGTTTTTAAAGAGTCTTGAAGTGTGTTCACCTGTGTGTGTGGCTGCGCATGTTGATACGCTTGTGTGCAAGAGATAAAAGAAATTTCTGAAGGAAGAAATAAAAAAAGCAAGAAAAAAAGAGAAAGGAAAATACTCAACAGCATTAATAGTCAAGGAATGAATGCTTCAAGAACGATGGAAGAACTTTTTTTTCTTTATGTATCAGATAACATGTAGGCTTGGCAAGACTGTGGGGAAATTGGGGTTATTATCACACACACACCCCTGCTGTTGGAAGCCTACATCACTACAAGTACTCTGGGGAGTAATTAAGCAATATGTATCCAGATCTATAATTTAGATCTGGTCATTGCTGGAGCAATTATCGTTCTAGAAATAGTCATGCAGGGGTACCTGCCTGGCTCAGTGGGTAGAGCAAAGGATTCTTGATTCTGGGGTCATGAACTTAAGGCCCACCTTGGGTGTAGAGATCACTTAAAAAAATCAGAATTTGTCATGCAGATATGTCCTGGAACTAGTACACAGAAAAATACATATATAAAAGATGACTGCTACGTTGTTTATAATGTTGAAAAAGGAGAAGGACTGACATAGGGCATGGGATATATAGTGTTACATTTATACCCTGGGATACTGTGTAGCTGTGTTTTGTTTTGTTTTGTTTAAAGTCTGTTTATTTATTTATCTTAGTAATCTCTATTCCCAACATGGGGCTTTAACTCATCACCCTGAGATCAAGAGTCCCAGGCTCTTCCTACGGAGCCAGCCAGGTGCCCCTGGAATACAATGTAGCTGTTGATTTTATTTCATTTTTTAGGATTTTATTTATTTATTCATGAGAGACACACAGAGAGAGGCAGAGACACAGGCAGAGGGAGAAGCAAGCTCCCTGCAGGGAGCCCAATGTGGGACTCGATCCCAGGATTCCAGGGTCACACCCCGGGCCGAAAGGCAGATGTTCAACTGCTGAGCCACCCAGGTGTCCCTAAGATTTTACTTTTTAAGTAATCTCGATACCTTACATGGGGCTACTTACAACCCCAAAATCCAGAGTTACATGTTCTACTGACTGAGCCAGCCAGGTGCCCCATCTAGTTTTTTTTTGTTTGTTTTTTTTTTTTTTTTTTTTTTTTTTTTTATGATAGTCACACAGAGAGAGAGAGAGAGAGAGGCAGAGACATAGGCAGAGGGAGAAGCAGGCTCCATGCCGGGAGCCTGACGTGGGATTTGATCCTGGGTCTCCAGGATCGCGCCCTGGTCCAAAGGCAGGCGCTAAACCGCTGCGCCACCCAGGGATCCCCCCATCTAGTTTTTTTAAATACACAAAGGAGCACCTGGGTGGCTCAGTTGGTTAAAGTGTCTACCTTGGCTCGGGTCATGATCCCAGGTCCTGGGATCCCAGGGTCCTAGAATCAAGACCCAAGTCTGGCTCCCTGCTCATTGGGGAGCCTGCTTCTCCCTCTCCCTCTGCTGCTCTCTTTCTGTCTCTCTCTCTCTTTCTTTCAAATAAATAAATAAAGTCGTTATAAAAATAAATATATACAAAGACATAAAATTGAGTACTAAAACCAGACACAAAGGAAAAATTCATGTGCTTCATTTTATGTAACATTCAAAACCTGGCAAAAATAACTTGTGGTCATAGAAGTCAGAGTATTAGTTACTTTTTGGGGCACACAATGGAAGAGAGGGAGAAAGAACCTTCTCACTCTGGGGAACTGGAAATGTTTTATATCTTGATCTGGGTGGCACATATACATATGCAAAAATCCATCAAGCTGGCGATGTAAATGCTAAGTCTTAAGGGGTAAGGAATATAATGTCTGCAACTTATTTGAAATACACATAATTAATATAGATGGGTTGTTGGATGAATAGAGGAATGGACAGCTGGATATGTGTGTAACAGGGGAAATGCAGCAAAATAGTGAACTGTAGAACCGAGGTGGTATGTAATGGGGTTTGGCATACAATTCTTTCAACTTTGCTATCCACTTGAAAAATCTTTCATAATAATTTGTCAGGGAAAATAAACAAAGCCATAGTGCCATGCACTTAAAATTTGTGCATTTTACTATATGTAAGTTACATCTAATTTTTTCTTTTTTTTACATCTAAATTTTTCTTAAGATATATGGTTAACTGAAGACAAAGAAACCTTACTGATCAATAAGTAAAGTCTGCTTTTACTTACTTTAATAATCATGCCAGCTGATATTGATATGTAAATCTAAGTTAGAAAACCAACACGTCAAATAGTTTCTTAGAAAGGCCTGCAGCTCCCTGATCAGTGGGCTTGTTTAAAAATGTAGGTTCTTGGGGATCCCTGGGTGGCGCAGCGGTTTAGCGCCTGCCTTTGGCCCAGGGTGCAATCCTGGAGACCCGGAATCGAATTTCTCCCTCTGCCTGTGTCTCTGCCTCTCTCTCTCTGTGTGACTATCATAAATAAATAAAAAATTTTTTTTTAAAAATGTAGGTTCTTGGACACCTGGGTGGCTCAGTGGTTGAGCATCTCTGCCTTTGGCTCAGGGTGTGATCCTGGGTTTCCAGGATGGGAGTCCCCCTCTGAGGAGCCTGCTTCTCCCTCTGCCTATGTCTCTGCCTCTGTGTCTCTTATGAATAAATAAAGAAAATCTTTAAAAATATAATCTTAAGAAAAAATGCAGGTTCTTGGGCTCTATGTCTTTGGAATCAGGATCCCTGGGCGGGGATGGGGGGGAAGAGGGGGGAATGAGGTGGGGGGAGGTGCGTTTTGCCAAGGAATCTGCCTTTTAACCAGAGTTTTCTTTTTCTTTTCTTTTTTTTTTTTTAAGATTTTATGTATTTATTCATGAGAGATGCAGAGAGAGAGAGAGAGAGAGAGGCAGAGACACAGGGAGAGGGAGAAGCAGGCTCCATGCAGGGAGCCCGATGTGGGACCGATCTCGGGACTCGGGATCACGCCCTGAGCCAAAGGCAGACACTCAACCGCTGAGCCACCCAGGCGTCCCTAACCAGATTTTTCTGATGCTCATTTAATATTTGAGAAATTTAGTTAATGAAAAAGGTGGTAGGCCCAGAGATAAAGACACTGCCAATTATTTTGATGCTCTTTCGATGGCGATGGGGCTATGGGCTACTTTTATTGGTGTGTGTTTCAGAATTTTCCAAATAAACCTCTTAAGAGTTGGGGGTCCCATTTATGAGACAGAGCGCCTCTAGTCTAACCCTCTTCCCCTTCCCTCCAGATCCTTCATCTTCACAAAGCCCGCCCATCTCTTCGCTTGCCCAAGAAAACTCTTGTGGTTAATGAGTCTCAGAAAAGTGAAGTGAAATGAAAGTCACAAATAAAAGCGACAGTACCTGAAGGATTGAGGGGGGATGGGGGTGGAGCCGCAGGAGACCTCCCTCCCCCGCCACTTGGAGTTGCGATGGAGGCGAGCCCACGACACGAGCTGACCCTTCTGGCGACCCTACAAAACTACTCCACACATCCCTCCAAAAACACCTGCCGCTTTCTGACCGCACCCTCCCTCCACTCCGTCCTCCCTCACCCGCTAAGAGACTTCACTTCTTGGTCACCTCGCCTCCGGAACCCGGAGGTGGGCGGTGCACAGGGTGGAGTCTCTGGGGAAAGAACCGAAGCGTCTACATCGGGTCCCTAAAGATGTTGCCGCTAGCGCTGCTGCTGCCGCTGCTGCCACTGCCGCTGATCGTGGAGCCTGCCCGGGCCTCGCTGATCCGGTACTGGGGACCCTATCACCACCCCAAATCCAGGACAGACTCTCCCTTCTCGCCATTTAAGTCTGGGACCCCTAGTTCACTGGTTCCTAAACCTGGCACCTCAAGACCCATGACTCCTATCTCTTGGGTTTGCAGATCTCCAAACAGGGGCTCTCATCCCCGCGGGGCTTCTACTCCATATGAACTAAGAGCGAAACCTTAGGGAAACCCTTTTAGTCCGAGGTCTTCCAACTCTGAGACCTTCAACTGGGGGACTCCCCATTCTCTCCCTTTTCCTGACAAGTTTTTGGGAGCACCCTCCAGATGCCACCCTGAGCTCTGATGAACTGGTCCTGGGGTCTCCAGACATACAACTCCCCACACCCCTAGCCCAACAAGATCTTGGAGACTCAGAGCTGTGACTCCCCCAGATTCACATCTTCCAAACTGGTTAGGTCTCTGGAAGTCCAGTTTTGGGGGCCCCAGTGACCTCCCCGCTCCCCTGGCCTGATGCTCTCCCCCACCTCTCACTTCCTCTCCTCTGTTCTCCCATCTCCTGGAACTCTTGATGGGGAGAAGGAGGGTCCTCTTCCAGGAAACATTTTCTCCACTTGACATTCTTGAGCCTCTCAAAGATTGGTCATGGCAGCGGGGGCAGGGGAGCGTGTGGCAAAGATGTGAGGGAGGGAGCACGGCTCTCAGGAATGACAATAAGAAGGTACAAAAATATTACTGCACAGGATGTTTGCTAAGCTGCTTTTTGAACCTAATAAATCACAACCATTTCCCAAGCCAGGGCAAAGGGCAGTGGTTCTCTGAGTTATTTCAGATCCAACAGCATCCACATGACCCAGGAACCTGTTAGAAATGCAAATTCTCAGGCTCTACCTCAGACCTAGTCAATCAGAAACTACAAGCTCTGAATTTCAACTCTAGGTCAGGGGTTGGCAAACACCAAGCTCCACAGCCAAATTCATCCTGCCACCTGTTTTTTTTGTTTGTTTTGTTTTGTTTTTGTTTTTTTGTTTTGCTTTTGTCTTTGTTTTGCAAATGGAGTTTGACAAAACCCAGACATGTTGTCTAGGACTGCCTTTGTGCTATACTAGTAAGAGTTGAGCAGTTCCAACAGAGACAAACGGCAGGCAAAGTTTTTACAAAAAACTTTGCCCATTGCTCTAGGTGATTCCTCTTCCTGCTAGTTTGAGAACCACTGGCATAAAGATCTCCTTTCTCCTTTTTAGTGATTGATTGGACTCCATTCTATGCATGTTCCATCACAGAGCCAAGTCCTACCTAGTTGATCTCCAGTTTTCTTTTTTTGTTAAGATTTTATTTATTTATTCATGAGACAGAGAGAGAGAGGCAGAGACAAAGGCAGAGGGAGAAGCAGGCTCCCTGCGGGAGCCCGATGTGGGTCTCCATCCCAGGACCCCAGGATCATGACCTGAGCCAAAGGCAGATGCTCAACCACTGAGCCACCCAGGTGCCTCATCTCCAGTTTTCAAAATTAGATAAATCCTCATAAACATATTTGTGCACTTGTCCAGTGATCTCCTGTAGATGGAATTCACTGAAATTAAGTTGGGTTAAGAGGTGTGTACAATTTTAAACCCTATGATATATATTTGCCCAATCCTCCTCCAGAAAGTTTTATATCAATCTAAGCTTCTAGCCAACAGTGAGTATTCTTAGTTCTTTGCCAGTTTGCAGGTTCAAAAAAGGTTTCTGATTCTTGTCATTTATATTCCTTTGATGACAATTGGGGTTCAACATCTAACATAAAAAGATGTTAATTGTTTAGAAATTGGTTTGATTTCTTTTGCAAATTACCGGTTTATGTCCTTTGCCTATTTTCCTACCAAATGTCAAGAACTGTGAAGTTAGCTTGCCACAGTTTCATGGCTGCTCATAGAAGGCATAAGACCCCTAGGTCAGAGACAAGGACAGGTTATTACTCCTGGCAACAGTAGTAGCCAGGGCATCAGTTCTCTGAGCCCCAGTACCGACAGGGTGAGATGAAGAGGGCTGGTTTTGACTTGCACATGCAGTGAGGTGCAATACAGGAGAGGAACCCTAAGTTTAGGGACCCTGAACCTTTTATAATGGATTATAAACCTGTTTGCTTTTTGCCCCAGAGGGAGACACTCTCTCTCCCAAGGCTGTTCATTAAAAGAAAACTTTGGCAAAGGTAGTTCCTCTGTGAAAATGTGAGAGAAGCATGGAGAATTGTCTCCCAATGCTGGGTGGTTTATCTTATTCTTATTTGTTTATTTGTTTATTTGCAAAGAACTCTTTGCATATTAGAGATATTAACTCTTTGACATATAACTTGTAATTATTTCCCCTTGATTTTTAAAAACTTTTTTTTTAACAGCTTTGTGTGTTGGGGGAAGGAAGTACAAAGGTTTAAAATTTTAGAGTTCCGGGCAGCTCGGGTGGCTCAGCGGTTTAGTGCTGCCTTCAGCCCAGAGCGTGATCCTGGAGACCCGGGATCAAGTCCCATGTCGGGCTCCCTGCATGGAGCCTGCTTCTCTCTCTGCCTGTGTCTCTGCCTCTTTCTCTGTGTGTCTCTCATGAATAAATAAATAATCTTTAAAAAAATAAATAAAATTTTGGAGTCCCACTCATCAATATTCTCCCCAGTGATTTTTTTCTTTCTTTTTAAAGATTTTATTTATTTATTCATGAGAGACACAGAGAGAGAGAGGCAGAGACATAAGCAGAGAGAGAAGCACGTTCCATGCAGGGAGCCCGATGTGGAACTTGATCCTGGGACTCTAGGATCACACCCTGGCCCAAAGGCAGGCATTCAACTGCTGAGCCACCCAGGTGTCTGGCTCTCCAGTGATTTCTGATCTTCTTATCATGCTTTGAAAAGCCAGAGTTACTGAAACATTTTACTTCGTTCTAGTGCTCTTGCAATATTATGATATTACATTTCACCTTAGGTCTTTGATTATCTGGAATGTAGTTTAGTGTGAAGAGTGAAATTGGGATTTGATGCTTGTACTCTCCTCCCCCACGAATAGTGAGGAAAATAGTCTTCAGCATCATGATGTGAAGCATGCCAGGATCTTTACAAAGGCTAGTTTTATGTTTAGGGTCTTCGAAAACCTTTGTGAATATCTGTTTCCTGAGAATGACTTATTTTAATTGGAAGTCTCTTATTGAAAGATTTTGGGGAAGGTCTGTTTGGGATGGCTCACTCTTGTAGAGTCTTTGGGGGAAATTTGTCACCATGGTTTGATATGTTTGGTTAGTTTTCCTGGGAGGCTGTTATTGTAGGGTTTCTGGTAATGACAGTTACTGTAGGGCCATAGAGACATTTGCTTTGTCATTACATCCTATTTGGGAAATTCTGTTATACGCGGTCTCCAGGAAGAGTAGTTTCCTAACTGTCAGTATTCTCTCCTACAGGATTCCTCTCCGCCGAGTCTACCCTGGACTCAAGACCCTGAACTCACTGAGGGGATGGGGGAAGCCAACGGTGCCCCCCAGTTTGGGGGTACCATCCTCTGGGGATAACCCTGTCTTTGTACCTCTCTCTAACTACATGAATGTGAGTCACAGTCTCAGAGAGTCCCTCCCCTTCTCCGCGCTTAAGAAGTCAAGCTCTTCATTTTCCTTCTCTCCCGTTTTGCCATCAGGTCCAGTATTATGGGGAAATTGGACTGGGAACACCCCCGCAAAACTTCTCTGTCATCTTTGACACTGGCTCCTCCAATCTCTGGGTCCCATCCATAAGATGCCACTTCTTCAGTCTGCCCTGCTGTGAGCTTTCATGGGGGAGAATAAGGCTGAACAGGGGTGATGGGAGAAGGGGAGGAGGCTGGTTCTTGGCTTGCCAAGGATATCTGAGGCACTGTTCTCTTCTGACATGCCCTCACAGGTGACAAGTTCACCAAGGCAGGAGGTGTTGGGGAGATTCCCTTTCCCCAGTGACACTTCCCTGATCTTCTGTCCTAGGGTTCCACCACCGCTACAACTCCAAAGCTTCCAGCTCATTCCAACCCAATGGGACCAAGTTTGCCATTCAATATGGAACTGGGAGGCTAGATGGCATCCTGAGTGAGGACAAGCTGACTGTGCGTGACCATTGACCCCAGGAAGACTTGAGCCTGGGAGAACCCTAATGTTTCTAATATGATCTAATATTAGCCAGACTCATATGATCTGGCTTCGGGAAGTGGTTTAGGAGGTGGAGCTACCTAGGCAAGTGGATGAAGCTTCTGAAGTGGGAGGCGGGGCTTCTGAAGTGGGGGTGGGGCTTTTTGGTTAAAGGAGTGGGCTTCCTAAGTGGGGAAGCAAAGCTTTCTAGACAGTCGGAGTTGTTTTCAGATGTCTCCAGATTCATGCCTTGGTTTGGAAAATCTCAGGGTTATGTCTTCCAAGAAGTAATTTGCCCATGTGAATCTATCCTTAGATTGGAGGAGTTAAGAGTGCATCAGTGATTTTTGGAGAGGCGCTGTGGGAGCCCAGCCTGGTCTTCACTTTAGCCCACTTCGATGGAATACTGGGCCTCGGTTTCCCCATTCTGGCTGTGGGAGGAGTTCAGCCCCCGCTGGATTTACTGGTGGACCAGGGGCTACTGGATAAGCCTGTCTTCTCCTTCTATCTCAACAGGTAAAGGCGAAGGGTCTACCTTCCTATGAGTCCTAGCCCCCAGAAGTAGGGTTGTCTATTTTCAGAAAGTCCCTTACCCAATAAAGGAAGTCTCATCCTCCACTCACCAAGTCACCTACCCAATATAGGTAACACTTGTTCAAAAGTCCCGCTCACCAAGCAAACTTAAGACCTTCTGAAGACACACCATCATTTTATATATATATATATTCATGAGACACAGAGAGAGAGGCAAAGACACAGGCAGAGGGAGAAGCAGGCTTCCTGCAGGCAGCCCAATGTGGAACTCAATCCCAGGACCCTGGGATCATGCCCTGAGCCAAAGGCAGATGCTCAACCACTGAGCCACCCAGGAGTCCCTCTCACTATCATTTCAAATGCTCCATGTTTCAAACCCAAACCAGGAAACTTCATTCCCTACCTACTCAACTTAGGAATCTCCTCTTCACCATAAAGTCCAAATGCCATTTAAGAATACATTCCAGGGATCCCTGGGTGGCGCAGCGGTTTAGCGCCTGCCTTTGGCCTGGGGCGTGATCCTGGAGACCCGGGATCAAGTCCCACATCGGGCTCCCGGTGCATGGAGCCTGCTTCTCCCTCTGCCTGTGTCTCTGCTTCTCTCTCTCTCTGTGTGACTATCATAAAAAAAAAAAAAAAGAATACATTCCAGAAGTCAGAAGTTATGCATTTTATTTTATTTTTTAAAAATATTTTATTTATTTATTTGAGAGAGAGTGGGGAGAGATCGAGAGAAAGCACAAGCAGAAGGCAGGGAGATGGAGAAGCTGACTCTCCCTGAGCAGGGAGCCTGACCTACGGCTCGATCCCAGGATCCCAGGATCCCAGGAGGATCTGAGCTGAAGGCAGATGCTTAACCAATTGAGCCACCCAGGTGCCCCAGAAGTTACCCATTTTAACCCAAGAAGTCCCACCTACCTGTTAGGAAGCTCAACCACAGGCTCAGAAAGCCCCACCCACCACCCAGGAAGTCCCCACCTTTCTTCTGGAGGCCCATCCCCCACAGGCATAAAATCCTATGCCTATTCAGTTACCCGGATGTCCAACCCACTCAGGAAGCCCCCGGTGGGTAGATCCTCTCTTCCTACCCTTCCAGAAATCACCGTCCTTCCTCCTGCCCCTCTCAACCAACTAGGAAGTCTACCACCTCTGAACTGTGAGAGTTACAATTCAGAAAGTCTCACCACGCACCCAGGAAGCCATTGCACTTCTACCCAAGTCACACCTAGGCCAGAGCCAATTCACAAACCCCGACGCTCCACTTAAATTCCACCCCAAGATTTCCACCTTCCACAGCCAAACCTAGAGGCCCACCCTCACTTCAGAAGCCCCCAGCAGGGATCCCTGGGTGGCGCAGCGGTTTGGCGCCTGCCTTTGGCCCTGGGCGTCATCCTGCAGACCCGGAATCGAATCCCACGTCGGGCTCCCGGTGCATGGAGCCTGCTTCTCCCTCTGCCTGTGTCTCTGCCCCCGCCCCCCTCTCTCTCTGTGTGACTATCATAAATAAATAAAAAAAAATTATTAAAAAAAAAAAGCCCCCAGCACCCTACGGTCCTGATCATCATCAAAAACAGTCCTATTTCTCTTCAATACTTGCTTTGCTTCCAGTCCCAACATCAGACCCTGCCTGCATCCCACTTACCCCATCTAGAACCTGGAGACCTTGCATTGGCAGGAATTCCCTTCCTTGGCCCCTTCTGGGGCTGACAAGGCAGATACCCATGACACTGAAAGCACTTTGCTTCTGCAGGGATCCTGAAGCAGTGGATGGAGGAGAGCTGGTCCTGGGTGGCTCCGATCCAGCTCACTATATCCCACCCCTCACTTTCTTGCCAGTCACGGTCCCTGCCTACTGGCAGATCCACATGGAGCGGTGAGGGACCTGGCCACCTAGGTCTGGGAGGAATGGGCTAGAGCCTGATTTCCAGTATCCTGGGAGGAGCTGGAGGCCCGGACTCCTGGGTCTGAGGAGGAGGGGGCTGGGGGCCCAGACTCGTGGATCTGAGAGAGGAGGGGCTGGGGGCCTGGATTCCTGGGTCTGAGGGAGAAGGAGCTGGGGGCCCAGACTCCTGGGTCTAAGGGAGGAGGGGCTAGGGCTCCTATATTTGAGAGAAGGACAGCTGAGGGCCTAGACTCCTAGGACACTGGCTTCAATGTCTACCCCTTGCCCCCTCACAGTGTGAAGGTGGGCACTGGGCTGATTCTTTGTGCCCAGGGCTGTGCTGCCATCCTGGACACAGGTACATCCCTCATCACAGGACCCACTGAAGAGATCCAGGCCCTGAATGCAGCCATTGGAGGATTCTCCTTGCTGTTGGGGGAGGTGAGGACCCAGTGTCTGGTGGAGTTTTGATGGCAAACACTAGGCACCATGTTAGGGCCCGAGGGTGGGAATAGGTGCTTAAGAGGTATCCCAGGGCAAAAGGCACTGCCCATCATAAGTGACAGGCTGGGGGGGAGGGGTAGTTGGAGGCAGCAAGGACACCTCCTAGACATCGGCTGCATGATTGTGGACAGGAGGAGATGGCGATGCATGTTTATTCAGGGCTGGATGGGAGTGAGAAGCCTAAGGAGCCTGGGGGTGTCTGGGAAGGTGTGGAGGAAGCTCAGGAATATTTAGGGGCCATCAGCCCTCAGACAGCCCTTCTGCCATGGGAGAAGAGGTTGCAGGAGCAGCCTTGGGGAACATCCATGTAGAGTAGATGTGGAGACAGGGCAGGAGCAGCCAGAGGCAGGGGAGGAGCCCCTGGCAAGTGAAGGAGGCTCAGAGAAGCCATGCAAAGAGTTTCAAGCATGGAGGGGGCCACAGCGCAACATAAAAGCTGCTCACTCACATCTACGAGGCCCTGCAGCTCCTGGGTGGGGGGAGGGTCCTTCCAGGTCAGAATTTCTGTGGCTCTCTGTGTTCTTTGATACTTCTAAGAGGGTAGAGAAAATGCAGTTTGTGGGGATTCTGAGCCAAATGCCTAAAGCGTGGACTTGTAATGAGCCAAGGGAACCAGGTACATCATAGTGGCTCGGTTACCCTGGTTGGGTTCCAGCTCTGCCACTTAACAGCTGTGCTGTCTCAGACAAGTCACTTAATGTTCCTTGGCCTCAGTTTCCTGACCTCTGAAGTAGGGTCACTAAAACTCACCTCTTAGGTATGTTGTGAGGATTGAATCAATTAACCCACTTAAGGTACTTAGAATAATACTGTGATGCTGTTATCTCTCAAGAGAGATGTACACTGGAAATTAACTTCTCACCATTCCTTGCCTTCCCAACAAGGCAATTAGTACTGGTTTTTAAGGAAGATAAACTTCCTGGTAGTCATTTACAGTAGCCTAATATTGTATTCTTAGGTAGTTGGGAGTGGTGGGATTGGAGGCAAACTAGAAAGCAGGTGCCCCATCAATCTAAAAAGGGCAGCTCCCAGCCACTCAGTTCCAGCCATGTTTCCATGTAGGCAAAGTCAGATCTTATGCTTTGTTGGGAGAAAGCTGAAAACATTATTTGAAACCTCATGATTTGTGAATAATGACACTATGTCGGGCAGTTTTCCAAACTCATTTATTTCTTACACAACACCTCTGTGAAGTATTACCATCAACTACACCTACAAATTGGAAACGGGGCACAGAGAGGTTCAGCAATTCGTCTAAGGTTGCACAGCAGCAGACTCCAAGGATATCACTTGGAGTCTGTACCACCGTGGTGTACAGTTGGTAAATAATTTTCAACACATTTTTGACACAGTGTAAGACAACTTAGATACACCATGGGCTCAATGCGCCTCATTGGGCTAGCAGTTTTTGATCTACAGGTGGATGGAGTAAAAGGTTTGATCAAAAGGGCGCCTAAAGGAAGTAGCAATAATTACATGAGGGCAGAAGAGCCAGTAAGGCCAGAGAAGGCAGCAGAGCTTGACCATACAAGGCCTGAGTACCTAATTCCACTTGTTCCTCTTCTTCTTCAGTACCTCATCCAGTGCTCAGAAATCCCAACGCTCCCTCCAATCTCCTTCCTCCTTGGGGGGGTCTGGTTTAACCTCACGGCCCAGGACTATGTCATCCAGGTAGGTGGCCGTCACAAGTCAGAGTGATACAATAAGATGGGATTTGAGAGGATGGAGCTGGGAATGAGACGTCACGAGGCCGGAGCAGAGGCCCCAGAAACACTTCTGGTGCCCGGAATAGTGGGCAGGGCAAAGCTCTGGCTCCCAGGGAAGAGGAGGTTCCGTGCGCGTGACCCGCACTGAGCGGCCTGTCTTGTCGCCTTGCAGATTGCTCGGGGTGGTGTCCGCCTCTGCTTGTCTGGCTTCCAGGCCCTGGACATACCTCCGCCCACAGGGCCCCTCTGGATTCTCGGCGATGTCTTCTTGGGGGCCCACGTTGCAGTCTTCGACCGCGGAAACCTAACAGGCGGTGCCCGAGTGGGGTTGGCGCGCGCCAGCCCTCTACGAGCCGGACCACAAGGGGGTGGGTCCGCGCAGGCGCAGTTCTCCGGCTGGCGCCCAGGCTAGGCGCCTGCGCACCGAGTAGTAGCCGAGGCCCAGCTACTCAGTAAAAATCCGTTATTTACATTGACCCTACCTGGGTTCCTTTTTTTTTTTTTTAATACACTATTTTTGGAGAGATAAATTAGTGTTCAACAATCTGGAGTTGAGGAAGGAAGGAGAAAGGTATCACTCCTTTTCTCCAGGGCAGGGCTCACAGCGGTGCGAGGGTCTTGTACTACGAATCCCATGAAGCCCTTCGCCTATGCCGCCCATAGAAAAAGGAGCTCGGTATCGCGGAGCATCATGGACCTTGTATTCCAGGCCGCGTTCTCCTGTTGCCGGGGGCGGGCGCAGCCACAACATGCGTGGGAGGCGACAGGTCGCGACGGCAGCGACAGGTGGCAGTGGGGGGTGGTGGCTAAATCGTAAAGGGCTTTTCAACCCTTGTTTTAAGGGGATGGAATATGATTCCCGCAGACTTCATCTCCTTTCTCTCTCCCTTTGGGATTCGGAGACCCCTGGGTCCGCCATAAAGGCGGGGCTTGAAGCCCCCGGGTTGGGGGGAGCTGTGCTGTCCCTCCTCCGGCGATGATGTCATTCCCCCCCTCCACAGCCTCTTGCTGCCCTGAGCTGCCGGGGCTGGGTCACCCCTCCCCCAACGCCAGCCCCGGATTCCCCCATCCCCGCCCCGCCTCGACTTGGGGTGAGTACGGGGGAGGGGGAGAAGGCACAGGGTCCGGGGGCGGTAAGACGGCCCAAATCCCAGTTTTGGAGGCGGGAGACCCGGGAGATGGGGACTCAAAAATCTCAGCGGAGAGATTCTTTCTTAATAACGAGCTTTGGGGGCCAAGGTTCTTAGAGGGGTCTAGGGGAACATGGATCCTAGGTAGAGAGTCTCCATATTTCCAGCTTTAGTGTTCGGGAGACTCTCTTTCCTAGATTTGGGGAATCTGATGGGAATGGGAGCGGACGCACAAGGCTGGGGTCCTAGAAATCGGGAAGCGGAAGACCCTTTCCCAATTCCAGCGCCTTGGAGAATGGGGGAGGAGGGTTAGGAGAGGGCGCCGCGGATGACGGAGGTAGGAGTTTGGAGTTTTCAGTAATTTTGCTCCTGGAGGACCAGAGAAAGGATAGATTGGGAAGGAGGAAGGGTGGGAAAGGTCTGAAGACGAGGACAGACATTGGCTTACACCCTACTGGTGTCTATCGCCAAAAATTGAGTCCACTTCCCTCTAGCCTGTTGGCAGGGCTGGGTACCCCATAACCGGAGCCCACATTATGCCTCCAGAAGCCTACCCCATGGGTACAGAATCAAGGCTCACAAACCCCCCACATATCCTGGTAGGGTCTGGGGAGGGCCATGAAGGAGGGATGGCATTCAGTTTTCCCAGGGCCTGATGGAGTCTGGACTATTCTGTTATTCCTTGCCCGGGGTCTTCCTCCTTGCTCACATGGTCTCTAATCTGGAGTTTTATCCCATATTCTCCCCTATGGCAGCCCCCTCCCCTCCCTCACACCTTCTCCCACACCTTCTGACCTCTGCAAAAAAATGCTGATTTGGTAACTTGATCCCGTGCCTGGCTGCTGTCAAAAGCAGAAAGGAAAGGTGAGTTGGGGGGAGGGGAGAGGATATAAGTGAGGGTGGCTGATTTAGGTCCTAATTCTAGCCCCTACTCCCCCCCCTCAGTGCCTACTCAACCCCTGTTCCAGCCACCACCCCCACTCCCAACTTGCTCAGAAACCTAACTCAACCCAAGCCTCAACCTAAGCCCAGTCCCTCACCTCAAGATTCACTGCTTCTGCTTGGGGATACACCAGAATTCAGGGCAGAGAGGAGTAAGAAGCTCCGATGTCTTTTCTCTGCCTTCCTGGGTCCCACTGGGGGCTTGAGGGCTGCCCAAGGATACTGGATTAAGGATAGTGAATTGCGGGCAGTGGGGGAGCCCAGGGTCTGGGGAGTGAGGGAAACTACCTCCCTGGTCTGCAGGACAGGCCCCACTTCTGCAACTCTCTCCGCAGTGACGCAGCCTCGAGTCCTGGCCAGGATGGGGGTTAAAGGGGGTGATGGGGGGGTCAGGAACCAAAGGACAGCGGGACAAAGTCCCAAGGAAGTGGGGATGAAGACTCAGAGGGGGTGAAAGAGACACGGGGAGCAGGGATAGAGACCCGCATAAGGCGACGGAGAAAGAGAAAGATCAGAAGGAGAAAAGGCACTTTACAGAGGAGGGGAAGAAGACACCGGGAGGGACGTTATCAGTGAACAAGAGCAAGGAGGACAGAAACGCAAATGAATGAGCAGGGACGGGGTGGAGGGTACAGACTGGGAGAGGGGAGTGGAGGATAGAGGCACGAAGAGGGACAGAGGGCTGGAGGGACAGAGATCCAGAGAGGGGACAGGCTGGCGGGGGGCTCGGGCATGGAGGACAGAGACACAACGAGGAGGGACAGAGACCCAGAGAGAGGCAAATTCCTGAAAAAAAGGTACAGAGATCAGGAGAGACTGGGGGTGAGGGGAAGGAGACACAGTTGGGGGAGAGGAGAGACTGAGCCTTCGAAGGCGGCAAAGACTCAGGGGAGGGGGGGGACAGATTCAGAGAACAATGGGCCAGAGTCCCAGAGTGGCGAGGACAGAGACGAGGGGACAAATAACTCAGAGAAAGGGGAGAGAAAGACATCGAGAGACGCAGAAACGGGAGCGAGGGTGAGTGGGTAGGCGATACGAACCAGCCGCCGCACCTGCAGAGGGAGGCGGCGGGCCAGGGACAGTGCAGCGGGAGGAAGCCTGCAGCCCCTGACCCTCCCCCTTCGCTCCCGCAGGCACCGCCTCCTCCCGCCGCAGCCCCGGCAGCAGCCGCTGGCCCCGCCCCAGCGCCTGCTCCTTGCTACTCGGCGGCTGGCCAGCCGGGGGGGCGGGGCCGGACACGCCCCTCGGCTAGCCCCGCCCAGCTCTCCGTATCTCCTCTCCCTCCGGGACGATCGGCCACCTAGCTCCTCCCCATTTCTCGTTGGCCCCGCCCTATTTCCTCAGCCTGGTCTAAGGCTTCCCTGCTCCTAGGTTTCTCCCCTCCGCAGCCCTTAGGGCTCCCTCTTCAACGGTCCTCATCCATCCCCTGGTTCTCCAGTCTGCAGTCTGCTGTTTTGTAGACTTGGTCCCTTTGTCATCACCAGTTGAAAGTTCTTGTATCTCTATCTAAAGCCCCGCTGACTCTTATGACTCTCTCCCCGGTTCTCTGAGCCCCAAGACTCCCCATTCCAAGTCCCATTCTTCCAACCAGCCCAGTAGCTTTGTACCCTGCAGGTATCACCTTCCCCGTAGCGTCCCCATTACTCCTTCTCTACTCTGAACCCTGCCCCACTCCCGCCTAGCCTGGTTGCTTCCAAGCCTCTTAGAACCCCGCTCCTCCCTTAGTCTCGCCTTCCCACAGCGCCTTCAAGAGGTTTTCTACCCTTCGTAGACCCCACCCACCTTCTCCATTCTGACCATCATTCTCCCGGCCCAGCCCTGTCTAAGCAGGCCAAGCTGGCAGCCCCGGCCCCTCCCCTTCCTCACTTCGCCCTCTTTCTTAGTCCTAGCCAGACACTCTCGGGTTCCCAGGCCTCGCTAATGTCCCCTCTTTCTCACTGGGTCTCCATCCTTCTTCCTCCTTTCAGGGCAGCCTAGTGCCATTCGCGTGAAAGTACTCTCTACTCTTCATTTCCAGCTCCCGCCCCTCGTTCAGTATCGCCCCCTCACTCTCCCAGCCCAATTAAGACGATTTTCTAACTTTCTTAGGCCCTGCCTCTTCTTAGCATCCGCCCTGTCGCGACCAAGCAGAGTTAAGGACCCAACCCGGCTGTCTCCATCCGCCCCTCCCCACCGGGTTCTGCTTGCCAGCGCTTTAGGTCCCTTCTCTGTCCAATCAGGACCGTCTCCCCCATGCCTGTCAGGAGTCTTTAAATAGTTTGGACGTGTCCCCTTCCTCTGCTCCGCCCGCTCCTTTCTTCAGTTCAATCAGATCTCTATCTCCTATCTAGTCCCACCTCCTCCGTTTTCCCTGCCCTGCCCGCCCCCTTAACACCTTGCTCTGCCAGCCCCTTCTCTCAGAAAGATCCAATCGGTGTGCTTCACCTGCAGCCCCGCCCCGTCCAGCCAGGCGGTGTGGAGTCCCCGACCTCCTCGCTGCCTCAGCCCCGCCCCGCCCCTCCCAGGCCAATCAGTTCTGTTCCTCCACCTCCGCCCCACCCCGCCGCGGCCCCGCCCCCTGCCCTCGTCGCCTCCTCCGCCCAATCCCGGCTGCCTCTCCCCCTGCGGGCCCGCCCCCGACGTCCCGCCCCTCCCGCCCCGCCCCCCGTCCAATGCTGAGCTCAGTCTGCGTCTCGTCCTTCCGCGGGCGCCAGGGGGCCAGCAAGCAGCAGCCGGCGCCACCGCCGCAGCCGCCCGAGTCCCCGCCGCCGCTGCCCCCGCCGCCGTCCCCGCCGCCGCTGCAGCAGCAGCAGTCTGCGCAGCCCGGCCCCGCCGCGTCCTCGGCGGGCCCCCCGGCACCTCGCGGGCCCGGGGGCCGGCGCGCCGAGCCATGCCCCGGGCTGCCGGCGGCGGCCATGGGGCGGCACGGCGGCGGCGGTGGCGACAGCGGCAAGATCGTGATCAACGTGGGCGGCGTGCGCCATGAGACGTACCGCTCGACGCTGCGCACCCTGCCGGGGACGCGGCTGGCCGGCCTGACCGAGCCCGAGGCGGCGGCGCGCTTCGACTACGATCCCGGCGCTGACGAGTTCTTCTTTGACCGGCACCCGGGAGTCTTCGCCTACGTGCTCAACTACTACCGCACAGGCAAGCTGCACTGTCCGGCCGACGTGTGCGGGCCGCTTTTCGAGGAGGAGCTCGGCTTCTGGGGCATCGACGAGACCGACGTGGAGGCCTGCTGCTGGATGACCTACCGGCAGCACCGCGACGCCGAAGAGGCGCTCGACTCCTTCGAGGCTCCGGACCCAGCGGGCGCAGCCAACGCCGCCAACGCCGCCGGCGCCCACGACGCGGGCCTGGACGACGAGGCGGGCGCGGGCGGCGGCGGCTTGGACGGCGCGGGCGGCGAGCTCAAGCGCCTCTGCTTCCAGGACGCGGGCGGCGGCGCCGGGGGTCCGCCAGGGGGCGCGGGCGGCGCAGGCGGCACGTGGTGGCGCCGTTGGCAGCCTCGCGTGTGGGCGCTCTTCGAGGACCCCTACTCGTCGCGGGCCGCCAGGGTGAGCGCGCTCTCGGAGCTCCCATCCCTCCCCCCTTTCCTGGAGATCCCAGCCCCTTAGGAGTGCCCATCGTAACCCTCAGAATCCCTTGGCCTGTCCCAGCCCCTCCTGGTCTTCCTGGTCTTCCTGGTGTCTGGGCCTCCCAGTCTCTCTAGAAGCCTCTTTCTCCAACCCTGAGCCTCCTGTACTTTTCAGAACACACCCCCTCTCCCTGCCCTCCCCAGATCCTCAGAAGACGCTTCCGCAACCTTCAGAATCCCCCAGATCCCTCCAAACCCCACCTGGCTTCCCTAGGCTACCCAAGACTCTTAGAAACTTCTGCCCTGACTGTGAGTCTCCTGGGCTTCTCTAAACAACCTCACTCCCTCCTTTCCTGGACCCTTCTTAGACCCTCAGAAGAACTTTCTCCAGTCCCGAGTCTTCTGAGCCCCTGTAAATCCTTTCCACCCCTCTTGGTCACCCCTTACAGCCCCAGAGAACCCCTTTGCAGCCCTCAGTTTCTTGGACCATTCCCAGACCCTCAGAAGACCTCCCTCCTTAACCTTCAGTGTCCCAGACCCTGTGAACACTGCTCCTGCCTTTCCCTGCCCCCTGCAGCTCCTCTGAAGCCCCATCTCCAGCCCTGAGTCCCTCTGGTTCTCCCAACACCTCCCTGATTCTTTGTCCCTATGCCCCTCTCTCCCCGCACCTCCCCCTCTCTCCAAGTTTGAGGCTTCTGGCTATTTTTGAACCTGACTTCTGTTCTCAAAGTCTTAGAAGACTCTGCCTCAGTCTCAGAGCCTCCTGGGCCCCTGTGAATCCCCAAATCACTTGCTCTGGCTAGAACACTCCCCCCGCCCCTGCCCACTGCAACACGAAAGTCTTGGGGAGCCTTCCCTCCTGGGACCCTCCAATTCTCTCTATGTTCACATATCTTCCTGCATCCTTCACGCCAACTCCCATCCCAAGGACTTTCCCTATAAAGCTCCAGACTTCCCCCAAGCCTTTCACACTCCTCCTCAGTGTCTCCAGAAGAGTCTTGAGCCCCCATAATATGTCTTTCCTCTCCAGAAGCTCCCATATGCCTCCTTCTTCATCCACAGATTCTCCCAGCTTCTTCTCCCTTCCCACTCTTTATCTCCTGGGATCCCCCATCCAGAGCCTCCGGGTCCTTTTCCAATTGAATCAACTGACTTTTCTTCCTGTTCCAGAACTTTACGGAACCTCAATCTTTGGGACTCCCCCCCCCTCCCCGCCCATCACCAAGTTATCTGTCCCCAAACTTCTCAAAATAGCTCCCAATTCTTTCCACTCGGCCTTGGTATCTTTCCACTGGCCCCTACCCCAGCCCTGCTCACTCCCTCGTTCCCAAGCTCCAGACACCCCCACCTTCCAAAGCCCAGGACTGGGCCCCTCTGCTCCCAAAGTGAACTGGAAAGCCCACACTCTACCCTTATCTTCCTCAAAATGTCAGATTTCCCCCCAAAACTCCCTACATCTTTCCCCCAAAACTTCCCTCAAACATCTCCAACTTCCTAGACTACATAGCTATCCTCCGGCTTGGTTCTCCCTTGAACCTCTTCCTCCTCCTAACTTCCAACCTGTGTTGGAAGAGAGGGGGACCGTTCAAAATGGGGGGGGGGGTCAGAGAGAAGGGGAAAGAGGAACAACTCCGGGGACCCCCTCCTCGCCTCCCAGGGACCCAAACACCCAGAGGAACCAGTCCGCCCCCTCCCCCCATCGTGCCTTGTCCTGGGCCGGGAAGGACGTGGAGCCGCAGTGCCGCATTCACGCCAGGGGAGGGAGCGAGGCCGGGGGGGGGGGGGGGGGGGGCAGCCCAGTGGCACTGCATAAAGTTTGGTCCCAGGAAGCGCTGAGTTGGCGAGATTTGGAGTTGGGTGGGGGGAGGTGGGGAGGAGGAGGTTCCGAAGGGACTTGGCCCTAAATGCTTCCTCAAGCCTCTGAGTGACCTCCTCCCCCATGGCCTGGGGCGCCCTTCTCTCTGACCCCATTGAAAGGTGCTGAGGTGAGACTAGGTGTTCGGGACAGCTTGGAGGGGGGGGGGGTTGTCACTCACTTACTCCACAAATAGTTTTTGAGTGTCGGCATTCCAAGTACTTTCCAAAGTACAACTGAGCTAGCCTGACCGAGTTGGGAGCAGAAGCCAGCGCAACCTGGAGAGTATGGCCCTGTCTCATCCTCGATTCCCTCCCCGTCATTTTTCCTTTCCTTCTTAGAGGGATTCCTTACGCTCCTATCCCTTCGGCTTTGGAACCACCTCGGGCAAAGGGTTAAACCAGTCCCGACGCTGTCCAGCCTCACAGCTGCGCACTGCGACGGGTGCCCACCTTTTCTTCCTTGCCCCGGGAGGGAAAGAGTTAAACTGGCCCGCGGCCTCCCGGCGGGAAAGCGGTGGCACTGCGGCTGCGCCCCGCCTGCTCAGCTCCGGCCCGGAAGGGGTTAAGGCCGCTTTCCGCCGCGGCGGCTGCGCACTGCGGCGGGGGAGCTGGCCGAGGTGCTGGCCGCCGCGCGCCCCGCCCCCCGGGCCGGCCGACCCGCCCCCACTGCGGTGCCGCAGCCTGCGCCGCGCACCCGGCTCAGAGGGGGCGGGGGAGCACCGGGCATGCGCTCTGCGGCGGCCTCTGGCCTCTTAAACCACTGCGGAGAAACGAGCAGGGGGGCGGGGCAGCGAGGGCCAGCGCTGACCCCAGCCCACTGTAGGGTCCGGGGGGGGGGGGGGGCCTTCTGCGGCCGACTCTGGCTCGCCTCTCTGCCCTGCAGTTCAGATTAAAGTTAAGCCCTCCCAATCCCAGACCCCGCCCCCCAGCCCCGTGGAGGAAGAGGAGCTGCTGAGGGCCTGTGCTGGCCCCCAGCCCACCCTCTGTCCAGGGTCCTGTCTGCAGTTGGACCCTGGGCTCCCGCTCGTCTCTGCATCCCTGATTAAAACTCAAGTTTCCTAGGCCCTCCTTCCTCTTCTGTCCATCTGACTAAAGCCCCTGTTTGCCCCGACATGCATCCCCTTCTCCCTCCAAGGCACTAACCTCACTCTTCCTCTCCTCTCTGCATATTTGATAAAGCCCACTGTCATCTCCAGGGGCCAACTCTGTCCCCTTTCTTCCCAAAGATCTTGACCGCACCTCTTCTGCTCCTCAAGGTTTTCTTCAAAATCCACACCACTGCATGCAGGACTCTGGTCCTCCCCATCTTGAAATAACCCATGTGTGCCTCCCACCCGCCCTTCTCTGCACTTGCAGCTAAAGCCTCCTCACCCCTATGGCCCTAGCTTCACCATCTCCCTCCACGCTTAGGCCCTTGACTCTCCCTTCCTCTCCAGAGCCTGAAACCCCAACCCTCCTTCGCTTCCTTTCCTATTTATGGCATTAACACCTGTCATTCCAGCCCTTTGCTGTCCTTCCTCGGTGAGGGCGATCCCAGCTTTCTCCCTTCTTTGGGGCCAGAACATTAGGGTCCTTAAGCGCTAGCTCCTCTCTGAAGGCGTTGACCTTGCCCCCCAATAACTGATGCCCACATACCCTAATAGGAGCTCAGACTTTCTTACTGAGTTCCAGACACTGGACCAAGCACTGTTTCTGGAATCAGGACTTTTGTATACTCATCTAATGTAACCCTCATAATAATCTGGCAAAAACCCCGAGGTTCGGGAAGCTTAATCTCCTTGCCCACATTAGGCAAAGGAAAAGCTGGATTCAAATCCAGGCTTTCTTAACCCTCTCAGGATTCTGCGTCCTCTGCCCACCTTCTCCCCTTCCCCTTCCCTTGGCTCCAAGCTGAGCTCCAAAGCCTCTGATACACAGAGGGTAAGTGGTCTTAGTCTCCTCCACACCCCATTCCATCCCTCCCCCCAAATCCTTGGACCCTGCTGGGGGGTCCTGAGATGGGCCACAGGGTGTGGGGAAGTGATCTGGGAGACAGAGTAAAGGACCAGAAATTGCTGTTTCCATGAAAACAGGTGCCCATCTGCTGCCACTGCTAGAGCCAGCTCCTATCCCAAACTGGGGAGAGCTGCCTCTGATCCTTTTCCTCCCCCTTCTCAAGCTCTAGAGGGGAGAGCAGGAGGCAGGCTGTGATGGAGGCACAGGGTTGCGACTCCTGGATTTCCCTGGAGTTTGGGGCTGGGAAAAGGGACAACTGGGAGGGTCTTGTGGATATGGCTGGTTGACCAGATGCGTGGGTCACCTTTTGCCCTCTCTCTCCTGCCCTGCCTCACAGTATGTGGCCTTCGCCTCCCTCTTCTTCATCCTTATCTCCATAACCACCTTCTGCCTGGAGACCCACGAAGGCTTCATCCATATCAGCAACAAGACCATAACACAGGCCTCCCCGATCCCTGGGGCTCCACCAGAGAACATCACCAATGTGGAGGTGGAGACAGAGCCCTTCCTGACATATGTGGAGGGCGTGTGCGTGGTCTGGTTCACCTTCGAGTTTCTCATGCGCATCACCTTCTGCCCAGACAAGGTGGAGTTTCTCAAGAGCAGCCTCAACATCATCGACTGTGTGGCCATCTTGCCCTTCTATCTTGAGGTGGGACTCTCAGGCCTCAGCTCCAAGGCCGCTAAAGACGTGCTGGGCTTCCTGCGGGTGGTCCGCTTTGTCCGAATCCTCCGCATCTTCAAGCTCACGCGCCATTTTGTGGGGCTGCGTGTCCTGGGCCACACGCTCCGTGCCAGCACCAACGAGTTCCTGCTGCTCATCATCTTCCTGGCTTTGGGCGTGCTCATCTTTGCTACTATGATCTACTACGCCGAGCGCATTGGCGCCGACCCCGATGACATCCTGGGCTCCAACCACACCTACTTCAAGAACATCCCCATCGGCTTCTGGTGGGCCGTGGTCACCATGACTACCCTGGGCTATGGAGACATGTACCCCAAGACGTGGTCAGGGATGCTGGTCGGGGCGCTGTGTGCCCTGGCGGGGGTGCTCACCATCGCCATGCCTGTGCCCGTCATTGTCAACAACTTTGGCATGTACTATTCGCTGGCCATGGCCAAACAGAAGCTGCCCAAGAAGAAGAACAAACACATCCCTCGCCCCCCGCAGCCCGGCTCTCCGAACTATTGCAAGCCTGACCCTCCGCCGCCACCCCCACACCACCCCCACCATGGCAGCGGCGGCATCAGCCCCCCGCCCCCCATCACCCCACCCTCTGTGGGGGTGACTGTGGCTGGGGCCTACCCACCGGGCCCCCACACACACCCAGGGCTGCTCAGGGGGGGAGCGGGTGGGCTCGGGATCATGGGGCTGCCTCCTCTGCCAGCCCCTGGGGAGCCCTGCCCGTTGGCTCAGGAGGAAGTAATTGAGATCAACCGGGCAGGTGAGAAGGGTGCATGGGGGGCTGGTGGGAGGAGGCGGAGAGCTTTCCAGAGGGCAAGAGGTCACTGCTGAAGTTAAGAGAAATGGGGGGGGAGGGGTTACAACAGACCAGAGAAGACAGACCAGAGAGAGGAAAGTGAACAGCTCTGGCTGAGGTCTATGAAAAGGTCCAGAAGCAGAGAGGTAGATTCTCTGTGCCAGAGACAGTTTTTGGGAGAGACAGACTTGCAGCCAGGATAAGATATTCAAGGGGACCAGGGAAGCAGAGTAATCAGCCTCTGGCGAGGGGAACTTAGATACAAAGAGAGAAAGGGGGTGCATCAAACAGGCACATAGGTCTAACGTGGGATTTACAGGCAGGCCGGGGACTTGGCCAAGGGACACCTGCACCATCTGCATCTTCCAGCAATGACTCCGAGAATACAATCTAAAAGCGACAGGGTCAGAAACCAAGCACTCACCACTGAGAGCTGGGGACAGAGGACAGAGATGGAGAGAGGGGTGGGGGGGTCAGTGACTGAGAGTTCAGGCTCTAATAACAGTGAGGTCAAGAGAGGAGAGAAGACTTAAAACCCAGAGGTAGATAGAGGCCAGGAAGATAGGCCCAGGGGGCAAGCCGGCCATGTGACAGTGACTTGGGACGCAGGGCCTTGGCTCTGGCCCTGCTGAGAGGGGTCAGAGATTTGCAGGAAAACTGCCAAGATGAAGAGGTAAAGTGAAGGAGACAAGGGAGAAGAAAGTTGATCTAGTGTTGCACGCATCCCCCTGCCCGAGAGTCTCTGTCTCTGAGGCGATGATTGGGGGCAGCAGTCCCCAGCGGGGAGAGGCTGGTGGGCCCCACCCCCATGACTTAAGTAGGTCAAGAAAGGGAGCTGGGCCGCCTAGCCCTCGTCTTGCTCCCTCAGCCGCTGACCCAGTTTCACACCAATTAAAAATAGCTTAAGTCAGAGCCTAGGGGACCCCTACCTCCCCCGCTCCCTCCTCTGTCACCTTCCCAACCCTTCCACACTGTGCCCTCTCCAGCACCCAACACCCTCCCTCAACAACTCCCTTCCGGGCCCCCACATGCCCCAGCGGTCCCTCCAAACCCATCCCAACCCATGCGCCCTACCAACCCAGCACCCCAGGCCCCGTCCTGCCCTTCCCAGCACCCACCACCTGGCCTGACCACCACTTTGGACCACTCAACACCCTCCATCCACACCCACCCCCAACCACCCTTCCCTATCCTTGTCCTTGCCAGCACTCAACACCCTCCCCCAATGACCTGCTCCCTAAACCCACCAGCCACGTGCCCCAACACCCTCTTCCAAATTGTGCCCCTCCTGTCTCTGCCTTGAGACACCCTGCCCCTTGAGCCTCTCCATCCAGTACCCCACATTCTCCAACACCCTCCTTGCTCATCCCCCCCACCCCCACACACACACCTTGGGTTCCACACCTCACTCTCTCCTTTGTGTGCCTGTTTGACCCTCGGGTGCAGATCCCCGGCCCAATGGGGACCCTGCAGCAGCTGCACTGGCCCACGAGGACTGCCCAGCCATCGACCAGCCCGCCATGTCCCCGGAAGACAAGAGCCCCATCACCCCTGGGAGCCGTGGCCGCTACAGCCGGGACCGAGCCTGCTTCCTCCTCACCGACTACGCCCCTTCCCCTGATGGCTCCATCCGGAAAGGTGAGGTGCCCTCCACGGCCCCCCCCAACCCCGGGATCCTCCCTCCCTCTCTCTCCCTCCCTCAGGGGAGGGAGGAGGGGGAGATGAGGGAGGAGGTGCTGGACTTCCTTTCCCCATCCACTAGCCCCAAATTCCCTTACCTCCCAGACCCCCTTCCTCTCCTGCGCCCCCCCCCCCCCGCCCCCAGATTTCCTCACCACTGATCCTTCCCTGTCTTTATTCCATCTCCATCTTCCCCCACCCCACCCTGGACCCTCTGGCCTCTTCCCCCACCCCCAGCCACTGGTGCTCCCCCACTGCCCCCCCCAGACTGGCATAAGCCAGGGCCCCCAAGCTTCTTGCCCGACCTCAACGCCAACGCTGCAGCCTGGATATCCCCCTAGTGGAAGAATCCCCTCCCCCCAGGGTAAGTAGCCTGCACCCTGTGATCCCCACCCCTTCCTGACTAACCCTTCGGAGAACATGCAGCCCCACTGACTGAGACTCCTGTCCCCTCACTGTGAACAGCTCCATCCAGTTAACCTGCAGCCACGACACTGACCCCACACCCACCTGCTGAGAACTTTCCCTGCCCTCACTAACCCCTCAGAACTAACCCAGCCCTCCCCACCATGTGCCTGACCTCCCTCCCCCGCCCTCACGACTGACACCCATCCTCACCCCCATCCACATCTCTCTCCCTGCCTCCCCCTCGGGTGGTTTTCTTTTTTGTTTTGTTTTATTTTTATTCAACTAAGAATAAACTAAGGACACTGCTGGGTGCAGGATGGGTGAGGAAGACTCAGTCAGTCATCCAGTCGCTTGTGAATTGGCCAGCGCTTACAGGGTCCCCGCTGGGCACTGGCAGGCATGATGCTAGGCAAAGGGAATCAATAGGGAAAAAACCAGCCCCACTGCCCCCGGCAGAGGCAGCCACCACTCTAGAATGTCCCAATTTGAGGGGACATAATGTGGAAGTGGAGGTAGCACAGGGATATGCAGTAAGAGGAACACGCCAAAATCCCCAGGGTAGGAGGGAAGTGTCAGGGAAGGCTTCCTGCAGGAACTGATGTCTGAGGTTCTAACCTCAGGTGAAGAAGTGATACCATTAGACGGTAGTGACCAGAGGGACAAGCACCAGCAGAGCTGAGGAGACTGGGGACTGGCAGGTAGACATGAGGCGGGAAAGCAGGGCCAGGTCAAAAGGGCAGGGCCTTGTTCAGGGACCCCGGGAGGGCAGGTCAGCTTCTGGGCTGCATGCAGATGGACTGGAGGCAGGAGACCAGAGGTTGGGAGGCTGGAGAGGAGGCTGAGATGAAGGTCCAGGGGGAGGAGGCCGCCTGGGCCCGGTTTGGGGCTGTGGGGATGGAGATGAAGGGAAAAGGTAGAGGCAGGCAGGGATTGGTGGGGGGGCAGGAGAGACAGGGCTGGGGACTGGGGGGCAGGAGACAGGAGGATAGAGCCTCGAGGTAGTAGAGGAATCTTTCAACAGTCAAGCATTTATCTTATGCCAGGAAGTTCACGCGTATTCTCTAGTCCTCACAGCGACCCTAGCTAATGCACGGAGTGGCTTCGTCCCTCCCTCCCTCCCTCCATCCATTGAGCACCTCATTACTGAAGGCACAGTGCCAGGCACTGGAGATTTGGCAGAGCACAGAGCAAGAATCTGCCGTCACGGAGTGTTCACGCTAGAGCACGGATTGGCACACTTCAGCCCACGGGCCAGGTCTGCCAGCAGGCTGTTTTGTAAATAAAGCTTTATTGGAACACAGCCACTGTCATGCTGTAACAGTAGAGTGGAAGAGTTGCCACGGAGAACGGGTGGCCCAAAGAGCTGAAAATCTTCAGTCATTGGCCATTTGCAGGAAAAGTTTGCCACCCCCTGATCAGAGGCAGCAGAAAATCAAACAGATGAGTGAACCAGAGAATTACTCTGGCCACTTGGATGAGGGGGTCTGCAGAGGCCTTTTTGTGGAGGTAACACGAAACCTGAATGGTAAAAATGGTAAAAAAGGGCCAGCCGGGCAGAAGGAAAAGCAAGTGCAAAGGTCCGAGGGTACTGAGGTGGGGTGAGCTTGGTTTGTTAAAGGAATAGCAATGAGGGAAGTGTGGCTGGAACTGAGTAGCCGAGGGGAGAGGGGTGCCAGAAGGGGTGCAGACAGTATGTGGGGGAAGGATCCTGAGAGGTTTTTCTGACCTTGAGGAGACGCTGTATTGATCTTCAGACTGATGGGAAGCCGCCTGGAGCCACTTGATCGATCACTTAGCCCTGTGGAACCTTCTTTAGAAATAGAGAGAGATACCCCAGGGAATCCCTGCCTGCAGCCTAGGAAGCTGCTGTAGTGGGACTTGGGGAGCCTCTGGGCACATCCTTGTCTCAAGCTCTTTGTTTCACAGAAGTTTTGGGGGCAGGGGATGAGCAACCCCAGCTACAGAGCAGATAGCAATGAGAACCCAGGCTTCCAGGCTCCTACTCCAGAAGGGACTGTGGCTCTTCTCGTTCCATCCCTCCCTCACCCCCAATTCATCCTCCATTTTCATCTCATCCCCCCTTCCCTGCTCCCACCTCACCTCTCCCCCTGCTTGTACCCCATCCTGTTCACCCTTCGTCCCCTACCCCCAGGTCTGGATGGGCCCCCAGAGAATTGAGGGGCAGAGGGAGGGGGGAGGATTTGGGAATGGGAGGGAGGGTAGAGTGGGGGTGGGTGGGTGGAGGTCTCTGCTTCTTTTGCCTCTGATGCCAAAATCCATTCATTGAACTCAAATAATGGCTGGAGCTGATGGGGCTGACTTCTCTGCCCCAGGGTCCTGGATTCCTCCCTACTCCTGCCCTTCCAAACTTCTCTCTTTCTTTCCATCCTTCCTGGGTGACCCCCCCACTGTTGTTCCCCCCCCTCCTTCTCCCAAGACCCTTCCCTGTGGCCCCATTACCCTTGACCCTTCCTTTCTCTGTCTTCTTTCTCCAGCCACCTGAGTCTAACACTTGACACCTGTTCCTTCTTCCCCATCCCTCCCCCTCCTCCCTTCCTTTGTCCTCCTACTCATCCCTCCCCCTCCTCCCTTCCTTGGTCTTTCTCCCCATCCCTCCCCCTCCTCCCTTCCTTGGTCTTTCTCCCCATCCCTCCCCCTCCTCCCTTCCGTGGTCCTCCTCCCCCTCCCTCCCCCTCCTCCCTTCCATGGTCCTCCTCCCCCTCCCTCCCCCTCCTCCCTTCTTTGGTCCTCTCCCCATCCCTCCCCCTCCTCCCTTCCGTGGTCCTCCCCCCATCCCTCCCCATCCCTCCCCATCCCCCCTCCTCCCTTCTTTGGTCCTCTCCCCATCCCTCCCCCTCCTCCCTTCCGTGGTCCTCCCCCCATCCCTCCCCATCCCTCCCCCTCCTCCCTTCTTTGGTCCTCTTCCCTACCCCTCCCCCTCCTCCCTTCCTTAGTCCCCCCTCCCAGCCACCCCGGAAGCTCCTCCCATATTTGATGTCTCTGGCCGCCCCCATTTCACTGCTCCCCTCCCCCGGAAAGCACCAGAGAGGAGGAAGAGATTCCGGCGTTCCTCTGTCCCCCCAACAGTGAGGCTGTGTTGGGGGGTTCCCCCTGACCACCCTTCCCCCTCCGTGACTCTGTGTATTTCTGTCCCCAGCTCTTGTCACCGCCTGAGACCTCGCGAGACCCTCGGTCCCCCCCTGCCCCTTCCCCCCAGGTTAGCAATTGGGAATGGTTGGGAGGGGGTGTCCTCAAGATACTGGGTTTCCAACCCCCCACCCCCCCAGGCCCTCTCTCCTCCGGTCAAGACACCCTCATCCAGACAGACCTCTTGGCATCGCCTAGAAAAGCACTAGAACTTCTCCCCACCTGACACTGGCAGGACTCTGAGGTCTTCCCAAGCTTTTGAGAAACCACACACTTGCTCCCCAATCTTAGGCCCTTTTGGCCATCAAGACCCTGTTAGAACCTTCCCATCAGAAGGTTTCCACCTCAAGGCTTCATGACCCTTTAAAGATACCCCATTACAACCTCCAGGTGAGCTTTGCCCCTCTCAGACTGCTCTCCCGCCCCCCCACCCCGGGGGCACTGCCAGCTTTTGCTCCTTCCCACCCCTCACGGCCCCATCACCTGCCTGTCCTTTCCCCACCACTAGGTCAGCCCCCACCCGAGCCTCCCCTCCGGCTGCTCCCCCTACATGCATTCCACCGAGCTCCCTCCCCATGCCCCTGCTGCCCACCATCTGCCTCGCTGCCCCCCACCTTTTTGCCTCAGATAAGGGGGGCCAACGGGGGAGGGGGAGAGGAAGGGGAGGGGTGGGCTTCGGTGGGGTGGGGGTGCGGGAGGCTCGGTGGGCACCACCCTGCCTCCTAACCCTGAGTCTCTCCCCCCTCCCCATGTCTGAACCTTTCTCCTTGATGCTGACTGACTGTCCGATTTGTTCACCTCTCTCCCTTCATCTCCTTGGTCCACCTCTGTCCATCACTCTGCCTCTGCCGTCTGTCTTGTCCGTCTTGGTGTCTGTCTGTCTCTGTCATCCCTTCTGTCTCCCTCACCCCTGTCTCCCTGTCTCTATCCCTGACCCTCTCTCTACTTACCTTTCTGTCTCTTGCCTGTTTCTCTCTCTCTCTCTCCCTCCCTCCCTCTCTCTCTCTCTCTCTCTCCCTCCATCTCCTGTCCTTTCTGGCCATCTCTCCCTTGCTTCCCTGCCTCGGGGTCTCTCTGTCTGTTGGGTCCTCCCCCTGCACCCCCATCTTCATGCTTCCTCCTGTGTTTCTGACCCCTCCCCCCCAGGTTACGAGAAATCCCGCAGCCTGAGCAGCATCGCGGGCCTGAGCGGGGTGTCCCTGCGCCTCGCGCCCCTTGCCACTCCCCCTGGCTCTCCCAGGGCCGCCCGCCGCGCTCCCCCAACCCTGCCCTCCATCCTCTAGCGCTCCCCTCCCCCCCGTGGGGGGACTGGGGGTGACAGGGAAGAAGGTCAAAGGAGCTGGGGGTGGGGGGTGGGGGAAAGGGTTTTTTTTTTTTTAAATCAAAAAGTCATTAATAATATGCAACCGAGACGACGACGCCAGCAGACACCCCCGGACCCCTCACCCCCACCTGGGCCCCCAGGATGGAGGGGAAGGAGCCAAAGTCAAGCCCCGCCCCCAACTCTTCCCCCCCCTCCAAATAAAGCCTTCTCAGGTCTCCATGAGCCATAGGACATCCCGCTCCCATAAACTCCTGTAAATACGTCCAAATTATGCCAATTACATTTTGGGGCGCCTCTTCCCTATTCTGCATGCCTCCCTCAACCTGGACCCCCCCTTCCAACTTCACCTCAGCAATAAGCCGCCAGGGGCTGCATGCCATGCCATTGAGGGAAGGGGCACTCTGGGAAGGGGGCAGGGACCTCAAGGGGGTCAGGAGGGTCTCCTCGCCTTCTACCCTTCACCCCAGGAGGGCAACCCATCACATTGATGTAAAAAATATATTAGCAACAATGTGGGGGAAGGAGGTATAGTCACTCAAGCCAAAAACAACAAAATGAGCTGAGCTCAGATGGTAGGAGCAGAGGCATGGGGGGTGTGCTGTGGACAGCTGCTCCCTCAGCCTTTAGGGGGATCCCTCTGATGAATATGACCCTTTCATCCCTCCACACCCCCACACCCCCAAGGGATCTGCTCGCCTCTATTCTTGCTGCATGGACTCAGACCTCCCATCTCAGAATTTCTGGGATGATCTGAGCCTAGCACACAAAATTCCCCCAACACCCCCTCCAGATGACCAGGACATGAGACCTGCACCAGGATTCCTGAGACCAACCCTGGCACCCCACATCCCCTAAATCCCCACCAGGTCCTGGGACTTCACCTCTGCATACAGATGCTGCCCCCCCAAGCCCCACCCCACCCATTTGCCTGGACTGCATCCCAGCACCTCAAACCTCCAAGACTTGACCCAGCCCTTCAGCCTTTGGGATGCTCCAAATCCTTCCCACACTTGGACATTTCTTGGACACCCCCAAATCCTCAGGCCTCCCCCCCCCCACCGATGTCCCCAAATTTCCGACATCAGACATCCACCTCAGGTTCTCCTGATGCTAGAATTTCCAGGATAGGCTCAACCTGTCTGCAATTCCAGGGAACCAGACCTTCTCCCGGGCATCCCCTTTCTTATGCCTAGCCCTGCCTCCTCCAAGAGCCCCTCCCCTTCAATGGTGCCCAAAAGGGACCCTCTTCATGGACATCAGTGTTTCCCAGAGGGTTATATTTGTACCCGTGGTGATGTGCTAAGGTTTTAGGCAGTACAAGGACACTTAATCTAAAAAGTTTTGTCTTTTACGGCATCTTGCTCAAAGCCGGTAAGTCCAGATACTGCTGCCTGGCCCAGACACCATTTATTTAGGGTAGAGTGTTTCCACTTAAAGCAGAGGCTGTGCCCCCGTGAAGGGACACTGGAACATATCAGAAGCTCGGGAAACGACAAGCCTACCGGGGCTGGGATACCAGCCCACCCTTCCCCAGCATTCCTCATCCTGCCCTGCTCGCGGGTGGAAGATCATTTCTCATATCCCATCCTGGCTCAAGGATGCGCTACCTCCCCCAAGCCCAGAGACCGCACCGGTCCCAGAATCCTTAGAAGGGACTCCCCCACCTTTTGGAGCTGGAGGCCCACGGAATTAGCAACCTCCCTCCCTTTGCTCCCACGGCCTCAGGAACCCCCCCCAACCCACCTGAGGGTTGGGGGGGGGGGTGTCACTGAGGACGATTCTTGATGCAACGATTCCTATGCAAGGGGCATTTTGAGTCCCCCCATCCTTCCCTCGGACCCTAAACCCTGGTGAATCAGGGGTGAGGGGTGGGGCAGGTTCTGGTGGGAGCGGGGTGGGACGAGGCAAAGGGCTAGGGGCTCCAGACACCAGGGTATGGGGGTGGGGACTGATCATATTGCCAAAGGGTTTAACTTCTTAAAAAAAAAAACAAAAAACATAGCCCCCAGATTCCTCTAACCCTCACGGAAGCCGAACAGTGCGGGGAAAGGGGGTGAGGATCTTTTCTAAAGGGTACAGACCTCTTCCCAACGTCTCCCCCTGCTCGCCAATCTGCCACACGTACCCAGCTTTTTAGTTCAGCTTTTAAAAGTAATCACAACCATAAACCTTTACAAAACGTGACTCACGTCCCTCACCACCACCTCCACCCCAATCCCCCAAGTCAACAGTGTGGGATTCGGGGAGGAAGAGAGAGAGCGCTAAAGGGACACCATCCGAGTCCCGCTCCCCTTTTCTCCCCGGCCGCCAGGGTGCCTGCAACTACACGCATGCGCTGCATGACGCGCTCCCCACACGCATGTCGCGCCCCTCCTGCGCTCCGGGAACGCACGGACACGGGGCGGGGGGCGGGGCGATTGGGGAGGAACGGCCGGCAGGGGGGTCCTCCTGAGTTCCGCGGCTCCTCCTCCCCATCACACACAGCAATAAGATTCTCTCACTCAAACGTGGGCGGGGCGGGCCTGGCCTGTCGGAAGTGGGAGGTGGGAGGAGTGGCGAGGGGGGCGCTCTCAGGGATGGGGGCGGGTGTCCGGAGTCAGTGTGGGGAGGGGAGGTCTGCAAAATCGTCCAACTCTGGTGCTAACGGCGGGTCTTCTCAGCCCACCCCCAGGGCAGGGAGGGAGGGGTCGGGATGGCCCCTCCCCCAAGTCTCCCCCACGCCCACCCTGGGTGCATGAACCGCCCAATGCAGAAGCTGCCGCATGTCACCTGCCCTCCCCAAACAAAAAGTGTCATGCCCCCTCCCCCCCTTCTCACTTCCCACCAAAATAAAAGTTTCCTTTTCATTTACAAGGTGCATCCTGTTTGCTGGGAGGGTCCCCTGATCTGGGCCGGGATGGGGGCTATGGGAGCAGACAGAGGGGTTGGGTCTTCAAGAGCACGGATCATACTCAAGTAGCAAGGGTGTGCACTCTGGGGGGCCAGACAACCTCTTGATCACTGTTTCTCACCTTGTGATTTTTCTGGAGGGTGAAAAATCACAAGGGCCTGCCTCAGTCTCCCTGATGGTAAAAATGGGGATCCACACCCTTAACTTGAAACTGAGGGCACCTGGTAATATGAGCTCTGAGGTGAGGGTGACAACCAGGAGAGGGGTAGAGCTGGGTCTTCAATTAGACATTAGGGGCCAAGGACCACATGCTCCACATTGGCCTACTCTGAAGCCAAACTGTGGGTTCATCTGCTTGGTAGCTGTGTTTTGGGGTGTCTCAACCTCTCTGGGCTTGTTCCCACCACTCACAGGGCAGGAGGGAGCGATCTATTCATTTCAGCAAATACGTGAGTCCCAACTACAAGCCAGGCAAGTTCTAGGTGCTGTGCAGAAGGTTGAGACAAGTGTCCCACGTTTTGCCCATGTTCAGCTAAACAAAGGATCACTATGCAACAGATGGCTCAGCAGTCACTCTGACACCATTTTTGCAAAGACTTGAGGGTCAGCCAGAGCGAGGCATCGCTCCTGCCACTTCCTGGGAGGCATGGAGCAAGGGACAGAAGAGCGCAGCCTCATTTGCCCATCTGTATAATGGCGGGAACACCTGGGAAGGAAGCTGAAATGGGGCTCCCAACACTGGCCAGCTGTGATCGGAACCAGCAGACTGTCCCACCTGCTGCCCCGGCAGGCGGGCTGAAGGAGCCGGTGCGCTCCTGCCCCATCAGAGATCCCCGTGCAGGAACACACACAGCCCCAAGGCAGTCTGGTTGGGGTCGGAGTTTATTTCTGTCAGAGCCTGGAGGCTGGGAGGATACGGGGCCTCCTCCAGCCCCCACAGTAAACTCTGACCCAAAGTTGATCACACAAGAGCAACCAGAGGGAGGGCAGAGCATTGAGGAGGGGGGAGCTGATTTCCTTATCCCGCCCCTCTTCGGGGTCAGTCTGGTGGAGACCTGGGGCTCAGGCTGCTATCGCTCAGAAGTTCAGGGGTCAGTGGCTAAGTGGAGAGAGAGAGGAAGGGGGAGTGAGAGGAGGGGGAAAAGGAATGAGAACCCTAGCTTTGGAGGGCAGGGGAGCCACAACTGAAGGATGTTGGGGAACCCTTTGGGACCACAGCTTTGCCAACTCCACCTGGATCTCCTTCCCAGCAAGAGCCCCGGTCCTCGTCTCCCTGCTTGCCCGGAGGGTTTAGGGGTTCACAGGCGGTCTTGGCACCGACCCCCGCCCCACAGGGTTGATAAGTGCTGCAGCGCTAGAGGGCGGCACCATTTCCAAAGTGCTAGAAGCTGGAGGGAGGGTTCCTGGGGCGGGTGCCAAGGGTGGCCAGCGGCCAGGGAGGGAGGGGCCACAGCTGAGGACTGGGGACGGGTGGGGTCACTGCGGTTGGGACACCGGGGGCCCTTCCGGCTCCGGGGGCGGCCCGGCCCCAGGCTCCGCCTCCTCGACCTCCTCTTCTGATGCCACGCCCTCCTCCAGCCTGAAGACCTGGCGCACAGTTCGAGTGGTGAAGGTAAGGGGACCGCGCCTGCAGGGAGGAGGGGAGACAGACAGACAGAAGTTAAAGGAGAGAGCAGGGTGGAGGGAAAGACCACAAGGGCGGAGGGCAGGGGCAAGTGGGTGTGCATGCGTAAGCAGCCCTACCGGAGCCGGTTCCTCAGTGTGTTCAACTCGCGGTTCATGGACTCCGAGGCCTCTGTGACATCTTCTAGCTCGTGCTGCAGCCTCCGGCGGACCGACTGAGCCCGGGACGCCTCCTCCTCGGCCTCCTCCAGCTGCCGCTTCAGCTGCTTCACCCGGAGGTTGCTTTTCTCCAGCTTGGTGGGTGCAGAGGGCAGGGTTGAGTGTGCAGGGGCCGTCCTCACCCTCTCCCTCGGCCCCCAGAGCCCCATCCCTCCTGTTCCCCACACCATTCTGTGCCTTGCCTTCTGTTCATGCTTTGTTCTAGATCCTTTTTTTAAAAAGTATTTTATGATTTATTCATGAAAGACACAGAGAGAGGCAGAGACATAGTGAGAGGGAGAAGCAGGCTCCCTGCGAGGAGCCTGATGCAGGACTCAATCCCAGGACCCTGGCATCAGGACCTGAGCAGAAGGCAGACACTCAGCCAGTGGGCCACCCAGGTGCCCGTTCCATCCTCTTGCCAGCTTCCATTCCAGCTTCAAGTGTGAGGCTGTCCCCCACTTGGCCTCAGAGGGGTATGTCCATGCCCAGAACTGACCATGTCTCTCCTCTGCTCAAAGCCTTCCCGTGGCTCCCCAGTGGCCCTCAGACGAGACCCTATCCCTGCAGGCCATGCAGGGTCTTCTTTCCATAAACCCATTGGCCAGATCATCTTCACTAAGACCCTCCCCAAAGCCCTCTATCACCATGAATGGGACACTCATGATCTGCCTCCCACCAACCCCTCTGGCCTCATTTCTTATCACTCAACCTTCCTTCCCCATTCTCTCCAGCCACACTGCTCTTTTTGCACCCCCACGGCCTTGGACCTACTGTTCCCAACCTCTGCCTGACTCTTTCTCTCCCTTCAGTTCTCAATTCATATGTAAGCTCCTTAGAGAGGTCTTCCTGACCTCACTCCCCTACCCCCAATCTACAGAGTATTCCCTAATCCTCTCCCATCTCCTCTCTTCATTCTCTTGTTCCTTCATAGCCCTTCAGTCTGTCATCATCTTTCCTTATTCATAGGTTTGTATCTTTCTTTTCCTATGCTACAAATGTGAATGCGGGAACCTTCTCTGTTTGTTCACAACCCTATCTCCAATGCCAAACACAGTATTGGGTACCTGGTAATTGTGGAGTGAAAGGCAAATAAGCCGCAGCTGAGCTTTTAAGGGCACGGCGACTCTGTCTAGAGTCAGACAGATCTGATGCAGGCTCTGTCTCTACTAACTGTGTGACTTTGGCACAAATTATGTCCCCTTTCAAAGTTTCTATTTTCCCACCTGTGCCTTGGGGCTGGTGAGAGAACGCAGACATCTATACATAAATATTTTGAAACCACGTGGCACAGTACTTGGGGCACAGATGCTGCTCTGTAAATAATCAAGAGCACAGACTCTGCAGCCAGAGTCCTGGGGTTTGAACCCAGACTCCATATCTTACGAGCTCAGTAATTTGTACAAGTTCTTTCACCTTTCTGTGCCTCATTTTCCTCACCTGAATAAGAGGGAAAAGACTAGTAAACCACCTTGTAGGGTTCTGATAAGAACTAAATGTACTACACATTATGTCTGTTGCACAGAGCCCAGCATATAGAAGGCACTCCGTAAACACTACATGTTGTGATTTTAGCCCCGGCCTCGCCTCTGGGTAGGGTTTCACTTCTTCCTTCTCTCTGGTTGCCTCAGCTCCCCACCAGGACCATGCCTAGGTTCCACAATTTAGATTCTTTGCAGAGTCACTGATTCTAGATCTATGTTGCTGCACCAGGATGGTGGCTGCAAGTTGCCTCTTGTGATGGGAACGCAGTGCCTCCATGGATGGGATGGGCTGTCTCTCTGTCAGTGGAGATCATTCCTGCCCCCCGTCCCCCACTGCTCCCCCAAGACTGATGTCAACTGCTCACCTGGTCCCGAAGCTGGTCAGCCACCCTCCGCTCCTCCTCCACTTGGAGTACCACCTCTTTAAGCCGCTTCTCAGCCCTGCGCACCAACTTGCCTGAGAGGATGCGCTCCCTGGAGAGAAGCATGAAGGAGACAATCAGGAGAGGTGGGCCAGTGGGGTTCTGTCCCCTCAGCCTCGTCCAATGGCTGCCATCCTGTTTTTGGAATGGCCTTTTTCCCTCTTTCCCACCCTAAAGTGGCTCCCACAAGCTACTCAGGCTAGACAAGGCTCCCAGGCTTCTGACTCCAGGGCATCTAGTCCTTGACTTGAAACCAAGATGCCTTGCATTCTTAAAAGCGTCTTCACGCCTGAACCAGTTCACCATACCCCACTGCGCACTCCTAGACCTCTTCTCAGGGAATTGACTCACTGACCACCAGGCCCAGGTGAGATCTGGGGTGTGATCCTTGCCTCTTCTCTCCTGGCCCCATGACCAGCCTGTCAGTACCCAAACCCCATCCTATTGCCCCCTAAACTCTGTCCTGTCCCCTCCTTTCTGTCCTCTAGCCCGCAGCTCAACCCTGTGTTCTCCCACCTGACCTGGCCTGTCCCTTCCCTCTCAGCTCCCTTCTGCACTGTCCACAAGTATGTGGGTGACATTCTGGAAGGCCAGAGCTTCCCCCTCAGCTCCCCTGGCTGCTTCTCCCCTCTCTCACATACATGCTTTCCCTGGACACACCCATCTGCATCCCAGGTCCCCACGCCCAGCAAGAGCCCCATGACTGCTAAATCTATCTTCTGGGCTCCAGCCTGGATCGGCCCCCACCCTGGGCCGTCCACCAGACCCCGCACAACCCTCACATTCCTCGCTAGGCTCCATGCCTTCTCCCCAACCTGCTCCTCCTCCTGCTTCCCATTGCTCCACCTACATCTGCAGGTCACACACCACAGCCATTTTCACCTCCTCTCCCCTCAAAGCCTATCCCTCTCCTTCCCAAATTTCCCCATCCCCGGCGTGGTCCTGGCTCATCTGCCCTCTCCTGCATGGACCATCACACCTGGGGTGAACTCCACGTGATGGGGCCCTAGTGATGGGCAGTGTTCGGCAGCCACCACTGTACACAGCAGCCCCAGATGTGCTGAGGGGAAGGCACAGGGCTGGGGGATGTGGGAGGGCTCCAGTCATGGAAGGGGATGCAATGGGGGAGGCTCATTTAGTTACAGATACCCTGGCCACTCCTTGCTCCCAGGGTGACTCTGAACAGGTCCTTAACACCCTCTGAGGCTCAGTTTCTCCATCTGAATAATAGGACAGAGGAAAGCTCAGACCCATGTATTCATCTGCCTCTGGAAGTCCTCCCTAGAGACCCTAAACTACATCTCCCATGAGCCCCTGGGCCACAGGCCAGGCCCTGGGATGAGAATACTTTCTCCCATGCCCATCCAGGGCTGCTTCCCACTGCCTGTCCCTGACACCTCTCATGCTCATCATGTTCCCCAGTGAACTCAACTTGTTCCCCCCAAATTCACTAGGACTTAGCCCCAAACACTGCCCTCTTTCCTTTACACCCACAACAGCCTATCAGCTCCACCTCTTCTGCCTCCAATTTTCTTTTTCATCCCCTCCATCTGTGTCAATCCTCACGCCCAAGCCCCAGCTCAGGCCTCATCTCCTGCCACCTGGACCATCACCCGGCCTCCTCCCCAGCTCCCAGTCTGACCTCTAGTCTGCTCCCAACTTGGCCCCAGGTGGGGGTACTTTCTACAACCTGCATTGGCCCTGCCCCTCCCCTGCTCACAACCCCTACCCTCATGGCTCCCCATCTCCCCCAGATGGAGTTCCTCAACCTGGCATTCAAGGCTCTTGCCTCCCCATCCCTCTCCTGAGTCACAGGCTCCCAGGACCAGTTGCACTCCTCCAAATGCCCTGATGGCTCCCATATGTGTCCCTAAGGCTGGTGCTCTGCCTGGGACAGAAATGGCCTCAGTTCTCACCTCTTTCTTTATCCTCCAGCCTTTGCAACAGGACTTTGCAGCTTCTCCCACCATGAGACAGAATCTATTTCACCATTCCCTTACATCTGAGCTGACAGAAATGCCACTGTACCCGTCCAAGGCCCCAAGAAGCCTCTAACACTTTCCCTCAGTCTTGGAACCTGGGCTCTGCCATGTGAACAATCCTGGGCCAACCTAGAGCAGAGATAAGTTAGCCTCATTGTCCCAGGCATGGCCTTAGGCAATGAGAGACCAACCAAGATCAGCAAATCCATCTAGTTGACATGGCTACGGATCTGTGAATGAAGCCCTCATGCTCAGATCAGCAAAACCTATCAGCCAGCCAAATACTCATGAGCAATAATAAATGGTGGTTGTTTTAAGCCATTAAAATTTAGGGTTGGTTGTTATGCAGCCAGAGCTAACTGCTACATTACTGTTTGAAGATTTTTTTATTTTTTATTTATTTTTATGTTTTTTAAGATTTTAATTATTTATTCATAGAGACACACACAGAGAGAGAGGCAGAGACACAGGCAGAGGGAGAAGCAGGCTCCATGCAGAGAGCCTGACATGGGACTTGATCCAGGGTCTCCAGGATCACGCCCTGGGCTGCAGGCGGCGCCAAACCGCTGCGCCACTGAGGCTGCCCTGAAGATTTTTTTAGAGAGTGTGTGGGATCAGGGTGGAGCAGAGGGAAAGGGAGAAGCAGACTCCACACTGAGTTTGGAGCCCAACACGGGGCTTGATCCCATGATCCTGAGATCATAACCTGAGCCAAAACCAAGAGTCAGATGCTCAATTGACCGAGCACCCAGGCGCCCCTACATTACTGTTTAAATCATATTCTTAGTGAGACTGTAGTTACTTGCAGCCTAGAGTATCCTAAAAAATATAGGAAATCAGCACTCACTAACATTATGATGCCTTTTTGATGTTTCGAAACAGCTCTCCTTCATCTCATTGACCAGAATGTGGGGATCACCCTCCAGCTGTGCCCTCTTCTCCCACCTACCTACTCTCCTGCTCCAGCTGTTCCTCAGCCTGGGCCAGCTTGGATTCCAGGGCGGCAATGACCATCTTCTGGCGGGCCCGAGCCCCAGCATCCTCCTCACCTAGGCGCCCCCGGAGCTCCTGGATCTGCCGCTCCAGCTGCTGTCGCCCGCTCTCTGCCTTGGCTGAGAAACTACGCTCAGCTGACAATTCTGTAGTCAGTGATTCCACCTGTAGCAGTGGGAAAAGCAGAACTGTCATGGTGGAGTCTCAGAGGGAAGATGGTAGGTAAATTCAGGTACCTTCCACAATTAAATGAGTTGACAATTGTGAAGTGAACAGCACAGAGGCTGGTGCATACTAAATACCCAATAAATGTCAGCATGTATTTTTTCTGGTTGGCTTATCAGCCAACAGCAGTGCCAGCCCCAGGTTTTAACCTTTTGGGTAGCTTTCTGCTATTTTAGTAAGTCCACAAGACTATCACAAACTTGTTTAAATGATATAAATTCTACCTTGGACTGTGAATGAGTCTATTTGAAAGGTTATGACACTTCTTTTCACACCAGGATCATCTGGGGAGCTTGCAAAAAAGATGAGGACTGCAGGTCCTACTCTCCAGAAATTCTGCTTCTAGCAGATCCATGAATCTGCATTTTCAACAAGCACCTCAGGTGGTTCTGATACAGGTGACGTGTGGAATAATTTTAAGAAATGCCAGCTCAACAAATAGCAGCTACTACATTGAGAATGTGTAAACACACCCCTAATAATAGTCCCTGTTTATTTATTCAGCTCGTACTCCAAGTGAGGTCCTGTGCTGGGGCTAAGGAAGTGAGTCAGTTTCAGTCTGATTCATACTTTATTTCACTGTGCCCTCACAGGAACACATTGACATGGTGATTAGCATATGCTTTTAAAAAACTTTTTAAAGATTTTATTTGAGAGAGAGAGAGAGAGAGAGAGAAAGCAGGGGGAGGAGCAGAGGGAGAAGGAGAAGCAGACTCCCAACTGAACAGGGAGCCCGACCTGGGATTTGGTGCCAGAACCTTGAGATCATGATCCAAGCCGAAGGCAGACACTTAACCAATTGAGCCACCCAGGTGTCCCTATACTTTATTTTTTTAAAGGAGGCTCCAGGGATGCCTGGGTGGCTCAGCAGTTGAGTGTCTGCCTTTGGCTCAGGGAATGATCCCGGAGACCCGAGATCGAGTCCCACATCAGGCTCCCTGCATGGAGCCTGCTTCTCCTTCTGCCTATGTCCCTGCCTCTCTCTCTGTCTCTCATGAATAAATAAAATCTTTTCAAAAAAATAAAGTAGGCTCCATGCCCAGTGTGGACCTTGAACTCATAACCCTGAGATCAAAACCTGAGCTGAGATCAAGAGTCAGACACTTGACTAAGTCATCCCAGTGCTCCGAAGCTGCTGTCGTTTTAAAGCTACCTGGGTTGGCATACTTTGTTACAGCTACCCTAGGAAACTAATATAATTTTTTTTTAAAGATTTTATTTATTTATTCATGATAGTCACAGAGAGAGAGAGAGAGAGAGAGAGAGGCAGAGACACAGGCAGAGGGAGAAGCGGGCTCCATGCAGGGAGCCCGATGTGGGATTCGATCCCGGGTCTCCAGGATCGCGCCCTGGGACAAAGGCAGGCGCCAAACCGCTGCGCCACCCAGGGATCCCGGAAACTAATATAATTATTAATGAGTATTGAATCACTGTGAATTGATGGATTTAAACAGATTAGATACATTTAAAGCGGTTGTGATTATTTTCCTTGTAGAAGCTCCAATGGCTCCATCTGTGGCCACCAGGAGCCTCTCCCGGTTGATGTCTAGGTGCTTTCTGGCAGAACTATGCTAGCTCCCTTGATAAATGTGTTATGAACTGAATGCTCGTGTCCCCCCAGATTTCCTATGTTGAAGCCCTAGCCCCATTATGGTGGTATCTTGGGATGAGCCTTTGGGAGGTAATTAGGGTTAAATGAGGCAACAAGGGTGGGACCCCCATGATGGTATTAGTGCCCTTATAAGGAGCCTCCAGAGAGTGCTCTAATTTCTGCATAGGCACACACATGGTGGTTGTCTCCAAGCCAAAAGAGGTGCTATCCTCAGAATAAAATTTACCTCATTGGCATCTTGATCTTGGATTCCCAGCTAACAGAACTGTGAGAAATAACTGTCTGTTGTGTGATCCCCCACCCCATCTCCCCAACTGCTATCTGTGGTATTTTGTTATGGCAGCTTTAGCAGATTAGGGCATGGTATGATCAGATGCTCCACGTTCCTCTTGTTCATTTCCTGTCTCCAATCTGCAATTGGCCATTTGTAAAGAAGCTCCGGTTTCTTTGAGCAGGAGATGGCATTCTGGACCACAAACCTGGGTAGCAGGGATTGCTCACCACTGCTGGATTGGTTCTTGTTCTTAGGCCTGATGGGCAGAAATAGTCCCTGTGAACAAGTCCCAGTCAAATTCAGAACCACAGGGTTCTCTTTGGTTTTAATTTCACCTCTGCCCACGACACATCTACATTTAGGTGCTCACATGCTTATGGACGCGGGTGGCAACAGAATGCAAAGATTGTGTCTTTTCTCTTGTGCTTTATCCCATGGGATGGTCTCAGAAAACACAATGCAAATTACCAATATAATTACTCAATACAGTAATACAATTTTTTTCTTATTTGCCCATTCTCTTAATTTAAGAATAGTTGCACTGCACACAACTGAGCAGATAGCCATTGCCTTTCTTACCCCTTTTCAGCCTTTACTCCATCTTAGAACAGTGAGCAGACTGCATGTTCATTATGCTCTCACACTGGAGAATTACCAGAACCTGAGGCTCTGGGCAGTGGCCCTCAGACACATCAAGCCTCAGAACCCAGAGGGTTTGTTAAAACACATTGCTGGGCCTCACTTCTGGCATTCCTCACTCACTTTGGCTTGGCTGAGGCCAGAGAACTTCCGTTTCCAGCAAGTTCCCAGGTAATTCTGATGCTGCCAGCCTTGGAGCCAGTGTGAGAACCACCTCTGTCATAGATTCTTCAGGAATCACTTGTGGGAACATGGCCCCCCAGCTGCTGCATGCTGACAACTCATCTGTGTCCTTTATGCTTGGAAGGAAGTCTTGCTGGATGCAAAATCCACAGCTCACATCTTTCTCTGCGAATCTTAGCTATATCCTCCCATTTTCTTGCAGCACGAAATCTTGCTCTCAAAAATCTGATGAAAATCTAATTTCCTGGGCAGCCTGGGTGGCTCAGAGGCTTAGCGCCGCCTTCAGCCTGGGGTGTGATCCTGGAGACCTGGGATCGAGTCCCATGTCAGGCTCCCTGCATGGAGCCTGCTTCTCCCTCTGCCTGTGTCTCTGCCTCTCTTTCTCCATTGTCTGCCTGTGTTTCTCATGAATAAATAAATAAAATCTTAAAAAAAAATCTAATTTCCTTTTCCTTGTAGATCACGTGCTCATTTTTTCCTAGATGGTTAAGGATAGCCACTCCCCAACCCCCCCAACTTGTGCAGTTTTACTAGCATCTGTCTTGGTATTGGTCTTGATGGATCATTATCTTCTGTGTACACAGTGTGCTCTTGTAGTATGTAGCTTTCAGCTATATTATTTCAGGAAATTTCTTGTATTATTCTCTCAGGTTTGGTCTCTCTCCCTGCCTGGGTCTTCTTCATTGGGGACTCCCATTACCATATGTTGGATCTTCTTTGCTTCTCTTCAATATTTGCTATTTTCTTATAAATCCCTTTTTGTGTCTTTTAAAGTTTCATTTTGATTTTTTTAAAGATTTATTTATTTACTTAGAGAGAGAGGGAATACATGCATGCGCAGAGGGGAAGGGTAGAGGGAGGAGAGAGTCCCAAGCGGACTCTGTGCTGAGTACAGAGACTGATGTGGGGCTTGATCCCAGGACCCTGAGATCATGACCTGAACTGAAGTCAGACAGCTAACCCACTGAGCCACCTAGGCACACCCCACCCCCATTTTGATTTTTAAAGACATTCTCCTTTTCATCAACAACCAAGGATGCAGGTTGGTTATGTCATATCATTCCTTGTATGCTTGTAGGATCCTATGCTCCCTTCACCAGAGCATGGATTGGCTTACTTACCTCATTTCTAATGAGCATGTAGCACTATTTTAGGTACTGGGGATAGAGTAGTGATAAGACAGAAGCCCTACTCTCGAGGTACTTATGTTATTTTTTTTTAAAGACTTTATTTATTCACAAGAGACACAAAGAGATAGAGGCAGAGACACAGGCAGAAGGAGAAGCAGGCTCCATGCAGGGAGCCCGATGTGGGACTCGATCCCGGGTCTCCAGGATCACACCCTGGGCCGAAGGCAGGTGCTAAACCGCTGAGCCACCAGGGCTGCCCTATTTTTTTTTTTTTTTTTTAGTAGCTTTCCACACCTAGCATGGAGCCCAACATGGGACTTGAACTCACCACCCTGAAACTGAGACTGAACCAAGATCAAGAGATGCTTAATCAACTGAGCCACTCAGGTGCCCTTCAAAGTGCTCACATTCTGTTGGGGAGATGGACAGCAGACAAACAGGTAAGTATATAATATAGTGCCAGGTAGCAGTAAGTGATCTGAAGGAGATTAAAGCAGAAAGAATGGAGGGTAATTGTGGGAGAAAGGGTGGCTGTTTCACCCAGGGTGGTCAGGGAAGGCTCTTCTGAAGGAATGAGACATGGGTGGTCTCGTGTAAGAGCTTTCTCTCAGTAGGTGGGAATAGCAAAAGAAAGGCCCTGAGGTAGGAATAAACTTGGCAGAGTCAAGGAATAGCGAGAAGGCTGGTGTGGATAGAGCAGAGTCAACCAGGGATGACAAAGGGTTAGAGATAAGGTCTGAGCTGCCCTTGGCCAGGGACTAGAGTGTGCAGCCTTTATGACTGGGCTTTCATTCTTTTTTTTTTTTTTTTAAAGGGGAGGGCGAGGCAGAGATTCTTTTTTTTAAATTTTTATTTATTTATGATAGTCACAGAGAGAGAGAGAGAGAGAGAGAGAGGCAGAGACACAGGCAGAGGGAGAAGCAGGCTCCATGCACTGGGAGCCCGATGTGGGATTCGATCCCGGGTCTCCAGGATCGCGCCCTGGGCCAAAGGCAGGCGCCAAACCGCTGCGCCACCCAGGGATCCCTGGGCTTTCATTCTGAGTGAGGTCATCATCCTGGAGTATGATTGCCTCTCCTACTGGTCTAGGTTCTCTGCAAGGGCTGAGCTGGGGTCTTACTCTTCTCTGAATCCTGACAGCAGTGATAGGGCATGGCTCCTGAGAGGCCTCAAAATGTGTCTTTAAAAATTGGGACACCTGGGTGGGTGGGTCAGTGGTTAAGTGTCTGCCTCCAGCTCAGTGCATGATCCCGTGGTTCCAGGGTCGAGTCTCACATTGGGCTCCCTGCATGGGGCCTGCTTCTCCCTCTATGTCTCTTTCTCTCTCTCTCTTTCATGAATAAATAAATACAATCTTAAAAAAAAATTAATGAGAGGCACCTGGGTGGCTCAGTCAGTGAAGTGTCTGACTCTTAATTTTGGCTCAGGTCATGACCTCAGGGACATGGGATCAAGCCCATGGTGGGAATGGAACCTGCTTAAGATTCTCCTTCTCTCCCTGCCCCTTCCCACCACCCCCTCTTTCACACAGGCTCACATGTTCTCTCAAATTAAAAAAAAAAATTAATGAAATAGTGGTGACATATGTCTCTCTCTCTCTGGAAATCCCATCCCTCCATTGTCTGCCTGACAAACTCTTTTTTTCTTTATTTTAAAGATTTTATTTATTTATTCATGAGAGACAGAGAGAGAGAGAGAGAGGCAGAGACACAGGCAGAGGGAGAAGCAGGCTCCATACAGGGAGCCCGACATGGGACTTGATCTCAGGTCTCTAGGATCATGCCCTGGGCTGAAGGTGGCGCTAAACCTCTGAGCCACCCAGGCTGCCCTAAACTCTTCACTTTCTCCAAGATTTCTTAAGATATCTCCTCCATCAGGAAGTCTTCCCTGATAGCCCCTTAACCTCCAGGCTGGGTCAGTATTCTCCTCACAGTGTCCTGTGCTTCCTCCATTTTCATTTATACTTCTGTATTGGGATAGTCTGTCTCCTTAAAGGCAGAGACCTGGAATGATCCATCACCAGGTCCCCAGCATCCCACAGAATAGGACCTGAAGCTTCCAACAGTATTTATAAATAAATACACAAATGAAAATATGCTTTTCTGTCTGTCTAGGTTCTACTTATGCTTTCAAATCCCAGCAAATATCTCTCCTTCCACATATTTTATGATTCTTACAGAGAGTTCTTTCCCTCCTTCCCTTTCTCTCTACCTCTGTCTGTCTCTCTGCTGGGCCCCACATACTTCTATTATCACACATGCCACCCCACCCATAGACACTGAGTTCCAGGTCTATGTTCCCAGGGAACTCTGGAGGACCGAGAGACCCCACATAATTCATGTCTGGCTGGATCCAGCCCTTGAGAAGCTTCAGAAACACAAGTGAATGAATGCATCAGTGCCTACCCCCACCACCCTCAAAAACTCCTATTCAACCATGAAAACCCAACCTAGATATCCCCTTCTCCTTTACCTGTTGAATAAAAGGACTGAAGATTATGGTCCCAGGTCAGCGGAGGCCCAGGCCGTCAGGGAGTGACAGTTATGCTCACCTGCAGGAGCAGCTTGCGGTAGCGGTCATTGAGCAGCTCCGCATTGCTCTGCTCCTCCTCCAGCTCTTCTTCCATTTGACCCAGGCGCCCCTCCAGCTGACGCTTCTCTTCCAGAATAGCCGTCCTAAGGACAACGGGAATAGGGGAGGGTGAGCAGGCTGAATGGCCAGGGTCCGGGCTCTGCCCCACACACTACAACTGGCCACTCACTTGCTAAGGCTGCCATTGGCCACCTCGTCTGCCATCTCATCCCGCTCCTGCTGGATTTGCCGCCGGGCACGATCTGAGGCGGCCAGTTCCTGTGATGATAGATAGGGGTGGTAGTCAGCAGTGGCGATGGGACACTACCCTAGCATGGGGCCTCCTTGCCCCTCACACCTCAGGTCTCTTGGCCTTGTCTTCAGTGCAAATGAACATCCCATCCCTGGGCAGCCTTGGAATGAAATTCTATCTACAGGCAGACGTCTCCACAGAGCCCCTGACCCCACCACCTCTAGTTTCCGGGCCCCAGGCCCCTCCCCCTCCGCATGGCCTCACAGAGCTCAGCATCTCCTTTCAAACCTGCTCCTGCTCCAGGCTTCCCCAGGCACCAGGCCTGACCCTCGGGCTCTCCTCACCTCCTCTGCCCCCTTACAACCCACAGCCCTATCCATGCCCACCCTTACTCTTGTGCCTCCTCCCTGCATCCCCACCGGCCCAGCTCAGGCTTTATCCTCTCTCCAGCCTCCTTGACTCCAAGCTCCTCCTACTTTGCTCAGAATCCTCCCAGGGCTCCCTAGTGCCCTGGAGCCCAGCCTGTGGGCTCCGCCCCCCCATCCCCAGCGCCCCGCCCACCACCTACCCCTTCCCAGGGCAACGCCCATCCAGGCCTCACCTCCTGCAGCCGCAGCACCTCTGCCTCCAGCGCCTTGAGGCGTTTCTCATTCTCCCGGTTCTGGGCAAAGATTTCCTCCCGGGAGCTGCGCGTCTCTTCCACCTCCCGCCACAGCTCCTTCATCTGGGTCTGGGCCGAACAAAGCATGTGAGCGGTGCGGCCAGGTGGTGGCTCACGGGGAAGCCCCTCCCCTCGCCTCCGCCCTGCGGGAGTGCTTCGGAGCTCCTCGGCTCCCGGAAAACAAGCAAAGCCCTGCAGCCGGCCCCAGCCCCTCCCCATCTCTGGGCTTCGGCTACCTCCAGTTTATATAAGTAACACCTTAAAATTAAAAGTCAGCATGAAATGGGTGTAGTATTTGGACTCTGCAGTAATAATTATGCTGGCACACTCTTGCTGATCATTCGCGTGCCAGGCCCTTTTATGTACTGACTCCCTTAATCCTCACAACTCCAGCTGGTGGGGATTAGTTTCCTCCCCAGTGGACACATGAAGCAAATGAGGCGCAGAGAGGTTCCGCAATAAGCCGAGCGTGGTTAATGGCATTGTCAGGACTTGAACCCAGGCCATCTGGCCTCAGAATTTACACTTCTAGTCACTTTACTATGCGGTCACACCACTAAGTGTGTAAAGATGCCAGTGTAAGGCTTTTCTCTTCAATAGCGCTTAAAGAAAAGTAAAACCCAAACTTGATGTCCATCACTATTAAAAAAAAAAACAACTCTGAAAGGATGGTGAGGATAGCGCTGGGGGTGGTACTAGCAGGATCATTGCTCTTATTAAGGATCATCGCTGTTATTAATATTATTACTTGCTTGATAGTAACAGCTTTTCAGTGCAGGCACTTTTTCTCAGGGATGACATAATTGGTAATTTTTACTTTTTGGGGAGGGATCTTTTTATCCCCGTGTTGCTCACTGGGAAGATATAGCAAGGACATATGTTGTTTTACATTTTCTAGTGGCCACATTAACAAGGTAAAAAAAAAATGGCTGAAAGTAGTTTGAACACAATATTTTTAAAAAAATTTATTTATGATAGTCACAGAGAGAGAGAGAGAGAGGCAGAGACACAGGCAGAGGGAGAAGCAGGCTCCATGCACCGGGAGCCCGAGTGGGATTCGATCCCGGGTCTCCAGGATCGCGCCCTGGGCCAAAGGCAGGCGCCAAACCACTGCGCCACCCAGGGATCCCTGAACACAATATTTTTATTCCGCCTGACCTATCCAAAATGTTATTTCCATTTACAATCACTATAAAAATTGAGATAGTTTACTGTTTTGTTTTGTTTTTTTGTACTAAGTCTTCAGAATCCAGCATGTGATTTGGATTTCAGCCCCACCACATCTTAGATGCCCAATAGCCACATGGGGCTGGCTGTATTGGACAGCCCAGTTCTATACTTAAAAAAAAAAAAATTAGACTTGGGACGTCTGGGTGGCTCAGGGGTTGAGCATCTGCCTTTGGCTCAGGGTGTGATCCTGAGATCTTGGAGTCCCACATAGGGCTCCCTACATGGAGCCTGCTTCTCTCTCTCTCTGTCTCTCATAAATTAAAAAAAAAAAATTAGACGTTACACGGACACATCATTATCATGAAAGAAAAAAAATTTTTTTAAATTTATTTATGATAGTCACACACAGAGAGAGAGAGAGGCAGAGACACAGGCAGAGGGAGAAGCAGGCTCCATGCACCAGGAGCCCGATATGGGATTCGATCCGGGGTCTCCAGGATCGCGCCCTGGGCCAAAGGCAGGCGCTAAACCACTGCGCCACCCAGGGATCCCGAAAGAAAAAAATTTTAAGTAATCTCTACTTCAGCCTGGGGCTGGAACTCTCGACCCAGAGATCAAGAGTCAGAAGCTCCACCAAATGAGCCAGCCAGGTACCTATTTCCCCCCACCCTCCAATTTCTTTTAAACAACCAGGTATAGATTTCATATTAGGGGAGGAACCCTAAGGCATTTCCATCTCAAAAATTAAGTAAAATGAGGAATTTGGACTCCAAAAAAAAAAAAAAAACAACTAAGTATCCTAAGTAAAGGAAATAAAAAATATAAAAAGGAACAAGTGAGCCTTTGGTGCTTGGATGTTTACAGAACGGTGCAGAGGAGGTGTGTGGCGGGGGGAACAGCGGGACTGGCTCATGGTGGGCTTGAGCCCAACCCCTACCTGCATCTTGCGGAGCTGCTTCACCGCTTCCTCCTTGCCCTGCACCCCCATCGCATTCTGGGCTCTCAAGTCCTCTACTTCGGCCTCCAGCTTCTTGCGGGCGGCCACAGCCAGGGCGCGTTGCTTGCGTTCCTCATCCCGCTCCACCTCTGCATCCCTCAGCTGTGGGGAGGATGGGAGGGGTAGGCTCAGGGGACGAAGGTCCAGCCTCCCTCTACATGCTAGTGACCTAGATGTCCACCCACCAGCCCCTGTCCAGGCCAGCAGCGCCATTCCTTCTGTGCTCTGTCACCGGAGCCCTGGCTCTGGGCTTATCCTTCCCTGCCTTTGGTCCAGCCTCTGCTCTGCTCCCAACTGTCCCCTGCAGCCCATTCCCGCACAGCTCCAGAAGGTCTTTCTACATTCAGAGCTGCCCTGACCCTCCCATGCTCAGCACTCAGTGCCAGCCAGCTTCAGACCACAAGAAAGCCCTCCACTGGATGGGTCAGAAATGGATGCTGCAGACCACAGGGAAAGGGGAATGAGTAAATGAATGAGGGAGGAAGGCTGTGGATAGAGGGGTGTAGAGGAGCTGGAACATGAGCGATGGATGAGCACTTGGGCAGGCTGGGGAAGTTGGGAGCGGCTGGGGAGAGGAAGTTGCTGGAAAGGGTTAGTTGGGCAAATGGAGAAGCTGGACACAGATGTGGCTGCATAGAAGCGTTGGTTGGTGGGGGGGCTGTGTGTGGGTGGGGGGCTGGGTGAATGGTTCAGCGGTGATGTCTGATCCAGGGCATGTCAGTCGGTCAGTGGGACATGTGTGTGGGTTCAGGGGTTATGGTGGATGAAGGCTGGGGAACAGGAAGGCCTTGGGAAGAAACACTGAGCAGCAGGTAGGTAAGACTTTCTTGTCTCCTCTTTTAGCCACTGGGCACCAGAGCCCTCCCAGCTGTGGGCAGGCGCCCTGCAGCCTCCAGCCTGGTCTCCTACCTGCTTGGCCAGCTGCCGCCGCCTCTCCTCGCCAGCCTCATCTCGGCTCTGCAGGTCGCGCTCATGCTGTGCCTTGAGAGCCTGCACGGTCACTTCCAGCCGCAGCTTGGCGTCCTCGGCTGCCGTCAGCTCATCCTCCAGCTCGGTCACCTGTGCTCGCAGGTCGTTGGCTGTCTGTTCTGCTGCCCGGCGGGATCGCTCCAGCTCATGCGCCTGGGGGGATGGGAAGGTGAGCTCTGGGCTCCTGGGTCTTGGGGAGGTGGGGGAGGGGGGCAGGATCCTAGATCTCTCGGAGGTCTCGGAGGACAGAGTGAAGGAAGCTTTAATGGACAAGCTGATGCGCACATTCTGGTTTGCTCATTCATTCACCATTGCCCAGGGCAGCTAGTTACTCTGTGTCTCCTGCCGAATCATCCTAAAACAATTCATTAATAACCGATGTGTGCAAGTTCTGTTATCTGCAGGCCCTGAGAATCTGGTTTAAGTGTTTGTTAGGCCAGCTGACTCTCACTCACAGTGGATTACATCCTCGTGGGTTTTGAGATTTTTGCATCGTGTGCTGACTTCCCTGGAGCTTCAACTCTGGGAATCCTGTGCGGATCTGGGTTGGAGGCACATAGCTCCAGAGTTGAGTGTTGCTGTGTGTTGGACTCCCCTGGATAGTACCATTCCACCACCTACTGTGATTTTTTTTTCTCAGCATGAGGGTTCCCAGAACTTCCGGGGAGTTGTAAATTAAAATCCCAAACACTGTTGGAAGACATATTTGGGCTTATGAGTTCTGAGACCTCAAGCCCCGTGCCTATGCCTCTCCTTTAACTGTCACCTTCTCAGAGGAGCGTCCCTTGCTTGTCGGGGCCTTTCTGTTACCCAAGCTGCTGCCCCGAGCCCCTCTCTGACCCAGCCTTAGTCACAACAGTCATTTAACATGAGCTTATGTGTCTTCTTATGCAACGTCCACCCCCTACACTGGACTGTGAGTTTCATGGGGCAGGGACTGTATCTATGTGTCACTACTGCCCAAAGAACCTCATGGAAATTCTTATCAGTGCCAGTGTCTACCTCCTGCCCTTGGAAGATGCCAACAGGTCTCCCTTCCTATTTGGCACCTGCCAATCAGTTTTGTTTACTGGAAGGAGGTAAATTTTCTCCCATCAACATCCTATTCGAACAAAGTAGGCCTTTTGGAGTAACCATGAATAACTTGACAGTTTTCCCAAAGGAGAGACCTTAGTAGTTTGAGCATGAGCTGGATTTTAACTCTGGTATCCCTGGGGCTGCAGGCCAAGGGTATGTCATGGGGTTCAGGGGTTCCCTCCAGACTTGGCTGAAAGCTCTATCAGATCAACACCAGAGTGTGTAGAGAAGATAAAGCCCTTATCTGCTGCACCCATGAGAGTGTGTTGTTGGCAATAAGAAAGGGCACTAGAAGTGTGTCTGCTCAGAGCCTCACTGAAACACAAATCCTGTCAGTGCCTCCTATCATCAGTCAGGGTAGTGGGTGTCCCTGGGCCTGTCCTTGCTGCTGCTCCATAAGTATATTTATTGGGCAGAATGGATACAATAGAGGGTGTGGTGGACCTTTCTAGAAGGCTGGGATGTGGGCTGAGTGAGTGGTGACTGAGGACTGGCCTAGGGGACTCCCTGTTGGCCATGGGAGACTCATTGACCTGTGATTCAGGGGGGAAGAGAGAGACCTGGGGGGAGCCTCTATGTGCTCAGTGGGGTTGAGGGTGGCAAGGTGGGATGTCCTCACACTGGGTATGTGGTATGTGTGAGGGGATGTGTGTGATGTGTGAGGGGATATATGTGTGTGAGAAGGTATATGTGTATGTGATGTGTGTGGTGTGTGTGAGGGGTTTATGTGTGTGTGGTGTGTGTGCAGTATGTACACACGATGTGTGGTACATGTGTGGTGTGTGTGAGGAAATGTATGTGTGTGTGGTATGTATGGTACGTGCGGTGTGTGCATGTGCATAGACTCATGTTTGGGGTGTGGTTCTCAGGTTGCACGTAGTGTGTAAATTCTCTTTATGTTCTCTGGAAGATTCTCCTCTTGTTATGCATGTGTATGTGAACATGCATGTTGAGGAATGGCTCTCCTTACTTCCTGTATGTGTGTATGAACATATGTGTCTGGTGGAAGATTCTCCTCACACTCTGTGTATGTTATGTGAGCATGTACGTTTGGTCAGCAGCTCTCCTATCATTCTGTGCTTGGCATGAACATGTAACTCTGATGGATGATTCTGTGATCCATGCATAAGAGCACACATGTGTGTCTGTGTCTCCCAACATCAGGTGTTCATGCAGTTGTCCACACGTGTGTCTTGTGGAGTGGGGGCCCCTGCTCACGTTCTTGCCGACGTCATCCTTACTGCTCAGCAGTGCTTCCATCTCTGCCCGCAGGGCCCGGTTCTGCCGCTCCAGCTCCTCACGTGCTTCCTGCTCCTCCTCCAGTGCCCGAGTCAGTGACAGGGTCCGAGCCTCGCGCTCCCGGCCCTCCGCCTCAACCCGCTCACGTTCCTCCACCGCCCGCAGGACAGCTGCCTTCTCCTCTGCCAGGAGCTTCCAGGTTGAGGGAGATGGGGTGGGGGAAATAGATTAGCTGAAAGGAGTGTACAAGTGGATGGGGAAGAGGGAGCAGCCAGGGACAGAGAGAGAGACAGACAGACAAAGGCAGAGACACAAGACGGAGGTAGAGGGATTAAAGTTGCAACTGTGTCCCTGACCAGCCCAGCTCTTGAGTGGATCAAAGTGAGGAGCCCCTCATTCTAGAAACCTGACAGAGGAAAGAGTGTTTCTTGCTCCTGGGGTAGTGGTACAAAAGACACGTATACCATTTTTACAATGTACTTCAACCTTTGTTGGCTTTTTTTTTAAGGCACAGAAATCAACAATAATAAAACTTACAAGATCTGACAAGAGGGAAGAGAACAGGGATCATAGTCAAGAGAAAAACCAGTCCATGGAAACAGACCAACAGATGACCTCATCACTGGGATTTATCACGCAAGGACTATAGTTAAAGTCATAATCATAGTTAAGATTAGTAAATTTCAGGACCAGATGAATACAGTGGGTGAAGACCCAAGGTTATTTCAGGAGGGGTTTGAAACTAAAACAGAACCAACTAGAAAGGCCAGGACTGAAAAGCATGGTATCTGAAATAAAAAAGTCATTGGAGGAAACCGAGAGCAGACTGGACACTTCAGAAGAACCAGTAAACTTGAAAGCAAGTTGACAGAAATGATATAAATAGAGTAAAAAAAAGGGGGATCCCTGGGTGGCTCAGTGGTTTAGCGCCTGCCTTTGGCCCAGGTCGTGATCCTGGAGTCCCAGGATCAAGTATCCCATCAGGCTCCCTGCATGGAGCCTGCTTCTCCCTCTGCCTGTGTCTCTGCCTTTCTCTCTCTCTCTGTGTCTCTTATGAATAAATAAAATCTTTAAAAATAGAAAGAAAGAAAGAAAGAAAGAAAGAAAGAAAGAAAGAAAGAAAGAAAGAAAAAGAAAGAAAGTAAAAAAAATGGCATCAATAATATGAAATGCTTGGAAATAAATCTGATGAAAAATGAGAAAGATGTACACTGAAAAGTACAAAAAGTCAAGGTGATCTAAATAAATGGGCACATCTACCACATCTCCAGGCCAGAAAACTTGGTATTGTTAGTATGTCAATTCTTCCCAGATTAATCTATAGATTCAACAAAATCCCAAATCAAGAGGATTTTCTTTCTGTGTGTAGAAACTGACAAACAGATACTAAAATACATGTGGAAATGAGAAGGACCTGGAAAAAGCAAAAGAACTTTGAAAAAGAAGAAAAAAAATGGACAACTGACACTACCCGATTTTTAATATAAATGCAAAAATGAGTCAGTAAAGAGATTCTTTCAGCAGTGTCTGAACAATTCAAAAGCCACGTATAAAAAGTTAATTTGGAGCCATATTAGCACAATATAAACAAATTAACTCAAACTGGATCACAAACATATATATAAAACTGAAAAGTAGAAAATTTCTGGAAAAAATATAGGAAACCTCTGTGACTGAGTTAGGTAAAGTCTCCTCAGACACAACACTAAAAACCACAGTCCACAAAGCAACAATTTAATAAACTGGACTTCATCAAAATTCAAACCTCCTGCTCTTTGAAAGACTCTAATGAAGAATTAAAAAGCAAGCCACAGACTAGATGAAAATAGTTGCAAAATAATACATCTGCTAAAGAACTTTTATTCACCATATATAAAGAACTTCCAATCCAATAATGAAAGAAACAACTCCCACCCCAAAAACAAAACAAAAAGGGGGAAACAACCTAATTTTAAAAAGTGGACAGAAGATTTGAACAGACACTTCATTCACCAAAGAGGTATACATGGCAAATAAGCACATGAAAGACACTCAGTGTCATTGCTCATTAGGGAAATGTGAATTCAAACCACTACACCTTATTAGAAAGACTAAAGTTTTATCCATAATAGGCAAAAACTAGAAATAACTCAAATGTTCAACAAGTTAATGGTTTTCAAAATATGGTTTATCTATACAGGAATAATACTTGGCAGTTAAAAAAAAAGGAATACAAAAAAAAAAGGAATACATTATTATAAATTTTTTTATTAAGTTTTCTCTATGCCCAATATGGAGCTCAAACTCATGAACCTAAAATCAATAATCACAAGCTCCACCAAGTGAGCCAGCCAGATGCCCTGAAGAATGAATTATTAATCCATGCAAAAACATGGATGAATCTCAAAATAATTCTGAGATTTATTTTTTTAAGTTAATTTATTTATTCATGAGAGACACCGAGAGAGAGACGCAGAGACATAGGCAGAGGGAGAAGCAGGCTCCATGCAGGGAGCCTGATGTGGGACGCGATCCTAGGACTCTAGGATCACGCCCTGGGCTGAAGGTGGGCGCTAAACCACTGAGCCACCCAGGGATCCCCTGCATCAGGCTTTGTGCTGAGCGTAGAGTCTGCTTGACGTTCTCTCCCACCCTCCCCCTGCTCATACACGAGTTCCCTCTGTTAACAAAAACAAAAAAAAAAGTGGGTACTACCAATAATTATTTGGGGACAGGAGACATAAACCAGGATGGATGAAGGGTTCCTATTTTACAGAGGCACAGAGGGAAGAAGCATCTTGCCCTAGGGTCCCCCCAGGTTCATAGTGGAGCCTGACATCTCCTACTCCTGACTGCACACAATGACCATGGGGGCGCCAGTGAGCATCCTGATTGCCCACCGGGTTGGGTGAGGTGCCCTACCTGGTCGAACTTGCGCTGCTTCTTCTCCAGTGTGCTCACGAGCTGCCGCTGCTGCTCCAGGTCCACGGTGGCATCGTCCAGCTCCTGCCGCAGCTGGCGGCGGCCCCGCTCCAGCCGCTCCACCGCCTCAGTTTTTTCTGCCAGGCGCAGGCTTAGGGCCTCAGCCTCACGGGCTGCCCGGCGCCGGGCCTCCTCTCCTGCTTCCAGGGCTCCTGCCTCCTCCTCCTGGCGCCGCCGCCACTCTGAGAGCTGGGGGTGGGGCATGGGATGAGGAGAAAGGGTGGGTGGCTGTCATGGCTGTGACCAGACCAAGGTGTGAGTTGGTAGTGCCCTACTTCCCAGACAAGGAGCCTGAGGCCTGAGGAGAAAAGGGACTCGTTGTACTGGGTTCTTCTGCTTTGGAGTAGGCTTGAAGTTGTGAGTTCTATGAACCTCAGCTTCTTCAGGAGATGAAAATTACTCCCATCAGGACCCAGAAGATGAATCAGACCCGGACTCCACCCTGGGGAGGACTCCATTCTGATGGGGGAGACTGAGCATCAAGGCCAGGGTGGTGGAGGCTAAAGGAGAAGCAGCATGGCAGCCATGGGAACCCACAGGAGGAATTTAGAATCTGTTCAGAACATTCAAGATAGACTTCCTGGAAGAGGGGGCATTTGAGATGGATCTTGAAGTATGCATAGGAAGCTGCCAGTTGAAGAAGGATATTTAGAGGCATGCAGTCATCACTCATTCATTCATCAGACATTTCTCCAGGCCTCCTATATGCCAGGCTCTAGGTTGGCCTGTGTTGAAGACCAAGACCTAACTTTGATGGGTTCCACTTTCAAGGAGCTCCCATTCGGGTGTGTGTGGGGACCCATGGGCAGAGAGAGTTCCAGCCCAAGGTGATTGGAATGGGGATGAGAAGACAAAGGGCTTGGGAGCTCAGAGTGGGGTGGTGAAGGACAGGCTGTGGCTGAGGGAGAGTCAGAGACAAGAATGGGGGTCTCCCGGGGGTCCGGCCTAGGACTGGGTGGGCAATGGGGCCATCCCTGAGCTGAGGAATCCAGAGGAGTGGGTTGGGACTGACTGGAGGCCCCACCAGGTCTCCCTCCAGGACTGCTCACCTGGGCCTGGGCGGTCTGTAGCTCGCGGCCTGCCCGCTCCCTGGCGGCTGCCTCCTCCTCCAGCTGTTCCCGCAGCCCCGCCACTTCAGCCTCCAGGGCTCGCGCCTTGGACCCCAAGGCCAGCTTTGCCCTACTCTCCTCCTGAAGCATCTCCTACAGATGGTGGAGGAAATGGAGATAAGGTGAAGGCAGAGGGTGGAGAGCCACGGTGGGGGCAGTGCTGGGGGTTGAGTGGGGAGGGCCTCACCTGAGCGTCATGTAGCTGGGCCTCTGAGCTGCTCAGCTCCTTGCTGAGCCGGATGGCTCTGGACTCGGCCTCACTCAGGGCCCCGGACACATTCTCCAGTTCAGCCTGCAGGGAAGGGGCACCTTCCAATGGTGGCTTCCACCTGGCTGCCCCCAGCCACTCCATCCCCTCCAATCCCTACCACACCAGGCTGGTGGGGATGGCAAGTAGGGCAGCTGCTGTAGAAAACAGCCCAGTGGTTCCTCAAACACTGAAACACAGAGTCTCCTTATGGCCCAGCAATTCCCCTCCTAGGCGTGGACCCAAGAGAACTAAAGACCTATGTCTATGCAAAATCTTGTATGGGAATGTCCAGGGAGCACCATTCACCACAGCTGAAAGGTGCGAATAGCCTACCTGTCCATCAGCTGATGTGCAGATGAATAAAATGTGGCATAGCCAAATGATGGAATATTATTTGACAAGACAAAGGAATGAATGAATCTGACACATGCTACAGCACGGGAGAACCTTGAAAACATGATTGCTGGGTGCAAGTAGCCAGACCCAAAAGGACAGATATCATATGAGTCCACTGATGTGAAATGCCCAGGATAGGGAATCTAAAGAGATAGGAAGGAAATTTGTGGTTTTGGGGGGAGGGGGGGTGTAATGGGGGGAAGGCTGGGGAATGGTAGCTGAAGAATACAATATTTCTTCCAGGGGGTGATGAAAATGTTCTAAAATTAGATTAAGGTGATGGCTGTACAACTCTAGGAATGCACCAGAAACCAATGAATTGTACACTCTAGATAGGTGAACTATACAGTATATGAGGTTTTTTTTTTAAGATTTTATTTATTTATTCATGAGAGACACAGAGAGAGAGAAAGAGAGAGAGGCAGAGACACAGGGAGAGGGAGAAGCAGGCTCCATGCAGGGAGCCTGACATGGGACTCGATCCTGGGACTCCAGGATCACGCCCTGAGTCAAAGGCAGACGCTCAACTTCTGAGCCACGCAGGCATCCGTATAGGAGTTCCTTTTAAAAAAAATATTTTATTGGGATGCCTAGGTGGCTCAGTGGTTGAATGTCTGCCTTTGGTTCAAGGCATGATCCTGGGGTCCAGGGATCGAATCCCACATCAGGCTCCCTGTGGGGAGTCTGCTTCTCCCTCTGTCTATGTCTCTGCCTCTCTCTCTGTGTCTCTCATGAATAAATAAAATCTTTAAAAATATATTTTATTTATTTATTTGAGAGAGACAGATAATGCATGAGCAGGGGAGGGGGAGGGGCGGAAGGAAAAGCAGACTCCTCATGGAGCAGGGAGTTCAATGTGGGACTCAATCCTAGAACCCCAAAATCATGACCTGCGCCCAAGGCATATATATGCTTCACTGACTGAGCCACCCAGGGGCCCCCAGCATATGAGTTCTATTTCAACAAAGCCGTTTCCCTCCCCCACCAAAAGTTTTCACAATGATCCTGGCCTCACATTTCTTCCCAGTGGGAATCGGGTAACAGCTCACCACCTCCTTCCCCCAGACTGTCACCTCCAGGAGGGTAGGTCCTCATCTGTTTTGTTCCCTGCTGTGTCCCCAAGGCCCAGGAAAGGGCCTGGCACATAGCAGGTGCTCAGGAAATGTTTGTGGGATGAGAGTCTCTGGTGTTGTGTCTTGCCCTGGACCACCTGCTCTCCCTTTCTGGGGTTCACTTAGGGAACAAGGTTGGGTTCAAATTCCAGCTGGCAAGAAAATTTATCTTGGAAATGAGACAAGAAGATAACCAGGTGTCCTTCCTCCCACCCCCCAGTCTCTATCAGATTAGGAGGCATATGTGACCAGTTTATCTCATTATTAGCCATGTTAAATTTGAGTATTTCATTCAGCAGCCAGAGTTCTCCACTGTATAAGTACTTTTCTCTCTTTGTAATCATTTATTTATTTATTTATTTATTTATTTATTTATTTATTTATTTATTTTAAAGGACTTTATTATTATTATTTTTAAATATTTTACTTATTTATTCATGAAAGACACAGAGAAAGAGGCAGAGACACAGGCAAAGGCAGAGGGAGAAGCAGGCTCAATGCAGGGAGCATGATACGGGACTCAATCCGGGGTCTCCAGGATCACGCCCTGGGCGGAAGGCAGACACTTAACCACTGAGTCACCAGGTGTCCCTGTATTTATTTATTTATTTATTTATGTATTATTTCTTTCTTTTTAGGTAATCTTCACACATAACGTGGGGCTCAAACTCATGACTCCAAGATTAAGAGTCGCATACTCTACTGATTGAGCCAGCCAGGCACCTCAAACCAGGTGTCCTTCTGACATCATAGAACAAGACTGTCTAACCAGCCCACACAGGTTCACCTTACTCTCCAGGGGAAGGAAGCCCACTGGTTTCACACACCAACCCTATGAGGTGATACTATTACTATTCCCAGTTTACATAAAGGAAGCTGACACAGAAAAGTTAGGAAATTTGCCCAAGATCACACAGCTACCAGAAGGGGGACTGAGCCAGGGCTGTGCTGTCCAATATGGTAGCCACCAGCCATATGTGGCTACTTACATTTAAAAACTAAAATTAAATAAAAGTAAAAATACACCACCTCAGCTGTGTTTGCTACATTTTCAACGTTCAGTGGCTGGATTGCGCAAATATAGAACATTTCCATCACTGAAGAAACTTCTAGTGCTGGCTGGAACTCTTACTGCCAACCACCAAACTCTACTTCTGGTGTCACTTTCATTTGTGTCATACGTAAAATGTTTACTACAGTGACCACTAGGTAGCATGATTTCATCCGGGGCAGATCCTGGCTGCCCCCACCCTTAAATCCACTCTTTCTGGCCCCACTATGATAGTCTATTCACTAGGCCCATGGCTATCAGCTGGAAACTACATTTCCCAGCCTCTCCTGCAGTTAGTTGTGGTCATTTGATCATGTGATGACAACCAAAGGAATACAAGCAAAGTGATATATGCAAGTTTACCACTTCCTCTCTTTCCCCCTTCCTAAGCAGGAGCACAGATGTACCCATAACCCAGATTTGAGTCTGAAGATGAGGGCAATGCTCTCAGGGATGGTGGCATGACAAGAACAAGGAACCTGGGTTTTGAGTGACCTCATGGAGCATAGTATCCTGCCAGCTTCCACTGCTTACCCTGAGTCTCTTTCTCAACAGGGAGACAGAAGTCTTTTATTAAAGCTGATGGATTATGGGGGTGCCTTTGGTTATATTGCAACTTTTACACTAATACGCTATTTTAATCTGGAAACTAAAAACTGTAATGATGTTTTCCTCTGGAGGAGCTGGACAATTAAAAATCATTCTTCCTGGGGCACCTGGCCGACTCCGTTGGTAGAACATTTGACTCTCTTTTTTTTTTTTAATTTATGATAGTCACAGAGAGAGAGAGAGAGAGGTAGAGACACAGGCAGAGGGAGAAGCAGGCTCCATGCACCGGGAGCCCGATGTGGGATTCGATCCCAGGTCTCCAGGATCGTGCCCTGGGCCAAAGGCAGGCGCCAAACCGCTGCGCCACCCAGGGATCCCAGAACATTTGACTCTTGATCTCAGGGTTGTGAGTTTGAGCCCCATGTTGGGTGTAGAGATTACTTAAAATATTTTTTTAAATTATTTTTTAAAGTAGTTTTTTCCTTCATCCTTTCTGCTTCTTTGTATTCTCAGTAACGCATACGTGTTGGCCATTTAAAGAAACATAAAATTAAAACTTAAAAGTCCACATTTTTTTAACAGTAATGGTATGTATCATCCCTACAGTATTCTATGTGTTCACACTAGACTTTTCTAATCAGAATCCAGATTATTTAAAGCTTCTAGGAGAGTGGGGAGTCATGGTAGGGTTAAGAGCTACAGTGTCAGGCAAGCCTGGGTTCGAGTTTTGTCTCTGAGGGGTCTTAGACAATCTGCTTCACTTTGCTGGGCCTCAGTTTTCTCATATGTAAAAGGGGAACAATATTAGCACTTCCTTAAAAGGAGAGTCAGGAAGATTTAGGGAAATACATAGGATATTTGGTGTATAGTAATTGCTCACTGAATACTAGCTCTTCATGTGTGATCACGTTGGAAGAGTTGCGAGGGCTGCTGTGGACCAAACGGAAGCCCAGAGAGGGTTCCTGCCCAGGCCGCCCCACTCACCTGGGCTCGCTGAAGCTTCTCAGCAGCCTCGGCTCGCGCCCGCTCCCCGTCGCCAGCCCGGCCCTGAACTTCCTGCAGCTGTGACTCCAAGCGGCGTCTCCGCTGCTCGCCCTCGTGACGTGAGGCCTGCAGGCTGCTCAGCTCCGACCGTAGCTCAGACACTTCAGTCTCCAGGGCCAACCGGGTCTTCTCCCATGTACCTTTGCTCTGGCAAGTGAGAGAGACCAGTAAAGAAGTATACTTTCCCCCTCAACCAGAGCAGGCATATTCCTGCCTCAGGGCCTTGGCACTGGCTATTCTCTTTGCCTGGAACACGTTTCCCTGTGACACTAGATGGCTCACTCCTTACTTCCTTTAGTCTTCTACTCAGATGTGCTCTGTGATGTCTCTTTTTGAAGTCACAAACCCTCAACCCTGACTCTGCTGCCCCTTTGTTTATTGTTGTTTTCCCAGAGTTTTTTTTTTTTTTTTTTTACTAAAGATTTTATTTATTCATGAGAGACGTACAGAGAGAGAGGCAGAGACATAGGGAGAGGGAGAAGCAGGATCCACGCAGGGACCCTGATGTGGGACTGGATCCTGGGACTCCAGGGTCACTCCCTGAGCTGAAGGCAGACGCTCAACCACTGAGCCACCCAGGCATCCCTCCCAGAGCATTTATTACCCCAATATACATGAGGAATGGGTTGCTATTTAGCCTTTGGCTCTCCTGGTAACATGTGAACTCCACAACGGAAGGGAATATGGGTTGTTTTGCACACTGCTGGGTCCCCAGACCATCCTGGGGACATAGTATTCTCCCCATGTTTGCAGAATGGAAGGTGAACCAAGGACATGGATACACAAGGAAAGAACTCCAGAAATAGGAGCTAGCCTAGAACCAGTCAGAGGCACATCCTCCTGCATCCTGCCTTCCCCTCCCAGGGCCCCCCAGAACCCCCCACTCCTGTCCCAACCCACCCTCCGGGCCTGTTCCAGTTGCTCCGCCAGCTCGCCCAATGCCTGCCCATGGCGCTGCCTCAGCTCCTGCACCGCCACTTCGTGAACACGTGTCTCCTCTTCCAGAGCCTTCTTCAACTCTGTCACTTCCTGTTCCCTCTTGGACCTTTTGTAAAGAGAGCATAATTTCAGAATAGAGAAAGGCAGGGACTTTGGGGGGGTCCTCCTGACATCTGGGTATGCCTCCTTTAAGAATGAGGACCTCACTCTACATTTCTAAGGGAACTGGGTGGGAAGTGAGGGAACAATGCGGCTTTAAGGGTGAACTCCTACTCATTTCTCAAAACCCTATTCAAAAGGCTCTTTCTCAAGGAAGTCTTCTCAGACTCCTCCATACACGTGGTTTAAGGGCTTTCTCTTATCATTCACAATGCCCTGTGCTGCTCCCTTAGAGCATACTTTGTTCTCCACTGGGCCTCTTTGCCTGAATCTGCCTCCCCTGGACCAAGAGTTCTTGTGGGAAATGTCTGGCTCTGACTTATCTCTGTCCCCAGCCTAGCCCAGGTGCAGAGCTGATACTCGATGAACAACTGGTGAGCACCAAAGTCCTCCTCTCCCTGCACCCTGCCCTGCACACACCCAGGATGTGCCAGCCACAGGGCAGCCTGGCCTCACCTGAGCTCCTGCTGCGCATTGGTGGAGTCCAGCGTGTCCTCTAGTTCACTCCGCAGCGCCTCCAGCTCCTCACCCAGGTCCCTGCGCTGCTTCTCTGCCTTGGCCCTGGCTGCCCGCTCGGCCTCCAGGTCTTCCTGGGCCTCCGCGAGTCCTGCCTGTGCTTCCCGCAGGGATTTGAGCAGCTGGGCCCGGGCACCGCCCTCCTCCTCCACCCTGGGGATAGACAAGGACCATGGAGTCAGTACTGGGGCAGGCAGAGGGCAGGGAAGATTTCTGGGGGTGGGGAGGCCAGGGTGGATTGGGAGGGGGCCCATCCCAGGTTAAAATCCCACCTCTGCCCTTGGGCACATGCCTCAGTATTCAGAACCTCAGTTTCCTTCTCTGTGAAATGGGGATGACACCAACAGTAATCACAGGGCGGGTTACTGAGCTCCTGCCATGTGGGACCCTTTCCTTTATCATTTCGTTTCAGGATCACACCAAATGAGAAAACGGATGTACAGAGTGGGAAAGTACTTGCCCAGGTCACCCGGTCAGCGATACGGAGAGCTGACCCCAGCATCTGATCTGCCTCATGCCCCCTCTGAGACACAGCCTCTTGCAAAGAGAAGCTGAATCGAAGTGGCAGCAGTGGCTGAGGTTAAGTTGCTCACAGAGCCAAGCAAACTGGGGTTTGGATCCCCTGCTCGGCCACCTGCCCTGGTCACTTGACCACCGCTTTGAACTGTAGGCTCCTGGCCTGTAAGAGGACACACTACCCCACTGCACAGGGTTGCTGTGAAGATGACAATAAAACTGATAATAAAAGCACAAAAGGCTACATGTTGTATGCTTCCTCTTATGTGAAATATCCAGAAGAGGCAAATCATGTCAAACAACTCAGGTTGTTGGTCTGCAAGGGTCTGCCAAGGTCTGCGGCAGGGGAAGAAGGGGAGGGACTGCTTCATGGGTACTGGACTCTTCCTTCTGGGGGAGATGGACGTGTTCTGGAACTACACAGAGGTGGTAGTTGCACAACACCATGAGTGCACCAAATGCCACTGAATTGTATGGAGTATTTATTTATTTTAAATATTGTATTTATTTACTTGAGAGTGAAAGCATGAGAGCACAGAGGGAGCATGAGAAGCAGACTCCCTGCTGAGCAGGGAGCCTGACTACACAGTGCTCAATCCTGGGACCCTGAGATCATGACCTGATCCAAAGGTAGATGCTTCACAGACTGAGCCATCCAGGCGCCCTGAATTGCACACTTTAAATTGGTTATGTTATGGGGGCCACCTGGCTGGCTCAGTTGGCAGAGAGTGTGACTCTTGATCTCAGGGTTGTGAGTTCAAGCCCCATGTGTGACACAGACATTACTTACAAATAAAATCTTTAAAGAAAAATAATACGGTTGTTATGTAAAGTTCACCTCCATAAAAAGAAAAAAAAAAGAACATGTGAATAAAACAAGGAAAAGTAGTAATAGACACACCCGCATTTATTGAGGGCTTATGGTATGCTAAACCTTTAAAGAGCACTTTCTTATTTAATCCCTACAAGAACCTTAGGAGTAGCTTCAAAATGCCCCCCCCCCAAAGGCTGAGGGCACTCAGTGAGGTCACAAGGCTGGAAAGGGGCGGGGCCTGGGCTCCAATCCAGAGATCTGATGGGCCTGCAGGGTCTTAACCACACACTCACACCCCGCTGGCACCACTGACTACAAGACACACATTTTCTCACATTTAAACATCTCTGAAGTTGAGCCCCACCTATAATCAGGGGCTCCTGGACGGCATGAAGCACGGCGGGTAAAAGGCATTCGCAACACCGAGTGCCGTATTTGGCACACAGTAGGTGCTCTATAATTGCTACTGACTGTAATTATAATGATACGATTCCACTCATGGCCAGAGCACTTATGAAATCACAGTTGATCCCTGATTCCAATTCCGGAACTGGGCCTCCTTTCACTCTTCCCTTAACCGGGGCGGGTTTGGTACTCTCGCCAGGTCCACTTTGCAGGAGAGGACACTGAGGCTCCATGGGGCTGAGGTGCGTGTGCGCTGGTGGAGTCTCCCTGGGGCGTCCCTCCCGCTGGCACTGGCAGGTGGTGCACTGTGGCCCAGGCACTGGGCACCGGGCACCGAGCGCCTCCTTGCCCTCTTCAACCTCCCCCTTCCCCACCCCCCTCCGCCCAGCACCTGGCCAGGGCCGCCTGCAGCTCCTCCTCCTTGCGGCCCAGCTGGGCCCGCAGCTCCTCCCCACGCTGCTGCTGCTCGGCCATCTGCTCCTGCAGCTCCGAGCTCTCCCCGTCCAGCCGCCGCTTCAGCTTCTCCAGCTCCTGGCGGCCCTTCTCCTCCTTCCGTAGGCGGTCTGGAGGCGGGAGTGGGGGCCATGCGGGAGGGCGCCAGACCCCACACCCAGCAGCTCCCGGACACCCAAGGGCCCGCCCCCGGCACTTGCTGGGGTGGGGGTGGGGGTGAAACTGGCTCAGCATCTCCCTCTGTGCCCCTTTTCCAGCTTCCCCAGCCCTGGGCCTGACCCCCAGGTGCCGTCCTCTCCTCCTCACCCCTTAGTGGCAGCCCTGTTCCAGCTCAGGGACTACCTCTGCCCTGTCCTGTCCTATCTCCACAGCCTTCTCCTGTGCTCTCTCCCTTCTGCTGCTGATTCTGAGTCAGCAAGGGGCAGAGACAACAAGGTGTCTGAAACAGGTAGTGGGACAGTCAGAGAGAGAGCCACCCAAGATGCGGAGGAGAGGGCAAGAGAATTGCATTTCAAGCGACAGAAACAACCTAAGAGCTACGAGGGCACTCAATCTGTCTTGAGCCTTCTTTCCTGTCCCCCTTTAACAGATACGACCGCTGAGGCTCGACCGACCGCTGAGGCTCGATGGCACAGGAGGTTCACCCAACACCCAACATCCCGTCCCCCCGCCCCCCACCAGCATGCGCAGACCCCAGAGGCTGCACCCTGTGGGCAGCGCTCACCTTCCATGTCCGCAATCGTGGCCTCGTATTTGAGTCGAAGCTTATTGAGGCTCTTGACCTTCTCCTCCTCTTCGGCCGCCTGTGATGAGAACTCGGCCAGACGCTCCTCCAACAGCTTCCGCTCCTGAGGGTGGTGGGAAGTGGGGGCCGTCAGAGCAGCTCCCCCGCAAAGCTCATCTTTGATGAGTTCTCATGTGCATTTCCTCCACCTCCACCCATCACTGAGCCTCCCGCTCCTGACCCCAGCCTTCCCTTCCCCATCCTCTTGGGTTTGCAGACCCGTCCCATAGGCACAGGTTCACACCTAGTAACTGCAGGGTTGGCTCCCATTACTCGAAGAACCCCGCGGTTCGCTAGGGCACCATTCCACTCATGAGCACTGAGGTTCATTTCAATTCATGTGTGATTATAAACACATTGCAGTGAACATCCTTGCCCATCTGCTGCATTCACGCGAGTTCTGGATCCATACCACTCAAAGTAGGAGTTTTGTAAATCAGTGGCATAAACACCAAATGATCACTTTTTAGAAATGCTGCATTTCAGGCTCCACCCCAGACTCCCTGAATCAGCATTTTAACAAGCTCTCCATATGACTCCCGTGCACATTAGCATTTGAGAAGCACTGGCCTGGAGCTGTACTTTTCAAACTAAGTGCTTCTGGAAACCAATGTACTGTGTTGGACCTACCCTTAAAAAGAAAGATATAGAACAGTGTAGAATGGAATAATCATTGCACCCAAGGAACATTCCAGAAAACTCCTGTGCTTCCTTGACTTCCCAACTCAGGCATCATTGCCTTGGGGAAGCCTTCCCTGATTACCCCTAGGACAGGAAAGGGACTGGCCCCTCTCTATCATCTTCTGTTTTTTGCTGACAGTTTATAATTAAGTCATATCATGTGGTTATATTTATTTTCTGTGGTGTCTCACCTAGCATCCTTTGTCCCTGGCCCCTCACAAGGACATAAATGGTTTTCTAGTTAGTTCCACACCATATGCCTTGTGCCTAGCCCAGTCCTGGCTGTGGCAGGTTAAAGATAGAGGCAGATTCTTTGCTGTGTCCCCACTCAGGGATGGAGTCTAATTTCTCAACCACTGAATCTGGGCTGAGCCTATGACTGTTTTAAGTTCTGTGGTCTGCAAACCACAGTGTGCAGGCCAAATCTGGCCTACCACCTGTTTTTATAAATAAAGTTTTATTGGGACACAGTCACATGTGTTCGATTATGCACTATGGCTGCTTTCACACTACATCGGTGGAATTGAGTGTTTGTGACCAAAACACAGGCCTGCAAAGAGTGAAATACCTGCTATCTGACCTTTTACAGAAAATGTTTGCCAACCCTTGATCTATAGAATTGGGCATAAGTGATGCCATAACAGTTCCAGGCTTAATATCTTAAGGGGCCTGGAAGCTTCCACTTCCATTCTCTTTTTTTTTTTTTTTTTTTTTTTTTTTAATTTATTTATTTATTTATGATAGTCACACACACACAGAGAGAGAGAGAGAGAGAGAGAGAGAGAGAGAGGCAGAGACACAGGCAGAGGGAGAAGCAGGCTCCATGCACCGGGAGCCCGACGTGGGATTCGATCCCGGGTCTCCAGGATCGCGCCCTGGGCCAAAGGCAGGCGCCAAACCGCTGCGCCACCCAGGGATCCCTTCCATTCTCATTCTTAAAGCCCTGAGCTGCCATGTAAGAAACTCAGGCTTTCCTGTGAGGACAGAAGCCACACAAAGGAGGATCAGGACTGCAGACACCCACACCCAGCCACCACAACCTGATGATTGCCCATGAGAGCCAACGGCTGACACTCAGAGCCCGAGGCCCCTAGAGATGGTGCGAGCTGGAGGAGCTGGGGGAGACGCAGAGAGAGATCCCCCCATGCCCCCCATGTATGGCCCACAGGCCACTGACCTTGCTCAGCTTGGCATTCTGATCTTCTAAAAGTAGCAGGTCTTCCTCAAATTTCTTCAGCTTCGCCTCTGTGGTCACCTTCTCCAGCTGCAGTTTCTGCCGTGCCCCTTCCTCAGCCTCGAGGTGGCTCTCCAGATCCTGCAGAGGGGAGGGTGGGAGGGATGAGGCCCCAGAGGCTGGGGGCTGGGGTGCAATGGGAAGGGCACAGGGGAGGGGACGGTCCCAAACCTCTAGGGCTTGTGGCTCAGACCGATCCATACTCTGGGTGAGGCTGGGAAGGATCACACTTTTCTGATCTTCCTGTTTCATTCATTACCCCTAAGCCTTCCCTGAGTGCCCAGTATGTGCCAGGCAATGTACTAGGCATCTTTGTCTTATGGAAATTACGTTCTTGTGTGTGCGGGAAGATTGTAAACAATAAACATAATAAATAAATATATAATGTTTGTTTATTTAGACAGGTACTGTCCACTATGGCAACATGTGGTGTGAAACTGGAAATTAAGGTTTGACATTATGCGACAGCCTGGACACATCAAGGGCGTTATGCTAGGTGAGATAAGCCAGAGCAAGACAAATAGTGTATGATCCCACTTATATGTAGAATCTAAAAAACAAAAACAAAACAAACACAAAAATCTGAGCTCATAGATACAGAGAACGGATGAGTGGTTGTAGGTGGGTGGGTGCAAGAAAACATCAGCAAAGTGGATGAAGTGGTCAAACGGTACAAACTTCTAGTTATAAAGTACGTAAGTCCTGGTGATGTAATGTCCAGCATGACTGTAGTTCAAATATTGTATATCTGAGAGCTGCTGAGAGAGTAGATCTTAAAAGTTCTCATCACCAGAAAAAAATTTTTTGTTACTACGTAAGGTAATAGATGTTAACTTGTGATATATACAAATAGCAACTCATTATATTGTATATCTGAACTAATGTTACATGTCAACAATACCTCAATTTTTCTTCTTTTTTTCTTTTAAGCAGGCTCCAGAGAATGAAGCCCAACATAGGACCTGAACTCATGACCCTGAGATCAGGCATTAGCTGAGATCAAGAGTTAGACACCCAACCAACTGAGCCACCCAAGTGTCCCAATAATACCTCAATTAAAAAAAAAAAAAAAGATTCAGTATTATGTGCTGCCTTGCTATCTGGTATTGGGAGGATCCGTAATGGCCTAATCACATATCCTCCTCCTACCCACTCTGCTCCCATGGATAAGGTCCACTGGCCACATAACACTACATATCATAGGGACAGGCACAGTACCAGCTTATGCTCACATGGTAGACTTCAGTTGCCTTTCAGCCCTGGAATTATTTAAACAAACTGATCACATCTCCCTGTAGGAACCAGGGGTCACCCCATCCTCTTGTTACTACAAAGCCTGTCTCCGACATCTGTTGCCTATTCATTTTAGTTCTAAGTGCAACCCCTGTGTGGCTCTCTGTGGAATGGTGTCTGCCTACCTCTGCCTGTATTTTACTAATCAACTACTATCTATCTTATCTGTCCTGAGTTGGGCGTGGTGTGTTAGGCTATCTCCATAACTATAGGTTGGGATCCCCCCCCACCCCATAACGAAGAGAAGGTGATTAAAACATTACTGAGCTCCTGGAATGTGGTTTGTATGCCCGAGGAACTGAATTTTCAAACTTATTTAATTTTTATTTAATTTTATTTATTTAAAATTTAAAGCCAGATACTCATGTAATCACTGGATAATTTTTAAATATGTTTGGAATCGCTTCGGTACCTAAACCTACCTTTTTCAAGTGAAGAAGTCATAAAACATAAATGCAGATGAAGTACTGCCAATGAAAATTGAGCATATGAATTAAGATGTACCATTAGTGCAAAACACATAGTGGATTCTGAAGAGGAGACAGATGAGGATGGCCTGCCTGGGAATGCAGCAGCCTAGAGGCAAATGGAGCCAGGAGATAGAGAGAGAAAGAGCACAAAGGATATCACCTCAGCACCTGGATCCAGCCATGCCTGAAGCTTATTCATTAGGGAATCTCCTATTATTTGAACCAAAGACATATTCTTTTTGTCTAAGTGACTTTGAGTTGAATTTTCTGATGTGCTTGCTTCGGCAGCACATATACTAAAATTGAGTTGAATTTTATGCAAATTTGTGGCCCAATGAGACATGGTTTGGAGAAGCAATGGTTGTCAGGGTAGACGGAAGGGCATGGGGAGAGGTGGCCTGTGGGCACACAGGGGCCAGACCTGTATATGCTGCTGCAGCCTCTTCTTGTCACTTTGCAGCTGGCGGGTGCACTCCTCCTCCTCGCCCACACGGGCCTCCAGCTCTGATACCACCAGCTCCAGCTCCTGTTTGCGGGCTGCCAGCCGCCCCCGTGTCTCTTCAGCCTCCGCACACAGCTCTGCCTCTGCTCGCAGTTGTTCTGCCAGGCGAGTGCGCTCCTCTTCCAGCTGGGGACAGGGCAGGAGGTCAGCATTCAGCAGGCAGTGCTCCCAGGGCAGTCTCAGTGGAGCACTGATTTGCTTTGCCCTTTGAGGCCTGGAGGGTCTTCTTCTAGGCCCCCATCTCAGCATGACCTCAATCCCCCTAGTCACAAAGTCAGACCCCTGGGTGCAGCCTCTCCACCACCTCCCTTCACCTCCTCACAGCCTATCAGTCCCCAGCACTGTCGACATGCCCCTGGACCCTCTGCCCTGTCCCCTCCTCTCTGGTCCCATAGCTTGACGAGCTTGGGCCTTATCCTCTCTGGGTAGACTCTCTCCCCAGCCGACTCCCTAGCCTCCTCCCCAGCCTCCCCACCTCCAGGCCCTGCCTCTCCAGTTCACCCTCCAGAATAGCCCCAGTGAGGCCTTTCTACTATCTCATATTTAACACTCCTATGCCTAGAAATTTAACCAAAGGAAAAAGCTCAGTAAAAGCAAATAGAAAAAATGCTCAAGAGGGTTTTGCTTCAGCATTACTTAAAAGACACCAGAAAAACTGGACAATAAAAAGTTCACCACCCACCTACCCCCAGCCCTGCCACAAGGCCGGCCCCTGCCCGGCCCCTATCGGAGCCCAGCCCCCTGAGCATCTTGGCTCTGCAGGAACCAGCCCCCCACTCAATGCCCTGCCTGCACCCCAGGGCTCTGTCCCCTGCACATCACACACAGCCCCCCAGCACCACAGGGTTTCAGCCCTCACTGGCACCAGCACACCTGAGCTCTGCCCCCACCCTAACCCTTTCCCCCACACTCTCCCGGGTCGCTCAAGGCTCTGCCGGGAGCCCCGCCCCATCCACGGCCCCGCCCCCACACCCTGGCTCCACCCACGGCCCCGCCCACACTGGGCCCCGGCACACCTGAGCTCTGCCCTCACCCTAACTCCTCCCTCCACGGCGCTCAGGGCTCGGCCGGGAGCCCCGCCCCCACACCCTGGCCCCACCCACGGGCCGCCCCCCCCGCAGCCCCGCCCCTTACCTGCGCCAGGCGGCCCTGGAGCTCGCCCACCTCGCGGGCGCTCTGCTGCTGCAGCTCCTGAACTTTCTGTAGCTCCTGGGCCCGCGCCTGCAGCACCTCATCCTGCCGCGTCACCTGCAGCAGCGGCTTCACCTAGGGGGAGGTAAAGGTGAGAATGGCTGGCTTCCCTTGGCCAAGGAGCTGAGTAAGCACTCACTCTGAGCAGACCCCATTCCTGGGTTCCAGTGGCAGCTCCGCCACCCATGAGCTGCGTGGCCTCCCGCAAGCACATTAACATTCTCATCTATCAAAAGGGGATGGGAGGGCAGCCCGGGTGGCTCGGCGCTAACCACCGCCTTCAGCCCAGGGCCTGATCCTGGAGACCCGGGATTGAGTCCCAAGTCAGGCTCCCTGCACGGAGCCTGCTTCTCTCTCTGCCTGTGTCTCCGAGCCCCTCTCTCTCTCCCTCTCTCTCTCATGAATAAATAAATAAAATCTTAAAAAAAACAAAAACATGCTGTTTAAAAACAAAAAAAACAAAAGGGGATGGGAGCAGCCCCTGCTGCCCAGGGTTTTTCACAATGGGTGAATGAGCTGACACTAGTGAAAAGCCTAGAACAGTCAGAGGCACAAGGCCAGCGGTACTAAACGTGTTCCTTCCTTGCTAAACTAACCCTGGTTGGACAAGAGACATCAGCGTCACCATTCTGTAGCACAATGTCTCTCAAAGTTCCCGACTCGCAGATCCAGGGCGATAGATGCACTTTACACGGATTCCGGTGGGGGCGACAGGTGCCACACACACATAAGCAACTGAAACGACAGGCTCACAGAACCACCCTCCCCCTTGCTGAATGGGGTCTCCTTTGATCATTTCCATCCCCCTGCTTTCTCTTTGGTTCTTCTTGATTCTACTCAGTTCTTTATCTAGTGTATTGTATTCTCTTCTGCCCTACTGCAATGCATTTATCACAGCTATAATTATATATATATACATATATATTTTTTAAAGATTTTATTTCCTTATTAGAGCACAAGCAGATGGAGCAGCAGGCAGAGGGAGAGGGAGAAACAGACTCCCCGCTGAGCAGGGAGCCCTATGTGGGGCTCAATCCCAGGACCCATGACCTGAGCCAAAGGCAGATGCTTAACCGACTGAGCCACCCAGGCACCCCTATAATTTTATATTTTATCTGTGAGACTCATTCACTGATATCAGTCAACTCCCACCCCCAAGACCCAGGGCAGGCAAGCTTTCTCCTAAAGGGTCAGCTTGGAAATGTCTGAGGCTTTGCAGGCCACCCTGTCTCTGTTTAAACTATTCCACAGAGTTGCTGGAATGCAAAAACAGCCACAGACAATATGTTAACCAATGGGCATTTCCCAAGACAGACAGCTGGGCCAGGCCGCCCTTTGCCGATGCCTGTTCTAGGCTGTGGGCTCCATGGGGTACAACTTTTTTTTTTTTTTTTTAAGATTTTATTTATTTATTCACACAGAGAGAGAGAGGCAGAAGGAAAAGCAGGCTCCAACAGGGAGCTCGACATGGGACTCGATCCTGGGTCTCCAGGATCACACTCCGGGCTGCAGGCAGTGCCAAACCGCTGTGCCACTGGGGCTGCCCAACGACTTGGTTTTTATTTCACCATTTCATCAGGATCCCCGAAAAAGTCATTGGCACATAGTAGGTACTCAGTTAACACTAACTGAGCGCATGTAGGTGACTGCTCACATAACATATTCAGAATTACACTGAACAGCGGTGGTATTTTTGCTTCCAAATTTCAATTTTCCTTACTCCTCTCCAATTTCTCATTGGGGGAACACACTGCCCCCATGCTCACAGGGAGCCAGATGACCTGGCCCTGCCCCTTGGCTCTGGGCAGGCATGTGACACCAGCTTGGCTCATCTGATTTGTTGTGAGGAGTCTGGGGTGGTCACATGAACCCAGCTGGCGAAGGTCAAGTCTGGCTGGGCTCTGGCTGGAGCTCTGGGATAGGAGGAGACCATGCTGGCCTAGCTGGTAGTGGGGGACAAGACTCAATCTGTTAGTGGGCCCCACGTAGAAAAGTCTACGTGATCACCATGGAGGAAAGCCGAATGCGAGGCACAGAATGTCAGGTAATTGGCATCACTGTTCGGGTCCTTGTGCAATAAAGGATTGATTAAGTAGGCCTGGGTTGTCCAAACCCTGCATGTTTCATAGAAAGGCCTGGCCCTTGGGTGGCTCCTGGAAAATAATCTGCAAGCTCTTGGAATATTCTAGTAAGAGTGACTTTGTTACCTCAGGCTTTTGAGTCACATATAATCAACTTGACCTCTGGAGGTGCTGGAGACATGAGATCAACCACATTTGGGGGTCAGCCATACCTATGAGACTGACCCCCCAAAAACAAGCTTGGACACAGACTCGGGAGAGCTTCCCTGGTAAGCAACAGCCTGTATGTGTTGTCACACATTGTTTCTGGAAGAATTAAGCCTTGTCCACCCGACTCCATGTTGGGAGGACAACTGGAAGCTTCTGCCTGCTCATTTTTTTCTGTTGCTGGCTTTAATCTCTATCTGTTCACTGTAATAAACCTTAACCATGAGTATAACAGCCTCTCCAAGTTCTGTGAGTCCTTCTAGTGAATCATTGAATCTGAGGGGGTCTTTGGGACCCCCGACTCAGCCCTGGGTCTATCCATTCCTGAAGCTGTCCTGAATCTTTTAACCATGTTGGTTTGAGTCTGATTTTTTTTTTTTCTTTTGTCACTTGTTACACCAAAAAATCCTGGCTAACAAAGGTTGGGCTGATTGGTCCCATTTTACAGATGCAGAAACTTGAGGCCCAAACAAAGAAAGCCAGTTGCCCAAGCAGACCTGGCCCCAAGGTTCTGTCTCCTTGCTGCTCAGGCCACTTCCCCAGGTGCCCTCACCTTGATGAAGAGCCGCCACCACTGCCAGTGTCTCAGCTTGAGGTAAGCAGCACAGTTCCTCTGCATCACCCTCAGGGCACTCTGCTGCTGCTGCCGCTTCTGGAAGGCTCTGGGTGGGGAGACGGAAAAGTGGGAGAGTGAAGGCTTGGCCCCTCTAAGCCTGTCCCCTTAGCAAGAGAGCAAAGCTCCCTTCAATTAGTCAACCATTGTTAAGTGCCTACTGTGTGCAAGCACTTTCTATTACTCGCAGATCTTGTTGGATATAATGTGTCAGTCCTCTGCCCTTGACTCTCTGCTCTGCCTCTTCCCCTCTGTCCACACAACCCTAGTTTAGGCCTCCCCTTCCCCCACCTGGACCCTCACCCCAACCTCCCAACCTCTAATCTCTTGCCTCCAGTCCATCCCCAACATACCTCCCAAGGGGTCTTTCTACACTAGAGCTCACCCATTCCTCCTCCCCTGCTCATGGCTCTCCCATGGCTGCCCAGCATCCCTGAATAAATAAGGTCCCCACTGCTCAGCCTGGTGTTTGAGTTCTTTTTTTTTTTCCGTATCATTATTTTTAATGTCCAATGTTTATAATATGAGGGCCGGGGCTTTCTCCTCAACTCAAGTTTATAAATTTTCAATTGGCTTGTGAGGCCAATAGGGATACTTCTTCTTGTCTAATTTGGTTTCTGGGAAGACTTCATTCAGGTCCTCAATGGTCATCTGATCAAATGGAATTATGTTCTTCATCTTCTCCAGCTCTTTTTCATATTCTTCAATCCTGGCCTTTGAGAGGGACAAAAACTCAGCACAGCTTTTCACATATTCTTTTTCCTCAGCATCCACCTAGACAGTGTATTTATCCTCTGGCACAGGAACCTTCAGGGCATTAAACTTCTTCTCAAAGTCATCTACCAAGCCAGCCTTTGCCACATTGGCCTTGTAGTAAGCCCAGTCGATAGCAGGTGGTTTCTCAGGAAGAGTAGCCAACCTGGAGGTAAGCATCTCATTCCAGGATTTCAGGGAGTTGGCAATGGCCTTCTGGTTTTGGGGTATGATCTCGCCAAAAGCTACCCAGTCAATGGTTTTTAGAGCAAGTTTTCGCCCAGCCATCTTGAGATCCTTCACCGACCCCGGTGGCCCACAGTCCACAGCCGTGTTTGAGTTCTTTATTCTCGGATCCTTCCTCTGGACCATTTCAAAGGGGAAGAAGACTCTTCTGCAAACTTCTCGCATTCCTGAAACACTGTGAGGCTCTCATATCACTGGTTCTTTGTACCAGCTCTTGCTCCTGCCTGCAACACCTACCCCATCCTTTGTCTCTCTGGTCATCAAGTGTGACTTGGAGGTGTCCTGGTCTGCTGTGGGGTCTCCACACTACACTTGTATGACCCATCCAAGCGCATCCCACTCCAGGACTGTGACACTTTGTGCCCGCGCAGTCTCCCCCACCAGAGTGGAGTCCCTTGAGGCACTGGCCATTAGGGCGACCACCATGCCCCACTGCCCAGGGCTTGCTTTGTTTCAGCACTGAAAATCATGCATCCCGGGGAATCTCCGGTCCTGAGTGAAGCAGGATGGTCCGTCACCCTATGGCCAAGCCTACCTCTTCTCTGTCCCTAGCTCTGCTTCACACTGAATCTGGGCTATGAGGGCCCTCGGGGACTTCCTCAGGGAAGCAAGAAGCCTGGGCATCTGGTGCCTCCATGCCTTTGTTTCCCAGCCCTTCTACCATCTTGGAGGCCTTGAACCCTGGTGCCATCTGGTCAAACCTGCCCTGCCCCCCCCCTCCACCCAGCCTTGGCCAAGGGGACCCAGGAGACAGCACAGTGCCTTACCTGCGAGCTAGGTACCCCCGGGCAGCTGCCTGGAAGGACACGATGATGTCTGTGACCTTCAGGTCCCGTTCCTCTTCCAGCTGGGCCAGGACCCCTGCCCGGAAGAAGATCTTGCTCTGTCCCACACGGTAGAGGTTGGGGTCCAGTTCTAGGGCCTGGATCTGTGAGGGGTGGGAGAGGAATAATGAAGAGGAAAGGCAATGAGAGGGAGGTCCCAGCCCTCCTCTTCCGCTGCCTAAGACCTTGGCACCCCCAGGCTCTGCCCCAAACTCACCATCTTCTCACAGGCCTGTTTCCCATCCATAAAGCCCTTGGGGATGGCATTGGGCGTCAGTATCTCGTATCTGCCGGGGGTGGGAAGGAGTGGGTGGATAGTTATGGCACACTGTCACTGAACTCCTGCCGTAGCCCGGCACTGGGCTCAGAGTGACAAATAGCAATAATGACGATGATGATGATGATATGAATAGTAAGAAGAGTGAACATTCGATCATTTATGGAGCACCATATGCTGGGCTAAGAGCCTTAATATCACCAATGACAGCACTGACCACAGGAGCTGCCACTCCCTGGACACCAGCACCTGCTGATCATGAATGTTCTGATGCCCCACCAGCACATCTCCTTGAGATGTGGAACACAGGTGTGTCATGTCTCAGAGTGGAAATGCGAGAATGACTGCAAATGACAGCTAATGTGTTTGAAGACTTATTATTTGTCAGGCCCTGAGCAAAGCACTGTGAGGCAGCATCTTCCAGATGTGTAAGCGCAAAGGAGAATAAAACAGGATACGGTTCCTAAACACATGCGTGTATGTCCTCAGAGCGCCCTTCCCTGGATTCCGACATTTCATAAAACATAATGCATATTATACATACAATATATATACACATACATGTGTATCAGATATGTAATACATGTCCTATGTTAATATGGCATATTTTATGACCGGTGATTGAGAAATGTGCATGTGTGTGTGTGTGTGTGTGTGTATTGGGCTTGCTCAATCAACAGAGGTGTTGTTAAAACGCAGATTCTAATTCAGTAAGTCTGCCATGGTGCCTGAAAATGTGCCTTATGAGCTGCCGAGTGATGCTCATGCTGCTGGTTCCGGGGACCACACACTTTGAGGAGCAAACTAACAGACCTGTCCTGTCCAACAGAGCACCTACTGGCCACATGTAGCTACTGAGCCCTTGAGATGTGGCCTGGCCAACTGAGGAACTGGATTATTTATTTATTTACTTATTTTTTATTATGATTTTTTATTTATTTGAGAGACAGAGAAAGTGTGTGTGTATACAAGCAGTGGGGAGGAGCAGAGGGAGAGGGAGAAGCAGGCTCCTGGCTAAGCATGGAGCCCAATGTGATGTGGGACTCAATCCCAGGACCCTGGGATTATGACCTGAGTCAAAGGCAGACGCTTACCCGACTGAGCCACCCAGGCGCCCCAGGAACTGGATTTGTTAATATATATATATTTTTTTTTTTAGAGAGAAAGAAAGCACGCATTGTGTGTGTGGAGGGGGCAGAGGGAGAAGAAGACAGAAAATCTCGAGGGCTCCACATTTAGCACACAGACCTACACCTGCTAGATCTCATGACCCTGGGATCACGACCTGAATTGAAACCTAGAGTCGTAGGCTTAATGGACTGAGGCACCCAGGGGCCCCTATTACTTGCTCCTTCAACTCTGGTATCTTCTGTTCTATCCCATTCTATATGGCCTTTGTAGAGAAATGCAGATGGCCCCACTAGAATGGCTACATCAGGCAATCTTTCTTGTGGGAGTGCACTGAGCAGGGTACTGCTCTCCCATCCCATAGAGGAGAAAGCTGAGACAGGAACTAAAGGAACGGGCCACTGACTCCACAGACCTCAGAAGTAGCAGTGGGGTTGTCTGGGTGCAGACACGGGGGGCTTCCAAGGTGGAGCCCTGCCCCGCCCCCAGCATCGCACTCACCGCTGCCGGAACTCCTGGAAGAGGATGCGGTTGGGGAAGCCCTGGCGACAGATCCGGATGCCCTCCAGGACGCCGTTGCAGCGCAGCTGGTCCAGCACCAGCCGAGGCTCCAGCTTGCCAGCCTGCGGAGAGGGGACGGACAGGCGGGGTCCGCGGCGGTCACACGGGGGCGCCATGCACCAGAGGGCAGCCGCGGGGGCTGGGGGTGGGGGATGGGGGACCAGTACCCGTGCTTCGGGCAGGTGAGCAATCACTGGCGATTTCATAGGGACAACCTGTAATTTACTGAGCACCTACTGCGTGCCAGACCGAAAACCCTGCCCTGGGGGAGCTCAGAGTCCAGCGGAGGAGGCTGACAATAAATGAGGTCAAGAAATCAATCATTAGTCAACGTGGGACAAACAATTAATTGCTAAGGAGAAAAGAGCAGGGAGGTCTGGGAGTGCTGAATTTGCACACAGGATAGCTGGGGAAAGGCCTCTCTGGGGAGCTGATGCATAAATAAAACCCATACATCATTATTTTGGAGTAGCTAACTTTTGTTGCCTTCTTTCTCTTTCTTTTCTTTCTCTTTCTTTCTTTTCTTTCTCTTTCTTTCTTTCTTCTTTCTTTCTTTCTTCTTTCTTTTCACTCTCTTTCTTTCTAATTGCTTCTAAAAAATCTACATAGTACAAAAATTCAAACTGGACATTCTATTTTTTTTTTTTTTAAGATTTTATTTATTTACTCATAGAGACACAGAGAGAGAGAGGCAGAGGCACAGGCAGAGGGAGAAGCAGGCTCCATGCAGGGAGCCCGACGTGGGACTTGATCCAGGGTCCCCAGGATCAAACCCCAGGCTGCAGGCGACACTAAACCGCTGCGCCACCGGGGCTGCCCAAACTGGACATTCTAAAAAACAACTCTCGCCTTGTCCAGGCCCCCAGAGTGGGCAATACAATCCCCAGTTTTTCTTTTCTTTCTTTTTTTTTTTTTTTTTAGGATTTTATTTATTTATTCATGAGAGACACAGAGAGAGAAAGAGAGAGAGGCAGAGACACAGGCAGAGGGAGAAGCAGGCTCCATGCGGGGAGCGGAACATGGGACTCAATCCCGGGTCTCCAGGATCAGGCCCTGGGCTAAAGGCAGTGCTAAACCGCTGAGCCACTCCGGCTGCCCTTTCTTTTCTTTTTTTAAAGTAGGCTCCAAAGTTTGGAGTTACTGGGGGCTGCCTTGCCATCCCGAGAGGAGTAAGAGAAAGACAGAGAGAATGAGATTCTTTCAGAGTGAAGACAACGAAGAGCCAAGCAAAGGAAAAAGATCCCTGACACACCATTTGAGCACCTGGATCCAGCGGTAACTGAACCCAACGCATGGAATTTCAATTATGTGAGTTTATGCTAATTCACATTTTTTGCTTAAGCCATCTCAGTTGACTGTCTCATAATCAAAACAGCCCCAAAGAAATAGCTGGAGAGCTGTAAGTTGGAAATAATATATAAGATGGTCTCTCATTAATGTTTTGTTTTCTTTCTTCCTCCTGTCATTCCATTTGTTGACAAAATACTGGGCAAGCTTGAGTGGGGGAGACGCCCAGGAGGGCCAGGAGATGGATTACATTAAAGGGGACTGAGAAAACACAAACATGTGTAGTATTTATTTTAAGTTATTTTCACTTTTTAAAAAATATTTTATTTATTTATTCATGAGAGATACACAGAGAGAGAGGAGGCAGAGGGAGAAGTAGGCTCCTCTCAGGGAGCGATATGGGACTTGATCCCAGGACCCTGGGATCACTCCCTGAGCCAAAGGCAGGTGCTCAGCTGCTGAGCCACCTAGGTGTCCCAAATGTGTAGTATTTTGTAGGATACAGGTTTCTCACTGTCATACACACACAAAAAGAGTTACGAATTTGCAGGAGGAGAAAGTTACGATGAACTCTGTGACGCTGAGACAGAACTTGGCGCATTGGTGTGAACGCATAGTTTTCAATATGCAAGGATACTTAGAGAAATAAATAGAGATATAAACGTGTGTATACAGGGGTACCTGGCTGGCTCAGTCGGAGGAGCACGTGACTCTTGATCTTGGGATCGTGAGTTCCAGCCCCACGTTGAGCATAGAGATGACTTAAGAAAAAAAACGTGTGTGTATACATACTTGAAGACATGTGTATGCACGTGTGCATGCATGTATATACACTTGTCAGATTTTAGACTCTAAGCACCATTCACTAAAAAGAACCAGGGCTCCTTGGAAAAATGAGTGAATCTTGTTATTTCATCAAATATAAGCCCCCATCAGTTGCAAAACATGCTGTTACTTTATATACCATAAGAAAGAAAAGTTCCAGGCAGCCCGGGTGGCTCAGTGGTTTAGTGCCACCTTCAGTCCAGGGCGTGATCCTGGGGCCCCAGGATCAAGTCCCACATCGGGCTCACTGCATGGAGCCTGCTTCTCCCTCTGACACTCTCTCTCTCTCTCTCTCTCTCTCTGTCTCTCATGAATAAATAAATAAAATCTTTAAAAAAAAAAAAAAGAAAGAAAAGTTCCTATCAATTAACCTCTGACAGGCCATTGATTGTAAGCCATGCCCCCAACTTCAGAGATACTAAAGTGGGAGAAATAAATGTGTCTTAGATTTGATAAAATATGGTATTTGCAGACATCTCTTTCACTCATACAGATCCACCCACCCAGTAACCACAGTTCCTGTTTCCTGGGGACAAGATACGCCTCAGGCACCTTATTTTGCATTCTCATTTTCCACCCTTGTTGACCCTTCTCTACAGGGCCCACTCTGATTTTCCTAAAAAGGAAACCTTCTGGTGGCCTGGGAAGCCAGGCAAGGTCTCTCCACCCCTACTTGACACCTCTAGCCCCAACAGCCTTCATTCCATCCTCTGTACCTTTCATACCATTATCCTTCAGAGCTCAATCACCACCTCCTCCAGGGAGGCTTCCCTGACTTCACAGACCAGACTAAACCTTAGGTAATACTTACCACGCCAACAAAATCACCCACTCATTGTGGGTGGTCAGTTGAATGTCTGTGTTCCCCATTTGACTATGAGACTAGGAGTTGGCTGTGCTTTTCTCTCCAAAGTATCCCCAATACCTGGCCCTTAGTAGGTGCTCAATAAAATTTAAGTCCCGTGAATGAATGAATTTTCCTAACAGAGCACTGAGCCTGGGTGGGAAAGCAACTTGCTCAAGATCACCCAGCCAGTCAGAGGCGAGCCTGTCTCCAGCCAAGTTTAGTGGCCAGGGTTTTCCCCACTGCCAGAGATGCCTCCCTCCCCAGGCTGGTCACTTACCCTCTTCTCATGGTTGGGGACGATACAGCGAACGAAGCTGGGGTTGGTGTTGCTGAGTGTGGCCATGAGGCGGCTCAGTGACTCCTTGTAGAGCTGTCCTACTGTTCGGAACATGCCCCGGCGGGGGCGGCCACCCGGAGGGCCATCTCCAAGGCTGCTCACCTGCTCCAGCCCCACGATCCCCTCCACTACAGCCAGAGGAAACAGAGGTAGAGAAAGAAGAGGGTCAGGGGTCAGATGTAAGTAGACTAGGTTGGTCAAAGTTCAAGGGTCTTATCATTTATAGGACCTGGCACTTTACATATGAAACACTGATTAAGGTAGGTGTTGTCAGCCCCATTGGACTGATGTGTAAACTTAGAAAGGAGGCTCAGAAAGGTGAAAGACTGTGCCTGAGGCCACACGGCTTAGAAACTACACATTTAAGATTTGAACCCGGGGAGTGTGAGTCCTCTGGAACCCTGGCCTGTGACTGCTTGTCTTCTCAAGGACATGATCTCCACGTTCCTTATGGACAAATGCTGATGATGACAGCATATGCTTACCTAGCACTTCCTCTCTGCCGGGCACTGCTCAAAGCACTTTACATACATCTGCTCACTTACAAGCATAGAAGAATCATTCCCACTTTACAGGCACAGATTGGGCAGCAGGGATAATGAACACAACACGGTTGCATTTTTAGGAACTTAAAACAGTATCCCAGTAAAAATGTAATAAAGCCTGGCTTTTGTGTGCAGTATTGCTTTACTATTTTTTAAAGATTTTATTTGTTCACGAGAGACACACACAAAGAGAGAGAGACCGAGACATAGGCAGAGGGAGAAGCAGGCTCCCTGTGGGGAGCCCGATGCGGGACTCGATCCCAAGACCCCAGGATCATGCCCTGAGTCAAAGGCAGACACTCAACCACTGAGCCCCTATGTGCAGTATTTAAAAGACAGAGACTGCATCCACTAAGAACCATTTTTCCAGCAAGGTCTGATATTGTCATTTGATGATGTCATTCCAGCAAGTGAGAAATACCCACTCCTTCACCTCAATTCTGTTTTAAACCTGCCAGCTTTCTCAGGAACGTGGAGCAGGGGTAGACTCTTATGTCCTGGGATCCTCAATAGCAAGGGTCATCGGAGCCAACAGATAATCCTCATTTAGGGCAGGGCCTGGTATTCAGTAAGGACTCGCACTTGGCCTCTTCCTTCCCACATTCAATGCTCCCTCTTACCACCATGCTCCCAGCTATTATCAAAACGATAATTAAGTTCTTACAGCACAGATAAGAGCAGAGGCTCTGGGACCTGGTGTCCTGGGTTCAAATCCCAGCTCTGTCCCTAACTAGCTGTGTGACCTCAGGCAGCCCTGTAACCTCTCTGTGCTTAAATCTCCTTGTCTGTATAATGGGGGTAGTAGCACTAACACCTGACTCACTGGGTTGTTCAAAGGATTCCAAGTGTTAGTAATCATAAATGGGCTTTTGCACAGTGTGCGGCACATAGTAAGTGCTCAGTAAACGCCAGCTGGTATTGCCACAGTTGCTTGTCCTTTCACATGCAGTTTAGTTAGAAGGCGTGTGCTGCTACCAAGAGTCTGGAAACTGCTGAGGGAGGCGACAGGGAAGGAGAAGCGGGGCAACAGTCCTCCATATGGAGGAGAGGGGACAGGTGTTCGGTATCTGGTCCAACAGGCCCACCCTCCTCATCCGGCAAATCTCACCCGTCGGTGCACAGCAACACCCACCCCCTGTTGGAGAAATGGCAGAGCCGTGCCTCCCTGAAGATCCTGGGGGTGATGGTGGGAGGGAGCCAAGGAAAGAGAACTGCTGGAAGCCCCCGTGTTCTGGGGGGTGAGGACAGATGAGGGGAGAGGCAGAGATGGGGGTGGGAGATGCAAAGGGAGCAGAAGGAGAAGGGGGGAGGCATGAAGGGAGAGATGGTGGCAGAAAAAAAAAAAAGAGGAGAGCGTTATTAGTCAATAGCACAAGGCAGAGCAGGAGGGAAAACTTCATTTTTGGCCATGAACTTCTAAAGCCAGGGAGACTATCCCGTTCACCTTTGTGTCTACCTACAAAAGGCGTAAAAGTTGATGGAAAAGATAAGTGTTCTTTGTGAAAATTTAATGCCGGGGTGGGTGGGGATCTCTCTCCCTAGAGATTGAATCTGTTTTACTAGGTATCCCTTTTTGCCCTGGCTGCCAGGAAGCTCCAGGATTAACACGATACTCCTACCTAGTTTGTTGCATTTTCCTCTTGAGAAGAAGCTTGTCTCATCTGCCTTTCCCCTTGGATTACCTAGATGCTGGGCACCCAACTCTGGGCTTGGGACTGTCATAGAGATTAATACGTAAAAGACACCCCCATTCCTGTCCTACCCTCAAGGACTTGCAGCTCCTTGAATCTGGGCTGCTGTAACTTGCTTTGCTCAGGAGAATCGTGCAGGACATAACACTGTGCCAGGTTCGAGTCCAGGACTTGAGAGGCCTCCCAGCTTCCACTTGTCTCTTGGAACCCCTAGGCAGCCAGGCACATATGAGATGGGGCATGTGAAGGATCCCAGTAAGGGTAGGGGGCATGATGTGTCCATGAAGGGGACACAGATTTTGAAGAACTATGTGTGTGTTGCTGGGGGTGGATTTTTGGGCTGAGGAGATGATTCTCATAGCAGAATCTAATTCTGTTACTGAACGTCAAACACTGCTTGTCAATCCCTCAGGTGTAAATCATGTAAGACACAAACTCAAATCTGTCTAAAACCAGCTCACTGGTATCAAGGCACTTCACACCCTTCTGTTCTGTGAGTTCATTTGGGAACCACGCATCTTGCTTATTTTGTTCTCCTGTCTAATTGCATGGGCCACACTTACAACTACACTTTTCACTTCAAAAAAAGGCTAAGGCAAACTGACAGAGTCTGGAAGTCTTGAATCGGGACAAACCAAGATGCTAGTTCTACTAGTTGTTAAAACAGTTTCTCCTCTAAGGATGGGGATTAACAGACAAGGCTTGGAAAGCTACAAGGTCTCACTCCAGAGACATTTGGCTTTTCTGCCTATGCCTCCCAGAAATACCATTCCAAAAAGACTGATGGCCATGGGGCAGCAAAGCTCTCCCAGATTACATCTCCTCCGTCTGTTGTTCTTTTCTTCTTCCCTGGGTCCCTGATGAGAACTTTATGAGAACAAAGAAAGCAAAGCTGCAACACTGACTAATCTGTAAAAACACCAGACTGCTGAGTTCTCTTGTGATTAATTCTTTTTCATTCAAATCTCTTGATTTCTTCTTTCTTAGGGACCATATGACATCTACAATGAATAACTTTTTCTCTTTCTTTATAATATTCATATAGTTATTTCTTTTTCCAGTCTGATTGCAGAGGCTAGTATTGCCAAAACCCTGTTTCCCAGCAGTGGTGATCATGGGAACCCTCTCGTTTCTGATTAAGAAGTATGTTTTATCATGAGTATGGTGCTGGCTTAAGATAGTAACCAACCAATCACTGATTAGAAACACTATCAGGAGACCATCTGGCCTGCCTACATCAGTTCTGCATCTGAGCTGACAACTTATATTCAGAACTTAGCCTCTAGAACAAAGGTGTTCACACTGTGGGCTGGGAAAGGGGATGCACAGAGCTCCAGGGACAGGGGGAAGCTGGACCTCACCATCTTTCCAGATTTCTGCCGTCAGCTTGTCTGTGCTCATGTGAAGCAGGGCTGCCACGTTGTCATTCAGAGGGTCCATGTTTTTCATCAGCCACTCATTGGCCTTGTAGTCGACCTGGGTGAAGTTGGGCAGAGGAAGGTGGTGAGCCTGCAGCTTCACCAGGTCTCCCAATTTCCCAAGGAACCTCCCAGAAGCTCCCAGCCAGCCAGCTCCAGGGCTCACCACAGATGAGAGCATCGATGCCACTTTGCGTCTATACCCAGAACTGCACCTCCACCAGCATGGTCCCCTCCCCTCCCCCCTTTTTTTCTTTTTAAGATTTTATATATTTGAGGGATGCCTGGGTGGCCCGGCAGTTGACCATTTGCCTTTGGCTCAGGTCATGATCTCGTGGTCCTGGGATTGAGTCCAGCATCAGGCTCCCCACAGGGAGCCTGCTTCTCTCTCTGCCCATGTCTCTGTCTCTCTTCCTGTGTCTCTCATGAATAAATAAATAAATAAATATATTTTTAAAGATTTTATTTATTTGAGAGCAAGAGTGAGTGAGCAAGAGAGAGACAAAGAGCACAGAGGGGGAGAGACAAGCAGACTCCCTGCTGAGCAGAGAGCCCAAAATGGGGCTCGATCCCAGGACCCTGAGATGAAGGCAGATGCTCCACCAACTAAGCCACCCAGGCACCTGGCCCCTCTCCCTTTAGTTTCCTTCTCTGTCCACTGCCCACCTCCAGGACCTCGTCCACCACTTCTTCCTTATCCATTCTATTCCAGCCACACTGGCCTCCTCACTGTTCCTCAAATATGCAAGCTCATTTCTACCTCACAGTTTTACCCCTGCCATTCCTGCTGCCTGATTCCCTCATGGTGGATTTTTCACATGGCTGGCTCCTTCCGAGTATTCAGGGCTTTGCTCTGAGTCTCCCAGAGTCACAGTCTTGATGGGCACAATCCCCCACACACGTGCCCCCCTCACCGGACAATGGCTCCCTGAGGCCAGGGCTCGAGTCTGACTCACAGCACCGGGCTGGTCCCACGGTGAGTGTTAGATGATGTGTGGAAGAGGAAGGGAGCGCTAGACACAGAGCACACGGGTTTCCTGCCTCCCAGCCTCTGTATGCTGTTCCTTCTGCCAGGACAGCCCTTCGCATCCTTCACCCATCCTTCACTGGATGTTACTCATCACTTAGGCCAGGCATCAGCAAACGATGGCCCACGAGCCAAATCCTGCCTGCCACTATTTTGTAAATAAAGTTTTGTTGGAATACAGCCTTCATTTTCATATCCACTTTTTAAAAAAGATTTTATTTATTTATGAGAGCGAGCACTCATGGGGGGAGGGGCAGAGGGAGAAGTAGAAGCAGACTCTCCTCTGAGCAGGGAGCCCAACATGGGACTCAATCCCAGGACCCTGAGATCACGACCTGTGCCGAAGGCAGACACTTAGCTGACTGAGCCACCCAGGCGCCCTAATGTATCCATTTATGTATTCCCTGGGGTGTCTCTCATGCTACAATGGCAGAAGTGAGAAGCTGCGGCAGACACTGGCCCATAAAGCTGAAACTGTTTACAGAAAATGTGTGCAACCCTTGATTTAAGTTCCAGGTCAAGCATTACTCTCCTCTGTGAAATCTCCCCTGGCCTTGCTCCTCCGGGCTTTGATGCTGCCCTTAGCTGCCCTTCCAGCCTTATATCCCAATGGCCTGTGTTTGTCCCTCTCTCAGATCAAGAACTTTGTGAGGACGAAAACCACATTCAGCACAGGGCCCCAGCTGTGCTCATCCCTGTGCTGAGCACACAAAAGGCATATCTTTGCTGAATGAGTGAATGTAATGCACATAATTCTTCTCCCAGTGAACTCCTATCCACCCCTCCAAGCCTACTGTAAATATCCCTTCTGTAAGGAAGCTTCTGCTGACTTCATTAGACAGAGTCCTCAGTCCTCCTTGGGCTTTCCCGGCCCCTGCCAGTGTCTTGTCCCAGCGGACATCAGGTGGCTCCTGTGTCCCCTCTCCACTCTCCCCTCAACTGTAGCCAAAGGGTCTCCACCCCTGCCTTCATGTCCCACAGCCAGCCAGCCCCCTACCTTGCCCGCATAGTGCAGGACGCTGAAGTCAGCCTGGTCCCGCAGGTTCCTCGGCCGCTGAAACTTGGGATGGCTTCCTTGCTCCTGGGCCACCTTCTCTACAAAGGACTTGTCCGTGGCCTTTGGGAACCAGCACTCCTCGTCCAGCAGGGCCAGGAGCCCAGGGGGGTTAGCCTAACCATCGACAAGAGGGGAAGAGCACATCAGATCCCCACATACTGGACACTTAGGTTGCTGCTCACTTGTAGCTCTTGTAAGAGACACACAGACATAACAACCAAACATGAGAACAGTAGTCACATTTATGGCCGTTGATTAGAGCTTTGGTTCAAGCCAACCCCTGTGGCAGGCACATTCCTCGGGCCTAACCATGTAGCAGCCATGCATCTGTGAAGCAGACGCTGTCATGAACTGATTTGGAGGCCAGAGGCCCAGCTGGGCAGGAGCCTGACCGAGGTCTCAAGGCCGGTGGAGGCGGGAGGGACCCTCAGGCTCACCGGCCGCTCAATGAGGTCAATGCAGGGCTGTAGGTCGAGGCCGAAGTCGAGGAAGGTCCAGGGGATGCCCTCGCGCTGGTACTCCTCCTGCTCCAGGATGAACATGGTGTGGTTGAAGAGCTGCTGCAGCTTCTCGTTGGTGTAGTTGATGCAGAGCTGCTCGAAGGAGTTGAGCTGCAGGGGATGAGGGAACAGGTGAGAGAAGGGACAGAGATGGAGTGGGGTGGGGGATAGAGACCAGAGGGAAGGAGACAGGGCCCTCCCAGCCCCAGCCTGGCACCAAGTACAGACCTGGAAGATCTCAAAGCCAGCGATGTCCAGGATCCCCAGGAAAGAGGCGCCCTGGCGGGGACTGCGGTCCAGGGCCCGGTTGAGGCGCAGGACCAGCCAGCGGAAGAGGCGCTCATAGGTGGCCTTGGCCAGGGCCTCCAGCGCAAAGTCAGCCTGTGGCACGGGGCACATGGTGAGGACACGTAGTGAGGGCCCGGCCCTGCCCCCACATCCCCAGCCTGACCTACCCCCACCCCCACCCCTGCAAGGAGACACCGGTGTGTGTGGGGGGGAGGCATCACAGTTCATCAAGAATGATGACATTAATGATGACGCCAACCAGTACAGAGCCCTACCATGTGCCAGGCAGCGTGTGAATCGCTTGGGGGCACATTAGTTCATTAATCATCCCCCATCCCTTGGACCAATTTCGACAGCCTAACAGTTAAGAAAGTGAACTGTGGAGCCTGACAACATGAATTTGTATCCTGGCTCTGCCCCTTGGAAGCTCTGTGGCCTCAGGCATGTGAACAAACATGTTCCTTCATTTGTAAAAGGGATCCTAACAACAGTACCTCCACTGTGAGTGGAACCTGGCTCTCATATCCCCCCACTGTGTCTTCTTTATCCTAGTACTTTGTTGGATTGCCCAGCCTGGGGCCAGGCAGAGGCCTCTGCCCGAAAGCTGGCTTCGGAAAATCTCTAGCATGGGTTCACTTCTCCCCACTCCCACCATCATCATCACATGCCTGACTACGACAGCAGCCTCCTTATGTCTCCCTACCCACCACCCCGCCCAGCCCTGTACCCCCTGGATCCAGTTCTCCATGCAATAGACAAGGGAATCTTTATAAAAGGCAAACTGAATCAAGTTGCTCCCTGGCTTAAACCCTCACTGGTCTCCTGCTGCACTCTGAATAAAACTCACCTCCTTACTGTAGCCCCTAAGGCCCTGCGTGATCTGTCCTTTCTGACTTCTCTGCATCCTTCTGCATCCTCCCCTCTACTCTCTAGCCTCACTGACCTCTTTGATATTCTCCATTTGCCAAACCTGTTCTGGCCCCAGGGCCCTCACTCATACTCTTCCCTCTGCTTTGAACCATCTATGTCTAACTCAAATATCACCTCCTCATAGAGGACTTTCCTGACCACACGAACCCTCTTCTTCCTAGAAGGCCTCACTGTTTATGTATCTTCTTTTATGATCTGTTTCCTGTTTTGGCCTGAGCTCCATGAAGGTATGGTCTCTGTTTCCATTATGACTTTTATTCCTAGCATCAGAACCAGACCTGGTAATGGAGCGAACAATCAGCAACGGTTTGTTGAGTGAGAGAAAAACCAGCATACGCTGCTTACAGGCTCAGATCCTGGCGCCTGGCTCTCCCTGCACCCTGCCTGCCCCCGTCCCACCTACCTGTTCCTTGGTCTGTGCTTTCTGCACGTAGTCTCGGCCAACTTTGATGCGGGGGGTGAGCAGGGCTCGGGAGAAGTCTGTCACCCCTACTCCCAGGAGGCGGCAGAGCTTCTGTGCAGCTGAGGGTTAAGAGTCTGATCAGCTCCGGGAAGCAGCAGGGGGCACTGAGCACAGGGGAGGGGGCAGCCCCCACTGCTGGTGGAACAGACGAGGGGCCCCACCTCTCCCACCAGACGCATTACAGGTTCTATAAGTGTGTACGTCCTCTGGCTTCTCTCTCTGGGATTCCAAGATGGGATAAATAATCCCAGAGGTGATCATACACTGGACCAGGACGATGTTCATCACAGCCTTGTGTATGATGGAGGAAAATGAAACAACCTGAATGCCCAGCAACTAGGGATTGGTTATAGAGTCAGGGATCCTCTATTTGAATAAGTGTTCCACAGTCACTGAAAGTTATTAACACTCATTAAATGGTACATTTAGGATGTATGCATTTCACGACTGGTATGTTTCACTTCAAATCAAAGAAAGAACTGTAAGCAAATAATAGACACCAGTAAATGATATGCATACACAAGCCAAAGCATGTACATGTGAACGACTCGTGTATACGCTTTGAAATGCATGGAAATGTGCAACTTTGAAATGCACGAGACAAGAGGGTGGACAAAGAGTGCATGGAAAGATATGCAATAAAGCAAAGATAAAAAAAAAAAGCAAAGATAGTAAAATGTCAGGGGCAGAATCTAGGTGATGGCTGGTTGGATGTTTACAATAAAATTCTTTCAACTTTTCTGTGTGTTTACGAATTTCCTAATAAAATATTGGGGGAAAAGCTATTAGAGTAAGAGACCAAACCCTAAACAAATATGTTAAAACGACTTGTTCTTCCTTATTTTTTTGGTAGGGGGAAAAATGCATTTTAAAAAATGGTGATTATGAAAAAAAAATGGTGATTATGAAATGTTTTCCTGCTTGTCACTCTCGTAATGGGAAGACGGAAACTATAAATGCTCAGCTCCAGCAGAAAATTGAAAGGAAGAGAAAACATTTAGAAGAAGAAGAAACACCAAAATAAATAAACAGATTATTTCTGAGAGGTGAGGTGATGAGCATTTACATTTCTCCTCTTTTTTTTTTCCTTTCGGTGCAATTGCAGTTTTCAATTCTTCTATGGTGACTCTGCATTATATGGAAAGTATTTGAGAACTATAAGTGGCCTTGAAAAACAGCAGGAATGTGCAGTGGGGCACTATGCTGCCAGTCACAGGATGGTTTTCTGTAGGATTCGAAAGCCTCTGTTGTGTCCTCTGGCAGCTGGTGAAGCCCATGGACTGCATCTCCAATTACTGTTTGCAAATGCAAAGAATGAAACATACAGGACTTCCCAGGATATTAATTCTGCTGACAGAAGTTCTGTGGGTAAGTTCTACCCACAGACCCTAGAGGAAGAAACCCCAGTAGCGCTGGAGTTAATAACTTTGAAAAGTTACCCTCAGTGCACTAAGGGAAAAAAGCAAATTTTAAAACAGTCTACAAGGTCTGATGCCAACTTCATGGATTGGATGAATAAATGAGTGTGCACAGCACACCTGCTGGGAGTGTGAACAGAGCTCCCCAAGCGCCACAGATGATACTCTGATCAACAGCATGGTGAGAGGGGCCCCTTTTCTCATATTTTCTGTGGTTATATAGCTTTTGAAAATGAGCCCAAAGGGTTTTATAATCAGGACAAAAGCCCTTGCTGTCTTGAGGGGGAAAGGGTGTGAAAGCGTGATCCCACTTCTGTGACAATTATTTCCACATTGATATGGACAGAGAATAAAGCCCAGAGAGAACTACCCTCAAAATGTTACAGTAATTACCTCTCAGGAGTATAACTGTGGGTCATTTTCTTGCTTTTATACTTCTTTGTATTGCCAGATATTTCCCCCATTCAGTTTGCATTATTTTATGATAATAAAGCAGAGCTATTTCCAGTTTGAGAATAAAAGGAATAGCAACTATAATTCTGCTTTCAAAAAAAACAAAAAAAAAGTATATATATGCAGAATAGAGAGGCCAAGGGGAGATAAGCCCAATGCTAATGGTGATTTTCTCAGAGGGGCCAAGATGACCAGGGATCTCTAGCATGCTGGTATTGTTCAAACCTGTGGCAGAGATGACACCTTTTAGAATCAGGAAAAGAGTGGGAAGTGACACTTTGGTAAAGGATTAGCACAGCTTGGAGGCATGCCCAGCTGGGGAGTAGGGAGTGCTGAGGGGGATGCTCTGTCCAGGGGAACGGGGAACACAGGGTCAGGCAGGTGGGCTGTGGGCCAGATGGAATACCTGTGTTGTCAGGCATGGAGGCTTGATCCTTATTCCGTTCTCTCTTCAGGACGATGTTGCCAAACTGGAGAACGGCAGAGACCATCCGCAGCATGGCTAAGGGGCAGAGAGAGCAATGGCATGGGGCTCCGGACCCTGATGCGTGGTCCTAAATAGCCCTTTAGAAATCTAGCTTAAAAACCCTACATCAGGGGTACCTGGGTGGCTCAGTCGGTTAAGCGACCAACTCTTGGTTTTGGCTCAGGTCATGATCTCAGGGTCATAGGATCAAGCCCTGCACTGGGTTCCACCCTCAGTGTGGAGTCCGCTTGAGAGTCTCCTCTTTCTCTGCCCCTCCCCCCACTTGCATGTGTTCTCTCTCTCTCTCAAATAAATAAAACCTCTAAGAAAACCCCCCAACTCTATGTCAAATTACACCACTGCACCTCCGCTTAAAATCCATCTGTGACACTGGGCAGGTCTTAAAACATAAAAATAGATGGATAAATTCTGTATTTTGTATTCAAGGTTTGTTTTTAGCACCATTTGGTGTCTGCTCGTGTCCGTTTTATAAAGCAATGCACATAAGGTTTAAAGGGACGTGTGGAGATGAATGAAGAAGGTCTTTGGCAATATGAAAAGATTCCTTTTTTTAAGATTTTATTTTTAAGTAATCTCTAGGCACACTACAACCTTCTTGCACTTAGGGATGCTAGCCAGCACTAAGCACAGTGCTTTGAGGGGGCGGGGTTTAGACAGTGAAGCCATCAACAAGAAAAGCACAAAAATATGAAAAATGTGGCACTCAGTGGCAGGCAAAAAGGATACCGGGTTACGGACTGAGCTGAGACAGGAAGCAGAGCACCACTTTGGTGAACCTCAGCTTCGTGTGCGCTGGACAATTCAAATTTTCCACACCCCATGTGAATGACATGATGATCACAAAAGCACCAGGAGTACTGGTTTGGGTGTTTCCGGATAAACCTAGCGAGTAGCTGAAGTCACAAATGCAGAAACCTCAAAAGAGGATGGATTCTAAGTGCTTGTCAGCACAGAGCTTTCAGAGAGCTGGTGGAGAATGGACAGAGCTGCCCTTAGAGACATCTCAGGAACTCCTGGGGTTGGCTGGCATAAACATGGAAGCCATGGGGCAATTTGTGCAGTGTTTCTGGGTATCACAGGGTCTAAGTGGGGACCCAGATGAAGACGCCCCTCCACACCACAAAGAACTGCCCACACCCCATCTGACTCCTAAACATCCCACTGGACATCTGTGTCCGTGAAATAATGGTCTGTAATTATCTGAGTTGAATCCCAACTGTTTCATGTATAAACACAAGTGCTTTGTGTTTGGTTTTCATACAGAGTGGATTTTGCGGGGGGGTGCTTAGGTGGCTCAGTTGGTTAAGCCTCCAACTCTTGGTTTCAGCTCAGGTCATGATCTCAGGGTCATGAGGCTGAGCCCTGCATAGGGCTCCACACTCAGCACAGAGTCTGCTTGGGATTCTCTCCCTCCCCCTGCTCAATCTCTCTCTCTCTCTCAAATAAATAAATAAATAAATAAATAAATAAATAAATAAATAAAATCTTTAGAAAAATACACAGGAGGGTAGCTACTGTAAAATCTGAGGAAAGACTGTGGTTGGTTTTGTTTGGAATTTTATCAAGATTTGGGCATCATCTCAGAACTCTGTCATCTCCAACAGCAAAGTGGCACATGGCATTGGAGTGGACCATATAACATGCCTTCCTTGGTGGGGTCTGTATCTGCTGTTTTCATGGTGACCCTACAGATGAGAGCAAATGCCCAGCTACCCCATCAACCACAAATTCCAGAACAATTCTCACAACTTACAGGTTCAAATGGACACTGATTTTATTTTTGCTCAACTCCATTCCAGGTCCTGTTCCAAACACTTACAAATGAAGTCATTAAACCTTCGTAACAACTCGGGGGGCAGATCCTACAATAACATTTTATAGGTGGGGAATGGAATAAAACCCCCTCACAGATGGGGAAATCAAGGCACATTTGGGAAACCTACTTGCCCAAGACCATTCAGCTCAGCAGCAGCAGAGCCAAGATGCAAACCTAGACAGTCTGACCCCAGGGTCTATATCCTTAATGCTTCTCTTTTCTTCCCTCTTCTGGCAGAAAATTCTAATGTAAACACATATGTATAACACATACAGAAAAGTGCACAACTCATGCCCATTAGGCTTGATGAGTTTTTATGAAGGGGATGCACCCAGGAAGCCAGCTTCCTGGAAGCCCCTCTTGGCCACTCCCTGAACGTGGGCAAATTTCACAGCCACAGGGTGGAGTGAATGAAGCCAGACATGAAAGCACATGTGCTGTATGAGTCTGTACCAAATTCAAGGAAAAGTGAAACAACTCTATGCTCTTAGATGCCAGATTAATGATCACATTCAAGAAAGGCGGTTCAGGTGATGGGAAGGGGCACAAGGGGGTTTCCAGGTACTGGTTAGACGGGCATTCACTTGCAGAAAGCCCCTGGAAATAGATGTTTAGGCTCTGGGAACATTTTTTGGTGTCTATGCTTCTACACTGCTTACTTAGGAAAAAGGGGTGGAGGAGGGGGAGGGACGAGGACCTATCCTCCTGCCAAAAATGTGTAACCTGAATCTAACCGCAAGGAAACACACCCAGAGTTGAGACAAAACAACTGGTCTGTAATCTACAAAAGTGTCAAGGTCACGAATGATAAAGAAAGAATAGTTCCAGACAGACGGAGAAGAAAATGTGCTGGGTATGCGTGTGATCCTGGCCTGGGGAAATGTGCGAGCACATGTGTGTGTCACTTACAAAATCTTTTTTGCTGTAAAGGACATTGTTAGGAAAACTGGAATACAGTCTGTAAAAAGACATTTTTGTGCTATAAAGGTCATTACTGGGAGAATATGGTTGGTGAAATAAATAACGGTACTAAAAAAGCCAGTGCTCAGCTCCTGATAATGGTACCATCCTGTGCTTTTGCAAAGAGAACGCTCTTTAAGAATATGCACTGACAGAGGGGCCTTGGGTGGCTCAATTGGTTGAGCCTCCAGCTCTTGATTTCGGCTCAGGTCTTGATCTCACAGCTGTGAGTTCAAGCCCTGTGTTGGGCTCCATGCTGGGCATGGAACCTACCTAAAAAAACAAATACACAGGGGTATCTGGGTGGCTCAGTGATTAAGCGTCTGCCTTTGGCTCAGGGCGTGATCCTGGGGTCCTGGGATCAAGTCCTACATCAGGCTCCCTACAGGGAGCCTGCTTCTCCCTCTGCCTATGTCTCTGCCTCTCTCTCTGTGTCTCTCATAAATAAATAAATAAAATCTTTTTAAAAAGATGCACTGACAGATTCAACAGGGTGGTAGCTGAACAGTGCCTCCCCGCTCCAGCCTCCTGCAGAGAAGTCCACATCCAAATTTCTGGAACCTGCAAATGTTACCTGGCAGGGCAAAATGGACTTCATGAATGTGATTAAATTAAGAATTCTGAGATGGGAGATTAATTCTGGATCACCCAGGTGGGCTCTAATGGCAGGGTCCTTATAAGAGCGAGGCCAAGGGAGAAGGCCACGTGAGCAGGGGTTAGAGTGATGTGCTTCGAAGCCAGAAAACGGATTCTCCCTTGGAGCCTCTAGAAGGAACCAACTCTGCCCCTAAGACTGATTTTGTCAATTGCTGTCTTGAGAATATAGAGAGCTCTCTATATGCCCATCAAGTAGAATACATAGAAGAGCGTGTTGTTTGATGTTCAAGGTCAGGGGCGCAGAGGTGGCCAACCCAGAGCGTCTCCTTTGTGACAAAGAGTGCCCAAATGGCGGGCCTTGAATTCCTGGGAAGGCCAGCCATGCAAGGAGGGGCAGGCTGCAGAGAGCTGCTACCTCGTTGCTACTAGAAGAGCTGCATGTGGATCCCAGCTTTGCCCAGGAGGCTGCCCCTGGACTTCCTACATGGAAGTCCCCCCAGTACACCTGTGCCTCTGTCCCCGCCTCCGGCTTCTTCCTTCCGCCTCACCAGACCGTCACCTGCCCTTGGTGTAAAGCCTGCTGGGGTGTGGCTGCACGCTCATCCACACCCTTTGTTCTCAAACTGCTCAGAACAAATAATTAGGAAGACAGACAAGGAGAAACAAATGTGGCAAGACTTTAGCACCTGGGGAATCTTCAAGAAGAGAGTAGCGATGGTTTGTACCTTTTTTGCAACTTTCCTGTAAGTCTGAAATTATTCCAAATACAAAGGGTTTTTGAACAAACCCTGAAAACAGAAGAAGGGTCACTGGCCTGATGGCTTCAAGAGGCCTTGCTCTGAAGGACACACAGGAAACCGCAGACAGAGGTGGCTTCTTGAGAGCCCAGGACACCTTAGTGATTATATTCTTTCTGAGTTCCATACATCTTTTAAAAAATATTTTATTTATTTATTCATGAGAGACACTCATGCCTACTCAGAGAGAAAGGCAGAGACACAGGCAGAGGGAGAAGCTGGCTTCCCTTCGGGAGTCTGATGCAGGATTCCATCCCAGGACTCCAGGACCCTGACCTGAGCCAAAGGCAGATGCTTGACTGACTGAGCCGCCCAGGTGTCCCCTCCTATCTGTTGAAGTGTCAGATATAAACCAAAAAAAAAAAAGGCTGTTAAGAAAGGACTTAGCATGGGGTGCCTGGGTGGCTCAGTCAGTTAAGCGTCTGCCTTCAGCTCAGGTCAGGATCCCAGGGTCCTGGCATTGAGCCCCACTTTGGCTCTCTGCTCAGTGGGGAGTCTTGATTCTCCCCCTCCCTGTGCCCCCACCCCTGTTCGTGTTCATGCTCTTGTTCTTATGCTGTCTCTCATATGAATAAAAAAATTTTTTTTAAAAGAAAGGACTTGATGTCTAGAATTAGTATGATTGCAGTACAGTGATTGTGCACACGCCACACGCTGCCACACTGTGCACTTTCCAATGGTGAATTTTTCAGTATGTAGATTCTATCTCAAAGGAAAAAAAAGGCAGATGGTGACTACACTTGGGATGAACACTAACTAATGGACAGAACTGTCAAATCTATATGTTATATACCTGAAACTGACATACCATTCAATAATAATAAAAAGTAAAACAAACAAACAAACAAAAAAACCACAACAAAACCAAATCCAAAACCAAGTTTTGGTATACTTTGCAGGGCAAGGCAGGATGTGCAACAGATATTAATTTTTCTCCATTTCCACTGAGATCATAACTCCTTGTGGAAAGTATATGTTCCTTACTTATCTCCTACCCATGTACTCTGCATACACTAGGTGCTCTATAAATGTTTTCATGAATGAACTTGAGCTTGCCTGTTCCCAGGGAAGAATTCATCCTGTGATCCCTGCTGCTTCTAGGATTCAATTTAAGCCCTCATCAGGATCTTGGGCACCATGTCCCTGACACTCCCAGTCCCTCTGGCCTTAGGGTCCCCTTGCTTATTCCAATAGCTCCTCCAACACTCTTCTTGCCGCCACCACCATCTATGTCTGGTTAGTTCCTGCAAGACTGTCGGTGCTCAGGCAAGGGCCACCTCCTCCAGGGGCTGCCCTGACCCTCCCCAGACTGCGCTGGAGCCCCATGACACGTGGTCACTGCTCCATGCACCTTCCACCAGTCACCCTTCCATGGGCTCAACTTTAATCCATTTGTGTGATTTGATGCTTCTGGGTCTCAGCATTCCACAGATCAGGGGCTTGTTCTATCTTGGTCATGGTGAACTTTACCTAGTACCTGCAGAGGCCTGGCCCACAAATTGACCCCATCACGGGTTGAATAAATCAATATATTAACAGATAAAGGGCAAAGAGTTAGCTAATGGGGGATACATCCTGGATGTAGGGGTTTGCTGTGTGACCCTAGATAAGCTGGTTGACCTCTTGAGCCTCAGTTTCCCTGGCTGGGCAGTGAGAAGGGCTGGGCTCAGAGATGTCTGGTTCTGCCAGCCCTGGGGTTGGGGATAGGGGGACTGGGTGGTCGCAGACAGCCCAGGGCTCTGGCAGTTATAGGAGTTTCCTAGGGGACAGCAGCCCTCCCAAAAGACAAATAAACAAGGACCTCTCCTTACAGACCCACAATGGCATCATCACCTAACAAACTGAATGATCATTCCTTAATGTCAGCTCAGATCCAGCCCAGACCTTCAGTCCCCTCAATGGCCTTTAAAATGGCCTCTGACAGTTGGCTTAGGAACTCACATCCGTGCCAAGCACCCGGGTGAATCTGACACCTGAGAAGTTGGCAGTTAGCTTTTGCTGGTGACTTCAGACCAGCCGATTGCTAGCAAGCCCAGGCCTGCAGGGGAAGGAAAGAGGGGGGCGTGGGGTTGGTGATGCGGAGTCCTGCTCAAACTTTCTGAGTGGCATTCATGGTGCCTGCACTGGTGAAGACAGGAAGCCAGAGAGCTGCTTGGACTGGTCCCAGTGCTCTCCTCTCTGGGTTTCCCACTGGCAACCACCTTCCCAGAGATGGTCGGGAAAGTTTCACAGAAGTGCCTGCCTGTCTCTCTAAAAACGGATCATGGGCTGGTTTTGGAGTCAGACCCGGGTTCCATCATCTCCTTGTCAACTGGAGTGAGTTGTAGGGTGGACACCCCACCTCCCTGGACCCCTGTCTTCTCTTTTGTCAAAAGGAAACTATGAAAAGGTAACCGTGGGACACCTGGGTGGCTCAGCCAGTCAAGCATTGGATTCTTGGTTTGCTCAGGTCATGATCTCAGGATCATGAGATCAAACCCCATGTTGGGCTCCCCACTCAGCATGGAGTCTGCCTCTCCCTCTCCCTCTTCCTCTGCTCCCCCTGCTCTCGCTTTCTCTCTCTCTCTCTCTCTCCCCCAAATAAATGATAAATAAAACCTTAAAAAAAAAAAAAAGGTGACCAGCTGGCTCCACTCCTTGTAAGTAAAACACCAAATAAAACTATGAGGCCACATCCACATGCCACACCAGCACCAGCAAAAGCCAGAAAGCTTACAACAGTGGTTGCTGGCATGCATGTAGGAAAACCACTGGAAGGACACAGCGAGTGGAAACAGAAACTAGCGCCACCTCCTGGACAGTGATAGAGTGGATTCTCTACAACTTAAAAAAAACGGTCAGAGTGGGGGTGGGGGGATGGGAGTTGGAGTAGAAACCCAAGAAGTCAGTGAGTGGTTGATTATCAGATCTGGTGCCCGTAATAAAAAGATAAAAATTGAAACTATTCAGCAATAAACAGGAATGAAGCCAACATGCCACTGCATGGATGAGCTCAAAACTGTTGCGTGGAGTACAAGAAGCCAGCCTCAAAGACCCAGGTATTGTGTGATCCTATTGACATGAAAGGTCTAGGATGGGCAAATCCAGAGACACAGGAAGCCACCGAATGGTTGCCAGGTATCCTCTTGGGCCACTGAAAATGTTCTAGACTCATCTTTGGAGATGGGCACCCAACCCTGGAAATGGACCCAAAGCCCCTGACTTGTAAGCTTTAAGCAGGTGAGTGGTCTGGTCTGCGAACTGTAGCTCAGTACGGTTGTTACACTCCTGTAAAAGCTGGATTAAGAACAAAATTGCACCTTCTCCTTAGATCCAGCATTTTTTGAAGAATTGATCCTACAGTTCTTTTGATACAGAGAGAGCTACTTACAGGGATATTATTGGCACCTTTTTTGGGGGTGGGGGAGGGATCATTCTAATAGCAATGAGTGCAGACACAATAAAAGTTTGTCCACAAGGGACAGAGACTGGTTGAAAGAATCATTGTCTATTTATAGGAGCCTGGGGGGCTCTGTCGGCGAAGCATCTGCCTTGGACTCAGGTCATGATCCTGGGGTCTTGGGATTAAGCCCCGACCTGGGCTCCCTGCTCAGTGGAGAGTCTGCTTCTCCCCTCTGCCTCTGCCCCTGCTCATGCTCTCTCTCTGTCTCTCTGTCTCTGTCTCTCTCTCTCTCTCAAATAGACAGATAGATAGATAGATAGATAGATAGACAGATAAATAAAATCTTTATTAAAAAAGAATCATAGTCGGTCAGCCTGAGTGGCTCAGTGGTTTAATGCTGCCTTCAGCCCAGGGTGTGATCCTGGGGACCTGGGATTGAGTTTCCATGTCCGGCTCCCTGTGGGGAGCCTGCTTCTCCCTCTGCCTGTGTCTCTGCCTTTCTCTCTCTGTCTCTCATGAATAAATAAATAAAATCTTAAAAAAAAAATCATAGGCCATTTAAACAATGAAACCTTACGCAGACACACACACATTGAAGTTTACCTATACTTACAAGACCAGAATTACTGCTAAAATATACTGTCTGCTGGGAAAAGTGGGTATGAAGTGCACTAGCACAGGGGTGATGAGCTGAGTCCTTAACCTGAGCACCTGAGCATGTGTCAAGCGTTTTTTAAACTGTTCCTTGCTGTATCTGGGATGGTCCTGGGAGGGAGGTCAGGGAGATAAGGCCCACTTGGAGCAACAGCTGCCTGGGGCAGGGAGTGGGGTAGAGGGGAGAGACAACTTTTAAAGTAAGCTCCATGCCCAGGGTAGAGCCCAACATAGGGCTTGAACTCATGACCCTGAGATCAAGACCCAAGCAGAGATAAAGAGTCTGACACTTCCTTGACTGAGCCACCCAGATGCCCCTTTGAGGAAACTTTCAAATTCAGTAGAGAAATATTTACCATTCTTTTAAAATCACCAGTACAGCTGAATACCAGCCCTGGGGCTATGGAATGCCTGGTTTTATTTAAAAAAAAAAAAAGTGTGTGTCCTTTCTTAGATGTCTAAAATATTCCTGGGAGGAGGTGAGGGAAGCCAAAGAGCGGGAAAGTCAGGTTCAGGGCGCTGCATGGGACCTGGTTTGTACACTATGACCTTTGGCACCTTCGGATTATGTCACGACATGCATGTCACCTCGAAAGTTTTGTTTCAGAATTGCAAAAATTGGAGCTGCCCCATGTATCCACCACACAGCAGGGCGGCCGCGGGGAGGGTTACTTGAGGTGATCTCTGTCGGGAGGCCAGGCCCCCACCATGGCTACCATCTGGATTTTCTTGCCAGCTGCCCCAGGGAGGAGAACAGAGACTCCCAGGCGGAGGAAGTTTCGCAACCATGGTTGGGAAATCCAGCAGGGGAGGCCTGGGACCCTGTGTCAATACTCCCAAGAAGGCCGGCCTGTTTGCAGCCTGGGGAGACAGCCAAGCTGGCGCTCGGTTTCCAGCCCTCCCAGCTGGCCCTGGAGCCCACAAGAGTTCCCGGGGCCTCTCGTGGTGCTAGAGACCCAGGGAGTAAGAGACCCGGGTCTACCACTCAGCCCCAGACCTCAGAGTCTGCCTCGGCAGGACTCAGGGTTGGTCCAAATAATCAACAGTCGGGGACTTGCAAAAAAGTCTGCGGTCCACCTCTATGTATGTGTTATGGGTTGAATTGTACCCTCTCCACCAAAAAGAGGTAGGTTGAAGTCCTAAGTCCCCAAGACTTCTCCAGAATGTGACCTTATTTGGGTATTGGGTCATTGCAGATTTAATTATTTAAGTCAAGATGAGAGCACAGTGGAGTGGGGTGCCCCTAATCCAACACGACGAATGGCTTTTGAATGCACAGATGCACAGACAGGGAAAAGCCACATGAAAATAAAGGCAGAGCTTGGGTGATGCTTCTACATGCTAGGGAACGCCAAAGATTGCGAGCAAACCACTAGAATCTGGGAGAGCAGGACAGGGAAAAAACAGATTCTCCCAAGATGGAGCAACCCTACCAACACTCTGAGCTCAGAATTCTGGCCTCCAGAACAGGGAGACAATCCATTTCTGTTGTTCAAGGTGCTCAGTTTGCAGTGCTTTGTCACAGCGGCTCAAGCAAACAAATACAGTACTTCAACAGAACGACTGTCAAAACATATGCTCTAGTAGGACACCAGGGTGGCTCAGTGTTTGAGTGTCTACCTTTGGCTCAGGTTGTGATCCCGGGGTCCTGGGATCGAGTCCCACATCAGGCTCCCTGCAGGGAGCCTGTTTCTCCCTCTGCCTATGTCTTTGCCTCTGTGTGTGTGTCTCTTGTGAATAAATAAAATCTTAAAAAAAAAAATAGAAGTTTCAATTCCTCCAATACGCCATGCCTTTTCTGCCCCAGGACCTTTGCATAGACTGATCCCTCCTTGCCTAGAACGCTCTTCTCTCTCTCTCTGAAAATTAGTAAGGGAAACCTCACTAAGGCAGACTCAGGAGGCTAGGAGGGGAAGCTGGAAGGAGGAGCCACATGCCTCAACATCAAGTAAACACCTCAACATAATAATCCTCAACAGGAAAGAATCCTCAGTGACAGGCCCCAACAGGGAAAGATGTACACAGCATCGCCTACAAGAAATTGGCCGCCAGAGAAACCGTCAACACCCTGAACTCTTGCTTTTCTCCAGAGGGCTTTCGTTCAGAACAACCTCTTCCGATTTCCTTTTCTTCTCCATAAGATAAAATTCCTGTCCCTTGCTAGATTTGTCTATGGTTTTGCCGCAGCTTACTTGTCCCAATTTACAATTCTCTGCTTTCCTGGATAAATCCATTTGGCTGGTAAAATAACCCACTGTTTTATTTTTGTGGGGTAACACCATGCTAGCACCAATGTTCACCATCTCAGCTCCTCAAGCCTTGGCTCAAAGGTCATCATCTTGATGTCCCCTTCCCGATTCCCTCCTCTGGCCTGTTTCTTTTTCCCAATTGAGGACCGTGTGTCCAGGTTCACCACCTGCCCATACGCCACCCCAGCTCCACCCTTCATGGAGGGGCTGCTCAGGGCTCACTCACAGGTGATTTCCTCCGGGGTGAATCCCAGGACCTTCAGTGACTCCAGCGTCTCGTGGAAGAGCTCCCGCTCCTGGCCAGGAGAGGATGACGGCCCGTTGGTCAGGAAGCGGTAGTTGGAGCATGGCTCCAAGAGGAGTTCAGCTGCAGGGGGTAATGAGTGGAGGCCAAGGTCAAGGGTGAGCTGTGGAGTCCAACTCAAGTCCCGATGGCCACCCTGGGGCAGTGTTCTCTTCCTCCACTGGGGACCTTGGTCTCTTCCTCTGTCATATGAGTGAGGATCCTTTCCTCATAATTTGATGGGAAGGGCCAGGCCTGGAGGGGGTGCTTAGCCCACATTGGACCCTTTCATCTTCCCTCATTCCATTGAGATTGTCAAGTCCTAGAACAGTCCAGAGCAGGCAGGAGCAATGAGGCTATAGGTGCCTGAGTTAGCAAAAGCTGTGGGACAGCAGGGCTTGGCAGCAGAGGATGTGTGAGTCCTGGGGTCTGGGTAAGGAGGGGCCAGGAGGCAGCCAAAGCTCTGGGGGAAGGAGCCTTGGGACAGCAGGCACCCTTGTAAAGAAGAGCCCTGGATTTTCTTCAGCCAGAGGCCAGGAGGAGCAATGAGAAGCCAGGAGGAAGCTCAGGCAGGAGCAAGGGTAAAGGGACAAGGTGAGGCACCAGGTGAAGCACCAGGTGCCGAAAGCCACAAAAACCAGGACCACCAGGACTACCAAGACCCCCAGGACCATGAGGCAGCAGGACCTGCAGCAGAGCTGGAGTCATGGGCGTAACACAAGCTGGAATAAGCAGAAGCCTTGGAGTTTCGGAAGAGAAGGAATGTGAGCAGGAGCCACATGGGGGGAAGGTGGGATCAGAGAGCAGGAGGGGTCAGCCAGCAGCGTGGGCCAGGGGTGGCAGGATTCTCTACTCAGTCAAAACCACTGATGGCAGAGTCACGACATAGCAGAAACTGGGGACAGAGGGCTTCCTGGGGAAGGGCGGTACCCAAATCCACTGCTCAGCAGGAGTCTGACCTACATAGCAGGTGCTCAACAAATCCTACTCAGTTCCTCTCAGGAGCTCAGTTCTTCCTCCTGGGGCACATCCCGGGCCCCCTCCCAGTCCCCCTGGGAGCCACAGCACTGACCTTTGAGATGCTCTCCAGCACCTCCCAGCAGCTGATAGAAGATGTGGAAGCTGCACTCATCTTTGGCCTGGCGGATGGCCCTGGACTTCTCCAACAGGTCTGGGCGGCTGGGAGTCAAGGTCCCACAGGGGCGGAGTGGCGAGGGGAGCCCACCCAGCCCCCTTGACCCACGCTGCACCCCCTGCTATCCTGTGAAGCCGTGGAGTTGTTCACAGCCCAGGCCTTGGGCCTGTCACTTAAGCACACACGTGCCTCAGTTTCCTTATATGTGCAAGAGGCTCCATGTAACACCCATGAATGAGTTGCTGTGAGGGTAAATGCATTATTATGTGTCAAACATCCAAGAGCAGTGTATGGCTTGTAGTTAACCATAGCGAAGAGTATCTCTGGCCATAGCTACCCTGCTGGCCTCAGTTTCCCTGGATGGATAGTGGGGCTATGGGCTCTTCCCTTCTAGGAAAGTCACATGGCACAGCTATGGTCTAGAAATCGGAAAGCCACCTTAAAATAAAACACCTGATGACTTGTTTGCCCTTCCATGTCCCACACTCACAGACCACACAGCACCGATTCAGCATGACAGTTGTAACACAGGACCTACCCCGGGGAGCCTTGCCCAGGGTCTGCTGCAAATCACTGACCAAGAGCCCTGGTTCACTAACCTGCTCAGGTAAGATGGGGAGGACTTGGGGAGGGGATCCCACCAGGGACGGGGCGTGGGGGAAGCACACACCCTGAGTCTTGGTTTCTACTTCTGTTAAATGGGATGATGAGGGGTACAGGGAAGAGGGGCTGGGATCACAGAGTGAGAGCTCTCAGGACAGCCTTAGGTGCAGCATAAACCCTCAAGAAATGTTGCCCAGGCTGACACCAGGGCTGAGGGGTCAGGCTGAGCCCGAGACTCATCCGACTGGCCTGGGGGTGGCACCTGCCCCGTGAGCAATACCCCACAGGCTGCTCAGTGGCCCCAGGCACAGAGGGCCATGCCTGAGAGCCCTGTACCCCATGCGGGGAGCCACAACTAGAGGGGAGTGTGGATGAAGAAAGTTCACTTTTGGAAGTAGCCAGTGGAGACAAATGTGAATATAAAAAAGAGGCTAGGGGTGCCTGGGTGGCTCAGTGGTTGAGCATCTGCCTTTGGCTCAGAGCATGATCTTGGGGTCCTGGGATCGAGTCCCATATCGGGCTCCCTGCAGGGAGCCTGCTTCTCCCTCTGTCTACGTCTCTGCCTCTCTCTGTGTGTCTCTCATGAATAAATACTTAAAATTTTTTTAAAGATTTTATTTATTCATAGAGACACACACACACACACACACACACACACACACACACACACAGAGGCAGAGACACAGGCAGAGGGAGAAGCAGGCTCCATGCAGGGAGCCCGATGTGGGACTGGATCCTGGGTCTCCAGGATCAGGCCCTGGGCTGAAGGCAGCACTAAACCGCTGAGCCACCCGGGCTGCCCCATAAAATATTTTTTAAAATAAAAAAAACAATTAAAAATTCCCAGTGAGCTTGCGTGTAGCCTATGCAGAGCAGGATTGACACAACAGGTCTGAAATGATCTGCTCCCACGACTGCCCAGAGCTGGGATCTGGGAAGCTGGATTTCGGGAGAGTTCCCAGCACTCCCCGAATGACAGGAGGGGGCTCCTTGTGCCTAAGCGGTTTGTGCAAACAACGTGGTTTCTGCTGAACACCTGCTTTCCTCCAGGGAGTCTGGAATGTTGGCACATGCCAGGCCAGGGAAGCTGACGTGACCGGCCCCTACTGAAAACCTGGGGGTGCTGACAGGGTCTCTAAGGAGCGTCCTTGGTGGACAACACCTCACATGTTGCCCATCCTGTGTGACTCCACGGGGAGGGGACTCTGGAAGCTGGCCCTGGTCTCTCCCCCACTTGGCCCTGCATGCCTTACCCCCTGCGGCCTGTGCTCTATGTCCTCTCTCTGTGATAAGCCACAGCTGCCCTACCACCCCACAGCAGGGCAACTGCAGTCCTACCCTCCTTCCTGCACCGGGAGATAATGCATCTCTGCCTTCCCCAGGTTCCTCTCCATTCAAGAGTGGGAAACTGAGGTACAGTTTCCGAACATCAGGGAGCCAGGCTTCCCGTGTGTGTGGACACCTGTTTCCTGTAAGCAATGAGATCCCAAGGCCCACCCTCCTCGGCCACCAGGTGTCTTGTGGGCTATGTGAGGATACAGGTCTCGATGTTGGCACCCACAATGTACCCAGCCACGTCGAAGTTGATGCGAATAAATTTGCCCTGGGAAGGAAGGGGTTGGGGTTAGCTGAGGGGCCTCTTCCCCACCGTGGACCTGAAGGGCATCCCTAACCCACACTCACCTCTCCTAGAGCTAGGGCTGCATCTCACTTTCTTTCTCCCTCCACCTGAACCCCACCCTAATTGTGAGGTCCCAGCCAGGGGCTCCCTGGGGAATCCAAGGTCTGGGCCCCTTTGACTGCTTTCCACGGGACCCAGGCCCTCAGCCCCCTCCTCCCTCAGACCCTGAAGTCTGAACCCCCAGCCCCTCCTCCCTCAGTCAGCCCACCCTTCCTGCTTCCCCTTAACCACCTCCAGAGCTCCCAGGGCCAGGCTCTGCCCTCCCCCAGCACTCACAAATCGGGAAGAGTTGTCATTCTTCACAGTCTTGGCGTTGCCAAAGGCCTCTAGGATGGGGTTGGCCTGAAGCAGCTGCCGCTCCAGCTCACCCTGTGGGGCGGGGAGAGGACCCATTAGTGAAAACAGGGGCTGGGGTCGGCAGGGGGCTGGGGGGGTGGTCTGTTGGTCTGTGTTACAACTGTCTGGGGTCTGAGTGTGAGAGGCCTCTGTGTGTCTGCATGGGGGCTGCTTCCCCGCATCCGGCTTTTGCCCTTTAGTTTACTGTTAACGGAACAGGAAATGTCTCCGGGATACATTGTCTCCGGGATACATCGTGGAGTAGAAACAGCAAAACAGCAAAAACCTGTTGCAGAGCGATACCTCCAGTGTGATTCCATTAATGAAAAATAAATTGAGGGAAAAAAAAAAAACACCACAAAAACAAGACTCCTACTTCTCCAGGTATAGACACACATCTAGAAGCATTGAGTGGAAGGTCTACAAGGACACACACCAAACTGCCAAGAGTGCAATGGAGAAGACAAAGGGGGAATTTCATTTTATCTTTTTCTGTTGTTATAAGAGAAAAGCACTCGTGTATCGCTTGCAGGATTCATTAAGAAAAAAAAATCTAGGGGCACCTGGGTGGCTCAGCGGTTAAGCGTCTGCCTTTGGGTCAGGTTGTGATCCTGGGGTCATGGCATTGAGTCCCATATCGGGCTCCCTGCATGGAGCCTGCTTCTCCCTCTGCCTATGTCTCTGCCTCTCTCTCTGTGTTTCTCATGAAAAAATAAATAAAATCTTAAAAAAAAAATCTATACCATCAGTATGAATGTCCTTCCAACTGTCCAGCACAGAGTAGGCATTCATGAGATGGCAGTTTCCTTCCCCAGCCAGGCTGCTCCATGGGAGGGCTCTGACTCTGAACTTCCCTGTGGCCACCTTAGTGGCAGAGCGAGGAGGACCATGGGTGTTCAGGAGACAGCAATCCCCTCCTGCCCCCAGGTAGGTTCTCGAGGGCATCAACTCTTTCCATAAATTCCTGTGAGTCCTCAGATACTAGCCTGACCTGGGTGTACCCAGGCAGCTGTGATAATGGCAGTGTGAGGCTCTGGGCTGTGGGAATCTTTGCACCCGTCGGCCTGATCTACACACATTTAGCAGATCAGCAATAAATGACCCCGGGTAATTTCATGTCGGCATCTGTGGCCAAGCTACATGCACACAGTTGGACAGCCCTTCATGGCAACACGGGCTGTGAATGTGTGCATGCACAGGGCTGCCGTAAACACCAGGAAGCCCTGTGCACACACGCTAGGGCTGCATTAGATGACAGCATGGGGCCCAACACGCACACAGTAGGACCACTACAAGTGGCAGTATGGCTCCCTGATGGCCATCAGTGCCCTGGGGCCTATCTGACAGGAAGCCCATGGATGGGGCTGACCCAGGGGGCATGAGGGGTGGCATGATTTGAGGTGGTCCCCTGCTACTCACATAAGACACGATGCTGGCAGCCTGAGGAAGTCACAGGACGCGAGACACGGACCGGGACACAGACCAGGACACGGCACATGCAACACGGACAGACCCACAGGTGAACCGGTGGTCGTGAGTGGCGGGCAGCAGGGGAGACATGGGGTGCAGGAGGAATCGGGCAGGTGGAGTAGGGTGGCCCGGGTCTGAATCCTCTCTAGCAGACTCCTCCAACAACAGACTCCTGCCCAGTCATGCCTTCAGTTTCTCATCTCAACCACAGGAAAACACCACCCGCTCATGGGGTGTTCAGTCAATGGAAGCAGAGATGGGCATTATGTAAGTGCGCACTAAATCAGGCCCAGCACATAGTAGGTGCTCAGGACCATAAGCACCTACTGGGTGCCAGGTACTGTCCTAAGGTCTGATGAAGCCAAGATCAGGCCCTTGAAATTTCCATTTCCATCCTGCCTCCACTCCTAGCCCTGTATCAGACACACTAGGTGCACAGGCAGCAGAGGTAGCCAAGAGATGGGTCATAGTCACGGGCCTCCTAAGGGAGGCAGGGGGTTATGGGGACAAGCAGGACCTCAGACAGAGGAGGGGGTATTGCTGGTGGCAGGGCCCAGAGAGTGTCTTGAGGCAGGTCACTTACCGGTACACCTGGCTCCTTCCTGCCCTTTGGTGATGATGCCACGTGGGCAAGATACTGGATGACCTTCTTGGTGTTTTCTGTCTTCCCAGCCCCAGATTCCCCGCTGTGGGGTGGGGGTGGGGTACAAGGAGGAAGCAGAAAGGGTTGACAGGGATGCCAGGTCAGACCTGCCCATTCTGAGCTGAGCCGCACCCAGCCAGGGCCCCGCCTCCTCCAGGAAGCCCTTCAGGATTACTCACGTGCAGAGAATGGACTGATCTTCACGATCTGTAAGGGACAGAAGTGGACATGTCAGCTGGAGGGTCTCTCTAGTGGGACCTTGACCTCTTATACCACACCCTATTCAAAGGGGTAAGGAAAAGTCTTTTGCCCCCCAAAAGGTTTGTTTAAGATTTTATTTATTTGAGAGAGAGAGAGAGCATGTACAAGCAGGGCAGGGGGCAGGGGAATGAGCAGAGGGAGAAGCAGACTCCCCACTGAGCAGGGAGCCCGACGTAGGGCTCCCTCCCAGGATCCTGAGATCATGACCTGCGCCAAAGGCAGACACTTTATCAACTGAGCCATAAAAGGCACCCCTCCTCACAAAAGCGTTTTGATGTGTGACACTCCTGGATTCTAACACCCCACCCCAACTCAGCTGTGTGATGCTGGCAAAGTAGCTCTCCCTCTCTTGGCCTTGTTTCCTCACCTGTAAAATGGAGCTGATAAACTCCAACTCAACAGAATGTAATGCATTCAACAAACTTCAATCCGAGCCCCTACTGTGTGCCACCTCATGCTGGGTACGTGAGATGCAAAGACAAAAGAGCAATGTCCTGGACCCAAAGGCTCAGCCTCTGATGGAAAACAGGCCACAACAACATAGTGACAGTGGTTGGTGGTCCGGGGGGGATCTCTGCCCAGCAGAGGGCACAGCATGGTTCCCACCGTCTCCCCAAGCACTCGCCCTGCATCTGACGTGACTGACAGCCTCCTAAGTGCCAGGCACCTACAACAGTGGGAACTGGCCAAGTCCCTGTCCTCATGGAGCTTCTGCTCAAGTCAGGGGGATACAAAGCACATACGTAAAACCACAGATGATTTGACAGTAGGTAGTGTCTGCAGACATTCTGGTTGTTGCAACCGGGAGATCCTTACAAGGGTCTACTGAGTAGAGCTCAGGGAGGCTGCCAAACATCTTACAACATATGAGATGCCCCTATATAAAGAATCATCCAGCCCCAAATGCCAATAAAGCCAGGATTAAGGGCAGCCCGGGTGGCTCATCGGTTAGTGCTGCCTTTGGCCCAGGGCATGATCCTGGAGTCCTGGGATCAAGTCCCACATCGGGCTCCCTTCATGGAGCCTGCTTCTCCCTCTGCCTGTGTCTCTGCCTCTCTTTCCCTCCCTCTCTCTCTCTGCATATCTCTCATAAATAAATAAATAAAATCTTTAAAAAAAAAAAAAAGCCAGAATTAAGAAGCCCTGGTTAACATAGTAAGAAGACTGAGGGGTGGAGGGCCAGGAAGGCTTCCCAGAAGAGGTGTTTCAGCTCAGCCCTAAAAGATGAGGAAGTAGCATTCCAGGCAGAGGATACAGCCAGTGCAAAGGCCCTGTGGCGAGACCAAGTTGGAGATGTCAGAGAAACAGAAAGGACGCCAGAGAGGCTGGGGGACAGGGCAGAGCTAGACATTGTGCAGATGGGTTTGGAGGCCATGATTAAAAGATCTGGATAGTTTTGGGGACACCTAGGTGGCTCAGTTGGTTAAGTGTGCAACTAGATTTTGGTTCAGGTCATGATCTTGAGGTTGTGAGATTGAGCCCCATGTCAGGCTCCATGCTCACCAGGGAGTCTGTGTGAGAGTTTCTCTCTGTCTCTCTCTTTCTCTTTCTCTCTCTCTCTCTCCCCCTCTGCCCTGCCCCTCCCCCACCTCAAATAAATAAATCTTTTTAAAAAAATCTGGACAGAAAAAAAAATAAAAATAAAAAATAAAAAATCTGGACAGTTTTTAAATGGGGCAGGAGGCCTCCAGGTGGTTTTAAGCCCAAGGGAGAGCCAGATGGTTTGGGAGCCATATGGACGTGGGTTCAAGGCCCAGCACCCCCTCTGTCTTGCTGTGTGACCTTGGGCCTGTCTCTGAGATATTCTGTGCCTCAGTTTCTCCATCTCAAAAACAGAGCTCAAACAGCCTTATAGGGCTGTAGTCAGAACTCAGAGAATGTCCAAAAAAGTTTTTATATACTATAATGCTGTTTTGTGGCCTGTTTGGTGTTAAAGGCTGAGCCCTGGGGTGAAGCCCTCTTGCATCTTGGAATCTCTCACATCCAGCATCAAGTGGCACATAGTATGGATTCAAATTGTAGCTGGTTGAATGAATCACATTCTGTTTAGCTGAGGTTCATCATCTCCATTTTACACTTGAGAAAACAGACTCAGAGAGGGACAGCTGCTGTGCCAGCATCACACAGCAAGCAAGAAGCTGAGCTGGGGTGGAGCAGGTGAGTCACAACAGCAAAACCCACAACACCCAGCCCAGGGTGAGGATGTAACACACAATGTGACCTAAATACAGGGAGGCGGAGGTTGGGGGCTCTGGGTTCAAGTCCCATCTCAGCCACCCACCCACCAGTATGACTGTAGACAATGTCTGCACTACTCTGTGCCTCAGTTTCCCCATCTGGAAACCAGGGATAATGAGCACATCTACTTTACGAGGTCACTCATTCTGAGATTAAACACGTCAATTCATGAAAAGTGCTTGGCACAGAGTAGCCACTCATCTCAGCTTTATCGTACATTATTTATTCTTAAGGTATAGTAACTAATATATAATAATGGCTAAAAATTATTGCAGAAATAAGTATATAACAAATTAGATTATGTAACCGAAGGAAATAAGTGTGACCAATGATCAAATATAAATTCATAATGTGAATATAAAAATGTTGCCTATAAATGTGTTCTACTACACAATGCAGGTGTATGATATATTGGATATTATACCAGTGGTTCTCGAACCTGGGGCCAGCATTAGGATCTCCAGAGGGAGCCCGGGGAGCTTGTAAAACCCCCAGGGTTTCTCTGACTTAGCAGGTCTGGAGTGGGGCCCAGGTTCACATTTCTGACAAGTTCCCAGGGATGCTGATGCTCACCACCCTCTGAGAACCGCTGCATTATGCAATATAAATGCATCATTAGAACCCACAATAGGGGTGCCTGGGCAGTTCAGTGGTTGAGCATCTGCCTTTGGCTCAGGCCGTGATCCCAGGGTCCTGGGATCTAGTCCCACATGAGCTCCCTGCAGGGAGCCTGCTTTTAAAAAATAACATTTTTTAAAATTTTTATTTATTTATGATAGTCACAGAGAGAGAGAGGCAGAGACCTAGGCAGAGGGAGAAGCAGGCTCCATGCACCGAGAGCCCAATGTGGGATTCGATCCCAGGTCTCCAGGATCGCGCCCTGGGCCAAAGGCAGGCGCTAAACCGCTGCGCCACCCAGGGATCCCTAAATAACATTTTTTAAAAAAGAACCTACAATAGAGCTATAGCATATGATCTGTGATAGAAGTGCAATACATACCATATAAATATGTTGCTGCATACTATTATATATCATATGATGGTAAGACATGCATTTTTAAATATTTAATATGCATTTTAATATAAACAAAATATTAAAATATATATCTAATAATTTATAGCAATTAGATCATATGTAGTAGATGTGAATTATGTAATTTTGTCTGGACATTCTTGTGCAACCCGCCTAGCTATACACAGTGACCCCACATTGCCCATCATCTAAGGGACTGATTAATTCCATGACAATGCGGATCATGTCAACAACATAAATGTTGAATGAATGAACACGAGGAATTACTGTCTCAAAAGAAAATTTTGTAGAAACAATGGCTCCCAAATGATACTGTTGAGAGAAGAGGTGAACACAAAGGCAAAATGGGGCCTGACTGGTAGGACCCAGAGCTTGTCCACTCAGCCCTATATTTGTGCTTCCTCCTGCCCCATGAAGAAGACTCAAAGAGTCTGAAATCCTTTATCGTCATCTTATCATGACCCTCCAGGCTGCCCCTCCCCACCCCAAAGAGACATATCCAGCAGTCCCAGCGCCACACTCACCCTGGAGCATGCTTCGGTAGGCCCCCTCGGTCACCGCATACACGTGGGGTGGCACTTCATGGCGCTTCTTGCCCCGGTACATCTCCACAATGGCCTCTGTATAGATGGGAAGCTGCTTGTACGGATTGATGACCACACAGAAAAGGCCAGAGTACGTCTGCAGTGGGCAAGAAAAAAGAGGGCCTCAGCTGGCTGTCTGAGGCCCAGAGGGTAGCATGGGACTGCTGTGTACAGCTGGGCAGGTTGTGCATTGCACAACAACATCCATCAAAGTGGCTGCCATTCATATCATGACAACGTAGACTTGACCATTTGTTACAAAGACTTTCAGGCTGATGGTAAAAGAGAATCTATTGAAATTGCACAAATGTGCTATAAGGATAAGAATTCACCCTGATAGAGAACGCGGCCTTTGCAGCAAGCCAGACTTGGGTCACAGCCCATTACAACCTGAACACGCATACACATAAAATGACCCTGTGCAAGCTCATCTGCTGCAGCACTCTTTATAATGGCAGAAGTCTGGAAATGACCTGCAGGCATGTTCTTACAATGGATTCCTATGATACTTGCAGTGTACGGATCTGGAATTCTTTCCAAAGCATTATTGAATACAGAAAACAAGGTGAGGACTGTTTGCACTGAATGAGGCGGAAGAGGAATATTTGTATGTATTTGCTTGAATGTACAGAAGATATCTTCAGAAGATATCACAGTATCTGCTGCTGAAATATGACAGGAACAAATCTGTAGTTTCTACGGAAAAAGAGTCACAGGCCCTGCTTACACTCCTACTGGAGAAAATGCTACATTTCAGGATCAAACTGTGTGAAAATAAAGATGCCATTTTTCTTGCATCCAAATTTACAGACTCCCTGAATTCACCCTCACACCTGATGGGCCCGGGCTCAGGACCCTGGCACAGGTGAAGAGCCCTTCCAGCTCACACGGAGCATCAGGTAGACGGGAGGCACTCAAGCCACAGAGACAGGAGGATCGCTAGAGAGCTAGTTGCCCACCCAGCTAAGCCAACCCAGAGAGCTAACCGGCTCAGCTAGCTGGAACTGGCTAGTGAAACTAGCCAAGGAGTTAGAGGCTTACTGGCTTCACTAGTTAACTATTAAACCACTGGGCTATGCAGCCAGCTAGCCAGCTACTTGGTGGGTTAGTAGCAGGACTGCTTTAAGCTCCCCAGACAGCTGGCGCTTCTCAAGCAGAGCAGGGTGTGGCCACCACAGGCTGCCCAGCTCCCAGGTGCCAACCTTTTAACGGTGGGAGGGTGGGTGGCCGGGCCAGGAGCAGAACAACCGGTTTGCTGGGTGTCTGCCCTCCCTGCCTCGAAGAGCTGCTCCCAGGAGCTCCTGGCTGGCAGAGGGCGGGGCAGCCGGACCACATTCCCTGGGAGGGTATCTCATGGCTGCTGGCGCCCCGGCCCCCACTCCTGGCTGGCGGGGGAACCCACTCCCCAAGCCACCCTCCCACCTCAGCCCCCTTGTTGCCAGGACGACACCCCCTCCCCCCCACCGCCCAATGGCAACCTGAGCTGGCTGCCAAGGCCAGGGTGCAAAGGGCAGAGGCTGGTGCACGCAGAGAGGGTTGGGGACACCTGAGTGGAGGGGGCATAGCTGGGGACACCCAGTTGGAAGGGTCTGGAGCAGCTGCCCAGCCCAGCGACTCTCTCCACAGTCTCGGTTTCCTCCCCACCTCATTACAGAGGCTGTGGGGATTAAGGGAGATAATGAATAAAAACCAGCCAGCCCAAGGCGGGGCCCTTAAAAGGTACTCCAAGTATGGGACCTGAGACTCTCCTTTTACCCATCCCAACTGGGCACTAAAAGCTCGCTCAGGCTTCAAAGCCACATGAGCCTGGGTTTCCAGTTGGTGTGTGACTCGCACCAGGGATCTGCCCTCACTGAGCCTCAGTCCCCGGCCCCGGAAAATGGGCTTTTGACCCTGACCACCTAGAAAGATTCTGAGTGAGCTGCCACAGTGCACCTTCTGGTGCCTCCCAGGGCTGGGAGCACAGTGTGTGCTCAACAAGACGGGTTCCCCTCCTGCCCAAAGCATCCAGGCAAAGGGACCAAGACACCAGGCCAAATAGCACATTGACGGCAGAAACTGGGTTTCTTTCTACTTTCCACTGGGCAATGCTGCCTTCCCCCATCACCAGTCAGCCAGTCCAACAAATGTTTCTAAAGCACACAAGCAGGGTGGAGCCGGATCACATCTCTAATATCTTCTGGCTGGTGGCTCGAGCAAGCACCCTCGAGCTTTCTGGATCTCGCTTTCTCATCAGATGGTGATGGACAGGAACAGCACTTCCACATAGGGTGGCTGGGAACCGTCATGTTGCACGTATGGGGCAGGCAAGGGCCCTGGAACATGGTGTGTGCTTAACACGAGATGTTAACTACTGCTGGGCCAATGGCTTCACCACCCCAAGGTGGAGGAATAGGGTTAGGATTGAGGGGGGGGTGTCAGCAAGATCACACCAGGAAATTCAGGACAGCACCCGACAGAGAAAGCAGGCACTCACTAAGTACTAAAGATTATTATTAAGACCCAATTAGCTTCCCATCTAGTCTTCTGGAATCTTCCATCGCACTTCCATTTGTGAGATCCCGGGGAGTGGCTTGGGCAGAGGTCTCTTTCCCAGGGCTTGCAAAAAAAGCAAGCGAGAACTCAGCAGGGGCCAGTGCAGCCTGGGGAGCGTGCCAATCGCATCCAGGGTCAGACAGCCCTCGATTCCAATCCCACAACCGCCTCCTCCAGTTGAGGGGCCCCGAGCCAGCCACTGGTTCTCACAGCCTTGGTGTCCTCCTTCCCAAAAGGCAGTCAGACTTCACAAAAATATCCTGAGCTTGTGATCTGCAACCCTTAACAGAGTGGCAATTATTGGGGCCACTTTATTTATTTTTAAATTGGTACATCTCATCATTGATTTCAATGTTCTTTTAGTACTCCCATAAAAGTTTTGTCATTTTTTTTCCAAATATAAAATATAAAACTAGTACTTTTCTTTTGAGGGTGTTAGCAAGAAATTTTTCTTGGTGAGGGAGCCAGCTCGAGGTGGTGAGACCCCAGCCCTCTAAGCTTGCTGTTTCGAGTACCACTCTGAGGCCACCTGTCTGGGTTCAAATCCCACCCTGACTCCTTCCTATCTGTGTGAGCCAGGACCCAAGTCACTTGACATTCCTGAACATCAGGTGATAACAACAGTCTCCAGCCCAGAGGTGCGCTGATAACCCACACTCAGCACTTAGAACAGTACTTGGCACACGGTAAGTGCTCAATAAATATTTGCTCACTACCATTATTATTATTTTTCGTTATTATTGTCGACATTCTTTGTCAATCCCTTTAATCCTGTTTGCGCTAATAACGCTCTGGCTGCCCATTAGAACCACCCTGGAAGCTTATTAAAAATACCATTGTCCACGTCACAGCCCCAGAAATCTGTTTTAACGGGTAGGGTGGGGCCCGGGAGCTAATATGTTAAAAAAAAATCCCCCAGGTGATTCTAACTCGCAAAGACGGGCTTGTGAACCACTGCCTTCCCTATTCTACTTGTTTGCTGTAAAGATTAAATAATGCAAGAGATCCTAAATGCTCAATAGGCACGACATCACTGTAGTCAACCTCACTAGCATCAATCCCGTCTTTATCTTGAAAGATGCCACAGCAGATGGATGGCACCTACAGCCAGATCACCCAGGTCCACCATGACCCACTGGGTAAACTCAGTCAAGGAACTTGGCCTTTCTGTGCCTCCGGGTTTTTTCCAATCTGTAAAATGGGTACAAAATGCTTTATAATTGAGAAAGTGTATAAAAACAATATATTTACAAGTGCCTAGTGTCTGCTTAATAAATGTCCCTGTTTATTGTTACGAAACCTCTCCGGGACTCAGTTTCCTTTTAGATTAAACGAGGCTAATCACAGGCTCTACTCTGTGTAAAGTGAGAGGAAGTGAACTAATACATGGAAGGCATTTGGCACAGAGCCTGGCGAGCAGTTTTCCACACTCGGTGGTTGTTATTAATTGTTATGGCAGACCCATATCTCTTTCTCAAAACCCTCTGGATGTGTCCTATTTGGAAATCTGGGATTTTTTTACACTTTAGGGAAAATAATAAGGTGCACAGCATCTACAGTATAATATTCTGGGATAGCCCTCAATGGGGCCCAAGGCAGTTCGGGCAACCCAATAATCTACAATTTGGCAACTAAGTGTAGGAACGGTCCCATGACCCGGGATACAAAGTAGAGAATGTCTGAGGCCACTCAAGGTGGGCACAGACCCCCAGCTCCCCACCCCTGGCCATGGCCTCCGGGGCACCGCCACTCACATAGATGAGGCCTGAGTAGTACCGCTCACGGAGGTTGTGCAGCACCGAGGCCTCGTTGAGGCAGGTGAGCTCCGCCATGTCCTCGGCCTTGCTGAACTTGGGCGGGTTCATGCGCTGGATTTGGTCCCGCGGCAGCCGCAGCCGCCGCCCGCTCTCGGCCAGCTCCACTTCGGCCTCCTCCTCGCCCTCGTGCCGCAGCGCCGCCGCCTCGAACCCGTGTAGCTCCGAAGGCACCCACACCAGGCGCCGCGCCGTCCACTCCACCTGCGGCGAGGTGCCTGCGCCCCCGGGCGCGCCCCCCATGCCTGGCCCACTGGGCGTGAACAGGTAGGGCTGGGCGGCCTCCGGCACCGGGCTGGGCCTGGGGGCCACCTTCCGCCCAGGCACCGACAAGGTCGCTGCGGCCATGGTCTGCAAGGGGAGAGAAGGGTGCAGGTCAGGTGGGGCTCTGTCCCCAGCCCAGATCCCCCTCATCAGTCCCCACAGCTTTTCTTCGCCAGACCTCTTTTGACACATCTGCAAAATGGGCCCATGGATCTCCTTTACTAATTTCACTCATTCATTCATTCATTCATTCATTCAATAATTCTCTAATAAGCCTGGCCCAGCCAGGCAAGGCACTGGCCATGCATCCAAGAACAAGCCAGCAAAAAACCCCTGCCTACAAACACATTTACCTGCCAGCCCAGTGCTGCCAGCATGGGAACCACTGCCCCACACAGCTACTGAGCACTTGAAATGGAGAGTCCAAACTGAGATGGGCTTCTAAGCACCACACCAGATTTCAAAAGACTTCGTACAACAAAAAACTCATTAGTATTTTTTTATATGTGATGATTGATACATGCCAATGATAGTTATTTTGAATATGCTGGGTTCAATAAAATATATCATTAACATTAACAACATTTGTTCCTTTTGAGTTTTTTCCACTTTTACTGTGGCATTTTAAATTACACATTTGGCTTGCGTTATATTTCTACTGGATAGCGCTGCTGTCATCCCAGGAGCCAGATAAAAAGATAAATAAGTAAATTATATAGTATGTTAAACGTGATAAATGCCAAGGAGAAAAATAAAGGAGGGGGCAGGGGATGTTAGGATTGAGGGGTGCTGCAATTTTAATTGGGGTGGCCAGGGCAGGCTTCTCTGATGTGGTATTTGAATAAAGACTTGAGGGAGATGAAGGGAGTGAGCCATGGGAATGTTGAGAGGTAAAGCATTCCAGGCTGAGAGAGCAGCCAGTGCAAAGGCCCTGAGGCAGGAATGTGCCCCCATGTCCAAGGCATCGTGAGGTGGTAGGTGAAGTTAGATTGGAGACCAAGAGGGCCAGACTGGGCCATGATGAGGATGTCAAGCTCTGAGATGTGAGCCCTAGGAAGGTGTCAGTCTAATTTCTGTCACTCAGGTTCCTTGACCATTTCCAGTCTACCCCACAACTGCAGAACAAAACACTCCAATCTCATGCCTTAGTTATCAGTTTGTTCCTTCCCTGCAACCCAGCTTCCTTTTCTTTATGATGGGGAGAACAGCCCCCATTCATTTACTTCCGCATTCATCCAACATTCCACAGGGCTGTTCAGATACCAGCCTCTGCCTAGAGTGATTCTGGGGACCCAGAGATGCTTCAGAGGGGGCCTTGCCTTGAGGCGCTCCTGGTCTGGGGGTGACCAGCTGGGGTCTCAGCTGGCCACAGCCCAGTGTGACCAATGTGCTGGAATGGAGACACTGGGTGAGCGAGAATGTGCTAGACCCCTCCGCACCCTCAAAGGGCCCACAGACCAGCAGTGAACAGACCACAGCGATTCCAGGGCAGTCTGAGTGCCTTCAGGAAGAACACAACCCCGTCCCTCATTGTGCCCTGTTGCCAAAGAGTCTGTCTCTATTCTCTCCCTGCACCTCAGAGTTCTCCTCACTGCCCCACCACACCAGGCACAGGAAGGCCTGGATATTCGCCGCCTCTACCCCAATGTTTCTGCCTCTGCCCTCCAGGGCCCCCACCTCCAATATACGCCCGGAGAGGTCCCTCCAAACACCCACCTCCCCTTGAGGCCTCCCCACATTGGTCCCATCGGGCCCTTGCCTTTCACTCAGAGCCTCTCCCACCTGGAAACTCAGCTCCAGACCACACATCCCACCTCCACCCAGACCCCCAACATAGACCCCCAAACTGGCAGCCTTGATCCTGGGGGTGTGGTGCTCTCAGGACTCACACGAATGGCCCCAGCCCTCAAGCAGCAGAGTTCCAATCCCCCCCAGTCCCCAGGTCCCCAAGTGCCAATGCTAAGCCCCGGCCTCCAGTGTGGCACTGATCCACCCAGAGCCAAGCCCCATCGCTGGGACTTTGCCCCAACCCTCACTCCACCCCACCCACTCCCCCCACCCCTCCAGCCCTGGACCTTTGACCAGGAAAGGTTTGAGAATTTTTGCAATCATCTGGTCCTCTGCCTCCCCTCCCTAGGGCCAGGAGTCTGGACCCCCAATCCCTCCTCCCTTGGACCCATGAGCCCAGAGGGCTCTCTCACCTCACTGCAGCCAGGCTAGAGGTGAGGATGATGGCACATCCAAAGCCTGAGGACTGACCACAGGCCTGACAGGGAGGGCCTGCAGGCCTCTGCTCCAAATGGCTGAGCCCCTCCAGCAGCCCCGCCCTCCTTAGCCGGCAGGAACACCTCTGCCGGGGCTCATTACCGTCACCAGGGCAGGTGCTTTCACCTGCCCTGGGAGGGGCAGAGGCTGCTGGGCTGGAAAAGAAAAAGGAGCCAGGGATCCGCCCCTGGGGCAGGGGCCGGGCCCTTGGCATCCAGCCCTCTGACCTCAGCCTAGTGCTAGTATTCAAGAGTCCCCTCCATGGCCAGACCCGGAAATCTGGGCCCCAGCACCTCCTCCCTCAGACCCAGGAGTGGGAGCCCCCAGCCCTTCCTCCCTCAGACCCAGGAGTGGGAGTTCCTAGCCCTCTCCTTCCTCAGACCAGGGAGTCCTGTCCCCAGCCCCCTCACCCCCTAGACTCAGCAGTCCAGGTGCCCAGGTCCCTCCTCCCTCAGACCTAGGCCTCCAGCCGCTCCCCACTCAGACCCAGGAATCCAAGCCCCCAGCCCCCTCCTCCCTCAGACTCAGGAGTGGGAGCCCCTAGCCCTTCCTCCCTCAGACTCAGGAGTGGGAGGCCCCAGCCCCCTCCTCCCCCAGGACCAGGAGTCCAGACCCACAGCCCCTCCTCCCCCAGGACCAGGAGTCCAGGCCCCCAGCCCCTCCTCTCCCAGAACAAGGTGTCCAAGGCCCACAAACCCAGTGTCTTGGACCCAGTGCCTTTCTCCCTCAAGACCTAGGAGTCCAGGCTACCAGTGCTGTCCTCACTCAGACCTGGGGTTCCTGGCCCCCAGCTCCCCTATTCAGATCCAGGAATCTGAGCGCCCAACCCCCATTTTCCCGAGACCCAAGCGTCCAGCCGCCCCCTCAACCCTCGAATCTTCGGAGCTACCTGGGGCCGCCGGCCAGCGCGGGGATCGGGAAGATGGGGAGGGGGCACGGGAATGCCCTGGCCGCTTGAGCTCTCAGGTGCGACTACCTCCGCGGTCCAGCGCGGGGCGGGGCCACGTCGCGTCACCCGGAGGGAGCCCGGCTCTGATGTCACCCAGCACCTGCTGGGCTCGGGGAAGGGGGCGGGTCCTGGAGCTGCAGGGCCCTGGACCGGGGATGGAGAGGGGGGCGGGTGGGAGGAGATGAGTCTGATGCCGGGTGGGCCGCGGCCGCAGCTGCAGCACCAGGCGCCCCTCCTCCTCCCGGCAGGCAAACGTCAAGGACCTGCGTGGCGCAGAGGGCTGAGGACTCCGAGAGTTCGAATCCCGCTCAAGCTTTCTGGGCTTCCCTCTTCTCTCCGTGAATTGCGGCCAAGGAAATAAATAAGATAATTTGGGAGAAATTGCCCCCCCCCCCCAGCCAGTGCTTAAACAAGCAGCGCCTCACGACATCATTTAATCTTTCTGAGTCTCAGTTTCCCCAACCCCGAAACAGGACACCACAATCCACAAGGAATACTAGGAGTACCAAAGAAGACCACAAAGTGTTATTCTGGCCTCCGGAGCTTCAGTCTTCTCCTGGGTGGAATGAGGACTAAGTACTGGTAAGCGCACCTACTCTGTGCCAGTGTTTTTCTGATCCTAGAACAGCATTCTGGGTTTGAATGTATAGAATGATCTCAAAAACCAATGTGATAGGGACGAGCAGCATCTGCATTTGTTCAACGTGGAAAGTAAGGCATGAAGAGGGGAGGTAATGGGCTGACGGCCACACGGTCAAGAGGGAGAGCTGCGATTCTAAAGACGGATTTAGGGAGAACCGGTACTGGGTCCTCAAAGGGATCAATTTCCTCTTCCTCGTTGCTTAACTCTCTCGAACCTGCCTCTCCATCTAAGCCATAGGGACCACAGCCTTCCTTAGGGAGCTACTAGGAGATTAAAAAGGGTTAAGGGACCCAGTGCACAGCTGGTCTCCAAAGTGTTATTCTCAACCCCGTCTCCCTGCAGTCACCGCCTCTGTCCAGCCGCAGTGTTCCCCTCTCTGTAAAATGGGTACAATATAACCTTAAGTGAACACAAACTATTTAGTGGTAAAAATAAAAGCGCCCGAATACACGTTAAGCGCTCAAATATGCCTTTCCCTACCCCTCGTCCTCTGCCAGTCCTGACCCCTGTCTCCAGTCTGCGATTTTTACACGTGAGAACAGAGACACTTATCCGGGGGCGGAGGACTGAAGGCGATGACTCAGGTATTACAGCGTCTAAGGTCCCAAAGCAGGCCTCAGTTTCCCCGTCTGCGGAATGGGCCCGGGGCCTCCAGCGAGGACCTCGACCCGGCCTTACACACAGTTGGAACTGAGTTGGGGAGAGGTGGGGGAATGTAGACGCCCCGCCCCCCCGCCCCCCTCCCCGCCGCCGTCCCGCTGCGCGCCCAAGGTGAGGAGCCGCGTCACCGTCTCTCCCCCGCCGCCCGCGCCGGCCTTCGGGGCCCCTATCCGAAGCCCCTAGGCTCCGGCCTCCCCGGGCCCAGTCCCGCTCCGCCGCCTCCGGCGGGCAGCGGGCCCCGGGCACTCACCGGCTTCCAGGGCCGTCCCGAGGCTTCGGCCTGGGGAGAAAGAGGGGCGGGCCCGTCAGGAAAGCCCCGCCCGTACGAGCGCAGCAGGGGCCAATCGGCGCCCGCTGCGACAAGCTACGGCCCCGCCCGTGGGGGACGCGCCCGCCAATCAAGAGGAGCGGCTGGTGGACCGGACCAATCAGAAGTTGTCGGAGTGTGCCAGCCGTGGGAAAAGAACGGCGCCGGACTGCGGAGCCAGGCGGCGCGGTCGTGGGCAGGACCCAGGCCTGACGGGCAGGGGAGGCGTCCAATGGCGAGCTTTGGGGGGCGGCCGGGGGCGGGAGGCCCAAGGGACACGGGTGAATGCGCCGCTTTGTGCGCGAGGCATGAATGAGGGCCTTTGTGAGGGCCGGCGTGGGGGGGGCGGCTGGAGGCCGGAATGCCTGGGTCCCCCGGGAGCCGGCGGGCAGGAGAGGCAGAAGAGAGAATTCACTTTTGTCGAACGCCGGCCGCGTACCAGGCACTCTCCCAGACTCTCACCCACCGCGGAGGTGTGGGCGATGCCGTCAGTAATAATAATGATCATTTATTGAGTGCCCGATGGATGCCAGGAGCTGTGCTAAGCGCTTTACCTGCATGATCTCATTTAATCCTTACAACTACCCCTTGGAATTAAGATCTTCATCTTCTAGATGAGGTAAACCCAAGCTTAGAAAAAGGGCGTTAATTGTCGAAAGTCATGGAGCTGGCAAGTGGCAGAGCAAGGACTCGGATCCCGCCAAATCCGACTTCAGAGCTTGTGCTCTTAACCACCACATACACCCAAACGGTGGTTAATGCTGCCCAATTCTCAGATGTGAAAACTGAGGCTCAGGGAGAGGCAGATGACTTCCCAAGGTCACAGAGCAAAAGTCCCACTGAACCCAGAGATGGAACCCACTCTGAAGCTACCCTGTTGCTGGACAGCCCTGCATCATTGTTTTTTGAGCTGTGTCTCCATTTTACAGGTGTACACTGAACTCCAGGAGGAGTGAGCAGCTGGGGTGGCGGCAGGGGGCTGCTTGTGAATCAAGTTCCAGCTAGTATGCTAGCCTGGCTCTGCTGTTCAACAGCTGTGTGGGCTTGGGCCAGTTGGACTTTTTTGAAATTCCATTGATTTCTGCATCTGTAAAAGGAGGTGATGATCTCCCTTTCTCCACTCTTGTTCCCCCACCAGCCACACACACACACACACACACTGTCTACTGCTGGTAGGATCCTGTCAAACTCTATTACGACAGTATCCCTCCTCTGCCCAGAAACTTGTGCTTCATGGCTCCTTCTCCATAAAAGCCAAAGTTCACACTATGGCCCACAAGGCTGTGTGATGTGTTCCCTGGGGCCCTGTCTGATCTCATCTCCCTCTCTTTTTCCTGTCACTCCTCTCCAGACACACTGGCCTCCTGGGTGTTCCTAAATTCCACAAACACTTCCCATGCATGGTCCTGCCTCAGGGCCTTTGCATTCACTGTTTCTTCTATCAGGAATCCTCCTCCCTCCTGGTTCTGCATGGCTGTCTGCCTTTCACATTGCCAGGTCTCCTCCAATGTCACCTGCTCCTGAAAGCCTGTCCCAACTATTCTATATAAACTGATTCCCTTCATCACTTTCTCCCCTGACCTTGCTTTGTTTTTCGTTGTAGCACTGGAAATATTTATATGTTTATCTGTTTATCATCTGTCTCCTCACTAGAATATAAGTCCCAAGAGGGCAAGGGTCTTTGTTTTGTTCAGTGCTGGATCCTCAGGGCCTGACACACAGTAGGTGTTCCATAAGTTTTTGTTTAATCAATAGTAAGAAATCCTTGCATTGTGTGAATTAAATGAGTTAATTCATGCAAAGAACTTAGTGTGGACCTGGCACTGGGAAGAGGCTGAATAAACAATGATTATTATTACAGTTGTTATTTGGTGCTCTACAAACCCTTCTGATAGTATGAAGGAGAGAAACAACAGAGAATCTACCTTAAGGGAAAGAAGTCAGAGAAAGGGAATGGTTGACAGGTAAGAGACAGAGAATACAGACACAGGTGAAGAGAGATGGAATTGGGGTGGGGGCAGACACGGGTGCAAGCATCCAACTCTCAACTCATTTACTTGGCAATGGCAAAGGGCAAATGTTAGTCCTTGCGGGCAAGAAGCTTTGAGGTTGCCGTAGCCACAGCCCACCTCTTTGCAGATAGTGAAAGTGAGTTCCAGGGAGGGGAGAACTTTTCCGAGGGCACCTGAAGTGATAATACAGTTCACAAGTATGGGGCCTGAAACATGCCCATCATTATCCCAGTGCATCCTCATGCCAGCCCTATGAGGTTGGCACTGTCATTACCCCCACTTTACAGGCCAGCAACATGCCTAGGGTCCCTTTGCTGCGTCCGGTGGCAGATCTGGGTTTAGATTGCAGGAGATCAGACCTGTGAGTCTATGCCGTTAACCAAGAGAGCTGCGGCCCCTGTTATCTGGCTGAAGTGTTCTCCATGGAAGTCTCCTGCAGTAAAGACAACGGGAGCTGCTATTTATTGAGTAGCAACTGTGTGCTGGACATTGTGCCCGTTATGTGTATTAACTCACTGGATTCTCTCAACAATTTGATGAGATGGATACCTTCATTATCCCCACTTGACCGATAGAAAAATAAGGCTAAAACAGATGAAACTCCATGTACGTGAGGGCACCAGGGAAGAGTGTGTGAACTGGGACACAACAGAAATTCAAACAGGAGGGGCACCTGGGTGGTTAAGCGTCTGCCTTTGGCTCAGGTTGTGATCCCGAGGTCCTGGCATCAAGTCTCACATCAGGTTCCCCGCAGGGAGCCTGCTTCTCCCTCTGCCTATGTCTCTGCCTCTCTCTGTGTGTCTCTCATGAATAAATAAATAAAATATTAAAAAAAAAACTCAAACAGGAAAGAAGGCTGCGGCACTCCCATTCTAACCATATTCTACCTGGCAACTAGTGATGTCATCATTCCCACCAAGGTTCTAAACTGGAGATATCATTATTTCTGCCCAATCTATAGGGTAACTGATGCCATTACTGACTGGTAATATTGAGCTTCCTTTTGCTGAGGACATTCTATGAGCTGGATGTCTGTGCTAAACACTTTAATAGTTGGTGATAGATATTTAGCACTTACTATGTGCCAGGCACAGTACTAAGCTCTTTATGTGTATTAAATTTTACGTGGTAGGTACTAGTGTTATATCCATTTTACAGATGAGGACACTGACAGAAGGCTGTCCAAGGATGTGGACAGCTAGAAAGCATCAAAGCTCAGATTTAAGCCCAGGCAGTCTGGCCCAAAGCTTGGAATGTGGATCACTATATGAAACCACCAGAGAGTGGCTGAGACCCAGGAAACCAATTCAGAACCTCTATCTGTCCTCCATTTCAAGTCGGCACAGAGGGTCCTTAGGATAAAGACCCAAACTCATTCCCTTGACGGTCAAGGCATCTCCACCACGCATCCATCTCTTCACCCCAGCACTGGGATTGTCCCCATTAAGCTGTGAACTCAGAGCTGTCAGTGGCCAGATCTGACTCTGTGGGTGTAGCATAAGCTGTGATAGAGAGGAAACTCAAAATGGGGGTTATGGAATATTGAGATGGATGTATCAAGGGAAAAAGGAAATGGGGATACGGGAGCATTCTGAGTTCCCAGAAGAAGAGAAGGATTTCTGCCAGTTGGCACAGACCTCATTATTCTTAATCCACAATCACCTTGTCCTGCAGAATCTGAGTAATAGGCAGCACAGGTGTGGGATAAAAGCCATCAGGAAGCTAAGTTCATGGACCAAAAGAAAATGTTGGAGCTGAAAGGGGAGGAGACAGAAGAACCAGGGAGGGGATTGCTCTTTGGAAGAGAATCTGGGAGGATTTTTTTTTTTAATGATTTAGCAATCACTACATCCAATGTGAGGCCTGAATCACAACCCCAAGATCAAGAGTCACATGCTCTACTGACTGAACCAGAAAAATAAATTAGAGGGAGCAGCTCCCATGCCTGGAGAGGTAGGGGTTTTACTTTGTGTTAAACTTAAGCTTTAATTTTTTAAAGATTGTATTTTTTTAATTTATTTATTTATTTATGATAGTCACACACACAGAGAGAGAGAGAGGCAGAGACATAGGCAGAGGGAGAAGCAGGCTCCATGCACCAGGAGCCCAACATGGGATTCGATTCCGGGTCTCCAGGATCGCGCCCTGGGCCAAAGGCAGGCGCCAAACCGCTGCACCACCCAGGGATCCCTAAAGATTGTATTTATTCATGAGAGACACAGAGACACAGGCAGAGGGAGAAGCAAGCTCCCTGTGGGGAGCCTGATGCAGGACTCAGTCCCTGGACCCCGGAATCACAACCTGAGCCAAAGGCAGATGCTCAACCATTGAGCTACCCAGGCACTCTAAAACTTTCTTATTTTTTAAAAAAAATATTTTATTGGGATCCCTGAGTGGCGCAGCGGTTTGGCGCCTGCCTTTGGCCGAGGGCGCGATCCTGGAGACCCGGGATCGAATCCCACGTTGGGCTCCCGGTGCATGGAGCCTGCTTCTCCCTCGGCCTATGTCTCTGCCTCTCTCTCTCTCTCTCTATGACTATCATAAATAAATAAAAATTGAAAAAAATATTTAAAAAAATATTTTATTTATTTACATAGAGAGAGCAAGGAGGTGGGGTGGAGGGAAAAAGAGAGTCTCGAGCAGACTCCCCACTGAGCACAGAGCCAAAAGTGGGACTTGATCTCACAACCCTGAAATCACCACCTGAGCTGAAATGAAGAATCAAGGTATCCCAAGCCTTAATAGAGAACATGAAATGGACAAAGAACATGTTAAGTTTCACTGTGGGCCCTGACTGTAATCCTTCCTGGGCATTTTCTCTCTGTGGTGAAGATTTGAATGGTTCTAGTATTTTATTTTTGGTTGCTGGGCTGTTGTTTTCCTGCATGTGACTCAGAGTTGGAACTGGCTCTGAGACAAGAGCATGTTGGCGGCATCTTGAGGGTCACAGATGAATGACGGTTCAGTTCTGCGCCAGCAAATATTTATTGAATGCCTACTACGTGCCAGACCTGTTTTAAAACCAGGGGTCAGCACACTTTTTCTGGAAAGAGCCAGACGGTAAATATTTTCAGCTTTGAGGGCCACATGGTCTCTGCTGTAACACGCCGCTTGCCCTTATGGCAGGTAAAGAGCCATAGATAAAATGTAAATGATGTGGCTGTGTTTCCCTAAACCCTTGCTTACACACACACACACAGGAGGTGGGAGGGTCTGATCTGTGGGCCGTAGTTTTCAGACCACTTCTGGAAACTGAGATGGAGGTTACAGAGACATAATCCCAGACCTCACAGAACTCAGATCTTAATCTACTCCTACAGGCAGGTGGAGGGAAACTGCTCACACCGTAGTTAAATCCTGTTTTTCCTCCACTCAGAGTCCACCCCTGGAACCAGTCTCACTCAGTTAAAGCAAAGTCCTCACCAGGGCCCCATAGGCTCTCCACCATGTAGCCCCCTTTGTTCCCTCTTTGACCTCATCTCCTGCCATCTCTCCATTGCTTCCTCCATGTGCTCCAGACGCACCACACTCTGCCCTACCTCAGGTCCTTTGCATATGCCATTCTCTACTGGCATCCTCTTCTCCTGGGTAACCATTTGGCCCCCTCATCTCTTTCTAGTCTTTGCTCAGATATCACCTCCTCCATGAGTGCTTCTCTGAGCACCTTTTCCCCTGGACTCCCAATACCCCTCACTTGCTCAGCCTTTAAAATTTTTTTTCTTTCTACAGCACTCAGCATCCTACAACCTGCCAGTAGTTTGCTTATTACATTCATTATTTATTGTCCGATGCCCCCAACAAGAATGTCACCTCCATGTTGGTGTGGAATTTTGTCTGTCTGTCCTCTGCCATGTTCCCAATGCCTAAAACACAGGAGAGCCTGGGACACAGGAGACACTCAACACACTCTTGCTGAAGGAATGAATGTGTTCCAGTGGTAGAAACAGACCAAACAAGTGAACATATGATTATAGAGCATATTGGCAAATCAGGGTAAGTGCTAGGAAGAAAAAGTCGAAGAGAGTAAGAGAAGGCAGTCACCTGGGCTGTTATTTTAGCAAGGGAGTCAGGGAAGGCTTCTTGAGGAGATGACATTTGGAGTAGAAGGATGATATGACAGTTGGTACTCTGACTAATTGAATGAATGGATGGGTGTGTAACTGAAGGAATAAATGAACAACTGCATGAGTGGATCAATAAATGGATCAGTGAGGAAATGGATGACTGGATGGAAGAATAAACGAATGAATGGAGTATATACACAATGAATAAATAAGTGGGCAGATGGATGGAAGAATCAAGTAATGCATAAATGGATCGACAGATGAATGAATGGATGGCTGGACAGACACATGAATGGATAAATGGTCTTTTATGCCCCCGTACCTTTTCACATGCTATACATCCTGCTCCTTATTTCCTCTCTGTCTCTCCACCCCAAGAACTCTAGGCCAACTTTCCAAGGCTCAGTCTGTACTGGGTGTTAAAACCTTTTAACACAGTCAGGACACCTGGGTGGCTCAATCAGTTGAGCATCTGACTCTTGGTTTCAGCTCAGGTCATGATCTCAGGATTGTGAGCTCAAGTTCCATGCTCCATGTTCAGCAGAGTCTGTTTGAAGATTCTCTTCCTCTGCCCCTCCTCCCCCACTTCTCTCATAAATAAATAAATAAATTGTAATTTTTTAAAAAGATTTTATTTATTTACTCATGAGAGACATGGAGAGAGAGAGAGAGACATAAGGGAGAGGGAGAAGCAGGCTCCTTGAGGGGAGCCCGATGCGGGACCTGATCCCAGGACTCTGGGATCATGACCTGAGCCAAAAGCAGATGCTCAACCACTGAGCCACCCAGGTTCCCCAATAAATAAATCTTCAAAAAAAAAAAAAAAAAAAAAAGACCCGCTAGTCTCACTCTACTCCCACCCTATGCCCGGCCACCATATCCTCTCCCTTGTATTGATGCTCTGATGACACTAGATTGGAACAATCTGTCTGCTGGTACCTTTACAGACCAGCAGCCCCTCTAGGGCTAGGCCTGACTCCAAGTCATGCCTGTGTTCCCAGTATACCCAGAACCCCACTGGTACATGGGATGGGAAGGGTCTCCAGAGACGAATGCTGTGCATGTGTGTGAGGCATCAAGTCTAGAGGCAGATGACTCTGACAACATCGCTGTCTGTGGGGGGTGTGCAGATTGGAGTGCGGGGCTTGGGTATGTAGGGTGTCTCTGAGTTAAGGGCCTGCAATGAGGCAGGTCTGCATCTCTTGCATCTCGCCTAGTCCTCAAGACATCCAGAGTCCAGAATCAGGAGACTCCTCCATGCTGTGTGATCTTGGGCAAGTCCCTTTCCCTCTCTGGGCTTCAGCAAATGTAGGGAATCAGACCAGCCATTTCAAGGCCTTTGTTCAGTACCGACCTTCTAGGAGTCCTTCACCCACTCTCTTCCTTCTGTTGCTGTCCTGATCACCCCGGACTTTATCCTTCTCTGCCTCCTCTACCAGCTTGGAGCCTTTAGAGGACAAGTCTTAGGTTTGAGCAACATTCCTCATACCAGTAGCTCCACAAAGGGTCAGAGTCTGACTCACTGGGTCCCTGGGATCTCCCAGCACAGGATCTGGAACACAGGATGCCTCACAGAAAGATTGTTGGCTAAGAAAAATGAATGGATGTATGACCTGTCACCTGGTGAGTTCCTACTCATATTTCAAACCCCAACTCGAAAATTCCCTCTGAGAAGACTTCTCTGACTCCTCCTGGCTGGCCAGATAGCAACTAATTAACATTTTAACTAACAATTAATATTTTTATGATACTTGTTATATCCTAGGCATCCCAAATGCTCTCTTATGCATATAGGTTGCATTGTTTAACTCCCAACAAGCATCTAGAGTCAGATTTGATTATTTCTTTTTTTTTAGATTTTTTTTTTAATTCATGAGAGACACACACACACACACAGAGGCAGAGACACAGACAGAGGGAGAAGCAGGCTCCATGCCAGGAGCCTGACGCAGGACTCGATCCCGGGACTCCAGGATCACCCCCTGGGCCAAAGGTAGGCGCTAAACCGCTGAGCCACCCAGGGATCCCCTCTCTAGGTGGTGTTGATAAAGCAACTTCACACCTTTAAGGCTACAGGGGCAAGGAAGGGAAGCTGGCCTCTAGCCAACAGCCTGCAAGGAACCGAATCTTGCCAACAACCATGAGAGCGAGCCCGGACACTGACCCTTTCCAGCTGAGCCATGAGATGAGACTGCACTCCCAGCAACACCTTGATTATGGCTTTGTGGGAGTCCCTGAAGCAGAGAATCACTACAGCTATTTTTAAAAACATTATTTTCTCCTCAAGTTGGAGCTACTTTAATTACATAAGATGGGGGGGGATCAAACAATAGGGTAACATTTTGCCTGACCGGCATCCTCCAACTCCATTCCAAACACACATCCCCCTGATAATATTTTGGTGTTTATTCTTCTTAAAAAAAAAAAAAAACTATGAAATTTCATGTTTCCTGGCCTATAGAAACTATGAGACCACAAATGTGTGTTGCTTTAAATCATGAAGTTTTGTCGGTTGGGGGAATCACTTGTTATGCACAGATGGAGAACGAAAAGGGTTTGGGTATTAAGCACAGAGAGGTGAAGAAACTTGTCCCTGATCACATAGCTGGGAAGGGGCACAGCTGGGATTTGAACTCAAGCAGTCTAACTCAAAAGTTCATGCACTTGACCATGCTACTCTGATGCTTTTGAAGCCCATCACACTCACAGGACCATTTCAGGCCTCTCTAACCTTTACACACGGACCAGCACTCCTCTCTTGCCCGCCTTATCTGTCTAGAACTCATGTACTCACTGCCAGTCAGGGACACCCCTCCCCAGAGCTCCTGTTCTCCCTCTGGGATTCCATAGCTCTGCCCCTTCTCTGTCACCCTGACACCCCTGGGTCATGCCCATCTGGGACTGGCACTGCCCTGCCCACAAGAATGGGAACTCTGGAAGGCCAGGACTGGGTCTGGTGTAGCATCTTATCCTTGTACTCCCCGATGTGGGGCGAGGTGTGCTAGAGTCTGCAGGAGATCATGGCTTGTTTATGATCAATTTGATCCTTTACCAAGTATGTATCATTTGTGAAAGAAGATGCTAATTATAGCCGCCCTTTATTGGGAGCTTGTATGCGCTGGCACTGGTTTAAATATTTTATACACATGAGCTCATTCGGATCGCACATCACGTCTGTGAGGCAGGCTCCCATCAATGGCCCCATATCGCAGATGAAGAAGTCATGGCTGGGAGAATTTCCAGTGTCACTCCAGCTGTCATTCCAGCTAGGGAATGGGGAGCCTCTCTCTCATCTCATCCTCTCTCTCAGTCCTGAGTAGACTCCCCCAGAGGGGCCCACCCTGGTTACCTTGGGGTCACCAGTCCCCACCAGTCTTCAGCTGGGCAGCTTGCTCAGGAGGCAGGATCCTGGGCCCTTCCCCAAAGGTGCCAGTTGAGTAGACCTGGGGGACCCTGGGAATCTGCATGTTTACAGTTCCCAGCTGATCTCGTGGCAGGTGGTTCTAGATCATACTCTAACCAAAACACATGGCATCATCCTGATTCCTCTTTTCTCCTTACCCCCTACATCCAGTCCATCCGTGAATGTTGTCAACTTGACCTTCAAAACAGATCCAACTTGACCCCTTGCTGCCATCACTCTGGTTTAACCAACCCAGCATTGTCTCCTGCCTGGACTATTAGAGTCACCTTCTCTCTGTTCTCCCTGCTTCAGCAACTTGCCTCTCTCAGTCTATTCCCCAAGTCAGCTCATGTCCCTTCTCTTCTCAGAGCCCTCCTGGTGGTTCCTATCACATTCCAAATAAAAGCAAAGTCCTGGGCAGCAACGGTGGTTCAGTGGTTTAGCGCCGCCTTCAGTCCAGGGCATGATCCTGGAGACCCGGAGACTCGATCCCACGTCAGGCTCCCTGAGTGGAGCCTGCTCCTCCCTCTGCCTGTGTCTCTGCCTCTCTCTCTCTCTGTGTCTCATGAATAAATAAGTAAAATATTAAAAAAAAAAAAAGTCCTGGGATGCCTGGGTGGTTCAGTGGTTGAATATCTTCTGCCTTTGGCTCAGAGCATGATCCTGGGGTCCTAGGATAGAGTCCGGCTTTGGGCTCCACGCAGGGAGCGTGGGCTCTCCCTCTGTCTGTGTCTCTGCCTCTCTCTGTGTGTCTCTCATGAATAAATAAATAAATATTTTTTTAAAAATAAAATAAATAAATAAAAATAAAAAACAAAGTCCTTACTATGACTGCAAGACCCAGCAGGATATGGCCCATTTACATCCCCTCCTTGACCTCATCTCCCACCCCCTCGCCCTACCTCCTTGCTGTTCCTTGAACACACCTGCCATGCTCCTACCTCAGGACCTTTGCACAGGCCATCTCCTTCCCAGAATCCCCATGGCTCTCTCCCTCTATTCATTCAAGTCTTTGTTTAAATGTCACCTTGGCAATGAGATCGTCTCTGACCATTCTGCTTAATAGCATACCAGTCCTCAGGTGGCCCCAATCTCCTTCATCTGCTGTCCTGTTTCTGTTTCCCACAGTACTTTTTACCTTCCAACATATTACATTATTTACTTATTTACTGTGTTTCTTTTTTATCCTCTGTCTTTGACTGCAGAACATCAGGCTACAGGGGGTGGGGACTTCGCTTTGTTTACTGCTCTGGCCTCAGCACCTAACACTTGCCCAGAGTGAGCACTGGTAAATATCTGTTTTGTAATGGAAATAAATCCTTTAAGAAATTCTGCTGGAGGGGTGCCTGGGTGATTCAGGAGTTGAGCATCTGCCTTTGGCTCAGGTCCTGATCCCAGGGTCCCAGGATGGAGTCCTGCATCGGGGTCCCTGCAGGGAGCCTGCTTCTCCCTCTGCCTATGTCTCTGCCTCTCTCTGTGTGTCTCTGATGAATAAAAAAAAAAATCTTTTAAAAAGAGAAAGAAAGAAAGAAAGAAAGAAAGAAAGAAAGAAAGAAAGAAAGAAAGAAAGAAAGAAAGGAAGAAAGAGGGATCCCTGGGTGGCGCAGCGGTTTGGCGCCTGCCTTTGGCCCAGGGCGCGATCCTGGAGACCTGGGATCGAATCCCACATCAGGCTCCTGGTGCATGGAGCCTGCTTCTCCCTCTGCCTATGTCTCTGCCTCTCTCTCTCTCTCTCCGTGACTATCATAAATAAATAAAAAATTTAAAAAAAAAAAGATTTTTAAAAAAAAAAAGAAAGAAAGAAAGAAAAAGAAAGAAAGAAAGAAAGAAGAAAGAAAGAAAGAAAGAAAAGAGAAAGAAAGAAAGAATGAAAGAAAAGAGAAAGAAAGAAAGAAAGAAAGAAAGAAAGAAAGAAAGAAAGAAAGAAAGAAAGAAAGAAAGAAAGAAAAAGAAAGAAAGGAGGAGTGCCTAGCTGGCTCAGTTGAAGAGCACAAGGACTGTTGGTCTCATGGTCCTAAGTTCAAACCCCACAATGGACATAGAGATTACTAAAAATAAATAAATAAACTCAAACCAAAAAAGGAATTCTGCTCGAGCTGGTATGATAATGGGGAACTTCAACTTCCTGGTTACATTTACCTGCTGCTTGCATTTTCTAAAACAATCATCACTACCTTATAACCAGAAAGGGAGAAAAGGCCACTGAAGCTATTTTTAACACATTATTTTCTTTTCGGACTAAAACCATCTTAATTATGCAAGGTAGGAAAAAATCGAGTAAGAGGGTAATATTTCCCTTGACCGGCACCTTCCTTCTCACATCCCCTTCTAGATGGACCCCTCATAATATTTTGGTGCATACTCTTCCAAAAACACGTACTATTTATTAACATCAGGGAGCCACTGCCTGTATTTGTAAATAAAGTTTTATTGGCACACAGCTACGCCCATAGGTTTATGCATCATCCATGGTTGCTTTCACACCACAAGGGCAGAGTTGAGGAGTTATGATAGAGATTGTGGGAGGCTCAAAGCTGTAAACTCTGACTATTAGAGACTTTACGAAGAAATTTGCCAACCAGGTCACCTGGGTGGCTCAGTGGTTGAGCATCTGCCTTTGGCTCAGGGCATGATCCTGGAGTCCTGGGATTGAGTCCTGCATCAGGCTCCCTGCAGGGGAGCCCTTCTCTTCTGCCTGTGTCTCTGCCTCTCTCGGTGTGTATCTCATGGATAAACAAATAAAATCTTTAAAAAAAAAAAAAAGTTTGCCAACTTCTGATTTATATAGATAGATAAATATGTTACTGAAAAATATTTCCTATGATTTCTTGTGTTTAGGAAATAGGATCATACTCGATACACTGAACTTACTTTTCTTCTTATTATTATTTTTTTACTTTTCTTATTTAACTATATGTCGTGGGGAACTTTCTGGACCCCTACATTTAACTTCACTTTCATCTTTTTCACACCCGCATAGCACTCCAACATCAATCTGTAGCACCCTCCTCCTACTGATGGCACTTTCAGTGGTTTTCCATCATTCACGTTTATAAATGACAATCTAGCGAACATCTTTCTGCCTACTTCCTCATGCTCAGGCACAGATATTGCTGAGTCAGAGTATAAAGCAGCTAAAATTTCAATAAATGTTGCCAAACTGCCACCCACAACAACCCTAGTTTCCTTTTTAGGAAAGAAATGGAAAAAGAAACCAATCCCATCAGGTATTTATTACACGGCTATTCTGCAAAAGGTTCCACCCTTCGGGGAGTTTCACCTGTAATTTCCTGACCCCCGAATACACCGAGGACTTGCTCAGCTCTTTGAGCTGGCTGTTTCTTCTCCGCCCTTGTCTGCCCAGTGAAATGCTGTGAGAGCCTCAAGATCCACCCTAGAGGATCAGAGGAAATTTTGTGACATTAACTATGCACTTACACTATGTCCCAGCAGTCGCATTTCCAAGTACCCACAGGAAGGCATGCACAGGTGACATAAGATGTGTCCAAAGATGGCCAAGGCAGCCTCTGAGCTGGGACTGGAAACATAGACAGGGTCATGGGCCCTGTTACTTGGGGAGTGGGTAAGTAAAAGGGAGGGGGATTCTCCAGTTGTTCTAGAAGCCCCAGATCAGGGTTACATATGGAAATGCAGGAAGATCTCAAAGACATACTGCTGAGTAGAAAAAGTAAGAACCACACCCGGGTCCTATAGCACAATTTAAGAGATAAAATATATCTTTCCTATCCGTGTAGAAGATTTAGTTATACAAAGCAGATGGTCTGGTCTGCAAGCCTGTGTTTACAAGTACCCAATGGGGCATGGATGCAGCCTGTTGGGTTTGTCTAGGAGTGGGGTGGGGGTAGAGGATCAAAGAGAGAGAGAAAAAAGAAGGCAAAACCAGGAATATGATGTAACTCTATGCGCTCAGCTCTACCCCCCCGCAAAGGATCCATCTCAGGGGGTCCTCTTCTTGGAAGCCCCCACAGCCTTCCCCAGCCAGAAGCAGTCACATCCACTCTCAGTTCCCACCAGTAAAGACACATTTCCCTAGATTGAGACTCTGCCGCTGTTTCCCCAACCACAGCACATGCCATTTGAGCGCAGGAAACCAAGTCTGTGCCTCAATTTTCCTAAATCCATGAGAAGGATGATGATAATGATAAGAGTATCTACCGTATTGAGTTGCTGGATGGTTCAATCAATTTCTGCCCTGTGCTTAGTGCCATGATTTTGGCACATTGCAAACACTCAATAAATGTTGCCATCAACTATTATCATTATTAATATCGTTGTTATTGTTACAATTGGCTTCTGGACACTGGGAAAGGTACTCCCCCCATGTCTCCTTTTCCAGGAAGGATGATTTCTTCCATGATTTCTCATAGAACTCTACCCATGCCTGTGGCCCCTCGTGTAAAGCCTCCTCCCCAGGTGTGGGCATTGCCTGCTCACCTGCTGGTCTCTCCCGCTGGGCTGGGAGCTCTTCCAGGACACAGGCCTGAGTCGGTTTGCCTTGGCTTCCCCAGAGCCCAGCATAGCTGCCAGTATCTCTCAGGGCTCCAGAATCATCTGCCCACCTGAATGGAATGCAGGCTGGGAGGGCAGATAAGGCAGGTGTATAATTAACGAATATATGGCAGGCTGTATATGTTAACAGCCTGGTGACAGGGTTAGAAACCATAAATGCTAAGAGCCCCAATCTGGTTTCACCTCACCTCCTGTCTCCTCCCCCTACCACTCCCCTCCCTGTTCCCTGCACTCCAGCCTCCTGGTTGGCACACCTGCCCCAGGACCCACCTCTGAGCCTCAGCCTGGGCCATGCAGGGCCCTCACCTTGGGATGTCCTTCCTGCTCCTTCTTCCATTCGTGCTGTGGCAGGTGATGCAGATGTGCACACGCAGCGCCCACACCTAAGCCTTATGAGCCTGCCTTCCGGTACCTGCCTGCTGCCCCTTCCTGTTCTTCCCTCTGCCATCTAATAAAACCCACAAGCTTTTCCATGGAATCATTTTTTTTTAAGTCAGGCATATTGAGGTATAATCCATATGCAAATATGTAATTATATCACAGACACATATATTATTTTTCTAGGCAAGGTAAAATTCACCCTTTCTAGCGCACAGTTCTTTGGGTTCTGACAAATGCAGACAGACGATCAAGATGCAGGCCTAATCCATCAGCCCTGAAATTCTCTCATGATGTTTGCCCTGTTGCTGAGGTCCACGAGCAGCACAGCACTCAATATGTCAGCACTTTCGTATGTCTTTCTCATGAAAAACGAAACCAAAAAGTGACTGCACAGAACTCTGCAACACGGAGTTTATTTCAATCAATGGTTGAGGGGGCTGATGGGCATTTAGATTGTTTCCAGTGTTTTCATATTATAAACAAGGAAATGAGAGGAAAGATGAATGTTCAAATAGAATCCTTCCTGCGAACACAAACCAATAGTCTTTCCCTAGGGTAGACACTCGTTAAGATGGACCTTAGGGCATGTGCATGGTTTCCTAATATTTTATTATGAATCACCTCAAGCATATAGAAAGGTTAGGGGTGGGGGAGTAAGTGCCCAGTGAACATGGGAGTAGCCACTGGCAACATTCTATCATTGGTATTTGCTGTATTTATTTTATTACAAGATGTCCATATGTCTCTTTCTCTCTATCTCAGCTCTTCTGATCCAGAGACAAATTTGCCCCTCCGGGGACATTTTGCAAAGTCTGGAAACAGACTCTTTTATTGTTATAACCTGCAGGGGGGCAGGTGGGAGAGGTGCCAGTCAACATCCTGCAGGGCCTGGGACAGCCCCCAGGACAAAGAATGGCCTGGCCCCAAATGTCAATAGTGCCAAAGCTGAGAAACCCTGCAGTGTAGCCACTCATTAGAATACTTGGCAGTCTTCATACACTTCAGTGCTCAACACTTCAGCACGCACCTTATTAACTAGAGGTCATTCTTTGTCAACGGTTCCCTTTTGAGTTAGAATTTACATACAGTAAAATGCAAACTCCTAAATATACCATTCCATGAATTTTGACATATGTATATACCACTATAAGAAAATATGGAACAGGGCTGCCTGGCTAGCTCAGTCAGTAAAGCCTGCGACTATTGATCTCAGGGTTGTAAATTCAAGCCCCATGTTGAGTGTAGAAATGGCTTAAAAATAAAATATTTTTATTTATTTGTTTATTTTTATTTTTTAAAATTTTTATTTTTATTCATGAGAGACAGAGAGAGAGAGAGAGAGAGAGAGAGGCAGAGACACAGGCAGAGGGAGAAGCAGGCTCCATGCAGGGAGTCCGACATGGGACTCGATCCAGGGTTGAAGGTGGCGCTAAACCGCTAAGCCACCGGGGCTGCCCAAATCTTTTTTTTTTTTTTTTTTTTAAGATTTTTAAATTTATTCATTCATGAGAGACACACAGAGAGGCAGAGACACAGGCAGAGGGAGAAGCAGGCTCCCTGCAGGGAACCCAATGCAGAAGTTGATCCCAGGATCCTGGGATCATGACCAGAGCCAAAGGCAGGAGCTCAACCAACGAGCTAACCAGGCACCCAAAAGTAAAATCTTAAAAAAAAAAAAAAAAAAGAGGAAGAAAATACAGAACACTTCCACACCCCAGGAAGTTACCTTTACAATGCCTACCTCCTTCCCCATAACCCTACCCCGAGCAACTACTGTTCTGATTTTTATCACCATAGACGAGTTTTGTGTGTTATAGACCTTTTTATAAATGGAATCCTAGTGTGGGCTGATCTTTTGTGTCTGGTTTCCTTCACTCCGTGAGATGCTTTTGATTCTCATCCATGTTATTGTATGAGTCAGTAGTTTGTTCTGTGTACCATTCCACTGTAGGGATGTAGCCATGGGCTTACTCTTTTTCTGTGGGTGGACACCTGGCATATTTGCAGTTTGGGACTATTGTGAAGAAAGCTGCTATCAAAATTCTTATACCAGCCTTTTTTCAGGCATATGTTTTTATTTCTCTTGAGTGGAACTTCTCAGTCATGGAGTTGGTGTGAGTTTAATTTAGAAGAAAATGCTAGACCTTTCCCCACGGTGACTGTATTAAGCTTGCTGTTGCTGCTGTGACAAATTCCCATGAACTCAGGGCACCTGGGTGGCTCAGGGTTTGAGTGTCTGCCTTCAGCTCAGGGCATGATCCCAGGGTCCTAGGATCAAGTCCCGCATCCGGCTCCCTGCATGGAGCCTGCTTCTTCTTCCTCTGCCTATGTCTCTGTCTCTCAGTCTGTGTCTCTCATGAATAAATAAATAAAATCTTTTTAAAAAAGATTTCTACAAACTCAGCAGCTTAAAACAGCATAAATTTATTACCTTCTAGATCGGGAGGTCAGATGTCTGAGGTGGGTCTTACAGGTCTAAAATCCAGGTACCATCAGAACTGTGGCCCTTCCAGGAGGTTCTCAGGGAGAATTCATTTCCAGCCCTTTGCAGCTTCTCAAGGCTGTTTTCATTCCATGGCTTGTGACCTGACCATTGCAACCTCTGTGTCGGCCGGCACATCTCTGACTCTAACCTTCCCACCTCCCTCTTATGAAGACTCTTGTGATAGTACCCAAGACAATCTCCAGGGTGATATCCAGGATAATTTCCCCAGCTCAAGACCCATATTTAATCTCATCCACAAAGTCCCTTTTGCCATGTAATCAGATGTTCACAGGTTCTGGAGATTAGGATGTAGATATCTGTCTTATTAGATTATTATTATTAGATATTATTAAATGATTACATATCATTGTGATTAGTTTAGACTGAACGAAATGCTTGCTTTTTATTTATTAATTTTTAAAAGATTTTCTGTATTTATTCATGAGAGACACACCAAGAGAGGCAGAGACATAGGCAGAGGGAGAAGCAGGCTCCCTGCATGGAGCCTGATGCAGGACTCAATCCCTGGACCCCCGGGATCACACCCTGAGCCAAAAGCAGATGCTCAGCCCCTGAGCCACCCAGGTGCCCCCAAATGCTTACCTTTTATATTTCCACCAACAGTGTCTGAGAGCTCTGGCTGCTTCCCATCCTTGCAACTTTTAACACTGTCTCATATTCGCCACTGTGGTAGGTGTGTTGTATCTCCTGGTGGTTTTCAATTTGCACTTCCTTGATGACTAATGATGTTGAGCATTTTCTTCCTGGGCTAATTGACCACTTGTATTTTCTGGCCACTTGTATTTTTTCCTTAGTGAAGTGTCCGTTCAGATCTTTGGCCCATTTTTGAATTTGGTTGTTTGTCTTTTAGTCACTGAGTTCCAGGAGGAATGCAAGCCTTTTTTTTTTTTTTTAAAGATTTAATTTATCTATTCATGAGAGACACAGAGAGAAAGGCAGACACACAGGCAGAGGGAGAAGCAGGCTCCCCGTGAGGAGCCCAATGTGGGACTCGATCCCAGGACTGGGGGATCACGACCTGAGCCAAAGGCAGGCAGACGCTCAACCACTGAGCCACCCAGGTGCCCCAGGATTCGAGCCTTTCTGTATTTGATTCATTCACTTTACACTCCCAACATCCACACAGGAAGTTCCCATTTTCCCTCTCCTTTTATATTCTTCTCTCCCTTTTCAGCTCACACTCCCCTGCCACCTCAGCACTACTAGAGACTTTATGCCTTTGAGGAAAACAAGGCAAATGTTTATACTTCCTGGAAGTGGGGGTGAGGGAATTTGGAGGGGGTTGAGTGGTGAGGGGTGAGTAGGCTTAATTTTAGGACCACACTGTCCAATACAGGAGCCCGCAGTCACATGAGTCTATTTAAGCTTAAAAGAATTAAATGAAATATGATTGAAATTTCAGTTCCTGGAGGCACCTGGGTGGCTCAGTGGTTGAGCATCTGCCTATGGCTCGGGGCGTGATCCCAGGGTCCTGGGATCGAGTCCCCATCGGACTCCCTGCGAGGAGCCTACTTCTCCCTCTGCCTATGTCTCTGCCTCTCTCTCTGGGTCTCTCATGAATAAATAAATAAATCTAAAAAAAAAGACAGAGAGAGAAGAAAAGAGAAAAGAAAATTCAGTTCCTGGAGCTTCTGGCTGGTTCAGTCAGTGGAGTGTGTGACTCTGGATCTGAGTCATGAATTTGAACCCCACATTGGGGGTAGAGTTTACTTAAAAAAAATTCAGTCCCTCGATTTTGTTAGCCATATTTCAAGTGCTTAGTAGCCACATGAGGCTGGTAGCTACTATTTCCACAGCACAGATAGGCAACACTTCCATTGTCACGGAAAGTTCTAGAAGTATCTACAGGGAAACCAACCCATCTCTTACAGAAGTAACTGTATTTCCCAAGATTACACAGATGTATCATTGTGCCAGACAACTGCCTAACCACTGGGGGTGAGGAAAGGAAGACATAAAGAAGAGACAAGAAAGAGAAAAAAAAATTCCACCATAATAATAATTGTCTGGCACTTGGTAGGTACTCATTACGTTAAAAAAAAAACACAGAACTGCCAGCTAATGAGTATTTACTGAGTGCCAGATACTTTCTTGACCATATTATCTGACTTCTGTTTATTCCCAGAGAAATAGGAGGAGTAAGAGAAAAAGACACTCTGGCCAAGCCCTTTCCCAAATAGCAGAGGGATTAACTCTTTAAATTCCACACACCTCTTGGGGGCCAGCCATCCAGGAAATCGGTCTTTTCTGTTTCTTCCTTTCTTTCTTTCTCTCTCTCTCTTTCTTTCTTTCTTTCTTTCTTTCTTTCTTTCTTTCTTTCTTTCTTCCTTCCTTCCTTCCTCTTTCTTTCTTTCTTTCTTTCTTTCTTTCTTTCTTTCTTTCTTTCTTTCTTTCTTTCTTTCTTCTTTCTTTCCCTATCTTCCTTCCTTCCTTCCTCCCTTCCTTCCTTCTTTTTTTTTTTTTAAGGAAATCTTCCTTAATGTGCCATGTACATTGGGGATTCCAACTGGCTCAAATAGAAGAGCATGCAACTCTTGATGTCAGGGTCATGAGTTCGAGCCCCATGTTGCGTGTAGAGATTACCTAAAAAGGGGGGGGACGCCTGGGTGGTTGGGTGCCTGCCTTCAGCTCAGGTCATGATCCCGGGATCTGGGATCGAGTCCCACATCGAGCTCCTTGCGAGGAGCCTGCTTCTCCCTCTGCTTATGTCTCTGCCTCTCTGTCTCAGTCTGTGTCTCTCATGAATAAATAAATAAATCTTAAAAAAAAAAGTGCCATGCACTACACAGGGCTCATTATCTTTCCTGCCAAACCTGCTCTGATACCTGTACTCCCCCTCTTGGTAAATGTATATCCAGTCATCTAGGTTAGATAACAGGGGTGTCACCATCACTGCCTCTCTCTTCCTTGCTCACTCGCTTCCAGGGTCTCCCCTCTGGACTGTCCCCCATATGGCTCCAGAATATCTTTCTATACCCAGAGCTGATTGTGCCCATCCCCTGCTCACAGTCCTCCCATGGCTCCCCAGTGCTCCTAGGACAATATCCCAGCCCTTCAACTTGGCACTGGAAATAGTCTGTTTCATCTTTGCACCACCACTGCTTCCATTACCTAGAATTCTCTCCCCCTTCCCTGGTGAACTCCTATTCATCCTTCAACACCCAACTCAAATATCCCTTCTTCCAGGAAGCCTTCTCTTGACTCCCTCAGATAGAGCAGTACACAACCCCTGCATCCCTTCAGTGCCCTTCAAGACCTTAGTCATCCACTGGTCTCTCTCTGTTGTGAATTTCTGGTCACCTTGCAGTCTTCCTCTTGAGAGTGTGACACTCCCGTGGAGAAAAGTCTTGACTGCTACAATATCTTGGAAAGGGCTCCAGGCATCTTGTGGGTGCTCAGTAAATATGTGTTGGAAAAAAATAAAAAATAATAGTTAACATCAAAGGAGCCCTGTGTAAAAAATAGTAAGCTTACAGAAGAGACACTAGAAAGACAGTGCCTTAAGCAAGTGACCAAAACTAATATGATTGGTAATAGGACCTCCCAACCCCATGGGCCTCCTGATGTCAGGCACCAAGAAAGACACAGCATTACTTCCGAGGTGTTCCTGCCCAAAGTGCATAACCTGAACCTAATCATAAGGAAAACATCCAAACTGAGGACTTTATTCTATAAAATAAATGGCCAGTACTTCTCAAAAGGGTCAAGGTGATGAAAGACAATGAAAAACAGAAGCATCACAGATTGGAGGAGGCTAAGGAGACATGACAAAATAATTGTGCTGTAAGATCCTGGATCTGAAAAAGAACAGTACTGGGGTAGTGGTGAAATGAATAAGGCCTGTGGGTTGGTTCACAGGCAGTTTGCATGGTTTTGATCATTTTACTGTGGTTATGTAAGGGGTTAGCATTTGGAGAAATTTGGGTGAGAAATATATGGGAATTCTTCACATGATGTTTGCAACTTTTGGGGGAACTTCTGAAATTGTCTTAAAATGATAAATTAAAAGAAAATGAGCCACGTGTGTGGCAAGAACCTCACGTGCAACATCTTGGTCTAACTCTCTTGATACCACTGTCTCTATTTTGCCAAAGTAGAAACAGGCTCAGAGAGAAACAGGGGAGAGGCAGAGCTGAAACTCGAACCCACAGCATCATGCTCCTGTGCCTGCATTCTTAAAAGCCCAATATGATTGGGGCACCTGGTTGGCTCAGTGTTTGAGCATCTGCCTTTGGCTCAGGGCATGATCCCGGGGTCCTGGGATTGAGTACCGCATCGGGCTCCCTGCAGGGAGCCTGCTTTTCCCTCTGCCTATGTCTCTGCCTCTCTCTGTGTCTCTCATGAATAAATACATAAAATCTTAAAAAAAAAATCCAACGTGAATTTGTGGAGCACCTACTAGGAGCTGAGAATATCCATGCAAACAACACAGTCTCTCTCCTCCTGGATCTCACCTTCTAGGGGTGGAGGAGACAGATAATGAACAAATAAACAATAAAATATATGTGATATAATATTGAGTGGTGATAAGATTTTTAAAATGCTGAGCAAGGGGAGAGAGAGAACACTGGCAGGAGCTGAACTCTGAGAATAGGAGTGGAGCAATACAGCAGAGGCAGATATTTTCAACCTCTGAGCCTTGGCTACTCTCTCTTCCCCACATATCTCAGTTTTATACATCCAGATCTGCCCGCTAGAGCTGCCATAACCAGCTCCACACACTCACAACAGACGGGTTTTGTCTCACGTCTCACGGTTCTGTAATCTAGAGGCTGAAAACCAAGGTGTTGGCTGGGTGGGTTGTTTGTGAGGCGCTGAGGCAGACTCTGTCTCCGGCATCTCTCCCAGTTTCTGGCAGCTTAGGCTTCAGGCATTTCTAACTTTTTTTCTTTTAAGATTTTATTTATTTATTCAAGATAGACAGAGAGAGAGGAGGGGGGAAGGAGAGAGAGAGGCAGAGACACGGGCAGAGGGAGAAGCAGGCTTCATCAGGGAGCCTGATGCAGGACTTGATCCCGGGACTCCAAGATCACGCCCTGGGCCAAAGGCAGGCACTAATCCACTAAGCCACCCAGGGATCCCCCATTTCTGACTTTTAAATTTTAAATTTTAATTTTAATTTTATGGGATGTTTTCTCTGTCCTCACATCATCTTCCCTCTGAATGTGAGTGTCCTTGTCCAAGTCCATCCCCTTCCCCTGCTCGCTTTTTTTTTTTTTTTTTTTTAAGTAAACTCTACTCCCAGTGTGGGGCTCAAACTCAGGACCCCGAGATCAAGATGCTCCACCGACAGAGCCAGCCAGGTGCCCCACAACCTTCCTTTTTTTATGAGGACATCAGACCTACTGGATTAGGGTCCACCCTAACATCTCATCTTAACTTGAGTCTGCCAAGACCTTATTTCCAAACATGGTCACATTCGTAGGTCCTGGGGCATCAAGACTTCAATCAATATCTTTGTAGGGAGACATAATTCAACCTGTCAATTCTCACCTCAAATCCGGATTCCTTCTGAAAGTGTTTCCTCATTGCCCAACCCTCACTAATCTGTCTGCTGACTCCACATAGCTCCTCCTCCAGATTCATTTCATGCAGACACGTCTGGTTACTTTCGATTCTGTTTTGTGCCTGTCTTCTTAGCACGGCAGCTTGCTGAGGGCAGCATCAATGCCCAGACACCCCGTCTGTTCCCACTGTGCATCTGTACAAAGAAGTGTTCCTCTGTGTTTTCAGAATGACTACATGAATTAATTCGACATTTATGTTTTTTAATATTTTATTTATTTATTCATGAGACACACAGAGAGAGGCAGAGACATAAACAGATGGAGAAGAAGGCTCCCTGCAGGGAACCCGATGCAGGACTCGATCCCATGACCCAGGATCATGCCCTGGGCCAAAGGTAGAAGCTCAACCACTGAGCCACCCAGGTGCCCCAACAAACACCTATTGATCACCTATAATGACAAGCTCTGCTCTAGCCCTGGACAGGACAGACACAAATCCTGGCCCATGTGGATTTCACATCCCAATGGGGAGAGAATAAGTGAGATAAATAATAAGTCAGATGGTGACACATACTGGCTCCTTTTCCTAGGACTGCCATGCAAAAGTGCCATGAGATTGGGTGGCACAGAACAAGAGAAATGTGTCATCCTGCAGTTGTGGAAGGCTAGAAGCCTGAGATTAGGGTGTTGGCAGGGCCATGCCCTCTTCAAAATCCAGGGGAGAGAATTCTTCCTTGATTCTTCTGGACCACTGACGCCCTGTGGCTTGCCAGCTGCTGGCTGCCTCTCTGGTCTCTGCCCTTGCTTTGTCACATGGCACTCCCCCTGCACGCCTTTTGGTCTTCACATGGCATTCTGTTCATAAGGACACCAGTCAGGCATATGGGATCTAGAGCCATTCTAATCCAGGATGAGTGCATCCTTTTCTTTTTTAAATTCTATTTATTTGAGAGAGAGAGAGAGAGAGAGAGAGAGAGAGAGAATGGGCAGAACGGGGAGAGAGGGAAAGGAAGAAGCAGACTCTCCGCTGAGCAGGGGGTCCAACATAGGACCCGATCCCAAGACCATGACCTGAGCAGAAGGCAGATGTTTAACCGACTGAGCCACTCAGGCACCCAGGATGAGCTCATCCTAATTATATCTGCAATGAGTCTATTTCCAAATAAGTTCATATTCTGAGGAACCGGGGGTTAGGACCTCAACAATTCAACACCTACCACAGACTAAGGCAGAACACAAGGCAGAGCAGGCCGACAGGTGGGGGGGGGGGGTAAGAGCTCTCCCCAGGATGGAGCGGCCTGGGAAGGTCTCTGTGTGTGTAGGGGACACTCGAGTCACAGCCCAAAGGAGAGGAGTCAACAACAACACTCTCTTATGAGTGATGAACGCGAATGTCATCGCCTGGCATTTATGACACCTCCCTTGGCATCTAGGAGGTATTTTAGTGTGATTGTGGCCCCCTGCTCACTTCCTGTTTGAAGCCTCGGAGATTAAGAGGGAGTAGTCACGGGGGCGTGGTCCTCGTAAGAATCTGAGAATTTTTCCGCTGTGTCGAATTCACTCCATCAGCCCCTCTGAGAAGCCCCAACAGCTGCGGGGCTGAGAAGCTGTCAGATCCCACCCGCAGGGAGAAGCTGAGGGCCACTGCTGCTGCCAGCTGCGGTGCAGGACCTCAGACCATCCCAGCCAACGCCCCTGCCAGCATTTGTTTGGAATAACGTGCACAAAAGAGGGACTGACTCCCTCATAAGGGTACAGCTCAAGGAATTATCACAAAGTGAGCATGCCAATGAATATTATATATTATATTTTTAGAGTTGTAAAAAAGAAAAAACAATGAATTAGAAGAATATGTGATAAAGATCATATGTGGCCCATAAGACCTAAAATATTTATTATCTGTCCCTTTACAGAAAACGTTTCAGAACTTCTGTACTAGAATGTTCTTAGCAGCCCTATTGTAATAAACCCAAACTGGAAACTACACAAAAAACCATTCACAGTTGGATGAATAAACATAGCAGATTTTAAAAGAACACTCCAGGGACACCTGGGTGGCTCAGCGATTGAGCGTCTGCGTTTGGCTCAGGTCATGATCCCAGGGTCCTGGGATGGAGTCCTGCATCAGGCTCCCCACAGGGAGGCTGCTTCTCCCTCTATGTCTCTGTGTGTCTCTCATGAATAAATAAATAAAATCTTAAGAAAAAAAAAAAAAAGATAGAACAATCCAGCCCCATATGAACATCTAAAAGCATGGATGAGATGTTCCTGCTCTTGGATTTCATGTAAAGGGAATCCAACAGCTCTTTTCCTTTCATTTAACATAATGTATCTACGTGGGTTTATGTTATAGATTGTTTATTCTCATTTCTGGGTGGTGAGGGTTGGCAAACTATAGCCTGTGGGCCAGAACCAGCCTGTTGCCTATTTTATAAATAAAGTTTTTTTTTTATTTTTATATTTTTTTTTCAACTTTTATTTATTTATGATAGTCACAGAGAGAGAGAGAGAGAGGCAGAGGGAGAAGCAGGCTCCATGCACCGGGAGCCCGATGTGGGATTCGATCCCGGGTCCTCAGGATCGCGCCCTGGGCCAAAGGCAGGCGCCAAACCGCTGCGCCACCCAGGGATCCCTATAAATAAAGTTTTATTAGAACACAGCCACAGCTCTTTCTTCATTTACTATTGCCTATAGCTGTTCACTACAATGGCTGTGGCAGAGGCCATATGGCCCAGAAAGCCGAAAATATTTACTATCTGGCCTTTAGCAGAAAATGTTTGTCAACCCCTGCTTTTGAATGCCCTGCTGGATGGCATTCCATTGTACAAATATAACACTATCTATTTATTCATCCAACTGTGAATGGTTTTTTGTGTAGTTTCCAGTTTGGGTTTATTACAATAGGGCTGCTAAGAACATTCTAGTACAGAAGTTCCGAAATGTTTTCTGTAAAGGGAAAGATAGTAAATATTTTAGGTCTTATGGGCCACATATGATCTTTGTCACATATTCTTCTAATTCATTGTTTTTTCTTTTTTACAACTCTAAAAATATAAAACCATTCTTAGCTCTGGGTCACCCAATACAGACAATACTTGGCCTCCAGGCTGTAATCTGCCAATCCCTATCTCCATATGAGGATTTCAGTGAACATATATACACACTGTTGCTGGGTGTGCCATGTCCCCTTTTTATAACAAACATTTCTCTGGCACCTGTGTGGTTCAGTGGGCTAAGTGTCTGGCTCATGACTTCAGCTCAGGTCATGGTCTCAGGGTCGTGGGATCCAGCCCTGCATCAGGCTCCATACTTAGTATGGAGTCTGCTTGAGATTCTCTCTCTCTCTCTCTCTCTGCCCCTTCCCACCTCTAAAATATATAAATAAATCCTTAAAGAATGACAAGAACAAAAATGTTTCTCATAGCCTTTTTTACTCTGCTAAAATGAATTTACAAGTAACATGACCTAAAAAATCAATTACCAATCTGTACAGGTAATTCTAAAAAATCAATTAACGTAATCAATTTTTAAAAAACAATTAAAAAATAAAAGAGGGGGCACAACTGGCTGGCTCAGTCAACAGAACATGCGATTCTTGATATCGGGATCATGAGTTCAAGCCCCACATTGGGCATGGAGCCTACTTTAAAAAAATAAATAAAGGAAAAATACAGTGAAAATAACAGATAGTAAAATAATATGAATTCCAACATGCAAATGTTGAGGCAGTATAGTAGGGTGTTCACAGATATTTAGTTTTTTCTCTCTTTTTGAGCACATGATAAGATTGTACTTCCTGTTGCATGACTTGCTTGGGCACATGAAATGATAGCAGGAATACTCCTCATTCCTGGGATGAAGTAAGCACATGGTCTTCCTCTAACTGGCAGCAAAGTCCCCAAGAGTGGCTCTTTGGTCAGCCTGAGTTTAATAGGGGGGAACAATGGGATTTGGAGGTGAAGTCCTCAGCTGCCAGTGAAAGTCACGAGGATAAGTGAAAAGCAGACCTTTGCTGTTTTATGTCTCTGGGACTTGGGGCTGGTTTGTTTTGCAACATACCCTATTTTGTTCTGACTGCTATAGGCATGATTGCATTTGATTAGTGATGCTCCCTTAACTGGGAGTGATTGGGTCACTCAGGGGACACTTGGCAATGTTTGGAGACAATATTGGTTCTTGCTACAGTGTGAATGCTTGTGTCCTCCTAAAATTTGTGTGTTGAAATCCTAATCCTCAAAGTAAAGGTATTAGGAAATGAGATTTGGTGGTGGTGGGGTCATTAGGTCATGAGGGTAGAGCTTTCATGATTGAGATTATGTGTCCTTATGATGCCCCCACGAACCCTGTGACCCTCCCTCAGATGTTCAACTCTTTCCCCAATGCACTCACTTGCTGTCACATTGATTTCTTTGTTGTTCCTTGAAAATTCCATGCTTGTTCCCACTTCAGGACCTTTGCCCTTGCTGTTTCCTCCACCCAAAGGTTCATCTCTGAGATATCCTCATGACTCACTCCCTCATCTCCTTCCTGACCTCACCATCACAGTGAGGCCTCTACAGGCCAAACCATGAGAATTAGCAACACCTCCCTCACCTCTCATCCTCTGTTCCTGCTTTATTTACTTCAATTTGGTGCATGGGACCATCTAACAGTTTATATATTTCAGGTGTTTATTTGACTGATGAACTGTCTCCCCCTTCATAACATAAGCTCCAGGAGTTTGGGTCTGTGTTATAGTCTCAGGGTTTATATCAGCACCTGACATGCAGTTGGGTGTGTACTGCCTCTATGAATGAATGAATGCAACAGATGTTTCGCCTGTGCTCCTAGAACAGGAATGGAGGCTGGGTTCTAGAGACCCATGTAGTTCTGATAAGGCTCCTGCCCTGAGAGAGTTCAATGTCTAGTGGTGGGGAGGGCTGGAGCCTCATAGGGAAAGAAATACTGATAGCACAATGCTGTCTGATAAGGACAGTGAAAGAGAAGAGTTCAAAGGTTGGAGGGGCATACAAAGCCTATAAAAAATAAATAGTTGTCTCTTTTTCAAATTTTTTTTTAAGATTTCTTTATTTATTTGAGAGAGAGAGAAAGAGCTTGGGAGTGGGGGACAGGCAGAGGAAGAGAGAATCCTCAAGCAGACTCAGTGCTGAGCACGGAGCTCAGCACAGGGCTCAATCCCACAACCCCGAGATCATGACCTGAGCTGAAACCAAGAGTCTGGCACTCAACCGACTGCACCACCCAGGCACCCTTCTTTTTCAATTCTAATATAGGGGTTGGCAAACGATGGCCCAGGGACCAGCTGTCCTATTAAATAAAATTTGGTTGGAACACAGCTGCATCCATCTGCTGATGCACTGTCTGTAACCGCCTGTGTGCTACAATAACAGAGTGGTCGCAACAGGGACCATATGGTCTACAAAGGCAAAAATATTGACTATCTGGCCCTTCCCAGAAAAAGTTTCCAAGCTCAGCCCTAATATTAAAAGCTAATGTTTTCTGGAGCACCTCGGTGGCTCAGTCTGTTACATGTCTGACTCAATTTAGCTCAGGTCGTGATCTCAGGGTCGTGGGATTGAGCCCTGCTTCAGGCTCCATGCTAGGCACGTAGCCTGCTTAAGATTCTCTCTCTCTCTCTCCCTCTGCCCCTCCCCACCCCAAAAAGGGGAAAAAAAAAAAAACCCTAACATTTTCTGAATGTTTACCATTTGCTCTATGTATGTTTCCCTGTATGGTTCCCTGTTTCCCTGTATGATCCCTGCATGTTTTGTCACTTAATCTTTATGGCGACCTCAGAGATTATGAACACCTCATTTTATAGATGAGGAAATGGAGGTTCAGAGAGGCAAAGTGATTTTCCCAAGGTCACACAGTGAAGTAGGGAGGGGCAGAGCACAGAAAACACGGGATTTCATGCCTCGTGTTTTTCACTTGGTAAAACATCTTGAAGCGACATCTCCTTGCACCCATGTGCATCTATCACCTTCACCTATTTAACAGCCTCCTCCTGGGATTTAGCTGGCAATCCCCTCCTGATGAACGTTTAGACTATTCTCCCCTCTGCCATGATTAGCAGCGCTGCAGCAAACAAATGTCCTTGTGCCTAGTTCTCTGAGCTCATTTGTGGGTGTTATCTGAAGGCTAGATTCTTAGAATTGGAGTCACTAGGTCAAAGGACATGCCTTATAGCATGGAACTGAGTTCACTGGGCAGGTGGTGAAGGAGAGAATGTGGAGGGCATTCGAGGCAGAGGAAACCTGCATGGACCAGGGTATGGAGTTGTGAGTCAGGCCATCCCCGAGTCCTTGGAACAGTGAAGGTAATGCAAAGGGAGAGTATGGCCAGGTGTCTCCATTGCCAGGCCAGGCTCTGTCCAGGGAGGGCAGTAGGGAGCCATGAGTAGGGTTAAACACAAAGGAGGGGCAGTGCCAGCTCTGGGCCCTGGAGGGAATGGACTGGAGTGGGGAGACTGAAGGCAGGGAGGCCAGGGAGGAGGCTGGGGCCAGGGGGAGAGGCAGAGGAGGGGGGCTGAGTCTTCACCAATCAGAATTTCTTTTTTGTTGTTGTTTTAAAGATTTTATTTATTTATTTGAGAGAGAGAGCAGGGGGAGCAGCAGAGGGGGAGGGAGAAGCAAATTCCCCACAGAGCAGGGAGCCCCACACAGGGCTTGATCCCAGGACCCTGAGATCAGGACCTGAGCAGAAGGCAGACACTTAACCGACTAAGCCACCCAGGTGCCCCAGGGGCAAGGATTTTAAATGCATCATCCCACTTGCCCCTCACAATAAAAGTATTGTAGAGATACTGATTTATCCTCATTTTACAGATGGGAACACCAGGGTTCTGGGGGGAACTGTCACCTCAAAAGGAAATCCAAACTCATTAGCAATAGTTCCCAGGCCCTGGCAACCACTACTCTGGCTCCCTAAGTCTATGGATTTGCCTAGTCTGGACCTTTCATACGAATGGAAGCCTATGATACATAGTCTTTTGTGTCTGGCTTCTTTTACTTAGCATGATGTTCTCAAAACTCATTCATAGGGTAGCGTGTGACAATGTGTCATTCCCTTTTTGTGGCTTAATAATATCCCACTGCATGAATGGACCACATTTTGTTTATCCATTCATCAGCTGATAGGCACTTGGGCCGTTTTCACCTCCTGACTATTGTGAATAGTGCCACTCTGAACATGCGTGTGCACTCTTTCTCGTGGAAATATGCTTTCAATTCTTCTGGATATTTACCAAGGAGTGGAATTGCTAGGTCAGATGGTAACTCTATGTTGAACTTCTTTTTTTTTTTTTTTAATTTTTTTTTAAATTTATTTGTGATAGTCACAGAGAGAGAGAGAGAATGAGGCAGAGACACAGGCAGAGGGAGAAGCAGGCTCCATGCACCGGGAGCCCGACGTGGGATTCGATCCCGGGTCTCCAGGATCGCGCCCCGGGCCAAAGGCAGGCGCCAAACCGCTGCGCCACCCAGGGATCCCCTCTATGTTGAACTTCTTGAGGAGCAACCAGACTGTTTTTACAGAGCAGCTGCTCTATTTTACACCCGCACAAGCAATGCATGAGGGTTCCAGTCTCTCCTCATTCTGGCCGACACTTACTGGCACCTGATTCTCTGACCATAGCCATCCCAGTGGTGTGAGACGGTCCCTCACTGTGGTTTTGGTTTGTTTTTACCTGATGACTAGTTGGCATTAAGCATCTTTCCATGTGCTTATTGGCCATTTTTACATCTTCTTTGGAGAAATGTCTGTTCAAATTCTTTGCCCATTTCTTAATTGGGTTATTTAATTTCTCCATTGTTGAATTCTTAGAGTCCTTTATATACACTGGATACAAATCACTTATCATAATTGTGATGTTCAGATATGTTCTTCCATCCTGTGGGTCTTTTCACTTTTTTTTCTTTTTTTTAAAGATTTTATTTATTTATTCATGAGAGAGAGAGAGAGAGGCAGAGATACAGACAGAGGGAGAAGCAGGCTCTATGCAGGGAGCCTGATGCGGGACTTGATCCCAGGATCCCAGGATCACGCCCTGGGCCAAAAGCAGGTGCTAAACCACTGAGCCACTCAGGGATCCCGTTTTTTTGTTTTGTTTTTTTTTTCTTTTTAATTTAAAGTAAGCTCTATGTCCAACATGGGGATCGAACTTAAAACTGTGAGATCAGGCATCGCATGCTCTACTGACTGAGCCAGGCAGGTGACCCCATCTTTTCACTTTCTTGATGGTGTCTTTTGAAACCCCAAAATTTTACATTGTGATTAGGTCCTCACTCACCCCTTCTCTTGATCCCCACACTCTACTGACTAATGTTTATTCACTGGTTCTTAAATGGGGGACTTGGCAATACCTACAGACAACTATGGTTGACACAACTGGGGGTGGAGTGCTACTTGGATCTGGTGGGTAGAGGCCAGAGATGCTGCTGACTGTGATACAGCCCACAGAATGGCCCCCCACAAGGAAGACTCGTCTCGCCCCAAATGTCAGTGGTGCATCTGTTGGGAGGGCACAAAGAGGAAAAGGCTCTTGTCTGAGGTCACACAGAGAGTAGACAGCTCCTCAAACAGAGGTCAAAAAAGGGCAGGAAGGCAGAAAAAGGAAAAGCAAGCCAAGAAAAAAAGACACAGAAAGATGGAGATCCTGAGATGGAGCACAGAGACCCAAAGAGAGGGAGAGACAAAAAGAGAAAAACAGTGAGGGACCGAGTTTGAGGAACAGAAGGAATGGAAGCTGGGATTGTAGGAGGGTGGACAGCCTGAGCCTGGGGTCGCCTCAGGAGCCCAACTGTGCTAGGAAAGGAGGTGGGGGGGAGGGGAGCTGTTTGCAGAGAGGCCCTGGGGCTGGGGAAGGCGCTGAATGTCCTGAGGTGCCCTGGCCCCAGAGGCCACTTGGACCTGAAGTTGAGCAGAGATGGCGTAGTCCCCTCAGGGCAGGTGACTGAAGTGGAGAGAAGCTGGTGGGTAGGTGTGACCACGCCCCACCCCATGGGTGTGAGAAATGCCCCAGGAGACAGGTCATGGGCCCCACCTCTGTCTCAAGGTGACACCCAGGCCTAGGCCACCGTGTGACTACATGTGTATGTGTGCCATTTAACCAACAAATAGCACTGCATGTTATTTAGTTTTATTTATTTTTAAATAAGTGTATTTATTTTTAGATACATACAATTTTTAAATTATTTATATAAAATTTTATATATTTTAAATATATAGATATTTTAAATACATAACATTAAAACATTTTTTTAAAGATTTTATTTATTTATTCATGAGATACACAGAGGGAGAGAGGCAGAGACACAGGCAGAGGGAGAAGCAGGATCCACGCAGGGAGCCTGACCTGGGACAGATGTTCAGCTGCTGAGCCACCCAGGCATCCCAAATTTTTATTTTCTTAACATTTTATTTATTCATGAGATACACAGAGGCAGAGACATAAGCAGAGGGAGAGGCAGGCTCCCTGAGGAGCCTGATGTGGGACTGGATCCTGGGACCCAGGAATCATGACCTGAGCCCAAAGCAGATGCTCAACCACTGAGCCCCCCAGGCACTCCGACTATGCTGTACACTTAAAAAATGGTTCAAATGAGGGGTTCCTGGCTGGCTCAGTAGAAAGAACATGACACTCTTGATCTCAGGGTTGTGGGCTCAAGCCCCACATGGGGTGTAGAAATTACTTAAATAAAACTTAAAAAAAAAATTAAAAATAAGGGCACCTGAGTGACTCAGTCCATTAAGTGTCTGACTCTTGATTTCGGCTCAGTGGTGATCTCAGGGTTGTGTGATGGAGGGGGTCAGGCTCCATGCTCAGCAAGGAGTCTGCTTGAGATTCTATCTCTTCTTCTCCCACCACCCCTCCCCCTTCTCTCATACTCTCTCTCAAAATAAATTAATTAATTAAAAAAAATTTTAGATTTTATTTATTTATTCATGAGAGACACAAGGAGAGAGAGAGGCAGAGACACAGGCAGAAGGAGAAGCAGGCTCCATACAGGGAGCAGAAATGGGACTCGATCCCGGGACTCCAGGACCAGGCCCTGGGCTGAAGGCGGCGCTAAACCGCTGAGCCACCTGGGCTGCCCAAATATTTTTAAAAATAAATAAAATAAACATAAAAATGGTTCAAATGGTAAATTCTATGTTGTGTGTGTTTTGCCACAATCTTGTAAAATGTGGATCAGGTCATGTCAATCACTTATCCCTCCTCTAAGAATAAAATATCTAACTGATTTTAGATTTAGTTAGATTTTTAGTTGATGGCTGTAAAACGAAACCCTTGTAGTCACCAGCAAGCCACAAAACAGAACCCTGTGCCCCCTGCTTCATGCCCCCCTCCTCTCTCACTTTTCTATCACACACCGCCACCCCAGTTGATTTGCTGGTCCACTTACCTGATTCTGTTGTTTGCTTTGACCTATTTTGAGCTTTCAATGCAATCTTAGATCACATCTCCTTTGTGTGGCTTCTTGGTCTTGAAGTCATGTGTAAGAAAGGCCTCCAACGATGTATGCTTAGGGGACCATTTGCCCCAGTGCTGTGCCCAACGAACGAAAGAATCCAATGAACATGCTGCAGTGGATTTTGTTCTGTTTTTAATGATCCAAGGATTTATTGTCATACATGCAAAACATACGGTCAATTGCATTAGCAAAAGATCAATATAAAACCACTGCACATTTTTTGCAACTGTCAATTAAGACAATTTTTTTCTTGCTGTTGAAACGGCCAATCTCGTATTTTCACCAGTGAGTTAGTGGTACAGAGCCCTGCTGGCAGGCAGGCAGCGTTTACAGAACATCACAGACCAAGTGAACAGGGTTAGGCGGAGCACACAGGAAGTAGGTGTCCCCTGGCTGATGTGAAAAGGAGGCTCAGCATCAGGGAAGGCACAGCGCTGGGAAGCCACAAGACAGTGAGGTTAAAAAGCTTCAGAATATCTGAAATATTTTAAGAATCATAAAGCTGCAACACATGATTTTTTTTTAATAATGTTCCTTTCCTTTTTTTAATTTATTTATTCATGAGAGACACACAGAGAGACAGAAGCAGAGACACAGGCAGAGGAAGAAGCAGGCTCCACGCAGGGAGCCCGACATGGGACTCGATTCTGCGTCTCCAGGATCACATCCCTGCCGAAGGCGGCACTAAACCACTGGGCCACTGGGGATGCCCAAGCACATGATTTTTACAACTACTCACTAGAAGACCTGAGGAATAGCAATTCTTTTTTACTAATCTACAAAAGCACCCAGCGTTGATGCAGTGAGTCCCCTGGTGATGGACAATTGGGCTGTTTCTGGCTCAGGGTCATCACAAAGAGCGAGGCTGTGGGCGCTCGTGTCCACGTACCCGCGCGGACACACACACACACACACACACACACACACACACACGGGCCAGGGGACATGCACTGGCCAGACCTGGGTCCTGCCAGACTGTCTCCAAAGGGGTTGCTCCAATTTATCCTCCTACACCATCGCCTAAGGACAAGCTGCTGCCTCCACAGCCACGCGGTGTGTGGACCGGGGGCTGGGCCCGGGGATGGACTGTGGGACAGCACCCACCGCACCCCCACCGCACCCCCACCGCATCCCCACCGCACCAACGCGGATCCCACAGCCAGTCACCAAAGCCGCCCCTCTCCCGCTGCATCCCCCACCCCCCCACCCCCACCCTCATCACTCTCGGGGCCCCTTCCCCACCGCACCCTGCCCCTCCCCCACCGCACCAACACCGCTCCCTACCCCCCCACCACACCCCCACCCATCCCGGGAGCTGCCTCCTCTAATTCCGCCTCCTCTTCTGGGCTCAAAGCCAAATCCCTCTCAACCGTTTCCCTGGCATTCTTTCCCTCCAGCCTCCCACCAACGCCAAGCCAGGCCATTAGCATGGCCCAGTGGGGCTCCAGTGACCTCATCCTGGCTGCCTGGCCCCACTCCTGCTTGTGTCCCTACTTACACAACCCAGCGGGAGTGGCACCGCCCCGCTAAGCCTCAGTTTCCACATCTGTCAAATATGGATTTTTTTTTTTAAGCTGGGTGCAGGGCACCCCCGGTGGCGCAGCGGTTTAGCGCCGCCTGCAGCCCGGGGTCTGATCCTGGAGACCCAGAATCGAGTCCCGCGTCGGGCTCCCTGCATGGAGCCCACTTCTCCCTCTGCCTGTGTCTCTGCCTCTCAGTCTCTCTCTCTCTCTCTCTCTGAATAAATAAAAAAAAATTTTTTAAATGTTAAAAAAAAAGCTGTGTGCAGATTAAATGTGCTAAAGATTGCCTTCACGTAGACAATACTCTATTTTATGTCAATTACTCTAGGAGGTTCATGGAGCACAGTGAAGGCCTCTGAAATTTTTGAAGCAGCAGGTACAACTATTCTACAGTGGCAGTGAGTGCACAAAGCATAGTGTAGCAGTCAAGAGCATGGACACAGGATATGAAGTGCCTGGGTTCAAATCCCAGCTCTCACCAATTACCTGCTGTGCCACCTTAGAATCGTAACTTAACCTCTCTGGTCCTCAGTTTTCCCATTTATCAATGGGAGTAAAAAATGTACCTGTCTGGGGATCCCTGGGTGGCGCAGCGGTTTAGCACCTGCCTTTGGCCCAGGGCGTGATCCTGGAGACCCGGGATCGAATCCCACGTCGGGCTCCTGGTGCATGGAGCCTGCTTCTCCCTCTGCCTGTGTCTCTGCCTCTCTCTCTCTCTCTCTCTCTCTCTCTCTGTGACTATCATAAATAAATAAAAATTTTTAAAAAATGTACCTGTCTGGGATGCCTGGGTGGCTCAGCAGGTAGGTGCCTGCCTTCAGCTCAGGGCATGATCCTGGAATCCCAGGATCGAGTCCCACGTCAGGCTCCCTGCATGGAGCCTGCTTCTCCCTCTGCCTATGTCTCTCCCTCTCCCTCTCTGTGTCTCTCATGAATAAATAAATAAAATCGTTTAAAAAAAACCCAAAAACTGTACCTTTCTCAATGATTTGTTGTATGAAGCATAGTAAGGACAGTGCCTAGCATATAATAAGTGCTCCATAAACGTTGGGTGTTGTGTTATTGCCTCGTGGGGTTGTCATGAAAATAACTTGGATTAAGCATAAGTATCTAGAATAGAGTGTGGCGCTTGTACATGCTCAAGGGGGACCAGATTTTGGTGTCAATTAGCAACCTCCACCACATTTGTGGTGAGCCTATCCAACCCTAATGGCTGTGAGCCTATCCAACATATACGGAGCCTTCCCATGGCCAAACACATACACATCACATGGCTGCCTGGGGGAGTTTTAGAATATATCCACTAATTCTTTGACCCTCCTTTCTTCAAAGGGTGGAGACTACTTCCACTTCCCTTGGATATGAGCCAGACTCCATGGTTTGCTTCTAATCGATAGAACATGGTAGAAGTAACAGTGCGTGGTTTCTGAGGCTAGGTCACAAAAGACATGGCTCCTTTGTCTGGCTTTTTTTTTTTTTTTTAAGATTTACTTATTTATTCATGAGAGACACAGAGGGAGAGAGAGAGAGAGAGAGAGGCAGATGGAGAAGTAGCCTCCCTGCAGGGAGCCTGATGCGAGACTCCATCCTGGGTCCCATGAGCTGAAGGCAGATGCTCAACCGCTGAGCCACCCAGGTGTCCCTGTCTGGCTTTCTCTATGAATGTTCACTCTGGAGGAAGCCAGCTGGTATATCTTGTGGACCTTTGAGAAGCCTGCAGAGAGACACACACAGGGCAAGGACTTGAGGCTTTCTAGCCAAGAGCCAGTACCAGCTTGTGAGGGAACCACCATGGAGGCAGATTCTGCAGCCCCAGTCTGGCCTTCGGATGACTACAGCCCCAGCTGACATCATGAGACGCTGAGCCAGCACTGTCTACCTCGGCCACTTCCTAGTTCCTGACCCACAGAAACCGTGAGATAACAAATGCTTATTGTTGTTTCCATTCACTATGTTTTGGGATGTTTTGTTACACAGCGACAGGTGACTATTACACTGCCTACCATGATGGCAGGATGGAACTTCTCTGAGCCAGCCCCATACTTAAGGGACAGGTTGTCTCAGCTCTTAGGTCTCTAAGCTTAAAGAGGCCTTTGAGCCAGACATTCAAGCTGCTCACAAATATTCCAACTTTCAATCCTTCTTGGTGCATGAGGGTTTGTTCTTCCTCACTCTTGTAAAGTGTGCTGTGGCCATATGACTCCATTTGGCCAGGGAGCAGGTGTTAACTGTCAGTGAAAACTTTTAAGAATGAATGTGAGTTTTCTTCTTATTTTCCCCCTTGCCAGAGTCCTGACCAGCCAGCCATAATGACATTGGTGAAAAATAAGTTTGTTTTAAGCTACTGAGATATGGGGACTGCCTGTTGTAGCAGCATAGCCCAGCTTACGCTAATGCAGGCATCTTTCATGTCCTCTCACCCCTGCCACACTCAGAAGTCCCCACGTTCACATCCAAAGCTATTATTTCCTCTCATGCTCCAATCTCTCTCCCCTTCCCAGCATTGAGGGACCCCCTTTCCCCCCATTGTTGTTTTATTTTTATTTTTATCTATAAATAATTGATAAATTTATTATATTATGATTAATTATTTATTAACAATTAATATTTAATTAGAAATTATTTTAAATTTATTTACTTATTTTAGGGATGGGGAGGGACAGAGGGAGAGTCTTAAGCAGATTCCACGCTCAGCATGAAGCCTGATGCGGGGCTCAACCTCAAGACCCTGAGATGGTGACCTGACCTGAAACCAAAAGTCGGATGCTTAGCCAACTGCGCCACCCAGACACCCCTCCCTTCCATTTTTAATAACCTCAGGTACAAATGATAAAGTAAATCATAATCATCATTTCATAATCTTCATTTCATAAAGCTTATAAAAATAGTCAACACTTAGGTAGTGCTTGCTACATATTACTCTAAACTCTATCCGTCTTCCTATTTCATCCTTGGAACAACCCTGTAACATAGGGACTCTTGTCAGTTCATTTTATGGATGAGGCAGCTATGGCACCGAGAGGTTACCTAATTTGCGTGAGGCCACCCAATGATTTAGAGAAAGAGCTTAATTATTAATTAATTCAAATGAAGGCAGTCTGACCCCAGTAGTAACATTTAACCACCTGGTTCGCACAAAGCCGGTGTTAGTTTTATTTATTTCCTATCTAGTTATTCCACTTTGCCCTCGCCACCCACCCTCTTTTCCTTCCCTGCTAGAGCCACCACTCTGTCATGTTTATATGTATCCTTTGGTTTGTAGGATGTGTCCTTACGCATTGCCTAGTTTTGTTTGGGATGTATGAATCTTAAATTTATATTAACGGTATTGGGTGATAGGTCTCGCTGTTTCTTACTATGTTCACACCGATCCACCCTTGTTGCTGAGGGCACAGCCTCGTCTCTTGCTTCCCATGGCTGCAGAATCCTCCACCCTGGACACTCAGGGGCATCTCCTCCTCCCCAGTGAGGGACACCAGGTTGCCTTTGACACTCCCATCATAAACAACACCGTGCTAAATAAGCACTTCGCTCCTGGTGGGTGAGGGTGAGAACTTCTTCAGCCCAAAAGGACTAGACATTGCAGGGCTGTGAAATCTGGAGATGTTCAATTTAACTACGTTTTACCAAATTGCACCTGAATGTGGCTGCATCATCAGAGAAACAAAACCTGTTCTGCTTCCTGATTCTTCCTGCCTTGCACCTGGACCTGAGGCTTTGGTGCTTGGAAGCTGGAGAAATTTATAGCCTTTGTTTTCCTACCTTTGTTTTCTACCCCATTCTGACAACTTCTTAGGACAAACAGTTCCTTGACTTGTTGCCTGCCATGGAGCATGGTAATGGGGGAATAAGGAAGGCCAGCAAGTTCATATCTCAGTTCTTATCTCAAATGGCTCTATGACATTAGCTAGGATTATAAGTGGCTGATTCTGGGTTGCGAGGGTGGGGGGGTGGGGGAGGTGGAGGGTGAGGGGGTGGGGGGGCCACAGGAAGTCACAGGTGAGACTCAGGTGGGAGTGAGGAGAGATTTTTCACTCGGCTGTGAGCTCCCCCTTGTGGTACAATCGCCCATTACACCCTGTGTGATTCCCCACATCAAGTCCCGGCTAATTTAATCACATGTAACCAATGCAAATGTATGTATTGGGCACCACCTATGTGCCAGACCAGCGATGTCCAGTTGAAATATAATGTGAGCCCTGCATGTAATTTCCAAATTTCTGCCAGTCATGTTAAGAAAGTAAAAAGGGGGGACACCTGGGTGGCTCAGTGGTTGAGCCGCTGCCTTTGGTTCAGGTCACAATCCTGGGGTCCTGGGATAGAGCCCCGGGCAGGGAGCCTGCTTGTCCCTCTGCCTATGTCTCTGCCTCTCTCTGTGTGTCTGTCATGAATAAATAAATAAAATCTAAAAAAAAGGGGGGGTCAGGTGACATTAATTATATTTTCTTTAACTCATATCCAAAATGTTATTTCAATGTGCAACCAATGTAAAAATTACTGAAACATCTTACTTTTTTCTGTACTAAGCCTTTGAAATGTTCTCAGATCAGGACAGCACATGTCAATTGGGACACTAAATTTGCATTAAAAATACTTGATCTCTGAAAAAAAATAAATAAATAAAAATAAAAATACTTGATCTCTGTTTCGATTTTGTAACATTTACAGGTGAAGAAGCCCATTCACAGACTCAGGTTGTTCCAAGCATGATTAATGGCTTTCCAATAACTGATTTGGGAGTCTATTTGTTTTTAAAAAAATCTAAGTTTAAATTAATTACAATTAAATAAGATCAAAAGTTCAGTCTCTCAGTCACACCACATTTCAAATGCTCAACAACTCGTGGCTTACATTATTGGAAGCACAAACATTGGTTTACACAATTTCGCCCTTGGCATGAGGCAGGTATATGATTACTCCCATTTTACAGAGGTGAAAATTGAGGTTCAGAAAGGAAACTGACTTTTTTCATTTTTCTTTCACTCAACATTCATTCATTCATGAGAGACATAAACAGTGGAAGGAGAAGCAGGCTCCATGCAAGGAGTCCGATGCGGGACTCGATCCCAAGACCCTGGGACCACGCCCTGAGCCAGAGGCAGACACTTAACTGCTGAGCCACCCAGGCATCCCTCAACAAATATTTATTAAACATCTATCATATACCTGGTTCCTTCCAAGGGACTAGGACATAATGGTGAACAAAGTACACATAGTTCCTGGCTTGAAGGGGTTTATAGGATGATATGGGAGAAAAACAAAAAAAATTATCAGTTGTGGGGCGCCTGGGTGGCTTAGTAGGTTAAGGGTCTGCCTTCCGCTCAGATCATGATCCCAGGGTCCTGAGATCGAGTTCCATGTTGGGCTCCCTGCTCAGTGGGAAGTCGGCTTCTCTCTCCCTCTCCCTCTGCCTGTCGGCTTGCTCTTTCTCTCTCTCTCAAATAAATAAATAAATAAAATCTTAAAAAATTATTACCAATTAAAATTGTTGCTGTGACAGACACCAGCAGGAGAATGAGTTAGTGGCAAACCATGGCTTCAAAGCTAATTATCGTTTTTACATTTCTAAATGGTTGGAAAAGAGTCAAAAGAAGAATATTTTTGTGACATGAAAATTATGTGAAATTTACATTTCAGTGTCCATAAATAAAGTTTTATTGGAACACAGCCACACCATTTGTTTCCATAATGCCTGTTGCTGCTTTCATCCTGCATTAGCAAGAGAACAATGGCCAATGTAGCCTAAAATACTTGCCACCTGGCTTTGACAGAAAGTGTGCTGATCCCTAGAGAATAACAGATGAAGATATCCTTTACAGGCCGTAATCTGGGGAACTTCCCAAAGGAGGTGACGTTGAAGTGGAAGACTTAGGAGGGATTTGGGAAAGTCTGAGTTGGGTTAAACCGATCAAACCAATGTTAAATGTCCTGAGTGTTAATTTCACTACTCTAGATACTCTAGATGCCTCCAATAAGTGGAATCACACAATATGTGTCTTTTGGTGACTGGCTTATTCCACTTAGCCTAAGGACCTCAAGTCTCATCCATGTTGCAGCATGTGTCAGAATTTCCTTCCTTTTTGAGGCCAAATAGTATCCCATTGTAGGCATATCCCACATTCTGTTTTATCCATTCATTAGTCGATGACACTTGGGTGCTTCCCAAGTGCTTAGAGTGTCCCAAGTGCTTCCACCATATGGATTTTGCTGATAATGCTGCTGTGAACATGAATGTATGAAAGTCTCTGAGTTCTGCTTTCAGTTCTTTGGGGTTTACACCCAGAAGGATTTCTCCATCATGTGGCAATTGTTCTTTTAAATTTTTTGAGGAAGCTCCATCCTATTTTCCATAGTGACTGTTCCCATCTATATCCCCACAAACAGTGCACAAGGGTTCCAATTTATCCACATCCTCGCCAACACTTCTTCTTTTCCATTTTTCTGATAAGTAGCCAATGCTAACGAGCGTCGGGTGGTATCTCCTTATGGTTTTGATTTGCATTTCCCTGTTGCTAAGTGACGTTATGCATCTTTTCATGCACTTATTGGCCATTCTTATATCTTCTTTGGAGAAATGCCTGTTCAAGCCCTTTGCCCATTTTTAATAGAAATTAACTTTTTTTTTAAAGCAGGCTCCACGCCCAGTGTGGAGCCCAATGTGGGGCTTGAACTCATGACCCTGAGATCAAGACCTAGGCTGAGGGATCCCTGGGTGGCGCAGCGGTTTGCCTTTGGCCCAGGGCGCGGTCCTGGAGACCCAGGATCGAATCCCACGTCGGGCTCCCGGTGCATGGAGCCTGCTTCTCCCTCTGCCTGTGTCTCTGCCTCTCTCTCTCTCTATGTGTGACTATCATAAATAAATAAAAATTAAAAAAAAAAAAAAAAAGACCTAGGCTGAGATGGGACGCTTGGGTGGCTCAGCGGTTAAGCGTCTGCCTTTGGCTCAGGGAGTGATCCCAGAGTCCCGGGATTGAGTCCCACATCGGGCTCCCTGCATGGAGCCTGCTTCTCCCTTTGTCTATGTCTCTGCCTCTGTGTATGTGTGCGTCTCATGAATAAATAAATAAAATCTTAAAAAAAAAAAAAGACCTAGGCTGAGATCAAGAGTTAGACACCTGACCAACCAACTGAGCCACTCAGTCTGCCCGTAGAAATTAACATGTAATTAATCTCTATATAATGTCTTATACATATGGGGGGGAAATACAATGAATGCAGAGTGTTAACATGGCACCTTCACACATTTACCATTCCCACAACTTTTCTCCAGCTTTGAGGATTTTCAAAATAAAAATACCCTAGGAAAAAGCAATTCCCCTGTGGATTCATGGAATTCAATAAGTATCTCTGGAGTACCTAATAGATGCCAAGAATTGGACTAGAGCAGGGAACCCAACAAACAAACCACTGATACTGGGGGACTAGCCCCCCAAGGAACTCTAGCATCTCAAATTGCTTATTTTTTAAAGATTTTATTTATTCCTGAAAGACACGGGGGGGGGGGGAAGAGACCCCCTGATGTGGGACTCATCCCAGGACCTGAGGATCACAACCTGAGCCAAAGGCATGGACGCTCAACCACTGAGCTACCCAGGTGCCCCCCAAATCAATAATTTTCTCCCCAGGGCTTACTACAGGTTATCATTCTTATTTACTAGCTTGTTTACTGGGTTTTACATTTCTCACAGACACACTTCCTTCCACCCTTGCTAGACGGACCCACTGCTACTTGTTGAACAAATGAATGTATTCCGTGGGAGCAGAGACTGTTTCTCTCAGCTCTATATGGGGTGCTTAGAACAGGGCCTGGCACATAGTAGGTGCTCGGAAATTATTTGTTGAATTCATGAATGTAAGTCCTGAAAGAGCACTGGCTGCTTGTTTTTCTAGCCCTCTAGCCCTAGCTCCTGGAACAGCACCCAGCCCTTAGTAGGTGCTCAATAAATATGTGTTGACTGAATGAATGTAAGATCCAGGGGGACAAGGCAGAGACTTCTGTTTTTTGGGGTTTTAAAAAAGATTTTATTTATTTATTCATGAGAGACAGAGAGCAGCAGAGACATAGGCAGAGAGAAAAAACATGCTTCCCGCAGGAGCTCATGTGGGACTCAAACCCAGGATCCCAGGACCCCAGGATCAGGACCTGAGCCAAAGGCAGATGCTCAACCGCTGTGCCACCCCGGTGCCTGGAGACCTGTTTTTCTGGACTCTCCTCCTGGCTTTTAGAATCATGCCTGGCACATAGCAGGTGCTCAGCAAACATGTGCCTTTGCACACGTGCCCCTCCCCCCACAACCACATCCCTGACTCCGCCCTTGGGGAGGTGGGGGGTGGGGCCGGCAAGCTTCTCTCTGTGAGGTCACAAAGGCCCTGCCATGCCTCTGGCCTTGGCCCTCCTGCTGCTGCTGGGCCTGAGTGCCCACAGAGGCCGGGGCTGCCTGCAGTGTGACCACTCGGTGCTGGAGGCTCTGAGTCAGCTGCGATCAGCCCTCATCCCCAAACGCTTCCATCTGGATTCGCTGCAGGTTCGCGCCCAGGCCCTGCTGCTGAGCATGGAGGGGCCTTTCTTCCGGGACTACGCTCTGAACGCGTTTGTGGGGAAAGTGGGTGCGTGCTGGAGAGGGGAGGGTGCCTGGCACTGCGGGGGGGCGAGGAGGTGGGGGGGCACGGGGAGTAGCCCGAGGCTGGGGTGGGAGACATGCTTTGGGGACATCTGTCCCCAAGAGGGGTGGGTGGGAAGCCCCGGAGGAAGATGGGGGGCATCCCCTGGCTCTCTTGACCCACTGGAATTTCCTCCCCTCTTACCCCCAGGGATAGATCATCTGGACTTTGTGGCATCCTTTATCAAGAACCAAACAAACCACTTAATGGTTAATTCTCTAAGAGGTAGGAACTAAGAGGGAAAGCTTTTCCCAGCACCCTTCTTCGTCCTCCCTTTCCAGGAGTCCACCCTGCCTCCCCTTGATATTAAAACAAAGCATGCATATAGCCTTTTTAGTTGTGTGTCTGGCAGGGTCCTAAGGGTTTTACTCAGAAAAGCCTAGGACAGTTCCTGATGCCAGGCACTGCTGTGATCTGCCCTTTACAGACAGGAGACCGAGGCTCAGAGAAGTTAGGTGACTAGTCCAAAGTACGCAGCTCAGACATTTTTTTTTTTTTAAGATTTTCTTTATTTATTCATGAGAGAGAGGCAGAGACATAGGCAGAGGGAGAAGCAGGCTCCCTGCAGGGAGGCCGATGTGAGACTCGATCCCAGGACCCTGGGATCACGGCCTGAGTCAAAGGCAGACGCTTAACCCCTGAGCCACCCAGGTGTCCCCAACTCAGACATTATATTCCCAACCACCGCCCCTGGGGTGTCTCTTCTGGTTTTATACCCAGTGGCCCCAGGGGGAGGGGTTAGTTATTTGAGGGCTTTATGACATTCCCCAGCAGAGGGCAGTAGAGGGCTCTATGGATACCTCAGAGTCCTCATCTGTAAAACAAGAAAAATAGCACTCATCTCATGGTGACTGGGAACTGGAAATGAATTTGTGAATGTGCATTTAGAACAAAGCCAGGCAAACAGTAAGTGCCCAATAAATGGTAGCTATTAAGATTATTTTTTGAAAAGATTTTATTTATTTATTTATTCATGAGAGACACAGAGAAAGAGGCAGAGACATAGGCAGAGGGAGAAGCAGCCTCCCTGTGGGGAACCTGATGTGGGACTTGATCCCAGGACCCCGGGATCACACCCTAAGCCAAAGGTGTGATCAACCACTGAGCCACCAGGTGCCCCTAGCTATTAAGATTATTGTGCTGCATCTGATCTCTATGTCCAGAGCAGAGGTTGACAAAATACAGCTGAGGCCAAATCCTTTTGCCAGCCCCCTGTTTCTGTAAAAAAGTTTTAGTAGAACAATAATCATTTTTTAAAGGTTTTATTTATTTATTCATGAGAGACACAGAGAGAGAGGCAGAGACACAGGCAGAGGGAGAAGCAGGCTCCATGCAGGGAGCCCAACATGGGACTCGATCCCAGGACCCAATCCCAGGACTTGATCCCAGGACTCCAAGATCACACCCTGGGCCGAAGGCAGGCGCTAAACCGCTGAGCCACCCAGGGATCCCAGAAGGATAATCATTTACATATTGTCTACAGGCACTTTTGCTCTCCAAGGCAGAACTGAATTTTTGGGACAATGACCATCTAGCCCTCAAAGCTGAAGATATTTACAATCTGAACCTTAACAGACAAGATTTAAAGTATTAGGTCTCAACTCAGGCTACACATTCGAATCTCCCAGAGAACTTTTATTTATTTATTTATTTATTTATTTATTTATTTTTTTTTTTTTGAGAACTTTTAAAATATTCCAGAAGCCCAGGCAGCAGCGAAGTAAATCAGAATATCATGGGTTGGGCCTGAACATCAGTCATTTTTAAAGCTCTCACCTTTTAGGGATGCCTGGGTGGCTCAGTGGTTGAGCATCTGCCTTCTGCTCAGGGCATGATCCTGGAGTCCCAGGATCGAGTCCCATGTCGGGCTCCCTGCATGGAGCCTGCTTCTCCTGTCTCTGCCTCTCTCTCTGTCTCTCATGAATAAAGAAATAAAATCTTAAAAAAAAATAAAGCTCTCACCTTTTAAAAAGGTGATTTTTATATTTTGAAATTCAAATGGTTATAAAAGTTGCAAGAATAGTACAGTGAACACCTATTCACCATTTGTTCACACAGTATATTGCCTGGTTTGTTCTGTGTGTGTGTTTGTGTGTGAGTACCCTTTAAGAGTTAGTGACATTGCAACCCTAACTCCTTCAATGGGGGATCTCCTAAGAGCAATGAAGGGTATTTTCTTGCACAATGAGTGAGTGGAACTAGGAAATTTAATGCGAACTCCATACTATCTGATATCCAGTCCTCAAATTCCTCCAATTGACACAATCATGGCTTTCATCACTATTCTTCTTCCAATCCTTGATCTGCTCTGGGTCTATGCATTTCATTCATTTGTCTTTTATGACACTGTTATCTTTTTAAAAGATTATGTTTATTCATAACATAATTCAGACACAGGCAGAGACAGGAGAAGGCTCCCACAGGGAGCCTGATGTGGGACTCGATCCCAGGACCCCAGGATCATGCCCTGAACTGAAGGCGGATGCTCAACCACTGAGCCACCCAGCCATCCCTACACTGACACTTTTGAAGATCCCAGGCCATTGATTTTACTTACTATTATTACATCATTTGGGGATTGGTCATGAAGGCACAGAGAACCCAAATGGCTGATTAGTCTTGGTCTCCAGCCTCTACAGAGATCAAGCTGCTACCATGTGGCCCAAATCCCCACCATGAATCACACTATAGCATAGACTAACTAGCATGGTCCAAGGCTCCAATAAAGAATGAAACTCTTTTTCTTGGGGATCCCTGGGTGGCTCAGCGGTTTCGCACCTGCCTTTGGCCCAGGGCGTGATCCTGGGGTCCTGGGATCGAGTCCTGCATCGGGCTCCCAGCATGGAGCCTGCTTCTCCCTCTGCCTGTGTGTCTGCCTCTCTCTCTCTCTATTTCTCTGTCTATCATAAATAAATAAATCTTAAAAAAGAAGAAACTCTTTTCCTTTTTAAAATTTTTTATAAGTAGGCTCCATCCCCAACATGGGGTTCAAACTCACAACCCCAAGACTGAGTCACATACTCTACCAACCAACCAGCCAGGTGCCTCCAGAAAGACACTCTTCCCAGGCAGGATATTCCAAGGACTTAGAGGAGCCAAACATTTTTTCAGAATGTGCAGAGTTTGGACAACCCAGACCTGCTGAGTTAACCCTTTACTGCACAATATAGATGAGAACAAATACTATGGAGAAAATAACGCAGGGGCCAGGGGATAGAGAGTACTAGGAGTAGGGGTGGGGGGTATAGTATAAAGTCAGGTGGCCAAGAGGGACGTCACTGAGAGGTCAACATGTGAGCAGATCTGAAGGAGAGGGAGAAGCCCCAGGAGGTGGCTGGGGTAGAAGGCTGAAGGCAGAAAGAACAGGTGCAAATCCCTGAGATAGGCCTATGTTTGGCATATTCACAGAACCTCAAGGAAGTCAGGGAGGCTGGAGTGGAGAGAGGGAGAGATGTGGAAGATGAGGTCCTAGAGGTAAGGCAGCGAGGTTGGGTAGATGGAGTAGAGCCTTCCAGGCCATGTTGAGGACTTTTGACTTCTATTCTTGGTCATGTGGGAGGGCTCCGAGCAACAGGTGAACCTGCTGTGGTTCTAAGAGGATCCCTCTGGCCGTGGAGAAGAGATCTGGGCAGGGCAAGGGGGATCCTGGCAGGTCAGCGAGAAACTGCCACGGTGGCCCAGGCAGGGGATGATCATGGCTGGAACCAGGGTGGTAGCAGGGGAGAAAATGAGAAGTGATCACATTCCTGGATCTATCTTGGATATTGAACAAACCGGTGTCGTTCACATAACACGCATATTGATGTACTGCTTGTGAGATCTGAGAAAAGGAGTCAAAGCGCCAAGGACTGTGCTGAGCAGCTTAGAATCGGGCACCTCTCATCTCCTAAGGTGGAGAAGGCTCGGGAGGTTCGGAGTAGGTTTGGAGGAGCCCGTCAAGGTTCAGTTTTGGACTTACTGAGAGTAAGATGCCCGTCAGACATCCAAGTGGAGATCCTAAGTGGGCATCTGGCTCTATGCTTCTGGACTACAGTGAGCGGAAGAGGCTAGGGACATAAACATGGGAGGAATCGGCACACACAGAACAGTGCTGTCCAGTGGAAATATGCTGTGAGGCACAAGGACTCACATGTAACTTTAAATTCTCTAGTGGCCACGTGTTCAAAAAGATAAACAGAAGCAGGTGAAATTAACTTTAATATATTTTATTTAGCCCCATACCTAACTAAATGACCATTTCGACATGCCAGCAACATAAAAATTCTCGAGGGTTTTTTTAGTTATTTTATTCATAGCATGTCTTCAAACACCAGCATACATTTTATATTGACAGCATATCTCAGTTCAGACTAGCCCATTTCTAATACTCAATAGCCATGCGTGGCTAGTGGCTGCCTTATTGGATAGTGCAGGTCTACATGAATATATAAAGCCATGAAGCTGGATGAAATCAGCTGGGTGAAGGAGTGAGTGTAGACAGAGAAGAGAGGAGAGCAGGTCAGAGGGAAAGAAAGGAGAGGTAATCAAGTCCATCCTTCTACTACTTTCCAGATTAGAAAACTGAAGCCAGTGGAAGGTCATTTGTCCTCGGGCCCCATAGTGGATCAGAAGCTAGATGCAGGACCTCCCAGGCCACAGATTTGTCCAGTGGACCTGAGGAATATCCGCTCTTGGTTACTCCTGGTGAATGAAAAGGGGTTTCCTCATCTCTTCAAAGCTACAGATGGGGTGGGCTTGGTGGGTTCCTGCCACCCCACAAGGATCTCTCTATCTCTCTGTCTTTCCTCAGATGGGCCTCTGCTGGAAGAGCTGGTAGTTCTCAGGGAAAGAGTGATCAAGGAACTCAAGAAAGCTTTAAAATCATATGAACTGAAAGGTGTAGCATCTCTCTCCACCAAGCTGCCTCTCCCCTCCCCCATCATCTCCATCCCCTTCTCCCACTTTCTCTTCCAAACTCCTTGCTCACCTCCCCTGTGACTCAGCCTTCTTGCCTCTCCCCAGTAGTCCCAGCTTTCATTTCCAGACTCACTTCTCCCTCCCTTAGTCCCTTCCCATTCAATTCTCAAATTGCCATCCTGACTTAACTCACTTCAGCTCTTTTCTCTTGCAGCCTGTGATCGCAAAATTTGCCGTGAGTCCTGGATTTATTGTCTGTGCCTCCTTTTCCTACACTCCTGCACCTCCTTACCCTGTCTCCCCCAAATCAAGCCCCGCTACCATCTACAACATCTGGCAGTTCCTCCTCCCCAAAGCTGTAGTATCTAGGGATATCTGATTTTTGAGGGCTTAATGGAAGTGGTTTCAACCTGCAAAAAAATATTTGGGGGGGTTGTTAGGATGGGATAGGCTATGTTATAGTAACAAAGAAACCCCACATCTCAGTGGTTTAACAAAAGAAAGATTTCTTTGGCTTTTACCCAAATTCCTTTGAGGGTTGAATTTTTCTTCCAAATGGTAGCCCATGGATATAGACTGCACCTCTGTTGTGTGTGTGTGTTTTTAAGGATTTTATTTATTTATTCATGAGAGACACACACACAGAGGCAGAGACACAGAGGGAGAAGCAGATTCCCTGTGGGGAGCCTGATGTGGGACTCAATCCCAGGACCCTGGAATCATGATCTGAGCCAAAGGCAGATGCTCAACCACTGAGCCACCCAGGTGCCCCTCTGTTGTGGGTTCTAACCTAGCTTCAGAAGGGCCAGAAAATACAGAAAAACTCCTACAGGGACATTATGCCCTGGCCAGGAATTGGCCATACCCTCTGCCCACTTTCCATTAGCCAGAACTCTGGTCACATAGTTACAACTTACTGCAAAGGAGCCTGGGAAATGTAGTCTTTTGTGTGGCAGGAAGAGGAGGAGGCTGATGAGTGAGCAACTAGCCAGTGTATGTCACAGGGCACTGCAAAACAGGAATGTAGAAAAGCAAACATTCTGTTTGTAGACCTTTAGTCAAACATTTGTTAAATTAAATGTCTACAAACAAATGTTGGTCGACTGGATGACTGCAACTCAATTCAACTCTTCAATGGTTAAAAATTATTTTTATTTTATTTTTAAGTAATATCTACACCCAAGGTGGGGCTCAAATGTACAATCCTGAGATCAAGAGCCACATGCTCCACTGACTAAGCCAGCCAGGTGTCCCTAGAAATTTTTTTTAAGATTTGTTTTTAATTATTCATTCATGAGAGACCCAGAGAGAGGCAGAGACACAGGCAGAGGGAGAAGCAGGCCCCATGCAGGGAGCCCGATGTGGGACTTGATCCGGGACTCAATCTGGGACTCCAGGATCACGCCCGGGGCAGAAGGCAGGAGCTAAACCGCTGAGCCACCCAGGGATCCCCCCCTAGAAATTATTTTTAATGTGAATTGGTGCATTCTGCTCAGCTTGTTCTGCTACACATGGGACCTCCAAGTTCAGGAGAGCCAAGGGACTCCCATTTCTTTCCCCACTGCCTTCCTGCCCCTTGCCAGTCTTCTGATAACTGCACTCATCCCTCCCTTCCCTCCTTTCCAGATTTGCTAAAAGAAAAAGTCTTAGACTGTTTACACTGCCAGAAGATCAGTCCCAGGTGTATCCCAAGAAAGCACTGTTTTGGTAAGCTCCTGGGGGTGGGGGAAGACAGAGATGCATGAGAGAAGAGAGCTGTGACCCAGCAGATATGGGTTTTGAGTTCTCCCACATATAACCTTGAATCCTGCACTTAACACTTGGTTATAGTGTGGCCCAGATGCCACATCCACATCCTGACATTCGCTTTCCCCTCACTGTTCCATGGGAGGACTCCTCTATAATTTTATAATGCCTCTAATACCAGAAAGGCAGATGCTAGAAAAGTGTTTTATTTTTCACCAGTACCATACCTGGGAAGTCCAGAAGGATAGGCTGAATTCACTCATTCACTCACTCATTTATTCAGAGATTTTCTTTAAGTTTTTAAAAATTTTTTAAATTATCTCTACACCCAAAGTGGGGCTCAAACCTACAACCCCAAGATCAAGAGTTGCATGTTCCACTGACCCAAGCAGCCAGGCACCCCCAAAGATTTTTGAAATGTATATCCTTATAGCAGTGAGACTAGTACAATGAACCCCATGAAGTACAATGAATCCATCAAGACTGAATAGTCATGCTGGGCCTTTACACAAGCTATTCCCTCTCTATCACACTGTTCCTCTCACCCTCTCATTTCAATAAAGTCTCCAAGCTCACCTCCTCAAAGAGGACTCTCTGATCACACTCTCTATAAAGTAGCACTTTCTATCAAATTATGTTGACAGTGGACATTTCTCCACACTTGCTTTGTTTGTAGTCATCATATTTTTTTTTTTTTGAAGTAATCTGTATACCCAAACTCACAACCTCAAGATCAAGAGTCATAGGCTCTGCCAACTGAGCCAGACAGGTGCCCCATTGCCATGATATTTTAAAAGAAATCAAGCATTGTGAAATTTCACCCATAAATAGTGTGTGGCTCTAAAAATAAGGACATTTCCTGTGTAACCACAATGCCATTCTCACACCCAAAAAGCCTAGCAGCAATTCTTCAATATCAGGTAATTCTGAATCCTTTTGCAACTTCCCTGACTGTCCCCAGAATATCTTTCACAGTTGATTCGTTCAAACCAGGACCCACTGAAAGGACTTCTCATATAATTCAATTGTAGGGTTTCTTTTTTGTCATTTCTTTTTTTACTCTAGAAGAATTTCTCTTATCAGTTTTCCCCTCTATGACATTGACTAGTTGAAAAGAAAGGATTCGGGGCACGTGGGTGGCTCAATGGTTGAGCTTCTACCTTCCTGGCTGAGGTCATGAACCTGGGGTCTTGGGATCGAGTCCTGCATGGGGCTCCCCGCAGGGGGCCTGCTCTTCCCTCTGCCTGTGTCTTTGCCCCTCTCGCTGTGTCTTTCATGAATAAATAAAATATTTTTAAAAAGAGGGGACTGGGGGGATCCCTGGGTGGCGCAGCGGTTTGGCGCCTGCCTTTGGCCCAGGGCGCGATCCTGGAGACCCGGGATCGAGTCCCACATCGGGCTCCCGGTGCATGGAGCCTGCTTCTCCCTCTGCCTGTGTCTCTGCCTCTCTCTCTCTCTCTGTATGACTATCATAAATAAAAAAAAAAAATTAAAAAAAAAATAGGGGACTGGGGATCCCTGGGTGGCTCCGCGGCGTCGCACCTGCCTTTGGCCCAGAGCGCGATCCTGGAGTCCCGGGATTGAGTCCTGCGTCGGGCTCGGAGCCTGCTTCTCCCTCTGCCTGTGTCTCTGCCTCTCTCTCTATATATATCTATCATAAATAAATAAATCTTTAAAAATTTTTTTTAAAAATAAAAAATAAAATAAAAAGAAGGGACTCATTCATTTGATCCTTTAGTATGGTGATTAACTACAACAGATATTTCGAGTTCCCCATTGTGCCCCCAAACTGAAGATCAGCAGAATGGAAGACAAATGTCTCACATTGCTCATATATTTTTTTGAAGATTTATTTATTTTAGAGAGGGGGAAGGAGCAGAGGGAGAGGAAGAGAGAGAATCTCGAACAGACTCCCCACTAAGGGCAGAGCCCAATGCAGAGCTCAGTCTCACAACCCTGAAATCATGACCTGAGCCAAAATCAAGAGTTGGACACTCAACCAACTGAGCCACCCAGGCACCCCTCATCTTGCCCCCATTTTAATGGGGTGAAGGGTTAAAAACTAGGGTTTCTCAACCTTGGCACTACTAACAATTGGGACTGGATACTCTTTGTTATAAGGGCTGTCCCAGGTGTTGCAGGACACCCCAGCCTCTACCCTACTACATGCCAGTAGTTCTCCCCCCACCAAAGTCATGACAATCCTTTCTAGTCTCCAGACCTTTCCAAATGCCCAAAATTGTCCCCAGCTGAGAACCATGCTTTGACAATTACATGAATATATGGATCGATTCCAGATAACAAGTGTGCCATAAGGAAAACAGAAAAATTTGATAGAAAGTGCCTGGGGGAAAGGGAGCGGTGGTGCTACTTTAGAGAGTGCAGGTGGTGGGACCTCTCTAAAGAAGTGCTGTATGAGATCTAGAGGAAGTGAGGGAGTAAGGAATAGTGTGAATGACAGAGGGAACAGCAGGTACAAGGATCCAACTTGGCTGAGCAACAAGACGGAGGCTACAGAGCCAAATGAATGAAGAAGGGTGTAGTAGCTAGCTAATCACATGGTGACCAGATTGTGCAGGGCCTGGTGAGCCACGGTGAAGATTTAGGCTTTTATCCTATCCAAGGTGAGCTTAGGGAAAGGTTCTGCAGGAGGAGGCCCTCCAGAGGGCTTAGGTGTTAACAGGCGCCCTCTGGCCGCCAAAAGGGGAACTAACTGTAGGATGAGGAGAAGCAGAGACCCTCCACGTGGAGCTTGGATAGCTGGACCAGGTCAGTAGCCCAGAAAGTGGATCAGACTCTGGATACATTCTGAAGGGGCAGCCAAGAGGCTCTGCTAACAGAATGAAAGAATTGGGGGTGGGGGAACAGGATGATTGGAAAATTCAGAATGGGAATCCCAAGGATCTCCAGGGTCCCCAAGCTAAGACTTTCGTCTTGTCTCAAGATTGTGAGAATGCTCTTGTTCATGGGTAGTCAAACTCCCCATGTCCTCCTCCCACCACCCACCTCCTATCCAATGAGACACATTTAGCACTGGGCTCTTTGCCATCACTGTGATGTGTCTGGGTCGCAAGGGCAGAGATGTTTGCCAGGGGGGCTCACGGAGGTATACAGAGCACCTAAAAACAGTGCCTGGGACACAGACTTTGAGGAGTGGGTGAATGCATTGAAAACCCAGGAGAGGGCAAGAGTCAGGTGTATGGAGGAGGGAGAGGCTGAACTTGCTGGGTGAGCAGGTGGATGTGGGGTACAAGGCCACAGAAGGGTGGTGACTTGGAAATCAGGGTTGTCTCTCCCCCCCCCACACCAGTTGACAGGCAGCCCCGCATGGCCCTGCAGTACGAGGACAGTGCGTACCTGCAGAATCAGCCCGAGTCTGGTGTCATAATTTCCGTGTTTCTGGCTATTATTGCCTTCGGGGTCATCGTGTCTTCGTGAGTCATCCCTGCCCTTTCCTGGGCCCCTCAAAAATTGGGCCCCTCAAAAATGTCTCTGCCCTGGATCAGTCACTGTGTCCTTTGGGAATCTCCTCCCCACTCATTTTATGTCTCTGTTTCTCCTTCCTTCTCTACATCTCTTCCTTTCCCCGCCCCCATCTCTGTCTCTGTTCATCTTTCCTTCTCTTTCACCTCCTCTTCTTCCCACCCCTGGACCACATTATGCCTTTCCTGGGTCCTCAGCACTTTCACCTCTCTGGTTCTCTTCCTCCATTTATATATTTAAATTGTATTTCATGTATGTGCAAGTATGAAAAAAGATGTCATCCAAGCTGAATTCATTATTACATATTTTTCTTCACCATCATCATTATTAATTTATTTTCTTCTGCTTTTCAAAGTGATTAAAATGAAAACATTTCCAAGGGCCCCAGCACTGAGCCTATGGTGCTGAGGGCAGAAGTGGCCCTCACCATCTTCTCTGCCCTTCTGAGGGACTCTTCCCCCCACCACCTTCCTGTCACCCCTTCCAGCCCCTCTTCTCTTCCCTTCACCCCTTTACCTGTTTTTAGATTTTATTTATTTATTCATGAGAGACACACAGAGAGAGGCAGAGACACAGGCAGAGGGAGAAGCAGGCTCCCTGTGGGGAGCCCAATGCAGGACTCAATCCCAGGATACCAGGATCACACCCTGAGCTGAAGACAGATACTCAACCACTGAGCCACCCAGGCATCCCTAGGTCTTCATTTCTGTCTCACCCCTCGATCTCTGGCATCCTTGGCATTCCTTGGCTCATGGTCTCCCTCCAATCTCTGTCCTCTCAACTCGAAATTGCATATTCCTCTGCGTCTGTGTCTCTGATCATTCTCTTCCTTCTCCTATGAGGACATGCCAATCTTTGAATGTAGGGTCCAGCCTAACTCCTAGATGATCTCATCTTGCCTTAACTTAATTACATCTGCAAAGACCCTATTTTCAAACAAGGGGACATTCGTAGGTCCTGGGGATTAGGACTTGGCTATATCATGGGGAGGGGGAACACAATTCAACTCACCACACCTTTCTCTCTTCTTCATTTACGTCTCCTCTGTCTTTCCTCCGCGAGCCTCTTGCCCTGTGTCTATGTCTCCCCAAAGTCTCCTCCAGTCTTTCCCTCTATTTCCACATTTTACCCTCACTCCCAGTCCCAAATTTTCTCTCCTCCTCATTCATGTACCAACACTGATTGGCTGAGAACCCTGGAAATCCGCCCAGATACCCATGATGTCACAGGCTGAACCAAATAAGGCTGATGATTGGAGGGAAGTGTTTTTGGGGGGAGAGAGGGAGTATGGTTGACCAGGAGGGACCTGAAGTTCTCTTTGTAACCTCCAGGCTTTTTCTCTCTGACCAGGGCTATTACGTACAGGCAAAACCGAAAAATCCTGCTGCAGTAGGGCGATGGTCTGGGGATCTGTAAGGGGAAAGGAAAAGAAGTTTAATAAAGCCTATGACAAATTCTTCAATGTCTCTGTCAGTTTCTGTAGGACCTGCCTCCCAGTTGGTGTCCAGGTGGGTCTTCCTCAGGGGTTGGGACCAGGTCTCATTCATCTGTAGGTACCAATTACCCTACGTCAAAGTAGAAGTGATTTGGATCTTCAAGAGGAATAGACAACCTACAACAAGAGCTTGAAAGAACAACCATTCCTCCTTTGGGGAGAAATGCATCCTGAAGGAGACGACACCATATTAGGACCCTCAAGGATGGTCTGGCAGAGGAATAGCGTAGTCAAAGCAGAGAATACAGGTTCCTTTCCCTATCTGAACTAAAATTTCACCCTCTGTGTTCCTGAGTAGATTCAGAAACATTTTCATGTGAATCTTTTGCTGTCTGAACTCTTGCTACTTGCTAACCCAAAGTAGGAAGCAAATAAATTTGGATAACATAGTATCCTTCTGTTTCTGAACTTGCTAGCAGAAGTATTGCTATCTCATTCAGGTTCTGGACCAGGAAGATGTTTAGTGGGAGGGATGGGCGTTGATAAGAAAGACCAAATTTAGCTGAAGATTTGGTGCCCAGAGCAGGCTCTCAATAAATCTTTGTTGAATAAATGAGGACGGTAGTGTTGGGGGAAGGGGAAGAAGCCTGCAAAAATGATATTGATCCATACACTGAGGGCCTTTTTTTTTTTTTTTAAGATTTTATTCATGAGAGACACGGAGAAAGAGGCAGAGACATAGGAGCCCAATGCAGGACTCCATCCCAGGATCCCAGGATCATGACCTGAGCCAAAGGCAGACGCTTAACCACTGAGCTACCCACGTGTCCCTGTTGAGGGCCTATAAATGCCAGGGAAAGGAGCATAGTGATTTCCCAGGGTCTGGGATTGAAACCCCAAATATTGATGGGTCCAGAAGGATAAAGTAAACTACAGGTCGCATCCATGGAGGATAGAAAGTACTCAGCTCCATTCTACTGAAGTCGCAGTGAAAGAACAGCTCAGTGTTATCAGATCTTCAGGATTTTCAAGAGAACCCAGAAATTCAGATTTTTAAAATGTGAAATCTCTCCTCCAAGGGTACTGTGGGCAACTATTTTTTTCAAATACTGAGGACCAACCCAAAACACGTTTTGCTATCATTGTGAGGTGACAGAGAAACATCTGAGGCTGCGTGTCGCTTATATTTTTTTATGCTAGAGATTATTGGCAAATGAGGATTTAAGCGTAGAGCTCGCTGGACTCTGTAATTAACTACATTTCCCAGAATCCTCGCCGCCTACAACTGCGTCCGTTGCCACAGATACTGCCATCCGTAGGAGGGTGTGATCTTAAGGAGTCCGACTCCAGCCATCCGGAGATACCGGTTTTGGCACATGAGCATTAGGGAGGCTTAGATCAGGACGGTTTGGGAGAGGTGGAGCACAGGCTCCAATCCAGAGGATTCTGGAAATGGTAGTTTCCAGCCTCCCCCACCATCCCCTTCTGCTCAGGCGCCCTTCTGTGGAGGTGACGAATGCTGTCTCCTTGGTGAGGTCACTGCTGGCACGCATGATGTCACCTTCACCAAGCACGCTGGCCAGGGGAGCAAGGCTACTGCAGATAAGTCAAAGATGCTCGACATGACGTTCACTTCTTAAGCTGGTGCCCACTCCGGTGAAGGCCTGGGGGTCGTAAGTTGGTGGCCCTAAAATTCTTTTTTTTTTCCCTCTTTTTTTTTTTTTTTAAAGATTTTATTTATTTATTCACGAGAGACAGAGAGAGGCAGAGACACAGGCAGAGGCAGAAGCAGGCTCCATGCAGGGAGCCTGATGTGGGACTTGATTCCGGGACCCCAGGGTTCACGCCCTGGGCGGAAGGCAGGCGTTAAACCGCTGAGCCACCCAGGGATCCCCTGTTTTGGCTTTTTAAATGTCTTCACGCTCCAAGTCCAGCTACTGCCCTAAGTTTCTGTGAATTTCCTGGGAGCAGTGCACGATTATAAATAGATAATTGAATTGGGCAGAAATTAAAGTGTGATGAATGCTCCTGGAGAGCCCAGTTACCAAATAATTACAATGCAAGTATTATAATGTCAGCTCTATGTTACCCTGACGTCCCTGTGGAACCCCGGGAGGTGGTTGAGTTGCCAGCTCCGGTTGGGCTGGGTGGGGGGATAGGGGAAATTTTCCCATAGGAAGGGCTGTAAGAGCTGGTGGCAAGAAATGTCATTCTTCCAAGGGAAATAGAGAGAAAGAATATTCCAGACAGAGAGAATAGCACATACAAAGGTCAAGAGGTGGGAGGTACTAACAACTTTTAAAAATAATATTTAATGTCAAAAAATAATATTTAATGTCAGTAATGCTAATAGCAAGCATGAAGGTGGTATTTTCTGAAACATACTGTTTTAATGGCTTTAGTTATATCAACCTATTCAAATGTCATTTATTTATTAGGGTATTTATTATCTCCCCATGTACAGTGAGGAAGCAGTGGTACAGAGAGTTAGTGACTTTGTCACTCAGTGAATAAGTGGGATTAGCCATTGTGCTCTGTGGCCCTTGCTACAGGGTCTTACCTGCAAAGCACTGTGCCAGTTGTCTTCCATACAACATCAAATCCTATTGAACCAGGGCTCTATCTTTTTTACCTCATTTAAGCTTAATTACTTCCCCAAATGCCCTATCTCCAAATAAACTCACACTGGGAGTTAGGGCTTCAACCTATGAATTCTGAAGGACACAAACATTTAGTCCATTGCACACTTGTACATCCCACCTTGCATGCCAGCCACAAAGAGCTACTTCTATTTCTTTCTTCCCTCTAGGCTTCTGTGCACTCTTTTCCCTCTGCCTGGATTAGCCCACCTCGTTCTCTGCCTTCACTGGACATATGTATGTCTCTTAAGCCATTGGTTCTTATCTTCCAAGTTACAGCTAAGCTGAGACCTCCTCTGGAAGTCCTCCCAGACTGGGTTGTTGGCCAGAGTGGGTTGGAGGCCCTCCTCTGTGCTCATACAATGCCCTGGGCTGTCCCCATCAAGCACACATATCACACGAGGTCCTCACTGCCTGTAACCATGTCTTTATCAAGTACCCTAATCCTAACAATAGTGGTCAATCCAAGGGGTGGGCCCAAGACCCAAGAAGGACCAATCAGGACCCTTCCCTGGGATTGTTCTATGAACTCAGTTGCAGCCATGCTACTTGCTTCAACCAATGAAATGCAGATGAAAGTGACATATGTCATTGAGCTCATTTAACTTGCATGACCACTCAATGAAGAAGGCATTCCTCCCCCATTTTAGAGACAAAGGCACTAGAAGGAGGATTTAAGTAACCCATACAAGACCCATAGCTGGTCAAGGACAGAAGCAGGACTAATGTCCTTATAAAACAAGGAATAGACACCAGAGCTCTCTCTCCACATACTCCTAGACCAAGGAAAATCCATGTGAGGATATATGGAGAAGGTAGCCATCTACAAGCAAGGAATAGAGCTCTCACCAGAAATCAACCATGCTGGCTCCAGGATCTAGGACTTTCAGACTCCTGAAGTGTGAGAAATAATTTTCTGTTGCTTAAGTCATTCAGCCTATGGTATTTTACTATGGGCTGCCAAAGCTGGTTAAGGTAGAGTGTCAGGTAGTGAAGCAAGGCAGGCTCCAGTCTCACAGGGCTTCATGTACCCGGTTAAAGCCTGGACACTTTGCTGAGGGCAGTGCCAAACTAGGGGAGGGACTGGATCTACTCTGGGTGTGGAAAGACTATTCGGGGGGGGGGCACCTGAGGAGGGCAGTTGGTTAAGCATTGGACTCTTGGTTTCAGCTCAGGTTGTGCTGTCATGGGCTGTCAAATCGAACCTTGTATCAGGCTCTGCACTCAGCACAGAGCCTGCTTGGGACTTTCTCTCCCTCTCTCTCTGCCCCTCCCCCACATTTGTGCGCATGTATTCTCTCACTCTCCCTAAAATAAATAAATAAATCTTAAAAAGAAAGAAACAAAGACACTTCTGGGGTGCATGGGGGAGCAGACTGGAGGGGAGACACTGAGGGCCAGGAGGTTTGAGATGAGATTGCAGTGAGGTTCTAGGGTGAAGACAAGGCTTGAGCCAGAGCCAAGTTCATGGGCATGGAGACCCTCAGGCAGCAGAGCTGAGGAACCTGACGATGAGAAGAGAGACTTCCCTGGACCCACTGTCCCTGGTTGGATCCTTGATCCTTGGGGCTGCAAAGGTCTCTCTAGGGCTGTTCACATCTTCACAGGGTGGTTGTACAAATTAAATAAGCTACTAAAGCCCACTTCATCTTGTCACTAAATGACAGCTGTTCTCATTTCATTAACATGATTCATCTATCTTCTACTCACGTGTATATGTATATTTTACGTCTTTAGAAACATGAAAGATACATAACTTTGCAATTTTTCTTCTTTTAATTTTCATTCACAAGTATTTCCCCCATCTTATCGTGAGCTTATCCCAATTGTTTCAGGCTCGATAACGTTTCATAGGCAGGATATTCCATCATTTATGTAACCAATCTCCTGAATTCATATGACTGAAAATAACTTTTTATTATTTGGTTTCTGATTGGAGATGGCCCCCTCCAAGTGATAATTCAAGGACCTAGTTTCCTACTATCGTCAACATAGGACTTCACCTGCAGAAGTCTGCAGAAGGGAAAAGACTGTGGGACATGACAAGTGAGAGATTTTAATGGGCCAGTTCTGGGCATGGTGCATTTCTCTCATTTTATTGGCCAGAACTTGGTCATATGGCCACCCCAGATTGCCAGGGAGGCTGGGAAATGTAGTATAGCTGTGTGTACAGAAAGTAGGGGGAAGGCTTTGAAGAAGAGCTATCTGCCACACATTATCCCAATGAGGGATTATAGGGAATAAAACCTCGGTGCAGAGTGGAAGAGAACTGCCCCAGATCACAATGAGATTACAATCTATCAGGCAAATATGGCACTAAAATCCAAATAACCACCTTTTTTAAAATTAGATTTTTCATCATTCTTGTTTGAAAAGAGAAAATCCATGGGATTTTATTAATCTTGTGCCCAGTAATTTACATAATCATGGCTTATCTTAGTGTTTCAGTTGATTCTCTGACTTCCAAGATAGCAATCATATCATATTTAAAGAAAGATGAAAACCCAGACTTCTTTGTTCCAATGATACCTTTTCTTTCTCTTGTCTAACTGCATTGATAGTTCTTCCAAAAGTGGTCATATTGGACAGTTTGTTTTCTTTGGACAGTTTGTTCTGACTTTCATGGGGAATCTTTTGGTTTTCAGCATTAAGCCTGATTTGAAGTTTTGATGATATGTATATAATTTTTAAAAAGGGAGAAGCAAGTAACTCCTTAAGATTGTTGTCATTACTGGAGTACCTGGTGTCTGCCTTCAACTCAAGTCATGATCTCAGGGGCTTGGGATAGGGCCTGAGTCAGTCTCCATATTCAGTGGGGGGTCTGCTTCTCCCTCTCCCTCTTCTCCTCTCCCCCACCCCTGCTCATAGTCTCTCTCAAGTAAATAAATAAAATCCTTAAAAGAAAAAAAGATTATTGTCATTACTATTCAAGATGGGCTTATTCTTAAATATATGAAGTTTATGTAGAAATGGCTTATTACTGAACATTCTCAAAACCCTTTTCATATCCACGGATGTGTGGTATTCTTTGAAATACCAATTAGCAAATTATATGATAGCTCAATAGCAAACCATCCTTGCATTCCAGCTCCCACTATAGGGGCCTATTTCCTTTACCACACCACCCTTTAGGAGGTGATAGGTGAAACCGAGGCAAACAGAAGCGGATGCCCACAGATAGTAATTAAGTGACAGAGGCTCAATTCGCTCCCATCAATTTAGATGGGGCCAGCTTCCTCATGTCCTGTGGACTTTCCAGGGGAAACTTCGTTAAATAGGTTAAATGGAATATGACATCCCCTCCTGTGAAGGGCACCGAAAAGTCTCTGGCTAAAATAGGAATATTCCCGGTGCCAGTACAGCCAGACATTTCAAAATACCACGTTCCCTCCGGTCCCCCATGGTACTCCTAGACTCCATTTCCCAGCATTCCTCTGCCTCCAGTGAGCTTAGGCCGAAAGGGGCGTGAGCCCGCGATGGTTTCTGGGAAACGGAGTCCAGCTGTGAAGCCGAGTTGAAAGAACCAGAGCTTCAGCGTTCCGAGACAGCGACCGCGCAGGCGCATTCCGCGGCCTGCCAGAGGGAGGGAAGGCCTGGTCGCCCCGCGCAAACCGCGGGGGCGCACAGGTGAGTCCCGACCTGGCGGCCCCGAGCCGGAGCAGGTGGGTGCGGGCCGAGCCCGGCAGGCCGGCGGGCGCTCGGGGGGCGGCTCGAGTCGCGCCGCGGTGGGCGCTGTGGGCGGTGTCCCGCCCGGTCCTGTCACTGGCGAGGCGGCCCCAGAGACTGCCACTCGCGCCGCTCCGGACGATCGCAGCGCGCAAGAATTGGGCGCCTGCTGTTTGCCAAGAGGCGGGGGAGCGCGGGTCTGCCGCGGTCTCCCAGGAGGGAGACCGTGTGTTTCCTCACTTAGCAGGTGAAGACACAGACTCTGTGGCTTCTCGCAGGTCACAATGGTCGGCCTGGGATCACACCCGAGGTGTCTGACCCGAGAGCCCCCCTCCGTCCCCGGGTACTCCGCACAGTCACGTCCCGTCTCTGCCCTCATCCTGAGCATGCCATCCTTTCTCTGGGTCTCTCCTCTCTCTGATCTCCTCCTCCCGCCATCCCCTTGGGATGCCTGCCTTTGGCCCAGGGCGCGATCCTGGAGACCCGGGATCGAATCCCACGTCAGGCTCCCGGTGCATGGAGCCTGCTTCTCCCTCTGCCTGTGTCTCTACCTCTCTCTCTCTCACTGTGTGCCTATCATAAATAAATAAAAATTAAAAAAAAAAGATAGGAAGATAAGAGGTGCCAGGGTGGCACAGTCAGTTATGTGACCTATTTGTTTTGGCTTGGGTCATGATCTCAGTGTCGTGAGACTGAGCCTCAAGTTGGGCTCCAGGTTCAGTGCAGAGTCAGCTTGGGACTCTCCCTCTGTGTCTACCCCTCCCCCCTCCGTAAAATAAATAACAAATTTAAAAAATATATTTTATTTATTTATTCATGAGAGACACAGGGAGAGAGAGAGAGAGAGAGAGAGAGAGAGGCAGAGACACAGGCAGAGGGAGAAGCAGGTTCCATGCAGGGAGCCTGATGTGGGGCTTGATCCCAGGACTCCAGGATCACGCCCTGGGCCAAAGGTAGGTGCTAAACCGCTGAGCCACCCAGGGATCCCCAACAAATCTTTTTTTTTTTTAAAGATTTTATTTATTCATGAGAGACACAGAGAGGCAGAGACACAGGCAGAGGGAGAAGCAGGCTCCCTGTGGGGAGCCCAATGTGGAACTTGATCCTGGGACCACAACCTAAGCCAAAGGCAGATGCTCAACCACTGAGCCACCCAGGCATCCCTAAATAAATCTTTTGAAAAAAAAGAAAGATAGATGAGTAGTTATCAATCTGGCATTGGAGGGCTGGAACAGAACAGAGAGATTTGAGAGTGACTGATCAGCAGTATATAGTTTCCTTTTCGGATGATGGTGAAAATGTTCTGGAACCAGATTGTGGTGATGGTTGCATGACATTGTGAATGCACTAAGTACCACTGAGCTGTATAATTTAAAGTGGTTAAAATGTTATATTGCATGTTGTACGTATTTCACCATAAGAAAAAAGTTAGAATAAAAAGATGGCTTCAGGGCGCATGGGTGAAGCGTCTCCCTTTGGCTCAGGTCATGATCCCAGAGATCTGGAATCGAGCCCTGCATTGGGCTGCCTGCCTGACAGGGAGTCTCTTTCTCCCTCTGTCCCTCACCCTGCTCCTTTTTTCTCTCTTTCAAATAAATAAATAAAGTCTTTAAAAAGAAAGAGAAAGAGAGAGAGAGAGAGAGAAAGAAAGTCAGGTTGGCTCTGCAGCTAGACTTCTGGATCTGAATCCAACTCTGACACTTGACTTCTCTGTGACCTGAGCAAGGGCCTTGACCTCTTTTTTATTTTTAATTCATTCATGAGAGACACACAGAGAGAAGCGGAGACATAGGCAGAGACATAGGCAGAGGGAGAAACAGGCAGATGGAGCCTGATGTAGGACTCCATCCCAGGACCCCAGGATCACAACCTCAGCCAAAGGCAGATGCTCAACCACTGAGCCACCCAGGTGCCCCAGGCCTTGACCTCTTGTGCCTCTGTTTCCTTCTCTGCGGATAACTCTAGTTACTTCTCTTGGAGCTGTTATGTGGGTGCAGTGAGCTGAACCTCTTGATTGCTAGTGGTTGTTGTCCTGAGCCTATGCTCAAGCTCCTAGGAGACCTGGGTCCCGTCTGTCATTAGGCATCTTTGGGAAAGTGTTTGTCTGTCTGGGCCAGAACTGACTCCCTCTGTGCTCCAGTCTCCTCATCCAGCTCTGAGGACTCAGGCCTGGTCCTTTCTTCTAGAGGCACATGCCCAGGACCCAGCAGTGGCCACCAGGACCCTGATGGCCGAAGACCAGGTGAGTCTGGGCTTCCTCTTCCCCAAGATGATTTAGTGGATCCCAGGGAGTCATCCTTATCTCTGCCTGTGGCCTGAAGATCTTCTGTCCCTCCCAGTCATGGGGAAGAGGATATGGTGGTGGGAAGGATTCTGGGGCCAGGAGGTGCAGGGAGGAGGGGTGATGGGAACAGGATGCTCTGAGTTGGGACATTATGACAGAGTCCAAAAATCAATCATTAATTAACACTCAGCAGCCTTTGGGTTGCCAAGAGAAGCAGGCAGTGGATGGTTTTGCTTCACCCCTGAGCCTTGTCAGAGTCAGGGATGGGGGTTGGGATCCCAGCTCAGGTCTGGGATGGAGCATCACTTAGGCATCACTCTTTCACACAATGACTTGATTTTTTTTAAGTATTTTTTAGGGGTGTCATACACAGATGTGCAGGTTTTGCGCTGCACAAGGGTGCCTCACTTCAGTGAAAAGATTCACATCCTACACCTCATACACTGACATATTATGGCAGTTTTCGTGCAGATGGCAGTAAATGGTCATATACTAAAATAACTGGCATATTATCATGAGTTTCCCAACAGAGGGCACTAAAGAGTCACACAAAAGGGAACTTTATTCCTTCCTTCTGCCCAGGTGCCAGTGGGCTAACAGCTGCACTAAACTTTCTGTATTTCTGTGGGCCATTTTTATTCTGTTATCTCAAATCTGCTGAGTCAGTAGGTTCCAGCCTGGAATGTTAGAACTGGTTCAGCCACCAGCAGTGCGGCTCTTGACCCATGACCTCTCCAGCCCCAGAGTTCTAGAAGGATGTGCCCCCTCACCATGTGAAACTGGCCCTTGCAGGAATCAGTGACCTTCAAGGATGTGGCTGTGGACTTCACCCTGGAGGAGTGGGGCCAGCTGGGGCCTGGCCAGAGGGAGCTGTATTGGGATGTGATGCTGGAGAACTACCGGAACCTTCTCTCACTGGGTGAGGCCCTGCCCCATGCCTTCCCAGGAAGATGCCTGATGCACCCTCTTCTGCCCTCATCTTGTTTGCGCCCACCCACTTCTTAAGAGCAGAGATTCTCTGAGGTTATATGTTGCCCTCTCTGCTCCTCTCACCAGTCCCTCTTGGCTGGCCTCTATCCCCATGTCTCTCTGCTACTCCTCCTAGAGTCCCTGTGTCCCCAAGGGCCCCGAGTTCTCCGCCTGTCCTGCAAAATCTTCAGGCTGTGCCCTCACCTTCTCTTGCTCCCCTTTCCATACGTGGTGACCTCAGGCTCCTCACTGGAACGTCTGTTCTAGGATCTCAGACTCCAAATGCTCCTTGGGTGTCCTCCAGCCCTCTGGCTCTGTCTAAGAATCTTTCCAAAGCACATAAATGCTGTTCCCCAAATATGTCTTCTTTGCCCTACATTGTTCACCCATGCACCTCCTGTACCCCTGTAAGGCCCCTCACATTTGTCATATTCACCCTAAGCTCAGCATCTCCTCATTGACCTCCTTCTCCTCCTCCTCTGCATCTCCCTCCCACCCCCATCCCCAGACGAGACCCTCATCCCCCTACCCCATCTCCACACCATCCTTGCTTCTCCCTCCCTGCTCCCTGACAGCCTCCCAACAATCTCAGAAGCCCAGCCCTGACCTGGTCTCATCCTCACCCCCTGACCCTAGTCCAGCCTCCTCAGTGGTTTATTTTTCCGTCCACCTCTGTCTCTCTTCAATTTCCTTTTCCCATCCTTCTGTCCTGCCTTTTCTCTATAAGCTCTGGTGGCTTAAAGACTCCTTCCTCAGCCATCCTCATTCACACACTTTCACTGGACAGACTCACCAAAAACCCGCATAAACTTCTGTGTCAGGGGCCCCGGGAAAGCCCCCCAGGCTCTAGGAGGACCCACAGGACTCAGCATGTCCTTGGACTCCCAGCCCTGACCCCCTGCAGTGAAAGGACACAGAGCACAGGCTACAGAGAGGTAAGGCACATGGAGCCAAGTGCAGGGGAGACCAGGGCCAGCTTCCAGAGTCCCCTCCCTGTGTAGTCACATAGGGCACACAAGATATGACAGGGCTCAGTGGTTGAGCATCTGCCTTCAGCTCAGGGGGTGATTCTGGGGTCCTGGGATCAAGTCCCACAGCGAGGTCCCCACAGGGAGCCTGCTTTTCCCTCTGCCTGTTTCTCTACCTCTCTCTCTGCATCTCTCATGAATAAATAAATAAAATCTTAAAAAAAAAAAGATATGACAACACATGAGGTATTGTCCACCAGAGACACTCCTTAGAGGCCCCGTCAGCACCCTGGGTTTTTAGCTGGGGCTGGTCATATCAGCACCCCCAGCCTGGCATGTGCCAAAATTCCAGACTCCCTGAAGGAAAGCAGTTGTCCAGCAGAAACCATATTTTTTGCACAAGCCAGTTAGGTATGGGGACTCCCCCCATCCTGTCGGTTGGGGAGTTCTGGGAACCCTCCCGAAATCCAGCTTCCCAGATGCCAGCCCTGGGCAGCCATGGGAGCAGGCCTTTCAAGGAGAGCTGGCAGCCTGTTGTGTGAACCATTTTCTGCACAACTTGGGTGTAAAGAAATAGGTCCCTTTTGCCTTTCCCCTGAGCTCACTATGCCCCACAGATACACTCCTCCTCTGGCCCCTCCATCTCAGGGACAGTCCCCCGCTAGTGCTGGGCACTGCCTTCACCAGCTTCAGACCCTTCTGTGCCTGGGCCCCTGCCAACCTCCTTGGTCTCATCTCCATCCATTCCGTTTGTTTTTTACTTCTCCGGCCGGAGGCAGGTTTGCCTTCTGAGGTGGGGACTGTGTCAGCACACTTGTCTGCCGTGGGAAGGGTCAGTAGGCAAGTGTACTAGTTTCCCAGCACTCGCTGTAACAAAATACCACAAACCTGGTGGCTTAAAGCAACAGAAATGAATTCCCTCACAGTTCGGAAGCCGGAAGTGCAAAGTCCAGATGTGGACAGAGCCCTGCTCCTTCTGATGGCTCCAGGGCAGAGTCTTTCCTGGATGCAGCTTCTAGAGGCTCCTGGCAACCCTTGCTGTTCCCCGCCCTAAGCCCCCATCATCCCGATCACAGCCTCCATCTTCACATGACCTTTCCCCTCCATGTGTGTCTGTGTGTCTGTCCTCTTCAAACAAGGACACCAGTCTTTGGACTTAGGACCCAGCCGACTCCCCTAGGAACTCATCTTCACTTATTACATCTGCAAAGCCCCCGTTTCCAAGTAAGATCACAGTCCGAAGTTTCTGTGGACAAAATTTTGGGAGAACACTGTTCAACCCACTATCAGCAAAGAGAAATTGGTGGTCTCAAAGACAGCAGGCGTGAAAAAGTAGAAAGAAAGGAATGAGTTAATCTTAGTAATGTATTTTATTGTACTCAGTGTGTCCAAAATATGATTATTTTGGTACCTGTCAAGATGATAATTGATAGACCAATTATTGATGATACTTTTACATTTTTCTCCATAGTAAGTCTTTGAATTTTGATGTTTCTTTTTTTTTTTTAAAGATTTTATTCATGAGAGACACACAGAGAGAGGCAGAGACATAGGCAGAGAGAGAAGCAGACTGCCCCGGGGAGCCTGATGTGGGACTTGATCCCAGGATCCTGGAATCACGACCTGAGCTGAAGGCAGACACTCAACCACTGAGCCACCCAGATGCCCCTTGATGTACATTTCTATTCTCAGCTTGAGCAGCACAGAACCAGAGTCTTAGCAGTGATGTCAAGGCTCGGACTCTTTCTGGAATGTGGTAGGCACTCAGTAAATGAATCTTGCATTGACCGTTAGAGTCCCAGGACTCTAGGATCACACCCTGGGCTGAAGGCAGGTGCTAAACTGCTGAGCCACCCAGGGATCCCCTATTTACTTATTTTAGAGAGATAGCAAGAGTGTGAGCTAGGGGAAGGGCAGAAGGAGAAAGAGAGAGAGAAAGAATCTCAAACAGACTCCTCATGGAGCAGGGAGCCCAATAAGTGGTTCAATCCTAGGACTCTGAGATCATGACCTGAGCCGGAACCCAGAGTCAGATGCTTAACCGACTGAGCCACCCAGGGTCCCGGACCATTAGAGCTTCGAACTGTTAGACACCCCATGTATGCATCTCCCCTGCAGACCCAGGGCCTGGGACCTAGCCCAGGGGCGTCCCAATGACTGGCAGGCATGGCCAAACCTGTGTCTTTTCCAGGGGCGGGGCCTCCTGGATCCAAACCTGAGGTGATCACCCGTCTGGAACGAGGGGAAGAGCCCAAAATGGAGAAGAGAGAAGCCCGACAAGCTACCTGTCCAGGTGCGTGAGATTGTCCAGCAGGTGTGATGCATCTTCCTACCCTGTCTGTCCTGATCAGTAACAAGAACAAGGCAGCATAACACACAGGCCATAATTGTGAGCACTGGGTTCAAATCCCAGCTTCACCACTTCCTGGCTCTGTGACCTTCAGGCAGGTCATTTAGCCCCCCTGTGCCTCAATTTCCTCATCTGCAAAATGGGGTCAATACTAGTATCCAGGGTGGGGAAAGATAAATGAATTAACACAAGGAAGCATAGCCCAGTGCCTGGTGCATGGTAACCCCCTGGTCAGAATAGGCTACAGTGATTATTGGTGATTCTTTACTGGGAGTCATCTATGTAAAGATCCAGAAGTGGGACCCTGCCTGACATGGTGGGGAACAGGAAGCCAGAGTTTTGTTCCCCACTGGTCCATGACCTCTATGAGGGGAGGGGGTTGACACATCTTTGTTTCTGTCACTGTCCTGCGGGTTGGGGTGGGGGGATTGCCCTTTTCTTCCCTTTCGCCACAGCCCAGGGGTCTCCAGTCCTGTCTCAGCCACCTCCTAACTTTTCCCAGTCCCCTGCACTCTCTCCCACAGCCCTGGTTCAGGCCTCAGCTTCCCTCAGTTGGACTTTCACCCTGGCCTCCACCTTAACCTCCCAGCCTCCAGTCCTATGCCCTTCACTTCATCTCACACAGCCCCAAAGGGGTCTTTTACACTGGGAGCTAATCCTACTCCTCCCCTACTCACAACCTTCCCTTGGCTTCCCAGTACCCCTGAGAGCAAGTCCTAACCCCTCAGCCTGGCACTCAAGGCTCTGTGTGACCCGGCTGTGCTATCTCTGGTCTCACCTCTCATCACCATCCACCCATGGTTGTACCCCATGCCCTGACTTCACTGAAGCACCTGTCTCTACCTGAACTTGAATGTTCACTCATTCAAGGAACTTTGGGCCTTCACTCATGATGTTCCCTCTGCATGGAACACTCTTCCCAGCTCCATCTGCCTGGCAAACACCTTCATGTTTCAAGACTAAGGCATCAGGTCAAGTCCTCCAGGAGGCCTTCCCTGACTTCCAGGCTAAGTTACCTGTCTCTTCTGAGTGTTTTCACAGCTTCTCACTTGAACTGCTGTCACTGCACTTGTTCATGTTGTAAGGAGTATGGGCTTTGGAGCCAGACTCTCTAAGCTCAGATCCCCATTCTGCCACTGATAAGCTGTATGGCTGTAGGCAAGTGACTTAGTTTTATTTCCTTATCTGTAAAGTAGGGACACTAATAGTACCCACCTCACTGAGTTAGTTTTGAGGACTCAATTAGGTAAAAGATAGAAGAAGCTTACAATGGTGTCTGGCACATTTAATAAATGTTACCTAATGCAATCATAATTGTTTTTATCCTATTCTTAGTATTGTGGTTACCTGGATGCATTGGTCTGGACTCTTTTGCATTGAAAGAGCTTAAGAATCAAAGAGCTTAAGTAAAATTAGATTTATTTTTTGATCCCTGTATGTGGAAAGTATTGCAGTGCAAGATTTTAGGCATCGATAGATCTAAGACCATAAACGGTGTTGTCAGGGTTCACTCATTCTCTCTCTCCTCCCCCACCCCATGTAGCTTCTGTTTCTAGCTTCAGTCTAGCTTCAGGCCTTCCTTTTTTTTAAAGATTATATTTATTTATTTGAGAGCAAGAGAGAGAGAACATGAGCAGGGGCAGAGGCAGAGGGAGAAGCAGACTCCCTATTAATCAGAGAGCCCAATGTGGGGCTTGATCCCAGGACCCTGATATCATGATGTGAGCTGAAAGCAGATGTTTAACTGACTGAGCAACCCAGGCACCCCTCTTTAGGCCTTTCCACGTGGTAACTGGTTCTGCTGCCTGCAGCTTCAAATTTATATTCTGCTTAGCAACACCATCTATCAATCTCAAGGAAGACTCTGATTGGCTCTGTTTGGATCTTGACCCAATTGTCATGCCCTGGGGGATAGGGTGTTTTCATTGGCCAGCCTGCTCTCATGCCCCCTCCTTAAATGGAGAGGGGGGAGAGACTGTGATTAACAGCCCCACCAAGACTACACAGAAAGGGGAACAGTGGTTCTTCAAGGGCAAGGATGCTAAAAAGACAAGGAAGCTTTGTCCAAAATGTCTGAATACAAGTCTGTCCCTCTCCCTCACTGAGGGCAAGGGTCAGATGTCTCGTTCAGCACAGAGGCATGCACCCCCAGCACTGTGGTTAGCACATAACAATTTTGCTATTAATAGGTGTTCCATGAACAGATCTACTAGCATCAAAAAAAAAAAAAAATCCATCCCCTTCAACAAATTCCACATGCCTTTGTTTCCTGCTTATCATCTCTTCTCTGCACTTCCTGTTCTCCAAATTGCAAGACAATACTATAAAAGCCTCACATACATTTAATATTTATTGATATCTTTTTTAAAGATTTTATTTATTTATTTGAGAGAGAGAGAGAGAGAACAAACAGGGGATGGGGCAGAGGGAGAAGCAGACTCCCTGCTAAGCAGGAAGCCAGAGGTGAGGCTCAACCCCAGGACCCTGAGATCATGACTTGATCTGAATGAAGGCAGATGCTGAACCAACTGAGCCATGTAGGCACTCCTATTTATTGATATATTTTGAACAAATTACACTTATATGTGTTCATCACAGAAACTTTGAAAATCTAAATAAAGCAGGAAATGGAAATCTCCCCATAATCCTGCTTCTTACTCAAAAAATGTTGCTTGCTTTTTTAAGATTTTACCCCCAAAAGCTTTATTTTTTAATTACAAAAGTAAATAATAACAATGTGAATAAACCTTGAGGACATGATGGTCAGTGAAATAAGCCAGACACAAAAGGATAAATATGGTATGATTCCCCTTACATGAGGTGCCTAGAGTATGCACATTCATATAGCCAAAGGGGAATGGTCATGGCCAGGGGCTGAAAAGGGGGGAATGTGCACTAGTATTTAAAATTATCTAAGTGTCGGGCAGCCCCGGTGGCTCAGTGGCTTAGCGCCGCCTTCGGCCCAGGGCATGATCCTGGATCCATGATCAAGTCCCATCAGGCTCCATGCATGGAACCTGCTTCTCCCTCTGCCTGTGTCTCTGCCTCTCTCTCTCTCTCTGTCCTCATGAATAAATAAAATCTTTTAAAAAATTTATCTAAGTGTCATATTTTATGTTGTATGTATTTTACCACAATAAAAAAGTAAATAGTAATGAATAAAAAAACCCTCCATCCCACCAGGCATGTGCATACACACATTCATGCATATATAAACATATACAACTCCATTCTTTTTATTTTTAGAATATTTTGAGGCCATCCTTCCATGTCACAACATGAATCTGTCTCATGTCTTTTGAAATCGCAACATCAACTTTGTAACTTGTCTTTTAAAGTCTTCCAGTGTCAGTTCTTGGTCAGTTCTTGATCTGCTTCCTTGGTCTTGCTTTTCGTCTCTTTCAGACTTGGACACCAGCTCTGCAACCACTCAGGAGACACTTACGAAAAGGAGGGTTTCTGAAGAAGCCACTTCCCCAATGGGGAAGATGGAGGGAGTTTTAAGAGCAGTGCTTGGGGATGCCAGGCTGGGGGGATCCTGGACATGGAGCCATTGGTTAGAGAACCAGGGAAAGCAAGAGAGGCATTCAAGGTGTTTGTTTGCTACTCCCAAAGAAAACATCTATGGGGAGAGAGGCCTGGGCTGTTGTGAGCTTGGGCGGAGCTTCAGGCAGACCTCAGCCTTCATGAGGAAGCAAAGAGGGCCTGTGGGAGAGCAAACTTGGAAGAGGAATGGTCCAAGAAAGAGCCTGAAGTGCCAAAGGACCTTTGTAGAAAAGAAGCCATTTAACTGCACCGAATGTGGGAAAGCCTTCATTTACCATTCAGACTATATTCTCCACCAGAGAATTCACACTGGAGAGAAACCCTACAAGTGTAATGATTGTGGGAAGGCATTCAGCAACAGCTCTTATTTCATTCAGCACCACATCATTCACACAGGAGAGAAGCCTTACGTGTGCAGCGAATGTGGCAAAACCTTTACACAGAGCTCATCACTTACTGAACATCAGAGGATCCACACTGGAGAGAAGCCATACAAATGCAAAGAATGTGGAAAGGCCTTCACACAGAGCTCCTCTCTCATTAAACACCAGCGGTGCCATACTGGGGAGAAACCCTATAAATGCAACCAGTGTGGGAAGTTCTACTCACAGGTGTCCCACCTCTCCCGCCACCAGAAAATTCACACAGGGGAGAAGCCCTACAAATGTGGTGAGTGTGGCAAGGCCTTCTGTCACACATCCTCCTTGACTCAGCACCAGACAATCCACACTGGAGAGAAACCCTACAAATGTAATGAGTGTGGGAAAACCTTCAGCCACAGCTCATCCTTGTCCCAGCACCAGCGAGTTCACACTGGAGAGAAACCCTATGAGTGCTCCGAGTGTGGCAAAGCCTTCAGCCACAGTTCATCCCTCACTCAGCATCAGAGAATTCACACTGGCGAGAAGCCCTATGAGTGTAATGAGTGTGGGAAGGCTTATACACAGATCTCCCACCTAATGAGGCACCAGAGCATTCACATGGGGGAAAAACCCTATATATGTAGTGAATGTGGAAAGGCTTTCAGCCACACCTCCTCCTTCACTCAGCACCAGACGATTCACACTGGTGAGAAGCCCTACAAATGTAATGAATGTGGGAAAACCTTCAGCCAGAACTCTTCACTTACACGCCACCAGAGGATTCACACTGGGGAGAAGCCCTATGAGTGTAAAGTTTGTGGGAAGGCCTATACGCAGATTTCCCACCTTATCCAACACCAGAGAATTCACACCGGAGAGAAACCTTATGAGTGCAGTGAGTGTGGGAAAGCCTTCAGCCGGAGCACCCATCTTATCGAGCATCAGAAAATCCACACAGGCGAGAAACCCTATAAGTGCCAAGAGTGTGGGAAAACATTCAGTCACAACTCGTCCCTCACTCAACATCAGAGAATTCACACTGGCGAGAAACCCTATGCCTGTAAGGAATGTGGGAAAGCCTTCAACCAGAGCATCCACCTCATTCAGCATCAGAGGATCCATACCGGAGAGAAGCCCTATAAATGTAACAACTGTGGAAAAACCTGTACCCAGATTTCACACCTTATTCAACACCAGAAGGTTCATATGGGTGGCAAACGCTATGTGTGTAAGGAATGCGGGGAGGATTTCAGCTGGAGTTCCCACCTGACTAAACACCAGAGACTTCACACTGTGCATGCCGCCTACATCTGTGATGATTTTGAGAAAGTCTTTGCGTGGAGCACACAGCTTGCTGATTATCAGAGAGCTGCTGACCAGAAAGCCTGAGAAGGGAGCAGATGGGCAGCTCTGCTGTTGGGTTCGGTTTAGCCTTCATCAACACCAGTAACTTCCTCCCAGAGAGGAACCCTAACACCATATATCGAGAGAACCACTTTCTCTATTACCTATAAGGAGCTGACACAGTTCATCACCAGCTGGGACAGCTTCTGATCATTTTAGGATCTCCCCCTAAAATCTCAGCCTCCCCCCAATTTTTCATTCTTACAGTGTCCCAGAGGGTTTCTGTGAACTTTTTAAATTTATTGATCATTCATTAAATCGGAGCTTGAATATTAAAAAAAAAAAAACACACAGCTGGAAAGATTAACCCTTTCAAGTACAAGTTTATGTAGCAGAACATAAATACTAGATTTTAGTTTCCTTTAAAACTTGAAATTGCAGATTTCATGGTAAAATCTGCAGTTGGCTTAAACAATATATTCCACATATTTACAGCCATTTTTAAAGGCCTATTTTTTCTATGTTTCCCACATCCAAGATTTATGTTTTATAAAGCAGTTGCCCTCTTAAACATCATTTTCTCTTTTTATTCATGCTCAAAGGGAAGTTTTTCTTTCATCAGGTTTTCATCATAAAAACATTGTATTAAGAAAACATGGTGGGGGAGGTGGGTGGCACCTGGGTGGCTCAGTTAAGCATCCAGCTCTCAATTTCAGCTCAGGTCCTGGTCTCAGGATCATGAAATCAAGCCCTGCATCGGGCTCTGCACTGGGTGTGAAGCCTGTTTGATATTCTCTCTCCCTCTGCCTCTGAACCCTCTCTCTAATAAAACAAAAAAACAAACCAACAATAGTATTTATTTTTTTATTATAAAAATAATGCACATACTTTTATAACATGAAACATTTCTAAGTAAAATAAAATATGCTCATCATAAAGAATAATTTGGAAAGTGAGAGAGGTATGGAATAAAATACTAATTCCTCATAACCACACAGCCCAGAAAGTGCCAGTTATTTTGTGTGTATTTCTGGTTTTGTTTTACTCTGTATTACATATTCATATTTTTTATCATAAAACAAAAGGAAAATACCCTCAGAAATCCTATTGTTTTGATATTTTGGTATTCTCTTCCAAATATCATTTTCAGTTATTTTTATTTTTTTAAAGATTTTATTTATTCATGAGAGACATACACAGAGGCAGAGACATAGGCAGAGGGAGAAACAGGCTCTCCACGGGGAGCCTGATGTGGGACTCGATCCCAGGACCCCAGGATCATGACCTGAGCCAAAAGCAGATGCTCAACCACTGAGCCACTGAGGCGTCCCTCAAATATCATTTTTAACAACATGTTATTTTATTTCCTGTGATCAGAGTATAGACAAAATTTTGGCTTCTCTGATTTGCCCCTATTATACTATGAGCATTGTCTTTTGTAATCACATACATTTCATACTCGTCCTTACTCAGGCTAATGATATTTCATTGGCAGGTGCAAAGAAATTTACAAATCCATTCCCCCATTAGGCTTTGTTCTAAGCCCCGAGTGACACAGATTCACCAATTCTCCCAATTATTAGAAATGTTATAATGAACATTTACATGCTTGCTTCCTCTCTCTTTCTGAGAAGATTTTTTCTCAAAGTTGTATTCCCAGGATGGAAATAGCAGGGGCAAGATTCTAATGATTTTCCTGATTATGGAACATTTTATCAAATTGCTTTTCAAGTGAGCTGGAACTAGTCTACCTGGCACAAGCTGAGCATGAGACCACAGTTCCACTATATTTTTGCCAGCACTGAACAGCCATAATTTTGTCCTACATCAAATATAAAGAATGACTAGTATTTTCAGTAACCTACTGTGTGCCAAGTACTGTCCCAAGCCCTTGGTATGTATGAATCCTCATTCTTTCAACAATCGCACCTGTTTGGGGCTGTATTGTCCCATTTTACAGGTGAGGACACCAAAGCACAAGTTGGTGAACTGGCCAAAGCCTCACACCTTTGAGCTTGTGGAGTATAGATTCAAGCCCAGGGAGTCAGGCTCACAAGCTATGCTCTGAACTTCTATGGGGATTGAACACATTTCACATATAGTATTTTCATTCTTAAAATAATGTTTATTATTATAAAAATCAAAATGTGCTTCTTATAGAAAATTTAGAAGATCCAAGAAATCCAGACAATTTCACCTAAAGTTCACTGCCACCCAGAGATAACCGTTAACATTTGGATATACTTCTGCTATTTTATTTTATTTTTTTTAATTTTTATTTACTTATGATAGTCATACACAGAGAGAGAGAGGCAGAGACACAGGCAGAGAGAGAAGCAGGCTCCATGCACCGGGAGCCTGACGTGGGATTCAATCCCGGGTCTCCAGGATCGCGCCCTGGGCCAAAGGCAGGCGCCAAACCGCTGCGCCACCCAGGGATCCCCTAGTTCTGCTTTTAAAAATTATATATATTATATATGCTTTAATAAATATGGGGTATACTAAATATGCAACTTGGCATACTTCTAGTTTACTTAACTTTATAGCATGGGTCCCTATCATTAAATATCATGATTTACCCATGTCACTAAATAATCTTTAACAACCAAATGTTTGGGGAGGTTACATAGTTTATTCATCCAGTGAATTAGCCAATCCCCATTGGACAGTTTGGTTGTTTCCAGTTTTTTAATTTTCTAAAGGTCCCTTCTACTAAAGTCTTTAGCTGAGCATCCAACCAGTTTCCAACTGAAATCCTGGCAGGGAAGTCAGGAGTCAAAGAAAGAATGTTTCCATAATCCCAGATGTGTGAGCCAATGGCCTCCCAGAAGTTCTGTATCCATTGGCAATGTGACTAGCAGAAGATAGGTTCATCTCACCAACATCATATATGGTAACTATTACCATGTTTTTTTTTTTTTGTTTTTTTTTTTTTTTTTAAACATTTTTTTTAATTTTTATTTATTTATGATAGTCACAGAGAGAGAGAGAGAGGCGCAGAGACACAGGCAGAGGGAGAAGCAGGCTCCATGCACCGGGAGCCTGACGTGGGATTCAATCCCGGGTCTCCAGGATCGCGCCCTGGGCCAAAGGCAGGCGCCAAACCGCTGCGCCACCCAGGGATCCCTATTACCATGTTTAAAGTCTTCCCAGGTATTTCTTTTAATATATGATTCCTTTCATGGTTGACAAAATACTCCTTTATGGTGAATAATTCAGAAAACAAAAATGAAAGCAATGGCTCTCTATAAATCTTCATTCCAAAGATTCTAGATATTTTTCTGTGAATATGAACTTCCTTTTTGTTTTTATGAAATACTGGTTGTGTGTGTGGGTATATGCACACAAGTGTATATCCACATAAATACACACTATACAATTTATACAGTATATGCACACACATATGATTTAAGACTTTTATTTTTTTAAGTAATCTCCACACCCAACATGGGGCTCAAACCCACAAGCCCGAGACCAAGATTCTCATGCTTCACTGACAGCCAGCCAGGCGCCCCCACACCTGTGATTTTAGAAGTGACTTTTTTCACTTGTTATAATGTGGATATTTTCCTATGATTATTTATTTATTTATTTAATTTATTTATTTATTTATTTATTTATTTATACACATATCCTTGTTTTTAACAATTGCATAATAGTTCATGCTAGGGTTTCTTGAACTTATTTAACCAAACCCTATTAATGGACATTGAGATTGTTTTCTTTTCCATCATTAGACATTTACTATTTCACACTTGTGCAAGAAATCTCCATAAGATGAATTCCTAGAAATAAACCTGTGGGACAACAGAATGTCCACACTTAAAATTTTGATAATTATTGCTAAATAATCCTCCAAAAAAAGATGAACCAATTTGCATGACTCCTGGAAGTGTACATGAATTCCTATTTCTCTGTTGCCCAACTTCCTTCAAAAATCACTCCGTATTACCTTTGTAAAATATTTCTAGGGGCGCCTGGTGGCTCAGTCAGTTAAGTGTCTGCCTTTGGCTCAGGTCATAATCTCAGGGTCCTGGATTGAGCCCCACGTTGGCCTCCTTGCTCATTGAGGAATCTGCTCCTCCTTTTCCCTCTGTGCTCTCTCTTGCTCCGCTGTCTCACAAGTAAGCAAATCTTTAAAAGAGTTTTTTTTTTAATTTTATCTAATAAGTAAAAATGTCCTATCAATAGTGAAATTAATGACCTTTTATGTGTTTATTGAACTTTTGCCTTCAACAAAAATTGCATATTTATGTATTTTCTCCACTTTTAATTGGGCCATTTTTTGTATTGATTTATAGGAGCAAGTCTTTATGTATTACATATATTAACCCTTTGGTATGTTACTAATATTTTATCCCGGTTTTTTATTGCTCTTTCAATTTTGTTTATGATGTATTTTTCTATATAGAATTTTTAAAACTTAAGGTATTCAAATCTGTTTGTATTTTCTTTTATAGTTCTTGGACCTAAATATCATACTAAGAAAGGCCTTCCTCACCCCCAAGATTATCCTATATTTTATTCTAGTACTTTTACAACTTTTTAACAATTAAATTTTCATTTCATCTACATTTTTAAAAAATGTCTTATGGTGTGAATTTTCAGGCTCTAGGCTGCATTCCTTGTTTTGTGGCCCCTTCTCCCATGTTCAAAGCCAGTGGAGTAGTATCTTTAAAACTCGTTCTTCTAGTATATCCCACCATGTATGTTCATTTATCACCACATTTGATCCCCTTCCTTCTCAAAGACTCACGCCCACCCTTTTACTCACATACTAATGTAGAACACTTGGATTTTTTGTCTAAAAGGAGCTAATTTTGAATCTTGCCTTTGTCATTGTCTTGCTGTCTGATTCTGTTTCCTTATTTTTTCAAAGGAGAATAATAAGACTTTATTATGAAGGATGTATTGGTTTTCAGGTTACAGAAAAATTCAAAATAGCTCAAACAAGAGACTATTTACCAACTCAAGTAGCCAAAAAGACCAAAAGCAAGGCAGTCAATCTGTTCATCCTGGTACTTCAGGATGCCTTCAGTGGCAAGTAAAAGAAAACCCCAACTCAGGCTAGAAAGAAGAAATCTACAGGAAGGGCAATCTCTAGCTGCTATACATTAAGATTTCTCTACAGTTCACTTGAGAATTATATGGCTTTTGGCACACATATGTTCTCAAATATTTGCATTTCTGATCACAGAGTTAATCTTTCATTTCTGTCTCAGCCCCTTGCCTGGTTACTTTATAGCACAAATCATAATATCCCTTTAATGTCTCCTACGTACTGCTTGCTCCCTGACTCCCTGAAGGCAGGTCCATGTGTGTCCTTCGCTACTATATCCCCACCGCCTAGAGCATTGCCTAGAACATAGTAGGTTCTCAGAAAATAGTCAATTGCCTTATTTAGTTCAAGGCTGAAGTCATTCCCCTCCCCACCCGCATGGCACGAGAATGGTAGCTCCCCCACACCTTCCTTAAGATCTAGGTCATTCAGCTTAAAATTTCGACCAGATTGAGAAGTAAATATGGTATTTTTTTCTCCTTTTCTTCTCTTTCTGCTGACCTCCTACTCATCCCTCAAAATCTTATTCAAAGATCCCCTCCTCTGAGAAACCTTCCTCTCATTAGCTCTTTCCCACCCTACCTACTTTTCCTCCCTTCTTTGTGCTCAAACATACCTTACCCATTAAGTTTTAGGAGCAGAGTACCCTGTTTTGCTGAGCATCCCTGCTACTTAAAAGCGCCTGTAACTAAGGGCCTTCTCCTAGCGCCGGCCCTTTGGCAGTTGCCATGGAGACAGACTCGCAGTCGATTCCAGCCGACGGTTGCCCTGGAGACGGACGCTGGCAATGCTTCTCCACTCCGCCTACGGAAGAGCCTGAAGAAGCGTTTGACACGCAGATCAAAGCCCCACCCGGGACTCCTCTAGGTTTCCTCCCTCCTTGACCTCTGAGGACATTTGCCCGAAGGAGCCCGCATCCCGCGGGCATCTGGGAAATGTAGTCCATCAGGGAGTCCGTGCAGGTGCATACACAAGCAGGGCACTGGGGCTGCGCTCGCAGCAGCGCCGCCATCCTGGGGATTCCCAGTGGGGACCGAACTCCGCGTGAGAGGCCGACCCGGGGTCCAGGACACAACGGCCAGGTACTCGGAAAAGAGGCGGGACCTTAGCCAAAGAAGCCGATTGGGCAGAACATGCTGACATTTATTCTGAAAATCCCTGTGCAGGGGTTCCTTCTTGAGTCCAGTGGAGAAACTGAGGTTCAGAGGGTGTGGGGCTTCGACCTGGGTTGTTAACTGATCTTCTCGGTGCTCTTGGTTTAGGAATTCATAGGCTGGGGCCCCTGGGTGGCTCAGTGGTTGAGCATCTGCATTTGGCTCAGGTAGTGATCTCAGGTTCTGGGATCACGTCCTGCATCGGGTTCGTCCAGGGAGCCTGCTTCTCCCTCTGCCTATGTCTCTCTCTCTCTCTGCATCTCTCATGAATAAATAAATAAATCTTTAAAAAATAAAATATTTTTTAAAAATACTTTGAATCTATATGGATGGTGGAACACAATTCTAGGCTCAGTAAGGAGTTTACCCTCTGCCTGAATGAATGTTCTGAGGACATCAGGAAGTCAAGAGGGACCTGGGAAGTTTTTCTGTTACTTGGGGCTGTCCTGGCGGCTGGAAGGATCTGGCATTTCCAGCTCCTGCCCACTCATGCACTAGTCACGGTGATAATGGGAAGGGCCCCTGCCAGTCACCTGAATGCCCCAGAGGACCAGCAGCCACAGCAGCTCCTGGGAGCTTGTTAGAAATGCAGAGTCTTGTGCTGCTGGGCCCGCCAGGACAGAGTGTGCCCTGGGACAGGAACGAGTGATTGGAGCACATTTGAATGTTGGAGAAGCTCGGCTTTAGATCTTTCCCCAGTGGCCCACATGGACTCATTCCATGACCAGGGGCAGGGCCAGCCTTAGATGAAGCAGTTTGGAGATGGAGAGGATTTCTGTCCTGGGTCCAGTGAATCCAAGCCTGGAGGATTCCCATGTGGACACAGACAAGCTCCATGTTTAGGGCTGCAGGTTTCCCCATGAAAGACACGGCGACCTGGACTATACTCAGGGACTTGTGGTCAGGGACTTCCAGTGCAAGACCCAGAGGAGCATCATGTGCCCAGGTGAGGGGGCTCCCCACTTAAATTATTTTTTTTTTAAATTTTTATTTTATTTTATTTATGATAGTCACAGTGAGAGAGAGAGAGATAGATACAGGCAGAGACACAGGCAGAGGGAGAAGCAGGCTCCATGCACCGGGAGCCCGATGTGGGATTCGATCCCGGGTCTCTAGGATCGCGCCCTGGGCCAAAGGCAGGCGCTAAACCGCTGCGCCACCCAGGGATCCCTCCCCACTTAAATTATAATTGACAGAAGATCCAACTCCAGTTGGCTGAAGCAAAACGGAGTGTTCCAGCTGGAATAACAATAACTGAAAAGTCTAGGGGGCAATCATGCCTGTAAGACCTTTGACCCATGCCTGACCCTTCATGGATTATCTGGGTCAAAGGCTCCTTCCTGATTTGGAAGAGTAAGCTGAGGATGTGGATAACACTTCTCTTTTCAGTCTCCTTCAGATGGGAGGCCATCAGGTCACCTCCAAGGGCAACCCTTCTGATGAGCCTCATTCCCAGAGTTCATGAGCCACACCTTCTGGTAGCCACCAACCTGGACAGCATGGACAGGGCATCTGCATCAGGACAGCACTGCCTGAGGTGACAGACATGGCAGGATGGGTGGGGTGAGGGTGTGTCTGTCACCATGGTCCCTGCCCCAGGGTGGTCAGAAAGGATTTCCCTTCAGTGGGGGGAGGGGGGGCCTAGTCACATCCAAGGCAGCGTGGTCTGTCTCTTGGGTGGGAGGGACCACGCTTAGCTGTGGTGAACTTCGATCTAGGGGTTTCCCATAGTTGTCATGCCCGAGGGGTCCATCTGCATGTGTTCTGAGGTCCTGGTGAAGTTTGAATGGTGGCTGAAGGCTGGTTCACCTTTGGGGCAGTTCTTAGAGTTTCTGGTATGCATGGCTCACCTGGGATTTGTCTTCTGAAACTGTTCTGAAGCCCTGTTCTGAGTGCCACCCTAGGAAGCCCACTCTCCTGTGGAAGGACATTGTGTTCATGCCACAAGAGTTCATAAAGCCTGGGGGTCGCTAGGACCATCCTCAGTCTGATGATTCCTGAAGAGGACTCAGCTGATAGTCATACTCATGGCCACAACTCATTACAGTGAAATGTCACAGAACAAAATCAGCAAAGGAATAAGGCATATGAGGTGAAGTACGTGGGAGACCAGCACCAGTTTCCAGGGTCCTCTCCCTATGGAACCACATACGCCATATTAACTCAGCCAGCAGTGAGGTGTGACAATGCATGTGGAATGTTCTCTACAAGGGAGACTCATGAGAGACCCAGTCATTGCCCAGAGTTTGTACTGGGGCCTAGTCCTGTAGATACCCTTGGCCTGGAATGCACAAAATTAGAGACACCCAGAACAAAAGCGGGTGTTTAACTGAAACCACATCAAAAAGTCACCTTATCAAAAAAAAAAAAAAAAAAAAAAAGTCACCTTATCATATGGTTCCACTTCTAGGAAACTTCCAGAATTGGTTAATCCATGCAGGCAGAAAGCAGACTGGAGGCTGCCAAGGGCAGGGTTGCTGAATATGAGGAACACATGCTTAATGGGGAGGGAGTATCCTTTTGTGGTGATGTAAAAATCTCAGATCTAGGTCAGGGTGATGGTCACACAGCACTGTGAGTGTACTAGATGCCACTGGGTTGTTACTTTTAAAGGGTTGCTGGTCACTCTGATGTTTATCAGTCCAGTTCCTCAGCTCCTAATAGGCCAAAAAGACACTGGTCTTTCAATTAGGAGATAATAGGCCTCTTGCTCTTACTCATTGTGATCTCCAGTGCTCTGGATTGAAAAAAAAAAAATACATATATATATATATAGCCTCTCCCAGAGCCAGCCCATTCTCAGAGATAGTGAAAATCAACCCATCTGGAGCTGATACTTCCAGCCACCAAGCCACAACGTCCCCCGCCCTAAGTCATCCCAGGGCCACGTACCAGGCCATTGGGGATCAGCCCTGGAATCATCCAGATTGATCAGACCTGAGCTGTGCTCTTCCTTGCTTTTTCTATGGAAACTGGACTTGGCTTTCCTGCCCTCAGTTGACACTGGGACCTCCTCGTGTAGCCCTATGTGAGGTGGCATGCCCTCTTCTCTCATGAAATGTAAGAAATAAATCCTTCCTCAGTGGCATTACCCTCTCTGTGCTGGCATTTGGTCACCTTCATAAATTCCAATCCCGAAGGTACAAGTGGAGACTCTTCCTCTAGGGTGTTCAGAGGGATCACAGCCCTACCAGCACCTGGATTTTGGGTTTCCCTGCTCTAGAACTGTGGCAGACAGTAAATTTCAGTTGTTTTCAGCCCCCTGGGTTTGTGGGAGCCCCAGGAGTCTCATACGGCGGGCACGCCATGCTACCTCCCTTGGCACAGATTTCTTCTCTCTCTATGCGAGCCTGGGTTGGATTTGATTGGGTGGGTGTCATTGGTGTCTGAGAGCTCATGAAATGCAAAACTACCTCTAAGCTTGGTTGAAACTATGCAGGGCTGATTTGGACACAAATCCGAGCTGCAATCCCCCCAGCAGCACATGGGTGGGGCTGGAGCAGGTCCCACGGGGGCTCTGGCTGGGCTGATGGACGAGGCAGCTTAGCACGATGTCCTGAGGCCTGGTTTTGGTGTGCACAGAGTGGGGGATTGAGTTCCAGTCTTTCATGAGGAAGGACTGGGGCATTGCTTAGCCCCAGTCTTTGCTTAGCCCCTTAGCTGGGGCATTGCTCTGACAAGGGGTCCCCAGTTCTGAGCTATGAGGGAGCTGGGTTGCTGCTGCAACTCCCATCCTTGAGTCAGCCTCGTGGGTTTGGGTTTTACCACCTTATCTCTCCTGTAGCTGACTATTTTTATTATCACATTTATCCTTTTAAAAAAAGTTTTATTGAAGGACTCCTGGCTTGCTCAGTTGGTGGAGTGTTTGACTCTTGATCTCGGGGTTGTGAGTTCGAGCCCCATCTTGGGCTTAAAAATAGAATCTTAAAAAAATAAAGTTTTCTTGAGATATAATTCACATACTGTACAATTTACTCATTTAATGTATGCAATTAAATGATCTTTTAGTATATTCCCAAATACGCACAACTATCGCCAATTTTTAGAAAATTTTTATCACCTCAGAAGCCCATGCCCATTAGCTATCAGTTGCTCCCATCCACCCATTCTTCAGCAACTGCATTCTTCATCCTGTCTCTCTGAATTTAACTACTCTAGGTACCTCATATAAGTGGAATCATTTGGTATTTGTTCTTTTCTTGCTGGCTGAGTGCCCTTGGTATAATATCTTCAAGCTTCATCCATGTTGTAGTGTGTGTCAGAATTTTCTTCTAAGGCCAAGTAACATTCCATTGTGTGGACGTGCCACATTTTGTTTATTCATCTGTGAGGAGACACTTGGATTATTTCTACCTTTGGGTTATTAGGAATAATGCTGTTATGAACATTTGTGGACACATTTTCATTCCTCTTGGGTGGATACCCTGGAGTGGAATTGCCAGGTCAGAGGGTAATTCTTCAGCTTTTTGGAGCCGTCGGACTGTTTTGTTTCTTTTGCACTGATTCTTCTACCTTAGTTGAAAGTGGCAAACTGGAAGGGTGGATAGAAGGATGACTCTGAGCAGGGCCCATGCTCCAATGGCTAAAATTTAGGTTTGCAACCCCTGACCTCATTGATAATATTGCTGCATTGAACCACTGGGATAAGAAATTCAGAAAACCTGCATGTCGATAGGATTTTCTCTCCCATCCCACTGGTCTCAGTGACATCAGAGGTAACTCATCTTAGTGATTTATCACTAAGGGCGTGAACTGAAATCTATGGCTTCTGACCATAAAGCTTCAACATTGGCTTGCCCACTGAGCCACCTGTGGCAGGGCCAGAAATGGCAGCATGGTGGGAAGTATGGGGTAAGATGCTGAAGCTCTGCCCCTTGTTTGGTGTTTGTGTCTTTCCTCTCTGAACCTTAGACTTGGGATCATGGTATCTCCTTAAGACGTGAGGATCCCACAAGGAAGAAAGTGCATGATCATTTTCATGTGCATTCAGAGCAGGACGCTCACAAAACTCAGATGGTTTTCATTAAAGGGGCTACACCCATTGGGGGCACTCAAGCAACGCTTTGGGTCTAGAGTGAGACCAGTAATCTCAACTGTGATGCCTTCCAGCCACTGGGGGGGGGGGGCTACTGAGTTAGGAGGTCTTCTCTGTGTAGTTAGAATGGCACCAAAGCTTGCAAGGAATCAGTTTGAAAACCTCAGTGAGAATGGATTCATTAACGTCTCCCTCACTTGAGGTATTAACATGGTTTTCTGACTGAGGAATGAGGTGGTAAATTAAACCAGTATCAGCCAGGAATTCTTTGGCTGGGATGAATATAAAACCCACCTCCACCTGGCTTAAACAACACGGGAGCGTCATGGGCTTTGGCCAACTTCAAAGTCCCAAGTGAATGTGCTCAGGTAAGGTTTGATCCAGGAGCTCAACAGTATCACCAAGGTACGTCCTGCTTCCATTAGTTTTTGAAGTATTGATTCATCTAAGACTGAGTCCCTGTATTAGTTTCCTAGGGCTGCTGTAACAAAGTACCACAAACTTGGTGGCTTAAAACAAGAGAAATTTATGCTGTCGATTCTGGAAGCCAGAGGTCCAAAGTAAACATGTAGGCAGAGCAGTGCTCCTTCCAAAGGCTCTATGGGACACTTCTTCCTTGCCTCTTCCAGCTTCTGGTGGCTTCCACTGTTCTTTGGCTCATGGCCACATCACCTCCTTCTCAGTCTCCATCCTCATGTGGCCTTGTCTCTCTGTGGCCCTTCCTCTTGTAAGGATACCAGTGGTTGGATTTAGGGCTCACCCTATTCCTGGAATAATGTCATCTCAATCCTTTAATTATTTCCAAACAAGGCCACCTTCTGTGTTTCTGGATGAGCATGAATTCTGAGCACTGTTTAAACCACTACTGTCCCTAGCAGCTCGAGGTGGCTGTGCCAACGACAGCTCCATGCATTCTTTTGCTCGTGACCAGCAGGAAGGAGAAAACATCTTTGCCCCTTAGTAGAGGTCCTGAGATTCACTGTGCTTTGCCCAGCTTAGGTCAGGCCCATTTCTGAACCAATCACAATGGCTAGAGATGGGAATGCTGTTCAGCCAAACTGGGCCATATAGTCTTTGCCTAGAATGGGAGATGGGATGTAAGGGGGATGCAGAACTACATGCATCCCCGAGAGATGGCAGGGCTGTTGGGGAGGTGAAGGGTGGATCTCAGAAGAGAGAGACGTTCACGGTCACCAGCAGTGCCAACAGCTTTTATCTCGTAACCCAGTGTGCACGAAGGGCAAGGGACATTGTGGCCATTTCGGTCATGGTGGCACAAGCTGGAGAGCTACTTCTTTCAAGAGTGCTGTACTTCCCAGCCTCCCGGGAAGTCCCCTTGGCAGAGAGATCTCTGCTGGTTGCTCGGATCTCGGTGGATCTACCCTGCCTGGGATCGCATCAGAAGGCTTGTTTATTTCAAGGCGGCTTTGGAAAGCTCCTCCAGAAGAGGTCTGCAGGCCATTCAGTGGCACCCTGGGGGTGGGGCTCAGTGGAGGCAGGGGGTGCATCCATGTTCATGTTTTATAAAGTAGGATAGGTTGTATAAAGTAGGTGTCTAAGTCAGTTTTCTTAGAGTACTATCTTTTCAACATCAGGCATCCGCATGTCACCTGCTTGGGTTTTTGTAGAGCAGCTACAAGATGCCCACCCAAGCTCCCAGCTGCCTGCACCAGGATTCTCCTGACCCACTAATTTCAATCCACACCCCTTATACCTTTCACCCATAACTGTGAGTGGACAACCAGTATCACATGCCATGAATGAAAGTTTGCTGTAAGAGTAAATGCAGCAAAAACTTTGCACTTTTTTGATAGCATTGTCTACCCCCGGGTGCAAAGCTGGAGTCTTGCTCTGCCTGGAAGAGGACACAGGGAGATGTAGGGTGTTAAAGCCACTTCCTCATTGAGGTGACCAGGAGGATCAATGGACTCAAAATGGAAACCCTGGTCTCTCTGTTGGATAGAGATCCAGCCCTGATCACTCCCTACCACACCTCACCCCTGCCAACCCACAGTGGACATGTAGCATGAGTGAGCAAAATAAACTTGTGTTCAGCCACTGAGGTTTGACACTTAATTGTGTCATCACAGCATTTATCTGGTCCACCCTGACATGCTAAGTTATCTGCTGGCAGGATGCGAGGCCTTAGCCAATTCAGTGTTCCCACCTCGTTCAGTTATAGTGCACTGCAAATTTTTTGCTATGGATGTGTGCCATGCATTTCCCTTTAAATAGCTCACTTTTTAACTTAAATCTATTTATTTATTTAAGTAACTAAAATGCAGGGCCCAAACTCACAACCTGAGATCAAGACCTGAACTGAGATCAAGAGTGGGATGCTTAACTGAGCCACTCAGGTGCCCCTAATCAATTAATTTTTTTAAGATTGATTTAAGAGCAAGCATGAGTGGGGGGAGGGGCAGAGAGAATCCCGAGCAGACTCCCTGCTGAGTGTGAAGCCCAATGTGGGGCTCAGGACCCCGAGGTCATGACCTGAGCCAAAATCAAGAGTCAAGCACTTAACTGAGCCACTTAGGTGCCCCTAAATAGGTTTAAGGACTTTCTACTACTGCCATGAGTGGGACACTAGTATTTCTTGTTAGTCAAGGAAGAAGGGGGAGAAAGGAACTAAATACCATGAGGAAGGCAATATTCATTTCTAGCTACTGTGATTGCCTGAGCCTGAGGCAATGTCTTTGTAACTAAAGAGCGAACAACAGTGTCCATGCTTTCTCCTCAGTCAGGATCACCTTAGAATGAAGTGTTGTTCGATGATATATCTGTGGACCTGATGAAGTTGTATGGCTCCCGGGTGTCCATGCCCCACCCACACTTTGGTAAGGCAGATATAATCATCCCCTCTCATGGGCTAGTTTTCACCGTTATAGCCCTCCTCCTCCAGAATGTGAGCACTTGGCAGGAACAGGGGCCTCTGTGTGCCCAGCACCTGGCCAGGTATGTGGCACCAGGCTGAAAGAACCAACCAGTGCTTACAGACTCAAAACTTTAATCAGAGAACCAACACACACACACATAAAGGCATTTCCACATTGGCCCACAGCAACACAGGTTGGTAGTTACAGAGTCTGCCCCCACCATGGCTGCCAACTTTCTACAAGGCCTCTGGCCTCGATCTGTGGTGTCAAAACTCTTGTTGAACACACTCATTGGTTCGGAGCTCCTGCCTCTGTGCTGCCCCTACGGTACAGAACAGGCCTGTTGCCCACACTACACAGCAATCTGAGGGCAGGGACCACGTGCAGGGAGTTCGGTATTTTGGCCATTTGGAAACCAATATGCTCCCCACTGTGGCGTAAGCCTAGTGCTCAGCCAATCTGTTCCCAGTTACAACAACAAAATCAACCAGCAGAACTTAAGGTACAAGGCTTAAAAAGCGCAAGAGCACATACTCCTAAGCATTTTAGCACCAGAAATATGAAAGATATCAGGAGGGTTAGTGTCTTCAATAGATTGTTTGTGCTTCAGGAAACATGACTGGTCACTTGGTGGGTGTGAAACCCAGAGCTGAGCAGGCACCATCAAGAGGGAGCTGATCGTGCGGTTCCATGAGGGGTCTCCACTGTAGAACAGGCTTGGCCAAAGGTGAAGAGTTGACTTAAGGGCACCAACAGGAAGAATGGTGTCCTCCCTGGGCTCTCCAGCAATCCTCCACAGTCCCAGAACTTGCTGTGACATGAAGGAATGGGGCATTTTAAAATGCCACTTGTAGGGCAGCCCCGATGGCGCAGCGGTTTAGCGCCACCTACAGCCCAGGGTGTGATCCTGGAGACCCAGGATCGAGTCCCACGTCGGGCTCCCTGCATGGAGCCTGCTTCTCCCTCTGCCTGTGTCTCTGCCTCTCTCTCTCTCTCCTCTCTGTGTATTCTCATGAATAAATAAGATCTTTTAAAAAAATAAAATAAAATGTGACTTGCAAACGAACAGTACTTCTCTGTGGAAATGGAAACATCCATTCCCCTTTGATTCCAGAAGGTTCAAGGCAAGGGTGTGGCTTACTGTGTTGGTATTCCCTATCCTGGAGCCTGGCAAAGTGCCTGGTGAGTGGCTGGGACAAAGGGTACATAAAGAACATTCTAGCAGTCATTTCCACATAACCACAATCTTCACCATCAAGCACATCATCTGTGAACCATGTAGCAATATACAATGCAGCTTTCCCAACTGAATCCCACTGCTTCTAGTACCATTAACTTCCACAGCAAACTGGCTCTCATACTGAATAACCAACTTTAAATGAGGGAAGGGGATTATGGGAAGAAGTAGCATGTGTATGTGGGAGAATGTCCTTTTGAGTGAGGTTTTGACAGTTAGGAGTGGAAAGTTCCTGCTATTTGGTGCTAATCTTGCTTCTGTGGGTTAATTAAGAAAATATGACACAGCAGAGGGGAAGGAAAAGGCTAGATTCTTTAAAAAAAAAAAAAAAAAAAAGAGCAGGGTGCTGGGTTTGGGGAACCAAATTTAGCCAGGGGCATTTTGGAGAAAACTTTAAAAATGAGAGCTATGCGGGGCACCTGGCTGGCTGTCAGTTGAGCATCTGCCTCTTGGTTTCAGTTCGGGTTGTGATCTTAAGGTCATGAGATAAAGCCCTGCATCAGGCTCTGGCTTCACACACAGTCTGCTTCAGATTCTCTTTCCCTCTCCCACTCACTTTCTCTCAAAATCTTTTTTAAAAAACTATTTAAAAAATGAAAGTGACACAGAGGCGCCTGGCTGGCTCAGTCAGAAGAGCATGTGACTCTTGGTCTTCGCATGGTGAGTTGGAGCCTCACATTGGGTATAGATTTTACTTAAAGTCTTTTTAAAGAAAAATGAGGGGCACCTGAGTGGCTCAGTCAGTTGGCATCTACCTTCAGCTCAGGTCATGCTCTCAGGGTCCTGGGATTGAGCCCCATGTCGGGCTCCCTGCTCAGTGAGGAGTCTGCTTCTTCCTCACTCTCTCTGCCCCTCACCCCTGCTCATGCTCTCTTTTGCTCTCTCAAATAAACAAATAAAATCTTTAATAAGAAATGAAAGTCACCACATAGTACTAGCAAGAACATTAACTGCAATAAATAGAGGATTACTAATTCTTCCCTTCTTTTAAATATATTTGTTGTATCTCACGAGTATTTGTAGCTCACATTTGGTGCGTACATACTGTGTGCTGGGCACTCAGTTCTAAGTGCTTCTTTATATCTATTTATCCTCACAGCAGCCTTCTGAGGTAGGTAATCATCTTGTGCCCATTTTACAGATGAGGATGCAGAGGCCCTAGGAGGTCCCATGACTCTCCCTGGATCACTCAGGTAGCATGTGTCAGAGCCGAGATTTAACTCAGCTGACTAGCTCGGATCTACCTCTGAATTCCCATGTTACATGGCTTCTCAACGACTGTGTTTTCATAAGACTTATGTGCAAGTTTTCTTACCATTTTTTAAGGATAAGGAGTGTATTTATTTGGGGGGAAGGAGCTTACAATGTGACAATTTCAACTTTAGGACTTTCAACAATTTCAACTTTAGATGAACTATGTTCAAATATCTGGGACTTTGCTGCCACTCAGAAGCAGATAGTATTGCTACTTGTTACTTCTACTTAACTCCTTATTACCTCTAAGTATGAACTTGCCGATTTCTGCTGAGACCTACAGCAAAGGGCTGACAAGGCTGACATTGCTACAGTTTTTCTTGGGTGTGAATTCTCTGGTGTTGACTGAGATGGGCACTGAGCCCAAAGGCTTTCCCACACACCCTGCAGACATAAGGTTTCTCCCCAGTGTGAATTCTCTCATGCTGCATCAGATTTGCTTTCTGGGCAAAGGCTTTCCCACATTCAGCACATACATAAGGCTTCTCCCCAGTGTGAATTCTCTGGTGAACAGAAAGGCACGAGCTTTGGCTGAAGGCTTTCCCACATTCCTGACAAACATAAGGCCTCTCCCCGGTGTGAACTCGCTGGTGAACAGAAAGGCACGAGCTCTGGGTGAAGGCTTTCCCACATTCCTGACAAACATAAGGCTTTTCTCCGGTATGAACTCTCTGGTGTTGAATGAGTTGAGCACCCACGCTGAAGGTTTTCCCACAGTCACTGCATTTGTGAGGTTTCTCACCGGTGTGACCTCTCTGATGCTTAGAAAGGCATGAGCTCTGACGGAATGACTTTCCACATTCGTTACACTCAAAGAACTTCTTTCCAGCATGAATTCTCTGATGCTGAGTAAGGCAGTTACTATGGGCAAAGGATTTGTCACATATATTACACTGAAAGAGTTTCTCTGCAGTGTGAATTAATCGATATTCTGAGAGATGTGCACTTTGGCTGAAGGTCTTTCCACATTCATTACATTTAAAAGGGTGTTCGCTCTGGTGGATAGACTGATGTTTAGTGAGGGAAGTACTGTGAACAAAGGCCTTCCCACAGTCCCCACATTCATATGGCCTCACCCCAGAGTGGATGCTCTGATGGCGAATGAGCTGTGTACTCTGGCTAAAGGCTTTTCCACACTGCTTACACTCGAAGGGCTTCACCCTGGTGTGAACCCTCTCATGCTGAGCCAGGTATTTGCTGCAGCTAAAGGTTTTCTCGCATTTGTTACACTTAAAGTGCTTCTCACTGATCCTCAGTTGCTCACTCTGCTCTGAGTCCTGATTCAAGATCCTCCCGCTCTCACTAAGTCCTTGTTTTTCTCTGGTGTGAACAGTCTGGTGGCAATTTAGTGTGGAGCTGCAGATGAAGCGCTCACCACACTCCTGGCATTCATAAGGGGTCTCCACAGTGTGCATTTTCTGGTGCTGGACGAGGTGTTCATTGCAGCTGAAAGTTTCCTTGCATTTGGTACAGCTGTAGGGCTTTTCTATGGCATGGATAGACTGGTGTCGAACCAGGTGGGAGGGCCGGCTAAAACTCTTGATGCATTTGTGACATTTGTAGGGCCGATAGCCAGTGTGAATCCTCTGATGTTCATTAAGGTGAGTATTCCGGTAGAAGGCTTTCCCACACTCATTGCATTTGTAAGGCTTCTCTCCACTGTGAACCCGCTGGTGGATCTTTAGGGTTGAGATATTCCTGAAGGGTTTCCCACACTGATCACATTTGTAAGGCTTTTCTCCAGTGTGAACAGACTGGTGTTTGATAAGCAGCAAGCTCTGCCTGAAAGCCTTCCTGCATTCCTGATGCTCAGAGGGAGGGTCTGTGGAATGGATTTTCTGGTGTTGGAGGAGGTATTTCCTGAGGTTGAAGGTCACCTTGCATTTGGCACATTCGTAGAGCTTCTGGGTATGGGTCTTCTGATGCTGAGTAAGATGAAAGGTTTGGCTGAAACTCTTGCCACACTCATTACATCTGTGGGACTGACCACCCGTATGGGTTTTCTGGTGCTCAGCAGGCTGTAGGCCGACAACCGATGGCTGGTCACTATCTTGATTCTTACATGGTTTTTCCCTGGTGTGAATTTTCTGATGCTGTACAAGGTGCATGTTCTGAGCGAAAGTTTTCCCGCACTTGGCACACACAAAGGATCTGTAGCCTGTGTGAGTTGTCAGAGGTGCCAAGAGGCAAGAACTCTGGCTGAAACCCTCCTTGTACTCTTGACACACACTGGGTTTCTCTCTAGTATGAAGAATCCAGTGCTGGATAAGATGGTAACTCTGGCTGAAGCTCTTCCCACATTCACTACATTTATACAATTTCTCCCCCTCTTGGATGCCCTCCTGCTGGTTCTGATCTAAGACACAGCCAAGGTCACTCTCATGTTCCTGAGATGTAGCCAGTGCAGGGCTCTTTTCAGAAAGATTGTACATCCCAGAATCCTCTCCTGTGGAAAAGAGGAACTCTGGCCCAAGGTCTGTTTTGAGTTCATGACTCCTGCATTCTGTAGGACTCTCCTTGTTGGTAATGATGTCAGACCTCAGAAGATTTTCTGAATCTCCTAGCAGACTATCTAACCAACTCTCACCTACACAGGCTTTCCCCCAACTGGAATTCTGAAGGTCATCCTTGGACAATGTCTCTGTGACCTCTTGGGAGAGTCCTTCTAAGTAGTCTTCTGCCAGAGGACAGGTCTTGGCCCCAGCTGTGTCTGCAAGAGAAGGAAAGTATGGATGTCTCCCGTTCCCCAGGATAAAATATCAGGAGCTGCAGGATGACAACACAGACAAGAGGGAGAACGGGTGATGGCTCGTTGGTAAGCTTGTCCCTCAAGGGGATGGAGGAGGAGGGGCCAAAGTGGTGATCCAGCTGGAACTGGCATCACAAAGAGCCCATTTCCAGGGCAGTTAAGAGGGAACTGGGCAGCCACACAGGTTCTGCAGGGATGATGAGCCTCTCAGCAAATACTCTCTACCATCACCCCCACCAGCTACATATAGCCCACTTCCTGGAGAAGGGCAATGTTCCACATGGAAAGAGAGATAAATGATAATTCAGTATGGTTATTATCACTGGAGGACATATTTAGATAGTAGAGGCACGGCTACACATGCTTGGAAACAGAGACTATGTTGTTGAGGTGCCAGGACTCTGGACTGGTCACCTATGCACAAACACTGGTGAACCTCACAGGAGGCTACAGAGGTCCATGTTCCTGAGCTCTCAAGGGATGGTGGAGGCCAAGATGGAGCCATGCAGCCACTGCTATGTGGTCTCTCATTCAGCGGGCCTTCTCATGATCATGATCTGACCCTGAGAAAAGCCTCCTGTGCCCCAAAGGCGGTCCCTGCCTCTGCCTTCTCCCACTGGGTACATCTCAACCAGTGTGACACCCTCATTGCCTAACCTGCTTCCCCTGGAGGAACCGTGGCCTAGGAGAGACCAGAACAAACATTCTTGGCTACATTTCAGCCTGGGTTTGAGTTATTCACAGATGTAGCCATCTGTTGTCCCCTGTGGGATGACCTGTACAAAGAGGGGTAAGAGAGACCAGGGATTTGCAGTATTCAAGGGGTACAAGGCAGGAAGGTGGAGAGATGGACCCAAAGCATGGAAGGCCACCTCTTGCTCAGTGTGAAAGGACTGAAGAGGGGACAGAGGAAAGGCACCTAAACAGCTGCCTGCCAGACACAGATGCAGACAGAGACAAGACAGCCCAGCAGAGGAAGGGTCCCAACCCCTGCCAGGACAAGGGAACAGAAGCCAGCACATAGAAGAATGAAGCTCATCAGGTCCAGGGTCAAGATGTCTGGGTAAACGTTCTGGGTCTGGATGGAAGTTCCAAAGATAGACGGCACACAAAGGGCCATGTCCTACAAGCCCACTGCCCGCCCCCCTCCCTGCCCACTCACCAGGGCACTCTGATTCTGTGCTTGCTCTCACCAGCACCTCCAGCTTTTCCCCGCCATCCGGACAAGAGGTCAGTTTGGGTTTGGAGGGGTCTGCAGGTAGAGAAGAGCACTGTCACCAACCAGGACATGGAGGGCCAGCCAGCTGCTTATCCAATGCTTTATTCAGCGTACTCCTCCTGAGGGCCAGATGCTGCACTGGACAATTCTGAGGACACCTTCCCTGCAGGGTTCTCAGTCCCATGGAGGAGAGGGACCCAGACACTCACAATCCAGGGTGATCAGAGCTGAGACACCAGGGCTGGGGACATAAAGGACTTATAACAGCTCTTGAGGAATGAGCAATTCGCCAGGTAGAGAGGATCACACTTACCCTGCCATCCGTGGCTCACACATTCACACAGGGAGCCCATCTGACCCTAGGCCTCCCCGGCTGGGCCCTGTCATAGAGCATGCCGAGCTCCCACAGCCCAATCAGCCCTGTACCCTGCCCTCTGTAAACTGCTCAAGGAAGGTAGCAGAGTCATAATACTGGAGACTCTGTGCTACAATAGAGGAAAAGTGCCCCTCTGACTTGAAAATGAAAAGACCATGAGCCAAGCAATGCAGATGCCTCTAAAGCTGAAAAAGGGCAAAGAAACACTCTTCCCTGGAGCCATCAGAAGGAACGAGCCCTGCCAACATCCTGATTTTAGACCAGTTAGACCTGTTCCACACTTCTGATCTCCACGACTATATGAGAATAAGCATATTGTTTGAAGCTGCTGTGCTGGTGGCATTTGTAACAGCAGCCATAGGAAGCTAACACGCTACTCGGATATATATACACGCATAGGTATGCTGCTGATATGCTGCACACGTACACACACATGTGCAGGGAATCAAGGGAAACGTACATTTACTTTGAGCTGTAGTTTAAAAATAGAAAAGACACGGAGGGCTGAGCCTCCCAAAACTGCTCCTATAATACACACTGAGCAGAGTTAAGAGAAAATCTGTGAGGCTGGCCCTTGGCTGGTGTCTGGGAACCTGGATCTGAGGAAATGTCAGCATTTCTGAACCAAGAAGAGGGGCCCCCTGTGCCTCAATGGTTATGCTGCACACCTGCTTTCCTGCTGGGAGTCTAGAATTCTGGTAAGTTCCCAGCAAAGTGCGTCTATGTGACTGGTCCCCAATAAAAACTATGGGTGCTGAGTCTCTAATGAGTGTTGTCACCTCGTTACATATCCTGTGTGACTCCACAGGGAGACAGCTCTGGAAGGTGGCCTGGTTTCCCCTCTGCTGCCTGTGCTGTGTCCTTTCTCCGTAATATGTCCTGGCCATGAATATGAATATATGCTGAGTCCTACAAGTCCTCCTCATAAAACACCAAACACAGGGTGCTTCTGGGGACCTCAACATAGCAGGGAAGGTGACGTCCCCTCTTTGGGCCTTGATTTCAGAAGGGCCAACAAAACAGGGAGTCAGACTTCCTTGTGGGGTGACTGCAGCTTTGAAGAACAGGTCTAAGCGCTGACCCAGCATGAGACCTGGCTCCTGGCTCACCTACTCCTTCGTTTACTGAGCCACCGCTTGTACCATCTGTTCCTAACACTGGGGATTTACCGGGGAGCAGCACCAATGCAAAGCTCCCCTCCTCAGGGAGCCCCCCTCCCAGCCTCAGGAGACTGAGTATCAAATGAGCAGTTAGAAAGTGCAGGGGTGGTGGGCGAGCTGGGCAGGAGACAGAGGAGGCTGTGCTCACAGGCTGTCCTGGGGGCAGGGAGGGGACAAGGCTTCTAGGCAGAGGAGGGGAAGGCAAACCGAAGACTCTGAGTGTCAGCTCTACAAGGACAAAGAGGCAAGTGCTGAGGCCAGAGCGGCAGGTGGAAGGTAATGGGAGTTTCTTAACGTTGGCTCTACTGACATTTGGGGTTGGATAATCCCCTTTGGAAGGGGCTGTCCTTTCATTCCAAGATGTGTGGCAGCAACCCTGGGCTTCACCCACGAGATGCCAGGCGCATGCCCCCACTGCCAAGGGCTGACAATCAGAAAGGTCACTAGGCATTGCTGGTATCCCCGAGGTGTGAGCACTGCTGGGCCACACATCCTGCTGGTTTCTCTGGCATTCAGGAGCCATTGCTCTGCTCACTGCCCAGGTTGGAGAGGACACTCACTCAGCAGGAAAAGGTTCTGGTAGTTGTCCAGTGCTGTGTCCCAGAATAGGTCCCCCTGGTCCAGCCCCAGATGCTCCCAGTCCTCCAAGGTGAAGTCCATGGCTACATCCCTGAGGATTACAAGTTCCTGAAACATAACACACTGTCAGTGACACTGGGACTGGGGTCAAGGAGGGACCCAATGACTCATTCCATGCACCTCCGCTCTCAATGTACCAGCCTTTTGACAAAAATCATCTCCTGGGAACCCTGAGACATAAGAGACCGGGCATCCCTACTTTTTTTTTTTTTTTTTTTTAAGATTTTATTTATTTATTTGGCAGAGAGAGCATGCACATAAGCAGGGGGACCAGCAGAGGGAGAGGGAGAAGAAGACTGCCCTCTGGGCAAGGACCATGACTTGAGTCGAAGGCAGACAGACGCTCAACTGACTGAGCCACCCAGGCACCCCAGCATCCCCATATTTTATAGGTAAGACATGGAGTCTTGTAGAGGGGACGTGAAGTCCCCTCAGGGCCACACAGGCAGGACATCTCTCTGTTCCTGAAATCTGCTTATTGTGGCTTTTGCTTTTGAGTGTTCATTCAAGATTTTGTTTTTATTATGGAGATTTTCAAACACGTACAGAAGTAGAGATTTACACGTAACAGACCGCCATGTATCCATCACCCAACTTCAACCCCTGTTAACCCTGGTCTATTTTGTTTGTTAAAAGTTTTTGTGGGGGCAGGGATCCCTGGGTGGCGCAGCGGTTTGGCGCCTGCCTTTGGCCCAGGGCGCGATCCTGGAGACCCGGGATCAAATCCCACGTCAGGCTCCTGTTGCATGGAGCCTGCTTCTCCCTCTGCCTATGTCTCTGCCTCTCTCTCTCTCTCTCTCTCTCTGTGACTATCATAAATAAATAAAACTTAAAAAAAAAATAGTTTCTAAAAAAAAAAAAAAAAAAAAAGTTTTTGTGGGGGCAGGAGGACAAAATATTTCAAAAGTCCAGGCAGCATCTGATTTCACCTGTAAATACTTCAATACTTAGCACAGAACTCCTTAATCACTGAATACCTAGACCAAATTCAAAGTCTGGATGCAGATTCGTTTGACAACTAAATGGTGTTTTGTTTTGTTTTGTTTTTTCCCTTTTTTTTAATTGTGGAAAGAAAAAAAAAAAAAGAAAATGCCACTTCATCCAGGGGCATTAAACACTCTATTCATCTTGCCAAACTGAAACTGTCCCCTTGAAACACTGTCTCCCCTCCATTCCTGTCCTAGCCCCTGGTACCACCATTCTACTTTTGTCTCTGACTCTGTGATTTGACCACTCTAGGTTCAACAGTATGTTTTTATGGCTGGCTTGTTTGAATCAGAATCCAAAGAGCCCTGCACTGGGCTGACATGGTATGAAGGTTTTTCGAGTTTTGGGGTTTTTAAGGATTTTTATTTATTTGAGAGAGAGCACAAGCAGAGGGGAGACAGAGAGGGAAAAGCAGACTCCCCACTGAGCAGGGAGCCCAACATAGGGCTCCATCCCAGGACCCCAGGATCATGATCTGAACCAAAGGCAGACACTTCACCAGTAGAGCCACCCAGACACCCCAATATGAATATTTTTAATCTAACCCATGACTGCTACCTCATATGACAAAAGGGACTTTACAGGTGTGGCAAGCTAAGGATCCTGAGATAGGGAGGTTCTCCCCTAATTGTCATGACCAATCTTTTTTTTTTTTAATTTTTTATTTATTTATGATAGTCACATAGAGAGAGAGAGAGAGGCAGAGACACAGGCAGAGGGAGAAGCAGGCTCCATGCACCGGGAGCCCGACGTGGGATTTGATCCCGGGTCTCCAGGATCACGCCCTGGGCCAAAGGCAGGTGCCAAACCGCTGCGCCACCCAGGGATCCCTTTTTTTTTTCTTTAAGATTTTATTTATTTATTCATAAGAGACACAGAGAGAAGTAGAGACATAGGCAGAGGGAGAAGCAGGCTTCCTTGCTGAGCAGGGAGCCTGATGTAGGATTCAATGCCAGGACCCCAGGATCACAACCTGAGCTGAAGGCAAACACTCAGCCACTGAGCCACCCAGGTGTCCCTGAATATCCTTATAAGAGGCATAAGGAGTCAGAGGGAGGAGGCAATGTGATGGCAGAAACAGGTCAGAAGGATGTGACCACAAGTCAAGGAACACAGGGACTTCTAGAAGCTACAAGAGGCATGGAATGGATTTTACCCCACAGCCTCCAAAAGGAAGGTGCCCTGATGACACCTTGACCTCAGATTTCTAGCCTCCATCAGCTGATTCCCCAGCATGTAGATACAGCACCTAGAACAAAGCTTACCTACAGGAGGCCCGGGGGGGAGCGGGGAGGGGGTATGCAGTTCTGGCATCTGTTTCGGGATAAGGATGGAGATAATAGGTAGTGTGGCTGAGAGATGGGGATGGTAAACTGGGTCTTGAATACACTGTGTGAACTGGCAGATCAAGCCAGCACCTCCTCTGGACTTTTTGGTTATGTGCTCTACTGAATCATGAGCCGAGCATCCGTTAGTTCTGGTTGAAACTGCTGCTGTCCATACCCTGTCGGAAGGGGTTAGCCAAAGAGGTTTTTTCAGCAGGAGCCAGATTAGAGTCCCAAGAAGCTTCCTTTCCTGGACTCCTCAACTTTCCTGGACAGCACCCCTGGAAACAGTTGTGGATGGTGTGGGAAGACTCTGGATTTGATCTGTAGGGCACTGGGGAACTACAGAGAGTTTTATACTGGACACTGACAAGGTAGAGCATGCATTCATTAATTCAACAGTCATTTCTCCTGTGTGCCAGACCCCTCTAGGGATGCTGGAGGCACAGAGGCAGCAGACTCAGTCCTTGGCCTGGAGGAGACATTCAAGGATGCTGGTAGGGAGCATAAGGAGACAAGTCTGTAACAGAGAGTGGTATCTGGGGCTGCGGCGAAAGGGCATGAAAACATTGCCTTGGGAGTCAGGGGAAGCTTCCTGGTCCAGTGAGATATTCAAGTTGGGTCATTAAGGATAAGAAGAAATTAACCAGAGGCGCCTAGGTAGCTGAGTCGGCTAGGTGTCTGCCTTCAGCTCAGGTCATGATCTCGGGGTCCTGGGATTGAGCCCCACCTGCTTCCCCCACTCTCTTTGCCCCTCCTCTACTCCATGCTTTCTCGCTCTTCTCTCAAATCTTTAAAAAAAAGAAGAAAAAGAAAAAAGAAGATACTTACCAGGTAGAGGAAGGTTTTCATTCATCACTCAAGCAACACTTTAAGAACTCCTATGTAAAAAAAACAAACAAACAAACAAACAAACAAACAAAAAAAGAACTCCTATGTACCAGGCCTATGAAAGTTCCTGGGGGCCCAGAGGTGAGTCGCAATCAGTACCTGTACCCAAGAAGCACCTTGTCTGGTGAGGCTAACAGGGCAGGAACAACGCATCCAGGTGATCTGTGCTATGGTGGAGGCAGCAGGGGGTGCTGTGGGAGAGCAGAGCAGGGAAGAGCAGACTGCTCAGAGAAGGTGGAGGGATTGAGCTGGGTTTTAAAGGCTGTGTAAGCCTTAATAGCCAGGAATGGCAGGTAGGGTATTCTGGCCAGGGGGTGGAACCTGAGCAAAGGCTATGAATCTGGAAAGCACAGTGTAACATCTTACCACCAGGCCAAGAAGGGAAGTTTTGGTTGTGTCCAGAAACAGAGAAGATGCTGTGGAAGGGGGTGGGACTCAGATCATACAGGATTGTGCTGAGAAATGTAGATTTTATCCTATAAGCAGTAAGGATTCCCGGAAGGGTCCTGAGCAGGGGAGCGACAGTATAATGAGAGGATCACCAGAAGACAAAGAGCCCAGAATAAAGGCAGGCCAATCTCCCTCTGCCTGTGTTTCTGCCTCTGTGTGTGTGTGTGTGTGTGTGTGTGTGTGTGTGTGTGTCTCTCATGAATAAATAAATAAAATCTTAAAAAAAAAAAGGGGGGGGGGGACACCTGGGTAGCTCTGGTTGAGCATCTGCCTTTGGCTCAGGGCGTGATCCCAGAGTCCCAGGATCGAGTCCCACATTGGGCTCCCTGCGTGGAGCCTGCTTCCCCATCTGCCTTTCTCTGTCTCTCATGAATAAATAAAATCTTTAAAAAATAAAAAATAAATAAAATAAAGGCAGGCCAGCTGTGCAGGCTCTGGGGATGACCGAGCAGGAGAGAGGGGCCCTCAACTCACCTTGGTCATAGCCGACTAGGGCCCAGCAGCTGACGGTCTCATTTAAGCTCCTTCTCCTTCTCTCCACATTCCGGGCTGGCAGGGCTGCAGGGGGGACAAGGGAGCTGGGGCAAAATCTCCCTTCGGCCAAGGGCAGACTCCCTGGCCATCCTGGAGGAGCCCCCAAAACGTCAGGAAGTAGGAAGATCAGGCAGGACGCAAGTCTCCCTGCAGGAATCACAGTAACAATTTGGTATTTATTGAAACTACCCCAGCCCCTCCTTTACCCTGTGCTTCAGAGCCTACAAGTATCTTCAGAACCGTTCTTGGCACTTGTTATAGGCAGTAGATACATGTTTGGAAGAGGTGGCATTTCAGGTCTGGAGACCTTCTGTTCTGCTCACTACTACAGCACAGTAGATACTTTTCAAGGTTTGCTGACAGAACATAATGTCTAATTGTACCCCTGGAATGATGCTTCTGGGATTTCTGATACCATATCTAGGATCTGAGTCCAGGCGAGTTGGCCTCCAACACTTTCTATTTCTACAACAGCAAGATTTCTCCAACTTTTTTTTAAACCATGACCCACAGCAACAAAGACAGTATATACTGTTACTACTCATTCTCACATGTAACTAAGCAAAGCTTCATGAAATAACACTAAATCATACAAAGTAGGATGTACCGGGATCTTTTCTATTCTAATTTGTTTTACTCCATTAAAAAAAAAATATGGCCACTGCCCACTGAATTATTTTCATGACCCATAATATACAAAACACAGTGCCATACAGCTTTTCACAGATCAGTAGCCATTGCCGTATCTATGGAGTCATGAAAACACTCCCATCACAAAGCAGCAGGATGACCTAATGACAGGTCCATAATGCTTAAGCCTCTGGGGCCAGATGTGTCTTGAAATTCAGAAATTTTCAGATTTTTAAAATGGTGAGATACCATATATACATTATATTTCATTAAAATCACCATGCAGTGTGGGATTGGCAGCATTTTGTAACTGAACACCTCGATATTTCTAGAGTGAAGGATATAAATATTCATTCTAGGTAGGATAATTGAAGGTTATAACTCTTAGCAGTTCTAGTCAGGTTTGGACACCAAATTTATGGAAAAAAAATAGCTTCAGCTTTCTAGATTTTGATAAGACAATGTGGTAGACTTGTAAGTGCTAACATTTACTCAATAGTGATTTTCCTCACATGACAGAGTATAATTTGGTCCACAGATTTTTTTTTCCCCCATAGGGCTGGAAGATAGGAGGTTTTAAAAGAAAATTACTTTAAGTAGTTCCAAACTTGAAAGTTGGGAAATTTTGCTTAAAATTTCAATTTCCAGTTAATGAAAAATCCTAGGATTTGGCCCACTGAGCTGTTAGTGCCAATTTAAAGCTAACACTCCCTCCCCCTTAGATGGGCAAGTGCTCCCTGAAGCCCCACAGCCCTTCCCAGGTGGGTTCTCTCCTTTACCTTATCTGCCTGACTCTCAGAGACATCTGAGTTTGAGACCTCTGTCTACAGTTTTCACATCACATTCTGTCCATATCTATACACACTAAGACCTAGGACAGAAGAAACTGGAGTCCCCCCGTGAAGCTCAAGTCCACCCAGCCTGTCAGAATGACCTGAGCCAAACAATTACAGGACTGAAAAATCTTGGGCCCTGCAGTGGGGAAGTCTTGCTTCTTCTAAGCATGGGTCCACGGCCAGATCATTCACACTCTCTGCGCCTGGTTCCCACATGTACAAAGCGAAACAAATGAAACAGATCCACAGTCCCAATCTGTAATTCTAAAAACAAAAACAAAAAAGCTCTGAAAGCCAGAACTTTATTCATAAACTGACAGTAAAACTGGACTGAACGAACTGCCACAGTCTATGTACAGTGTGACTATTTATCCACACACAGTAATAGATTTCCAAGAACTGCCCCAGATCCCTCTGAGGTGTTGCCTAACTATGAAATAAGGAGCCTATTAACTTCCCAAACTCCGAAAAATTGTGATTCCCTTGATGCTCCTGGTGCCGAGGGAGCCGATAAAAGCGAGGAGCTGCACTAGGCGCTGCTGCGGAGTTCACAGGAAGAAAAGCAGCAGACACGAGGCGCTCAGACGCGAAATACTTGGACCTCCTGAAGAACTCCCATCCATCCATTCATTCATTCATTCATTCATCCCTCGTCATCTGCCCGTTTCAACTTCGGCCTCAGACTCCTCTCTAAAAGGTGAAATAAAATATCACCGCTCCTTTCACGGGCTCCGGTGAGGGCTGTAAACCGTTTCTGCGAGAGCTCGGCCCAGAAGGGGCTCGGAACAGACACTTCAACCCCACCCAGACACCCACCGCCCAAGACGGCGCGCCCTTTGCCGAAATCGCCCCGTGAACATTCCGTCACCCCTCGTGAAGGACCGAGCCGCCAAACCCTCGGAGTTCTCAAGAGATTCCCCAGCCTCGGCATCTCTTCACCTGAAGACTGCCGTCCGCCGGGTTAACAGACGCGACTCCAGCCCCGAGGGAGACGCAGACCCATCTCCTCACACTCGCGCCTCTTAATCACTTCCGGCGCCGCGTGAATTTCCTCAAGCTACTCCACCCAGGAGCCTCCGCGCCAGCCGGCGGACTTCGTTTCCCAGAAGACTGTGCGGGCTCCTTCCCTTGTGTTCCTATCTCCGCCTGCTTCTTCGGCCTTAGAGGTTCCGCTGAGCACCCTGGGAAATAGAGTAGACGCAAACTCGGGACCAGGTGGCGTGTGGGTATTGTAGTCCAGTTTTTTACCCTGTTGAACAACAACCTAATCAGCATGCCCAACCTGAAAGAGACGGAGGGTTGCCATGGAAACGTTTTGAGAAGGAAGTTCCTGAAAAGACGCTTGGAAGTAAGGGGCGGGGTTGAGGCGGGAAAATGATAATATGACCTCTCTCTAATAGGCGGAGAGATGCCCCGTAGTTCATCCCTCCTTACGATTGGCTCCAAGATGGCACATGCGCAGTAGAACGAGGAAACTTCCAAGAGTGGGTGGAATAGGGGTGGGTGATGAGGAAATAATACCTCTCCCGCACAGGAGGAGGGCAGTCTGGAGGTCAGCTGCGCCTGCGCGGGCGCTGTCCTCCCTCCGGATGGGGAATGCGCGCGCAGGTTTTCTGCCTCCCGGAAGTTTGCGCGGGACAAATAAGAAGGTGAGTCCTACTCCCGGGAAAGAGTTGGAGAATTTGGCCTCAGACCTGTGGCTCCTCACCCCGCTCACCAAGTCCGGAGGTGAGGGGAAGGTGAGGTGGAGTAGAGAGAGGTCTCCCGATCCACTGACCATAGTCCAGTCCTGGTACCTGTGATGTCAGCACGATCATTTGTGGGAGACAGAGTTCCCGGGGGCTGGGTTCTCGATGAAAGAATCTTCTGGTCGCCGGGATAACCGAGCTGCCCTTGCGACCCCTCCAAGCCACTCTTGGCTCTCGGTGGTCGTGACTACGACGGAGGTGGGCGGAACTAGTGGGGAGCTTGACAGGTGCCCCTCCTTGGCACTACGTCATCCCTGGTTTCTTTGGTGGGCGGGGCCTGGGCGAATCCTGGTCACCTAGACACCTGTCCCTTTTGCTGTGCTGTGGCTGAGAACATTCTAGGAGGGACGCAATTCTAAACACAGAGCAGATGTTCAATAAATATTTGTTGAATAAATAAGTGGGTGAGTAAATGATAAAGACACCTGAATGTTATGGTCTTGGGTTTAAGTCCTAGCCATATGACTTCACTCTGAGATCCCTTCTTCCATCCATATTTATTGAGCGTTGACTATAGCACTCTTTCCATCTGATCTATTGAACAATTGCACATTTGCTTATTAATTTCCTTTTTTGCCACTAGATTGTGAGCTTTCTCAGATCAAGAGCCTGTTTGTTTCCTTCACTGCTAAATCCCTCGTGGTTAGCACATATTAGGAATTCAGTTAGCACACATCCATTCCTGAATGGATGAATGAACTTAGCACATGTTGGCTACCTCGCCAATGATCAATAAACACTAACCATCATCGTCCACTTATATGTGAAGTGAGCCTGAGTCGACCTCTCTACTTTTATTTACTTACAGGACACTGTTAAGATGGAGTTGCCAGCCCAGTGAATCTGAGGGCCAGACTGTGACCCCATAAAGGTACCAGCTCTTCAGGGACGTGTCCCTTAAGACCTTTTCTCCTCCACCCAGAGTCTGCTCCTGTTCTATCTACTCTGTGTTGCTGCTTTCAGACTTTACTCCCAGGAGGAAGTGGCAGAGTCATGGGTGTGGCATGGTCACTGGGTTAGGCACTTGTCCCATCCTAGAGGCCATCTTTAGCTAAGGGCACGTGGCACCCTGAAAAATTCCAAAGCCACTTAAAACTGTCATGGATTTTCATATTTCTTTTTCTTAAATTTTTATTTATTTATTAGAGAGCAGAAGAGAGAGCGCACAAGTGGGGCAGAGCAGAAGGAGAGAGAGAAGCAGGCTCTCCACTGAGCAAGGAGCCCAGGACCCCAGGATCATGACCTGAGCTGAAGGCAGATGCTTAACCGGCTGAGCCACCTAGGTGCCCCTAGAGATGTCCATTTAAATGTCATTACTAGGACAATTATTAAATTACACAACCAATCAGAATTACAGGCTGCTTAGAGGTTAAAGGATACTTGGCAACAGTCTTTGCCATCTGATGTCATACAACACACCTTTGTATGAAATGAAGGAAGGGCAGTTTTCTCCCACAGTATGGTTTCTTCTCTTCTGCAGACCAAAGGAACCCTCGTCTCCTCTGACTGAGATGTCTTTCATTAGCTGTTTGGATGGCCTGGAGTCTTCAAGGGCAAGCACTAGAGTTCCATAGTCAGCAGCAAGAAGAAATATGGAGGCCTTCAAGGCTCAGAACTTGTGGAAAGAGAAGCAACCACTAATATAAAAAGCTTTCTATGGGCCAGGCCCTGTACGCAGTACTTGCTATAAATATATTCATATAGGCCTCAGCAGCCACTCTATCAGATAAGTACTGTTAGAAGTCTCGTTTTACCATTGGGCAGACCAGGACACAGAGAGAATAAGTAACATACCCAGCATGTGGCAGATCTGGAATTCCAATTCAGGAGCCTGGGACCAGAGCCTCTGATTTTAAGGACTCAACTATTTGCAGGTGCAACAGACACCAAGCTTTACAGTGAGTACAGGAAAAGTGTTTGATTAGACTAAGCCAGACACAAAAAGATAGTTAGGGCGCAATCTCACTTATATATGGAATCTTAAAAAAAAAAAAAAAAAGTCAAATTCATAGTAACAGAGAGTAAAACAGTGGTTATAGAGGCTGTGGGAGAAAATATATTGGTCACATGGGATAAGCCTTCCAGACACCTGGCTGATGGAGCATGCGACTCTTGATCTCAGGGTTTGGCAAACTTTGGTTATAAAATTAACAAGTTCTAGAGACCTAGTAAATAGCATTTATCAAATACCTGAAATTTGCTAAGAAAGTAGATCTGAAGTGTCCTCATCGCACACACAAAAATAGTGGCAACTATGGGATGTGACAGATAGGTTAATTTCAGGACATTGTGTGGTATGCCTTACATATATACCATTTTTATTTGTCAAAAATAAAGAAAAATAAAACTTTGTTGCCAGGTGACAAGTCACAAGCACAAACTTACTTTGACTTCTTACTTTGTATTGATATCCAGCTTATAATCAGTACTGTGCACCAAGCCTTACAATAAAGGACAAATGAAATAATCCTGTTTTCTTTTGCTATTGAAAACATAGCTACTAGGACACCTGGGTGGCTCAGTTGACTGAGCATCTGCCTTCGGCTCAGGTCATGATCTCAGGGTCCCTAACCCCTTCCACCATATGAGGGGGAAGAAATTGCCAGTCTGGAAGCCAGAAGGCTCTCTCCAGAACTGTGGGAAATAAGTTTCTGTTATTTGTAAGCTACTCAGTCTGTGATTTTCCATTATGGCAACCCAGACTGAAACAGGGACCCAGGGCACCTAGATGGCTCAGTGGTTGAGCATCTGCCTTTGGCTCAGGTTGTGATCCCAGGGTCCTGGGATCAAGTCCCACATCAGGCTCCCTGCAGGAAGCCTGCTTCTCCCTCTGCCTATGTCTCTGCCTCTCTCTGTGTGTCTTTCATGAATAAATAAATAAAAGCTTAAAGAAAAAAAAAAAAAAAGAAAAAGAAAAAACAGCAGGGCCCTAATCCCATATTACTGGTTCCTTATTAAAGAGATTGGAGAGATTGGAGGGGCACCTTGGTGGCTCAGTCGGTGTAGCATCTGCCATCAGCTCGGGTCATGATCCCAGGGTCCTGAGATTGAGCCCCACATTGGGCTTCCTGCTCAGCGGAGAGTCTACTTCCCCCTCTGCCTGCCACCCCCCCCTGCTTTTGCTCTCTCTCTCTCTGTCAAATAAATAAATTTTAAAAGGGCAGCCCTGGTGGCTCAGCGGTTTAGTGCCGCCTTCAGCCCAGGGTGTGATCCTGGAGACCCGGGATTGAGTCCCACGTCGGGTTCCCGGCATGGAGCCTGTTTCTCCATCAGCCTGTGTCTCTGCCTCTCTCTCTCTCTCTCTCTGGTGAACAAATAAATAAAACTTTAAAAAATAATAATAAATAATAAATTTTAAGAGATTAGATTGCAGCCAGAGGGATGGCCATGTGAACACAGAAGGCAGCCGTCTACAAGCCAAAGAGAGAGGGCCCAGGAGAAACCAAACACACCATTTTTTAAAAAACAGAGTGCACATGTGCATGTGCAGGGTGCAGGTGGTGGGGAGCATGGACGGGCAAAGGGAGACAGAAAATCTTAAGCAGGCTCAATGTCCAGCAGAGCAGGAAGGGGGAGGGGAGAAGGAGGGGCTCAATCTCAGGACCCTGAGGTCATGAGCCAAAACCAAAAGTCAGATGTTTAACCGACTGAACTACCCATGTGCCCCATTCTTACGCCTTGATCTCAGACTTCTAGCCTCCAAAATTCTAAGAAAATAAATTTCTATCATTTAAACCACCCAGTGTGTGGTGTTTAGGGATAGCAATCCAAGCAAATGAATATTCCTGCCATGTTCTCACTTGTAACAGGCTCTATGTGTGATTTTGGTTTTGATTTTTACAAGTCTTAGGGAATATTCCAGAGACACAAAACCTAGAGGATAATATAGTGAACTCCTGTCTCATTAAGTATGTCAGGATAAGATGGGCTGTACAGCTAGAACAAACCCTAAAGTCCTGATGGCTTCATATAATACAAATTTATTTTCTGATCATGAGATTCCAGTGTGAAACAGACAGCCTTTCTCCATCTGGCTATTCTACCTGGAGTATGTGGCCTTCAGAGGCATCCGTGCTGTGGAGGGGTGGACAGAGGAGGCCCTCCAACTCTTTTGTTTTTTAAATTATTTTTATTTATTTATTCATGGGAGACACACAGAGAGAGGCAGAGAGAGAAGCAGGCTCTCCATGGGGAGGCCGATGGAGGACCAGATCCGGGGATCATGCCCTGAGCCAAAGGCAGATGCTCAACCCAGGCATCCCGGCCCTCCAGCTCTTAACTGCCTCAGCTGGGAAGTGACTTCCACTCACACACCATTGGCCAGAACTAGTCATGTGTCCACAATTTAACTGCAGGGCCCTCTGGGAAGTGGTAGCAGTGGTAGCAGGGCCCTCTGGGAAGTGGTAGGAGAGCATGTGGCTATTTGGTGAGCATTTACCATCTCTCCCATCCCTATCATGTGTTCCAAGAAATGATCATCACAGATACAGTGGAAGACCCAGAGTGCTTCTGTGATTGGAGCAGTTCTCCTGCATAACTTTTGTGGGCTTCAAGGCATTCCCATATCTTCTGTGAAACCTGTAGTTTCATGTTCCATTTTTCTGCTTTTTACCTGCTCTGGGCCTCTAGGGAGAGATGCATGGCTAGAAGCTAGAGGCAGTGGGCAGGAGCTCATTTTAGAAGTGGCCATTTCCGGGGTGCCTGGGTGACTTGTTCAGTTGGGTGTCTGCCTTTGGCTCAGGTCATGATCCTGAGGTCCTGGGATCAAGCCCCACATCAGGTTCCCTGCTTGACTGGGAGCATGCTTCTCCTTCTGCCTGCCACTCCCCCTGCCTGTGCTCACTTGCGTGCGCGCTCTCTCTCTCTCTCTCTCTCTCTCTCTCTGTCAAATGAATAAATAAAATATTAAAAAAAGAAGTGGCCACTTCCTAAGAGTGTATTCCAATGTGATGGCTTTTCTCTTTTGCAATCTCGTCACCACAGGGAGCTCAGATAACTACTCACTGGCAATGCATTAAGTTTTGCTTTCAGCTTCCCATTCCCTCCCTCCACCTCTTGTTTTCTAGCATGATCTCCTTCTGTCCAGACTGTGGCAAAAATATTCAAGCAACATTCAAATTCTGCCCCTACTGTGGAAACATTTTGCCTGAAGAGGGACATGAAGGGTCCCAGACCTTTGTCAAACCTCTTACGTCATCTTTCAGAGGTAAGAACTGAGCCCTTGAGGGATGATGAGTTTGTGCATGCATGCATTTGGGGAGAGAGGACAGATGTCTTTGCAGCCTGTCTGACCCTGCACTGATCCCGGAGCTGCCCAGGACTCAGGCTCTGTCTACACTCAGTTTCTCAATATCTGATCAGCTTCGTGGCTTTAAAGTTGACAACTCACACATTTCTGTCTCCAGCCTGGACTCCTCCCATGAAATCCAAAGTCATAGGTATATATCAGACTGCCTACAACACCTGTTGTGTGTCCCGTACGCATTCCCACATGTCCAGAGCTGAGCTCCTGATGTGACTGCCACCCACCCATCCCTTCCATAGGCTTCCCATCACGGTATAAATGGCAGCCATGTTAATCCAGTTTCTCAGACCAGACTGTAGCCATCCTTAGGACCTCTTTCTCTCCAACCCGACAACTTCAACCCTCTGGCAAATCTTATCCACTGTCCCTTCAAAATTGGTGCCTAATCATTAGACCACTTCTGCAACCTCCATACCACCATCCTGTACCGTCCCTCCCTCACCTCTCACTGGTAACTTGTTTGGCACCCAGGACCTTGCAGAGTTGGGTGCTGAGAAATCTCACTGATTGACTGAATGAAATAGCAGCAGTGGGTCCTGGCCAATGGAAAGCCTAAGCACAGATCCTGCTCTGATAAATCAAAATGAGCTTACTTGTCAGAAGGCCACAGAAGGAAGTCAACATGACATTCATTTTATCATTTGAGATTGCATTTGGCTGCAAGTAATAGAAAATGCTCTCTCAAGAGCTTAAAAAAAATGAACGAGTTTATTTTTTGTACTAAAAAAATCTGCAAAAAAAAAAAAAATCTGCAGGGGACAGTCCAGTGTAGGAAAGGTGTACCCATGATGACCCAGGCTGCTCCTGTCTTTCTGATAAGCTATCCTTAGCAGATGGGTTCCCCCCACCCATGCTTATTGCCATGAGTTTTCTTTAAAAAAAAAAAAAAAAGATTTATTTATTTATTTATGATAGACATAGAGAGAGAGAGGCAGAGACACAGGAGGAGGGAGAAGCAGGCTCCATGCTGGGAGCCTGACGTGGGACTTGATCCCAGGACTCCAGGATTGCGCCCTGGGCCAAAGGCAGGCGCCAAGCCGCTGAGCCACCCAGGGATCCCCTTGCCATGAGTTTTCAAGATGACTCTTCATCTTCAATATTGGGTCTACATCCCAGACATATACCCAAAGTATTTACCTTAAACTGAGTTCAGAGCCTGAGGGTGGGGAGGGTTGTTGGTTTTATTTTTTAGTACTTATTTATTTCAGAAAGAAAGAGAGAGAGCAAGCAGGATGGGCAGAGAGAGAGAGAGAGAGAGAGGATCTCAAGCACACTCTGCTGATCATGGAGCCCAATGCAGAGCTCAATCTCATGACCCTAAGATCATGACCTGAGCTGAAACCAAAAGTTGGACACTGGGCAACACGGGTGGCTCAGTGGCTTAGCGCCACCTTCAGTCCCGGGTGTGGTCCTGGAGACCCGGGATCGGGTCCCACGTCAGGCTCCCTGCATGGAATGGAGCCTGCTTCTCCCTCTGCCTGTATCTGTGCCTCTGTGTGTGTGTGTGTGTATGTGTGTGTGTCTCATGAATAAATAAATAAAATTAAAAAAAAAAGTTGGACACTAACCAGCTGTGCCACCCAGGCACCCCAGAGCCTTATTTTTAACTATAGCCTTCTCTGTTGCCAACCTAGGACTCCATTAATTTATTCACTCACCCAGTCATCAGGCAACAAATACACATGTACCATCTACCGTGTAGTTAGTTGCTGCTTGTCCCAGGTAGGTATTAACATGACACGTACCTGGTTTCTGGTTTCTCAGAGCTTTTGGAAGCCAGTAGGGCAAACAGACATTGAATACACAATTGCCAGGAAAGCATATGATAACAGAAGGAAAGTAGATAGACCCTGGAACCCATGTGAGGGAACTTTGTTTCTGGGATCAAGGAAGGCCTCCCTAGTGGATTAACATTCAAGCTGAGACCAAGGGATGATAAAAGATGATAAGTGAAGAGTGGGGTAAAGGTGAGGGAGTCATAAGAGTTTCAGGCATTGGAACATGATAAAGGGAAAAGCCATGAAATGGGAGGAGCCATACATGTTGGAAAAATAAAGAAAGACATCTTGCCTGGGGCAGACACCCAAGGGCTATGTAGACCATGGGCAAGGAGTTCAGGAATCACTGATGTAGTGGGGAGCTGTGAAGGGTTTCTACCAAGTGGGAGATACAATATGATTTGCATAATAAAAAGACCTCTCTAGAAAGTGAGAGGTGGGGGTGCCTGGGTGGCTCAGTCAGTTAAACGCCCAACTCTTAGTTTCAGTTCAGACCATGATCTCAGGGTCGTGGGATCGAGCCCCACATCAGGCTCCACTCTACTCTGGGTGTAGAACCTGCTTAAGATTCTCTATCTCCCTCTCCCTCTGCCCCTCCCCCTGCTCACATGCACTCTATAGAGAGAGAGAAAGAAAGGAGGAGGAAAGTGGATCAGAGGTATGAAAACCAGTCAGGAGGCCATTCATTCCAACCAGGAACGAACCACACTAGCTAAGTTAGTGACAACTGAAAGATTTCTGCTTTTAGTAATATGGCAGACTAAATGATAGGCAAAAGCCCCTTATGGTTCAGCACACCACAAAATGCTGGATAAAATATGAAAAGTATCTTTTTTTGAAAAGTAGGGCTTAATGGTTCCTATCACTCTGAGTCCTGTTGATGGTGGTCCTGGACTATTTGCCAGTCACTGGTGGTTTCAAGCCTGTTTTTTTTTTTAAGATTTTATTTATTTATTCATGAAAGATACACAGAGAGAGAGGCAGAGACATAGGCAGAGGGAGAAGCAGGCTGCATGCAGGAAACCTGATGTGGGATTTGATCCTGGGACCCCAGGATCATGCCTGAGCCAAAGGCAGACACTCAACCGCTGAGCCACCCGGGCATCCCAAGCCTGGGTTTTAGTGGAGCATAAGAGACAAAGCTTAGGGCCTGAGCCGTCCAAGAGATGAGATTGGAAAACTGAAAATTTGGGACTCTTCAGTGGGTAAACCAGAACAAAAAAATGTTCCGCGGAAAAGGTTGCTGAAGACATTTATTTGTCTGTCTCAGCCTCGATTGTGGGTGAAAGATGGAAGAATGTCCTCTCTGAGAATTCCTAACCAAGAACTCACATCCTTACCAGTTTGGGTCCAGAATTTATATGATCTGTGTAGCCTCCCATAAAAACCTACATGGGAAAGTTAGTATAGGGATCCCTGGGTGGCGCAGCGGTTTAGCGCCTGCCTTTGGCCCAGGGCGCGATCCTGGAGACCCGGGATCGAATCCCACGTCAGGCTCCCGGTGCATGGAGCCTGCCTGCTTCTCCCTCTGCCTGTGTCTCTGCCCCTCTCTCTCTCTCTCTCTCTCTCTGATGTGACTATCATAAATAAATAAAAATTTAAAAAAAAGGAAAGTTAGTATAAAGCAATGAGGTGTGGGTGCCCCTCCCCAGCAGAGGTGAGCCTTCTCTTGGGAAACACCCTTTAAAGACAGATGTTAGGTGCCTGGATGGCTTGGTAAGTTTACTTTCTGCCTCTTGATTTCAGCTTAGGGCATAGTATCAGGGTCATGAGATGGAGGCCAGTATCGTGCTCTGTGCTAGGCATGGAACCTGCTTAAGATTCTCTTTCTCCTTCTCCCTCTGCCTTAGATAATTCCCACAGGACCAGGAGCTCCTAATCAATCAAAAGACACCAGGAAAAGGCCACTGTCAGGATAAACAACAAACTATGGATTCATACCCACAATGACCAGAGACCTCAGTATTAACAGATGAGAATATGTCCAAAACACATTTAATATGTTTAAAGAAATAAGAGAAGAAATTAAAAATCTAATGAAGAAGCAGACATTAGTTAGAATTGAAAAGGAACCAAATCAATTTGAAAAGGAACCAAATAAGTCAATCGGAGAAGGACAAACATTATATGGTCTCATTCATTTGGGGAATATCAAAAATAGTGGAAGGGAATAAAGGGGAAAGGAGAAAAAATGAGTGGGAAATATCAGAAAGGGAGACAGAACATGAGAGACTCCTAGCTCTGGGAAACGAATAAGGGGTGGTGGAAAGGGAGATGGGCGGGGGGTGGGGGTGACTGGGTGATGGGCACTGGGGTGGGGGGCACTTGATGGGATGAGCATTGGGTGTTATGCTATATGTTGGCAAATTGAACTCCAATAAAAAAAAAAAGGAACCAAATCAAACCTATAATGATAAACACAAACACCATCATGACAACCAGAAACTTGTTGGATGTTTTAACTGCTGACCAGACAAAGCTAAAAAGAGAATTAATGGATTGGAAGGTAGGTCTGAAGAAATTGCCTAGAAGAGAACAGAGTGACAAAGTGATAGAAGATACACAAGAGAGGCCAAGATCCAAGGAGGGAAAAAAATAACTGAAATGAAGGGACAGTTTGCTTAGATATTTAGATGACAAGAGAAGCAAGGCTTGGCTCCAGAGATCAGAGGGAAGAGAGTGGTCTAATCCACCCTCAGGGTTCCTGGTTTAGAGATTCCTGGAAAAAGCCTTTGTAACCGTAGTCTGCATCCGGTCTTCCTTCCTCTAGGCTCAAGGAGACAGAACAACACCAGTCCTGAAACCCCCTCCAAAAAAGTGAAATGGTCCAGCTCTGTCACCTCCCCCTCATCATCCCTCTTCTCAGATGGTGACAGTTCTGGGTCTGAAGATACCGTGAGACCCACAGGTGAGAGTTGGGGTCAACCTGGCCCAACTAGATGGGGAGAAGGCAGGCGTCAGACAGTCTGGGGCTTCATTCCCCTGCTCAGGCACCCCCTACCCTGCCTGGACCCTTGTCCTTTCTGCCCCACCTGCTGGACTGGCAGTCCTGCACAGGCAGGGACCAGGTAGACTCATCTGCATAGGCGTTGTGCCAGCCAGTTAGCATGGCAGTCTTGAGGACCATGTGCCCATCTCCTTCGCAGTAGACCCTTGGATCTAAAGCCTCAGCCCTTGGTGTCTTCCCTCAGTCCCTTGTCTTCCTCCAGGCCCCACAGCCTCTTGCCATTCTGTGCCTTGGGTGGATGGTGGGTGGGAGGAATGGAGTAGGTAATATCCTTTCCTGTGTTCATGTCTCTCTCCTCACCATGCCATCCCATTCTCTTGCCAACCTGGGAGCCTGTCAAGGGCAAGGCCTCTGTCTGACAAATTTCTGAACCTCCCTTGTACTCAGCACAAGGCCAGTCCTATTTCAGGATATTTGGGGTTGAATGTCGGGAATGTCTTTTTTTCCCCTTGATAAACTTCTGCTCATCCAAAAAGACCCAACCCAAATGTCCCCTCCTCCAGGAAGCCTCTCTTGACTTCTTGAGGCACTATCAGTCTCTTTCTCATATTCCTCTTTACTGCCCTGTTTCAGACTCAGTTCTGACCAGCTGTGTCCAGGGTAGACTCCCCCACCAAATTATGGGCTCCCAAGGGAAGGGCCCAGGTTTGACTCATGTCTGGATCTCCAGCTTTCACATACAAGGACCTGCTTATGAAAGGTTCCAAGAAGCATGTGTTGAATGAACAAATGAATAAATTAACAGTATGATGAGCATTGTCCTATTACCCACCTAACTTTTCTTTCCCGGATGCTGCTTTTTTCCTCTATTCTGACCATCCTCCCACAGGGTCCTGGAGTATATCCTCAACCCCCCAAAGTAGCCCACAGACAACCAAGCGAAGCCCACAGATGACCAGGCAAAGCCCTCAAACACTGAAGCGGAGCCAGGTGACTGCCTCGCTTGAGGCTTTACCCACGAGGACGGTAGTGACGGACAAGAGTGGGAGGCAATGGATCCTGGCATCCTTCCAGACCAGGGACAACCAGGGCATTCTTTATGAAGGTACGCCACCCACAGGTGGGCAGCCGCTGGGCTGGGCGGGGGTGTCTTCAAGCCAGGTCAGGGGGAGGATTCTGAGAATGGAAGTGGAAGCCACCTCCCCTGTGCAGACATGCCTCGAGACAGCTTTCTCTTAGAATTGGGACTGCCAAGCTACCCCTACCCATGGGAGCTGGGCAGGTAGAACAAATGTGTGCAGGAGCCTGAGTGTGAGCCATCGGGAATGGTGGGGATTGTGGCCAGCTGGAAAGCAGGCGCCCTGTGTAAAGAGGCACTCCATCTCCGCCTTTGTCATGTGCAGGCCTGGTGTGGCTGAATGATAAGGATGAAGATGAAGGTTCTATCTATCTTGCAGAGGTAGTGTGGAATCCCTTTCCCCCAAAAAATTTGGTTTGAATGTTGAGAGTGGAGAGGGAGGCTATGAACAACTAATTGCTCACTTAATTGAGGTCTCTGGGGAGAGCAGGCCTGAACCTTATTGAGGAGAGGAAGGAAAGGCACCTGGTATGGGTTTTTATTTGGTTAAGGGATAAGGCGAGGGTTCCCATGATTTGCATCTCCCACCAACAGCAAAGGAGGGAGCCCCCACGCTTGCTCACCAGCCTGCCCAGGTGTGGGACCAGAGGCAGGATCCAGCTTAGAAGCTGGCATCATCAAGCTTTAAAGAATGGAGTCAGACACCTGTTACAATGAAGAAAAAAAAGAACTGGGGCGGAAGTGTTAGTATTAACGAACCTGATGTTTATCGAGTGCTTATTCAAGGCCACTCTGAAAAAAAAAAAAAAAAAAAAAAAAAAAAGGCCACTCTGTGTTCTAAGCACTTTGTAGGAAGCTTTGTCTTTTTTTTTTTTTTAATTGAGATAAAATTGGGGATCCCTGGGTGGCTCAGTGGTTTGGCGCCTGCCTTTGGCCCAGGGCACGATCCTGGAGTCCCGGGATCGAGTCCCACGTCAGGCTTCCGGCATGGAGCCTGCTTCTCCCTCCTCCTGTGTCTCTGACTTTTTCTCTCTCTCTCTCTCTCTCTCTCTCTCTATCATAAATAAATAAATAAATAAATCTTTAAAAAAATAATTGATATAAAATTTACAACATATGAAATTGATGATTTTAAAGTTGCGGTTCTAACAAAAAATAATAATAATAATAAAGTTGTGGTTCAATGGGCTATAGTCCATTCATGGTGCAGCTCTCACCTGTATCTCATTCCAGAACATTCCCATCACCCCTAAAGGAAGCCATGTGTGAAAGCACTCACTCTGCATCCCCCTCTTCCCAGCCCTGGGCAACCACTAATCTGCTGTCTCTCTAGATTTCTCTATCGTGGATGTTTCAGATTTTGTGTCTCTCTTTCCCTCCACATGATGTTTACAAGGTCCATCCACATCAGAGCATGTGTCAGGACTTCTTGTGGCAGAGTAATACTCCCGGGTGTATGTGTATCATGTTTGGCTTCTCCATTTACCAATAAGTGGGGGTGTGGATTGTTTCCACTTTGGGCCATGATGACTAGTGCTGCTGTGAACATCTGTGTTTCCATGTGGCCATGTATTTGCTTTGTACTTCCTAACTCGTGGTGGATGTCCACATTGTACTCGATGAGGAAAACGAATCCCAGAGTTGTTAATAACTAGCCAGAGATCTGGCTCCAGAGGTCTTCCAAGTATTCAGGAAGAGCCAGAAATCTGGATTTTGATCGGAAGCCTCTGATTTGGAAGTGTCAGCGGGACCACTGTAAGAGAGGTGGCAGCAGGACTGGTGAGGGCCGTGGAATGCGGAGCAGCATTACCCACAGGCATGTCACCTTTCTCCTTGGCCAGTTTGCCTCAGTCAAGAAGTGGTGGGGTTTTATGTCCTGTAGTTAAAAACAATCACAGTGAAACAACAGCAGCCAGAATTGCAATCTTTTTTTTTTAATAGCCGCTGATGGTCTTAGCCACTCTGTACCCTGTCCTAAATTCACACCACCAGTCGGCTCATCTTATCCCTTAGTCCTACAGTGCTATAAGTGGGCACTCTTCCTTGTCAGTTCCCAAGTTACAACGTCATCCTCCCTGTCTCCTGGGAACAATTTGGGAGAACCAGTAGATCCCACTAGAAAAGCTACTAAATAGCTTTAGTATGCTAGTCGCGCCTCCTCCCCTCATCATGACAACCAAAACTACCTCCAGACACTGCCAGATGCCCACTGGTTGTGATTAAGAACCACTGAGTCAGGGCATCCCAAACATGCCTCCAGCTAGGGAGAGACTCCATCAGTTGGTAACTGTCAGGCGGAAGTGCTATTATTTTTTTTTTTTTAAGATTTATTAGTTTATTTGAGAGAGAGAGAGCACAAGCTGGGGAAGGGCAGATGAAGAGGGAGAAAGGGAATTTCAAGCAGACTCCCTGCTGAGCGTGGAGCCTGAAGCAGGGCTCAACCCCATGACCCTGAGACCTCAACCTGAGCTGAAACCAAGAGTCAGATGCTCAACTGACTGAGCCACCCAGGTACCCCAGCGCTACGATTTTATTAGGCACCTTTCAAACCAGGCCCACAACAAAGAGGTTGGGGTAGAGATGGGCATGCGAAGCTAAGGTGGGGCATAGGCAAAGGCGTAGAGGCTAGAAACCCAGGAACGGGAGTGGGAAACATCAGGACCCTGGCATTGCTGGCAGTGAGAAGGGGCCATGGGGTGCCTGGGTCCCCAGCAAACTCTCCCCAACCTGGAGAGGTGGGAGAGTGCAGCCAGACCTCATGGGCTATCTTCCTGCCTCTGCTGACAGCTAGTTATCTGACCTGTTCAAGCGATGTTGTGACCTTGTACCTCATTTTCCTCATCTGCAGAATGGGACAGTAATACTACCGACCTCACAGGGTTGTTGTGGGGAAAATTACATAGGTAGAAGAAAGCATGGGAAAGTAGCCAGCACAGTATAAGTGCTTCCTGTCACCATTCTGGTTATGATGGATCCCAGAGCAGCGTCTTTGCTCTGGATTCAGCATCACCCGTCTTCTGGCAGTTTGCGGGCTTCCACCTGCTTGGCTGCTACACCCTTGTCTGCATTTGGAGCATGTAGGGACTCTCCATGTAGAGGTCTGCATCAGACAGGTGTCTCCTGGATACCAGAGTCTGGAGCTGAGGTTGGTAGCTGGGCTCTGCAGGAGCCATTGACCAACCCCATTGCCCTTCCTGGGCCTCTGTTGGCTCCTCTCTGTGATGGGAATTCCCCAGCTGGCTCCCCAGGCTATTCGCAGGAGGGCCAAAAGGAGGAGTGGAAGAGAAAAGCCCTTCATAATCTGCAGAGTAGTATGGGAGATCATGTTTAAATTGCCAGCTGTGGGACACCTGAGTGGCTCAGTGGTTGAGTGTCTGCCTTCAGCCCGGGGCGTGATCCTGGAGATCCAGGATCGAGTCCCACATCGGGCTCCCTGCATGGAACCTGCTTCTCTCTATGCCTGTCTCTGCCTCTGTGTGTGTCTCTCATGAATAAATAAATAAAATTTAAAAACATAAAATTGCCGCTGTTCCTGCCTGGTTCTGAGTGGCAGGAATATACCTGTCATCCGCCCTTGTGGGAACCCTGTGAGCTGGGTAGTGTTTGTATGTGTGAGAGGTGCCACAGTCAGCTCTAGACACTTGTTGACGATCTCTCCAAACCCCCTTCTCACAGCTGGACAGAGGACCCCTCTGTCCCCTGAGGTCTGAGCCTTTCACACATTTCCCTCTCTTAGGCTTGGCTCAGGTCACCCTTGGTCCTGAATCTGTTAACCCTGGATTCCTACCCTGCTCCAGCTAGAGCTTCTTGAGCGCAAGGATGGCTCACCTCCCTGTCCCTCAGCTTCTTAGACAATACCAACCTGGATGTTAAGGGGTAGGAAAAAGGAGAAAAAGGAGGGAGGACTGAGAGAGCCGAGCCAAGGGGATGGACTACAGTGTTTCAGTTCATGGGCTCTGGATAAGCAAGGCAAAGGCAGCTCTGCCACTTACTGGCTGTGGGCCCTTGTGTCAATTATGATATTTTAAGACCTCTCACATGTTGAGCACTCCCAGTGAGCCCAGCTTTGTGCTCGGCCCTGGGGCTGGGTGGGTTTATTGAGTGATGTGTATGCAGGAAGAAACTAGTTCTAGCTATAATGCCTGCTGAGCTACTACAATGATCATTCCTGCTGGCCCATCTGAACCCTTGTGTCCAGTCCCAGGGGCGGACTTCATCACTGCTGTCTCACAGGTGTGGGAGCAGAGACCCAGAGAGGTCTAGCCCCTCATGCAAAGTCACACAGAGAGTTGGTGGCCCAGTGGATTCTCCCTCCTGTATCCCTTGGCCTGTCTGAACCTTTGCTCTCATCTCCTTGGGCAGGTGGTGCTAACAGCAACAGCAGTAATAATAACATTGCAGTAGACCTTCCCAGGGCTGTCATGAGCATTAAAGGAAAAGCCATGTGTGTAAAGCCCACACTTAGCACCAGGTTGTTTATTTGTTTTTTTAAGATCTTTTTTATTTATTTGAGATAAAGAGTGAATGAGAGAAAGAAAGTGAGAGAGCATGAGCAGGGAAAGGGGCAGAGGGGCACCTGGGTAGCTCAGTGGTTGGGCATCTGCCTTCGGCTCAGGTCATGATCCCGGGGTCCTGGGATCAAGTCCCGCATCGGGCTCCCTGTGAGGAGCCTGCTTCTCCCTCTGCCTATGTCTCTGCCTCTCTCTGTGTGTCTCCCATGAATAAATAAATAAAATCTTAAAAAAAAAAAAAAGAGGGAGAAGGGGTATCAGACTCCCTGCTGAATGGGGTGCCTGATCTGGGACTCAATCCGAGGACCCTGGGATCATGACCTGAGCTGAAGACAGACGCTTAACTGACTGAGCCACCCAGGTGACTTTAGCATGAAGTTTGTAACTGAGCAGAAAGGGACAAACATGCAGGTGTTTACAAGGTAGAGGGGAGGAAGGAAGCAAGTGGTGGGTGCAGCCCCGCAATAGCCTCAGCTGGCCCCATGGGGGCTCTGGGGTGGAAGTGGTCTTCCAGCATGGTTGTGTCAGGCCAACACAGCTGGGCCTTTATATCCTCCTTGATCACCAATGGATATGGGCTGCCCCAGAATTGCAGCTGAGGGGATCCCTGAGGAGCTGAAGGCTACCTGTGACAGCACTCCCCCGGTGGCAAGTCCTTTATCACAGGGGGGATCTGCATCCATCACACGGTGGTCACCCAAACATGTAGACAAATGCAAATAGCTGATGTGTTGGGGGTCCTCAGGACCATTCCACCAGGCTCAGTTATTCACAAGAAAGACCTACAGGCCTCAGCGTGTACTTGTTCTCATGCCATGACTCGCTACAGCAGAAGGACACAGCACAGGCAAAGGAGGGAAAGACACAGAAAGTCCAGGGGAGCATAAACTTCCAAGAGTCCTCTCCCCGTGGAGTCACAGGGAGATGCAGGATGTACAAGAAATGACAACAGGTGTGAAATGTCATCTACCAAGGCCATTTCTGAAAGACTCAGCAGCTAGGGTTTCTCCTGGGAGCTGATGACATAGGCACACTCTGCCTGGAACATACCAACATTCTAGACACCCAGAAGGAAAGCAGCTGTTCAGCATAAGAGTTTGGGCACTGGGGGCCTCTCTTACTCTTAGAGAATGCTGGCACCCTCCACAAATCCAGGTTCCCAGACACCAGTCACAGACCACCCTTGCAAGCAAGCCTTCTCAAGGAGAGAAGTCAGGCGTTCTTGTTAATAACCCTTTTTATGTAGCTGAATATTAATAAGGAAAAAAAAGAACCTATTCGGAAATAGGAAGGAAGGAATTCTGAAAGCCCTGAGGTCGAGTATTCTCTGACCCTGCCAGAGAAGCAGAAGTGCTGGGATTTTGAGGCCTGTGACTCTCACCTTCCCTGTAGATTATAACCTTGCTCATTTTGTCCACTCACAGCTGAGTCTATCTCCACCGTCGCCTGCAAGTCAAGTCAGAAACAGAGATTCTCGCTTAAACTCGTGAGTGTCCCTTGGGACAGTGCCAAGAGGGGGAGGGCCCGGGGCTTGGGCACCACTGACCTCCAAGTCCCTGTGAGGACTGGCGTAGGCAGGAGAGCTCGGCCTGGGCCTGCAAGGGGGTCCATGCCCTTGGGCGGGGCACATCTCTCTCCAGCCTCAGCTTCTTTATCAGAGGGGGCCTGGGAAGCTGCAGTGAGGTCTGCCCTGAATCCTGGTTCTGGTGCTGTCTGGTTGTGCAGTCCGGGCAAGTGCCTTCCCCCCTGGGGCAGAGTTTCCTCATCTGTGTGAGGGAACCACTAATAGCCATAGTGTGTGGCCCCCTTGCCCACTACCTGTCTGTGTCCTGTGTTTATTGAGCACCCACTGTATATCACTGTGCTGGGTATTGGGGTCCATCAGACAAGCAATCAGAAGGGGGGTCCCTGTGAAATCACACACAACCCTAGCATGCAGGAAACATGCACTCGAGGGGGGCCCAAAAGGGAAAAACAAACCAAGAAAGTGAGAGCAACCAAGGCGGATGAGTCGTGTTCTTCAGCACAGAGGAAGAGCCCAATGAAAGGATATTGTCCTGGTTAGTAGCCTCATCATCATTATCCCTAAGAGCCGAACTGATGGATGACTTTTATTTTCTTCTCTTCATTTATTCACATTTGCTCACCCCTAGAAAACAGGGCAGCCAGTCCCAGTGCCCTTCCCTAGCTCTAGACAGAGGCCATGCAAGTGGGCTCCAGAGCCAGGCTCACAGATGAGTAATAGCACCTGCTTGTTGAGAGCCTGCTCCATGCCCGTGCTGGGCTAGGAGTCTCACAAGCAAGCCTGTGAGATAGTTACTCTGTTCTCCCATTTAACATATGAGAAAATGGGGACTTGATCACTTGCCCAGAGACACCCAGCATGCAAGTGGCTTTGTTTACTGCTGTATCGCCAGTGCCGGTAGAATGCTCAGCACATAATAGGTGCTTTATAGGAAGAAGGAATGAATGGCAGAGCTGAGATTCAAACCTAGCTCTTTAGCCCAGTGCTCTTAAGAAGCCAGCTGTACTAGTCGTATATAAACTCCATTTCAGGGGCTGAGGTGGCTGCCCCAGCTCCTACCATGTCTTCTACATTCCAGCCACCTGGAACAGAAGAGGAAAGGGAGAGCCTGCCCAGCCCTTTGAGGGCATAATCTGGAAGTTGCTCACATCTCTTCTGCTTACATCTGTGGGCCAGAAATTGGCGATAGGGTCATTCCTCGCCACAAGAGAGGCTGGGAAATGTAGTTTTTAGCTGAAGGCCACATGTCTAGGGAAATTTGTGAATCCTCTCATAAAGGAAGAGGAATCTGGGTAGTGGGAGATCATGTGGTCACATGAAGCACCCTAGGGGATTTGGTTATGATGTGGGGGTCATGGTGGTGGTTGCTGGCACTAACCCGGGGTGATGCATGGCCAGTGATGTCCTGGAAGCCCTTGCCAAAGAGCTTCCACTGTGACAGCCTTCTCCCCCTGCCGTTCCCGACTAGGATGCCAAGGATGGGCGCCTGTTCAATGAGCAGAACTTCTTCCAGCGGGCCGCCAAGCCTTTGCAAGGTATTTTGCAGGGAAATGGGCAAAGGGAAGAGAGTTAGGGATACTAGCTTGGCCAGAACAACTAGCTTGCCTCTGAAGGTGTGAGAAATATGGGCATGATATCACAGGCCCAGAGGTATGTGCCCTGTCACCCGTTGGGCCTCAGGCCTCAGAGGACAGACAACAGGGGTGGAGGCTGGTTATATGTACCAGCTCTGGAGAGCCAAGTGTTAAATTTTCAGAAGGACTGCAAGGCAGTTGCTAAACAGTCATTATTTAAGATTAATTCCATCGGGGATCCCTGGGTGGCTCAATGGTTTAGCACCTGCCTTCGGGCCAGGGCGTGATCCTGGAGTCCCGGGATCGAGTTCCAGGATCGAGTCCCGTGTCAGGCTCCCTTCATGGAGCCTGCTTCTCCCTCTGCCTATGTCTCTGCCTCTCTCTGTGTGTGTCTCTCATGAATAAATAAATAAATAAATCTTTAAAAAAATAAAAATAAAATTAATTCCATCAACTTATAATCAAGTAGATTAAGAAAAATAATGAATATTTAAGTACTCAAAACATCACTTCCTTTTTTAACATTTTTAAAAGATTTTATTTATTTGAGAGAGAAAGAGCAAGAGACAGCAGGGAGAAGAGGGAGAAGCAGGCTCCCCACTGAACAGGGAGCCTGACTCAGGGCTTGATCCAAGGACCTGGGGGCCATGCCCTGAGCCAAAGGCAGACACCGAACTGACTGAGCCCCCCACACACCCCAAACTCATCACTTCCTAATTGTTTGTTTAGATACATACCAGCCGGCAGGCCATCTGGAACACAGACCTCATCCTTGCTTACATCCATTGTATGTTTGGTGAAAATACTATATGATGATGCGCTGGCATCTCTTCCAGCTCCACACTCTGTGATATAGGATCAGTGGCCTGAAATGGACTATGGTGGAAAGTATTGTTACCACAAAAATTGGCAAACCCTACCAATCAGGGCTATTTTCCCCTGGACAGATGGCCATTAAACTTTTATGAGCATGCCACTGGATCTGTTCCATCCAACTGAGACCCAGGAAGAGGGCACAGACCTCTAGTTACCATGCCCAGTTGAGACATTTCCTGATCTTACTAGTTATACATGTGAATTCAGAGGTCCCTCTGTTCTTATCCCTTCCGCTCCAGATTTGTATATGCTTTCAGCCTTGTTCACCCCCCGTCACCTGCAGATAAAGATTACAGGCAGAGGTCAATGAGGAGTGCTCTGTCACCACCCTGCTGTCACCCACCTACAGAAGTGGTGTCTCCATCTGGGAGACTAAGGGTCTGACCTGGGCTCAGGCACACTCTGCTTCTGCTCTGAGAATGGGCTATGGGCCCCAGGACCAGCTTGGCTCTAACCTCTCACTTCCCTGCCTCCCACAGTGAACAAGTGGAAGAAGCTGAACTCAGTCCCCCTCCTGGCCATCCCCACCTGTGTTGGTTTTGGCGTTCACCAGGACAAATACAGGTGATTTCATTCACTTGCCAGCCACCTGGCTGGTCTCTTTCTTTCTCTCCCTGTCACATGGCCATTCACTTGCTTCCCTCTCCCCAGCTTTGAGCCAGGCAGATCCCCTAATGATCAAGAACCCTTGATCTCGCTCAGGGCCAGGACCTTGTAGCCCCCCAGCCAGAGTCCATCCGTGCTGGCCTGTATCCTGCCTCCTCCCCTGGTCATCTCTCCCACCTCCTGGGACACTTCTATCTTCCAGGTTCCTGGTGTTTCCCATCCTGGGGAGGAGCCTTCAGTCGGCCCTGGATGACAGCCCAAAGCATGTTATGTCAGTGAGGTGTGTGTTCCAGATGGCCTGCCGGCTGGTATGTACCCAAAAGTTGCTGGCTCCCGTCCAGGGAATGGCACACTGGGTCCCAGATTCTCAATTGGCTTGTTCATTGACACATTCAGCCCCTGCCTCCCTCTGCTGGACACTGGGGGCTGGCATTTGACCGGAACAGGTGAACACAAGGCCATTAGAACCAAAGTGACAAGTATTTGCATGTGGGAGTTGGGGGAAGGGGCCCCAGCCTCAAAATGAGGGCCTCCATCGGGCTTTCTGGTGGAGTTTGTTTCTAAACTATGAGTGAGAAATAGCAGGGTGTTGGGATGCCTGGGTAGCTCAGCGGTTAAGCATCTGCCTTTGGCTCGGGGCATGATCCTGGAATCCAGTGATCGAGTCCCTCATCGGGCTCCCTGCATGAAGCCTGCTTCTCCTCCCTCTGCCTATGTCTCTGCCTCTATGTGTCTCTCATGAATAAATAAATAAAATATTTTAAAAGAAGAAAAAAAGAAATAGCAGGATGCTGGGTGGGATGGGAGTGGAGATACATGGGGAAAATATTCCAGGCCAAGGATACAGTGTAAGCTAAGACTTGTATAGGAGAGGGGGCCTGAGGCATTTGTTCATTGATTTATTCTCTCACTCATTCATCCCTTCATTAAATATTTATCAAATTGCTGCTGGGTATCAGACACTGTCCCCGGTGCTGGGAGTAACACAGACATGGTTTTTACATCTAGTGGGAGAGGGTGATACTAAATTTAACAGTTTCACAAGCTATGAAAGTTTCCTGAAGGGCAGCCCTGGTGGCTCCGTGGTTTAGCGCCGCCTTCAGCCCAGGGCCTGATCCTGGAGACCCAGGATCAAGTCCCACGTCAGGCTCCCTGCATGGAGCCTGCTTCTCCCTCGGCCTGTGTCTCTGTCTCTGTCTCTCTCTCTCTCTCTCTCTCTCTCTCTTTCTCTTTGTGTGTGTGTGTCTCCCATGAATAAATAAATAAATAATCTTAAAAAAAAAGTTTCCTGAATAGAAGTGTGAAGTGTCCCTCTACTATGATGGAGGATACAAGGACCCAATTGAAATTGCTGGAGAGATGGAAGTGGCCGGTCAGCGACCTATTAGGTTTATCCCCAAAGCTTCTGTGCTAAGGACGTCTGCTGTGGGACATGCGTGACGGAAAGGGTTAGGTCGTATTGGGTTGGAAAGGTCAGTAGTGACCAGATTGCACAGAACACCAAGCTGAGGATCTGGAACTCTGTCCTGAGGGCAGTAAGGAGCTATGGGAGGATTGGGAGCAAAAGAGGGGCAGGGTCAGCTCTGGATACAGATAGACCCTCTGGGCCACATGGGGATGGGCTGGAGGGGGTGATAAGGAGGCCGGGTGAGGTTGGCATGAGAGGACAGGCCTGAGGAGATGAGCAATCTTCAATCACAAGTAGTGCCTCCTGACCTCAGGCCTAACTGGAGGTTCCTTCACCAGGCTTTGCCTCAGAGTCTCTTTGTATTCATTATGCTACTCATGGAGATGCTGCTTTCTCCCCCAGCTGGATGCCCTGGAGTTCCTCCATGAGAATGAATATGTCCATGGAAATGTGACAGCTGAGAACATCTTTGTGAATCCAGAGGATCTGAGCCAGGTAATAGGGGCTCTCTGGGCTCAGGATCTCATCCACCTCAAAATCTACATGTATTTCACAAAGCTTACTTCAGGTAAAGAATCACTGTCCATCATATATAAAGGGCTCCTTTGAATAAATAAGAAGAGATAAGCAACTTAGTAGAAAAATGGACAAAGGATGGGAAAAGCAGTTCATAGAAAAAGAAATCCACAGGTCAGTTAAATATGTTAAAAGATGCTCAGTCTCCCTAACTAATACAGTAATCATAGAAATGAAAATTAAAACTTCCTGTTTTAGGGATGGGCAAAACTTAAAAAGAATGGTATCTGTTGCTGATAAGGATGTAAGGAAACAGAAATTCTTTATATGCTGTTGGAAGTGTGAATTGGCCAACCTTTCTGGAAGGTAATTTGGATATAGCAGTCAAAATTTTAAATGTATATATATATATTTTTTTGATCCACCAGTTCCTCTTTTAGGAATGTGTCCTATCCATATATTCACAGGAATGTGGAAAGATGTATGTACAAAATGCTTCTGACAGCATTGATTGTAATACTCAAATGGGAAAACCTTAAACTACTGGTAGGATACTGATTAAATAGCGTTTTGAAGTAATTCTAATTACTTTTTCAGTTGCAAATAGGAGAAACCCAATTTAACATGGCTTTTAAAAAAATGTTTAAGGGGGTGTTGCAAATTATTGGCCCATTGAGTGGAAAAATGCAGAACTTCATTGGCTTCAGACAGGGCTGAACCAGTCTATCTGGCTCCAAATTTTAATGCCTGGAACCACTATTAAAGTGCAGGGGCCCTTGGGGCACTTGAGTGGCTCAGTAAGTAAAACTACTGCCTTCCACTCATGTCATAATCCCAGGGTCCTGGGATTGAGCCCCGAGTTGGGCTCCCTGCTCAGTGGAGAATCGACTTCACCCTCTCCTTCTGGGCTCATTCTCTCCATCACTCTCTCTGTCTCTCTCTCAAATAAATAAATAAAATCTTTAAAAAACAAACAAACAAAAAAAGTGCAGGGGCCCCTGGCTGGCTCAGGCAGAAGAGCGTGCAACTCTTGATCTTTGGGGTTGAGTTCAAGCCACACGTTGAGTGTGGAGAGATTACTTTAAAAATAAATAAACTAAAAATAAATAATTAAAAAAATAAAAATAAATAAACTTTACAGTGCAAAAAACTAGGTACCCAGGAAGAGGTATAGTGTGATCCCTTTGTGAAAAACTTAGAGCCCCTTCTGCATCCATGTGTGTTTACCAGTTATTCAAAGAAAACTATTTGAAACAAGGCATAAGAAACGATTATTTGTGGTTACTTCTGAGTGGTGGGTTGTGGGCTGGGGGTGGTTGGTTTGGGTTCTTTGTACTTCACAGCCTTCTGTACTGTTTGGCATTCAGTTACTTCAAATTGCGCCCATGATTGAAATCTCTGGGTCCTAAGCTCCAAACTGTATGGCTTCTCCACATGTCCACACAGGTGATGCTGGCCGGCTATGGCTTCACCTTCCGCTATGCCCCCAGAGGCAAACATGTGGCATATGTGGAAGGCAGCAGGAGCCCACATGAGGGGGATCTCGAGTTCATTAGCCTTGACCTGCACAAGGGATGCGGTAAGAGTCCAGAGAAGGGATTCGGGGCCAAGGAGACACGCTTCTCACACAAGGGCAGCGCTAGGTTTTTGTAGCCACAGACAGAAAGTGGCCAGACACAGGAATCACACTAAGGGAGTTATAATAGGGATTCAGAACCATGAATAGCCTGCATTAGGGAGTTGTAGTGCAGCCATTCAGCACCAAGGACCATTCAGCAAGCGGCTGGACACAAGGAGGTTCCACATGTCCAGGGGTTCAGATCCAAGATCTGGTTTAGACTTGGAACTTGAGAGTTGCCCAGTGACTCCAGAGAGTCATTCAGGAGAGGCTGTCAAGGAGACAACTAGCTATCCATGTCTGGAGCACAGGAATAAGTCTGGACAGAGAACCACATATCAGCAGTATCTCAGGACTTGTCAGCTGAAGCTCTGGGAGAGGAATGAGATTATCCAAAGAAAGTGTACAGAGTAAGAAGAGAGTACTTTGAGGAGAAGATTTCTTGAGATCTCAGCCTCTCCTTCCCAAATCCTTTGATAGCATGGCCATCCACATACCTACCCATGTCCTCCCACCAGACTGAGCTCCCACAGGGAAGGGGTGGCCTGGCACCTGTGCCTCCAGCATCAAGTGGTGGAAGTTCTGGTACAGTCAACTCTCAGTGCTGACTGAGAAGTTGAATGCATATACGAATTGTTGTCTAAATCATGTCATTCAGGAAGCATAAAAAAATAAAATCCCACAGTCTTCATTACCTTTTTCTATCTGGGCTCCTTCATGCCCTGCTCTGCCACCCCTGTTGCTCAGGTAATCCCACACCATACTCTGTCTCCATGAGACTGTCAAGGACAAGGACCCAACCAAACTCTTGTCTGGGATTTAAGAATGTGGAATTGGGCCTGGTGCACAGAGCTCTGAAAACTCAATGAATGAGTGCATGAATGAAAGACAAGTAGATGAGGGAGTAAACTAGTGAAAACAGGGATGTGGGCATGGCTGAGAGAGTGAACAAGAGTAATTGAGAGACTCGAGAACATAAGAGCAGGCAAATGAAAAGTGAATAAACAGGTGAGTGCCTGTGTGCTTGGATGGTTGAGTGCATGAGTGCATTAGGTCAGAGAGAGAAAGGAAGAGGGTGGATGTGTCAGTGAGTGGAGCATTCAGACTGAGCTGCCACCACCTGCCCTCCCTCACCAGGGCCCTCCCGCCGCAGTGACCTCCAGACCCTGGGCTACTGTTTGCTGAAGTGGCTCTACGGGATCCTGCCATGGACAAACTGCCTTCCCAACATCGAAGATATCATGAAGCTGAAAGAGAAGTGAGTCTTGGGGTCAGCAAAACCCAGCACTGGCCCGGCACCCTCGTAGGTGGGGCAGAAGCTCAGAACCCAGCAGGAAACAAAAAGGAGGGGGAGGCAGTGTCCAGCAGAGCCAAAGCCTTTGCAGTTCTCGGGCATGTCCTCTAGTATCCATTCCAGCAAACAAGCTCATGGGCTCTGGAGTCACACTGCCTGGGGTCAGGCTCCAACCCTGCCACTGCAGTGTGTTGGGAGGGAAGTCTAACTTCCACAGGCCTCAGTGTTCTCCATGGGATGAGATCTTATTAGCACCTACCTTAAGGTCTATGGAAGGTTTGGGGGAATAAGGTACACAGCACTCAGCACAGAGCCTGACCTGTAGAAAATACTCACCATGCACAGGACACCATGATTCATTCCTTCACAGACAAGTGGCCAGTGTGAGCAGTTAGGCCTGGGCCCTGCTTTAGCATGTGGCAACACCAGCCACCAGTGTCCACACTTCCTTTCCTGCCTTCTGCTTGTAAAACCACCAGATCCTGCTAGTTCTTGTTTAGATATTCAGTGCCAAGGACAGCAGAAGAGTAGCTGAATGCAAAGAGACATTCAGTACCAAGGACAGCGAGCAGCGGGGCTGGGAAGGAAGTGCCCAGAGGCACTTTGCTCTTCAGCACCAAGGGCGGGAGACAGCAGGACACCACCACCACCACCACCACCACCCCCTCCAAAGCCCTGCAAGCCCAGAAGTTGGGATTCAAGATCTGGTGTAGCCTGGGGGCAGGGGTGAGAGTTTCCCAGGAGTCATCCAGGAGGGTCCATCTAGGAGGTGGTTGGCCATCCATGTCTGAAGTGCAGGAATGACGTCTAAAGAGACTCAGACCTCAATTGCTCTCTCAGGAGTTGTCAGCAGAAGCCCTGGGAGAGAATGGGATTATCCAGGGAAAGTGTGCCTGGTAGGAAAAGGGGAAACTCCAGGGAATGGCATCAAGTCCCTCATGCTGCTCAGTTCTCTATGCTGTGTCACTAGCTCATGTTGGGTAGGTCTCTCTCTCTCTTGTTCTGTTCTTTCCCTTTTATACCCCACCACCACCATTTTTTCTCAACCATGAACTCAATCTGTATTCTACTGATAATGTTTGCTTAAGTGTATCTGTATCCTGAACTTGTGCGGTGGTGGTGGCACTGTGTGCGTCTGACCTACATAAATTGTATTCTGCTCTAAATCTTAACTGTTTCTGGTGCTGTTTCACTCAGCACCATGTTCATCAACTTTAACTGCATCGTTGCACATGCATCAAGTTTACTGCTTCCAACTACTGCTTTTCAATGAGCTTATGTAGACACATCTGTGACCTTGGACAATCTCTGATGAGTGTATTTAATTTGCATAAATGGTACTGAGCTCTAACTTTCATTCTGTTTCCTGCTTCCTTTCACCCAGTGCTGTACTTTGTATCTTTCACTTCATTGCTAAGGTCACTGCCTCCAAATCCTGCTCCTGAATTTGTTTGGATGTATCTGGATCCATAGAAAATATGTGATATTGCAGCTGGGTGTGTATTTGATTGGCATAAATGGTACCATGCCATGAATCTCATCCTTCTTCAGGTATCTGCTCAGTTATCCCCTCCCCAGGTGACCTGCTTGTGGTGCTCAGAGGGAGAGATCTGTCCCAGTCACACTGGCCTGCTCATAATGACCTATTTGAGGCCAGCATTTATCATGCACTCATCTGTGCCAAGTACTGCACCCAGTGCTTCCTGTGTCATCCTCAGAACAACTCTGAGGTAAATGCTCTTATGATTGAGGCACAGAAAACCCAGGGAAACAGGCCAAGTCACACAGCTACTAAGTAGAGGTGCTTAGACTCACAGCCAGACGATTCGACTCCAGGGAAGGCTCTTTCATCTCAAAGCCAGGTGAGAGGCTTATCACAAACGGACTGGTGGCACTTGGATGCAGGCTTCCTTCACTCAACAGATACTTGTTGAATACTTTCTATGAACCACACTCTGTTCTCGTCCCTGGAGAGACAGAAATAACTGAGCCTAACATCCCTACCCTCTGGGAACTCATCTCCTAGTGGAGGTGACAGACAGTGAAGAGACAGAGTGAATGTCTCTTCAGAGCATGTCACAGGCCAGACTAGTTGGGACCGTTGAGTTGGAGACTCAGGTGTCCCCCAGGGTGACTGTCATGGTGCAGGCATGCACTGCTCCTTTAGATTTAATGGCTAGGCCAGGTTTCATGGCAATGGTGATAGATGACAATTGCCTTCCAGAAGGGCAGTGAGGCAAGGAGGATGTCTCACTTTGGCGCTGATACGCCCTTGATGTCTCTGCAGAAGGAGGGAGAGACACAAGGAGAGGGGCGCTTGGCTCCCAGGCTTCCACAGGCAACCTCTGCCTCAGAAGCCAGCCTCAGAACCCGCCAGAACATGAGCCCATTTCCCTATTTTCTCAGAATTGATTTTTGCACTTTGTAGTTTTTCCAGTAGCTTTCCATTTTTGAAATGAAGCCAGGTGAAAATGAGTCGCAGAATTGTTAACACCGGCAATAGGAGCATATGGCCCAATTGCTAAAGCATTATGTGTGACCAAAGCCTACAAACAGCTCCTTTATGCTCTTCTGTTGGGTTATGGACAAACCTGAGCTGCTCTTATGAGGAGATCCCAAAACACAGTAGATCAAATGAGGTAGATGTTTACTTACCGCTCAGGAACAGTGCCTTGGCCCCTCCAACATGCATATATCCTCCTATGGTGCTAGCTCTGCTGGCCCCATCTCTCGTTGCTTCTGAAGGGCAGGACTGGGGATGACATGCATCTCTTGGTCACATAGCTACCCCGGGCTGCAGCGGGGGGGCTAGGAAATGTCTCCAGCCTAGGGCTGCTGACCCATGGGATTCTGCCCTTAACAGGGCACAAGTGACAGTGGGCAGCAGGTAGAGACTCCACGGTGCCACCTTCAGTCAAATTTCACAGTGAGCGCTCACAAAATAAGGAAAGCATGCATGAGCCTTCATTCACAGGCCCGGGCTTCAGTGTGAACACACAGGTCACGCAGACATGGCCCCAGCCTCAAGCAGTTCCTGGGCTGGGAGGAGACACCTGGGCAGAAGTAGGTGCTGCTCTTGAAAGCGGAGGCAGCCCCAGAAACATCGTGGGAGTGGAGGGGAGGCAGGTTACCTGGCCTCAAGCCACTGGGTGCCTTCATCCAAGAGATGCCTGACCCAGTCTGTACAGAGCAGAGGACCTCCCCAGGCAGGCAAGGGGAGGCAATGTTTCTAGGCAGATAGGATAGCACATCCATGAACTACTCATCCGTTCAGAACCTGTTCCCTGAGGGCATTTATGTGCCAGCCCTTGTGCTAGGAAATGCTGGAGACCCAGATGTGAATCCACTGAGGGCACCACTTGTCATCAGCGAAATCACCCATCGAGGCTCCACTGAGGCTCCACTAGGTCGAATCCTGCTTCCACTACTTCCTCTCACTCCTAAGAACAGCCTTGTCCTCCTTTTCACAACTCTGCCACCTTCCGCTTCGCAGGAGAGAGATCATCAATGAGAGGATGTGCTTCCCGAAGTACTTACCAAATTAGTGCAGAGTAAATATGATAAGTCTTAGTAATAATCTTAATATAGATGATTTAAGTGCGAGGAACAGTTCATTTCTAAGCCCCAGATCCCGACCACAACCACAGAGGAGGAAGGTCGGAAATCTCAAGATTCTCCATGGTGAGATGCTCATTTCCTACCCCCTCCCAGCATCCGGCCCAAGACCTGAGGCAGTAACACAAAAGACCATGAGGGGGCGATGTTGCCACATGCACATTTTCTGGAACCCTAACTTGTCCTCTGGGTCATCTTTACCGGTGTGCATTGCCTTTTTGTTCAACATTTGTTCAGTTTCCGTACATTCTAGTTCACGATGGAATGAATGAATAAAAGGGAGACATTTTGATTCTCCAAGGCTTTCTGATGGACCCATCCTCTTCTGGGAAAGCCCAGGTGCCCCTGGGATTTGGTCCCTGCTCTTAAAGCAGCAGGCTGGGCAGGGAGGTCCCACCTCCCAACAGCCAGTGGTAGAGTTGCTCATGTAATTTATGGCACGCTAGGGGTGCAGCTCTTGGGTGCCATCACTCAGCCATTTGCCACACATATCCTGAGGCTGCCAGGAGAGAGGAAGGTCAGACCTGGCCCGTCCTGTGTCTTGACAGTTGCCTTAGGGCATCCGTGGACTACGATCAGCCATTGAGCAGTGTCCAGAAGGGAGAGCAGCCACCTGCTGTGGCCAAGATGGGTGACAACCGTCCAGGGCAGAGGGAACAATATGTGCCAAAGCTAAGAGATGTGGGTGGATGCTTGACCTAGATAGGGGACCAGAAGGGATTTGGTGTGACCCAAGCATATGACAATAGGAGGAAGTCAGAGAGACAAACTCAGAGGGACTGGCAGCCCTACATCCTGGGGGTTTTGGGGTTTTCCCCAGGGCACTGGGGAGTCCCTTGAGGGCTGTGAGCAGGAAGGGACAGAGTCAGTTCCAGGCATCAAAACTCTGTTCTGCCATGTGGGGGATGCACAGGAAACTGGGGAGGAAGCCTGAGGTCCAGGGAGAGAGTATGAGGCCTGAACTAGACAGAGAGGGTCAGGGAACAGGAAGGTGGAGCTTGGGGACCTCTGGGCTGGGTTGGAGGAGACAAGGACAGCACCCAGGCACTGTGTGGAGAGTGGGGAGCCAGGTCGGTGGTCCAGGCCAGAGAAGATACATTGGGCTGGGACCGTGAGGACCAGTGGGCTGGGACTGTGAGGACGGAGCAAGGGAAGTGGATGAATTTCTATTTTTCTTGAGTGGACCACCAAGACGGTTTGTGTGTGTGTGTGTGTGTGTGTGTGTGTGTGTGTGTGTACAAATACACGTGTGCATTTATAAAGAGGAAGATAGTCAACCCTCAGTTATCTACAGATTCTGTATTTGTGAATTCACCAGAATCAGTACTCACAGTGCTTTCTAGATCATTCTCAGACACACACAGAGTAGCGAAAATTTTGAGCCATCTGATGCATGCAGTCCCAGCTGAGGCTGAAAAAGGCGATGCTCTGCCTTTTCATTGCAAATCTCACATCGTAAACAAGGATCCTTTATGCAGTCCTTTTAATGCCACACTTTCCAGATTTTTGTGCTTTTTGTTGGTGATTTCACTATTTAAAAAGGTCCCACACTCGGTGCTGAAGAGCTATCTAGTGTCCCTGAAGTGTAAGAAGGCTGAGACGTGTCTTACAGAGAAAATACCTGTGTTTGTGAGTTTCCTTCAGGCATGAGTCCTAGTGCTGCTAGCTGTGAGTTCAGTGTGAATAAATCAACAGTGTATTAAAGTATCTTTAAACCCAAACACACAGAAGACAAACTTAAGTAATGATCAATTGAAGTCACAGTGAAAACATTGTAACCAGAACCTCACAGGAACCTGATGCTATGTTTCCCCTAAAAGCATTTACTAATCTGGTGTTGGAGGACACACTACAGGAGAGTGACCCCAAATAACAGGAGTCTACTGTACACCTGCTAGACATTCTGCTTTAAAAGTTTGCTCTTCCTTCCCTAAAAGACGTCTTGCAAACGCCCCTGTCCTGTCAGGTTTCTTGACAACCCGGAGACCCTCGTGGGACAGTGCAGTCGCTGGATGTGTCCCTCAGGTATGTCCTGAAAGGGGAAAGGAAGCGTTGAGGGCCTTGGTGGGGACCAGGTGGCGTGGGTCCATCCTGGCATTGCCTCTCCATGTGCATATATGCCCATCGTTTAAAAACAAAAATATTGCCTGACCCCAAAATTCAGAAGTGTCTCTAAATAACAGCACACATGCACATACACAACCACACACACAAAATTGTATTTCTCTATGAAAATTTCTTTGGGATAGAAATATGGGCCAGGTCCTGCCTGGTGATTTTTCTCCTGGTCCTAGAGTAAGTAGGGAGGAGGAATTATTCATGCTGATGCTGCCATCCGATGGCTCAACTGGGGCAGGCTTGTTCAAGTGCTCCTCTTTCCCATCTGGCAACTGGCGCTGGCTTGTCACTGGCAGGCCTGGGAGGCCTCAGCTCTGGGCTTCTTCACAAAGCACTCTTAGGACAACTTTCCAAAAGGACACGAGTGGAAGCTGCAGAGCACAGGAGTCCCAAGATACCACTCTGCCACATTCAAGCAAGTCACAAGGCTGACTCTGACTCAGCAGGTGACCAGGTGTCTCTACCTCATGAGATGAGAGAAGCCGCAGACATTGCAAAGGGACACGGCACCAAGATGGGAGGAGCCGCACCCCTACAATCTGCTGCCAGTTCTTCCTCTGTGTATGAAGCAAACATAGACAAATATATTCACACGTGGTTTTGTTTTACAAAACCATTGTTTTTACAAAACTGTTATTTAAAAAAAATGAAAATAGGCTCACCTTACACGCATTTTGGTCAACATCTTGTTTCCATTCGACACTGGCTTTTCTGTGTTCTTACTCCTAGATCCATTGTAGCCTTTTTTAAACAGCTGCACAATATTCGTGATTTGGCTAAACCATCTTTTTATTTTAAGATTTTATTTATTTATTAGAAAGAGAGTAAGTGCAGGAGAAAGGGAGCACGAGTGGGAGGGGAGGGGCAGAGAGGGAGAAGCAGGCTCTCCCCTGAGCAGGAGCCTCCCCTCGGGTGCCCCACTAAACCATGATTTTTTTTTTTTTAAGATTTTATTTATTCGTGAGAGACACACACAGAGAGGCAGAGACACAGGCAGAGGGAGAAGCAGGCTCCATGCAAGGAGCCTGACGCGGGACTCGATCCCAGGTCTCCAGGATCATGACCTGGGCCAAAGGCGGCGCTAAACCGCTGAGCCACCCAGGCTGCTCTAAACCATGATTTTTAAATCTCCATGATTGGAGATTTAGACTTTTTATTTTTTTCCTAGTGCCTCTTCTGTAGAACTTCCACATTGCCCTCTAAAGAGGAGGCAGAAAGAAACAGATAGTTTGTCTCCTCCGGCTCTGTAAGGGCTCATTTTTTTAGTTACCTTGAAATCCTGGGTTCTGATTATGGCTCTGCTCTTCAAGTCACTTTCCCCTCCCTCTAGCCTTGGGTTCTTGGGCGCTGAAGAATGAACCCCTGGGTTAGCTCCCTGAGTCTTAGCCATTCTAAGCCAAGTCCATGACTGTGGCAGGGGGCGGGGGGGGGGGGGGTGTTGGCGGCGCTCCTGAGTGGCTCAGTCACTTAAGCATTTGCCTTTGGCTCAGGTCATGATCTCAGGGTCCTGGGATCAAGTCCATCATCAGGCTCTCTGCTCAATGGGGAGCCTGCTTCTCCTTCTGCCTGCTGCTCCCCCCACTCCCCCCTCCCCCTCCTTCTCCCCGCTGCTCCTTCTCTTGCCTGTTCTCTCTTCTCTAATAAATAAAATCTTTAAAAAAAATAGCTGAGGGATAAAAATCAAAAGAACATTTCATGATACATTAAACTTGTCTAAAATGAGGTTACAGCATCTGTAAAACAAACCTGTCTGGCCTCACAACCTGACCACGGCTTTACTGTCATCTCTGGCTGCTTTTGTGGTACACAGACCACACACACACACACACACAGCCAAAACTGCTTACCCTCTGGCACTTTTTAAAAAATATTTTATTTATTTATTCATGAGAGACACACAGAAAGAGGCAGAGGGAGAAGCAGGCTCCCTGCAGGAAGCCTGATGGGGAACTCATCCCAAGATCCCAGGATCATGACCTGAGCAAAGGCAGATGCTCAACCACTGAGCCACCCAGGTGCCACCACTCTGACACTTCAAAGTGGCTGACTCCTGTTTTAGAGATACACACTAAAGGTTTATAGGTAAAATGATATAATTAACTGGCCTCTGCTTTACCAATACCAGAGGGGAAATGAGATCAGCTGTGAGTTGTTGAAACTGGATGATGGGTATGCTGGTGTTGGTGATACTGTTCTACTGTTGCATAGGTTTGATGTTTTACAAAAAAAAAAAAAAAAAAATTAATCTAAGTGCCTGAGGCAGTTCCAGGTGCAGAAGAAGCACTGAGCAAACAGGCACAGCCTCTCAGGCTCTGGGTTGGGCCCCCTCTCAGGCCTCTCCCGTGACAGGGATATCTGGACCACAGAGACCCTGCAGGAGTACATGAAGGTGGTGATGACCCTCCAATATGATGAGAAGCCACCCTACGTCATGCTGAGGAACAATCTGAAAGCCCTGCTGCAGGACCTGCGGGTGTCAGCCTACGACCCCGTGGACCTCCAGATGGTACCCTAGGTAGGTTCCAGTGGGAGGAGTTCGTGAGTCTTAACAGCCCTCCATGCCCCCAACCCTGCTTTCCCAGATGCTTTTTTTTTAATTTAAGTTTTTTCACTTATTTATTTGAGAGAGACAGCGAAAGAGAGCATGAGCAGGGATGAGAGGGAGAATCAGGCTCCATGCTGAGGAGGAAGCCCGCCGGCTTGATCCTGGCATCCCGGGATCATGACCCAAGGGGAAAGCAGATGCCCAACAGACTGAGCCATGCATGCACTCTCCCAGATGCCATTAAATGGTTACTCCAGAGCCAACTTACCAGTTAGATACTGGATTTTTCCACAGGTTCTTGAACCTTTCAGCCCTCAGGAAATATTCCTCCATCCCTCCATCCCACCACCTGTAGCCTCTGCTTTCCTTCGAGTTGACTCCCTGTCTCCCCACCCCACCACCAAACACGCTGGTTCTGTGCCCGGTGCCACCTTGCTCTCCCCTGTGGCCCACAACCTTGTATATGGCAGCACCAGACTTCCTTGTGGGTTGGAAGGATACCCTCTAGAACCAGTGGCTGGGCATTTGCTTGGTTTCCCGGGCGGGGGTGGGGGGTCTGTTTTACAAGCAGTGTGGCTTTGAACACCTGTGTGCACAGGCCTCACTCGGGTGAGCTCGTGTGTGTCTGTGAAGGGGGTTCTTATTCTGCAAGAGAGAACTGGATAGCTCCCCATCGGAGCCCTGTACCTGTCTGCACTCCCATCAGCCCCCGTGAGAGTGTAAAGATGTTGGGGGAAGGTCAAGACTACATAAACTAATTAATTCGACAGTTAATTTTGGCAAGGCTTTGTGGACCTGTTCCGAAGAGAAGCTTCCCCCCAGGCCCTCCTCCGTCCACAGAGTTATAATTTCTGGTCTTGGTGGCTAGCTGGAATCAAAAGCTCAGTGTTTGTCCAAAGTCAGGGGTCCTCAGATGGAGGCCATGTTGTGCCCCAGTGTCTGGAAACACTTTTGGTTGTCACAACTGGGGAAAGGGTGCCACTGGCATTGAATAGGTAGAGGCCCAGGGATGCCACTCAATGCCCCATGACACACAGCTGGCCCCCAGCACAGAGACTCTGCAAAAGTGAAAACATGACTCCACCCACACAGATTGCCCATTGCCTATCTCTCCAGTGCTGCAGACAGCTGCTGTGTCCCCCAGCTGTCCAGGAAACCTCTACCCGCCCCCACCCTGCGCACACCCTCACTCACTTACCCTATCCCTCCAGGAGGTTGCCAGCCTCCCCTGCCCATCCCCTCAGGTCTCTGCCTCTGCCCTTCTCCCAGGATCACCCTGGGGATGGCCAACTGCAAGGTCACCTGTCATAGCCACCTACTGGTTCTGAGCTCTATGAGGGTGGGGTCTCCTCTGTCTGGCCTGTCTGGGACCCCACCTGCCCCTCACTGGCCAGCTGCACAGAGACTCCACCCAAATCTAACAGACCGAGACTCAGGTCTCCTTGTGGGTGCTGGCCGGTCCTGCGGTGCCTCCCTGTCCGCCTGGTGCAATGGAAAATTTAAAACTCAGAACGGGCAGCCCCAGTGGCTTAGTGGTTTAGCACCACCTTCAGCCCAGGGCGTGATCCTGGAGGCCCAGGATTGAGTCCCACGTTGGGCTCCCTGCATGGAGCCTGCTTCTCCCTCTGCCTGTGTCTCTGCCTCTCTCTCTCTCTCTCTCTCTCTCTCAAGAATAAATAAATAAAATCTAAAAAAAAAAAAAAAAACCCTCAGAACCTAACATCCCTTTTCAGGGTCCTTGTGGTTTGGGATATGAAACTGAATAAGTCTGCTCAGTAGCAGGTTTGTCCCAAGGTTAGGAACTTAATGAGGAGATGCTATTCAAAGAACCTGGTGACCTTGGAGTAACTGGAAGATCATCCCACCTCTGCTTTTCATCCCACTTCTGCTTTATGGAAGCTCCTTGCCGGGGTCCTGTGTGGCTGACCTCCCCTCGTCCCCTCAACCTCTCCCGTACACTCTGTGCCAGCCACACTACCTTCCCCTCAGATCCTAAATCAGGCCAAGTTTGATCCCACCTCAGGACCTTTGCACTTGCCATTCTCACAGTCTGGAACACCTTTTCCCTTCATCTTTGAATGACTTGCTCCTTCTCATTATTGACTCTCAGACCTGAGCCTTCCCTGACTGCCCTCGTGAGGCACCTCCCCACCCCCTCATCACACTACTGGTTTTCCACACAGCCTCATCCCCTTCTGGAAAGAAGTGGGGATGTTTAATTTGTAGTGTCTACCCCCTCTTCCAAGTCCAACAAAGGTTCTTGTTCTTTTTTTTTTAATTTTTTTTTTATGATAGTCATCACACAGAGAGAGAGAGAGAGGCAGAGACACAGGCAGAGGGAGAAGCAGGCTCCATGCACCGGGAGCCCGACATGGGACTCGATCCCGGGTCTCCAGGATCGCGCCCTGGGCCAAAGGCAGGCGCCAAACCGCTGCGCCACCCAGGGATCTCCTAGGTTCTTGTTCTTGTTCATGGTAGTATCACCAACCTCTAGAAAGTGTTCATCACACAGTAGGGGTTTCATTGGTGCTCCTTGAATGAGTAAGATACTAACAGCCATTTTTATTGTCTTTCAGAACTTTTGACTCGAGGTTTGAAATAGAAAAAAAAAAACAATGCAAGAAATGTGACTGAAGGCCTGCTGTAATATCACAGATATGCTTCTGGAAAGATCCCTCAAATGCACATGCCTATGCCTGCTGTTGCTTAAACCACACTATGAATCAATCTTGATTAGCCTCAGAGAACCCAGCAGTTAAGCTCCAGATAATGTGAATTCCTCAGTTCGACTGTCCCATCCTTTCAGCTGTCATCTCCCACCAGCCACTGGGGTTGTAGACAGAGAAGACCCCCAACTCATGGTAGGAGGTGAGCCAGTCCCCTCCATGGGGACCCTTCCTGCTACTCTTGGCACTATTATGCTTTGGTAATAAATTGTTTCATTGGAGCGTGGAGAGTCAAGTGTCTGCAAAAGGAGTTCATTTTGGAAAAGTTTACTTTTTTTCTCCAGCTGTCCATCCCTTCAACCTTTCATCCATATATTGAAAGTTTATGTAGATACCAATCCACCCACCCCCCCGTCTATCCATTTATCCATCCATCCATCTATCCATTCTTCCATCTAGTCACCCACCTATCCACTTATTCAACTGTCCATTTATCCAGCCATCCATTCTTCCATCCAACCAACCACCCATTCACCCATCCATTTTTTAAAATATTTTATTTATTTATTCATAGAGACGCAGAGAGAGAGAGAGAGGCAGAGACACAGGCAGAGGGAGAAGCAGGCTCCATGCAACAAGCCTGATGTGGGACTCGATCCCGGGTCTCCAGGATCACCCCCCGGGCTACAGGCGGCGCTAAACCGCTGCGCCACCGGGGCTGCCCTCACCCATCCATTTATTCAGCCATCTACCCATCCATTTATTCATTCTTCCAGCCATCCACCCATCCATTTGTTTAGGCATCCATTTATTCATCCAACCATCAGCCATCCACATATCAATCCATCCATCTGTTTATCCACCGAGTCATTCTTCCATCTATCCACCCATCTTTCCATATACTTTTCCATCACCCACCTTCCTATCCACCTTTCATCCTTTCATCCATCTGCTCATTCTTCCATCCATCTACCCTTCCAGACATTTATCCTTCCTTGTATTCAACAAATATTCCATATCTTGAATTTTTGCTGCATGACATTAGTTGTGCTGCACGGAGGATCCTGATGAAGACACATTGAGTCCTTGAATTTTTGGAGCATCCAGTTGAGGAGAAGGCATTAAATGAGATGACTGGGTTATACTCCATGTGCTGGAAAAAAGGCACGGTGCTGTGATGAAGACCCAGGGGCCCAGGGTTGGGAGGCACCTTGCAGAGAGCCTGGATAGAGAGACGGTAGAGGAGGCAGGCACAGCCGCTCCCTTGGGAGCATGAGGCATGGGCAGTGGCCATGGCTGGAGTAAGGGAGGGCCTGTGGAGAGATTTCAGAGGCAGCCTGACCAGTAGCATGTGGCCAGTGACCAGACTGAGAGGGACTCAGAACAGAGGGGTACACTCACCTCCCAGACTTGGTCTTGAGGATGTGGAATCATTCACCATTACTCTGGAAAAGGGCGGTAAGAGGCCGGTTCGGAGAAGAATCTACTTTGATTCTCCCTAATTCTTGCCTGCTCAGAAGGTGTAGGGGAGATTAGCGGGCTGATGATCATTTCCTAGTTAAGATCAGGTGTGTATAGCGATTTCCAGAAGGGAATATTCCTCAATGAGAGAGAAAACTCGCCTGCAAATCTCCTTAAAGCCTCTCTAGCACTTGAGTGATGAGTCCACAAAAGAATACGGACATCAGTCACCCTTCAGGGCCCCAAATCAGGTTACAGGATGGTCACAGTGTCAACATCGGGCCTTTCCATCACACTGCCACTTGGTGACATTGTCCAGTCCCCGCAGCCCCTCTGTCCTCTGCCCTCATTTCTGAGTGGGCAAAGCCAGCCAGGACCCAGTGCTGCTCAGGCAGCAGGAGACTCAAACAACCAGACAGCAGGGAGTGTGTGGACAGTTTCCCTCCCTCTGCCTCTGAATCCACTTTTGTCTGTCTGCAGAGCCCAGGTTCCTGAGCTCATATTTGGCAGCTTGTCCCCCCAACCTCTGAGAGAGGAGGGTGTTGTCATTAGGTGAGAATCACATGGCAACATGTGGTCAATGGTGGCTGGAACCCATTCCTTGTCCTCTACACCTTGCTTCTGCTCCCAAATGAAACTCTGGCCCAAAGTTAATCAGATGTTTGTAGTGCAGAGGCTGGTGGTGGGTTTGGTTTTTTTTTTTTTCTTTTCTTTTCTTTTTCTTTTTTTAAAAATAATTTTTAATGCAGGACACCTGTGAGCCTTCAGTAAATGCAGGTATGTGGTATGGCTCCAAGAGGTGCCCCGGTATGGGACGCCTGGAGGGCTCAATGGTTGAGCATCTGCCTTTGACTTGGTCATGGTCCTGAGGTCCTGGAATGAGTCCTGTGTCAGACACCTCGCAGGGAACCTGCCTATGTCTCTGTCTCTGCGTCTCTCATGAAGAAATAAATAAAATCTTAAAAAAAAAAAAAAGAGGCATCCCAGTAGACAACTGCAAAGGCAAAATGAAGACACATTTCCCTTATGAAATAATTTTCCTGTGATAAAAGCTTGTTTCCAAGACTAGTACAAATAGAATCTCTTCCGGATGAGACCCTAGGAACAACAGCAAATGTTCATGGAGACTCCTTTACTGATGTTAAAAACCAAAATTCCACTGAGCAAATTTTAAAGACCTTATTGGCTCTGTTCAATGATTCATGAACCAGGCAGCATCCAATTGGGCAAATAGGTGCTCCAGGGAGCTATACAGAGTGAAAGACTTTTGTGGGCAGAAGGAAGGAGGAACAAGAAAGTTTGGAAGAGGGGCAGTCCGGGGGGCTCGGTGGTTTGGCGTCACCTTCAGCCCAGGGCCTGATCCTGGAGACCCGGAATCGAGTCCACGTCGGGCTCCCTGCACGGTGCCTGCTTCTCCCTCTGCCTGTGTCTCTGCCTCTGTGTGTGTGTGTGTGTGTGTGTGTGTGTGTGCGTGTGTGTGTGTGTGTCTGGTGAAAAATAAAATCTTAAAAAAAAAAAAAGTTTGGAAGAGGCCAAAAAGCAGGTTGGTTAGTGCAGGGTTGCTTTCCTTCAGGGGTCTGGCAGGGGGATTATCTGACTAGTGCTCATCAGGGTGATTCCTGAGTGACTCATTGGGATTCCATGACTGGGAGAGCTGAAACTGTAAGCTTGGGTTTGGTGACACGTGGCTTAGCATAAGCAACTCCATTTGGGGCCTGTTGTCTTATTTTTCACACTGACTTGGAAGTTAACAGGAAGAATTTTACTGGTTTTGATGGAGATTCTACAAATACAAATTTTGATGGGTGTTTGTGAAAGATGTAGACAATGTTTATTCAGAGCAGGAACACAGCTCGCATGATTCTGTGGGAATCACTGGCTGCCCTGCCCTTCTACACGATGCCTTTCAAACAGTACTGCTGGCTCGTCTACTCTCATTGAAATAAGTTTCAGGAAATTGTTTTCTTACTTTTTATGCTGTTGGAACTGAGGGAGTAAAAGATTATTAGGATTTGTTGCCATTCAATATTTTTCAATTCTCTATCATTCAAAATTTCCAGTGGTTCTCTTTAACAAATAAAGTTAAGAAAATCCCGTTTGTTTAGTTGAAATGCTGAAATTATATATATTTTTAATTCTTTTTTTTAAGATGTATTTATTTATTTATGATAGACATAGAGAGAGAGGCAGAGACACAGGAGGAGTGAGAAGCAGGCTCCATGCCAGGAGCCCAACGAGGGACTCGATCCCGGGACTGCAGAATCATGCCCTGGGCCAAAGGCAGGCGCTAAACTGCTGAGCCACCCAGGGATCCCCTGAAATTATATTTTAATTCTGAAGAAAAGCCACCCAAGTTCTTGATTTTTAAAATACGCCATAGGGACACCTGGCTGGCTCAGTTGGTGGAGCGTGTGACTCTTGATCTCAGAATTGTGAGTTCAAGCCCCACACTGGGTGTATAGATTACTTAAAATCTTTTTTAGAGATGCCTGGGTGTCTCAGCAGTTGAGGGTCTGCCTTCAGCTCAGGATGTGATCCCAGGATCTGGGATTGAGTCCCACATCAGGCTCCTTGCAGGAAGCCTGCTTCTCCCTCTTCCTGTGTCTCTGTGTCTCTCATTAATAAATAAAAAAAATTTTAATATTTTTAAAAAATAAAAACAGGGGACCCCTGGGTGGCTCAGCGGTTTAGTGCCTGCCTTCAGCCCAGGGCATGATTCTAGAGTCCCGGGATCGAGTCCCACATTGGGCTCCCTGCATGGAGCCTGCTTCTCCCTCTGCCTGTGTCTCTGCCTTTCTCTCTCTCTCTCTCTCTCTCTCTCTGTCTCTCATGAATAAATAAATAAAATCTTTTAAAAAGAAATAAAATTTAAAAAATTAAATTAAATTAAATTAAATTAAAATTAAAATTAAAATAAATAAAATAGGGTACCTGGGTGTCTCAGTTGTTGAACCTCTGACTTTGGCTCAGGTCGTGATCCTGGGATTGAGTCCCGCATCAGGCTCCCTGCATGGAGCCTGTCTCTCCCTCTGCCTATGTCTCTGCCTCTCTCTGAGTGTCTCTCATAAATAAATAAATAATTTTTTTAAAAAAGACGTTGATCAAGAGATGCTGCATAATCTTGAATGGCAAAGCAAATTGTGCTGTGGAAGATGGAATTTGACACATCAACTTTTCTTTTTAATTTCTATTTTTAAATAATCTCTACACCCAACTTGGAACTGGAACCTGCAAAAAACCAAGTTCAGGGGTCGTTGGTTCCCTGAAACTGACCCAGCCAGGCACCCCTTGACACATCATATTTGAAGAGCAGTTAACTTTATGCCAACACATGTTCACTATATTGGATCATAATTCTAAGGTTGAACATGTTTTCTCATTAACGGACACAATAGAAAAAAGTAAATGGACATTCAAAGGGAAAAAATAAATTGGATGTGACCACTACATAAACTACAGTGGAAAAAAAAAAAAAACTACAGTGAAAATTAGTAACAAGAAACTGTGCTAAAATGAAGTGGGGTGGTTTCAATAAGAAGAGCCCTAATGCCCCACCATTCATAGTCAATTGCAAACCCAACAGGAAGAGACAGATTTGACCTTGCAGGCAGTATACTATTCCACTATCCCTGCGGGAGGGAGACTGGCTTTTCTTAATCCCACCCTGCCCCCAACAGCTCAGCCAGTATACTTCCAACTCCCAATTTACTCCAATGGGTTTCCCCATTTGCCCCTTTTCTGCATAAGAGCGTGCCTCTGCTGCAGATTCACCTTACAGTTTTGCAGGCAACTTTTTTTGTTTCTTTTTTTTTTTTAAGATTTTATTTATTCATGAGAGATGCAGAGAAAGAGGCAAAGACATAGGCAGGAGGAGAAGCAGGCTCTCGGTGTGGAGCCCCATACAGGACTTGATCCCAGGATTCCAGGATCACGACCTAAGGCAAAGTCAGAGGCTCAACCTTTGAGGCACCCAGGTGTCTCTTTTTTTCTTTTTAAAATTTTTTAAAATTAATTAATTAATTTATTAACAATTGCAGTTCTCTTTTATTCCCCAGTAAACCCATTTTTGCTGGCAAAGCAGTTGGCAGTTTCTATTTTAAGGCTAACATGATATCAAAATGGAAATGGAACCCAGACCGTAATAATCGCAAGGAATTTTCTAAGCAAATTCTACAAAAGAGAAGACACTGTGGAGGAGAACCAAAACATCCAGGACATATAAAGAAAGAGGCATCTATAATTCAGATAACCTATCATTTATTTCTGAAAATCTGTGAATGATTTTCTGTGTGGTGAAAATACACAGCAAGTTGGGTTTCCAAGAAGCAGGCTCAGAGTGTTCCTGAGGAAGCGGCCCAGGGAGTCAGGGCTACAGAGCTGGAACCGCCCTGCAGAGCCTTACACCAGGTGGGCTGCCCTGGGAAGAGGCGTGATCTCGGGCAGGCTGCTCTCTGCATCTGCACCACTGTCAGACCCTTCACGTTCATTGCCACCTTGACTCCCCTCAACGACCCGGGGAGTTAGGTGTATTGTGTCCACTTTGCAGAGAGGGAGAATGAGAAGTAAAGTTGAACTCAGGCTTGAAACTGGTGACAGGCTGAAACTTGAGCCCCGCTCTGTCCATCGTACTAGTGGGACTCCCACTCATTATTTGGCAACCCGTTTCCATGGAATGGAAAACCATTCTCTCAGGAATTGTACCCGATGTCTCCCTCCCTGAGAAGCCCAAGGCCCTCTACACAGAGGTCGTGGAGCTCGCTGGAGCTGGGGGTCATCACTTCCAGATCTTGATCTCCGAATACTCCGTGACGCTGGTGCCCTCCGGGTCCTGAGGCTTCCAGGGCCTCAGCCCCTGGAAGGTGAAGGAGGCATAATGGAGCTCCTCCTCCTCCTCCTCCTCTTCCTCTAAGGTGGGAACACCAACAGCTGCAGGCGGGTGGGCTAGGGGCATGGATGCCCCTAATGGACACTCATGCTTATAACCCTGAATGGAGATGAAAGAAGGGTCCAATTAGGATAACTGGACCTGGCAGATAGCAAGGAGGATCCACAAGCAAACCTAGAAACTGAGCACTTACTCTTTCATCTATTCATTCCACAAACATTGGCTGTACCCTCATTCATTTATTTATTCATTCATTCAATAAATATTGCCTGGCCCTTGGTAATCAATTGCCAGGCTCCTAGATTCCTCACAACAAGCTATTAGAGAGACATTACTATTCCCATTTATCAGGTGAAGAAACTGAGTCTAAGTAAATATCCCAAAAATCACACATTGAGTTGTCAGTAGGGCCAAGATTAACATCTGGGTCTCTCTAGCCCCAGTGCCTTCCACCCTATGGAACAGCTGCCCTGTGCCAGGCCCTGGCTCTTCAGTGGGGAACAAAGCAGACGTCATCCATGACCGCTGACTAGCTTGCAGTGGGGGAAGCTGACATTGTTGTAGTCACTTATATTTCCATCTAATGGCCAATTGTGATGTGAGAGGTGGTGTGAGGACAGAGATTTGCTCAGAACTGAACTGCCCTCTGGGACCACTCAGCATTTCAAAAGTTCAGGCAAACGAAATCACAAAATTGTACCAGGAACCCTTAAAGCAAAGGATATTGTTCAGGAAAGGGCTCACCATGGCCAAAGAAAGGCTTGACCCTTTGTGCCAGCATCTGGGAGGGAACCTCTAAGTCAATGGACTGTCCTGCCTGATGGGAACATCTCTGTTCACCTGAGGCCTTAGGCCACACCAAGTAGTTTACATTAACGTGACTTATGGTGAGGCCTTGAGCCACATGGTATCAGCTTGACCTCTAGAGGGGATGGAGACCATATAACAAAGGTCATAAAGGTGCTCCATACCTATGTGACCGACCCCTGATAGGAACCCAGGACACAGGGCTAGGGTGACCTTCCTTGGTGGCAATATCATGCCCACACACATGATGCCACACCACACTCCCTGCTTTTTATTACACATCAGTGCTGGGAAAAATCAGCGCCGTGTATGGGGTCTTTACTGGAAGAGATGCCTGGAAGATTCCTGCATGGAACTCCCCTGGGCAGAGTCGAGGTGCCTCTCCCCTTGGCTGCTTTAATCTGTATCCTTTCCCCGTAATCAACTAACTATTAGTATAACAAATCTCAGTGAGTTCTATAAGTCCCTCTGGTGAGCTATTGAACCTGAGAGTGCCTTGGGGACCTGTGAACTTTGTACTTGTTATTTTGGGGACATCCCCCTGGCATGGTTATTTTGATCTCCTCCCCGTATGTTGGGGAGGAGAGACAGCAAGGAGGGGAAAGTGATTCCATGGGAGGAGGTTAGGGTAGGGAGGGCCCAGGTGAACACAGGAAGGTGCTGTGGTCCTTGGCTCTGCAAGATGAGTCAGAGCAGAGAGGAGAGTGACTCCCGGGTCACTGGCCCAGGTGACTGAGTCCATGGGGACCCGAGAACATAAGCCTGTTTGGGACATGATGACCAGCTAAGTCATCTAGAGGGGTGTGGCCATCTTTGGGTGGTGGCCAGATAGGATCCCAATGAACAGAGGGCTCATCACTCACCCAGGAGAGGGGACCCAACATGCAGGCAGCATCCTTCCCACCAGCTGTAGGCTCAGGAGCCTGCTTCCTGCAGGTCTTCACTCTGAGGGGGAAGCCACAGTTAGCAGCCCAATTGACTCACTATTGTCCCCTGCTTACAAGTCTGGCCAGGCTAAGGAAGGCTGGAGGAGGGACCACAGAGCCTGATAACTCATGAAAATGGGCATGGCCAGGATTAGGGTGGCAGCAGACACTTCTTTGATTTTCTGGCCCAATCCCCAAATCTTACGGCCTCCAGCTGGGGCTGCCCGGGACCCTAGGACTTGGACCCCTTCCACCCCATGCACTCACCCTTTCTCCCAGGGACAGCACTCACATGAAGAAGATGAGGCAGGGACAGAGACTGAGCAGGCCAGCAACACCAGCACCCCCGACAGCCCCCAGAAGGAATCCTCCCCCATGCTCAGGTTTCCCTGTAGGGGAGTGGGGTTTTGGGTGAGTCCCCTCCAAGCCTCAGGATCCTTGTGTGCCCTCCTCCCAAGAAACTCCAATTCTGATGGTCTTCAGCCCCCAACCAGGAGAAAACCAGGACTTTGCCCCCCTGCCCTTCCTCTCTCTCACCCTTTCCCATCCAGACCCCAACCCCACCCCCAGAACATCTTTCCTAGGATCCGGACTCCCTCCTCCCACACCTCTGCCCCCAAGAGCATCCAGACCTGGCAGCAACAGGACAGCGGCGCTCTGTTTCCCGTGCACATTCCAGGCCTCGCAGCTGAGTCTGAGGCCAGAGCCCAGCGGCCCACGGAGGCTCAGGGAACTGTTGGCCCAGGGCCCCTCAGCGCTGGAGGTGACGGTCAAGGAGGCATTGCTGTGGTTCCGCTCCAGCAGCCCCTCCCCCAGGCGCCAGCGCAGGGTGGGGGCCGGGCGCGCGTGGGAGGAGCAGGTGCACTGCAGCGCCTCGCCCTCCCAGGAGCAGGAGGGGCTGAGCGGCCGCGGGGGGTCTGGGGGAGGGAAGAGAAGGGGTCAGCGGTGCCCCTGCTCCCCAGGCCCCGGTGTCCTGCCCCCAGGAGTCCCCTCACTCACAGACCACAGAGAGGTGCAGGGAGACGTGCTGGGAGCCCAGCGAGTTCTGAGCTCGGCAGGTGAAGTCTCCTTGCTCCAAAACCCCTACTTGAGGCAGGTCCAGGATGGGACTTCTGTAGATGGGGGTGGCATTCAGGGCGGGGGACCCCTGGAACCAGCTCAGCTCCGCAGGAGGGTTGCTGTCAGCAGCACAGAGCAGGAACAGAGATTCCCCTTCCAGGACCTGAAGAGATGAGCTATTCCCTGGGTATTTCAGTTCTGGGTGGAGAGAGAGAGAGAGAGAGAGAGATTGAGAGAGAGAATGCACACTCTGAATCCAGCCCAGAGGCTCCACAGCCCTGGTCCTATTTCTCTCTCCTCTGAATTTCACCTAAGTTGGGAAGAGATCTCCACAAATAGTTTCATAAGCAGATTTATGGTGATATAATCCACATACCATACAATTCCATTTACATACCACTTAGAGTCATGCCACAATCAATTTTAGAACATTTTCATCACCCCTAAAAACAACCCTGTATCCCCCCAACTGCCTCCCCCCCTTACTCCCAATCCCCCCAACCTCGAGCCCCTGGCAACCCCTAGCCACCTTTCTGTCCCTATAGATCTATTCTGGACATTGCCTGCAAATAGAATCATGCTACATGTAGGCTTTTGTATCTGGCTTCTCTTGTGTGGCATGACATTTCCAAGGTTCTCCTGCTGGTGGCCCCTGTTGATGCTTCACCCCTGTTCATGGCAGACTCATGTTCGTCGCATGGATAGGCTGCGTGGTGCTTATCCACCCATTGAGAGACCCTGACTCCTTCGAGGCGAGCGCCCTTAACTACATTTCTCCCTCTCTTTCCCCAACTGCTGAACACCCCTCACTCAAGCACCCAAAATTCAAGTATCAAACCCTTCAAGGCTTTTCAGGACATGACCTCTACCTCTTCACCTCCTTTCCCTGCCCCGGTTGTCTCAGGATAAATAGGGTATCCACATTTTGCATTCCAAAATTCACAAAGGAGGAAGGGATGCTCAGAGCAAAATCTCCCTTCCGTGATGTCTCCCCGGGCAACAAATCTGTCTCATCAAAAGCAACATTTATTGCCAGTTTCTGGTGTGGTCTCCCGGGGCTATTCTATAACAGCCTTATGTAGGAACGTTGAAAATATACATCCCTGAGACCTCACAGTTTTGTTCCTGGGCATGAAATTTACAGTCTCACTCCTCAGAGCACTGGCACTCCCCAGGAGCTGGTTAGAAATGCAGAACCAGGGCAGCCCAGGTGGTTCAGCGGTTTAGCGCTGCCTTCAGCCCAGGGCATGATCCTGGAGACCCAGGATCGAGTCCCACATCGGGCTCCCTGCATGGAGCCTGCTTCTCCCTCTGCCTGTGTCTCTGCCTCTGTGTGTATGTGTGTTTCTTTCATGAATAAATAAATAAAATTTTAAAAAAATTTTAGAAAGAAAGAAAGAAATGCAGAACCAGAGGTTCCGCCGGCTTCCTGAGTCACATCTGCATTGTCACAAGATCCCTGAGAAATCTGTGTGTACAACAGAGCTTGTGAAGTATGGCCTCAAGAAACATTCCTCTGTTCATGAGGGGAATGTTAGAGGCGGCATGATCATGAAAACTAAACTCTGGGGCAGCCCGGGTGGCTCAGCGGTTTAACACCACTTTCAGCCCAGGGCGTGATCCTGGAGACCCAGGATCGAGTCCCACAGCGGGCTCCCTCCAGGGAGCCTGCTTCTCCCTCTGCCTGTGTCTCTGCCTCTCTCTCTCTCTCTCTCTGGGTGTGTGTCTCATGAAGAAAGAAAAGAGAGAAAGAGAAAGAAAGAAAGAAAGAAAGAAAGAAAGAAAGAAAGAAAGAAAGAAAGAAAGAAAGAAAGAAAGAAAGAAAGAAAACTAAACTCTGTGGACAATTGAAGTGCCCACCAAGAGTGGAATGTGAGAAGGTGAGGGACGCCTGGGTGGCTCAGTGGGTGAAGCGTCTGCCTTCGGCCCAAGTCATGATCCAAGGTCCTAGGATGGAGCCCCATGTCAGGCTCCCTGCTCAGTGGGGAGCCTGCTTCTCCCTCTCCCTCTGCCGTTCCTCTTGCTTGTGCTTGCAGTGTCTCTCTCTCTCTCTCTCAAATAAATAAATAAAAATCTTTTTTTTTTTTAAAGAGTGAAACTAAAATGTGGTACCTACAGACAAGGAGAGGCAGAAATTACAGCAGCAAGCAATACAGATGAATGTCAAGAACACGAGGTGGTGCCACATCACAAAAGTCAAGGTAGCTGTGACCCTGCAAATCCATTCCTAGAGCCAAAAGAACTGGAAGTGGGGAGTCAAGCAGATCCTTGTATGGAAGTGTTCAGAGCAGTATTGTTGACAGGAACTACAAGGTGACAACCCAAATGTCCACCCACAGATGGATGGATGGATGGTGGTCCCTCTATACAATGGAACAATATTCAGCCCAAAAAGGAGTGAAACACTGACCTGCACGCACTACAGTGTGGATGAACCTTGATCACATCATGCTGAGTGGAAGAAGCCAGACGTGTTATTTCGTAAAATTACAAGAAAATAGAAGGTATGTGGATGTGTTAATTAACTGGGTTGTGTGAATCCTTTAGGAGTGTAAATGTATATCAAATCTCCATATATCAAATCATCACCTTGTACACTTTAGATATATACAATGTATTCATCAATTATACTTTCATCAAAAATAAGATAAAATAGGGACGCCTGGGTGGCTCAGTGATTGAGTGGTTGCCTTCAGCTCAGGGTGTGATCTCGGAGTTCCCAGATCCTCTGCCTGTGTCTCTGCCTGCCAGTTCCTCTGCCTGTGTCTCTGCCCTCCCCCCACCCTCGTGTCTCTCATGAATAAATAAATAAATCTTTTAAAAATAAATTTAAATAAATTAAAAATAAAAAGTAAAGTAAAATAAAATAAAGAGAAAGAATGGTAACACAGTATTCAGCATAGTGGCTTTCTCCGATGCCAGATAGAAAGGGCTGAAATTGGGAAGGGGCATTTAGGGTGTTCCAAAGGCAAGGTTGCTGTTCTTTTTTTTTTAAAGTAGGCTCTACATCCAATGCGGGACTCGAACTCATGACCCTAAGATCAAGAGCTGCATGCACCTTGGGATCCCTGGGTGGCTCAGCGGTTTAGTGCCTCCCTTCGGCCCAGGGTGTGATCCTGGGGTCCCAAGATCGGTCTTGCATGGGGCTCCCTGCATGGAGCCTGCTTCTCCCTCTGCCTGTGTCTCTCCCTCTCTGTGTGTGTGTGTCTCTTGTGAATAAATAAATAAAATCTTAAAAAAAAAAAAAAAAAGTTGGGGCAGCCCCGGTGGCGCAGCGGTTTAGCACCGCCTGCAGCCCAGGGCGTGATTCTGGAGACCCGGGATCGAGTCCCATGTCGGGCTCCTTGCATGGAGCCTGCTTCTCCCTCTGCCTGTGTTTTTGCCTCTCTCTCTCTAGCTGTGTCTCTATGAATAAATAAATAAAATCTTTAAAAAAAAAAAGTTGCATGCACCATGGACAGAGTCAGCCAGGTGCTCCTGTTCTATTTCTTTTTAAAAATATTTTATTAAAAAAACAAAAAACAAAACAAAAAGGGCAGCCCCGGTGGCGCAGCGGTTTAGCGCCGCCTGCAGCCCGGCGTGTGATCTTGGGGACCCCGGATGGAGTCCCACGTCGGGCTACCTGCATGGGGCCTGCTTCTCCCTCTGCCTGTGTCTCTGTCTCTCATGAATAAATAAATAGAATCTTAAAAAAAAATAAAGATTTTATTTATTTATTAGAGACACACAGAGAGAGAGAGAGAGAGAGAGAGAGGCTGGGCTGCCCTCCTGTTCTATTTCTTAACCTGGATGGTGAGTACCAAGGTGTTCATTTGATGGCGATTCTTCATAACCTGCATGTATTTGACAAATAGTCTTTGCATATAATGAATCACCTGTCATTGCATATAATAAATAGTAAGCAAAAATCATCTGTCACAGTGAAGGGGTGGGAGCGCCTCCCCGCTCTGCTCTCCCTGTGTATCACTCTGGCCCTCCTGGCTTGGCTTCGAGCCCCAGGCTCTGCTCTGCCAGGGAGAGCTCCCATCCCAGCCTCAGGGAGAGGGCATCTTGACCTACCTGTGCAATTTTCTCGGGAGATGCTGATGCCCAGGTTCTGTGGGGCATCTGCGACAGAGACACAGTGAGGAATGGAGTCAGAGTCCACCCTTCCCATGCCACCCACCCCCAGGAGACACAGAAATGGGAATTGAAACAGACAAGTCCTGTGTCCTCCCTGCAGCCCCCCTGAGCCCCCCTGCCTCCCCCCACCCCCCGGGGAACCGAGTCCTTGCCCCACACTCACAGGAGACGTTGAGCGTAATGGTGCTTTGAGTGCTCATGCCAGCTTTGAAGGTCACCCGACAGGTGAGATTGGTGCCATGGTCCTGCGGGCGTGGGATGAGCAGGATCTCCGAGGAGTTATAAGCCTCCAAGCCCAGTCCCGAAGGTTTGAGGGCAGGCCCTGTCCAGGAGATGGTGGGGGCCAGCACCCCATCACAGGCCCCCAGCACAGAGCATGTCAGGTGACTGAGGCAGCCAGACTCCAAGGGCTCCTTGACCCAGATATCCGGAGCCTGTGTCAGCTCTGGAGAGGAGAGAAAGAGAGGCCGGACCTCAGAGGGGACTCCCCTGTGTGCTTCCCAAAGAGGCACCCCAACCCTGAACTGACTATGCTCTACTCTCCTGTTTAAGATGAGCAGCAGGGGGTCTGTTTCTTCCCTCAGGAACACCCCCCCACACCTGTTATTGACTCTTGGGGACCTTCCCTACCTCTCACACTCACAATGAGCATGTTACTCCTGTAACTGTGTCTCATGGGACCTCTGTCCAGATGAAAGTAATAGTGTCCGCTGTGTTCCCTCCGGGCGTCTGTGATACTCAGGGAGCAGTCGCCAGCCCCAGGGTCTCCAGAAAGGTGGAAGGGAAGTTTGATCTTCCTCTTTGTTTCTCTGGCTGGTTTGTTGGTGGCCATGAGAACTTCCCCTTTGGGATTACCCTTTATCCGGAACCAGGAGCCATAAGCAGGTGTAGCACTGTGCCTGCCAACCTGGGGGTAGGAGACGGTGCAGGGCACGCGGACACACAAGCCCTCCTGCACCGTCACAGAGTCCTGCACGTGTAGCTCATAGCCTGGGTCCTCCTGCAGGGACCCTGGGGGGACATCGAGGCTTAGCAGCAGCGTCAGAACCAGCACTGCCCCCTCCCCCGCCAGGACCGCCCCCATCCCCAGCTCTCAACCCACTCACAGGCCCACAGCAGAGACAGCAGCAATACCAGCATCTCCAGGGGTCCGGGGCTGGTCTGTCCTCAGTCTGGCTTCTGGATGTGCCTGTCTGTCCCAGAAGGAAGCTCCAACAGGAAGCTTTTGCAGGGAAAGAAGAAGGTAGTGATCATCTACGGAAGAGGAACCCCAGGAAGGAAATCACAAAGTCCTGACAAAACCCTTATTCCAACTTCTCCTTTCGCAGTTGCAAGAAGCAGAGCAGAGAGGAGGCAGGTCTGGCCCTAAAGAAAAGGAGCCCTACATCAGCCTCAGCGGAGGGCAGCCCCAGCAGTGGGGCTTTCAGGGAGTATGGGCTCCAGGTGAGGTGCTGGGGGCAGGATTCATTCATGCACTCATTCATTCATTCATTCACCAGGCAAACATCTACTCCCCACAGGGGCTGGGGACAAAGAGAAGAACTTGATCATCTGACTCCTGCCTGCAGGCACCACATCTCCTGTGACCCCCAAACCCAATGCCCCTGACCCCCGACTCAGGAGCATTCAGCTTCCCAGCCTGCCTTGGGGCTATGTTGCAGTCCACACAAGCTCCCAGCTCCACAGTGAGAAGCAGGCAGGGACACAAGTTCCTCACACTCCTAAGGGCCTCACACCTGGGGTGTGATGCTCTGAAGTTGCCACCTTGAAATCCTTAATAATTGTATTTATTAAGGATTTTTTAATTTTTTTAAGTTTTTTTAAGATTTATTTATTTATTTATTTATTTATTTATTTATTTATTTATGATAGAGAGGGAGGGAAGGAGAGAGAGAGAGAGAGAGAGAGAGAGAGAGGCAGAGATACAGGAGGAGGGAGAAGCAGGCTCCATGCTGGGAGCCCAACGTGGGACTCGATCCCGGGACTCCAGGATTGCGCCCTGGGCCAAAGGCAGGCGCTAAACCGCTGAGCCACCCAGGGATCCCCTATTAAGGATTTTTATTTTAAAGATTTTATTTATTTATTCATAGAGACGGGGGGGGGGGCAGGGCAGAGGCACAGGCAGAGGGAGAAGCAGGCTCCATGCAGGGAGCCTGATGTGGGACTCGATCCAGGGTCTCCAGGATCACACCCCAGGCTGCAGGCTGCGCTAAACCACTGCGCCACCGGGGCTGCCCTATTAAGGATTTTTTTAAAGGGGTGCCTGGGTGGTTCAGTTAGTTAAGCATCTGCCTTCTGCGCAGGTCATGATCCCAGAGTCCTGGGATCAAGCCCCACATAGGGCTCCCTGCTCACTGGGGAGCAAGCTTCTCCCTCTCCCTCTGCCCCCATCCCCACTTGTGCTCTCTTTCTCTCTCAAATAAATAAATAAAATCTTAAAAAGTGAAAGAAAAAAAAAGGAAAGGATGTTTTTTTTTTTAAGTGCACAGGGCCTGAATGCACGACCCTGAGATCAACGCCTGAGCTGAGATCAAGAGTTACTTAACCAACTGAGCCACCCAGGTACCCCTAGATTTGAATCTGTGTTTTGTAGATGAAGGTACAGTGGGGTAATACTTAATGGGGTAAGGAGCACGCACCGGGGAAATTGGAACCTTGGATCACACATCTCCTCCGACCCCCACTTCCTCCATTCCCAGAGCAGGTTCTCAGTCCCACTCCCACTCCCATGCCCCTACAGGGCACAGAGAGGGTTTGAGCCTTGCTGAGCTGAGAGGTGGGAGGCCTAGACACCTGTGTCTCCCCTACACTGCAAACCGCCCAGTCGAGCTTGAGGGATTGGACATTAACTAGCTGTGGGGGAAGGTCACTGAGAGGATGGGACCACCAGTTGACCTGTGAGCTGGACCCAGCACCTCACCCTTGCCCCTGTCTGTGAAACGTGGGTTTTGCGTGTCTTTTTTGCTCCCAGAGGCTGCTCCTTGAACACCCACATGGTATAGGTGAGTGAGCCCAGTTAAGGCCCCGTATATAAACTTTAAGATTTGGAGGCAGATGTGGGGATCCACTCATCTTGCAGCCCAAGACACACCTCGTATGTAAGTTCCCTTTGCTTATTAGAACTGCTGGCTACCAACACATGCTATGACGTGGATCAACCTCAAAAAATTATGCTAAGTGAGAGGAGCCAGACACAAATGAAATGCCCAGAAAAGACAAATCCATGAAGACCAGAAATAGATTAGTGGTTCCCAGGGGCTGGGGGAGAGGAGAGAGGGGGGTGGCTTCCAATGGGCATGGGGTCTCCTTTTGGGGTGATGGCAAAGTTCTGGAACTGGATACTGTATACATTGAAATGGTAAATTTTATGTTCTATGTTTTTACCGCATTTTTTAAAAGATTTATTTATTTATTCATGATAGAGAAAGAGAGAGAGAGAGAGAGAGGCAGAGACACAGGCAGAGGGAGAAGCAGGCTCCATGTTGGGAGCCCCACACGGGACTCAATCCCGGGACTCCAGGACCGTGCCCCGGGCCAAAGGCAGGCGCTAAACCGCTGAGCCACCAAGGGATCCCCCACACAATTTTTTTTTTTAGTCTAAAATAAACAAAAACCGGGGCAGCCCGGGTGGCTCACCAGTTTAGTGCCACCTTCAGCCCAGGGCGTGATCCTGGAGACCTGGGATCGAGTCCCACATCGGCTCCTGCATGGAGCCTTCTTCTCCCTCTGCCTGTGTCTCTGCCATTCTCTCTCTCTCTCTCTCTCTCTCTCTCTGTCTCTATGAAGAAATAAATAAAATCTTAAAAAAAAATAAAATAAACGAAAACCAAACCACGCCCCAGGTCAAGAGAGACCATCACTGGAAGAAAGGAAGAAAGCTTTTACCTTTTTATCAAAGGGGCCCCATATTTTCATTTTGCTCTGGGCCCTGCAAATTATGTAGATGGCCCTGGTGAGAAATTTCCAGTCTCAGAGCTGCCCTAAGCTTGACAAGGTCAAGCTGTCAAGACTTTCCTATGGGGTGGGGGGGGGCAGTGCTTGGGTGGTTCAGTAGTTGAGCATCTGCCTTTGTTGTGCCCCCCGCCCCCGGTGGACACACGGCGGTCTGCTCGCTGCGAGCCCCAGCCCAGAGCCCCAATATAGGTTGGGAAGTTGCTGACCAGGAAAATTGCTGAATTGATCACAAATACAGAAAAGGAAATGAGAGGAGCACAATCCGCAACTGCATAGCGAGAGCTTCAGTTCCTTTTCATCTGTAACTGGTTCCTCACTTAACTGCTCAACCACTGGTCTCTCAAACACGAGGCGACTTGTCACATTTTTTTTTTTTTTTTTAAAGATTTTTTTTTTTTTTTTTTTTATTTATTCATGATAGTCACAGAGAGAGAGAGGGGCAGAGACACAGGCAGAGGGAGAAGCAGGCTCCATGCACCGGGAGCCCGATGTGGGATTCGATCCCGGGTCTCCAGGATCGCGCCCTGGGCCAAAGGCAGGCGCCAAACCGCTGCGCCACCCAGGGATCCCGACTTGTCACATTTAACTAAATGATGCCAGGGGTTACCAGAGAGGTGTCGCACAGCATCAGCAGAGCACATCCCGAGCCATGAGTTGTCGACCCAAGGTCATCATGTCCCCTGCCCATCCGTCCAGTTGCCATTGCTACTGTATCGTCCACAACCTGGTCTGGCTGCAGGGACAGCTGCCCTGACTGTGGATGTGCATGCCTGTGTCTCTGAGTATGTGTTTTGTACTCATGTATCCACAGGGGGTGAGGACACTTGTGTGTGTATATGTGCACACATGCTCACATGCTAGGTATTTGAAACCAGCCTCCAAAGCTAATAGTGAGAGAGACCATGTATATCTTGGGTACCATATTAGGGATTTGGGTCTTTATTTCTGGCGCAACAGAAGCCCCATTAAAGTGTTTAAAAGCAGGACAGGGCACCTGGGTGGCTCAGTTGGTTAAGTGTCTCCCTTTAGCTCAGGTTGTGATCCCAGGGTCCTGGGATCAAGTCCCACATGTAGCTCATTGCTCAGCAGGGAGCCTACCTCTCCCTCTCCATCTGCCTCTCCCCTCCAGCTCATGCACTCTGTCGTTTTCTCTCTCCCAAATAATTAAATAAAATCTTTAAAGGGGATCCCTGGGTGGCGTAGCGGTTTGGCGCCTGCCTTTGGCTCAGGGCGCGATCCTGGAGACCCGGGATCGAGTCCCACGTCGGGCTCCCGGTGCATGGAGCCTGCTTCTCTCTCTGCCTGTGTCTCTGCCTCTCTCTCTCTCTCTCTCTCTCTCTCTCTCTGTGACTATCGTAAATAAATAAATAAAATTTTTAAAAAATCTTTAAAAAAATAAAAGCAGAACAATTGTGCTTATAACAGTGAAAATATTAAGTGGTCCTGCAGAGCCTGGTCACTCATGAGAGAAGACCCAGAAGGAGCTGCTCTCAGTCTCTGGCTCGTTCTGCACAGCGAGACTCATTTCTTCCAGGCTTGGAAGGGGTATCTCTGCCCCAATCTGTGTTGCTGACCGTAACGTACCTGTCAGTCTGGGCTGGACCAGGGAGAGCTAGCCAAATCCTGAGCCAAATTCAAGCCTCCACAGCCCTTGAACCCTGGAGTCCCTGAGCTGCCCCAGGTGACTTCAGGGTGAGAGGGCGAATTCACTTGTGCTCAGGGACATAAACTAGAGAGACCTACAACTGCAGAGTTGGCAAGTGACTTCCTCCAGACTCCTCCCAGAGTCCTGGCTGTGGTTTCTGGGGGCTGAGGCCCGGGAAAGGGCTCAGAGCAGGTGCAGTGGTGGGATGTCTAAGTCTAGGACATGTGACATTACCCAAGATGGTGATGGGGGGATGGGGACTAAGAGAGAATCAAAGAAATACCATAACCCAGGTGGAGGATTCAAGAAGGCAGCACATGTAACAGACAGAATAATGGCCCCCAAAGATGCCCACACTCGAATCCCCAGAGCCTGTGAATATGTGAGCTCGCAGGGCAAGGGGACTTTGCAGGTATTACATTAAAGATTTGGGATGGAGAGATGATCCAAGTGGAAAGTGAATGTGATCACAAGTTTGTAAGAAGGCAGAGGGAGATCTGACGACAGAAGGGATAGGAGGATGTGCAACGGCAGAAGAGATTGTAGTGCTGGGGGTCCAGGTGCACTGGCAGCCGCTGGGAACCTCAAGAAGCCAGGAACAGAATCTCCCCCAGAACCTCCCGAAGGACCCAACCCTGCCAACACCCTGACTTTAGCCTCGTGAGACTCACTTCAGACTTTTGGACTCCAGGACTGCAAAAATACATTTGTTTTGTTTTAGCCACTGCATTTAAGTTTAACTCCGGCTCCCTTGGAAGGCTCCAGGGGAGGATCCATCTCCTGGCCTTTCCAGCTTCTAGAATTGCATCCTCCATCTTCAAACCAGCAGTGTGGCATCTTCTCTGACTCTGCTTTGAGATGCTCTTCTGTCCCCTGGCCTTCTCTTCTGTGTTCCAGTATCCCCTTGCTTCCCTCTTATAAGAATGTTTGGAGAGGCACCTGGGGTGGCTCAGTGGTTGAGCATCTACCTTTGGCTCAGGTCGTGATACCAAGACCTTGGGATCGAGTCCCGCATCAGGCTCCCTGCATGGATCCTGCTTCTCCCTCTGCCTATGCCTTTGTTTCTGGGTCTCTCATGAATAAATAAATAAAATCTTTTTTTTAAAAAAGTGTTTGGTGGGATCCCTGGGTGGCGCAGCGGTTTGGCGCCTGCCTTTGGCCCAGGGCACGATCCTGGAGACCCAGGATCGAATCCCACGTCGGGCTCCCGGTGCATGGAGCCTGCTTCTCCCTCTGCCTGTGTCTCTGCCTCTCTCTCTCTCTCTGTGACTATCATAAAATAAAAAAAATAAAAATAAATGTTTGGAGTTACATTTGGGGCCCACCTGGATCACCCAGGATAATCTCCCCACCTCAAAATGCTTAACTTAATTCTGTCAGCAAAGTCCTTTTTGTCGCATAAAAATTAACGCTAAGGTTAATTACGGTTTAATTAAACCCCGAATTAAGGTTTCAGGGATTAGGACCTGGTATCTTTGGGGGACATCATTCAGCCTATCCCAGATGGCAACACCCATTTCAATGATGAGGGGTGGGCAGGGTAGGCAGGCCCTTTGATCCAGGACCTTTAAAATAGGAAATGAGGGGCGCCTGGGTGGCTCATTCAGTTAAGCATCTGCCGTTGGCTCAGGTCATGATCTCAGGGTCCTGGGATCGAGTCCTGCCTCAGGCTCCCTGTTCTGCTTCCCCCACTCTCTCTGCCCCTTCCCCTGCTCATTCTCTCTCTCTTTCTCTATCAAAAATAAAAAAAATCGGGCAGCCCCAGTGGCGCAGCGGTTTGGCGCCGCCTGCAGCCTGGGGTGTGATCCTGGAGACCCGGGGTGGAGTCCCACATGGGGCTCCCTGCATGGAGCCTGCTTCTCCCTCTGCCTGTGTCTCTGCCTCTCTCTCTGTGTCTATGAATAAATAAATGAAATCTTTTAATAAATAAATAAAATCTTTTTTAAAATTAAAAAACAGGGTGCTTGAGTGGCTCAGTTGGTTAAGTGTCCGCCTTCAGCTCAGGTCATGATCCCAGGGTCCTGGGATTGAGTCCCATGTTAGGTTCCCGGCTCAGTGGGGAGTCTGCTTCTCCCTCTCCCCTCCCTTCTTATTCTCTCTCTCTCTCTCTCTCAAACAAATAAATCTTTTTAAAATTTAAAAAATAAAATAGGGAGAGAGGTAGGATGAGTCATCTGTTCTCCAATGACACTGCCTGACTTTCCAGGGGGCTATGAAACAGCACCTCCTCCTGGTTAGTCAATCCGTGCCAGCCAGAGACAGTGAGAAGTGGTTCCACTCAAGAAGCACAGATCACAAAGTGCCTGGGTGGCTCAGTCAGTTAAGCATCTGCCTTTGGCTCAGGTCATGATCCCAGATTCAAGCCCTGCATCAGGATCCCTGATCAGCAGGGAGTCTGGAGTCTGCTTCTCCCTCTCCCTCTGTCTGCTGTTCCCCTGCTTGTCTGTCTGTCTCTCTCTCTGCCAAATAAATAAAATATTTTTTAAAAAGAAGAAGAAACAGCACAGGTCACTCCTATTACTCAGTAGAGAAGGATATTTGGTAGAAGGATATTTGGTACCTTCAAGACTTGTACAGGATCTGGTTTGTTGCCTGCACTTAGACAAAATTATGAAATGGTCTCTTTTTTTTTTTTTTTAAGATTTTATTTATTGGGCAGCCAGGGTGGCTCAGCAGTTTGTTGCCTGCCTTCAGTCCAGGGCGTGATCCTGGGGACCCGGGATCGAGTCCTACATCGGGCTCCCTGCATGGAGCCGGCTTCTCCCTCTGCCTGTGTCTCTGCCTCTGTGTGTGTGTGTGTGTGTGTGTGTCTCTCATGAATAAATAAATATGCAGAGACACAGGCAGAGGGAGAAGCAGGCTCCATGCAGGGAGCCCGACGTGGGACTCGATCCCGGGTCTCCAGGATCACACCCTGGGCTGAAGACAATGCTCAACCGCTGAGCCACGCAGGCTGCCCTGGTCTCAGTTTTTTGTCTTACCTTATTAAGACCAAAGAGTGACGACCCTGACCAATGTTCATGTTCCACGAGATCATTTCTGTCTGACAAGAAGCCCTGACCAGGATCTGAAGAGCCCATTTTCCCTTTCTCTGCACATCTCTGTTCTTGCAAGTTCTTGCAAAGCACCACAAATGGGGGTGTGGAGGCGCAGAGGGGACTTAAAATATTAGAAGTGTATCCTCTCACAGTTCTGGAAGCTGGAAGTCTTAAATCGCAGTTTGGACAGGGCTCTGTTCCCTCTGAAGGCTCCTTCAAGTGCCCTCCTCAACTCTGTCTTCGCACACGTCTCCCCGCATGTCTGTCTCTGTAAATACTGGTTATACTGGATTCACCACGCACCCCACCTCATGTTAGCCAATGACGCCTGCAACGACTCTATTTCCAGATAATTCACATTCGAAGGTTCTGGGAAGGACACGAACAGGGGGAGAACGGGATGGGGGAGCACCCAGCCCACTTGTTCAGATGGTCATAGGGAACTCTGCGTGAAGTCATGGTTGAACATCCAGGGCAAGACCACAGAGCAGCAGGTGCAGGTGGTAGGGTGCTCGGAGTACCCGTTCGTGCAGTTGGTCTGTGCCCTTGGGCCTCCTTAGATCTCTTCTCTTGGGGGAGAGCTGATGCCACGCCCAGCCTTATTTCAGAAATCATCGCAATCCAGCACTCAAGAGTCAGGGTATCTCCATGACGGCTCCTGGCCAGCTCACTTCACTTTTCCTCTGTATTCTTTCTTTTTTAAAAAAAGATTGATTGATTGATTGATTGATTGATTGATTCATGAGAGACACACACACAGAGGGAGAGAGAGAGACACAGAGACATAGGCAGAGGGAAAAGTAGGCTTCACACAGGGAGCCCAATGTGGGACTGGATCCCAGGACCCTGGGATCACGAGCTGAGCGGAAAGCAGATGTTTAAGCACTGAGCCACCCAGGAGTCCCTCCTCTGTGTTCTTACTGCAATCAGGATGGAGTTCATTACATGAAAATGATTTATTTACTCGTTGAGCTAGTCCACTGACCCGGACATAGGGTCTCACTCTGGTTCCAGCCCTGACTCCACTACTGGCCTGTGTGTGGAAGATTTCCCTCTGGGGTTGGCCTGCCCTCCACCAACCATGCAAAGGGAGCTGGGTTTACCCACTGCAAATGTAATGCAGAGGGAAAGCCTGCCGGCTGGGAATCAATCACTGAACCCAACTCAGAAATCCTCCTAGAGGCTGGAAATGTGACTTTGGCCATTCAATTGCCCTGCTCCGGTCCCCAGTTTTTCTTAGAAATGGAAATCTGTAACAATGTTTGTTTAACAAACACACCAAGCCCCTTCTAAATGCTCTACAAATACTAGTTCGTTTCCTGCCCGTGACGACCTGTGCCCTGCGTGTTGTTTCCCCATGTTGGAGCAGGGAAAACGGAAGCACAGAGAGGGTAAGCAAGCTGCCCGAGGTCACACAGCCCCCGGGGCGGGGTGGGGGGGGGATTGCACCCCGGGCTGTCCGGCACCACGCGACCCCGAGCCCCAGGCGGGGAGGAGGCCTGGTCCTGGCGGAGGGAGTCGTGACTGAGGGTCCCTGTGTGTCCCCCGCACCGGGATGCGGGCTCTGGGAGCGGCCACGCGGTCTGGCGCACAGGGCGAGGCACTGCATGAACCCTGCAGAATGAAGCGCGGAGGCCGCCCCAGCCCTCCCGCCGCGCTCTGCTGGGGGAGCTGTGTGCCGGGCCGGGGCCTCCAGCGCCAGCAAACGGGATCCTGGGGCGACTCGGGACCCGGGGGAAACCGGGGTCTGGCCGCTCGGACGGAACGGAACGCGCTCGCGGCGGGGCACGCGCGCCCCCTGGCGGCGGAGTCCTGCCAGCACAGCGCCGCCGGGAGACCGGACGGTTTGCTCTGGGCGGGGTGGGTCGGGCCCAGCGGAGATGCTCTCGCCAGGGTTCGCGGCGGGGCCTGGGAGTCTGGGAAGCTGGCGGCGTCTCCCAGTGGCTTCCAGGCTTTTCTGCGATGCACAGTAAGAAACGATTTCGCAATAACACAGTTCCAGGAAATGCCCCCCTGTACGGCTTGATTTTTTTTTGTTCTGTTCCTATTTGTAAACACTGATCAGAATCTTTTCAACTGATTCCTGGACTCTATAATGGGGACTCTGCTGCCCCATTTTTTCCCCAGTTCACACAGAAAGATTATGATGAAGCAAAGGTTAGCGCCCAGGCCCGGGCTTCCAGATAAGGAATCTGAGCTCAGAGAGGCCAAGATACCTGTTCAAGGCCACACAGCTCAGTTTTGCAGTGCCAGCCTCTGCCTGCCTTATGAAGGAGAAAAACCATTAAATGCTCCTAATTTCACTGTTGAATAAAGCTTAATTTAGTCCTCTCTCTGTTTCAGCCAGCTTGACTGAGGGGCACTGGCCTGCTGTTTTCTTCTAAGGTACAGTGTAAATTACTGACATTGCAGAGCTCAGGCTTAAAACTGCAAGTCTTCATCTGTAACAAAATGAACCAGAGATGGAGATAAAGAGTCTGTGGCTATTCTCCATGGTTCACCCAAACCATCCCACTTAAATGTATATAAAGGTGACAGGTAAAATATGAACATCTTCTGAGCAGCAGTTGCAGGGACTGCTCAGGCCAAGGTCCACAGGAATGCCCAAACCTGAGGCAGGTGTCAGTGCTGCAATGTTTTGCCAGCAGGAGCTTGGCTGCTCCAGATGAACTTGAACTTCGGTCTTGACATTTGCATTTGTTCCTGCCAAAGAGCAACTACCAGCTAGGAGTGCTTCAAGCTCAGTTCAAGCTCTGAGGGTTCCTTGACCCCCGGCTGTGAGTACCCAGGGTGACCAGCCTCAGGAAGTCTCAGCTGTGGCCACAGCTTCTCAGAGATGTACTCTTCCTCCTCCCCCTCCTCCCCCTCCTCCTCCCCCTCCTCCTCTTCCTTCTTCTCTTCATCTTGTTCTGCGGGGTGCCAAGAAATGAAGGATAATGAAAAGCCTAGAGTTACCCAAGTGCGGCATCTAAAAAGAAGAGCCTAGGGCAGCCCTGGTGGCTCAATGGTTTAGTGCCACCTGCAGCCCAGGTCATGATCCTGGAGACCCGGGATCAAGTCCCACATCAGGCTCCCTGCATGGAGCCTGCTTCTCCCTCTGCCTGTGTCTCTGCTTCTCTCTGTGTGTCTCTCGTGAATAAGTAAATAAAATCTTTAAAAAAAAAAAAACTTTAAATAAATAAATAAATAAATAAATAAATAAATAAAATTTAAAAAAAATTAAAAGAAGACCCTCACCACAGTGAACTGGGGTCCTGTGTGAGTTTCCAATAAACTGGGGTCCTGTATGAGTTTTCTAAGGCTCCTGTAACAAGGTACCGCAAACTTAGTCACTTAGAGCAACAGAAAATTCTTCTGTCACAGTTCTGGAGGCAAGAGGTCTGCAGTCAAGGAGTTGGCAGGGCTACTTCCTCTGAAGGCTCTAGGGGGAAGATCCATGCTTATCTCTTCCAGATTCTGGTGGCTCCATGTATTCCTGGGCTTGTGGCTGTATCACCCGAGTCTTTGCCTTTGTGATCACATGATGTCTCCTCCTCTCTGATAGTGTGTGCCTTCTGTCTCTGATAAGGACACTTGCCATTGCATTTACAAGCTATACCTGTTTGTTTGTTTGTTTGTTTTCCAAATATGGTCACATTCATAGGTTTCCAGGGTTCAGTAAGGACATAGGCATATTTTCTGGGGTGGGGGGTATTATTCTACCCATCTATCTATCTATAGATCCCAAAGACTAACACTATCAAGGGTGAAAAAGATTAAATTCACTCTACCAGTTCACAGAAGTGCAAGTGTCAGATAAAACCAAATGGAGGTAGGGTACCTGGGTGGTTCAGTGGTTGAGCATCTGCCTTTGGCTCAGGTTGAGATCCCGGAGCCCTGGGATTGAGTCCCACATCAGGCTCCCAGGAGGGAGACTGCTTCTCCCTCTGCCTATGTCTCTGCCTTTCTCTGTGTATCTCTCATGAATAAATAAATATAAATAAATAAAATAAAATAACAAAACTTTTAAGTCACAGGAATACACAAATACATATTACATTAGCTGTCAGAGTAATGATGGCATCACACATCACATAACCTTGACAAAACTCCAGATTGTGGGGTGGGTGGTGTGGGGTGGTGGCAAATAACATTTTTTAAAATTTTATTTATTTATTCATGAGAGACACAGAGAGGCAGAGACACAGGCAGAGGGAGAAGCAGGCTCTATGCAGGAAGCCCAATGTGGGACTCGATCCGGGGACTCCGGGATTGCGCCCTGAGCCAGAGGCAGCCGCTCCACCGCTGAGCCACCCAGGCGTCCCTCAAGTAACATTTTAGTATTATTATCAAAATACTTTTAACCATGCAAATCACCTGAAAGGATCTTGGCCACCCCAAGGCTTCCAGACAACACTGCTGGCCTAAAAGCCCCAGCATTCTTGACCTACGCTGAGTCTTCCAATTTATTTTTATTTTTTAAAGATTTTATTTATTTTTTCAAGAGAAACAGAGAGAGAGGCAGAGACAGGCAGAGGGAGAAACAGGCTCCATGCGTGGGACTCAATCCCAGGACCCCGAGATCTCAACCTGAGCCAAAAGCAGATGCTCAACCACTGAGCCACCCAGGCATCCTTTTTTATTTTTTCCAAGCTTTTATTTCCTTCCAATTTTATTTTATTAACCTTAGTCCCTGAAGTCCCACCAAATAGGATCACCCAGGTTCTGGCCGAGAAAATGGCCGCCCATCTCGCGACTACATTTCCCAGGCTCCCTTGCAGGTAGGTGTGACCGTGTGACTAAGCTCTCATCAAAGGAAAGGCCCAGTAAAGATGTGGAAAAACCGCAGCTCAAGTCCTTAAAAGGCTGCAGCTTGCTCTCCAGTATCTCTGTCCCCTTTCCCGCTTGCTGTAATAAGGTCGTGGTGGTGGTGACTTTGCTTCAACCGAGCTGAAGGAGGAAAGAAACACCTTAGAATAATGGCTTCCAAGGTTTCCAGACCAGCAGTGATCTCACCTGGGAGTTGGCAAGAAAGGCAAATTCTCAGGCCCATCCAAGACTTGCTGAATCAGAAACGCTGGGGCTTTGGGCCCAGCACTCTGTGTTTCAAAAAACCCTCCAGGGGATTCTGATGAACACTCAATTTTGAGGACCACTGAGCTGGGAGCTGCAGAGCAGCAAGAGTGAATGACCTCAGGAGACCAGTTTGGATATTAATGTGAGAAAATCAATTTTCAATTTTTTTTTTCAATTTTTATTTATTTATGATAGTCACAGAGAGAGAGAGAGAGAGAGGCAGAGACATAGGCAGAGGGAGAAGCAGGCTCCATGCACCGGGAGCCCGATGTGGGATTCGATCCTGGGTCTCCAGGATCGCGCCCTGGGCCAAAGGCAGGCGCCAAACCGCTGCGCCACCCAGGGATCCCCAATTTTCAATTTTATTAAAGCCTCTGTTATTTGGTCATTGGTAAATCAAATCAATATCTTAATCAACAATATACTTAAATATTGATTAAACAGCCTTGATTTTTTTTTTAAGATTTTGTTTATTTATTCATGAGAAACACAGAGAGGCAGAGGGAGAAGCAGGCTCCCCTGCAGGGAACCTGCTGCAGCACTTGATTCCAGGACCCCAGGATCACGACCTGAGCCAAAGGCAGACGTTTAACTACTGAGCTGCCCTGGTGCCCCAATTTTTTTTTTCTTAGATTTTTATTTTTAAGTAGTCTCTACACCCAAGATGGGGCTCAAACTCACAACTCTGAGATCAGGAGTCACGTGATCCACTGACTTGAGCCAGCAAGGTGACTTTGATTCTTTTTTGAATTAAGAATTTCAAGGGGTGGGGGCGTCTAGGTGGCTCAGTTGATTAAGCGTCTGCCTTAGACTCAGGTCATGATCTCAGGATCCCAGGATTGAGCTGCACATGGGGCTCCCTGCTCAGTGGGGGGCCTGCTTCTCCTGCCACCTCTGCTTCTCCCCCTGCTTGTGCTCTCTCTCCTTCTCTTTCTGTCAAATAAGTAAATAAAATCTTAAGGGAAAAAAATGAATTTCAGGGGATGCCTGACTGTTGTGCCCAAGATTGCGAATCCGAGAAACCACCAAGGAGCCGACACTGATGCAAGTGCATGAGGGTTTATTAGCAAGCTCGAGCTTGGGTCCAAGTATACTCCATACAGCAGAGCAGGGGCTTGGACCCCGAGACTAAGAAGCACAGCAGTGTTATAGGGGCCAGTGGCCAATGAGATTGTAACATACGCAGAAAGTTGCACAGTCCTGTTGGTCTACACGCAGGTGGACCAACTGAATTAGAATTCACCTTATAGTGACCAGTTGAACTAGCCTATTATTCTGGTTAGAATTGGCACGCAGGTTTGGCGGGCAAAAGAGGGGTTTTCATTCCTTGGCTGGTTAAAGGTCAGAGGTCCCGCATTCCTAAGTGTGCTGGTTTCTGATAAGGGTGTGCTTAATAGCTAAACTAGGGTGAGGGAGTGCCTTAAACAATAGGCAGGTCGTGCGGGGGAGGGGGGTTTACATGAGATAGCAGGTGGAGCCCACCATCCACAAAATGGAGTTAGTCCTGCTCTGCTTGTCCAGGGGTAGATTTTTGTTAGATTTCCTGGGTCCCACATGACTGGCTCAGTCAGAAAAGCCTGCAACTCTTGATCTCAGGTCATGAATTTGGGCCCCACACTGAATGTAGAGTTTAAATTAAAAAAAAAAAAAAAAAACTTAGGGGATCCCTGGGTGGCTCAGCGGTTTGGCACCTGCCTTTGGCCCAGGGTGCGATCCTGGAGTCCTGGGATCGAGTCCCGTGTCGGGCTCCCGGCATGGAGCCTGCTTCTCCCTCTGCCTGTGTCTCTGCCTCTCTCTCTCTGTCTATCATAAATAAATAAATCTTAAAAAAAAAAAAAAAAAACAAACTTAGGGACACCAGGATGGCTAGATCAGTTGAGTGACCAACTTGATTTTGGCTCAGTCATGATATTGGGGTGGTGAGATCCAGCTCTGCATTGGGTTCCACACTTGACACAGTCTGCTTGAGATTCTCTCTCTGCCCCTCCTCCCTCCCTCTCAAATAATCATTAAAAAAAATTTTTTTTAATGAATTTTAAGGGTGCCTGGATGGCTTAATCAGTTAAGCATCTGACTTTGGCTCAGGTCACAATCTCAGGGTCCTGGGATCAGCCCTGAATGGCTTCCTGCTCAATGGGGAGTCTGCTTCTCCCTCTCCCCTGCCTCTACCCCTACCCTCCCATGTGTGCACTTGTGTGCATTTTCTCTCAAATAAATATTTACTTTAAAAAAAAGAATTAAAAAAATAAAAATTAAAAAAGAATTTTAGGCATATATCTCAAACCCATCAGGATGGCTACTATTAAAAAACATGCAGGGATCCCTGGGTGGCGCAGCAGTTTGGCGCCTGCCTTTGGCCCAGGGCGTGATCCTGGAGACCCAGGATCGAATCCCACATCGGGCTCCCGGTGCATGGAGCCTGCTTCTCCCTCTGCCTATGTCTCTGCCCCTCTCTCTCTGTGTGTGACTATCATAAATAAATAAAATAAAAATTTAAAAAATTAATTAATTAAATCTTTAAAAAAAACATGCAGAAAACAACAAGTGTTGGCAAAGGTGTGGAGAAATTGGAGCCTTTGTGTACTGTTGATGGGAATGTAAAATGGTACAGCTGCTATGGAAAAGTTAGGCATTTCCCAAGAAAATTAAAAATAGAATTACCATATGATCCAGCAATTCCACTTCTTAGATAAACCTTGAGGACCTGAAACAGTAGCTCGTATAAGTGGAATCATACACTAATTATCTTTTTGTGACAGCTTATTTCACTTAGCATAACGTCCTCAAGTTTTATCCATGTTGTAGCAGCTGTCAGAATTTGCTTCCTTTTTAACACTGAATTATATTCCACTACGTATCTATACTCAGCCTCCCCTGCAGCTAGAAAGGCCCATGTAGCATAGTTCTGGATGAGGTGCAGGCAGAAATCTACCAGACTGAGAAAGTTTTGACCTGCCTTGAATTCATACATAATGCCTGGAGCTGTGGTCTCCATCTTGTGACTATGAGGGAAAAACCAAGAGAATCAAAGAGCCCTCAGCAACAGCAGCCTTTGACAGCTGGCTCCTCGGCAGGGGTAGCCCAGGACCCTTGAAGCAGCATCTAGGCCCTTTTGTTTCAATGTGGTCCTTTTTGGTGTGTGTGACAAGAAGCACAATACCTTTGCTATTCTTTCTTTTGTGATGTAAGTAATAGTCTGGATCTGGGGCACCTGGGTAGGTTAGTCAGTTGAGTGACCAACTCTTGCTTTGGACTCAGGTCATGATCTCAGGGTCATGAGATTGAGCCCTGTATTGGGTTCCACCCTCAGCATGGGGTCTGCTTGTTCCTTTCCGTCCCTTCACCTCCAATTTGCACACACTCTCATGCTTAAATAAATAAATGGTCTGGATCTAAAAATGGGTCTTGTGTCTTTACCAGTACAATCATTGGATCTGGACCTTGGCCATGTGCCAAGTGTGCATGCTTAACCTTAAGTATTATTTTTAAAAAGATGTATTTATTCATGAGGGACACAGAGAGGCAGAGACATAGAGGGAGAAGCAGGCCCTGTAGGGGACCTGATGCAGGACTCGATCCCAGGACCCGAGCCGAAGGCAGGCGCTTAATCACTGAGCCACCCAGGTATTATATGTTCTCTGTACTGTTGGTATCGCCTTTGGCCCAAGACTGCCCTCCCCAACTTCTCTCCATGACAAAGACACAGACCAGAGGAAATTCTTCATTTTATTTCTCTGCTCACAAACCACCAAAACAATCAGCCCCTCCCCCACCCTCATCACAAACACTGATTTCTTCCCAGAGCTAAAATGAACTCCCAGTCACCAACTATGGCCATCCCCCAGCCTGCCCACTTCCCCATCTACCTGCAAATTCACCTGCTCTGTGAACTTGGCTGCCTTTTGGCTTCCTGCCCAAATACATTTCCCCAAGGTCACTTGGCTTGCTTTTTTGTTTCTATTGTTATAAGGCCACCATTCCTGAAACCCTCCCTGCCTCACATCCAGGCTGGCTCTCCTGTCCCTGGCTGCACAATTGTTCTGCATAGCTTCCCGGGAGGCCAGGTTTGCAGGCCCTCCTCTGCTCCCCAAATTCCCTGCAGGCCTGAGTCCCTCAGCTGTTAGATGAGTGCAGATGTTGACTATGGCCAAACATGATTCTGGGGAGGGAAAAGGGGAGCAGATTCAGAAATGGACAGGAGAGGAAACAAAGATGATGGGAGGCGGCAGAGGTGGGGTGGAGGGGGGAGACAGACAGGGGGATGATGGAGGGACCCTCCTACCTCAAACTCGGACACAGAGGGTAGGTGGAGATGAAGACCAGTGTACCCTATAGCCCAAAGCCCCTGCCCTCTAGCTGTTCCGGGTCCTCTGGCTTCGAGCCTTATACACCTCGATGAGCAGATCCTTGACATACTGGATCTCACGCTCCACAGACTCAGCCCTCTCCCTCAACTCTCGGTTGCGTGCCTCCAGCCCCTGGCACTCGCCCTCCAGGGCCTCGCCCTCTGCCCGCTTCCTCTGGCGGTACCTCAGAGCTGCTGACTTGTTCTGGTCTCTCTTCTTTTGCTTGCGGTCCCCTCGAGTAGTGGCAGGATTGGGGTAGGGGGCTGGGCGAGGAGGTGGAGGAGGAGGAGGGGGCTGCTGTGGTGGGGGCAAGGATGCCAACGCTGAGTCGCCCTGCCCGGCCTCGCTGTGGCAGTAGATGGCCAGCAAGTCAAGGGTATCCAGGGCAGGGGGCTGGGGGAGGTCAAAGGTGGGGAGGGGAAGTGGAAGGGGGAGGGGCGGTGCTGATGGTGGTGGCTGTGGTTGGGGGGAGGATGGTGGGAGAAGTGGAGCATCAAGAAAGAAGTCTTCCATTTGTTCCAGCTCTTTCTTGAGGAGGGAGGCCATAGCTTCCAGGTCAGGAGGGGGTGGGGAAGGTGGGGGGAAGGCACCTTGGGGCAAGGGGGGCTCCAGGGGCAGGAGGGCTGTAAAGTCCACCCGCTCAGTCATCCAGTCAGAGAAGCCGTCACCTGGAGGATTGGAGGAGGGACATAAACGTCCTTGAGTTCCTGGTCTTCTACCCAACCTGGTGATCATCCATGCCTGCTTCATACATGCCATTCATTGAGTGAAACTACCAAGCAGCCAATCAGTCAACCAACCAATCAACGAATCATCAGACCACTCAACAAATCAACAAACCAGCCAAGAAACCAAACATCTAACCAACCAGTTAACCAATCAATCAACAAACAGTTCAACCCATTAACTAACCAGTCAATGAACCAGTGAACCAACCAACGACCCAAAAAACAAGTCGAGCAGACATTTCTTCAACCATTCCAACACCTGCTTTCCTGATTACCCTACATCTGTAGTTTCTGATTTACTCTCTAGTCTTAAAAGGCAAACTAGATCACACACACAACACACCCTGTTTCATCCTTAATTAATTAATTATTGAGAACCCACTATGTGCCGAGTATTTGAGATATGCTAATGAATAAAATAACTCCTGCCCCAGGGCCTCTGAGGATGCTGTTTCCTTTACCTGAAAAGCTCTTCCCTTGGGTCTTTTCATGGTTTATTCCTTCCCAGCCTTTAGGTCTCAGTCAAAATGTTACCTATGTGTTTCCTGGCTACAGACTCTAAATTAGGACTTTGTTTTCATTTTTTAGTTAGCTACAAAGTGTTTTCCACTTATCCCAATACATCATCACCTAATTTTCTTTTGTCAGCCTCCCCACTTCAGTGTGAGTTCCAAGAGGGCTGGGGTTATGTTGATCTTGTCTCCGCTATATTCCCTAGCCCCTAAAAGCCACCACTGGAGCATTACAGCTATTTATTGAGTGAATCAATGAATTCTTCTCCCCTGATCCATGCCCAGCTCACCCCACCTCCATTCTCTACCTGCCCTTACCTGCCAGGGGCTCTCCTCCCCCTGGGAGCCCGCCCTCCAGGGCTCCCCCAAGGATTTCATAGGGGCCCAGGGGGGCAGGAGCCAGGGGGAGTTTCCCATAGTCTACGAGCCAGCCCAGCCCGCTAGCTGGGAGCAGGGCCTTGTCCAGCTCCAGCCCCAGGGTCGCCAGAAGTGACATGGCTGCAGCACAGGCTCTGGGCAGGTGTGGCAATGAAGAAGGCTGAACCAACAGCTGGAAGGAGGCTCTGGAGGTTGCTCAGCTGGGCAAAGACAGGCACCAAGGCGAAAGTGGAAGACCTACAAGTGAGACAGAATAGGTGATGTCAGAGGCCATCCTCATCCACAGCCAAAGTCACAGAGAAACCAAGCCACAGCTCCATGTCCCCAAGGTCCTTCCTACCTTCCCCTTCCAATTGGGTTTGAGACTGCACCTTGCCCTATCAGAATTCTAAATCTATGCTTTCTTTCCCCCAATTTCTGAGCCTCACCCACTCCCAAAGAAATTCTCTTTGGGCCCCACTTTTTTTTTTTTTTTTAATTTATGATAGTCACAGAGAGAGAGAGGCAGAGACACAGGCAGAGGGAGAAGCAGGCTCCATGCACCAGGAGCCCGACGTGGGACTCGATCCCGGGTCTCCAGGATCGCGCCCTGGGCCAAAGGCAGGCGCCAAACCGCTGCGCCACCCAGGGATCCCCTGGGCCCCACTTCTCTTCTCTTTTCTTTTCTTTCTTTCTCTCTCTCTTTTCTCTTTTCTTTCTTTTCTTTCTTTCTTTTTTTTTAAATCCATGAGATACACAGAGCCAGGCAGAGACATAGGCAGAGGGAGAAGCAGGCTCCCCCTGGAGAGCCCAATGCAGAACTTGTCCCAGGACTCTGGGATCACACCACCTGAGCCAAAGGCAGATGCTTCTCCACTGAGCCACCCAGGTGCCCCTCTTTGGGCCCCACTTACTTTTCTTTAGAATTCCCAAGCCCTGTTCCTTCCTATACAAAAACCTAATGGTCTCCCAGGGGAATTTCCTTAAGCCCTTCCCTCCCACCTCACAAAATTACACTTCATTAAAAAAAAAAAATTCAGGGCAGCCTGGGTGGCTCAGCGGTTTAGCGCCGCCTTCAGCCCAGGGCCTGATCCTGGAGACTCGGGATCAAGTCCCACGTCGGGCTCCCTGCATGGGGCCTGCTTCTCCTTCTGCCTGTGTCTCTGCCTCTCTCTCTCTCCTCTCTGTGTATTCTTATGAATAAATAAATAAAATCTTTTAAAAAAAATTTCAATCCCAGGAGAATTTTCTTCCAGCCACACCCCTTCCTCTAAAGTATTTCCTTTAGGCTCCATCCCATCTAAACACTCGGCTCAAAAATCAGCTCCCAGGGATCCCTGGGTGGCGCAGCGGTTTAGCGCCTGCCTTTGGCCCAGGGCGCGATCCTGGAGACCCGGGATCGAATCCCACGTCGGGCTCCCGGTGCATGGAGCCTGCTTCTCCCTCTGCCTGTGTTTCTGCCTCTCTCTGTGTGACTATCATAAATAAAAATTAAAAAAAAAAATCAGCTCCCAGGGGAATTCCCCCAGCCCTGCCCCTCCAAACCGTGGTCTACTAAGTCCCACGGCTTCTTTTTAGCTTCGCGGTGACCGCCCCAGTCCCTTCCCGTCCAATTACCTTAGCCCCCCACTTCATTCCCGGGGATACCCCAGAGGCCCCGCCTTCTCTCCGTTGAAACCCCACCCCAGGTAAATTTGCTTAACCACGCCCCTTCTCACGATAGACCCCCGCCCACCCGTCGCAGCCGCTGATCCTAGCTCCACCCCCCTCCTTACAGGTGGCCTCTAAGCCTCGCCTTCCGCCCTGTCAATCTGAGTCAGCCCCACCCAACCCCGCCCCAGCAGGTGCCCGAATGAAACATAAATTGTGTTGTGCGCATGAGCAAGGTGGAGCTCGGAGACGGGAGCCGGCCGGCGGAGCCACACGCCTCTCTCGCAGGGCTAAAGCGCATGCTCTGCCACCGATCCAATTGTTCTCTCAGGCCTGCGGGGTTGGGGAGTCAGTGCGCATGTGCAGCTGCTTACTGCCCGCCCTTCACTCAAAAAATACGGAGTCTGGTGGGCTTGTGCACGTGAGCAACCGCTCGCGGACAGACTCATTCGGGGAGCGGGGGGCGACCCCCGCTCGGGGCTAGTGCGCAGGCGCACTGCGTGCAGGCCATCTTTAAACTCCAGCATTCTAGGGAAGAACGTACCCTTCCCCCACTGGACCGAATGCGCATGCTCGGCCGCGTGCCAACGACGCGTTTCCCTCTTCTGCGCCTGCGCGACCGTGATTCCTCACTCTCGTCTCCCCACCCCCCAGGCCTGGTCGTGAAGGCCGCGAGCTTCGAAAGGGCGGGAAAGGCGGTTGGAGAGGGAGGGGCGAGCGGTTACTCACTCCATGGCTACGGAAAGGAGAGGCGGCGGCAGCCTCAGCTGAAGAAAAGAAGGCGGTAGAGAAGAGCGCAAGCGCGGTGAGCGCGGAAACGGGCCGGGACACGGAGGGGTCGCGGCTACAGAGCCATAGCCGGGGTTGGGCGGGCGGAGATGGCGTCTCGGTAGCCTGAGAGGAGATTGTGATCTGTGGATGGGGAATGAGGCGGCCCCGGGGAGTGGGGACAGATATACAGGGGATGGCGCAGCACGGCCTCCCCGGATCCATCCGCGCCCCGCCCCGCCAGGCCCCAACCGGGAGGCGGGCCTGGCCTCTCCTCTCGGGAATCCTGGGATCCACTCCCCTCCTCCTCCCCCCGACGCGGAGTTAGGCCTTTTCCTTCCTCTGACCCGGGGACCAGCTCCGTCTTCCTACCCCAGGGGTTCCGGCCCCCGTCCTCCTTCCAACTCTGGGGTCCTGTTCTCTGTCTCTCTGACTCAGGTCCCCTCCCCCCCAATTCTAGGGATTCGATCCCTCGCCTTCTCTGAGACCTGCCCTAGTTCACTTTTGGTTTCTTTTGCCCTAGTTCTCGAATTTCCGGCCAGCCACATGCTGGACTCCTATCCCCAAACTGCCGCCCCACGCTAAGAACCCTTTTTGTGGGTTAGACTCTTGTCTGAGTTACAATGAGACCGCGCGCGCCGTTCAAATCTCAGACCTGCGATGGTGGCCAAATAATCAAGTTCTCTAGTCTCGTAGATCGAGAACTGCCTGTAAAATGAAGAAAATAATCAACTCTGCCTGATGAGAATCAAGTCGATGCCTGTGAAACCCAGAGCCCGGCTCTTAATTGCCTATTTAATGTATCTTATTTTTAATAGGAACTCTGGGGTTGAGTCTCAACCATACCTCCTGCCCTGGCAAGATCCCCAGACATTTGACCATACAATAGCTGCTAGTAGGTCATTCTTGTGTCTTCTTCACTTCTTCAAGGTGTCAGTAATTGCCAGACATCCCCACCTTTCCCTGTTCCAGATGATGGACGCTCACCCGCAACACCAGCACAGTTGCAGAGAAGCAGGCATCATCACCCTGACTGTAGCTTTTCTCCATCCTCTGCCCACCTCCCATCAGCCCTTATCCTCAGCCCTCCTTTCAGGCCAGTTGGTTCTGCTTCAGCTGCCCCCCACTGGATCAGTTTACAACCCTGCCCCAAAATAGGGAGATCTGCACTGCCCTTTGCTAAAAGAGAGGGGGCTTCCTGGCCATTCCCTCCTATGCACTAGACCCTCCACTGGCCCAAGTGGGTATGGGTCTTTACTTCCCACCTTGCATCTGTCCACAGCAGGACACCTAGAGTTCAACTTAACATCACAGGTGGTGGTTCTGAGGTCCAGAGAAGGTGGGGGAACTCTGATCTTGAGACTTATTTGGGAATGAAGATAGCAGGCTTCAGTTGCATGCAGGAAGTCCTTCTTGGGATCTGACCACTTTCACTTAGAGCACTTACTGTGCACTGTGCCAGTATTTGAAGATTTGACCTATAGGGGCTAGGTTATTACCTAGGCAGCATGAGTAGCAGTTAAGTGCAGACTCTGGCGCCCAGTTTTGGGTTCAGACCTTGTCTCTACTCCACTTATTAGCTTACTGTCAATTTCTTTTTTTCCCTGTGCCTCGGTTTCCACTACGTTCAAATCTCAGACCTGTGATGGTGGCTACATTATTTTATCGCTACGTTTCTATTAACTCCATATAGAAACTTAGCGATACATGTGGCAGCTAACAGTGCTTACTTCTGGGGTGCCTGGCTGGCTCAGGCGTGTGACTCTTGATCTTCAGGTTGTGAGTTTGAGCCCCACATCAGAAGTAGAGTTTACTTAAAGAAATAGTGCCAGGCAGCCTGGGTGGCTCAGCGGTTTAGCGCCACCTTCAGCTCAGGGCCTGCCTGTTCCTGGAGACCTGGGATCGAGTCCCACATTGGGCTCCCAGCATATGGAGCCTGCTTCTCCCTCTGCGTGTGTCTCTGCCTTTCCCGGTGTCTCTCATGAATGGATAAATAAAATCTTAAATAATAATAATAATAATAAGTAGTGCCTACTTAGTACTGTCACAAGGATTCAATGAGTTAATTCATAATTCAGGTCAAGCATTTAGATTAGTCCTCCTTTCTGCCCCCCCAAATCTTAAGTCTTCTAAAAACATCTAGTATGTACACGTGGACTAGGCAATTTAAGTAAATTTTTATTTTAGAATAATTTTATTTTTGGGCAGCTCCAGTGCCCCAGCGGTTTAGCACTGCCTTCAGCCCGAGGTGTGATCCTGGAGACCCAGGATCGAGACCCACGTCGGGCTTCCTGCATGGAGCCTGCTTCTCCCTCTGCCTGTGTCTCTTCCTCTGTGTGTGTGTGTGTTGGTCATGAATAAATAAATTAAAAATCTTTAAAAAAAATTTTTTTTTATTTTTACAGAAAAGTTACAAACATAGTGCGGAGAGTTTCCATATACCCCACATCCATTTTCCCTGTTGTTGACCTCTTTAACATTTCTGTGATATATTTGTCACAACTAAAGAACCCACGTCGGTATGGGATTTTAAAGTGCACACCTCATTTTGATATTCTGATTTCACTAGTTGTTTTTGTTTTTGTAGATATTTACTTTAGAGAGCACAGGCAGGGGGAACAGCAGAGGGAGAAGCAGGCTCCCCACTGAGCAAGGAGCCCTACCCAGGGCTTGATTCCAGGACCTTGGGATCATGACCTGAGCAGAAGGCAGATGCTTAACCAACTGAGCCACCCAGGCACCCCTCGCTAGTTGTTCTTAATGCTGTTTTTTTGTTCCAGGATGCCATATCACATTTAATCATCGTGTCTCCTTAGCCTCCTCTGGTCTGCAGCAGTTTCTCAGACTTTCTTAGATTTTCATGACTTTGGGAGATTTGAAGAGTGCTGGTTGGTTCTTGTATGTGACATCCCTTAATTTGGTTTTGTTTCATAGACTGGGGACTATGGGTTTTTGAGAGGGTGGCCAGGTAGGATACCTTTTAGTAACTAGAAATGAATTTGCTTAGTATGGGAATCATTTTGCCAGCTGTATGCCACATATGCTGACTGAGGAGACGTTCGGGCAAGGACCCTGGTTCCCCCTGTCCTACCCCCTTGCACCTTTTTCTGGCTGTTGAATCTCACCCAGTTCAACCCTGGTGCCAGCTGTCCCACTGAAACAGCTTGACTGATTCCTACTGAATGGGTGCCAGTTTGCACACTTTTCTCCCTAGTCCTTCCTGGTACATTCTAATTTGTGGGTGGTGGGTTATCAGTGGCTGCCTTTGAGCCCAGGTCTTGGCACCCTGAGCCCTCTCCTATGCCTGCTCTTGACCTGGACTTGTGGCACTTCCAGGACTCAAATGCCTCTGCCTCCCTCAGCTTGCAGTCTTCCAGGGTCCAGGTGCCCAAGTCCCTTTCAATTCCTGAGCTGGGGCTGGGAGCATGGGTGGGGCTTCTGGGGACTCTTTTTCAGTGCGGAGGAGCCAGGCTTGGGAAATGAGGCCGGCATTGCAGGCAGGTTGCATCACCCTTGCTCTTTGATGGGGAGGGGGAGTAGGGGGATTCTCTGGGGGCCCCCAGCGCACCTGGCAACAATTCCTGGTTAGCACAGCCCTAGAGCCCTGGATTGGGAAGAAGTCCCAGCACAGCAAAGGAGGGGACAGGAGAGTAGCTACCTGTGCTGGACCCTAAGTATCTGAGACTCAGTGCTGAGAAGGGGCCTCAGATCAGAAAAGCTAACCTGCTTGTCTTGCAGACGCAAGAGAAGCCCCAAGAGATGAAGAGGGTTGTGCATAACCACAGTGCTGGTTAGAGCCCAGGCTTCCATGGTACCATACAGCTTCCAACGCCCTACGGGCCCCAGGGAGAGCCTGTTTTCTCTCAGATCTATGAGGTCCCTGACCCCCAGCCTAGAGCATAGCCTACTGGGAGGCCACCTCATCCAGACCTTCACCTCAGGTTTGCTGCTGCTCACAGTTGCCAAATTCTATCGATTCCCAACGTACTCCTCCCCATCTCCCCTATCCTAGTGGAGGCCCTCCTCACCAGCCACCCCTCAGTGGTTTCCCAATCAAGGTGACAGCCTGGCATGTGATGGAAAATGGACAGAGTTTGCATCAGATGGACCTAGATTCTTTCTGAAGAGGTGCTAGGGCAGGTACCTGGGTCATGCAGAGGGGGAGGGAGAGTAGGCAGGATTTGGAAGTGGATGTCCTAGCAAACAAGAGAGGAAGGCCAAGGCCATCCCAGTTGGGGAAAGGGCAGTGTAGGGGCCAGGCATGTAGAGCATCAAGCTGCCACGTGGCCCAGTAGCTCAGAGTCTTCCACTCTTTCCTGCTGTGTGTCTCTGGGCAGAGGCAGCTTCAACTCTTCCAGCCTAGGTAGGCCCCTCACTGCTGTACCAGCTGTGGCACCTCGTTCATCTATATTGTTTCCTGTGGCATATCATAAACTTAGTGGCTCAAAACAGCACATTTAAATGTATTCCTTTTTAGTTCTGATGACTGCAAGTCTAAAATAGGTTCACAGGGCTGTGTTCCTTCTGGAGACTATAGAGGAGAATCCATTTTCTTCTCTTTCCAGAGGCGCTTGTGCTCCTCGGCTCATGGCCCTTCTTGTATCAATCTGACCTCTGCTTCCACCATCTCCTCTCTTGTTTTTTTTTTTCCTTTGATTTTCTTGCTCTCTCTCTCATCAGTGGCCTTACATTAGAGCTCACCCAGATCATCCAGGAGAGTATCTCCATTACAAGATCCTCAATTTAATCATATATGCACACTTCTTTTTGCCATGTAGAATAATACAGTCACAGGTTCTGGGGACTAGGATGTGGACCTCTTTGGGGAGACATTATCCAGCCCACTACACTTTCCTTTGGGAGCTCTTTTTCTCATCTTGATGAAGGCTAGCAGCCCTTGGGTGCCCCTTCCTAGAGGAAAAGTACTGGGCAAATTGAAGGTAATTGACCACATAGTGCCCTAGAACTCAGGATGCTGTCACTTACTGCTGTGTGACCTCCAGCAAGATACTGCACCCCCACTGTGGCATCATCACTAAAGTGGGGACAGTAACAGAACCTTCAGAGGGCAGTGGATAAGGATCAAAGGGGTAATACATGAAAAGGCCTATAACAGTTCCTGGCTCAGCAAGTAAGCCATCTCCATAAACCCGACAGCCCTGTATCAGGGAGAGGCCAGCAAAGCCTCTGGGCTACTCAGAGGTGGCCCAGCCTGCCCCACAGCAGTGCTGGCCTGGCGGCGCAGAGCTTCCAATCTTACAGAAGTTGGAAATCCAGCATTTTCTGAGATCCAAGTTTTAAAAGTGGGCAAGTAATTAAGAGAAACCCCCAACAAACCATGAGTGTGGATAGACTCAGTCTGTGGGTCCTCCCTGACCTTTGGTTCAGTGATCCCCCCACCCCCCCATCTAATCCTCTCTGCCCAGAGCAGAGAACAAAAGAAACCAAGTACTCCTCATTCCAGAATTGCTGAAAGTTTGGACCACACCCCTCCCTGCTGGACTGATCCAGTTTGAGGAAGAGTGGGGCCTTGTTCCCACCCGGTCCCCTGTCAAATCAAGAGAGCTGTGTTTATGCAGAGCAGGAGGGGAGGTCTCAGGAATTGTCCTTAGGGGATTGGGTGTCTGCCAAGGAGGAGCTGGTGTCTTATTACCCTGTCTGTCCTTATCAGCTGTCCATACCTCCAGCCAGAGGCCATCGGGAACACAACTTGGGTTTCTTGCTGTTATCAGCTGGGGAGCTATCCACTACTGGGGCCCTCAGGGCATCTCAGTAAGTGAGTGTTAAGGAGGACTTACTATGGGAGCTGGGTTAAGTTAGGTAACTTTGGGGAGGGTTCAGGGAAGCAGGCTTTGCTCTGGATTGGAGGCAAGTTTGTGACTGGGTATCTTTATCTTATCTAGAGCCAGGAGGAAGGAACAGAGCTAACACTGTGATTAATGTAAGAAGCACGTGTCAGCTCTGAGCCAGGAAGGGGATTTAGGTCCTTTTTATGCTTTGGACAGTGTTTGTGCTTCTGTGTAGAAGCATTTCAGAGTGATCTTATTTTGTCTTGGTCCCCCACAGTCAGTGGCCTGCCTGATGTTGGTCACCTCTGAAATTGTTCTGTCTGACTGGAGCCTGCCAGACCTGGCTCCTAGGGCAGCTTTCCCTTTCTCAGAGCAAATGAACTCATCCTTCCAAGTGGGGGAGGAGAGTTGGGGAGCCCCTGCTGTGTGGTGGGCCACACACCTATAGTTCCCACAGGATGGCTTGAGCACAGAGGAAGGTAGCAGGACCTGAACCCAGCCAGCCCTTGTGGGATGGCCATAGTGGGAGCTGAGGGTGGCAGGAGAGAGGGAAAGAAGCAGAGACGGGGGAACATAACGGGAAAACCTCACAGGCCCCCAAGGTCCCCAGGTGTCCCCCATGGAGAGCGTTGGGTCAGCATCAGCAGAGTCCCACTCAGTTCAAGAGCCCTTTGCCCTTCTCCTCTGCCAGCCCCCACCCAGAGCAGGAACAGATTTCGGAGATAGGAACGGGAGAGAGCAGCTGATGCCCCCCTTCACTCCAATCCTTCAGGAGACTAGCCTGAGGCTGGAGAAGGTGGACAGCACTGAATTGGGTTCACTGTGAAATCTACACAAGTCTGGAAGGTGACAGACATGTCCGAGATGTCTTTAGAGAGTGGGGAGGAAGTACTAGACCTGGCACATGGTGGATGCAGGGGGTGAGAGGGTGTTGGGTAGGTGGAAAAGTCACATTGGAGAGGCTCATGAGGGGTTAACTCAGCTCTGGGATTGCACAGCCTGGGTCAGTACTGACTACCTGTTTGTGACTTTGGGTAAGGTGCTAAAGTTCTCTTGAATTTAGCTTGCTCATCTGTAAAATGGGGTCACAAACAGTTCCCACCTCATAAAGTTGGGAGTCGGTGCAGGTAAAGCACTGCAAACAGCCCAGCACAAAATAAACACCCAGAAATGTTAGCATGGTGTTTGTTACCCAGAGGCCGGTGGGAGCTGTGATTGGTTTCTAGTTCTCAGAGTCCAAAGCCACTCTGCCTCCCACTTTTGGTGGCTTTTCACCAGTTTCCCAGAGAAACTATCTTCATGGCAACTGTCTCTACCATAACCTGTCCTGGACCTTTTCTTCCCTCACCAGTGACATCACTGTCTCTCCCCTGAGATGCTGGTGTTGATTACAGGGAGTGAGGCTGGGGAGGGAGCACAGGTGTGTGCGATTCTGCACACTACCCTCCCCACCTGCCATCTGCTGTGCTCTTAGAATCGCTCTCCATGTCACCCCCATGCCCAGCTGCATCTCAGGGAACGTCTGATGGCCTCACAGCTGACTAGAGCATTTCAACTCCAGTCTCCTTCCCAGGCCAGCTTTACTGCTCTCCCAGGGGAAAGCATGAGTAAGCAGAGGAAACTTCTCTGCCCAGCCCCTGCCCTCAAGGTAAAGTCAGGACTGAGCCTGGCCCCTGCCCACCACTGCAGCCTTACTTCTGCCTTTCTGGCATCCCATGCCTGGTTGGTTTGTTTATTGGCTTTATTTTGAGCATTGTATAACACACATCCATTTATTAAAGTGTATATAATTCAGTGGTTTTCAGTACATTCATAGAGTTTTGCAACCATTACTACAATCTAATTTTGAAACATCTTCATTATCCCCCAAAGAAACCCCATGTTCCACATCCTTTAGCAGCCACGCCCTGTTCCCCCATCCCTCAACCCTAAGCAACTGCTAACCTACTTTCTGTCTAGATTTGTCTATCCTATCTGGATATTTCATATGAATGGAATCGTGTCATAGATGGTCCTTTGTTTGGTTTTCAGGGTTCATCCGTTTGTAGCACATGTTAATACTTAATCTTTTTTTTCCCCCTAAGATTTGATTTATTTATTTGAGATGGAGAGCATGCAAGCATGAACCAGGGGAGGGACAGGGGCAGAGGGAGAAGCAGACTCCCCACTGAGCAGAGAGCCCACCATGGAGTTTGATCCCAGCACTCTGAGGTCATGACCTGAGCTGAAGGCATATGCATGTACAAGTTTGAGGTGGACATATGTTTTCATTTCTCTTGGGAGATACCAAGCACTAGGATTGTTGAATTACATACAGGGTAACTCCATTTTTTTTTTTTTTTTAAAGATTTTATCTATTTATTCATGAGAGACACAGAGAGAGAGGCAGGGACACAGGCAAAGGGAGAAGCAGGCTCCATGCAGGGACCCCGATGTGGGACACTATCCTGGGACTCCAGGATCACACCCTGGGCCGAAGGCAGGCGCCAAACCACTGAGCCACCCAGGGATCCCCAAAACCAAATTTAAAGATCTCTTTCTTCCTAAGGAGCATTTTCTTGACCCTCTCCTTAACTCATTCCCCAGGTGAAGTTAATCATTGTCTCCCCTAGGCTTCCAGTAGGTTCTAACCAGAGCTCTTTCACAGTGTCATCCTATCATTTGTCTCTTTGTTACTTTCAGTAAATTCTGAAGTAGTTGAGGGCAAAGGATCTTATCTTATTCATCCAGACTTTGACATTTATGTTGACATTGGACAAATTACTTAACCCTAAAAGGTAAATACAGGTGGTACCTACCTCACAGTTGAAGGGGGTGAGGACTAACAGAGTCAGTACACAAAAAGCACCCGGCACAAAATAACCCCTGGATCTGTTGATTCCACTGACAAGCATTCACTGAGTGCCTGCAATAGCTAGCAACTGTTACTAACACTGGGATATGGAAATCACAGACAAAAATGCTGCCTGTCATGTAGCTGATATTCTAGTGGAGAGATAGTAAATGAAATCCATAATTTCGGTATATTATTTCAAATGGTGTTAAGTCCTAAGGATAGCCAGGGAAGGCATCACTGAGTAGGTGACATTTTAGCAAAGGCTGAAGAAAGTAAAGGAGTGATTCACGGGGACACTTGGGGCAAGTGTTCCAGGATGAGGGACCCAGCAAAGGCCCTGGGGCAAGAGTACTTTAGGCAGTTAAGAACAAATGGAGGGATCCCTGGGTGGCACAGCGGTTTGGCGGCTGCCTTTGGCCCGGGGCGCGATCCTGGAGACCCGGGATCGAATCCCACATCGGGCTCCCAGTGCATGGAGCCTGCTTCTCCCTCTGCCTATGTCTCTGCCTCTCTCTCTCTCTCTCTCTGTGTGTGTGACTATCATAAATAAATAAATAAAATATTTTTTAAAAAAGAACAAGTGGAGTTGGAGTGGAATGATGGAGGAGGGCAAGAGTGGCTGCCAGTAAGGGTGCCTTTTGGCTATTGGGAATAATGCCCCTGTGAATATTTGTGTGCAAGATTTTGTTTGAGTGCCTGTTTTCAGTTCTGGTAACTTTATATTTAAATATCACTCTGGATTTCAGGAAGGTAGTGACCATATAATATTGTCTTTGTTTGCTCAGCACAGGGCCTGTCCTGTTCTAAGTTTTAATGGTATATTTGTGAATTACCCAATACATGTTGGCATATGAGTGCAGAATGGTTAGTGCTTTTATCACTATTTTTTGATAAATGCAGTTGGTATATCAGATTGACAGAGGTTTCCTAGTCTCAGGTGCTGGCAGGTTGCAGGGAAATGATCTTTCCAGAAACTGCCAGTTAGAATAAAAATGGGTAGAGGCAGGTTGGAGGGCGATTTGGTGGCCCTCAAGAAAACCAAAATGCAAGCATCCATGGCCAGCAAGTTTACTTCTGGGGATCTGCCCTGAAAAAATCATTTGTGCCAAAGAAGGTGTAAACGAGCATGTTTGTTGCAGTATTGTTGATGAAAAGAATTAGAATCGATTCATTTCCTCAGGCTATGAATGCACACACACATACATAGGTAAAAGATACATGGCAGCTTTTTTAACAACGCTTACCTCACAGGTGTGAGGACCACGGTGGAGGATAGTAATCAAGAAAATCTTGGCTTTGGGGCATCTGGGTTGGCTCAGGTCATGATCCCCCGGGGTCCTGGGATCGAGGTCCACATTGGGCTCCTGGCTCAGTAGGGAAGCCTGCTTCTCCCTCTCCCTCTGCTCATGCTCTCTCTCTCTCTCAAATAAATAAATCGGAAAGGAAAAGAAAGGAAAAAGGAAAGGAAGAATTTTGGCTCTGTTGATGTGCAAGACATTTATTTTTATCTATCTATCTATCTATCTATCTATCTATCTATCTATCTATCTATCTATTTTATTTGACAGAGAGCCACAGCAGGGGGAGCAGCAGGCAGAGGGAGACGTAGAAACAGGCTCCCTGCTTAACAGGGAGCCCGATGTGGGGCTTGATCCCAGGACCCTGGGATCATGACCTGAGCAAACCAGCGGCCCCACAAGATATTATTTTATTTTTATTTAAAAAATTTTTTTTTAAGATTTTATTTATTTTTACATTAGAGACCTAGAGGGAGAGGCAGGCTTCCTGCAGGGAGCCCAATGCAAGACTCAATCCTGGGATCATGCCCTGAGCCGAAGGCAGACACTCAATTGCTGAGCCACCCAGGTGTCCCACAAGATAGTATTTTAAAATAAGGACTGATGTATTAATTGTGTAGTTAAAATTTAAATGTTAAAAATGCAGTTAGAGAAAATATTTCAATAGAAGAGAAACAAAACCGTTCTTGGCAAAATAGGTATGGGGCCCAGCACCAGAGTATTCCTCAGATCTCTTCCAGTCCCATTATTTTATATTGAATTATTGTTCTAAAATCTTCCTTAAAATCGACTCTTCTTTTTTTCCTGACTTCTTTCCATACAGGTCTTAACCTGATTTGTTTTCCCTATGGGAATACTACTGTTTTTCCCCACCACCTGAGTTCCTTTGGGTGTAGCTCCAGGCCTTGGAGTAAAGGAGAGTGCAATTGCTAATTAGCTGGGAAATGACTTCTTGGGGTGAAATTAGTTTTTTTCAGGGGAAGGAAGGAAGGGAACGAATGAATCCAAGAAGCATTTGGGTATCAATTGAGGCATCCTACAGGAGCAAGTAGGATGTTGGGTCAATGAGGAAAATAAGCCTGCTTAAGATGAGTCCTAAGATCTAGAAAGTGAAAAATGGAGACAGTGGGTCTGACATGTGACTATTTGTGTACAGTGTACAGAGGCATAGAGAGCATACATCGTTTGCTTAAATGTATCAAGAAAATCTAGAAGGAAGCACAGGGAATATAACCGCTTGTCTCAGGGAGGAGAGCTGGTGGCTGTGGGGGTGGAGGAGGTCCAAGACCAGTGTTCCTTTGGGAATGTAGAACCACATGAACAAACTGTGTTCACTAAAAGAATGAATTTGTTTATTTATTTAGATTTTATTTATTCATGAGAGACCCACAGAGAGAGAGAGAGAGAGAGAGGCAGAGAGACCCAGGCAGAGGGAGAAGCAGTCTCCACGCCGGAAGCCCGATGTGGGACTTGATCCCTGAATTCTGGGATCACTCCCTGAGCCAAAGGCAGACACTCAACCGCTGAGTCACCCAGGTGTCCCCACAAAAAGAATTTAAATTACATTTTTAAAATAGCCAGCACCAGGGCATCTGGCTGGCTCAGTCAGTTAAGGGTCCAACTCTTGATTTCAGCTCAGGTCATGATTGTGGGATTGAGCCCCTAGTAGGGCTCCTTGCTCAACGGGGAGTCTGCATCTCTTTCTTCCTCTGCTCCTTCCCCACCCCAGCTAGTATGCGTTCGTGTGCATGCATGTGTACTTTCTTTCTCTCTACAATAAATGAATAATTCTTTATTTTTATTTTTTTTTTAAGATTTTACCCATTTATTCATGACAGACACAGAGAGTGACAGAGAGAGAGAGAGCGGCAGAGACACAGGCAGAGGGAGAAGCAGGCTCCATGCAGGGACCCCATGTGGGACTTGATCCCGGGTATCCAGGGTCATGCCCCAGTCTGAAGGCGGCGCTAAACCACTGGGCCACCAGGGCTGCCCATGAATAATTCTTTAAAATAGGTTGAGAAATGGAATATGTGTGACAAAGCTTCCTCAGCAGTTAGCATGCAGGATATTTAAGAACCGATCATGTGACTCCACCTGGGGGAAAAGATAGGCAGCAGTAAGATGAGCAATGAGGCTTTCTGTGGCTCCTCCCCCTGAAGAGCAGACCAGGCAGTCAGAGACTGCAGACAGAGACGCCTCCTGTTTGCTGTCTCTTCACAGTTATCTAATATTTAACACAAGTTCATTATACCTGAGAGATCGAAGGGCCTCAAATGTGCAGGTCCTCAGGGAGGAGCAGGCTGGAGGAAATTGGGACCAGAATCCTGAGCGGCCTAAGGGGTAAGAGGCAGTTGAAAACAGGCATATGTCTATCTTGCCTTCCCTGTTAGGGCCACTATGCACTATGGAAGAGAAGACCTTTACGCTGCTGTGAGCTCTGAGGTTTCCCTGCTGCCGCTTTGGCTTAGAAAAGCATCCCTGCCTTTCTTGGAGGCTGTTTCCTGTAGCTCAGGTGGCCATGCCCACCAGGAAAGGTGGTTGTGTAAGAGCCCAACAGGGTGACCCAGACCACCACCAGCTCCTCCCCAGCCACCTGGGACAGTTCCTCAAAATAAATGAGATCCTTTCACATAGACTCTGTAGCATCATGCTGCACGCAGTCTGACCACACCGACCCCTCACTGCTCTGGAGCCCACTGACCACCGCTGCCTCGGCCTTTGCGCTGCTGTCTCTTTAGCCTGGAACAGTGGAGACTGCCTTGGCTCTGGTCTAGTTAGCAGGTTGCTCTCATCAGTTGATTTGCATTCCTGAAGGGCTGGATCTCTGAGCGAACCTGTTCCCTGAGGGTCAGAGGAGTTTTCTTTGACTCAAGGGAGAGAGGGGAACCAATTCAAGAGATAAGAAGCAGAGTTGGCAGACTTGGGGTGAGTGGCCAATGAGCTCTGTTTCATAGGTTAGTAAGACAGCCCAGAGGAGATGATGGTGGGGGCAAGAGACAGCAGACCGAACAGGGAGTTAACTGCACTGGCATAATGGCAAAGGTACCAGCAGGCGTTTGAGTCTCTGTGGGGATCAGATTTCCCTGGCTGGACTGATGGGAACCAAAGGCAAAGATCTGTCCGGTCTCTGATTTTCCCCTTTTTTCTCCTACCGCCACTTCCTACTCCCTTTGTCTCTCTTCTTTGGTCTTTCTCAGCCTATCACCACACTTCCTCCAAGTCTTAAATTGCTAACTTATTTTAAGATTTTTTATTTATTTATTTTTAAATATTTTTTTTTTTAAGATTTTATTTCTTCATGATAGACGTAGAGAGAGAAAGAGAGAGAAAGGCAGAGACACAGGAAGAGGGAAGAACAGGCTCCATGCAGGGAGCCCGACGCGGGACTTAATCCCAGGACTCCAGGATCGTGCCCTGGATGGAAGGCAGACGCTAAATTGCTGAGCCACCCAGGGATCCCCAAGATTTTGTTTTTAAGTCATCTTTATACGCAACTCGTATTTACAACCCCAAGATCAAGAGTCACGTGCTCTACTGACTCAGCCAGCCTGGTGCCCCATTAAATTGCTAATTTTGTGGGGTGAGGGGGAAGAATGGATCCCACAAAGGTAGCTCTTCCTTCCTTGCTTCCTGGGCCCCACCTGGGCTCGGCGTTGTTGGCTGCGCCACCAGGTGGCTGTGGCCTGAAATGTCAGGAGGCTCTGCTTCAATTGCTCCCAGAACTTGTAACTATTACGAGGTTAGCTTTTCTGGGGCCCCAGGGGTGCACCGTGCTAAGCGCCCAGTGCAGATCAGACAGTTTCATTTTCATAAAGACCGCATGATCTGTGACCTGTAATCTCTGTCTTTCATATGAGGAAAAGGCATGGGAGTGAATTTAGAACCTGAGATCCCAGGGTTTAATAGTGGAGAATCAGGAGCCCTGGCCAGTGGGCTGCACAGCCTTGCGGAATGACTGACAGAAAAGGATGAACAAAGGTCCCTGTCCTCAGAACACATAGAAGTCCACAGTATGGACTTCTTTTTCTTTTTTAGATTTATTTGTTCATGAGAGACAGAGAGAGAGGCAGAGACATGGGCAGAGGGAGAAGCAGGCTCCATGCAGGGAGCCTGATGTGGGACTCGATCCCCGGGCTCCGGGATCACACCCTGAGCCAAAGGCAAATGCTCAACCACTGCGCCACCCATGTGTCCCTGCAGTATGGACTTCTAATGATAGCTACAGTCCCCACCCCTGCCCATAAATGGACTGGAAAACCCTGGACATAACAATCCCAAGCCCCATCGAAAAAGCCCTAGGAAATAGAGCCCTTTGGCTGGACTTTTTGCTGCCCCAAATGAAGTGGAGTAGAACTGGCATAAAGGAAGGGGACAGGGACTCCTGGGTGGCTCAGCAGTTGTGCATCTGCCTTCGGCTCAGGGCATGATCCCTGCATGGAGCCTGCTTCTCCCTCTGCCTATGTCTCTGCCTCTCTCTCTGTTTCTCATTAATAAATAAATAAAATCTTTCTTAAAAAAAAAAAAAAAAAAAGGAAGGGGACAGCAGCTATCTCCACCCCAGTGGATGAGCCTAGTGTGGAAGGGTCACTTAGTTTCTGAGGTGATAAAATGAAGAACAGCTGTGGGATCAGGAAGGGAAACTTCATCATGGCTTTGTCTCCATTGGATGGACTGACCTGGTCCCCAGCCTCACCTCCCCACAGCCTGCTGTACAGAAGCTGGCCTGTGTATATATCACTCTCTTGGAGACATGTCTTCCCAGAGAACCCCATTCGTCCTTTAAGACTTAATTCTGACATTTCCGTAGCTCTGGGCAGAACTTCAGGACATGCCCCAAGAAAGATCTAGATTCCCATTCTGGGACTAGCGTTTGCTGCTGTGTGACCTTGAAGAAGTCACATCACCTCTCTGAGCCTGTTTCTCATCCAGGAAGGATTTATTGTGCTCTACCCAGTATTCCGGCCCGGTGCCATTACATAAGTGGCACTCCGTAAATGGCAGTTCTTAATTGTCAGATAGTTGGTCACTCGTAGTTATTTATGGAGTGCCTGCTACATGCCAGACACCATTTTAGGCACTGGGGATAGCAACAGTGAACAAAAGCAGGAAATCCTGCCTGGGGGGTTGACACCATCACCAGCCCTCCTCATGCTCCCAGGCCACCTCATCCCTCCCTCTGTCATAGGTGGCCTGTTGTTGCTGGGTTTTGCACACATCCACACCCCTGGTGAGGTCACTCTAGCAGCAGAGATTGTCTGGTTTCTCAGAATCACAGCTCACTTCTTTTCCCACCAGCTCCCCAGCTGCCAGGGCCCAGCAACTACAGCATCCTCTCCCCAGGACCCCCAGGCACAGAGGCAGACGTGCCCTGACCCCATCACCTCTCTTCTCCAGCCCCTTCCTCGGCCCCAGCTCTAGGATCTGTTTCCCATCCATTTATCTAGATGGAGGCCATCCTGTTCTTTCTCCCCATCCCTGTATTGGCTTCCCATTGTCATTGTAACATAATCACAAACTTAGTGGCTTAAAACAGCACACATTTATCCTCTTATAGTTCTGGAAGTTAGAAGTCTGAAATGGGTCCACAGGACCTCCTTCCTTCTGGAGACTCTAGGGGAGAATCCATATTTTGCCTTTCCTACCTTCTAGTGACCCCCTGCATTCCTTGGCTTTTATCCCCTTCCTCTGTCTTCAGAGCCAGCAACATAGCATTTCTCAGAACGTTGTTACATGGTCACATCTTCTGCCTCCCCCTTCCACTTAAGGACTCTCACCGTTATATTTAGGGTCCATGCAGCCCACCAGGATAATCTCCCCATCTCAGAATCCTTAATTTAATCACAGTTTGCAAAGTCCCTTTGAGTCCTGTGAGGTCTACTATTCGTAGATTCTGGGATTAGGGAGTAGACATGTATGGAGGCCATTATTCTGTCACACAGACATACCTGCCTCCCCCCCCCAACCCCCATTGCCTTCTTAATCCTTTCATTCCCCTTGGTCCAAGGCTGAGGTCCCCCCATATTCATTCCCAAACACCCCTGTTCCAGGTATAGCAAACGGAGTGGGAGAGGTAAGGAGGGAGAGAGTCCCCAGGCTCAGGAGCAGTGGCTCCTGCCCCTTAATCACACTGTCCTCCTGTCGTCCTGGCCCTCAGGGACCCCCAGAACTTTGTTCAGTATGAGTCATTCAGCCCTTTTACCTGCATGCCACCACCCTGCTCCCCTTTCCCTGTCCTACTTTCTCTTCCTCCATAATGCTTAGCCTATTCTAGCATGCTGTGTAATTCCTTTGTGAAGTTTGTGGTTTTCCTGCCTGCCTGACTGCTCTGCTGGAAGTGAAGCTCTGTAAGAGCAGGGCCTTGCTTTCTCTGTCACAGCCATATTCCCAGGGCCTTGAACAGTGCATAGCAGGTGCTCAGATGTGTGTGTTGAGTGGATGTTGCACTACAGAATTTGCTTTGTCTCTGTCTTCCATCACTGTGAAGTTTGTGAAGTTGGTTTTTTGTTTTTGGTTTTGGTTTTGTTTTTTTTTTTAGATTTATTTATTCATTGAGACACAGGCAGAGGGAGAAGCAGGCTCCATGCAGGGAGCCTGACATGGGACTCAATCCAGGGTCTCCGGGATCACGCCCTAAGCTGCAGGCGGTGCTAAACCTCTGAGCCACCGGGGCTGCCCCTGTAAAGTTGGGATTTGGAGCAGCAAGGAACTGTAGAGGTCAGGTGAATGGTCCTGTGTGAAGTTGGAGATGATGACAGGGAACCATAGTCCTCAAAGCCAGGGGACAGGATGAGTATAGGTCAGAACCTGTAACTTCCCTGGGCTGTGAAGGCAGGCAGATGTGGTGTGAAAAACAACAGATGCAGGTCAGGCAACTCAATGAGTACCTCGGTGACTTGGAGGCAGTCTCTCCTCACTCCAGGCCCATGGGAGCTACAGATGCCACATCTGCCCTAAGCACCTGACCCAAGCACTGTCTGCTGCTCTTGTAGGAAAGCTTACCCCTTTGGTAAAAATGGAAAAGTATGTATCAGAGTTCAGAATAGTATGTATCTGTTCAGACACATTCTTGAGAAACTCCCAGAGTCCTGGTCTTGATTGACGGCTTTATTCATTGAGACAGCCAGCCCCTGCAGAACCATAACTACTACATTTCGTTTTGTGCAGACTTACACTCATTTCCCCGGCCTGGGTTCTCTTTTCTCTGTCCCCAGGGTCCTGACTAGCTCTTGGCCTAAACCATCACCCCTGGCCTCCTCCCAGCCACCTGACCTCCAGCTTCTCCCCCTCCAGCCCATTCCCCACACAGATATGTGGCCATCCGTAACGTCCCTCCGTGGCTCACTCAAAATGAAGTCTGAGCCATCAGCATGCCCTTTCCCGACCAACAGCTCCCATCACATTGCACAGCACTACACACACGTTATGCACAGGGGTCTCCGAGACCACCCTTAAGTTCAGTGATGAGCTAGAAAGACTCAACATAACTCAGCAAAGCTGTTAGATTCATGGTTACAGCAAAAGGAGAGAGATTAGAATCAGTAAAGGTAAAAGGTGCACAGGGCAGAATCTGGGAGAGACAAGATGTGAGCTTCCAGTTCTCTCTCCAGGTGGAGTCATAGTGACAGCACTTAATTCTCCCAGCAACACTTTGTGACAGCACATGTGGAGTATTGCCCTCCAGGGAAGCTCACCTGACCCTGGGGGTCGGTTCCATGGGCATGGAGTGTCTGTGTATGTGACTGTCGTTATTCTCTGGCCCTGCAGAGGTCAAGCTGGCAGGGCTTGGAGGTTATCTCACAGGTAACTGAAAAGGACCAGTCTTTTCTTTGGAATGTGCAGGGTTTGGACAATCCAGGCCTTCTGAGTCAGCCCTTTACTTCATACACAAACACTCCCTCCAGCCACACCAAGTCACTTAGCACCCCAGAGACCTGCTATCTCAGCCTCTCTCTGGCCCTTCCTCTAACCCACCTGACCAACCCTGGCTGACATCACATCCTTCCACACTCAGGAAAATGCTCCCTTATGCGACTGCCACTCCCCCCATCCCTGCTTGCCTGGAACCCTGGTACTGAAGTTCACGTTTGCCGTTTCTCTGGCTACCTCAAGGACAAAGGCAAGGCCATGGCTTAGGTAACTTCTGTGGACCTCACTCTCCTGGTTTGTGAAATGGACTTGCTTTAATTTTTTTTTTTTTTTTTTTTTTTAAGATTGTATTTATTCATGAGAGACACAGGCAGAGACACAGGCAGAGGGAGAAGCAGGCTCCATGCAGGGAGCCCAATGAGGGATTCGATCCTGGGACTCCAGGATCATGCCCTGGGCCGAAGGCAGGTGCTAAACCACTGAGCCACCCAGGGATCCCCAATGGACCTGCTTTCAGGAGTAAATGAGTAATAATACATCTAAAGCACATAGCACAGGGTTAAATCAATATGTATGTGCCACTGTTAGTAGATCCCTAGCACCTGTAGTATGGGAAACCAATGAGGCACACTTAATAAATGGTGAATGATTAAACCAGAAAAGCCCCCACAGAAGATTGTTTTTCTTTTAGTTTTTTAATAGTTGCAGAGAACTTTTTATAAATGCTCTTGTGGAAAAATTTAGCCACAACTTATTAATAGAAGCTCTCTTGGGCTGAGGTCTTGAGAACTGAGACACGTAGGTGTAGCTATTCAGATGCTTTGGGCTGCCAGTAACGGCAGACTTGACGTGGCTCTTGAGTGAGGAGATGTGTGCGCTCACGCAAGAAGGAGTCTAGTGCACGGCAATATGCGGCGCCAGTGGCACTGAGGCCTCAGACATTGCTGTGGTGGGAGTTAAGGGACCTTTTCCAGGAGCCCCCAGTAGAGCTTTATAAAAATGCCATGGCCAGGGCCTTGCCGCCCATAAAACTACCCCATTGGTCTGGCAGCAGTGTATATATTCTGAACACCCCTGGAGGGGCTCCTGGGCAGCCAGTGGGGGATCTTCTGACTTAGACCATGTCCCAAGCACGGGTGGCCCCAGTGGCAGTGTGGGTGGTGCTGAGATCCTCTCCCTAGAAGCATGTGTCTGTGTGGAAGAGGAGAAGGAAATGTTAGGGTCTGGCAGGAAGGTAGAGGGTGCAGTGGAAATTGGAGAGGGGCAGCCACAGCAGGTTTCCTCTAGCCCAGGCTGTGACAGGATCCCTGAGGACACTTGAAGAAATAAAACTGGTCCTGAAGAGAGAGAGGGAAGAGGAAACAACTTGTGGTTGCCTTCTCTGGGCCAGGCACTTGGCTTCTCGGTAATGACCTTGTTTATCCTTCACTGTGAGAGAGGATCACCCTTCTCATTAGAGTTGGGGAAACTGAGATATAGAGAGGCTCCAGGAATAAAGTACACCAGGACCCACAGCTCGTAGCAGAAGCAGAATCCAAACCTGGGTCTCTTCTTTACATATGGAGAACCAACTTCATGCCTGAGAACAAGAGCTATCTTGCTGCGGAATTACCTGACCTGTTTTTAAGGTTTTTATTTATTTATTCATGAGAAACACAGAGAGAGGCACAGACAGAGGCAAAGGGAGAAGCAGGCTCCATGCAGGGAGCCCAACGTAGGACTCGATCCCAGGTCCCCAGGATCACACCCGGGCTGAAGGCAGCGCTAAACCGCTGAGCCACCCGGGCTGCCCCTTGACCTGTTTTAGATAAAGGGAAGATAAGCTCTTTGGAGTGTTGGAGTCTGGGGTACACAATGGCAGCCATGCCCCAAAGCAGGGCTGTTTGCCCTGTGATCAAATGGACTGGTTTGATGGAGTAGAAATAAAGAGTTTACAGCAAGGCCAGGGTTCAGGTCTCATGATAAGAATTGACAAGTTCCTTCCGTTTGAGCCTCTCTTTTCCCCATCTGCACATGGGGACCATCATCCCAGCCTCCTTGTAGCACAGTTATGAAGTTGGCTGAGGGTCTGGGTAAAGAGAATTTATATAACAGGGTGCTGAGCACAGCAAGCTGCCTGGAAATCACCCCAGTATCTACATTAGAATCTACACTTCTCGTCATGGAACCTAGGGACCTCCCACTGAGCAGTGGCAGCTGACTGTGAATTCATGTTAAATTTGAGGTCAGCCACAAGCCCTAGGTTTCTGAGAACTTATGTACAGCTGAATGTTCATAGGCCCTCCTGGGGTCCGTTCTCTTCCCTCACCAGCACCAGCTCAGGGCCCTGTGAGCATGTGTGGATCCTCTGGGCACGTGATCACTTTCCCTCTCCTTCCTCCCCACTCTGTCACTCTCTCTAGTGGCAGCTTAGCTGCAGATGGCTGGAAAGATGAAGGGGTGCCTGATATGCACATTATCTGTGCCCTACACCTCCAGGTGAAGGAGGCCACCTCTTCTTGAGACCCTGGTCCAAGTTAGCAGTCCTGGGACCCATGTCCCATCCCTGAGCTAGGAAGAGGGCAGGCCCTGCCCTCTGTCCTCCTAAACCAGGGCAGTGCCTCATGTCCTACCATACAGCTCAGCTTTCTGGGGCTTCTCTGTGAGTTCCAGAAAGGTACTCGGGGTGGCACTCAACCAGATCAGTCCACCACCCACCACCTCCCACTTGCATTTAGCAGGGAAACTTGGGGAGCAGTTCCTAAAGGTGTTATTTTGTGTGCTTCTAGTCCCACTTGCCTGAAGTGTCTTGAATCTGAGCTCCTCCTCAGGGCTGAGGTCAGTTCAGGTGCCTGCCCTTTGGCCTTCTCCTCTAGGGCAACAGATTACTCCTTGTGCTGAGCATGGCCGTGCATGTCCCAAGCACATCTGGCTCCTAGCACATGACTCCCATGCATGAGCTTATGCTTCCAGATCTTTCTTTTCTAGTTTTAGCAGGGCCTGGCTAGGTTATGACAGGGAGTGAGATGGTGGCCACATATTCTAATTATCCAGTCCCGCCACCCTACAGACTGTTCCATCTTGCTTTGAGGTTGCCTTTCCAAAACTGCCATCTGATCATGTGACTTACTCTGCTTTAAAAATCTTCCCAAGGTTTCAGACACCGACGGATTTGCTTTGGGAGCCAGAGTAGCTGCCGCCACCAGAATCTGGAGCCATGAGTGGGTTTAATTTTGGAGGCACTGGGGCCCCCACAGGTGGGTTCACATTTGGCACTGCAAAGACGGCGACAACCACTCCTGCTACTGGGTTTTCTTTCTCTACATCTGGCACTGGTGGGTTTAATTTTGGGACTCCCTCCCAGCCAGCTGCAAGTACTCCTTCTACTGGCCTCTTCTCCCTCACAACCCAGGCTCCAGCAACACAAACCCCAGGATTCAGTTTTGGAACCACAACTCCTGCCACAGGAGGAACTGGATTCTCCTTAGGCATCAGCACACCAAAGCTAAACTTGGGCAGCGTGGCTGCCACCCCAGCTACAGCACACCCTGGCGGCTTTGGGCTCAGCAGCAGCACCCTCACCAATGCCATCTCGAGCACTGTCACCTCCAGCCAGAGCACAGCACCCACCGGCTTCATGTTTGGCTCTGCCACCACCTCTGCTGCTCCTTCCACCACACCAGGGGGATTCTCATTCACAGCGGGGAGCACGTCCCAGACCGGGACCTCAGGTTTTAATATTGGCTCAATGGGGACTTCAACCCAGCCCACGGCACTTGCTGGATTGCTCTTCACTCCTGCCACTCCAGCAGCCACTGGAGCGGGAGCCACACAGCCAGCTGCTCCTGCACCCACTGCTGCCACTACCAGTGCTGGGCCCACACTGTTTGCCTCTCTAGCAACTGCTCCAACCTCATCGACCACCACTGGGCTTTCTCTTTGTACCCCATCAACCACGGCTGGAACTCCTGGGGCTGGAACACTGGGCTTCAGCTTAAAGGCCACTGGAGCAGCTTCTACGGCCTCCACAACAACATCCACCACCACGGCCACCACCACCACTGCAGCCACCACTGCAGCCACCACTACCACCACTGGCTTTGCCTTGAATCTGAAGCCCCTTGCACCGGCCGGGATCACCAGCAATGCACCGGCTGCTGTGGCCGCACCACCTGGCCCTGGTGCAGCCACTGGGGCATCCACCAGCCCTGTGATGACCTACGCCCAGCTGGAGAGTCTGATCAACAAGTGGAGTCTGGAGCTGGAGGACCAGGAACGGCACTTCCTGCAGCAGGCCACACAGGTCAATGCCTGGGACCGCACACTGATTGAGAATGGGGAGAAGATCACTACCCTCCACCGTGAGGTGGAGAAAGTGAAGCTGGACCAGAAGAGGCTGGACCAAGAGCTCGACTTCATCCTGTCTCAGCAGAAGGAGTTGGAAGACCTGCTGAGCCCACTGGAGGAGTCGGTCAAGGAGCAGAGTGGCACTGTCTACCTGCAGCATGCCGATGAGGAGCGTGAGAAAACCTACAAGCTGGCAGAGAACATCGATGCACAGCTAAAGCGCATGGCCCAAGACCTCAAGGACATCATCGAGCACTTGAACACATCTGGAGGCCCTGCCGACACCAGCGACCCACTGCAGCAGATCTGCAAGATCCTCAATGCGCACATGGACTCGCTGCAGTGGATCGACCAGAACTCGGCCCTGTTGCAGAGGAAGGTGGAGGAGGTGACCAAGGTGTGCGAGGGGCGTCGCAAGGAGCAGGAGCGCAGCTTCCGGATCACATTCGACTGAGGCGCCAGCCAGCTTCAGGGCCTGTGGGTTCTGAGGGTGTTGGGGGCAGTGGGTGATGCGCAAATTATTGTCTAGTTTTTGGTTGCAATGAATACTTGTTTGTTCCTTTCTTCCAAATGGCTGTGCCGTTGAGAACACTTCTGTGGTTTGACTTTGCAGTAATGAAAATGAAAATATTCCAGTGCTCTGGTCCAGACGGCCTGGTGGATGTGGTTTCTTTGTGTATCTTTTGTGTATCCCTGACCCGTTTTCACTATAACCACCACCTACCCCATCCTTCTTGCTCCAGCCAAGTGCTAGAGAAGTGCTGGAGAAGTTCATCCAAAACCATCTGTCTCCCAGCTAGGATCTGCTTAGGGTCCACTATGTCCCACACATAGTCTTAGGTACAGGGAAAAGAGTCTCTGTCCTCGACAAGGCAGCATCTTGGTGTGAGGTGTGTACCTGTGGAAACTCACCACCTGTACAAAGAAGGGAATAGTGAATAGGACTGACCAGGAGATGTAGAATTTCAGAGGAAGGACATGAGTGCAGTGTTAAGACAAGGGTCAGACTTGCACTAGCAGGTCTTGTCTGGCTGACATGACACCCCATCCTCCAGGTCTCTTTATCTTAGGCCTTATCTCTCCAGAAGCCCTCTCAGCCACCCCAAAGCTGGGTCAGGTGGCTATCCTGTGGCCCCTATACCACAGAGCGTGCATCTTTGGTAGCACTTGCCACACTGTCTTGTGTAGACTGTTTACTTCTCTGCTTCCCCTTTAGAGTATGAGCCCCCATGGGCCGGGACTGTTTCTTGTTCCCTTTTGTGTCTTCACTACAGTCCCTCTCACATTTTCAAATTTGAATGAATGAACAACGGAGGTGAAACATGGCATCAAATGTTCAGCCCCAAAATGCCTGCTGAAATGGCCACAGGGACCAGAGATGGCCACAGACTTGGTTCAGAACTTGTTGATGCTGAAGCAAACCTAACTGGTTACAGTGAGATCCATGGTGATGTCCAGAAGACAACCAGTTGTTGCCCAAATACCTTTTTGTATTTGTCTTTATACTTTGCTGCACTGTCTATGACTCTATGTTGCTTTCCTAAATAAAATGTATTGTGGAAGGAAAAAGATGCCAATAATGTGGATCACTTAGAAAGCTGGGGGAAAAGAGCAGGTTCCAGAAGACTATATCAGTTGTGCAGTCTGAGCTGTTTGGGACTCAGAAACCACCAGAACTAGACAATACATCATTGAGGCACACATACACACAGAGATGCAAGTCATGGGTTCCTCTGGTGCTGAGGGCAGAAGGAACACACATGAGGGAATGTGTGCTGGTGATGGTCTGGGTTCCATCTTAGATACACATAAATGTTGAATTCCCTGCCGTCATCCCTAAGGCCTTGCTCAGGGATCACAAGTACCATCCCTCTCTGCCCACTGGGGCTAGCTGGAGGGTGCTGGTCGTGCTTCAATGGTGGAAAATAAATGAAGCTGGGATGTGTATTTGTATGGGTTGGTTTCCAGATATTGGCCCAGCATTCTGTCTCTGTCCCTAGTTCCATGGGCAAGAATGATGCCAAGTGCTTGGATCCCACTGCAGGGTGGAGAGTCTGTACCTTCAGCCTCTGCCTCACTAAGCCATGTTTTTGCCAAGGAATGCCCAAAGCTTATTCCCGGAGATGTATAGTCTAGTTTCCCAGTCACAAGTCATTTCCTTGGACCATCTTCAGCTTCTGAGAATAAGTATCCTATCCAAGCAGAAGCCAACAGACTGACCCACTTGATTCTCTCTGAAAGCTCTGCCCCCTGAGCGGAATCTGAGCCTTGACTAAACTGCATGACCCACATCCTCTCCCTGCAGGAAAGAGAAATGGGGCAGCCTCAAGGCCCCTTAGAAAGTAGAAAGTTGTTTGTATTTTATCCACATTGATTCATGCAGCATCCAGTTTTGGAGCACTTTCTGTATGCCAGATCCTGACCTGGCATTGGAGTCACAAAAAGAAGTGCTTCCTGCCTGACAGAGGTTGTTGGCAGGGGCCATGCCATCCTGATAAAAGAATTTTTTTTGAGCTTGCATTTCCAATGTATATATTTGACCCGTTTTGCATATTAAACATGAATAAAGCTTAATTGCTTTTGCATAGATTCTTTTGTTTTTAAAGAAAACATTGAGTTCACTTGTTCCCATGCCCCAGGGGACCATGGGCACCCCACTTTGGAAAACAATGATAAATCAGGACAATGGCCACAGTGCTCTGGCACCATGGGGGAAAATGGCCCCACCGGGCTTCCTGAGGGCGGCAGGGAGGGGATCCCCTGGATTCCCACAGGACCAGCAGCTGACTGAGTGCCACCCTGCAGATGATGACTTCATTGTAACTGCAGTTTCCCTTTCCAGGAAGAAAACACAGATGCGCTTCTTTGCCAGTCCTGACAAACGGCCTTTACTTAAGTTCCTGTTCATTAAGTAGTATGAAGACAGCAAATGTGACTAGATTTGGAATCAGAGGCTTTTAAAGGCGAATCTCTCAGTAAGCTGTTAACTGCATTTCTTCTTCCAGTTCAAGGATAAGAGTGGCAACTAGATGTATGGCTTTTCTATCTCAAGGAAACCCTCAAATGACTTTCTGTGGCCCAGTCGCTTCCCAGGGTTATGCCTCTGCCTGTCAGGCAAAGCCTGGGATCATAAGGATCACGTGTTTCAAACAGATTTCCAGAGCCATAGCACCCTTGATCTAGGGGAGGTTGAAACCAATGATTCCCAAGAAGTGGTGTGCTGGTAAATGTTTAATGGTCAGTCTCCAGCAAATGCTGATGCATGCCCATAGTGTAACGACTCCCACTGTGGCTGATTTCAAGTCAACAATGTGAAGTCACTAAACGTGAAGTCACTGAATACGAATTTAGGAAATAGACACATATTACATAGATACAATTAATTTGCCTCAAGAGTATATATAATAGTAAAATGTAATCAAGTGATTGGGAAGTGATGAGTTTGAGTATATAAATGTGTTTTTAGTAAGATTAATCATAAATAAAGCTTTTTAAAAGGATGGGTGCAAAACAAAACCAAAGGTCTTAAAAATCAGTTATTGTGCACTGGTATGAGCCAGCCCAGCACACCACTGCTGCCAAGTTTTCAACCTTGAAATTAGTTGAATTCTTGAAAAGTCTGCCCTCAGACTCTAAGAGCAAGGGCTTTCTGCAGAACTTCCCAGAAACAAAATCCCTCAGCCTCAAGCCACATCGGCTTCTGGACACTCGCCAACCTCCCGCTAGGCTTATCTGTCCCACACTGCCCCTGCACCTGTCCCACAGCCCTCACACGGTGGCACTAATCACTTCAAACATCAGTGACTCACCTAGGTGCATGCACACCTCACGTCCAGACACCATCCTGATCAACCCCATGACCTCCATGGATTTCCCTGTGGCAGAAACCAGACCCAGTGTGCTGCTCTGCCAGGCTCAGGCACAGACCCCAAATCCAATGACCTGAAAGTAACACTCTGCCAAAGGCCCTCAGTATCATTCAAATGAAAAAGCAGGCTCCTGTTTTAATTTTGATTCAAATTAACTTAGAAATTTTTTGAGGGATACCTGGTATCTCAGTCAGGTAGTGTCCAACTCTTGGTCTCAGCTCAGGTCTTGATCTCAGGGTCATGAGTTCAAGCCCTGTTTTGGGCTCCACACTGTGTGTGGAGCATACTTTAAGTTTTTTTTTGAGACAATCAGGGAAATTAGACTTTGGTTTAATGCCATTTTTATTTTTATTTGTTTTTTTTGCTTTTTTTATTTTTATTTTTTTGAAAGATTTTATTTGGGATCCCTGGGTGGCGCAGCGGTTTGGCGCCTGCCTTTGGCCCAGGGCGCAATCCTGGAGACCCAGGATCGAATCCCACATCGGGCTCCCGGTGCATGGAGCCTGCTTCTCCCTCTGCCTGTGTCTCTGCCTCTCTCTCTCTCTCTCTGTGTGACTATCATAAATAAATAAAAATTTTAAAAAAAAATGAAAGATTTTATTTATTTATTAATGAGAGACACACAGAGAGAGAGCGCGGCAGAGACACAAGCAGAGGGAGAAGCAGGCTCCATGCAAGGAGCCCGACAACATGGGACCCGATCCCAGATCTTCAGGATCAGGCTCCAGGCTGAAGGCGGTGCTAAACCACTGAGCCACTGGGGCTGCCCTAATGCCATTCTAAGCTTTTTTAGAGCAGAAATTGATAGGCAAACTACAGTACTTTCTTGTTAATAAAGTTTTATTGGAACACAGCCACGCCAATTCATTATACATGTTATGGCTACTTGGCATAATTGAGTAGCCAAAGACAGAGACTGTGTGGCCCAAAAGCCCCAAATATTTGCAGAAAAAGTTTGCAGACCCCTGTTACAGAGAAACATCCTGAACTATTTATGTACAAATAACATGTCTGGAATTTGCTGTAAAATAACGCAATGGGGGTGGGAGAAAATGAACTAAAGGAAGATGGACTAGGAGGCAGTGGATGCGCTTTGGTTGTCATCCTAATCTGTTTTTATTTTTTTAGTTTTTTTCTCTGTTTTTATATGTGTTTGAAATTTCCATAATAAAAAGCTTTTGAGAGGGGAGGAGGACCTGCCCTCCACAGCCTCCCAACTGCTCTGACTCCACACTAGGACCCTGGCACCTTTGGTCTAACGGAATCAGGACAAAGCCACCACCATTGACCCCGTTTCCGCACACGCCCGATGATGACTTCTGTCCCGGGCTAACCAGAAAGGCCATGGGCACTGAGAGAGCCCCCCAGAACCAGCCATGCAGTGAGTGCCCCATGGGGCCCAAGGGTTCAGGAAATGGGAAGGAGGGGCAGGAGGGCTCTGTGGGAAGGGGGGCTCTGTCCAGGAGTCAAGCCTTAGATCAATGGCCTTGGGTAAGTCTGTCCTCCGCCCTCTGTGCCCCTCCCCGATCCTGGTCTGGACCACCAACTTCCACCTGGGGCTCTGGGCATCCCCTGGGCAGGGCTTAGCCCCTTGAAGACCCGGAGAAAGTTTAGTACCAATCACTCACAGTCTTTGAACCGCCTTAGAGAAAATAATATGCATAAGGCACTAGCCCTGTCAACTGAACAACCTGAACAACTGTGTGGCTGCCAGTATTTCTTGTCCTGCCAGCTTATCCAGGTCTCTGTCCTGGACCATATGTGGCCACTTGTGGGAGTTCCATTCAACATCAACCTAAGTGTAGTTCAGTGATTCTTTCTCTTTTCTTTCCTTTTCTTTCCTTTTCTTTTCTTTCTTCCTTCTTTCTTTCTTTCTTTCTTTCTTTCTTTCTTTCTTTCTTTCTTTCTTTCTTTCTCTCTCTCTCTCTCTCTCTCTCTTTCTTTCTTTCTTTCTTTCTTTCTTTCTTTCTTTCTTTCTCTTTCTTTCTTTCTTTTTCCTTTCCTTTTCCTTTTCCTTTTCCTTTTCTTTCTTTCATTTATGAGAGACACACAGAGAGAGGCAGAGACATAGGCAGAGGGAAAAGCAGGCTCCATGCAGGGAGCCCGATGTGGGACTCGATCCTGGGACTCTGGGAACACGCCGTGAGCCAAAAGCAGACACTCAACCACTGAACCACCCAGGCATCCCTAGTTCAGTGATTCTTAGGGTGATTTTGCCTCCCCTTCCCCTGGGAATGATTGACAGTGTCTGGAGTCGTTTGTGGTTGTCACAGCTCAAGAGGCAAGTGTTGCATCTAGTAGGTAAAAGCCAGTGAAGCTCTTTAACATCCTACAATGCATAGGATGTTCCCCACAAAGATGGCCCCAAATGTCAACGGTAACAAGGCAGAGAGACCCTGCCTGGGCCCCGTCCCTAGCACACAAGCCCAAGCTTGCTGATGATGAGCAAGTGTTTCCGAATGTGAGCCTGGAGCCAAGCTACTGGGATCAAACCCAGGTGCTGCCACTTTTCAGCTGGTGACTTCTAGGCCTCAGTTTCCTCCCCTATAAAATGGAGACAGCTAAGCCCACCTTGCCAGAATCACTGCTGGAGTAAATGAAGTAAAATCTGGGAGGTAGTACTAAACAGCAGCCATAGGCATTTTATGGAGAGCAAGGAGACTGATCAGGTCCTGCCCTACAGGATCCCTACTCTCTCAGGTGCTGCTGGGTCCCTATCCTGGGTCGCCTCATGACTTGGGTTCCTCTCCCTCTCTGTCTCGCTGACCCTTTGAGAGCTCTATTGGACGAGGTCAGCATTTCACTTCTAGACTTAGGAAGCGAGCCAAGGGTATGCCTGGAGCCAGGGGGCTTTGAACAGCCATACTGTGTGAGAGAGACCAGGGTGGTGGTCGGGGGCTCAGGGGTCCCAGCAGGGCTCCCCAAGCTGTTCTGGGGACCTACACTCCTTGCCTAGACAAGTGCAGGAGTTCCATGGCTCTGCTGCCTCCACCCTTCTCCGCTTCCATGATCTGGCTGCTCGCTTTCTCTGTGCATGTTGTTTCCCAGAGGAAATAGAGCAGATGGGTCTCCAGCCAGGGACCAGCTGGACCCCCAGCTCTCTGGTTCCCCACTGTGAGACCTGGGGCACAAGCCTTTCCCTTGACAGGCCTGGTTCCCCTCCAACACAGTGCCCAGGGGTAGATGAGAGGTGATGCCACCTGCACGTGTAGCTGCTGTCACTGTGAGTACAGTCCAAGCGTGGTGCTCAGATCCCAGTATCACAGGGAAGGAAGCAGGCAGGGGCCGCCAGGGGGAGGCCTTCCGACTCTGAAGCCTTGAGCGAGTCCTGGGGTCTTCCCCTGCCTGCCCCTCTCCATCTCTCAGATCCCTCCTCTGTCAAGGGTGGTGCTGTGAGGTCCACAATGAGTGCAAAGCACTAAGCACAGGACCACCTTGGTGGGTAGTTGCCGTGGGGATGGTCTCTGCCATTTTTGCTGACTTGTGCCCTTTGCTTTCTTGGCATTCAGTCTCAAGGCTCAAGGCTCTGTTTCCTTCTTAGCTGCTGCCTCCCAGGCCCCTGCATCATATGCCTTGTGACTCATATGCCCCCCCACCTGCCCCCGCCATCCTCCATCAAACCACATCCCTCTTTGATGTACTGTTTCGGATTTTCCAATCTTGTTGCTGTAGAGGATCTACTGCTCCTGGGTTTACTCCTCACCAGCTGCCAGGTACCCTCTCCCCACACCCCAAGAAAAATCCCCCAAATTGCCTCTTTTACCTCCACCCATTTCAGGGGAACTACCACATGTCTCCTTGGCTAAAGCTCCAAAAGCCCAGGGACCCCTGCTACCTCGACTCCTTGGAGCTCCTCAGAGCCAGGTCATCTTGTTCTCACTGCCTGACCTCAGAAAGAAAGCACCCCTCAGACAAGAATGGTGAAGGCTGAGCCCAGAGACAGAGGCTCCTGCGGCCTTCCTGCTGAGGTGCCCTCTGGCATCCTAGCCTGAGCTGAGCACCACTGTGATTCTCAATGCAGGGATGGGAAGGGTGAGCACATGTCCTGGGCTGCTCCTTATGCAGGACTGGGAAGCTAGGGGTCATTCCCTGAGCCCCTTCCAGTATCCCCCAGTGGCAGCAGCTGGCATTTCCTAAGGAGCAAGTTTTAGTATTGACCCAGGTGCTTGTTCACAGGGCCTGACCTGGACTCCCTGCCTAATCCTACCAACACTGTAATGGCCCCCACTTGATAACTGCAGACCAGAACCATAGAGGCAGGCGCCAGGCTCAGGACCTAGGCACAATGGCCTCAGAGCAGCCACATGGGAGTGGAGGGCCCAGTAACAAGTGACACAGAAGGACTCGGAGGCCTTCACAGGAGCATGCAGCCCCAGGGGCAGACACAGGGACCCCAAGACCAGGCACCCTTAGCATGGTTACCTGAGCATTCATTTCCAGCCTTCCTACCGCCCCAGAACTATTTGGGGCAAGAGGAAGAAAATAGACTGATTTGCTTCCTCTCAACCCCCTTTCCCCACCACCCACCTCCTTCAGCCTCAATTAAACTCTGAGCACCCAACCCTACAACCCAGGAAAGTAGTTTCATTTCCCCCGCCACAGATTTCCCAAAGGGAGGGGAGGGCGGGGCTCAGCTAGTTTAAGGACAGAGGAGGGGGATGGGGCAGACCAGTGGAAGCCACGGAGGAGAGAGGCGGTGCTGCTGTCCACGGAGAGCCAAGGTAGCAGGAGGCTGCAGAGCCTGGGACCCACAGAAGCAGACACCTGGAAACAGGAGACAGGGCAGAGGAGAGGGGGACAGAGAAGAGAAAGACAAGGCAGGGAGGAGGGGCAGGAGGGCAGGGAGGGGGGAGAGAGGGACAGACAGGTGAGCCCAGAACTGCTAGATGGGAGAGATGGAGGGATGAGGCTCCAGAGAGACAGGTGGCCATAGGAGCAGGGCCTGGGGTGGGATCCAGGCTCTTGTCACAGTGACCCCTGCCTCCCCTCCAAATTAGACACCATCTCCCGCCGAGAATTATGGCCTCATCGGGTAAGTAAGCAGGGAGGGGGCACCTGGATGGGGTGGGAGGGGTGGAGCCCACTTCTCTACCCACATGTGCCTGCTGAGCTATGCGCTGACCCCACCCTCCTCCCTCCAGTCCGGTACCTGCTTGTTCTGGTCTCCACCTTCCTCAGCCTGGTGGGCTCCCTGGATTGGAAGACCTCCCACGGCCAGGATTCCTTTGAGAAATGTATGCATGATCCTGACTATGAGGTGCTGCTCAAGGTTGTGACCTTGGGCCTCAATCGGACCTCGAAGCCCCAGAGGGTGATTGTGGTTGGTGCTGGTGCTGCTGGGCTGGTAGCTGCCAAGGTGCTTAGTGATGCTGGACACAAGGTGAGAAGTGCTGCTTGCAGTCTACCTTGAGTCTCTCCTGCTGCATGCAGGCTGGGTGTCCCAGGTGTCGGGGCCTGGCCATACCCCTGCTGAGGTTTAAGGGCCTGGGGGAGAAAAGCTATGCTTTTCCCCATGGTCTGGGGAGTGAAACCCAGAGGGAGGCTGAGAGGCCTTTGACATTCCCTGCTTCATTCCTGAGGGAAGTCCCTCTGAATGTCCTCCAACCTGGGGCGGCGAGGGGGATTTTGTGATGGTGGAGACGGAAACTCCCCTCAAGGAGAAGGGCCCCCTGAGGTCTAACTGCTGCTCCTCTCAACTGAAATCCAAGAGTAAGAATGGGCTGGGCCAGGTCTATTGTGCCTCGCAAGAAATCTCCCCACTCCCTGAGCTGGGAAGTCCCTTTGCCATCTGGCTTGCAGTCTTCCTGCTGCAGTCTGGAGATTGTGATGTATTATCATATATGACACCTATTCTAGCAACTCCTCTCACTTCTCCATAAAGAAGGGGATCCTTCTGTAGTCTAGGTCTGGGCTGCTGTGGGGATGGGAGGTCAGTGGGAGGAGCTGAAGGGCCCTCTGGCCCCCCTCCCTCCCCCCACCCACATCCCTCAGGTCACCATCCTGGAGGCAGACAACAGGATCGGAGGCCGCATCCTCACCTACCGGGACCGGAAGACGGGCTGGATTGGGGAGCTGGGAGCCATGCGCATGCCCAATTCACACAGGTGAGGCCTGACCTGGCAGCCAGGCAGGCACCGAGGACACCCCAGCCCCACCCCTGTGCTCAGACTCAGCCAGATCCCTAACTCCATCTCCTGAACTTCCACTCTGACCCCATACCTAACCCCCCAGCCAAGGTGTGTCAAGACTCCACCTCCACCTCTGTCTTCTAATCTAACTTCAAGATCTCCCAGCTCCAGCCACACTGGGTCCAGCCAGACCTCCAGACCTCCACCTCTGTCCTTCTTCTAATCTACCTTTAAGATCTCCCTGCTCCTAGGCAGCCCGGGTGGCTCAGCGGTTTAGTGCAGCCTTCAGCCCAGGGCATGATCCTGGGGACCGGGGATCCTGGAGAGCCAGGATCGAGTCCTACATTGGGCTCCCTGCATGGAGCCTACTTCTCCCTCTACCTGTGTCTCTCTCTCTCTCTCTCTCTCTCTATCTCAGACTGTCTCTCATGAATAAAATAAATAAATAAATAAATAAATAAATAAATAAATAAATAAATAATCTTTAAAACAAAAATCTCTCCGCTCCCTCCACGTCCAGCCAGACTTCCAGACTCTAACCCTGCCCCTTCCCCAAAGCCCTCATTCAACCCAAACTCTGTCCCCAGTCCCACCTCATCCACCAGTGAACACCACTGGCTCCTGCTCCAAACACAATCCTAAACCACTCTACCTTCAGCCTTCTAGCCTCCAGCTGTGTTTCCATTTCATTCTGGGCCCTAACACTCATGACTCCAATCCTGGCCCCACTGCAGTCTCATGCCTATCCCCAAGCACCCTGAGAGGGGCCCCTACACACACACACACACACACACACACACACACACACACCACCCAGCCCTCTCCGGCCCCTTCAGGATCCTCCATGAGCTCTGCAAGAGCCTGGGACTCAACCTGACCAAATTCACTCAATACGACGAGAACACATGGATAGAAGTGAACAACCTGAAGCTGCGGAACTATGTGGTAGAGAAGATGCCTGAGAAGTTGGGCTACAAGCTGAGCCCCAGGGAGAAGGGCCACTCGCCTGAAGAAATCTACCAGATGGCTCTCAACCAGGTAGGTGGACTCCCTTGCCTGGCTTTTTGTCTCTCTCCTTTCTCCGTCTGCCATCGCTAGCTCTTCAATCTGTGCATCCCCATAAATGTAGCCCATCCCCAAAGCTCCATCAGGCTTTGGGCTCTGATCCCCTACACAGACACAGACACACACACACACACACACACACACACACAGTCCAGACAGCCTCACCTTTGATGTTGTGGGCTTGAACTTTGATCTGCAGGCTAACATCTTCCCCATCTATCTCCGGAGACCCAGAGTTCTGTCCATGCCCCCTAGCTGTACCCTGGGGTCCTCCAGCTCCCACTGAGCTCAGCATCTTCCCCAAACCATACTCCTATTTCTGCATTCTCCCATCTCACAATGGTCCCATCGCCCCTACCCCAATTACAAGGCAGATAGACCCCCAGGCACCACCCTAGCTCCTGCCCTCTCCCTTCCACCATTAATTCCCCGCCTCGTCCTTCCTACCCCCTGATCTCCTGCACTGTTCTCACCTCTCTGTCTCCACAGCCCCAGCTGCAGCTCCGGCTTCATCCTTTACCCTGGACCTTCATCCTGCTCCTCCCCTGCTCATAGCCCCCTATGGCTCCCCTAAGTGCCTTAGCCTCAGGTTCAAGCCCTGAATGGTCTGGTCTCTCTCACCCCTCTAGCCTCATCTTCTCTTCTTCAAGAAATTTTTGTTACCCGTCAAAGCCCTCATGGTGGCCCAAATACTGCCGCTTCATACTCCTTCATACCCACTTTGCTCCTGCACCATTCTGTACCCATGCCCTTGCTTGCTCCTGCTTCCTGCCCTGCCTGGAAGGTCTTTACCCTTTCTCACCCAGAGAACCCTGCTTATCCCCCAAGAATCAGCTTGAATGTCCCCTCCTCCAGGAGGGCACCAGGGAAGACTTCCTGGAGGAGCTGGCCTTGGCCTATTTCCCCTCCTGGACAAGAATGGGTACCAGTCCAGGACAATTTTGTGCCCTGTCACTCACTGTCCAGTTCAGGGAACCTAGGGAGACTTGAGGTTCACCTCAAGTGAGTGAGTGAGTGAAAGGGCACATCCTTTGGGGAGTTCCCTGCCACGAGGGAGAAGCCAGATGGACAGAGAAGAGGGTTAAAGTCAGACGGAGCTGTGAGGCTTCCAGTAAGGGAGGAGGTTTGAACAGCACAATAAGGGGTAGCTGCTTGTATTTCAGGCAAAGATGAGGCAGCAGGGAAACCAGTGCAGCGGTGCAGATGTTGGGGAGGCCTGAGGGTGGCCTGGGCACTGTACATAGTGCTCCCCTAAAAGATGGTGACTGTGGGGCTGGTTGAGGGCAGAACTCTGGGGCTCCAGGCACTGGGGAGCCATGCGCGGGGGGGCTTTGGGCAGGGGAGAAACCAGTTAATAGACCTCTCAGGGCTGATGGGTGGCAGAAGGGACTCTGCTTCTGTCTGTGCCCACAGTGATCCAGGTGACAGTCACTAAGCACCAGTAGGATACAGCCAGCCCGGAACTCAAAGGGTAGGACAGACACAGGCCAAACCATGCCCAGTGGGGCTGAGTGTGACATTGTCACGGTGGGCTGAGGCTGGGGCATGAGGGGCAGTAATGACTTGGGAAGACTTCCCAGAGTGGTGACACTGAATTGCAGTGGAGGGCAAGGCCAGGGCACAGCATGGGCAGACGCCTGGTGGCTTTAACAAGTGTGGTAAATGGCTGGCCGTGGGCAGGTGCAGGAGGAAACCTAGGGTCTGCACTCCAAGGGAGGCCTCTGCAGTCCTGCCCCTGGAGCTCAGCGCTGTCCCCTTTTTCCACCACAGGCCCTCAAAGATCTCAAGACCCTGGGCTGCAGAAAGGCAATGAGGAAGTTTGAAAAGCACACACTCCTGGTGAGTGGGCGCCTCAGCGTCGCTGTGCGGGTGGACTCCAGGCCTGACTCTACGGTGGTACATACCCCCTCTCTGGGTTTGCTTCCCTCATCTGGCACAAAAAGGGGGACTGGGTCGCTGAGCTTCAGAGAACCGTACTGAGCTCACGGTCTCGTCACAGAACCAAGAGGCTGGGCGTGGGAGGGACCCCCACCGTGTGGAGAGAGGTGCAGCCGGCTTGGGTCCTGACCCTGGCGTGCGCCCGTCGTCCCGCAGGAATATCTCCTCGGGGAGGGGAACCTGAGCCAGCCGGCCGTGCGGCTCCTGGGAGACGTGATGTCCAAGGACGGCTTCTTCTATCTCAGTTTCGCGGAGGCCCTAAGGGCGCACAGCAGCCTCAGCGACAACCTCCGGTGAGGGGCGGGGCCAGCGGGCCGGGGGCGGGGCCGGTGAGGGCCCGGGTGCCCGAGTGATGGGGTGGGCGGGGCCGTCGGCGTCGGGTGGGGCGGGCTAGTGGGGAGGTGAGAGAAGGGGCGCCCGAGTCTGACCACCCTCGCCCCTTCATCCCCGGGCTTCCGGAGAAAGGCGTGGCCCAGAGGAGATGAAGCGAGGTGCCCGGATCGGACGCTTCTCTGCTCCCTGGTCCTCGCGGGATGTCAGGGACCGGCGGGGGCAGGGGTAGGTGAGTGGGCGGGGTCAGCGAGGAGCAAGCAGGTGACAGAGCCGGTAACCGAGTGGGCGGGGCCTGCGAGAAGGCGAGGCAAAAGGGGACCCACCAGTGAGAACTAGAACCCGGACCCAGTAGAGCGCAGGGAGGGGCCTGCGGGGAGGAGCCGCCGAGGAGGGGCAGTGGCTGAGCTCCGGGATCTCTCTTTCGCCCCGCCCACAGGTACAGCCGCATCGTGGGCGGCTGGGACCTGCTGCCGCGCGCGCTGCTGAGCTCGCTGTCCGGGCCGGTGCTGCTGCACGCGCCCGTGGTGGCGATAACGCAGGGGACGCATGATGTGCGTGTGCACATCGCCAGCTCGCGCAGGGCCCGGAGTCTGAAGGCCATGACCGCGGACGTGGTGCTGCTGACTGCGAGCGGGCCGGCGCTGCAGCGCATTACCTTCTCGCCGCCGCTGTCGCGCAGGCGGCAGGAGGCACTGCGCGCGCTACACTACGTGCCAGCCACCAAGGTGTTCCTGAGCTTCCGCCGGCCCTTCTGGCACGACGAGCACATCGAGGGCGGCCACTCGAGCACCGCCCGCCCGTCGCGCGTGATATTCTACCCGCCGCCGGGCGAGGGCGCGCTTCTGCTAGCCTCGTACACGTGGTCCGACGGGGCGGCCACATTCGCCGGCCTGAGCGCGGAAGACGCGATGCGCGTGGCGCTCGACGACGTGGCGGCGCTGCACGGGCCGATCGTGTACCGGCTCTGGGACGGCAGCGGCATCGTCAAACGCTGGGGCGAGGACCCGCACAGCCAGGGGGGCTTCGTGGTACAGCCGCCATTGCTGTGGCACGAAGACAGGGAAGACGGGAAGGACTACAACTGGGCGGTCCCTTACGGCCGCATCTACTTCGCGGGTGAGCACACGGCCTACCCTCACGGCTGGGTGGAGACCGCGGTCAAGTCGGCGCTTCGGGCGGCTGTGTTGATCAACAGCCGAGAGGAGCACACGTGGAGCGACAGCAACAGCGAAGAGGGGCTTGTCCGTCTGGTGCCCAACCATCCCCGTCTGGTGCCCCACCATCCCCGCTGCGAGTTCCAGAAGGGTGGTGCCACCCACAGCCCGGGCGAACATAGGATTACTGTTCGGCACAGCACCCACAAGAGAGCCGAGCATTAAATGTATTTTCAGAAAATCCCGTGTGGTCCTGCCCTCTCCCTGGGTTCCCAAGGGCCTCACCTTGAGGATCTCATTGGAGCCGAAGCCAGTAGCCTTCACAGTAGAAGGGGCTGCACCTATTCTGGAGTCCCAGAAGCTGTCCCTGGGGAGTAGGGGTTCCACTGAGAGAGGGGGAGAGGAGGGACAGGACTGACACTGCTTTGTGCCCCTGGTAAATGGTAAGCACGGTGTCCACTCTGGCTGTCACAAAACAATGGAGTCCTGATCCCAGTAACAGAAAGCTCGATAAGCACTGGAGTTAAACACTAGTTTATTTTTTCACATAACAAGAAGCTGGTAAGCAGAGTCCCCAGAGTGTCTGAACAGCTCTGCAGGCCCTTCCATCTCGATTATGTCCAGGAAGTGTCCCCACACAGCTGCTGGTGGTGGCCATACCCCAGCACCCCATCCTCACTCCTCCAAAAGCCCCAAATCCAGGCGGGTGATAGAGCCCTACCTCCACGAGCCCACAAGGGGCCTTCTCTTAACATCTCATTGGCTGGATCAAGATCACCGGGGTCAGATGTCAGCGCTGCAGCATGGCCAAAAGGGACCACAAGCCACCCCCTTCCCCCATCCGGGTCGGTGCCAAGGTGGCAGCCTCCTTCCTCCACCTACATGAGGACAACTGGACGCCAGAAGTGTCAGTTTAATGATATCAGCTCACTGGGAGGGCACGGGAGGCACGGTGGGAAGGCCTGCCCTTTTTGCACCCTTCCTCCCCAGCCTCTGGGAGCTGGATAAAGTGCCTGTGCTGGGCGGGCCTACCGGCCCAGGGGGTTAGGACTCTGCACTTTCCTCTTCCTCCTCTGGCAGGATCTCCAGGCTGCTGTCTGGCTGCGGGGCTGTGTCCTCAGGGGGCGGTGGGGCTGGTGGGGCCCGGGTGGGGGAGAGAGGCAGTGGCGAGGCAGGGGGCGAGGGACTTCGGGGCTCTGTGGGTGGCACCAGACCCAAGACCTCCTGTACATTGTGGGGCAGCTCCTGGAGGGGTGGGGGGTGGATGCGAAAAGTCAGCAGTTTACCAAAGGTGGCCGGTGGGGAAGGCTGTGGGAGAGGTCATGAACTCACCGGGCAGGTGGTCAGCTGCCGGTAGAGGGCCTCAGCCCGTGTCAGCACGTCCTCTACGCTCAGCTTCATGGTCAGCTCGTTGATGTGCTGTGGGAGGGGGTGGGTCAGGCCTGCCTGCCTGCCTGCCAGCACTCAACCACCACCGCCCGAGCGCCCACTCAGTGCCTCGTGCTGGGGATACAATGGAGGAAAGACAGTGGGTGGAGCTGGGGACTCGGGGGGAAGGGGAGGTCATTCCCTCTTAGGCTGCTAGCCAGCTGCAGGATACCGTGAAGGGAAAGGACACTGAGCTCCACCTCTACGGCCCTGCCTCTCATTAATGTACTGGAGCAGGGACAGGTACCCCCGTCATGTGCTGGCCACACTGAGGGCACTGCTGGGAGCCAGGGATAGGATGGAGTAGAGAAAAACAGGCCGGGTCTCATGGCCATGGTTCCCTCACCGCTTAGCCAACCATATTTTATTTTTATTTATTCATGAGAGAGACAGACAGAGGCAGAGACATAGGCAGAGGGAGAAGCGGGCACCATGCAGGGAACCTGATACAAGACTTGATCCCGAATCCCGGGATCACGACCTGAGCCGAGGGCAGGCGCCCAACCGCTGAGCCACCCAGGCATCCCTAGGCAACCAGATTTTAAATAACCCTATTTTGAATACCTACTACCCCAAGGTACTGGGGCACAGGCATAGTGCCAGCCTCCACAGAGTTCTCACCTCAACTGACATGTCCATTTATCCAGGTCAGGGTGGGCAGGGAGAGGGGGAGGACTGGGAAGGAGCCAGGGCCTCACCTTGAGGATCTCATTGGAGCCAAAGCCAGAAAGCATGAGGGTATCACGTTCCATGTCCAGAATGGCACAGGCCACCAGCAGGTGCAGATTGGGGCCAGGGAGGCCTGTCCACAGCACCTAGAAGAACCAGAGGGAGTTGTCATGGCCCAGGCTCTGCCTGAGGTCCCACCTAGGTCTGCCCCCACCCCTCTGTCCATTTCCCAGCAGCCTCCCAGCTCAGAACAGCTGACCGATTTCTCTCTGCCCTTCCACCCAAACTGGCAGGCCCACCTCCCACAGCCGGAGGACATCCGGGAAGGGGAATTCTCTCTTGAACCAGATGAGCAGCCACCGGAAGCAGAAGCAAAGAGAGCCAGAGTCCTGGGAGTCTGGAGGAAGACAGTGGTGGGAAGGGTGGTACTCAGCAAAGAACAAGCTCAAAATCCATTCCAATCCCATTCTAATTCAGTGTGCATGGTGGTCAGACTGAGACTCCTATTCTGGCTGGAAGAATCTCTACCAGGGGCAGCCCCGTGGCGCAGCGGTTTAGCGCCGCCTGCAGCCTGGGGTGTGATCCTGGAGACCCGGAATCGAGTCCCATATCGGGCTCCTGGCATGGAACCTGCTTCTCCCTCTGCCTGTGTCTTTGCCTCTCTCTGTGTGTGTCTCTTATGAATAAATAAGTAAAATATTAAAAAAAAGAAAAAAAAAAGAAAAAAAAAATCTCTACCAGTGGGCAGTCCCAGTGGCGCAGCAGTTTAGCGCCCCCTGCAGCCCACAGCGTGATCCTGGAGACCTGCGATCGAGTCACATGTCAGGCTCCCTGCATGGTGCCTGCTTCTCCCTCTGTGTCTCTGCCTCTCTCTCTCTCTCTCTTTTCTCTATGAATAAATAAAATCTTAAAAAAAAAAGAAAAAAAGAATCTCTACCAGTCTAGACAAGTAACTTATGCCCAGGAAGGGAAGGCTTCAGGGGTGAGCCAGGAATGCTGTGTCAAAAGGAACCTTTTCCATCCTGCCTTCCAGACTCCCAAATGAGGTGAGCTAATTCCGTTTTCTACTGTCTCATAAGAAGGATGCAGGACACTCAGGGAAAAAAATCTTTAATACTCGATGACAGTGGACACGAGAGGAAGTGGACACTCACATAACTCAGCTAACAAAAACATAAGCTGGTAAAAATTTCCAGGAAAGCACTGATAGGAACAAACGTTTCAAAAGCTGTAAAAAGATCTACTGCCCCTAATATAATTCCACTTCTTGGAATTTAACGTAAAGAAATTATCCAGACAATATTCGTCCTGATGAAAAACTACAAATAACCTCAATGTCCAGCAGATCGAGTTTGACCTCCTCTTGTACGTATTTAAGACAGAAGGTCACAAAGTCGGGCAGCGAGTGTCCAAGCACCCGTGGAAGTGTTTTCTTGCACTGTTTCCTCTTCAGTGAAGTGATGCTAGCAATATCTCCCTCCCCCAAGGCCACCTAAATTTCAGTAAAGAAATGCCCATAAATGAGTTAATTCATCATCTGTGTTCAAAAGAACAATACCAAAAAAAAAAAAAAAAAAGAGAGAACAATACCATCAATAGCATTTTTTACTTTCTTTATGGGAATTTTTTTTCTCCCCTTAATACCGTATATGCAACAAGAAATGATTTTAAAGCCAGACTCCAGCAGTCCCAGCCCCAGAGCCCAGAGAACAGCGTTCTGATCCCCGGCTCAAAGGGAGAGGAGGTGAGAAGGGCCAGGAGCCAACCCCAGGCCTCATCTGCAAAGTATGGGATTGAGGGTAGCCTGAAGGAGCCAGCTCCATGGGGCAGGCAGGGTACACGAGGCGCTCACAACCACACTCACTGGGGTTTTGCTCCAAACCAATCCTGCTTTTATGTGTATATTTTAGGTTCTGGCTTTTGCAGAGAGGTTTCTCTTGTCTGGACCCGGCCCAAATGTCCTTGACACCGTCAGTGGCCAGTTCCAGGGATGACATGGCAGGCTTGCAGCCCCTCACTTCCTTGCCGGCCCACTGAGACACTTACCCAGGAAATCACAAAGCGGCGGGTCCAGCACTCTCAAGAGCAGCAGCAGTTGTCCGAGTTGCCGCTTCATTGTCTCCTGACTCTCCTCGAAGTTCCCGTGCTGCAGGAGGGAGGGCCACGTGAGGAGCCAGACCCCAATCCCTTGGAGGGGGTCTGCCTCCCGTGCCTGCCTTGGGCCTCACCACGAGCTCCATGAAGCCACAGAAACACCAGAAGGCATCCACCTCGTTCTGAATGACGTAGAGGATCGGGGAGAGGAGATCACTCATGCCCTGGACATAGCCTGGCAGTGGGTGGACAGGAGATCAGCACCCCCCAAGGGAAGGCCTGGCCCCCAACCCCTTCCTGGGCTGGCGTCGCACCGAGATCAAAGTGGTACATGCAGTAGGTGAGGAGGATGTCGTTCAGCAGGCCCAGCCCTGGGTTCTCAGGACCCTCATAGAATTTGTTGGTCCTATCAGTACGGCTCACATCTCTCTCTGTAAAGACAGGGTGCAAAACGCTAAGGTGGAAAGGCTGCGGGGGTCCATCACTACTGGCCCCAGGCACCAGCCCCCACTCCTCCGTGGCAGACCCCAGGCAGGTATGAGTCGGTCCAGAAACTATCTCGAGTGCCTTGGCATGAGGATTTCCACTGCTTCATGCTAGCCACACTGCCACAGCCTCCCAGCTACTAACCATCCACAGATGGGAAACAGAGGCCCAAGGAGGCAAAATCACTTGCCAAGATCTCACGAGGAGTAGAGAGCAGATCCAAACCCTGAGGGGTCTGGCTCCCTTATCTGCTCCCCATCTCCTCCTGCCCATCCTGGCTACTCCCACCACTGCTCCCCCTCATCTCCCCATTGCAGAGGGTGTCATCCTATTCCTGGGGAGGCAGGGGCTTCCCCGTCCTCTCCCTGCTGTTTGCCATCTCTCCACCCACCCTTGGCTCCGCAACCTACCGATGAGGCTGCGGTAACCATGCAGCAGTGAGTTCCTCCGCTCCTGCTCGGGGCTCACGGATTTCCACTGCAGCTTCATTCGGAAGTACTCATCCCTGGGTGGGGGGAGGGGGGAGGTGAGAACTAGGCCACCTACTCATCCTTGCCACCCCCAAGCGTCTTATTTCTGACATCTCTCATGACACAGAACATCCTCGTGAGTTTTTTTTTTTTTAAAGAAATTTTTTTAAAGTAATCTCTATCCCCCAACGTAGGATTCGAACTCCTAACTCCAAGATCAAGAGTTGCATGCTCTACTGACTGAGCCAGCCAGGTGCCCCCTCTGTGGGCTTTTGTTCAAAGTCTGTCATCCTCGCTGGACAGAGAGCACTGGGGCGGGGGCCAGGACACATAGCAGGGGCGCAACGTGTACCAGGTGAGAGGAGAAGCGGGCCCCATGGGGTAAGGAAGCCCGCCACAGAGCAATGATTGCTAGAACAAAAAAACAGCGATGGACATGGGAGACAAGCCTGCCTGCTTCCTGCTGTCTGCCTGTATGATGGCGGTGCCCAGCACACAGAGGGCTCATGCCTGACGCTGTGCACCCGTGATGTGCCAGGTACTGTGCTGTGATGGGGGATATGTCCGACTTGGGGAGCCGGAGCCTGGCGAGGGGGGTCATAGCCTCTCACTCACGTTTTCTTGCGTACATGGGCCTTATGCTCCTCGGCCGAGCCCTCCCAGCTGAGGTACCCCAGGAGGAACTTCCAAGCGTCACGCCTCAGGCCAGGGCTCAGACCCTGGGAGAGAGAGAGGGTCCAGCGGTTCAGAGGGGGGCCCCTGGCTCCACCCAGTCCCCCTAACTGCCCCCTGACAAGACACCCCCGGCGCCTTACCCCCGAGAAGATGCGGGCCTTCAGCACTGGGACCTCCTGCAGGCGGCCCTCGGGTCCCACATGGTGGGTCCACTCCTCCTCTGTGACTGGAGGGGCCCGCTCCACAGCTGGCCGTGGCCCCAACTCCACCTGCGCCATACAACGCTGGTGAGCCCCAGGCCACCCACATCCTCCCTGGCCCCATCCCAGGCCACCTGCAAGTTAACTCAGAGTCCTTCTCAGCTCCACAAACAGCATGCAAGGTGGGAAGTACCCACTTCTCTGGGTCAGCACCAAAGCCACCCTCCACGTCAGGAAGGGCCCCCCGGTAATAACAGGTGATGGGTACGCAGGCTACGAACACTCTCCCTGAAATCACTCCTCATGCCATCTGATGAATGGGGGACTGGATCATCCCCAACACCGGGGAAAAGGAGGCCCACGGATTTATAGTCGGCTGCCCAGGTGACAGCCAGAAGACAGCAGGGTCCGCCTGATACTCACACAGGAAATGACCTCAAACCCAGGCTCTGGCTCGTCATCAGGGGGTGGAGGAAGGTCGGGGGAGGCCCCCTCTGGGTGTGGCTGCAGGGCTCCCCGGAAGAAGTTGGTCACGCGGGAGAAGCTGCTGAAGGTGGTGGAGTAGGGGTCCTGGAGAAAGCGCTGTGGACAGGGCCAAGGGGGAGGGGAGTCACAGCTCCACCCCATCCCACCCACAGGGGCCAGGCAGGGCTCTGGGACACTCACAGACACCACGTTGGAGCTGTCCTGGTCAAAGAGCTGGAGGTGGTGAAAGGAGCTGGAGAGGGCCGACGAGTCGTGGGGGAAAACAAGGTAGAGGCGGGAGTCCTGCGGGGAGCTGGGGAGGGGGCAGGATGGTGACATGCAGGCCAAAGGCCTCACCTGTGTCCCTTCCCCCTTGGGGCCCAGTGCCAAATGGCCCCCGGGAAATCCTTCACCTAAGGCCTGACCATAGCTGGACCCCGGGGGCGAGCCACACAACCCAGGGCTGGCCACTGAGGGCCAAGGCCGTCCTGCCTGCCAGAGTGACCGGTTCAGGGACAGGCCAGTGCAAGGCAGCTCAGGGGATGCTGCTGGGGAAGGAGATGCTTCTGTCACCAGGGATGCTAAGCCAGGTCTCCAGAAACCCCCCTGCCCCAGCACGATACCAACTCAGAGGGAAGAAAAACAATTCTTCTTAATGTTCCAGGACCCAAGTCCTGCCCGAAATCAGACAATCCCTTGGCTTTACGGTTACACGTGCCCGTTGATCCCCTTTTTCTGTCTTTCAATCAGGCTGTTGTTTTCACAGTCCCAAGGGGCCCGGCTGCAGCTGCAAAAGCCCGGTGCTGGGAAGAGGCTCACCTGGCCAACAGCAGGTAGCGGCTGAGGACACGGAGAAGGGCTCGGGTACCCCCGCGGTGAAAGTGCAGGGCAGGCAGGGAGCCTCCAGCCTGGGTCACCAGGACCAGGTAGGCCCAGCTGAGGCCAGGCTTGGACCGGCGGATGGACTTGAGCTCCCCAAGACTCACCGAGAACGCCCACGAGCCCCGGGGGGAACTGGGCTCCACACCTAGGAACAGCACAGATAGCCTCTGAGAGCTGCTTGGGAGCCCTGGGTCACCTCCCATGTCCTTGGAAACACAACTGACTTGCTCTAAGATCTCCCTTGGCGCTCTGTGGCCCTCAGAGTGAAGCCCATGTTCCTCAACCTCATGGCAGGCCCCTCAGGTCTATCTCCTGCCCCCTCTTCACTCCAGACACCACACTCGAGCCACAGCTCGAATATCCTAAACACACCAGGGCCGCCCTGTGCCTCTGGCCTTGCATGGCTGGCCTCTCTGCTGGGGAGAAAACTCCCAGGTCTCCCCCCAAGAGCCAGGGGCTGGCATCACTCCTTCCTGGAAGGCTTCTCCATTCCCCAGAGGGGCCAGATGCCTCCTCTGGTGCCCCCTGCACTCCGGGATAACCTACATCACCCTCTCACCCTGTAACTGTCACCCTTACAGCCTGGAAACCTTCACAGGCAGGACTCATGATTGCCCACAAACAATCCAGGAGCCCAGTGAGATGAGCAAGGCTGCAACCCCTGGAGGACCTGCGAGGCTGGACCTGGGCTAGGGACAGTCCTGCGCCCCGATCCATTCTCCTGAGACTGGAAGGCCAGCACCGATGGCCATCTTGACTGTGGTCAGCAAAGCCTGTGGAGCCATGACCACTGAGGGTAAGACATGTCTCCACCTGCCCCCCAGGGGCACCGGCTCAGCCTACCTCTAGTGGGCTCTGAGTGGCTGGACTGTGGCCGCACAGTGCTAATGACTGCCCAGTCGGGTTCATAGCCGGGGTCAAAGGTCGGTTCCTCCTCAGAAGTACACGAGTCACCCCCACTGACATCCTTGGGAAATGAAAGGAAAAGAGTGAGGGGCTGTAGATTCAGAGTTTCCAGATCCAAGCTGCAAGGCTGACCTGGAAGGCAGCCTCAGTGAACAAATAAAGAAACTGAGGCAGACAGCAGTGCAGATGAGGCCATGCTGAGGGTCACAGTGCTGTCACAGCTGATGGTGCTGGCCACCAGCCATGGGGAAGGACAGGGAGGGCTGCAGCGACTGGAGTCCCTTCCCAGGCTAGTGTGCACCATCCTGTCAGGCAAAGGCTCGAAAGTGAAAACCACATTTCCCAGGCTCCTTTGAAGCCTAGAAGTCAAGACACAAGATGTAAGCAAGTAGAAAGCAGGAAAGAGCCAACTTCCTGCCAATCAGGCTGTGTCATTAATGGTGGACACTCCTGTTTTCCCACACAGAGAGGTGACTAGGATAGAAGTGACAGCTAGCTCAGTCTCCCAGCATTCAGTCATCTAGCTTGGTGAGAGCCAACTGGCTTCCTGCCCTTGGGTGGCAGCTCGAGTGGTAGTGTTTTTGGGCCTCCATAGGTGCCATGATGATCTCTCCTCACTGCCCTCATTTTGGAAGTGGTGGCAACTCCCCTGGCAGGTCAGTTCTATAAGGTCACTCCTGTTCTACTAGCCCTTGTAAAATCTGGCAAGCTTCTACTCATCTGCCTTTAATCCCTTCCTGCTGACAGTAATTGGAGTGTTTTGTGTCTCCTGTGATGAAACCCTGCCTGATGGGACCTTGTTGGAAGAACCCAGATGGGTCCTACATGAAAGCCATTTCTGCTATTCCTTCTACGTTGACAGAGCCCTCCCCAAAACAGAAGCTAAAACTTCCCACTATTTGTTTTCCCAGCCTTCTTTGTGGTTCTGAGTAGCCTTGGGCCCTACCTCTGGCCAGTGGAAGCTGAGATGCCATTGGTGGAGAGTTTAAAAGGGAAATTCTTTTTTTTTTTTTTTAATTTTTTTACTTACTTATGATAGTCACACACAGAGAGAGAGAGAGAGAGAGAGAGAGGCAGAGACACAGGCAGAGGGAGAAGCAGGCCCCATGCCGGGAGCCCGACGTGGGATTCGATCCCGGGTCTCCAGGATCGCGCCCTGAGCCAAAGGCAGGCGCCAAACCGCTGCGCCACCCAGGGATCCCGGGAAATTCTTGATTATAAAAAGGCATGTACAGGGTTGACCAGCACCCTATTCAGGCCAGTCTTTGGGTGCTGTTGAGGGAAAGCATGGTGTCTGGAGCTTTGGCAGCCAACTGGGACCATGAAGGAAGTCACTAAGACACCTGTTCACAGGGCTGTTGAACCATCCCTGGGAAAACCATCCCTGGTCCCCATGTTTTGTGAGATGAATCTCATGTTTCATCAATGTTTACATAACATAACGAGAATCAGTATTGTTTTCTGCCAGCATTTGCAGCCCTCTGCTTCTTGGGCACATGGCAGGATCGTAGCTCACTGAGCTCTACTGGCTGGGTGGAGCTATGCAACCTGTTCTGACCAAAGGGCTGGGATGTACCCCTCCCAGGATGGACTGTTTAATTGCCTGGCAAGAGCTCTTGCCCTCTGCCACAAGGAATGGTGGCTGCTCTAGCAGCAGGCTTCCATAAGTAATCAGGACGAGCAAAGCTCCTGACCAACATGCAACGCGTACAAAGTGAGCAAAACCAGTCAAAAAAGCTGGAGCTCCAGCAGCCTTTTTGGTCCATAAGGCAGCCGTGAGGAAGGCGCCCCATGCCGAGAAGGACACAGCAAAGATGGAAGGATTGGTGATGACATGTGAACCTGTACTGCTGACTTCTAGACTTTTCAAGCGAGAAGTATGAGCTACTATCGAGCTGAAGCCACGGTCGTTTCTGTTTCTATTCCACGTGGCCAAATATAACTCCTACCTGATGCAGAGCATCTGGGAAATGCCTTGTTTTTTTCTGATGAGGACAGATGTGACTGGCACCCTGCTTGCCCCCTTCTTCCTGCCTCAAAAGGCAGATACAGGAGCTGTAGCTAAATCATTAAAAAATTACCAGGGCACGCAAAGGAGGGTCTCAACAATCTGGGCCCCGACATTGCCAGCCAAGGCCAGCAGCCTCTTTGAGTGTCTTATAAAATGAGAAAAATAAACTTGTCTGTTAACTTGTCTTCCGCCAGATTTTGTGTTCCCTGGAGCTAAGCGTATTCTGCGTGTGTGCCTTTTCCACTGCAGTCTACCTCAGCGAGTTTTTTTTTTTTTTTTTTTAAGATTTTATTTATTTCTTCATTAGAGACACACAGAGAGAGGCAGAAATGTAGACAGGAGAAGTAGGCTCTCGAGACTTGATCCCAGGACCCCAGGATCACAACCTGAGCCAAAGGCAGACGCTCAACAACTGAGTCACTCAGGAGCCCCACTCAGTGGGTTTGTGTTAGTCAAAAATAAGATTGCCGAAGAGGACAGTCACATTTTCAAGAGAGGCACTCAGCCGACCTGTGAAGCTGACAAAAAACGCAGAATGCTCGATGCTTCCTCCTCAACCCTGGCTTGAGCAGAATTCTGGAATCTCCATTTGTCTCACACACACATACACACCCTCGCCAGGTTATTCAAACCCCCACTGCCCCAAGTGAGGCTTCATTCTCTCTACCCCTGGTACACCATTCTAACCTTCTTCCTGACCTCCCTGCCTCCAACTTCCCTCTATTCGGACCTGCCCATTCCCAGCACGGTCTCTCAGGAGAGCTTTCCACACCCACACCCTTCTCCTCCCATGGTTCCCCGAGGCCTCTAGAACACCATCCAAGCTTCCCAGTCGGGCATTTCAGAATCAACCATCTTTCCAGCAAACTGCTCTACAGAGACACCCCATTTCCTCCTGCCATCCCTGAAGTATTTTCTTGCTCCCTTATCCTTACGGTTCCAGCGCAATGTCTGCTTCCTCCAGAAAGGGGCAGGCCTCTGGAATCAGAGAGTCTGGTATCAAACTCAAGTTCCAACACCTCCTAGCTTTTTGATCTTGCAAAAGGAACTTCCAATCATTGTGCCTCAGTTTCCCAAAGTAGAATGGGGGTGAAGACTGAGGCAGGGTCCAAGTCAGACTCCTCTCTGGGTCCCAGCACAGAGCCTGGTGACAAAAAGCCTCAGGAGCCTCTAAGAACAAGAAGGGCAAAGTCTGGCACCCAGGGTAGGAAGGTGTCCTGGGAAGTGGGTGAGCCACCTGGGTCAGGGTGTGTTTCCTCTCTGAAGGGGACATGCCACACCCCTTCAGGCTCTTGTGGACTGAGAGCTCATGGAACCCGAATCCACAGGCCACGCCGTCCTCTCGCACCCTGGCAGGGCTCTCCTAAGAGCAAACAGATGAGGGGGCAGCTGTCCCCTAGGCTACAAATCTCATGGTGTCAGCTTTCTTTTGATCGGGCATCTTCAGCTCCATTTTACAGACAAGAGGAAACCAAGGAGCAAAGAGAACCTAGATCCCAACAAGGATCACACAAGCTCCAAAAGTAAGTCTGGGTTTGCATCCAGGTCCTTCAAACATCTTCCACTGCCTGAACCTGGAAAAAAGCGAATGGAGAAACGAGAAGAGAGAAAAGCCTACCTTCTTGGAGAAGAGAATTTGGGTGGAATCTCCAGCCTCCTCTACAGGAACCCAATGCAGGAGAACATCGCTGTCCTGAGGAAAGAAAAGAGGAATTAGAGAGACTCCCCTCCAATCACCGCAAGCCGTATTTCTGTACTTCTTCCCCGGCCCGGACCCTCAGGCTTACAAAGCCCCCCTTATACCCCCAGTCCGCGCTCCTGCCTTCTTAAGGTCCCATCGTGACCTCCTAGATCATACTCCTCTAGACGCCGCCTCCATCTCGCCCAGGGCCCGCCGGAGCCCTGCTCCCTCCTGGCCCACCTTCTCCACAACGCGGATGACGCCAGCGATGAGGGAGTCCGGGTCCTGGTGCTTCTTGGCGCTGGTGTGCAGATACACACCACCCTTCTCAAACACCACCTGCGGACACAAATCGGTGAGGGGCGGGACCCAAGCGCAGGACAGCCAGGGGGCGGTGCCCAGAGGAACGTCCCAGCCGGCGGGGGCGGGGCCACAAGGTAAGGGTCTTCCCTAGGGCAGCCGAGGGGAGGGTAACAGAGTATTTATAAAGGAATGGTGTCTTTGCTCCGGCTCAGCCGGGCTCCCAGAGCTCCGGCAGGGCGTTGGGCGAAGCCGACTACCAGAGGGCGTCGCTTCGCATCCCCAGGAGGGAAAGAACGCGTTCCCAGTGCTTACCCTGTAACCGGCTCCCTCCATAGCCGCGGCCGAGGTCCCACTGCCCCGGCCCTCTCCCTTTCCGGGTCACCGTGCTGTCACATCCGGATAGGAGACTCCCCTCAAGCCTGGACAGTGGTAGCGCCCTTGCCTGTTCTAGAACAGGAGTGGACGTAACCACCTTTCAGAACGGGGTGGCTGAACTTGAACCACGAGGGTGTAAGTCACATGGCACGCACGGGGAAGGAGGGGTAGGCCAGCGAGAGTGCGCATGCGCAGTGCCGCTTCCCTTACCATGGAGTAAACAAGGGGGAGGATCCAAGGGCTCCACCCCTTCGCCCCAGCGCTCTCCGAAACACCTCCTTCTTTCTCCATATTGTATACTGGCATCGAAGCCAAGGAGATTCCATTTTGCTCGAGGGCACGGCCAAAGCTTGTCAGCTGCGGCCATGTTAATGCGGGGCAGTCCCATCTCTCTGAGGGGCGCAACAGCAAGGTCCTGGAAAACAGACGGGTAAAGGAAAAGAAGGTGAGAGGAGGCGTACGTCACGAGAGGTGCTGAGGGACTTGGGTTAACGGGATGAAGCCGTCAGTATCCCCGGGTACGAAGCGGACCCAGTCGAATTCCTGAGTCACCGTCGGGAGGCGGCGGTGTAGGCCGCCATATTGAAGCCTGGCAAAGCGAAGCAAAAAAAGTTGCCATATTGGATCTTCCCCAGCATTGGTGCTGAAAAGGGGGATAGGCTGGAGGGAGAGTCCATGTACGCTTTGGGCAAGTGATGCTAGGATGGTTGCCATGTCGTTAATGGGCACTACTTTCCTCCATTTCTGTGGAAGAAGTTGACAACGGGTGAGGGGCGTCAGGTCGCTGGCCTTAGTTTACTGTGGTCCTGAGAATACACGTGCCGACGGCCGTATTTCTTAGCAAATCGAAATGGTCTTGGCTTGTTTCCGAGCAAGCTGAAGCCTTTCTTTCACCATCTTTCTTATGGGCACCCTGCTGTCGCCACTGCCCCACTGTGATCCGGTGATGTCCCCGTGGTCATTATGGTCTCGGGCGGCCCCGATAAGGGAGGCGGAGTGTGCAGCATGGAGGAGGGCCAACCACGCGGAAGTGACGCGAGGCGCCGCCATGTCTTTTGAGGGCGGCGACGGCGCCGGGCCGGCCATGCTGGCTACGGGCACGTGAGTGGAGGCGGCGTTGTGAACCGCGGTGTGGGGAGGATTTGGCCGTCCGGAGGAGAGGGGCGCTGGGAGGGCGAGCCGCTCGCGGGAGGGGTATGGCCTGAGTAGATCAGAGGGCAGAGATCTTCCAGCGACCCTACGCTGAGCGCTGGGAAGGGGTAGCCCGCGGGAATCGTTGTGTCTCACTGGAGGCAAAACCTAGACAGACTTATCCTCCGGTCTGCAGACCCACTAGGATCCTTGCCTTGGGGTGGACCATGTCCACAGGGTCTGGGGGTTGCTCGAGGGGACTCGGGGCTCCCCTCACCCGTCCAAAGGCGGGACTTCCGGTCCTGGCCCCCCACCTGGGCGGGATTTCCTGTTTTCTTCCTAGAGAAGTGGGTCCTCCCTGGACCCCCGGGCGAGGTGGGGAGAAGGTTTCTGAGAGGTCGAGGAAGAGCCCAGGCCTTCACCTTTCCCCCGGCCTCGCGGGGTGGGGGCTGGGGGGCCACCCTCGAGTTTCTCCCACTTTGGGGCGGGGGTGCACTGCCAATTTGACAGGTGGTCGGAAGGGGGCTTAATTAGCATTCCTCCTTCCGTGGTGGACTTTGCCTCTTTCCTCACCTCTTCCTAGAGTTACTTCTTTCAGTTCACCTCCTCATCTCATCCTAAAGGGCCAATTACCTTAGCTTTCCCCTCCCCCTCCTCTGGGGGACAAGTCTCACCTCTCTCCCTAATCCTAGGCTCCTCAAATTGGTTGGCTGAGGACCCTCTGTCCATCTCTGAGCTCCTTAGAGGATACAAGACTTCCTCCAGCAGCTGAAAGGGTAGAGTCTCCCCTGGTCTTGGCCACTCTACTTTTAAACAACTAATGCCAGAGAGCCCCCAGGCCTTGGCAGAGAAGTTGAGTTGCCCTCCTTGTATTTGCCCAGTTCTCCTCCTCTTTACAGTGGGAGGACCCTCACACCCACTCACCCCCATTACACTCTTTTCAATCCTGTAACTACTCTAAGATCTAGGACAGAGAGTTTAATCCTGATGTCCCAGAGATGTGAAAGCCCTAGGCCTAGCACTGCCAGGCTGTGTGACCTTGGGCCAGTCATTTCCCTGCCCTGAGCCTTGGTTTCCTCCTTCTGGTAGGTGAGACCCTGAGCACTTCTCAGTTCTATTGGATTTTGGAGTCAGGCAAACAGCAGAGTCAGCCCTGCTCTGACCCATTTAACTTCTGGGACTCTGACCAATGCCTTAGGCTGTCTGAGCCTCACTTTCTCCATCTGAATGTAAACCTTTCCTGATAAGGAAGGCAAGATGGCATTTGGGATTAAGAACAGGCTCTCCTCTCCAGCCCCTTTTACCTCATCGAGATACTGAATCTCCCTAAGCCCTTGATGTGCAACCATGAAATAGGGTAATAACAACCCCTGCCTCATAGGGTTGGGGAGAAGGTAGCATGAGATTGGTGATGATCCATTTGCATCCCTGCCTGGCATGTGGGAAGTGCAGGGTGAGTTTGCCATGGGGTCTGTCAGGAATGGTGCTGGTTGTGACCTCACTGTGTGTGGCTTCCAGCAAGGGCTTTGTACTCTATGGGTCTTGGCTGTCTCATTAGTGAGGTAACAGCTCCCACCTTAGTGGGTCAGGTGGGAGGTGAAATGAGAGGTGTAGACTCCCTACACAGAGTCAGTGCTCAGCAAACACTGGTTCATGTGATTATAAGTTGAAAAGGGCCTGCAAATTGAAATCAAATAACCCTGGCTGGACTAGAACCTTGCTTGAATTCCTCCAATGTTGGGGTGCCCCCTACCTCCCTGAGGAGGCTTCTCGGCTTCCCAGCAGTCCTGGTTTAACCACTTTGATTTACAGGAAGAAGAAAATGAGACACAGAGAGGGCCAGTCAGTGGTCCAAGGTCACACAGCAGGTTTGAGATGGCCGGAAGCCAGCCCACTTGCCCTTGCTCTTTTCTCTCTCTCTCTCTTCTTTAAGTTTGTTTATTTATTTAAATAATCTCTACACCCTTTGTGGGGCTCTTGATTACAATCCCAAGATCAAGAGTTGCATGCTCTTCCAGTTGAGCTAGCCAGGCACCCCAACCCCTTGTTCTTTTCATTTCATAAGTAGATGCATCCAGTAGATTGTCTGCTTAGGACAGACCTGTTCTGGGGTACAGATCCCCGACCTTGGGGAGCTCAGATGTGTGATGGAGGAGGCAGACAGGTACAATTGTCACAAGCTCAAATGACAGTGAGGTATAATGGATGTAGCCCAGGGCATTGTGGGTCTAGGGAAGGCATCTGGCAGAAAAGTCTTGTAGGAAATACAAAACTTCATGGATGGAGTCTAGGCGCAGAGAGCAGCTTGCACACCATTTTCTGCTCCATCCCTGGTCTCTGAGGCCTGTCAGGTGCTGGGCAATGCTGGCGGCTCAGAGATTAATCCCATGGGCTCCCCCTCAGGTGGCTCCACAGTGGCTGGGGAGATGGAGGTGGATCCAGACAGTACTCCCCATGGGAATATGTGCTAGAATGGAAGGACTCTCAGACATTGTAGGAGTCCAGAGAGTGGGGACTGAGCCAATCTGGGATGAGGGGAAGCTCCTTCCACGCTAGGGTGAGAGAAAGGTCAACAAGTAATCAGGGAACAAGTTATCCAGGTATAGGGGGACCTGGTATAGGGGAACTATTTAACTGCAGGTCTGAGGGCTCAGAAGTCTGGAAGGTTGTGAAGCTGAGTGCAGAGCCGGGGTTACGACCATGTCCTGGGGATACTAGGGAGAGGCAAGGGCAGTTCCAGTGTAGGAGGACCCCAAGGGGCCCGAACTGGAGGCTCAGAGGTTCAGGAAGAGGCTGGAATGATTGTCCCGCAGAAAAAGAATGCAGGCGAGGCATATAACTTCAAATCTTCTATAAGCTGCATTAAAAAAGTCAAAGGAAACAGATAAAAGTCATTTTCGCCTTATATCAACTAGCCATTATATCTGAGATGTCATCTTTTCCACATGTAATCAACCTCAGACTGCCAGTGAGATCTCTGACATCCAACCTTTTTTGTCCCAAGTCTTCTAAAATCCAGTGTGGGTTTCATACTCATGGCACCTCTCACCTTGGACCCGCCACATCTCAAGGGCTCCTTAGTCACACAGGTGGCGGGTGGTGCCCACATTGGACTAGGCAGGGCCAAGAGGAGGGGCGGGGGCTGTCGGTACTAGGCGTGGCGGGAGGAATGGGTCCGGAGGGTTGGGGACGGTGCTAGGAGGTGTGGATGGTGGGGAATGTGGAGAGTGGCAGATTTCGGGGAAGGGGCTGAGCTCAGCCGGGACCAGGTGGCTGGGAGGGGTGGGAGCGGCGTCTTGGGGCAGGTGGACACGTAGGGGCCAGGTGCAGACAGGGCAGCCAGCCGGGCCTCAGCTCTCTGTCCTGCTCTGCCCTGCAGGGCGTGGATGGCGTCGGGGCGCCCCGAGGAGCTGTGGGAGGCGGTGGTGGGGGCCGCCGAGCGCTTCCGGGCCCGGACAGGCACGGAGCTGGTGCTGCTGACTGCCGCGCCGCCCCCGCCACCCCGCCCAGGCCCCTGTGCCTACGCGGCCCATGGCCGTGGGGCCCTGGCTGAGGCTGCCCGCCGTTGCCTCCACGACATCGCCCTGGCCCATAGGGCTGCTGCTGCTGCCCGGCCCCCCGTGCCCCCGCCAGCACCACAGCCACCCAGCCCTGCTCGGAGTCCCCCTCGGCCTGCCCCGGCCAGGGAGGATGACGAAGAAGACGAGGAGGAGCGGACAGAGACGGAGACCTCTGGGGAGCGGCTGGGTGTCAGCGATGATGGAGGTGAGAGGGGTGGGGGCTGGGGTAGCTCTTGGGCTTGGCAAATGGCCTGCAAGGTCAGAATCCCGGAGGGGTGGGCCTCGCCTATCTCTGTGCCCGGGTGTTCTGTGGCAGCCTCAGGCTCAAAGAGCCTTGGGGGAGCAGGCTGGCTTGACCTGGGCCCTGCTGTGCGACTTGGAGCAGGTCATTTCCCCTCTCCCAGCCTGTATGGTTACATGTTAACCGGGAGCCAGCTCTGTGCTGGGAGGTGCTAGACACAGACACAGAGCCAGCTTCGGCCCTTTTCTTGAGGGACTCCCAGTCCTGCCAAGGAATTGGTAGTCCAATAGGAGACCGTGCCCTGTGGCGACCATGGGGTCGGAACCTGAGCTGGGAGCTCGAGCAGAACGAGTTATTTCAAATCTGGGGTGCCTAGTGCTGGTGAGAAAGGTAGGAATTACAGAGGAGTCAGGAATGCAGGCCACAGCTTAAGGGAGCCACGGGGAAAGCAACTGGCTGTTTTGAGGGGAATCAGGAGGTTGGATACTTCAGAGAGACTGGACATTAGGGCTTTGGAGAGTGATTAGGAGTTTGTGGGAGGGGTGTGTGTGCCCTAAGTAGGACTTACTCCTGTGTTGTCACCATTAATGCTTGCTTCTTCATTGTTGCTGGGGGAGACCCGCATAGGATTCAGGGCACAGACTCTGGAACCAGGAGGCCTGCATTCAAATCCTAGTGACTGAATATGCTGTACGAGCAGCATTATTAACTCTGGAACTTTGGGCAAGTGATTTGACTTCTCTTGTGCCTCCTGGTCCCTCTTTGTCAAACAGGGATCACAGTTGGCTCATGTTCTCTCCGTCTGTATTTTGAGTCCTTTATCCCAAACAGATCTTGCAGATTTCATGTTTATCCAGCCAGTTGTTTTCACCTGAGGGCATAACAGACAGAAACTGGATTTGTTTCTGCCGATGACCAGGCAGATAACCAAGGGGGAGGGTGTTTGAGGCAGAGGGAATAATTCCAGAAGCCCTGAGGCTTTTGAGGGCCCGGCCGATGCAAGGAGTGGGGAGATGGTGGTGGTGGCACATGGGGTACAGCGGGGACCTGACTGGCCTGAGTCACTAACCTCATCCATAGGGCTCTTTGTAATGGACGAGGATGCCACACTCCAGGACCTGCCCCCCTTCTGTGAGTCGGACCCTGAGAGCACAGATGGTAAGTGTCCCAGGCTGTCCCCACTCCGCCACCCCCAGGGTGCTGGGATGAAGGCAAGGACAGAGGCTGAAGGCCATTGTCTCTCCCAGATGGCAGCCTGAGCGAGGAGACCCCTGCTGGCCCCCCCGCCTACTCCGTGCCCCCGGCCTCAGCCCTGCCCACGCAGCAGTATGCCAAGTCCCTGCCTGTGTCCGTGCCCGTCTGGGCCTTCAAGGAGAAGAGGCCAGAAGCACGGTCATCGGATGAAGAGAATGGGCCGGTGAGGGGCAGAAGGGAGAAAAAGAGGAGGGTGCAGGGAGGGACTCAGAGCCACTTCCTCCAGGAAGCCCTCTGGCATGGAAGCCACATTTCCTGGGCTTGATCTTGCCCTCCACCTCAGGAGGCAGATTTTTGGGCCAGAGCCCTAAAGCTTGAACTACTGCAGCCTTACAGTGTACCCCAGTGCCATGGAGAAAAGCCTCTTCTGGGTTTTAGGAACAGCTTCATTTATAGAATACCTGCTCCTGGCAAGGCACAGGTGTTTTGGTATCCCCTTCAGAAGGGGAAACTGAGGCACAGAGGGGTTAGGTCATCTTCTGTCCCCACCCTGCGTGTTCCTGGCTCCTCCCCTACCTCCTCTTTCTCTGGCACAATCCTTCAGGTGGCTTTCCTGGCCTGGCCTGGGTGGCTCCTCCTCACCCAGCGCTGAACTTCCCTGAGGCACCGGGAGTATCTGTGACTTCCCGGGACCTCAGCTTGGAAAGGGCAGAGCTGGGATTGGAACCCAGCCTCCTTTTGGAAAGGAGTTACAGACTGCAAGGGAGGCAGCCCTGGAGTCCCATGGTCATCGTGTGTCTCTCTCCCCCGTGCGCCCCTGCCCCCCCCCCCTCCCGTGTCCTCTTTGACACATTGGCAGCATCCATCTGCCTTCTGCCTGTATTGCCAGTTAACAACATCTGAGGCCTGAGAGGTGGGGGCGCTGGTCTGACCTCTGAACCGGCTCAGGTCCAGCCTCTGTCCGTGCGGCCTCTCCCATTCTCCTGGAGGCTAGGCCCAGCTCAAGGTGTGGGGCCAAAAGGGAGATTGCCCTAATTGCTGGAGCAGACAGAATGACAGGGCCCCTCCTGGGTGGAGGCCATCGTGAAACCAGGCCCCTTCCCTATAGCGCTGGCAACGTGGTAGCTCACACTTCTTGAGCACTCACTGTGCTGATTGTCTCAGGCGCTGTCATCAGCTGCGCGTTTTAAAGGGGAGACTGAAGCCTCAGGAGATGAAATGCTTGTTGACAGCTAGTCATTGGCAGAGGCTGGATTGTTACATGACTCAATGCCAAGCCCAACCCACATCCTTAGACATGACACCCCCTGGTATCTAGCCTTGATAGCAGAGAAACAGCACTTCCACTGTGTAAGAAGGAACTGAAGGATAGTGGGACGGTTAGCTGTTCTTGCACGTAGAGTTAGGCCAAGAAGGGAAGGAAGAGAGGGCCAGGAAGGCTTCTTGGAGGAGGTGGTATTTGGGTTGGTTAGAAGGATCCTACAAGGAGCAAGATAGGGTAAAGGGCCTTCCTGGCAGTAGGCAAAAAGTGCTGGGGCGGGGCCGCGGCGGGCGCTGACCCCGCCCCGGTCTCGCAGCCCTCTTCGCCGGACCTGGACCGCATCGCGGCGAGCATGCGCGCGCTGGTGCTGCGGGAGGCCGAGGACACCCAGGTCTTCGGGGACCTGCCGCGGCCGCGGCTCAACACCAGCGACTTCCAGAAGCTGAAGCGGAAATACTGAGGCCCAGGGAGAGCGCTTCCAGGCCCAGCGTCCGCCCCGCCCCACACTACACCCCTGCCCCGCCCCTGGGCCCGGCCAATCCGAGTCAGACCCGGGACCGGCTTCTCAGGTTCCCGGGGTCCCAGGATTGCCCCTTCCCCGCCAATTCCCGCCGTCCTTCCAGCCCACGACCCCCTCTCGCGCCGAGGAGCGGGACCTATCTAGTTTCCGGATTGGGTCTGTCGCTGCATTTTTTTTGCCCAGCGACAGATTCTTTCGATTAAGGGATTGGCTCGCTCCCGGACCGGGGCGTGGCTAGTTTTAAGCCCTCATAAGGGTCAACTGTCGTTTTCGCCCAGTGACCAGAGCTTCGCTCGCGCGGCATTGGTTGAAAAAGAACAGCCAAGCCACAGGATTGGGGAGTGGTAAGCCACTACAGCCTAGAGAGTAGGCAACTTCATTTGATTGGCTTGAACGCAAAGGGCTTGACCAATCTCCCGGAGTCGCCAGCCCACCCTTCCTAGTTTGTCCCACCTGATAGGCTCCAGCCCTCTGGGGGCGTGGCCAAACCCTCCTAACCCCAGGATTGGCCTGCGGCCTTAAATTTACGTTCTTTACACTACTGGGACTGGGGTCGCTTTTGACCGAGTCCTGACTATGTGCCCCTCTACCCTCTCCCAGGGATGGCCCAATCCTGTCCCTGCGTCTGACACCCTCTTCGGTTCCATCCCACAACAGCCTGCCAATCGTAGTCCGTCCTTGCAGTCAGGACGGCACCAGCTCCCGCCCCTCTCCCCCCACCCCCACAGGTGCCTTAAAGGGCCCTTGTCCACCCGAGGTGGGGGGCAGGGGCCCTCGCTCTCCGGCCCTTGTGTGGGGAAGAGAGTCGTGGGTGGGGATCGGGAGTTGGGAGCGGTGGTCTGAGATTAAAAGAGTTTTACCTCTGACAAATGAGTATAGAGTGTGTTCATTCAACACTTTGAAGCCGAATGAGCAGCACCTAGTTGACTTTCAGTGTAAAGTTGGGAGTTGGAATTACTGTTCCCATTTTGCAGATAAGAGATTCATGGGGTTGTAGGGGGAGATTCCAGTTCTGTGTGACCACTGATCCCCGATCTTTGGGGGGGATGAGTGTTGGAATCCACTCAGTCCCGACAGCCAGAAGCGACCAGCTGAGGCCAGAAGTTTTCTGCCTAATATAAGACAGCTGAAAGTTAGAGAACAAATGGCACCTGGTCCGAAGTCTGGCTGGGCCAAGTAAACCTGGAATCTTCCTCTCCCATCAGACCACCACCTGGGACATGCTAGCAATAGACAAGACTTAAACAGAACTGCCAATCAACCACTTTTATAAGACTAGTTCCATCTAGTAACTCTTCCTAGTAACCCCATGAAGGGGAAACGATTATTCTCACTTTAAAGATGAGAAAATTGCAGTATTGAAGGTCAGGGCTGCTGTCAGGGGTGGACATTTCTTGGACTGATGATCTTCAAATGAAAAAGAAGTGTGTCCCGCTGTAACTAAGGGAATGAAATGTTAAAAGAGTTCCAGGTGGAAAGAGGAAAATCTGTGAAAGAGGACCCACACCCCCTACTGGTCGGAGCCTCCCACTGCTGGAGGAGAGAGGAAGGTCAGAGCCGCCGAGGGCCCGAAGGAGCAGGTGGTCTGAGAAGGGGCGGGGCTTCCGTCGTGGGCGGAGCCAAAGCCCTGCCCCCTTCCGTAGGCGAGTCATTTCCGTCCGCCGAGGAACAGAGAAAGCCGCCGGCGAGTTGTGGGCAGAGCGCCTCGGGCAGGAGTTCCCTGGTCGCAAGTGGGAAGTGAGTCCCGGTCCGGTACGGTGATTGCGGGGCCGAGCTGGGGGCGGGCGCGAGGTTCTTGGCTTTTGCCCTGGAATGTCCCGGTCGGGACTCTCCGCGGGACTGAGCGGGGCGTCGTCGCCCGGGAAACGGCGCGAGCCAGAGGCCGGCGAGGGGGTGGGATTTCCGGAGCCCTAAGCGGAAGAAGGGAGAGTCCTGGTGGAGGGGCGGGGGGAGGCGGGACTTGCTGTAGCAGTTTGAGGGCGTTCTGCCACTCAAACCTGTTTACTTCCCCTTAGGCTGGCTCCTGGGATGGCCGAGGTGGAGACCCAGGGCCGCCTGTGGCTGGAGAGCCCCCCTGGGGGAGCCCCCCCCATCTTCCTGCCCTCGGACGGGCAAGCCCTTGTCCTGGGCCGGGGACCCTTGACCCAGGTTACCGACCGGAAGTGCTCCAGAAACCAAGGTGGGCGGGGCCGTAGCTGTAGGGATTGTGGCTCGCTCTGGAGCGTGAACGTGCTCTGCGGGAATGGTGGGCAGCCGGTGCAGTAAGGGAGCTGCTTGGCCGCCAGGCGAGATTGCGTGGTGTAGCTCGTCCTGCAGTTAGGTGCCCTCGGGGGAGCATAAGAAGAGAACTGCTGTGCCTGGTCTGGAACTAGCCAGACCCCTTAGTGGGGAGACAGTTGTCAGAGGACGATGCTCACAGGAAGGCTTAAGTCAGGTCATGACCCTTGCCAAGGAGAGAGCCGATGCTACGGTGAGAAGTAGCGGTTGCTAAGCAGGGCGAGGTGGTAACGAGCGTAGCCCAGGACCTGCACCCAGTCACACGCCTCATCAAGGAGAAATCAGTTCTGTACAGAAGAATGCCTCCTGCCGCTGGGCGAGGACCGGCGTCACAGGCTATTCTGAGGCCTCTCTCTGACTACTGCATGTAAAGAGAGAGCCGACCCCATTTAGAAATAAAGTGCTTTCCCGTCCCGAATGGCCTGAATGTCCCCATCCTGTGGCCTGAAGCTGGCCAAGCTCCCCAGTAGTGAGGAAGGCCGTCGCACAAGGATGCACATTCTCACTCCACCCTCTCAACCCTCAGTGGAGCTGGTCGCAAACCCCAGGACCAGGACCGTGGCAGTGAAACAGGTACCAGTTGCTCAGCAAGGCGCAGCGAGGCCTGGGGGAGGAATGGCAGCCCAGCAGGGAACAGGCTCATTGGAAAAACCCGGTTTGAGGGAAGGGGACGTGGCCAGCAGAGAAGGTTCGGGGTATTGCCATTTTCAACGCGTATCCATCCACGTTTGAATTGGGTTAAGGCTGGACGACAGTAACTCTCCCACGTCCCTGATTGGTGGTACGCAGTGAGGAGGCGGGGCTTAAGGGTCTGATTGGCAGGTGGGGGAAGGCTGTCCTTCCTCTAATTCGTGGAGGTTCCGGTTGGGGGCCGGAGCCAATCCCGGCTCCTCCTCCTCCTCCTCCTCCTTTTCTCTCTCTGTCTCTCTCTGTCTCTCTCTGCAGCTGGGAATTAACCCCTCAACTGCTGGGACCCAGGAGCTGAGTCCGGGATCAGAAGGTTCTCTGAGGGTGGGGGACACGCTGTACTTGGTCAACGGCCTCCACCCGCTAACCCTGCGCTGGGAAGAGGCCCGCACGCCTGTATCCCAGCAAGACACTCCACCCGGCACCCCTCCCGTGGCTCCCCATGAGGCAGAGGCTGTTGAGCCACAGAAAAAACGCATGCGGAAGTCATCCCCGGGCTGGGAGAATTTCGAGAAGCTGCTAGTATTTACAGCACCGGGGGTGAAGCCTCGGAGCAAGGTGAGAGCCAAGCTGAGGGAGCCACACGGAGTTGGGGCTGAATGATGTGTGCTGTGTGCCCCTGGGCCATTCAACCTCTCTTAGCTGCCACTTTTTTGAGAAGTGGATCTGATGACAAGTTCAGAGGGTGTTGTAAGCCCTGGGGGCATCGATGTATGTCAGCTCCTGCTTGAGCCCCAGAAAGCACAGTAGTGAACACCATCATTTTCACAGGGACCCAGAGACCTGACCTCACAGTTCCCCCCCATCCCCCCCGCCCCCCAGTCCCCTGTAAAGTAATAAACCCAGAAAAGCGCATGGCTCAGTCCTCTACATGTGGTTTGCACCCAACTTCACTCCTGTATTCATTTTCACTGTTATTAGCCTGAAGTGAAGGCCAGGGGAGGTGGGTGAGTATGACGTGAACCCCATTTTAAAGGCTGGCATACCCAGGGGCATAGGAGAAATAGGAGATGGTACAGTGAAGATCTCGGGCTCTGCACTCAGGTGGTAGGGACACATTCTTCCTGTGCCTTCCCCTAAACGTAAGATGTGTAGGCTGTGACTCAGTTTCCCATTTAGTGACGGGCAAGTGGTAATGTCTCTACGTTGCAGAGGTGACGTGATGTAACCTGTGAGTCGAGATCAGAGGCATAACAGGGTCGCTGTTCCTCTTTTCTTGCTGACATCAGGTGGCTGGCTTTGATTTGGACGGGACCCTCATCACCACACGCTCTGGGAAAGTCTTTCCCACCGGCCCCACCGACTGGAGGTGATAAGAGGCAGACCAAGGGGGTGAGTGAGGCCCCCGTGGGCCCCAGGTCACCTACCTGCTTTCCCACCCACCCTAGGATCTTATACCTGGAGATTCCACGTAAGCTCCGGGAGCTGGATGCCGAAGGCTACAAGGTATGTGTGCTTTTGTGCATGGAGACCAGGCCACAGGGAGGCTGGGGCCCCACTGAGAAGGGCACCAGGTGACATCCATGCTTCCCCCCCCCAGCTGGTGATCTTCACCAACCAGATGGCCATTGGGCGCGGGAAGCTGCCGGCAGAGGAGTTCAAGGCTAAAGTGGAGGCTGTGGTGGAGAAACTGGGCCTCCCCTTTCAGGTATGGCTGCAAGGGAGCTTGAGTCATAGAGGTTGGGGGACAGGGACCCAGACAGAGGCAGGGACAGAGTTAGTGTCACGGTGTCAGACCGTGACAGACAGGAGGGAACAGAGACCCAGGGAGAAGGCATACGTACCAGGAGGCAGTGGAGGCCCCCCGGCAGGGTTATGCTGGTAGAAACCCATCATAAATGGGTTCTTGGGCATCTGGAGTCCTCTGGGTTGGTGAAGGGGTAGCATCCCTGGCACCCATGCACCCTCGAAGGATTTGGGGAAGGAGCCCAGGAGGGTGTCTGACCTTCACCCACAGGTGCTGGTGGCCACACACGCCGGCTTGTACCGGAAGCCAGTGATCGGCATGTGGGACCATCTGCGGGAACAGGTGAGTGGTGGCCTCCCAGTAGCTCCCTTCTTCCCTCACTCAGCCCAGCCTCCCCCTGCCACAGGTCTCTGCTGTTTGGCCACCTCCTCTCTCCTCTTCTCATCTCATTCCCTGGTCCTTGCCTCCTTTTCCACCAGTCCCAGTCTAGGTACAGGCGGACAGCACTCTTCAACTCTGAAGATCAGGATGGTCCAGGGACACATCAGTTGTCCATGTATTCTCTTGTGTGTGCCTTTGTTCTGAAGCTCAACAGCTTCTTGAGCTGAATTTGTTAGCGTATGAAACAGACCTGCTGGGGCTCACCAGCGAGGGTGCAGACTAGAGGTGCACAGACTGGGTGTGAAATGGTGGGAGTGAAGTGAGGTGAGGCAGGGTTTACCTGCAGGGGTTAGGTAGGCCTCTCCAAGGTGCCCTTGTAATTATGAAGCTAGTGAGGGAGGGAGCCTCGCAGGGGAACCTAGGAAGAGCTTCCAGGTGGGAGTAACAGCATGTGTAAAGCACATGTAAAGGTCCCGAGGCAGGGCTATGACTAGTGTGTTCAGGGACAGTGAAGAGGCCTGGGTAGCAGGACCTGAATGGATGATGGGGTAAGGGTGGGCGTAGGGTCAGAGATCGGGCAGGTGTCAGATCGTGAGGCCTTGTGGGTAAGGTAAGGTCTTCCCTTTTACCCAGCCAGGGGGGCAAAGGGATGGGGCCCAGGAGGGCTGGGAGGAGAGGAATCTACAGAAGTGGGAACTGGCACCCCCCTGGTGGCTGTGTAGGGAACAGACGCAATGGGGATGGAACAGTGAAGGGGGGTAGGAAGTGGCCCAGCAGTGGCAGCGCCACCAGGATATGATGCTGAACTGGGGCAGGAGAGGCCAGACGTGCCACCAGGATATGATGCTGAACTGGGGCAGGAGAGGCCAGACGTCAGGCCCAGCTCAGCATCCTCGCAACCCCCATTAGTATTCTAGGGGAGCAGGCATGGGAGTGGGTGGGTTCCTTACTGCCTGTTGTCACCTGTCCCTCCCTAGGGCAACGAAGGTGTGCCTGTCTCCATCGGGGACAGCATGTTCGTGGGAGGTAAGGACCCAGGGATGGGGAGTGTGTGGATCCCCTCGGCTGGGCCGCTGGTGGACATGGAGCTGTCTTCTGTCCCAGATGCAGCTGGACGACCAGCCAACTGGGCCCCTGGCCGAAAGAAGAAAGACTTCTCTTGTGCAGACCGTCTGGTGAGGCTCCTTTCCCCTGCTGGCCTGGAGCTGTGTCCCCACCTTATCTGATGTCTGTGTCCCCTGTCGTCCCCTCCCCGCCAGTTTGCTCTCAACCTTGGCCTGCCCTTCGCCACACCAGAGGAGTTCTTTCTCAAGTGGCCCGTTGCCAACTTCGTGCTCCCCACCTTTGACCCGGTGAGGCCTTCGGGGTGGGAGTGGGAGTCGGGAGAGGAGGAGAGGGTCTTGCTCATCACTACCACCCCTCCCAGAGAACCGTCTCCCCCTCGGGGCCGCTTTGCCTCCCGGAGTCCAGCTCCCTCTTGAGCCACGACCCTGAAGTGGTTGTCGCCGTGGGATTTCCTGGGGGTGAGACACCTTGACCCCTTGACCTCAGAAGCCCCAGTCCAGCTCTGGGTCCTTGGGCCCCCACTGACCTTGCCCCTGCCTCACAGCTGGCAAGTCCACCTTCCTCCAAGAGCATCTTGTGTCAGCAGGATACGTGCACGTGAACAGGGTGAGACAGGCCCCCCCCAATGTGCCCAGGCTGAGCGCAGAGTCCCTGATCTTTCCATCTTCTGTGCCCATTCCCTACCCCACCTAGGTTCTCCCTAGGTGTCTGCTTCCCTTGTTTCTCCTGCCCTCTCCCACTCAGGGTCTGTCACCTTGTATCCCCCAGGACACCCTGGGCTCATGGCAGCGCTGCGTGACCACGTGTGAGAATGCTCTAAAGCAGAGGAAACGGGTTGTGATTGACAACACAAACCCAGACCCTCCGACCCGGGCCAGGTACTGGGCTCCCATGGGCAGCCTCTATAGGGTGGGCTCAGCACCCCTTACCAGCCTGGCCCCTTCCTGGCCCCAACAGGTACATTAAGTGTGCCCGAGACGCAGGTGTGCCCTGCCGCTGCTTCCTCTTCAGCACCACCCTGGAGCATGCACGCCACAATAACCGGGTAAGCTGGCCCCTGCCCCTGCCGTCCCGACCCCCTCCAGGCCCCCAATTCCCAGACCTAACCCCAACCCCCACCCCCTGCAGTTCCGAGAGATGACGGGCTCCTCTCACGCCCCCGTGTCCGATGTGGTCATGTATGGCTACAGGTAAACACAGAAGCCTAGTGGGGAGGTGAGGAGGTGGGGGGTGGACCGGACCCCAGCTGGGTCTCACCTTCCCCCATCACCCCTGCTGCCAGAAAGCAGTTCGAGGCCCCGACCTTGGCAGAAGGATTTTCGGCAATCCTGGAAATCCCGTTCCGGCTGAACCTGGAGCCTCGGCTTGAACGGCTCTACTGCCAGTTCTCAGAGGGCTGAGCTGCGCATCCCCACCCCCCCGCCCCTGCCCCTGCCCCCAATAAATTGTTTTTTTTTTTTTTTTAAGCTTGGACAGCATCATGCTGAAAGAAGGGTAGTCTACCCAGTGAGGACAGGCACCCGGGCGAGTCCCCGGGGATGGGGGAGCACAGACCTGCCGGCCTCCCAGGCCTCGGGGCACGGACCCCCAGGGATCTGCGCTGAGCTGCGCACTCGGACCACAGGCCTTTCCCAGGGAGGGTAGTTTAGGCTTCCTCAGAACTGTGGCTGTGGGCACCCTAAACAGAGGGTGGGGAATCCAGAGGGGCAGGGCCCAAAGGGGTGCGGGGTGGGGGCGGGGGCTTTTCCTCACCCGCGGGCTGCCCAGCTGCAGAGCCAGCCAAGGAGCACCCATGATGTGACCCTGAGGACAAGAGCTGGATCCCGAATCTGGTGAGTGAGGAATGGCAGCCCGGACCTGAGCAGTAGGGGGCGCTGCTGAGAGCCCTGCCAGGCCCCAAACCCCCAGCAAGTCCTGGATGGCCTGTGTTTGCTGCCAGCCAAGTGAGGCCTGTTGAATCCCAAAGGATGGAGGAGAGCAGGCCCTGGGCCCAGGAATACAGCCGGCCAGCTCCAGGGAGGCCCAGGAAGATGGGGCCACCATCCGCTGCGTGGGCCAGTCAGCTGGGGACACACCTGCCCCTGAAGGCACAAGCAGCTCTGTGAAGAGTGTCCTTCCTTCTAGCTCAGGTGACCTCACGAAAGGTGGCCTCCCCCAGAAATCTGATGGAAATTCATACTCCTGGGTCCCATCAAGCTGAGGGACTCTAGCCTAGGGCAGGGGGCCTTAGGCCATCAGCCTTCTGGGAACCCATGGCGCTCGGCTCCACTGGCATCTCCCCTGCCAAGGCATCTGGACACGGAGCCTAGTGGCCAATGGGCTTTTAAAAGACTTTATTGGGGAAACGTACAGGGGTGGGGACCGTCCGCGGAGACCTCTCCGGACGCTGTCCTCCATCTCGCTGGGCAGTAGCCATCCCCAGGGGCCCCTGCTCAGAAGCATCTGACCTGGGGGCAGGAGGAGAGTGGGAGGGCCTGGACAGGGCCTCCCAGCACCCCATGGGCCCTCCAATCCCAGCCTGGAAACCACAGCTTCATCACCTCCTGGGGGAGAGAGGGCTATACTTGCCCAGGAGACCTGGGGACCACAAGGCACAGATACGCCTCTCTGCTTGGAACTCCACGCCAGGGTCACATGATCATATCCCAAACCCGGACACCACTGAGGGTCCTTCCTGCGCTCGAGCCGGGTGCTACTCACCAGTTTTGGCGGGGGCCTCGTCTGTGACTCCTGGAGGGGCCCAGCCTGGGGGTGGCCACTACCCCCCCATCTGTGGGGGAGGAAAGTGGGGAGGGGCATCAGTGGTAGGGGTGGGGGTGAGGAGGGGTAGCTGGGCAGGGGATTGGGGGGAGAGCTCGCCACCTCACCCCGCGCTGCTGCTGCTCCTGCTCCAGGTTCCGCTGCAGGACCTGCTGCTGGTTGGCGATGACACGCCGGATGCCGTTGACGAAGTTGCTCTGGTCATGGGGGATGAGGCCGATGAAGATCTTCTTCTCTGACGAGTACAGGAGCATGAGCACGCGCACCTCGCACGATGCCTTGTAGGAAAAGTGCACGCAGCCGGCCTGGTGGGCGCAGAGCAGGCGGGTCATGGTCGGACCACTCCACCCCCCACCCCCCAACAGCCTCAGGGGCTCAAGCACAGGCCAGTGCTCCTGAGACCTGAAGCACACGGCACACCAATGCATCCTGAAAGCCGTCCTCATACCCCTAGTGTCACTCCTGCTCGGGGACAAGGGGACAGAAACCAACAACAGCCCAGGGACCAATGGGCTCTGCACGGAAGGACTGAGGAGCTGGCAGCACCACAGCCAAGCTCCCCACTAGCGGACAGGCGAGCGCGCAGAGCTGCTCCACAGCACCTGGTGGCTGTGACCCACAGAGGCCACGCGAGATGCACAGGCCGATCAGGCCCCAGGAAGCCCAGCACTAAGATCCCCCACGTGCAGCCCTGGAGCAGCTGAAGTGCCGACCGTGAGCCCCCCAGTGGCAGGGACCCTGCTGTTGTGTCTCCCCCGCCCTGAGACATGGCTGAAGTAGCAGCAGTGATGCCTGCTTGAAGGAAGAGGCCCAAGGGCCAGGGCTGTTTTACTGGACAACCTCCCCCCAAAAGACTCTCCACAGCCCAGGTCACCACCCCCCTACAGGTGGGCAAACTGAGGCTCAGAGCTGGAGGACTCACAGCAAGCCCCTGGAACCAGAAGGGCCAAGCCCTCCCTCTGCGTTACCTTGGGGGACCATGGTGGCAGGTGCCCGGAGGGAAGCCCTTCCAAAGCGCGCCCGCCCCGCACACCTACCTGAGCGGCCGCAGCACACAGGGAGCGGGGCCTCTGCAGGCTCCCCTGAGGAACTCTGCTGCTCAATTTTTTTTTTTTAATGCAAAAGAAACACGTGGGCTTCCCCTCAGCGCACTGTCGCAGGGCTGCAGGACAGACGCTGGCCCGGTGCAGCAACGCCCACAGAGTGCCCGGACAGTGGTGCTTCATGAGCACCAGAGCACAACACGCCTCGCCTCAAAGATGGAGAAACTGAGGCCAGTGCTCTGAGGGCTGGGGCTGGAAACAGGTGGCCCTCCCTGCCTGGCAAGGTGCCTCCAGGAGCCTTGGGTTTTCCTCTAGAAATTGGGCATGGACAGTGGCTCCTTGTCCCCAGGGAGAGCAGGAGGAAGGCCCTGGGGGCACTGGATCCTCGCTCCGTGGTACCAGCTCCTTGACACTGAGTCAATCCTGGAGGCCTGCACCAGGCGGGGTGCACATCTCAGCCTCAGACACTACCTCTGGGCCTCAGTTTCCCCATCTGTAAAATGGGGTCAGGACAGCACAGAGCCTCAGGGAGTCATGTGGCCTGAGAGGCAGCACGTTTCCAAACACAAGGCCAACCTGCTGTCACTGGGGGGCCACCCCTGCACACTCCCCCAAGCTGGTCTGGAGGAACGGTCACAGGCTCTCATCTCCCAGTTCTTAAACCCAAAAGGGAACCGGCCCTGTGCGCCCCAGCCGGGCCCTCCTCGTCAGCCCCTTGCCCCACTCACAAAGCCATTGTCCATGATCCGGCACAGGCTCTTCAGCGTCTCCAGGTCCTTGGTGAAGTGGAACTGGACCAGGCGCGAGTTCCGAAACAGTGGTACCAGGGTGGTCTGCAGGGAAGGCGGTATGGCTCCATGACAAAGGAACCCTGAGTGAGCCACAGCCACACTGTCCTGCCTCTGCACGGTCCCCACATGGCAGCTGCCACTGCCTCCATAGGCCTCACCCCGACGGACCACCTTGGACGGTTCCCGAGTGTGACCCCCTCATCAAGCCGGTCTCCACCCCTGCCTGCCTGCACTTGTTGGATGACCAGCCACTGGGCCCTTGCACATGCTCTCTAGAAAATTCTCTAGCTTTTCTTTAGGGAAAGCACTGTGGCCCCAAGGCCTACACCAGCTATCTCACAGGTGGGGCAGGCCCAGGGCCTCCCTTCACTCTCACCAGCAGCTGCTGTGGGATGAGCTGCATGTACAGCTTCCTTGGCCACTGCTCAGTCCTCCTGCGGGGCATGAGGGGACCAGGGTCAGGAAGCCGGGCCTCGACAAGACCCTGCCTTGGCCCCCAGCCCGACACTCACAGGATCTCCCCTTGGTTCACGTAGACATGTGATGGCAGCCACCTCTTGGACCGACTGTTGGGCTCAGGCCTGGGCTTTTGGGGAGAGGAAGAAAGTGACATCAGCAGTGGGAGGTGCCCCAGTCAGCAAGGATGCACTGGTCTTATGGGCACCCAGGTACCCCCCAGGACTCACCTCTTGCCACTCCATGACTCCACTCCACGCTAGGAACTTGTTGTTGACGATCTGCACCGGGCCCGCGACACCACCAGGGCCCACTGCCTGTGGGAGCAAAAGCAGGGGACCAGTGCCCAGGAGCGCTCCAGGGGAGGCTTCTGGGAAACCTCAGAGCTGACCCCAGAACCCTCACCCCCAGCTTCCTCTCCAGATCTTCAGCCTCCAGTCTGTCTGTCCACAGTCCCAGAGGACTCCCCCGCCTCCCATGCTGGCCCTGTCCTTCACCTGCTCGAGACCTCCCATGGCTCCCAAAGGCCCTGAAAACAAGTCTCAGATGCTCAACCTGGGGTACCAAGCCCAAAGGGTCTGCCTCTAAGACTGAACAGCCCCATAGTTCACTGCACCCAACAGAGACACACTGCTGGGAAGGAGGACAATATTCATAAATTCATAAGTAACTTACAAGGGGTGAGCCACAACACGGCCCCCCTCCAGAGCCTTCCAACCAGCCACACAGCGTTCCCCACAAGCCTTCGTGCCTGTCTATCCACGTCCCTGCTCTGCTCCCACATGGGTGTCCCTCCTGTCAGCGACCACGGTCATCCCCACCGCCCCCCTTGCTCTTCAAGGCCTCATTGACCTGTCCACTGCCTGGGACCCGAGGGCTGGCCTGGGCTCCGCCAGCACCAACCTGTTTGCGCGTGGTGATAACCTGCCGGATGGCATTGACGAAGCCGCTCTGGTCATAAGGGATGAGGCCCATGAAGATCTTTTTCTTGGACGAGTACAGGAGCATGAGTACGCGCACCTCGCAGGGGGAGATGTGGGGAAAGAGCATACACCCCGCCTGGGAGGGGCGGGGAGCAGGAAGGCAGTGAGGCACCCTGGGGCACTGCCGCCCACCCCTCCAAGCTAACCTGAGGCTGCTCTGTCCTCAAAGTCAACACCAAAGAGAAGCCGGAGACCAAAACATGTTGCAAGAGGAGGTGACTGGGCATCTCCATGTCTCCCCTCCTGGGCAATCTGTGGTCAGGGGCCCGGGCCCCACCCTACAGGTGCAAGGAGCCTGAGAGGGATGCATCTCCCACCCCTGTCCCCCTCTCAATGCCAGCCCCGTCTCTTAAGAGCAGGACCCGCCTGCTAACCAGGCCAGAATGTCCTCCAGGGAGGCCCTGGGCACAGACCCAGCTCTGCTTCCTCCTAGCTGGGAGCTCAGACACAAATCCCCTATTCCCGGACCTCAGTTTTCCCGTCTGTAAAATGGTTTCACAGGAGCCTCCAGAGACAACACCACATAAACATCTGTTATTTGAGATGCTAGTGCCTCCTCAGTGGGACATGGGAAGAGCTAGGAGTCTGACAGACCAGACTCCTCCCTCGGGGCTGTCAGAACAAAGGGGCGTACGCTTTGGAGAATACCCCACGCTGCCTGCCTGACATCTCTTGTTGCTCAGGGAACTTACCCCGACCTTCCTGGACCCCCACACAGCTGGTCTCCCCAGGAGCAGAACATGCCAGGTGGCACAAGAAGTGCGCTGACCTGTCATTCTTATGGCCTGAAGGCCCCATTAGCCAGGCAGATAGCAGGTCCCCCGCAGAATGGTGCTGAGTTAAGGGGTGACCAGTCAGGCAAGAGACCCTGCACCAATCGACCCCTGGTCTGGACAGACCCTGAGGAAACAGGATCTGCATGGACATGGGGGATCATGGCCCACCCAGCACCTGGAGATAGGGATGGGGAAGGTGCTGGGACCAGAGACTGGAGGGGACCCCGGAACTGAGTCCTAGGGTGTCCTGGGCAGATAACCTACTAGCATCTATCTCCTTCCACAACCAGACCCCGGGAGAGGGGGTCACTGGCCGATACCAGGGCCTCCATGAGAGGAGGCCCAGACCAGGGAGGGGTGGGGTGGGTGGGTACAGAGACCACCCTGGGATTCAGTCCCTACGTGCCCTGCACCACAGCCTCACCAGCTCATGTCTACAGGGTGTCTGCCTCACTTTCCACAGGCTGACTTCTCGTAGCCTAAGGAGGGAGTCCCACCATGAAGCCCCATTTGCCAGACGAAACAGCCCCAGCACAGAGGACACCCCCATCCCGACTCACCTCCTCCCCCAGCTACCTTCCATTAGCAGGTCCCTGACAGTGCTGGGCCCCCACAGGGTCCTGGGAGAGCCAGCCCTGGACCTCCACTCCCTCACATCCCTGTCCTCTCCCCGCCCAGCCAAGCTACAGGAGCCCGAGGCAGGTGCTCTGCTCTGACACCCTCATTTACAGACAGAGACTGAGACGCCACCAAGAGGACACCCCTGGACCCCTCAGGAGGGATGTCCTGGGACCCTGCCTGGGGTGGTCCCTGCAGAGCCCTGCCTCCTGCTGTCCTCTGTCACCAAGGCACTCAGGAGTCCTTGTCCTCACCACCACCCGCCCCGGGACCCACTCTACTCACGAAGCCGTTGCCCATCACGCGGCAGAGCCCCTTGAGAGAGTCGCAGTCTCTGTTGGTGAAGTGGAATTGCGCCAGCTGGGAGTTGCGGAACAGGGGGCCCAGGGTGGTCTGGTGGCAACACAGGAACCTCTGGGTTACTCTGGGGCTGCGGGGTCTCTGGGGAGCGGGCTGGGGGGCTTGGGGGGAGAGGCTGGAGGAGGGTTTTACCAGCAGCTGCTGCGGGATGAGCTGCATGATCAGCTTCTGGGGCCACTGGTCCGTCTCCCTGCGGGGAGTGGGGGCAGAGGGTCAAGGGAGGCCCCCCTGCCATCCACCCCCCTGCCTGCCCATCACTACTCACAGGTTCTCGCCCTGATTCACGTAGGCCTGGCAGGGGAGGGCTCGCTTCAGCTTTGCAGTAGAGTCGGAGTAGGGTCTGCGCTTCTGTCATGGGGGGGAGGGGGAGGGGTCACTGGACACAACCTAGATGCCTCAGCGTGCCCCACCCACAGGGGCAACCGGGACCCTTGAGGCCATCCCCCAGCCCCCTCGGGGACTCACAAGGGGACCTGGCACAGCTCACCTCCTGCCACTCGAGGACGCCACTCCAGGCCAGCAGCTTGTTGCTGAGCCGGTGCTCACCTACGGCCAGGCCCCCGAGGGCGAGCCCAGGAGAGGAGGGCCCGATGGGACCCAAGGCGCCGAAGACCCGAGCACCTTGCTGCAGCAGAGGAGAGCAGAGAAACTGAGGCTGAGGGACCCACAAGGACAGGCTGTCCCCCCACGTCTGTGGATTTGGATTCACACCCAAATCCCCCCTCGGAAACTCCCAGGGTCACATCCAAACCCTGTGCCAGGGGTCAGGACCCCAAGCGACTGACCTCCACATCCTCTTCCTGCCACAACTCCAGAACCAGGGCCCCCACCATCCCACTTGTCACCTCAACACTGATCTGTTTCCCCTTCCAGACTTTGCTCCAGCTGTGTTCTCTGCTTACAATGTCATCCCACCTGCTTCAGAAGATGCCGTCCACTCACTCACACCCCCAGCCCAATCAACTCTTGGTCCCTCTGTCCTGACTCAACTCACAAACCAGGTCTCTAGGTCCAGGGCCTCCTTGAAGCACCCCCACTCCAATGCACAGGCCAGCCTGGACACACTGGTTTGCCCCAACCCACCCTTGCTCAAAATTCTTCCAAAGCTCCCCATGGCCCTCCAGAAGTCTGGACTCTCCCCTCTAGTTCCTGCCAGCCCTTCCAGGCAGTCACAGACCCTCCTGCCCTCTAGTTTGACCCCAGGGGGATGGAGGAGGTAAAGCGAAGCACAGAACAGAACCATCCAGGGAGGCCAGGAGACCTTCAGAACAGAGAGTGTAACAACACCTGGAGGGATCTCAAACACAACATCTTGAGAGCATCTGAGGAACACAGGGAGAACGTTCCAGCAATAAAGCCAAGGAAAGCTACACATTCTACTCTTCACAGGGCACTCTCCCAGGTATCTTTTTTCTAAACCAAAAACATCTCAAGGCAAACAAGGGAAGGCTTTGGAATAGGCTGGCAGCAAGAAACCCCTGCAAACCTACTTGTAAATGCCTCGGAGCAGCAAGAGAAATCGTAAAGGTTGTTACTTTTCATCTGACTACTAACAGGTACTCTGCATTTCCTACAAAGCACACAAATGTCTTTTGTCCCAGGACAACAGACAAGAAAAGTTGTATCTTACGGGGACTTAAGAGGCAAGCAAAACAAAAACAAAAACCCAAACCTGCATGTCCTTCAACTGGGCGGCTGATTCTGGAATTTGGGCAAAAGTATCAGATTAGGGAGAAAACCAGAGAGCATCTTGGTGTAAGAACAGGTTGGCGAGCGTTCAGTGCTAGACCACATCTGAGATGCAGAACAGGGGCGTTGGGGCCCTCGCTTTGAAGGTGCCACAAGTGGGGCGCAGAGCATCTGAGCATCAGGACTTAGAGCACACAGCCTTTGGAAATCCAGGTGAATGCATTTAAGGACCCAGGCAGCGTAAGCTGCAGGAGCACGTGCCTAAAGTCCGCTTTGTCTGGAGGGCAAACTGCTCATGCAGGCTTTGAAAAATGTTTAGGTCTAGAATGTAAAGACCAGGAACAGTTACCTAGAAGCCTGGGTCCACCTGCAGTAACAATGTGGCCCACACACCCAAGTGGAGGACCACCTTAAGGACTAGGCTTCCGTGCAATCCTAGAGGAAATCTCCCATCTGGGCAAGTGTGTGCAAAATTTGGCTGTGCCTCCGACATGTGAATTGTTGTTTACTAGGAAGCCTATTTCGAACTTGGGAAGAGAACCAAAACCCTAGGATGCCCGTTGAAGGACCCAGAAAACGCTCTTGAGCAACTAGGTGTGATTGCTGCTGAACTAAGAGGATGAGGCAGTTGGGCGAAGGGGTATGTTTAAGTTTCGGGGAAGGTTCAGAGCCTTGGTATCTCAGGTTTAAGATCCCACGAAGCCGGCTTTAAGACTCGCGCGGGGCTGCCACAGCTCCATGCCTTGCACAACGTCGGGGTCAGTTCATGAAAGAGGCGAACTGAGAGCCAGCCTAGGGCGAAAGGCACACCCGGGCAAGCGTGAAACGTCAGGATGTGCAGTTTTACTATTCCAGGTACACCTTAAGATTCTTGAGAAGTACGTGTGTATTTGGGGTCTGGGGAGGCGCGTGTAGTTAATAATAAACCTGCGAAGCTAGATGTTTATGTTTGGGCTTGCTGCACTCCGTAAGGGCATCCCACATCTGGGCGGGCGTGCAAATCCCGGGCGCACACGCCACGGGCGCCGTGCAGACGCGCGCGGGCCCGGAGAACACCCCGGGTGCAACACCTTGGGCACGCGAGCGCAGGACGCGCGGGCCCCTCTCGCCGAGGCCCCCTCCCCCATTTCCAGGTTTCCTGCCCGAAGAGAGACCAACTTTCCAATTGGAAAAACAAGCGTGAACGCCGCCCGCCCCCCACCCCGCGTTTAAATCGGGACGCGGAGTCAGCAGTAATTTGAGCCATCCCCGCCCCCGTACCCCACCCCCGCCACCCCAGCCCAAACGCGCAACAAAGAGGAGAGCCCGGCGCGTACCACCCGGGGGGTTCTACGGGGGAACCCGGCCCCAGGCGGGACCACCCCTAGGGCCACCCGGAGACCCGAGAGAGGAGGGGGCCGCGGACAAAGACCCAAGCCCGGGGGAGGGGCCGGCGGGGGCGGGGCCGTGGAAGGCTCTGGAAAAAAGGCGGGGGGCTCACCATGGGAGGGGCCGAGCGGGCCCGGATCCGCGGCGGCTGCGGGCCGCGGGGGCTGGCGGGCCAGGAGCGCGAGCGGGCGGCGCGCACCGTGAGGGGCCGCGGGGGGCGGCCGCGACCCCCGAGGGGGCCCCCAGCGCCGGAGCGGTGCGGAGCGCGGCGCGGACGGACCATAGCGGGAGCGGACCGAGCGGGCTGGGGGTTGCCACGGGCCGCACGGGGGGCTGCGGGCTCCACCGACTGAGGGGCGCGGGCGCGCGGCTTCGGGGGAGACGGGCTGGACTGTACCAAGCGCGGGGGACGCGCCACAGGAGAGGGGTCGCCGCGGCCAAACCACTGCGGCGAGCGGGGGAGCGAGGCGCGTACCAAGAGCGTCCGCGAGGGGGCGTGGCCGGGCCGTACCAAAATAGAGCTGGGGGGCCTCGGGAAACGGAGAGGGTGTGTGGGGCGGGGAACACGGCCATTGGAAGAGGCTCTGGGCGGCTCGGGCTACAGGGGAGGAACTGAGAAGACGTGAGAGCCACGCTTCAGGGGGGGTGTGGCGGGAGAGGCCACCGGGACGGTGTAGAGGTGGGGGTTGGTGAACGTAGAAGACGATACCAAGTTGGCTACGGGCTGGGGGATAGGTTTCCAAGAGACCCTATCCCGAGTCCCGGACCCGCGGAACCGGGAGACTACACCAAGAGACCTCGGGAAGAGGAGGAGTAAGGATTAGTGAGCCTGGGGGCAAAGGAACCTACCTAAAAGTTTGGGGATACGGACTGTACCCTGTATCAGGGTAGGACTTAATATTTGAAGGCAGTGACGTGGCTAGCTGGGCCGGAGACCACAAATCCCAGCGGCCCCCGCGCGCCCTGGGCGGTGCCAGGAGTCCCAGGGGCGGCCGCCAGTCACTGCTGCGTGCCCATTGGCCCCCGCGCCCTGGGCTCCGCCCACCGCCCTAGGTACCTCTTGGGGCTTCTAGCTGCTCTGCTTCTCGGGGCTGTTCATTGATTCACTCCTTCGCTCGACTCTTGCACGACTGCGTATTCACTTACTAGGAGTTGTGTAACATTCTTTGCTTAAATTTGCCTGTCCTTGAACTTTGGACAATAGGTAGCTGTAAAGTGGTTATGAGGATTCAATGAGTTAAAGTAGTCGGATCAGTACTCAGCATGGTAACGACTTAGACGTCAACTTTTCTTAAAAAAGAAAAAAGTCATTGTGATGAACACGGGGTGATTAAAATAAAAACTGTTAAAAATCATTATCAGTACTACTATTTATAGTTTGCGTGGGCAGCAAGTGTAATGTGATGACCGAAACAGACCAGGTCTCTCATAGAGCCCAAGGTCCACTGGACAGGACAAATAATCACAGTTTGTGATAAATGTTATAAAAAGCGCAGATGCAACCCTGGGAAACAGAGTTGCAGAAGCGGGGGAGGGGAAGAGGTGACTGGGTGAGGAATACTAAGGAGGGCACTTGATGGGATGAGCACTGGGTGTTATACATTGGCAAATTGCATTTAAATAAAATATTTAAAAATTTGAAAAAGAAGAGCAAATGCACGGGACAATGGCATGGTGACCATGAGGAGTCAGGGAAGTATCCTTTAGGCGGCCTCCGATTCTACTTGGGCTGGAAGAGTCCTAAGATGAGAGAACAGCAAGGGGTACAATCCTGAGATTGGAAGGAGAGTAAGGATAGCAGCGCAGCTGGATTGCATTGAGGGTGGAGGAGAGCTATGGGAATGGGGAGGTGCTGGGGTCCACAAGCAGGATCCTGTAGCCTTGGGATGGGATTTGAAATGTTTTTTTAAGATTTTATTTATTTGAGAGAGTGTGAGGGAGAGAGCACTCGAGTAGGGGGGAGGGGCAGAGGGAGAGGGAGAAGCAGATTCTCCGCTGAGCAGGGAGCCCGATGTCAGGCTCCATCCACAACCCTGAGATCATATCCTGAGTGGAAGGCAGATGTTTAAGCAACTGAGCCACCCAGGTACCCTGAAATTTGAATTTGGATCTCACTTTGCTGGGAAGGTTTTCAACAAGGGAGTGACATAGACTTTTTTTTTTTTTTTTTTTTTTTTTTTTATGATAGGCACACAGTGAGAGAGAGAGAGGCAGAGACACAGGCAGAGGGAGAAGCAGGCTCCATGCACCGGGAGCCCGACGTGGGATTCGATCCCGGATCTCCAGGATCGCGCCCTGGACCAAAGGCAGGCGCCAAACCACTGCGCCACCCAGGAATCCCTATTTTTTATTTTTTGACTCGCTTATTTTTAAACAGGTCTTTCATAGAATGCATAGAAACATCCACAGGATATCTCTACAAGTCTACAGAAAACAGGTGAGTCGCCTCTGAGGAGAGAAGGCAGCAGACCGAGGGAATGGGACCAGCAGGGTGGAAGGGAGACTCAGTTTACTCTCTTAGACAATTTGGAATTTTTACCATATGCAAATGTTACCTACTGAAAAATAACTTGAGAAATTGTTAAGTCTTGGGACGCCTGGGTGGCTCAGTGGTTGAACGTCTGCCTTTGGCTCAGGGCGTGTCCCTCAGTTCCAGGATTGGGTCCCACATTGGGCCCCCTGCATAGAGCCTGCTTCTGCCTCTGTCTCTGCCTCTCTCTGTGTGTCTCTCATGAATAAATAAAATCTTTAAAAAAAATAGTTAAATTTTTTTGAAGGATTCCTCCAGCAGCTGTGTTGAAAATAAGATGGTAGGGGATGAATGGAAGCAGACGGCCAGAGTGAAGACTGTGCCAATAATCCAGTTAAGAGGCACAGATGGGATGGATGGCAGGCAGGGGGGCCACCGTGGAGGTGGTCGTTTCCACAATTTATTTCAAGCTGGAGCTCAAAGGACTTGCATAAAGTGAGAGAAGGAGATATGAAGCATGATTCCAAGGTTTTTGCCCATACAGGGGTGCCACTTAGTGAAAGGAAACTGGCTATGGGAGCAGGTGGAAATCGCTGCTTCCATTTGTGATGTGTTAACTTAGACCTTGACTAAGCACTGTGGATAGGGGAGTCTGGAGATACAGCTTTAGGAGTCTTATGTGTTTGAATCAATGAGACAGCGAGGTCACAAAAAGCATGTGTATAGATAGAGACCAGGACACTCTGTCCCTTTAGAGGTCAGAGTCCTGAGGAGCAACCAGCAAACGAGTCAGAGGGGTGGCCCATGATATAGGAGAAGCCTGGGGCCAGGATGTATTTCCCCGTCCTTTTTTGCCCCACCCACTAAAGCTGAGCAGCCCAGGGTTTCCCAGGGCTGACTGGAACCCAAACCTGAGTTGTGACCAAATGGAGTCAGTGCTCTCTGGACCCAGACCACATGTTAGATATCAACAGTTAACCTCCAGACCCCTGACCATCATCCATGTCAGGACAACTGACCACTGGCAGCAGCAAGGAGACAGAACCACAGAGAGCGAAGCCTCCTTAATCCCCCCAAATCCTCATTTCTCACCATTCCCATTGGTCCAAGACTCCACAATCTCTTCCCTGGATAACATCCTCCTAAACACTCCAGTGGCTTCCCAATCCCCTTTGAGTTCAATACAAACTTCTTCTAATGCCCCGCATGGTGGACTTCTGCTGCTCTATCCAGAATGATCTCTTTCATCATCCACTTCTTCTAATGCCCCGCATGGTGGACTTCTGCTGCTCTATCCAGAATGATCTCTTTCATCATCCTTCAGCTCCCATCAGGACACACGTGTGAGTATGAATTCCCAGGATATCTAAACAGAAAGTTGTGCCAGGATACACTCCAGCAGGAGCAAAATGGAAACATCCCAGAATGTGAAACAAAAATGTGGGCCGAAATTCTAAGTAATACTACAGTACAGCTCTCTGAAACCAACTGGCTTACCCGGGGAGCCAGTTTGAAAGACAACTGCCCATTTCATCTATGAAACCTGCTGTCCAGGCTAGTAGGCTGATACGACTGAGCAATTAGGCTCCCATCTATGATGCTGTACTTCCTGAAAAGTAGCTGTCTGCTACCAAACCTGTTTATGCCACTTGCCTCTTAAGTTAATAACTTAATCCTATCAAACCAATGAAATATTAATGCAGGAGAGTTGTTTATTTGGAAACCAGGATGCCTGCATTGAAGAAATAAAAGTGAATTGCTTTAAAAAAAAAAAAGACAAAACTGGGGTGCCTGGGTGGGTCACTTGGTTGAGCATCTTTTTTTTTAAGGTTTTATTTATTTATTTGAGAGAGAGAGAGAGAGAGAAAGAGATCACGAGCAGGGGAAGGGCAGAAAGAGAAGCAGATTCCCTGCCGAGCAGGGGGGACTCCGAGATCATGACCAGAGCCCAAGGCAGACACTTTTTTTTTTAAGTTTATTTATTCATTCATGAGAGGGGGGAGGGCAGAGACATAGGCAGAGGGAGAAGCAGGCCTCCCACAAGGAGCCCAATATGGAACTTGATCCTGGACCCCAGCATCGGTCCCCGAGCCGAAGGCAGACACTCAACCAACTGAGCCACCCAGGAGCCCAGTTGGTTGAGCATCTGACTCTTTAATTTACCTCAGGTCATGATCTCATGGGTTATGGGGTGGAGCCCTAGTATTGGGCTCTGAGCTCAGCAGGGAGTCGGCTTGAGATCCTCTCTCTCCCTTGCCCTCTGCCCCTCCCCCCACTTGTGTTCCCTCTCTCTCAAGTCAATAAATCCTGCTGGCAAGTGGGAGGGGCAGAGGGAGAGGGAAAGAGAGAATCTTGAGCAGACTCCCTGCTGAGCTTGGAACCCAACACAGGGCTCCTCCATCCCATGACCCATGAGACCATGACCTGAGCAAAAATCGAGTCAGACGCCTAACTGAATGAGCCACCTGGGTACTCCAATAAATAAATCTAAAAAAAAAAAAAAGGACAAAACACTGCAAATGATAAATGACTTGTGCTTTGTGGATGTAGTTTATATAAGATTATGCTATGGTATGATAAATGGGAGACTTATACTTAAAAGGTCTCAGTCTTACATAAAGAGATGAATGTCTGTTTACATGTTCTGGGTTAAAACAAAACATTTAAAGTATTTAGATGGGATGCCTGGGTGGCTCCGCGGTTGAGCGTCTGCCGCGGTTGAGCGTCTGCCTTCGGCCCAGGGCGTGATCCTGGGGTCCCGGGATCGAGTCCTGCATTGGGCTCCCTGCATGGAGCCCGCTTCTCCCTCTGCCTGTGTCTCTGCCTCTCCCTCTCCTCTCTCATGAATAAATAAATAAAATCTTAAACAAAATAAAGTGTTTGGATGCTCATTAGTGCTATTTGCCATGTATTTCTAACTCCTGCTCGCCCAGTAATGAAAAGGATTGCACTTCCTGGCCCCATCATGGTCCAGTGGGGCCATGTGATTAATTCTGGCCAGTGGGACAGTGAGCAAAATGACACATATGAATTCAGTCTTGAGTATTTAGTTACTAGTGCAAGGCCACAGTTCTTTATGCCTTTCCTCTGCTGCTGGCAATGTTCAAGATCTTTCAGCATCAGCTCCAAGCTGACCCCATAGGTAGCAGGAGTGAGAAAACCCCTTTGCTATCTCAAGTCACTCCAATTTGGAAGTTGTTTGTTATTGCAACCCAACCCAGCCTATCCTGACATTGAAATATCCTTTTCAAATAATCCTGTTTTATCAACCTGATTAAGTTTACTAAAAGGGCAAACTGGGACATGTATGGGTTAGATGTGTATGTGACACAGACAAGGACACAAAGGCAACATGGACAAATAAAAATGCTTTATATAACAAAATGGGAGTAAAGAGATCTCTGTCTCGAAGATCTTTGGTTTTTGGTTTTGCGATTACAAAATGTTTTGTTTTTTTGAAAACTCTGGGGGCGGGATGCCTGGGTGGCTAAGTGTTGAGCGTCTGCCTTCAGCTCAGGTCATGGTCCCTGGGTCCTGGGATTGAGTCCTGCATCGGGCTCCCCATGGGGAGCCTGCTTCTCCCTCTGCCTATGTCTCTGCCCCTCTCTCTCTGTGTGTCTCTCATGAATAAATAAAATCTTAAAAAGTCTGGGGGCATCTGGGTGGCTCAGTCGCTGAAGCATCTGCCTTCAGCCCAGGTCATGATCTTGGGATCCTGGGATGGAGCCTTGTGTTGGGGAAAATCCCTGCTTAGCAGGGAGCCTGCTTCTCCCTCTCTCTGCTCCCCCCCCCACCCCCGCTTGTGCTCTGTCTCTCTGAAATAAAAGAAAAATTTTTAAAAAATATAATAGTCTGTCTGCCAAGTGCTCATCAGGCTCTATATATTATTCTTCCTTAAACTTTCTCATCATTTGTAATTATTTGTGGCCTCCACATTAGCCTGGGCGCTTTGTAAAGACAAGGACCATGTTTGTTTATTCACAGCCATGTCCCAAAAGCCCGTCACAGAGCACTCGAGGTCCAAGTGCACATCCCACCCCCTGCCCAGAACGCCCTTCACACCTCTACAGAAGTGGTGTGATGTGTTCAACACCCCATTTCCCCTTCCAGCATGCACCAGAAAACCACCTGTCCCAGCTTCCCCTGGAGGAGATTGGGATGATTTCGTTCTCACCAGTGGGAGCATAAGCATGAGCAACATGACATCAGGAGCATCACTTCTGGTCCCAGGCAGATAAAAGCCCGTGTGCACTCTCCATGCCCATGCTCCATTCCCAAGGCTGGAGACCAAAGACCCCAAAACGAAGGGGTTGGCTATTGAACGACAGCAGCAGGACTCTTGAATGAGGACAGCCACCAGGGGGAACAGCCTGACCCACATTAGACTCTGGGGGAAGTTATTAAACTCTCACCAGGGCCCTTCAAGGTCAGGCAGGAGAGAACCATCTGCAAGGTGAGCAACCTGGCCGCTTCCTGCCAACTACAGAGGGCAGGACCGCACCATCTTTTTCACCGCCTCAGCGCCAGCCCCTAGCAGGCATCCAATTGATATTTTTCAAATAAATGAATTGCAAATTTATGACTTCCAGTGTTAACTGGGCCCCTGCTGCTGCTTCCTGGTATTCTATGAAGTTCCTCAAGGGTCTCAGCAATAGCCTGGTTATCGTCAGCCACGCACAGTAGAGTGGGTCAGACTGGTGGTCAGAGCTGGTGCCAGCCTGGAACACTTAATTTTAAAAAATATCATTTTTGGGACAAAGCAATAATAATAGGTACTTGCTGAACACTGTGCTTAGCATTTCCCTTTTAAACTCCTGCCATAAAAAAATAATAATAATAATAGGGATCCCTGGGTGGCGCAGCGGTTTAGCGCCTGCCTTTGGCCCAGGGCGCGATCCTGGAGACCCGGGATCGCATCCCATATCGGGCTCCCGGTGTATGGAGCCTGCTTCTCCCTCTGCCTGTGTCTCTGCCTCTCTCTCTCTCTGTGACTATCATACATAAATAAATAAAAATTTAAAAAAAAAAATAATAATAAACTCCTGCCATGAGGATGGCAATCTTATCATCCTCATTCTACAAACAGGGAACCCAAGGATGGGGAGGTGGAAGCCTGAGATCATGGCCAAGAACAGGCTGAGGGGGGTCTTGAGCCCAGGTTCCTGATTAACCTCAGCAGAAGCTCGTGACCCCCACCTGATGGAAAAAATGAGGGGCATCAGGAGTGAATGCCTCACTTTCCTGTCCCTCTTCCCCGAGGCACACCATGGCTATCAACTCAAGATGGGACCTGCCCATCCCTGTCACCACAGCACTTCTCGCATCTGCCTCTCAGCCATTACCTGCACCCCCCCAGCACACTGTTCCAAACACTCCAGTGGTCTTCTTCCTCTCATGGAGATGACCACATCCCACCTCGCCTCTCCTGGTGCGGTGAGATCCATACCCACAAATTAACAAGAAACCAGATGGCTTTGGAAGGGCAATTTGGCAGTTTTGCCTCAGCTTAAGATGGGCACCCACAGGGACACCTGGGTGGCTCAGCGGTTCAGTGTCTACCTTCAGCTCAGAGCATGATCCTAGAGTTCCAGGATGGAGTTCCAAATCGGGCTCCCTGCAGGGAGCCTGCTTCTCCCTCTGCCTATGTCTCTGCCTCTCTCATGAATAAATAAGTAAAAATCTTAAGAAAAAAAAGGGGGGGGGGATCCCTGGGTGGCTCAGCGGTTTAGCACCTGCCTTTGGCCCAGGGCATGGCCCCAGAGTTCCGGGATCCAGTCCCGTGTCGGGCTCCCGGCATGGAACCTGCTTCTCCCTCCTCCTGTGTGTCTGCCTCTCTCTCTCTCTCTCTCTCTATCATAAATAAATAAATAAATCTTTAAAAAAAAAAGAAGAAAAAAAAAAAAAAGACGGGCACCCACAAAGGTCAGAAGCATCCTATGTGACCAATAATAGGTGCTTTAAAAAATGGTCTAATTCACACAGGGAATACTCTGCAGGCATGAAAAAGAACAGAGGGCTTTTTGCCCTGGTATAAATTGCAAGATATGTTGTCAGATGAAAAAAGTAATCTACAGAGTAAAGTAGGCTGTATCAAAGTTCTAGAGCTCTGCTGTATGACACAATGCTGACTGCAATTCTCTACGGTGAGCTGAAATTTAAGGGGGTAGATCTCATTTGTGTTCTTACCCCCCCCCACACACACACAGAGAAACCCAAAGGGACATAAGTTTGTAGGTGGCAGATGTCTACCTTGATTGCAGGGACGATTTCACGAGTATATGTAGATGTCCAAACTCATCAAAGTATGTGCAGGGTTTTGTTTATCAATTATACCTCCTGTAAAGCTGTTTTATTTATTTTTTTTTTTTGTAAAGCTGTTTTAGAAATATAAACTAGCCTGCACTGGTTAGCAGACCCAGAAAATGAATGTCTTTCTGTTTGCTTCCACCTGCTTGTACGTAGCTCCAAAAGAACACATGAGAAAATTGGTACTTGAGGGGCGCCTGGGTGGCTCAGTGGTTGAGCATCTGCCTTTAGCTCGGGGTGTGATCCCACAGTCCCTGGATGGAACCCCCCCACCCCGCCCAATCAGGCTCCCTGCATGGAGCCTGCTTCTCCCTCTGCCTGTGTCTCTGCCCCTCTCTCTCCTATCTCTCATGAATAAATAACTAATATCTATAAAAAAAAATTGAGGGGCGCCTAGCTGGCTCAGTCGGTAAAGCAAACAACGCAATCTCAGGGTTGTGAGTGCAAGCCCCATGTTGAGCATGGACCTTACACAAAACAAAAAATAAAAAATAAAAAAACCACCAGAAAATTGGTAATTGATCTCCAGAGGGAGCTGGGAGAGACCATGCATTGGGTTGGTTTTAGAACCTCTTAAAGTATGAATCATATAAAGGTTTTATATATACGGAAAAAAAAAAAGTTCAATTTTTAAAGAGTGAAGTGAAACAAAATCGGCATGATCTCCAATCCTGAAATTTTGCTCTTAGGAATGGATCCCACAGGAATGCTGGCACAAAGGAACAAAAAATATATGAAAATACATATATGCTCATTTTCTACAGCATTTTTGATTAAGTGAAAACTGGCACAGCTAACCAACTGCCATGTGCCATGTGGCAGAGCTCCCAACATGGCCCCTGGGACCCCCACACCTCTTGGTATTATATTCCCATTATTTTTCCTCAGCTTCAGTGGGGGCTGGGCCTCCTGAGTTGTAATGTGCAAAATATGGCCGAAGTGATGGGATATCACTTCTATGACTGGGTTACAAGAAGACTCTGGCTTCCACCTTGGGTACCCACTCACTTCCAGAGAAGCCAGCAGCCATGCTAGTAGTAGCGTGAGGGGGGCCTCTGTGGTCAGAAACGGGGGTGGGCGGGAGATTTTCACCATCGAGGACCTGAAACTCACCGGTGAGCCGGTGAATGAGCTTGGAAGTCGGCCCTCTGCCAGCTGAGCCTTCAGATGAGATTGCAACCCAGACGGACCATGAGCTGGAGGTATGAGCTGTGCTGCGTCTGGACTCCTGACCCAGAGCAACTGTGCCCCAAATGCTTGCTGTGTAAGTCCCTGCCTGGTAGGGTCTGTTACACACTCACAAGCTCTACAGACTGGATGCCATGTGGAATTGGTATGTGGCCATTTAATGGGGTCACATGCAAGGAATGATATAGATGCGAGGCCACTACTTAAGTGGAAAAAAAAAAAGAAAAAAACAAGATAAACTGACCCCACATATATGAAATATTTCAGGGGTGCCAGGGTGGCTCAGTGGTTGAGCGTCTGCCTTCCGCTTAGCTCGTGATCCTGGGGTCCTGGGATCAAATCCCCCATTGGGCTCCCCCCAGGGAGCCTGCTTCTCCCTCTGTCTGTGTCTCTGCCTCTCTGTGTCTTTCATTAAAATAAAAATAAAAATAAAAATAAAATAAAATAAAATAATAAATAAAATAATAAAATAAATAAAAAATAAAATAAAATAAAATAAAATAAAATAAAATAAAATAAAATAAAATAAAATAAACATTTTTGCTCTAACCTCCCCCCCCACACACACACTTATGTTCTGCCACTTTTGCCAGTTGGGAGAATTCTCACGAATTTCCTAGTCTTGCTTCCAGCTCTGGATGCAGCCAAAGCAAACTGATCAAAAATGAAATGTTTCCAGGGATCCCTGGGTGGCTCAGTGGTTTAACACCTGCCTTCGGCCCAGGGCATAATCCTGGAGACCCAGGATCGAGTCCCACGTTCCGCTCCCTGCATGGAGCCTGCTTCTCCCCCTGCCTGTGTCTCTGCTTCTCTCTCTCTCTCTCTCTGTCTCTCTCATGAATAAATAAATAATTAAATCTTAAAAAGAAATGTTTCCACTAGTCGCTTGACCAATTACAACCTCCATGGATGCTCTGGTGATCTTGACAAGTTGGCCTGCACTTTTAGAAACAGGCTGGCCCACTACACTTGCCTTCTGGGAGTGCATTTGACCAGTGAGAACAAGAGCTAAGAGCAGCTCTCCCGTGGGGAGGACGGTGCTGAGCCTGCCACGTGCTCAACCCTGTGGAGAAGCTGCTGCCTGTCACGGGGGAAACTGGCTCAGAGAGCCACAGGGACCTGCCTGAAGCCAGAGCTAATGGGTAAGAGAGCCGGAGTTTAACCCCTGCTGTTCTAAGCTCTTCACTATTTCCTTCTCCATTCTAGTGACCCTGGGCTCTCCTGTGCCTCTCCTCAAGAACACGCGCCTGTGAGTGCATCAGGCTGGACCCTTCGGTTCATCTACCTGGGTGCTGAGGTCAAGAGGGCCTCACTGGCCGGAAATGGACAAACCAGCAGCTGGAAACATTTCTTTTTGATCAATCTGTCCCGGACTCAAACCTGTGTTTCCTTACAGGGCTATTTCCACCAACCGGGTGGAAACAGTGCTGGCTGCACTCCCCTCATCTTCTCCTTGCAGCATATCTGATGATCACTCTCTCTCCTCAAAAACACTCAGCTTCCAGAACACACTTGCCTGGTCCTCCTGCCTTCTGGCTCCCTGCCCAACCCTGATTTGTGGATCTGTCCCAAGAATGTCTTTGACCCAAATCTTCTTCCAGAGGTCGCAAAATGGCGGCCCGGTGGCCTTGTCAGACCCCCAACCGGATTTTGTTTGGTCCTCACAGTGTTTTGTTGTTGTTGTTGTTGCAATTTGAATGCCACTAGGTGGGGCAAGCACTCTGCAAGTTCGCCACAGTCCCCATCACTCCCTACTGTCTTACACCTGTCCGCTTCACACATTTCCATCACCTGCCTGGTCCCTGAAGCCATCTGAGTTTTCAAAAACCCCTGCTACACACACTGCCCGGGAAACATCACCCACTTTCCCTTCATCTACCTCCAGAGTCTCCTGCTCCACCTTTTGTCTGTGTGAGAGCCACCTAGGGAGCTCGTTCAAAATGCTGATTTCCAGCCTCCCTCCCACCCCCCAGATTCCATTCAGCAGTGCCAGGGCAGGGATGGTAAACTCAAATGCCTACAGGAGCCAGGCGGGCCACATAAATGAGTGAACTAGCCAGGCATGAGAAAAGTCGACGGCCAGAAATATAATCAAATTGTATCTTTACTGAACGATGGTGAATGCATGGAACATAATACAAACATGTATGATACTGGAGTTTATATTTCAAATTCAAAATTGAAAAAATACAAATTGAAAAATAGAAATATTTAATTATTAAAATTTTCTCTTTCATAATTCTTTTGCTCCTTTGATTTTGAAGCCAGAAGGCTGACCTCACCCCCTTCCGCACCAAGAGGTCAGCGTCAGGCTTTGGATGTCACGGTGGGACAGGCGGTTTAGAATTCAACGTTGAATCCGTAACTGGGAACGGGATTTAATTTGATTCAATTTTGTAACGGAAAACAGCTGTTTACAAGCATGGGCACCTCCAAACGCCAAGATTCAAGACACCAGCTGGAGATGGTTGTAGGGTTGCGATCTTCCAATGGCATCACAGTTAGGAACCAGCACCCTACCGCCCTGCAGTCAGAACTACTACTTGTAGTCTGCATTCACACGATCGACAGTAACAGACCAAGGCAAACTGGACAGTGTTAGTTCTTTTTCACAAAGTCTGGACATAGAGAGCCTTTGGGGGAATTTGGTCTTGAACCCCACCGTCTGGGTGACTATGGTCCAGGCCATGTCTTTCATTTCTGGAAAGCAACAGTGGCGAAGGATTATATTCCTTGCCGGTGGCTTCCCTGTTTTTGCCAGGCCTGGACAAAACACGATCATACATTCAAGTAGCTGTTTGTGAACATCTTTGCAGAGAAATAGTGTTCAGAAGGGTCATATAACCTCGACCAAAAAGTCTTTGCCTGACCTTCTCGGGGGGAATGAAGGTGTGGCCTTTGTCTCATTGGAGATGAATCAAGTCGATTTCAACAGTTCAGATCCCTTCCACACCATCATGTGACGACCAGGTCACAGAGCCTCTATAAAATACATTGGGTCAAGGTCACCATCCACCTGCCCATGGTTAAAGCACAGGAGCGTGTGGAGGACGTCCTCAGTGTGTTCCTTCTGAACACAACTCAAGTCCTGGTGACTGAGGCAAAGAGCTGACTTGTGTCACCAAATGTTGCCTCCTGGGATTGAGGTGTCCTGACAAGGCTCCCTGTGACACAGATCATGAGGTTACCATGACGGTCTGCAAGTGTGCTTAGGAAATCTGTCAATAGACACACAAAAAAATAGCTCATCTCCCAGAGTTGGGGCTGCCTGGGCACCGTGTCACAGACTTCTTCGGTCACATCAAAATTCTCAATACCACAAATAAATAAAGCTAACCAGGTGGTAAGAGTTCATGAGCAACGATAGAAAAGGCCACAATGGAGTCGACTCTTTCAAGCAACTGGACTTGTAAATCTTCTGGTTTTATCTTCAACTTATGGCGCAACACAAACGCCCATCAGGCTAAGAGGATAGTCTCAACAGGCGAGTGGTTCTGCCCAGGACCCGCTGTCCTGCTCCTTTATAAACTCGCCATCTGCCATCCGTCGAAGGCTTTAACGCCCGGGGTAGTGCTTTTCTCGTTACTCCAACTGCACTTTGCAGCCACGCCGCTTCTCGTACCTGCTTTCTTTCCAAAGCGAACCCTACTGACACTTGAGGCCCTTTTTCAGCTCAGCGAGTATCGCATCTCGCATCTGTTCTGTATACTGGTCGAAGCTCTTACTGTGCTTTGATTCGTAATGACGTCTCAGGTTGTATTCTTTCAACACAGATACGATTTTTTTGCATATTAAACACATAGGCATGCTCTTCACTTCCACAAAGAAATAGGCTCGCTCCCATTTTTCTCGAAACACGTGGCCCTCTCGGTCTCTCTTTCGTTTTGCCACTTTTGATAGAGACATGGGTACAAAAGAGATTTCACTTGCCTCTGAATGCTACCACAGGAACAACCACAGTGCCAGCCCAAAGGCAATGACCCTCTGCCTGGCGGTGGGGGAGCCAAACGGGAGTGGTGGGGACTGTGGCGAATCAGAGAGCACACGCCCCATCGAAAGGGGCAGCTCCAGCCCCTTGTTCCTAGGCAGAAGGGCAGGCCCAGAGGTGCCAGAACTTCTGACTTGTCAAGAGAAGCCAAGGCTGCAGATTGGATGTGTGTCTGTATGTGAGAGTGTGTGTGTGTGTGTTTGTGTGTGTGTGTGTGTGTGTGTGTGTGTGAATTATCCTGATTTTTATAGCTAACCCATTAGGAAAAAATGCTACCGGTGCTAACACAGGGAAGGCCAAACAAAACTCATCTGTAGAGTGGCCCACGGGCCACCAGATTGCAACCTCTCTCCTGAGATGGGGCCCAGGAATCAGATGTTAACCAGCGTCCCAAACAATGCGGATGCTGGTGGTCCAGGCATGGACCACGCGCTGAGTGATGCTAGTCTGGATAGTCTAGAGTCTGGCAACAGACCACGAGCTGTCTGCCTCCTGGCTGGACCATCCTTGTACTCCACATCGTGTCTGTACCCAGCTGCCCCCTAGACATCTCCCTGAGGCCATTCTTGCCTCGCCACGTTCCAAACCTATTCCCTGCCAGGTTTTCCCTGTCTAAAGCCCTGGAAAGTCAGTCTCTGGGACCTGGGACTGGCCCTCTCCTCACATGGAATCACATCCACTCCTGTGGCTTCAACAATCAAACATATGCTGTCTCCTAAGAACACATCCTGAACTCCCCACATGTGAGCTGTGACTTCGACTTTCCTTGGACCATTAGCACTCGCTACTGGCTCCTTATCTCAGTTCCCTCACGTGGGGAGGCTCAACCATCTACCAGTACCCAGGCCAGGAGCCAGGGACTGACTCTGACCCCACCTCTTCACCCCCAATTCCTTCACATGGCATGCCATTCCCAGACTCACCCCACTTGCCCCCTGCCTCAGACCCCAACCCCTCCACTGGCTTCTCCCCTCCCCAGGCCACCACCCTAGCCTCCTCCCTGCATTCCTGGCCTTGTCTCGCCCTGTCCCGTCACATTTCACAACCCAGAGGCTGTGCTAGCCAGCCCGCCCAGACCTGCTCCCTGCCCATGGCCTTCCCTGGCTCTTCTGTGTCCTCAGGACAAACCTCGAGCCACTCAGTTTAGAACCCAAGCCTCCTCCCAACCTGGCACTTGCCTCCCTCTCTGGGTCCCTCCTTCCTCACGCTGGACTTGGGCCTCTGATCATCCCAATCTTTCTCCTGCCTTCACACATTCACTTCTGCTGTCCCCATACCTAGATAACCATTTGCCTTCCTTCCTGGCCTCATCAACTCCCGCTTCTCCTCCAAGACTGCTGAGCTCAGCTGGCTCAGAGCCCTCTTCCGGGTACCAACCCTACTTCCACCAGGGCACACGGTCCTTTGGGCTCTGCCTGCCTACCTCCATGTCCCACCCCCCAGCCCAAAGCCAGGCTGCACCAGACTGCCTGACTCACTGCAGAGGCCCTGGTGTCACCAGCCCAGAGCCTCAGGGACATGTGCTGCAGCGAGAGCAGGGACACAGAGGTCTCCCCCCAGGTCTCCGCCTGCCCAGTCCTGGGGGACGTCAGTGACGGGAGCCGGGGCGTGTGTTAAAAGGAACTTTATTGGGTGTCGGGGGTTCAGATGAGATCCATGAGGATGTCGTCCTCCATGACGCTGGGCTGCAGGCCCGGCTGGGGAACCGGGCCCCGGGGACCCCCGCTCAGCAGCATCTGACCTGGGGGGCAGTGGGGAAGGGACTGCATCTCCCAGTAGTCCCTGGGGCCCTAGAGGGCCCTGGGTCTGCTTCCGCCCTCTTCCTCTGGAAGCCCGAAGTAATGACTTTTCTAGGAAGCCCCAGGGGGATCCATCGGAGGCACCTTCTGGCCCCGTCTGGTCGCAAATGTGCTGATTCCCATGAGCCTTTAGGAGCCCATCCCCCACACTACTTCTCTGGCCCTAAGACTAGGTTTCCCATCAACCCCGGGGACACACAGGAATGGAATCACAAAAAGAGCTCTTGCCCTACTAGATCTTGACCCCCTGGGCTGTATTTTTCCAATAGCCCTCAGAGCCTCCCAAGAAGGGGGCGGGGAGCAGCTTCCATTCTCGAATCCAGGACTTCACTTCCCAGGAGCCCTCAGTCTTGAGGCTCTAGCCCAGGGGCTGTTGGGACACTCAGTCCAGACCTCCGCCCTCCCCGGGGAACTCCTTACCTGGCAGCGGAGCTCTCGGGGGAAGCTGTGTGGGCCAGGACTGGGCAGGTGGTGGGTGCAGGAGGGGGGGCCCCAGCTGGGGTTGCCCCAGGCCCTGGTGTGGTGGCAACAGTGCTGGAGCCCCTGGTGGCTGGAGGTGGTGGAGGGAAGCTTGGGGTGGGGGCACCCCAGTCTGAGGCTGAGAGAACAAAGAAAGTGGCTCAGAGGCCCCCAGTAGAGAGCCCCCACCCCACCAAGCAGCCTCTAGCACAGAGGTGCTCAGAGAACATCTCATCCAGTGGTTGGGCAGGGGGTGGGGGGTGGGGGTCTTTCTTTAAAGGTATCTTAGCAGAAACCCATGTAAGACAGACACAGAGGAACCAGTCTGCCTGGAGCCCTTGGTGGGGCCCTATTCACACCCTCTGATCAAAGCCAACCTCCTTCCTCCCGAACAAAACAACCAGAACCTCAGGGCCTAGGGCCTAGGGCCCAGCCCCATGGCTCCCATCTGCCCCCCACCCCCAAATCTCACCGGAGGTGGGTTGAGGAGGAGACTCCGCAGTTGGGGGTTGGCCCCAGGGTTCTGAGGCCGAAGGATGGGTCCAGGAGGGGGGGGGCCAGGGGCTGCTCCAGGAGGACCTTGGGGGGCACCTGGGGGGGCCTGGGCAGCCCCTTGGGGCTGGGGCTGTCCTGAGGCCGCAGAGGCCCCCACAGTGCCCTGAGGTTGGGGCTGTGGTGGGCGGAGCTGGAGCTGGTGGGAAGAGATGAGGATGAGGGACGAGGCAGATTCCCCACACTTCTTGGCCTCTGAGATCAGTTCAAAATGACAGTGTCCTTTGGGGTCTCCCCCGCCCTGGCCCTGACCCCACCAGCCCTCTCCTCACCAGATTCTGTGAGGGTCTCGCCTGGTCCTCCAGAATGGGGCCCAGCCCAGGGGGTGCCTGCTGTGCCCCCATCTGTGTGGGACAGGGAGCAGGTCAGTGACGGGGTGGGAGTGGGGGATCCTGTGTTTGGGGGGTCAGGGAGCCTTCTGAAACCCGTGGGGGAACCTGTTAGGAGCTAGGAACATTCTTTGGGGGTGGATGGTCTGCAAAGTAAACCTTATTCTCCCAAGTCCCCAAGAGGGGGCCATGTCTGAGAGACAATGGAAACCCTAAAGGGTACAAAGATCACAGGAAAACGTGGGGAAGGGACTGAATTCAGGTGGCCACATGGCCGGAGAACAGTAAGCTCCAGCAGGGGAGCCCAGGAGGGATGCCGGGGGTCTGGCCACAAGCCCACCCAGGTAGGCAGGGGTGGGTGCTGGAGGGAGGGGGGCCCGCTTGCTCACCCCACGCTGCTGCTCCAGCTTCTGCTGCTGGACTTGCTTGTGGTTGGTGATGACCTGCCGGATGCCATTGACGAAGCCGCTCTGGTCATAGGGGATGAGGCCCATGAAAATCTTCTTCTTGGACGAGTACAGGAGCATGAGCACACGCACCTCACAGGGCGCCGTGTGGGGGAAGTGCACACAGCCAGCCTGGGAGAGGACACGTACCAGTCAGCCCTGAGGAGCAGGAGGAGGAAGAGGAGGAGGAGGAGGAAGAGAAGGAGGGTGGAGGAGGAAGAAGGGCAGGAGGAAGAAGGGGAAGGGAAGGAGAAGGGAGCACCCCATCCCTCCCGCCATCTTGGTTCTAGAAGCCCTGCAGGTGCCCAGCTCCTGCCCAACCCCGCCCAGCCCCAGACTCACAAAGCCATTGCCCATGATGCGGTAGAGGCCTTTCAGGGACTCCAGGTCCTTGTTGGTGAAATGGAACTGCACCATCCTTGAGTTCCGGAACAAAGGGCCCAGGGTGGTCTGAGGGAGAGACACAGGCCCACATAGGCCGGCCAGCATGCTGAGGGGGGAAGGCAGGCAAGGAAGGGACGAGGGAAGAGAATGGGACCAGCCAGCCAGCAGGGGTGGGCAATGCTCCCGGGAGCCACTCACCAGCAACTGCTGTGGGATGAGCTGCATGATCAGCTTCTGAGGCCACTGCTCAGTCTTTCTGGGGGCCAGGATGGGAGAGGAGTCAGGTAGAGGCAAGCCCAGGTCCAACCAGCCCCCAGCCCTACAGTCACCTACAAGTTCTCGCCGTGATTCACATAGACCTGGCAAGGCAGCGATCGCGTCAGCTTGGTGTTGGCGTCCACGGAGGCAGGTTTGGGCTTCTGAGTGGAAAGGCAGCGTGTGTCACGGCGGAGAGAGCCCCAAAGCCCAGTCTCCTCCACTTCTCCCACCCAACCCTGGGAGCCCGGAGCTCAGGACCTCCCTCAGCATTAGTCCCACAAGTCCTGGGCCCCTCTTTTAGATCAGCCACGATCCCCCGAACCCCCATCATACCTTGAAACCTGAGACTTTTCCATTCTTCACTTGCAACCCAGTTCTTACTAGCTCCCTAGTTGCCAATTCAAGGCTTCCTTGAGACTCTACTCAGGACCACAGGGCCAGCCACGGCCCCACAGGGACCCTGGCCTAGTCCCCAGTCCTAACAGGCCATGAGATCCATAGGGATCCTCAAGCTACTCACCTCCTGCCATTCGAGGACCCCGCTCCAGGCCAGGAGTTTGTTGGACACTGACTGCTGCCCCCCAAGGGCCGGGGCCCCCAGCTGCGCCGGGGCAGGGCCACTCACCCCACCTGGGGCCACCGTGCCTGCCTGCCAGAGGGGAGCAAGGAGGGCAATGGAGCAGGGTCAGACCATCTCCTGGGAGGGGTGACCCGAGAGAGACAGACAAGCAGGAGGAGCAGAGTACAGGCGCCTTCCTCAACACCACTCGATGGTCCCTCAGACCGTAAATGCTCTGACTCTGTAGGATCCCAGGACTCTGAAGACCTATGGATATCCTGACTCCCAGGATCCCTTGGGACACCTCTGAACAGTTCTAACCCACCAGAAGCCAAAGCCCCACAATTCCATCCTCAGACCCTCTAGTCTCAGTTGTCCATGGCACAAGCCCCAGGAACCCCTGAGGAACCAGAACAAGACTCATGTACCCTTACACCCTCCTCAGGAAGACAAATTGCTTGGCCTCTGCTCTGTTAGCAGCTGGAATGAGTAGGGCAGTGGGGCAGACATACAAACACCTACCATGGATGGGGCCCCAGGTTGTGCAGGGGGGGCCAGGCCTGGGCCAGGAGCCACAGTGGAGACCAGGCTGGGCTGGGAAGCAGGGGGTGGCTTGGGGGCGCCAGGGGGCCCCGGGGGTAGTGGTGGGGCCGGTGCCTGGCTGAAGGGGGGACCCACTCCTGGAGCAGCTTGTTGGAGAGGGTTAATGGGTGAGACTGTGGGAAAGACCAAGAGAAGAGGTGGGGACAAATGTGCAGAGAGGTCTGGACAACCCCAGGCCACCCCAGATTCCCGCCTCAGGACTCACAGCGGGGGCCCAGCCCAGCCTTCTGGTTCTTGGCGGCTTCCACTGCATTCTGGGCAGCCACCTGAGCTGCACTCAGGTTCCCAGGGACCTGGGAGTGGAAGGCAATGAGGACCACACACCCCAGTCAAGGTGTCCCGTGGGATCATGCCACCATGCCCCCTCCCAACTAGGCACAGCTACCCCAGTTGTGACACCGCAGCAGGATGACTCCCATCACTCCACAGGGATGTGATTCCTTGGCCCCAAGAGTCCACCCATCCTAGCGTCCCAGTGGAGAGTCCTGTCACCCTACAAGCCCCAGCACCCAGCTAGGTCTCCCCAAGAGGCAAGGGATCCCACAAGGACCCAGGAACACATTCCCTTTCTGGCAACATCCATACCTGGTACTGCTGAGGGACGGGGGGCAGAGGCTGCTGGGGCGCTGCTGAGAGTGAGGCACCCGAGGGTGGAGCTGGAGGCAGGGGGACCGGCTGCTTTGGCTGCAGGGGGCCTGGGGCTGAGCCACCCCCAACTGAGAGTGAAGCATGAACAACCAAGCCCCCCATGAAGGGGTTTGAGGAAGGGGAGAAAAAACCAAGTCAGAGAGAGTTGAGGGGGCCTGCCCCTCTCCTCTTCACTCCACTGCTGGTACTCAGGCCTCACCTGGCAGCACAAGCCCCCGCACCAGCACCATGTGCCGGGGATCCTGGCTCACATCTGTTGGTGGCTGCAGCGGCTCCAGCAAGGCCGGTGGAGCTGCCTTCTCGAACAGAAGCCTCAGGGCAGGCAGCTTCCGGGGAGACACGATGGAGAAGTGGATCCCTTGCTGCAGGAGGAGAGATAAGCGGTGAGGGTGGGGCCACAGGGGCCACCCCCAGGCTACCACATCTCCTGGGCCTTAAAACAGGATTCCCATCAGGCTTTGAGACAAACAACCCTGAGACCTGTATCAGCTGCCACAGGGGATTTGGGGTTATAGTTCTTCCCAAAGGTGTTTGTTTGCAGAGCAGGCCCCAAGTCAGGAGTCCGGGCCCCAGCCCCCTCTTCCCTGAGATCTGGGAGTCGAGCCCTAGCCCCTTGCCCAGGCTCAGGAGTCCTCACCTCACCTATCTTCTGCACGAGGCTCTCTGTGGTGTACCCAGAGTATGTGGTACTCTCGACGGCAGGGAGCAGGTACGGGGGTGAGTTACAGATGAGGAGGCAGACGCGGTGTGTCTGGCCGCTGCCAGGGAGAAGGAAAGACGTGGAGCCGGTAACAACAGGGGCCCCCAGAAGGGACAGACCCAGCCCTAGCCCCAGCAGGGTGCAAGTGGTCCATCCCACAGGAAGTTGGGAGTACCAGCCCCATTTTACAGCCGAGAACACCGAGACCCCAAGAGGTTCCTGACTCCCTCTGGCTTCCCTAGCAGATAGGGGAAGCAGGCGGCAGACCCAGAGCAAGGCTCCTCTTCCCAATGAGGACACCGAGACCAGGCATTGGCCAGGGGACACCTCTTGCCGCCTGCCTAGAGCACTCAGCACTCAGCCCACCCACCCCCCCCACCTGGTGTGAGGCGTGGGTGGAGTCCTGCGACAAACAAAGTCAGGTGGAAGGAGACACCTAGGGGCCCCACGTACTGGGCACACTCACATCTGCTCCCGCATCTTCTTGAAGTCATCGAAGAGCTGCAGGGCCGTGCTGAGGCCTTCCGCGATGAGGCTACAACTCTCACCACCCCCGCCCATGAACCTGCAAGGGGTGAGACTATCAGCCCCAGGGTTCCCCGTGGCACCCAGGGCTGCCACCTCCCAGCCCCCAGCTCACACCTGGAGAGCCTGCACCTGTGTCACCCTCCTCCCCACACTCCACTTTGCACTGGGGCATAGAGACCCTGTTGAGCTTCCTGTTCTATCCCGTGCTGACTCAGCGCCAGGCCTAGTGAATGCGGATGAGGGCTGTTTGTCTTCTCCTGATGGAGGCCCTCTGGCCAGCAGTCCTGCCAGAACACAGAACAGGGAAGAGCCCAGGACACCTGGCCTAGGATCTCATCCCGTGTCCCCATCCCTGTGCACCTTCCCTTTGGGCTGTTCCATGTTTAAAGCCAGCCTGGCCTTGGCCCACCCTCCCAGCTCAATGTGGGGGCCTCCTCCGTCCTCCCCTTGTCATGGGTTGAATTGTGCCCCGCTCCCCAAGAAATGTTGAAGTCCTAACTCCCAGTACCAGAACGTGATCTTATTTGGAAACGGGATATTTACAGAGGTGAGGTGACTACAGAGGTCACAGGGTCGGCCCTAATTCAACATGACCTGTGTCCTTGTGATCAAAATCCAATGTGGACATTTGGATACAGAAGCAGACATGCTCAGAAGGAAGACAATGTAGAGACACAAGGTGAATGCCATGTGGATATTGGAGCAACACTACCACAAGCCAAGGATCATTTAGGGACATCAGAGGCTGGAAGAGACAAAGAGCCTCCCCTAGGGGTTCCAGAGGGAACATGGCCCTGCCCACACCTTGATCCTGGACTCCTCCACACTAAACTGTGAGTCACTACCTTTCTGTGTGTGTGTGTGTTTTTTTTTTTTTTTTAAGATTTTATTTATTTATTCATGAGAGACACAGAGAGAGAGAGAGAAGCAGAGACACAGACAGAGGGAGAAGCAGGCTCCACGCTGGGAGCCCAATGTGGGACTCAATCCCGGGTCTCCAGGACCACGCCCTGGGCTGAAGGCAGGTGCCAAACGGCTGAGCCGCCCAGGGATTCCTCTTTCTGTGGTTCTAAGCCAACCAGTTTTGTTTTGCTTTTTAAGATTTTACTTATCTATTTGACTGAGTGTGCGAGTGCACCCACACACAGAAGTAGGGGGTGAGGCAGAGGAAGGGGGAGAAGCAGACTCCCTGTTGAGTAGTGAGACTGATGCAGGGCTCGATCCCAGGACTCTGAGACCATAACCTGAGCCGAGGGCAGACGCTTAATTAACTGACTGAGCCACCCAGGTGCCCCTAAGCCAACCAGTTTTTACTATTTCCTTTTGGCAGTCCCAGGTAACCAATATACAGATTCCAGTTTCTCTTCCATCTGATGTGCAGAAAAGACACCGGGTCATGTGGGGTGTGGTGTAGGGAAGGCCTCTAGGTGAGTGCAGCTGCCATCACCACAGCTCTTCAGGTCACGTGGTTGTTAAAGGCTGACTCTGAACATGTGTGCAGACTGGGCCCCTCCCTGGGAGCTTTGAGGGCCCTGTCCCCGTGAGTTGTGGCCCTTGCGCTGGTCTCCCTGAGGCAAGGACAGGTCTGAGTCCTCTCTTACCCCACAGTCTGGCATCACGGAGGCCTCTGGAAAAGTGTGCTGAAAAACGAATGGCTAAAGGTTTGGGACTGGCTCAGTTGGCAGGGCGTGGGACTCTCGATCTTGGGGTCGGACTTTGAGCCCCATGTGTGACACAGAGTTTAGATACACACGTACATACATGTAACAAAGGGCTGCCTAATCCAACCATGTCTGTTAAGGCCAGAATAAAGCTATGCTCTTAGCTGGGCATCTGAGACCCTCCGTGCCTCGGGCTCTGCCCACCTTCCTGCTCCACCCTCCTCTGGGTACAAGTACCCCAGAATGTCTCACATGTCCCTGGTCTCCATGATCTGCCACATAACCAGTCTTCTGTCTTGTGCTGTTCACCCCTCTTCTGGCCCAGGAGAAAAATCCCTGCTTATCTATCCTATGACACCCCCCACCTAAGCCCAACAACCTTCCCCAGGAAGCCTGCCTCAGCTGCCACCTGATTTTAGGCCCCACCCTCAATCATATCACATGTCACTGTATACTGTGACTGTCAAGCTTACCTCCACAGTGCACCTGACTCCCAGAGCCAGGGCAGCTTTCAGGGAGGGAGACCAAGTGGTCGGTCTGAGGTATCTCTAGCTTGTGTCCAACATGCTCAAGGACACACAGGGCTTCAGAAAAGGCCTCCTGGATGAGTAAGCCACAGCAGCTCGACCCCTCCACTCCCTTCCCCAGCTCTCATGCCCATTCTTTCCAGTTGCAGGCTTCCACCCTCTTCTCCCGCTAGGCCCCATGACTCCGATGCCTTCCTTCCCCCTCTCAGGGCATTCATGCTATGCTGCTGCTCCTTACCCCCACCCCCTGCTCCCAGACCTTCTCTTCCTCACCACAGGGACTCTGTTCTGCACCAGAACTTTAAGGCCAGAGTTGGGGTAGACCCCAACGAATAAACCAACCCTGCATCCACTCTGCAGCTGCTTCCTGTTCCTGAATAAATCAAACCACTATTTTCATAAGCCTTTTAGAGCCAAAGGTGCCCTGGCTGGGCCTGGCCAGAAGGCTAGGGGGGAGTGCAGGGGGTAAGATACAGAACAACTGTGTCATGTGTGCATGTCTCCTTTTAGGGGCATGAAACTGTGTTTTGGGGCTGTGTGGTTGCACAGCGTTAAGCATACTAAACGCCACTGAATTGTTCACTTTAAAACAATCACTTCTGTTATGTGAATTTTACCTCAATTTAAAAAAGTAACTTATGAGGGAAAATGTGACCAATCAATCACCCTGAGATCCTAAAACTTGTTCTTCCCTTCCTGAGTGTAGGCTGTCTGTTCCGTGCTCAGAGAGATATGTAACAAATATTTTGTCTGGGAAATGAGAAACACTTGAAAATGGGGAGAAGTAAAAATCTGGTCAGTTACATAATATATTTTAAATATCATAAAGTTCATGATGAACCTGAATTCCAAGCAAAGTCTTCAATGGTGCAAACATGAAGATGAACGTGCCCTGGTGCTACAGGTGGGCTCTGATTCTTACTGCTTCCCTAGGTCTCTTGCTGATGCCCACACCTCCCCCCCACAACCACTGGAGTCTTCAGTGCCCACTTTCACAGGGTAATAAGCCTTTGGAGGGTCCTCATCCCCACTGAGGTATGATCAAAATGAGTGAATGTGAACAGCAGCCAGGCTTGGCCTGTCTTAGGTCCCCAGTTCCTCAGGGCTCAGGACAGTTTCCTCCACAAACATTTGTGAAAAGGAGTGAATGAATGAACAAACAGACTGTCACAGTGCTAGGGAGAACACACTCAGGGCTCTTTTCCTTCTACCTCTATTCTTTCTGATTCTGGGTCAATCGCTGTAGGGGAGGAGGAAACAATCCCCACCCCTCTTGAAAGAAAGGAATTGGAACATCAGAAATAAATCTTCCCAAAGCAAGGATGTTTCAAAGATCACACTACATACTTTGTTCCTTAAGTTAGGGACGTTCCAGGAGAAGATAAGATTTCTTCTCAGGGCGTGAACAAAACCCGCCAACTCTGTGATCTCTTTGCCAGACTCCCCCGGCAACGTCACAGAAACTGAATTTAGGTGGTTACACAGGACTTGGTAAACCGCTGACTGCTGCCAATGTAAATGGCTTAAAATGTTTATCAACCGATTGGGAGAATTCCGCAGGGAGCACACAGCATACAAAGCTTTTTCATTTGGCTAAAGATATAGTGTATTCTAAGCTGATTTAGGAGGAGGTGTGGGTATATGCTGAATGTGCTCAAAAAGTATCTCCCTCTTATCTTCCAGGGGCTCTGGAAAGATTTATTTATTTGTCCATCTTTAAGGTTTTTTTATTTTATTTTATTTTGAAGTTTCTCTTTACTTATTTAAGTCATCTCTACACCCAGTGTGCAGCTCAAACTCACAACCCCAAGATCGGGAGTCACATGCTCTTCCAATGGAGCCACCCAGGTGCCTCTGGGAAGTTTCAAATAAAGGGGTTTAACTGCTTGTCCTGACCTGTCAACACCTACCAGAAGCTTTGGTTTCTTGGTGATTATCTTCTTCATGGCTTTCACTCATTTATTTACTGTCAAGGTCTTCTGAGACCTTCTGAGTGCCAGGCCCCAGCTGGAAACAAAAAGCAGAAGGACCACCAGGGACCTAGCCATTCATAGTCCAGAGGCATGGGGCTGCGACAGGGGACGGCTGGGAGGGGCAGGCCCAGAGGAGGGAGTGATGGCTGCTTGCCAGCATCAGGGAAGGGACCTCTGAGTTGGGTCCTGAAGCTTATAGTTCACTGGGAAGAATCAGAGTATAAAGTGCATTCAGGGGGCGCCTGGGCGGATCCATCAGTGAAGCATCTGCCTTTGACTCAGGTCATGATCTCAGAGTCCTGGGATTGAGCCCAGGTTTCGGCTTCAGGCTCTCTGCTCAGAGGGGAGTCTGCTTCTCCCTCTCCCTCTGCCACACTCTGTCTCCCTCTCAAATAAATAAGTAAAATCTTAAAAAAAAAATTATATATATATATATATATATAAAATGCATTCTGGGCATTCACTCACATATTCCCTCATTCCACCCAGTTCTCCTTAGACTGCCCTGGTGCCAGACCTTGTGCTTGGCGCTAGGGACTTAGACATCAGACTTGAACTTGGGCATCAGGGAGTCCCGTCTTACCATTATTCATGTCTTAAAACAACCTATCTCGGTACTTCTCATTTGGGGTGGATTTTGTCCTTCCCTACCCCCTGCCTCAGGGGACAGCTGACAATCATCTGTAGACGTTTTTGTTGGTCACAACTTGGAGGTGGCTCTTGGCACCTGGTGGCTAGAGGCCAGGGAGGCTACTGAACATCCTGCCATGTGGACAGTCCCCCACAATAATGAATTATCTGGCCCAAAGTGTCAACAGTACTGAGGTTGGGAAATCCTACTCTGTCCTGACTACTAGTTCTAATGGCCATGAGGGGTCAAACTTGGGTGTCAACTTCCCAGTGGGCGTGCAGCACCTAGTCCTGCACACACATAGCCTGGAACAGAGCAGGCACTCAGTTTGCTAAGTAGCAAACTCTTGCCGTACAAACGAATGAAGAGAAGAGCCATCATGAACCAGTGCCGTTTCATGAACTCTAACCACAGACCAGACCTGGGCTAGGCAGTATGAAGGCACCATAGGAAAATTAGTTCCTGTGATCCTCCAGAGAGCATGGACATTTGAACTACCATTATCTATTCACAAACCAAGAAACAGGCATGAAACAACAGTGAACACTAACATAGCACTTAATACATGTCAGGTGCTGTTTTAAGTAGTAGCCAACTAACTCATTCAATTCCCAAAGAATGCCTATGCCTATGAAGTCATGGTAGCTAGCACCCCCCACCCCCAACAATCCCCACCTCCTGTTATTCACACCCTTGAGATTCACCTCCCCTCATGCTCCCTGCACTGAACAGGACTGACTTCTCTACCAAACAGAATGTGGCAGAGACAACGCTGTGTGGCTTCTAAAACTCGATCATAAAAACCCTTGTAGCTTCCTCTTTGCCCTCTCTGTTGTGTTGCTTCGTCTGAAATAAGCCAGCTGCCACGTCAGGAGAACATTCCCCCAGCCACAGAGTGAGCTACCTTGAAAACAAATTGGTCCCTTGCATGACTGCAACCTCATGAGGCCCTGAGCCAGAACTATCCAGCTAGGCCAGTCCTGAATTCCTTACTTACAGAAATGGCATGAGATAATCAACGTTTATTGTTTTGAGCAACTAAGTTTTGGGATAATGTGTTACACAACAAAGAATAAATAACACAATAAATAATTAACACAAGTACTATAATGTTAATCCCCCCCTTTAAAGAGACAGGAGATAGGGACGCCTGGGTAGCTCAGTGGTTGAGCATCTGCCTTTGACTCAGGGCATGATCCTGGGGTCCAGGATCGAGTCCCGCATTGGGCTCCTTGCAGGGAGCCTGCTTCTCCCTCTGCCTATGTCTCTGCATCTCTCTCTGTGTCTCTCATAAATAAATAAATAAAATCTTAAAAAAAATAAATAAAGCGACAAGAGATAAACTACATTAGGCACAAAGGGAGCAGGGACTCTTGGGTCTGGGAGTTCGATGGTTTAGCTGTGATATGACCACAGGCTATCTGTACCCGCGGGAGCCTGCAATGTGAACATTCCAAATCCCATTCAGAGCACAGAGAGATCTATCCTGGCCTAGGCCCCACGCCCCCCTTGCACTCAGGCTTCAAGAGGCCCATGTGAAATAGGAATACTACGGTGGAGATGAGGAACAGCCGACCAAATGCGGAGAACCACACAGTACGAGATCGGAGCTGGAGCTCAACAGGCCTCCCAAACTGAGAAGATTTTTCTACTTCCACATCGGAGGGCAAAAACGCTGAGCACACGGAACCCACCGCAGAAGTGACTTATGGACAAAAACAATCCCTCTCAGTCCTTTCAGCCACCCAGTGTGAGCGACGGTTCCTGAAACTCAAGTCAAGCCGCCATCCGTTCATGGTCCCTCACAGGGTCCCCCAACCCACCCCCTAACACAAGAAAATGCTCACTTAATGCCATCGAGCCAGGTGACAAACTCATAGGCGCTGCTGGTGGGAGCGTGACACTGTACGTAGGACTCGGGAGCGCAGTCCACCGTGTTGAACACCACGAGGCTGTACTGGGTACCCCCATACTGGGAGAGGAGGAGGGAGGAACTTTTCATCTGGAACTCCCGTCCAGCTCTTCCGCCCTCCGACTCAGGAGTCCGGTCCTGGACTCCTCCCCCCTCAGACTCTGGAGTCCATCCCCGGCCCCCTCCGCCCCTCGGACCCTGGAGTCCGGTCCCCGGGCTCCTCCTTCCTCAGACTCAGGAGTCCGGTCCCCGCCTCCCTCCTTCTACAGACTCAGGAGTCCCAAGACTCACGTCTCCTCCGAAGTCCGTCTCGGCAGGAGGACCACCATTAAAATACCTGCGAGGGTCGGAGGTAAAAGGTCGGGGTCAGGCAAGAGACTGTGGAAAACTAAAGTCGGAGGGCCGGGCTGGAAGTCGGGGAAACGGCACTCACTCGATGGCCGGAAGCAGGTAGTGCTTGCGCAACCCTTCGAAGTAAGGCCCCAGGTTGGCTGTACCCTCGATCACAAACACCACGTCAGCCACGAGGCCCCCGGCGCGGGCCGGGCCCTCCGACCCGGGGACCATGCCCCGCGCAGCAGCCGCCACCGCCGCCACCGCCGCGGCCGCCGCAGCCGCTGTGGAAAGAGCGGAAGTGCGCCTGCGCTGCGCGCCCCCCGGCGCGGGACGTCTTAGCGCCGCGGCTCGGCGCGCCCGCGGCCATGTTTGTGCGGGGCACGCAGGGCGCGCTGGTTCTATCTCCATCCTCGTAGGTACCCGCCGCGTGCAAGATTCAGAGCATAGCGAACCCCTTCAGGGGCCTGACGGGGAAGATTGGGTCATTGTCAGGACTGTGGAGAGTGACAGACATGGAGAGAGCCGTAGTCGGCCGCCATCTTTGAGCGAGGCGCCCGCTCCGCCTCTGGTTTCAATGGGAGGGGCCGGAGACCTGGTTGCTATGCAACGCATACGCTGCCCTAGTTTTCTATCGGCGAGATTAGGTTTCTGGTTAAATTTTTTCTGCCGCGGAGAGATGGGGGGAGGGTCGTGTGAAGGGTCCAATCACATCCTCTGAAATGGCGCTACTAGGCAACGCTTGGGGTTGCCGGCCACTCGGAGGGGAGTGCAGCTGTTCTTCCCTCTCAAAGAAGCCCAATTCCAACCCAAGTGGCGGTTGCTAGGCAACACCTGATTGTTGTTTTCTGGGAGAGCGGCCAGAAACTAGCCTAGAACATAAATACATTCCAGGTGGATTAAAAATGTAAATGCAACAAATGAAACCTTAAAAATAGCTGAAGGAAGAAAGGAACACACCGCATAATCCTGAAGACTGGGAAAAGAGTTTATCATCATAGCAAAGCCAGGAAACGTAAAATATTGATCAATTTGTTCAAAAGGCTCCATAAGCCAAGTTGAAAAAAAATATGATAAACTGGGAAAGTCGTTTGTAACATGTATTGACTGAAATTTTACTACATAAATATAACTTACTCATCAATAAAAACGTAGGAAAAGAGAAATACTTTTTTTTTTTTTTTTACTGGTATGAAGGCTCTCTCTTCTCCCATACAAAACAATTTAAAATGGCAATTAAACCCCTGAAAATTGCTTATCTTCACCAATTAAAAAGCATTTTGCTTTTGTCGTGCTAATTAATATCGGAAAGAATGATGCCAATGAAGTCGGGGGAGTTTGGGCTCAGACATAGTCTAGAAGGGGCTGTAAATTAGCATAACTTGCCCTCCTGCCGTTTGGCAATGTACTTCAAGATAAAAGGGTGCATTCCTCTTGCATACAGTTATATCACCATTTTGTCACATTTACCTTATCCGTCCCTTTTTGCTTTAATTTTCTTTGCTGAAGTCTTTTATTATTTTTATTCTTTTTAAAGACTTTATTTGAGAGAGACGGATTGAGATAGTGACAGAGATAGCAAGAGAGAGCAGGAGCAGGGAGGAGAGGGAGAAGCAGGCTCCCCACTGAGCAGGGAGACTGACTGACTACACAAGGCCCAATCCCAGGACCCTGGTATCCTGAACCAAGCAGAAGGCAGACGCTTAACCAACTGGGCCACCCAGATGTGCCTGCTGAAGCCTTCTAAAGCAGAGTCCCAACATCCCATCATCATTTTACCTCTATCTGCTTGGCAAACCTCTCTAAAAAGTTAAGGATGGGGAGCCTGGTGGCTCAGATGGTTGAGCGGCTTGCCTTTGGCTCAGGTCATGATCTCTAGGTCCTGGGATGGAGCCCCAGCCAGGCTTCCAGCTCAGCAGGGAGTCTGCTTCTCTCTCTCTCTCTCTACTTTCCCACTGTTTGTGCTCACACTCTCTCAAATGAATACATAAAACTTCATTTTTTAAAAGATTTTATTTATTTATTCAGAGACACAGAGAGAGAGGCAGAGACACAGGCAGAAGGAGAAGTAAGCTCCATGCAGGGAATCTGACATGGGACTGTATCCTAGGTCTCCAGGATCAGGCCCTGGGCTGAAGGCGGCACTAAACTGCTGAGCCACCCAGGCTGCCCATAAATAAAAATTCTTAAAAAAAAAACAAAAAAAACAAAAAACAAAAACAAAAAAACCTTGAGGACATTTTCTTACATAGCCACTATGCCATTATCACCCCTAACAAAATTATTCTTGGTATTATCTAACACGAATCCACAGTCAACTTTCCCTGATTCTCAAAATGTCTTTCTTCAATTGTTTTATTTACATTAGGATCCAAAGGCCAAAAACATATTTAGACATTATAACTCTTAAATTTCTTTTCTTTTTTTCTCTCTTAAATTTCTTTTAATTTAAAGCAGCTCCCATTTTTTATGCCAGTGTAATTCAATTTTAATAAAAGTACAAGGAAGATTTTTTTTTAATTTTTCTTTATTTATGATAGTCACACAGAGAGAGAGAGAGGCAGAGACATAGGCAGAGGGAGAAGCAGGCTCCATGCACCGGGAGCCCGACGTGGGATTCGATTCCGGGTCTCCAGGATCGCGCCCTGGGCCAAAGGCAGGCGCTAAACCGCTGCACCACCCAGGGATCACATAAAAGTATAAGGAAGATTAAATTGGAGAAAGGAAAAATGATCAACAGGTAAGACGATTAAAATACTTCCTAAAATTAAAATCCACCCTATTAAGTAAAAGGAAACTTTTCTTTAGATAAGCTGAATGTATGACTGGTTGTATTAACTGATTTTTAAAGAGATTTTATTTGAGACAGAGAAAGAAAGAACACACAAGGAAAGGGGGAAGGGTACAGGAAGAGGAAGAAGCAGATTCCCCACTGAGCAGGGAGCCCAATGTGGGTTTCGATCCCAGGACCCTGAGATCATGATCTGAACTGAAGCCAGGCGGTTAATTGACTGAGCCACCCAGGCACCCTTAACTGATTTTTAATACATTTCTGTTAATATATTACAAATGGTAAAAATGAACAATTAGATATTTTAGCCTGGACTTCAGCTTCTAGCATTATGATGGATTAGGTGTAATAATACTATTTTTGCAACATTGGTGGTTTCTTAAAAGGTAGACCTCATGAAAGGTCTTCAAGAATCCCTCCCCACTGTCCCCCCAAAAGACAGCCAAAAAAATTTTTTTAAGATTTTATTTTTTTTATTTTTTATTTTTTTTATTTTTATTTATTTATGATAGTCACACAGAGAGAGAGAGAGAGAGGCAGAGACATAGGCAGAGGGAGAAGCAGGCTCCATGCAGGGAGCCCAACGTGGGACTGGATCCCAGGTCTCCAGGATCACGCCCTGGGCTGAAGGCCGCACTAAACCGCTAAGCCACAGGGGCTTCCCAAGACAGCCAAAAATTAACAAAAAAGGGGATGTTGGCATAGAACTGCCTGCACAGGGAAGGGGCTGCATTGGCATTACAGAACCTGAATGTAGCTGTGAATTGGAAAACCGAGTCTTTTTCTCCAGCTAAGCAAGAGCATCCCAGGGCAGTTGAACTCGTTCCAGGTTGGTAACATTTCTGAGAATTTGCAAAAGTAGAAGTCAGTACTCCTTATAGAACTCCGGTCAATAGCAGGTAATGAGTTCGGATCAAAGACCACCACCGCAGAAGCAAGGACTATAAGTTAGAGTCCACAGAAAGAACAGTTAACAGATGTGACATCCCCACCTCCAGGACTTTAGGTCCTGCAATGGTTGGGTTCATAATGTACCATAATGTGCAAAATGTTGAGAGAAATAAAGGACATTATCTAAGTTATCTTTTGCTGTGTAACAAATTACCTCAAAGCTTAGTGGCCTAAGGAGTACCTGGGTGGCTCAGTTGGTTAAGGGTCTGCCTTCAGCTCAGGTCATGATCTCAGGGTCCTGGGATCGAGCCCTACATTGGGCTCTCTGCTCAGCAGGGAAACTGCTTCTCCCTCTGCCTCCTCCCCCTTACTCATGCTCTGTCTCTCTCAAATAAATAAATACAATAAAAAAAAAAAAAACACCGTAGTGGCTTAAAACAACACTAATTATTTCAGAGTTTCTATAGATCAGGAATCCAATTCTGATTTCACTGGCTCGTATGTTTGAGTCTCTCACTGGCTTCGATCAAAGCATCAGGCAGCCCTGTAATCATCTCAAGGCAGAACTGGAGAAGGATCTGCTTCTGTACTCTTGTAATCATTAGGAGGATTCAGTTCTTCATGGGCTGTAGGCCAGGGACTGTCCTCAATTCCAAGGACCACCCCTTTGGGTGCATCACAACATAGCATTGGCTATATCAGAACAAGCAAGACAGTACCGACAGAAGAGAAAATGCAAGCAAGATGGAAGTCATAATATTTATAACTTAATCTCAGAAGTGACATCCCACCGCTTCCGATAAATTCCATTGTTAAAAGCAAGCTACAGGTCCCATGCACACACCCGGAAAGAGAAAAGATACTGAGTAGCTGGAGGTGGAGATCACTGGGAATCATTTTAGAAGCAGCTTGCCACTAACACAATCATAAAGATCAGCCCATTATCAAGAAAATATGGAGAAAGAGTAGGCAGATTTGGGAGAAATTTTATATAATTGTTGGGGAAAAAAAACCCAACTCAATGGGAAACTTATTTATTTATTTACTTATTAATTATTTTATTTATTTATTCATTAGATACACAGAGAGAGGCAGAGACACAGGCAGAGAGAGAAGCAGGCTCCATGTAGGCAGCCTGATGTGGGGCTCAATCCCAGGACTCCAGGACTACACCCTGGGCCAAATGCAGGCACTAAACTGCTGAGCCACCCAGCGATCCCCTTGACCTTCCAGATCTATGCTGACTCCAGGTGGTTAGTGTCAGAAATGAATTGACTTGTAAGACATCCACTTGGTGTCCACAGAGAACTGGAGAATTGCTTGATATGGAAACCCCACACATTTGGTGTCAGAAGTGTGGTAAAGAGGGGATCCCTGGGTGGCGCAGCGGTTTGGCGCCTGCCTTTGGCCCAGGGCCGATCCCGGAGACCCGGGATCGAATCCCACATCGGGCTCCCGGTGCATGGAGCCTGCTTCCCCCTCTGCCTGTGTCTCTGCCTCTCTCTCTCTCTCTCTCTGTGACTATCATGAATAAATAAATAAAATCTTTAAAAAAAAAAATAGTTTAAAAAAGAAGTGTGGTAAAGAAAGAAACAACTTTCCAGTAGGATGTACTTTAAGAAGGAGGCAAATTTAAAATTATGTTGAAAGGATGGTCTGAGAGGCAAGAAGGAAATGGGAGAGAAATGAATCATAAATATTTATGTAATTACAAATAAACACTGCATAAAATAAGAAAAATATTCAATGAAAGCATAAAAAAGTCATGAATGCAACATCTAGTTGGTTATCTGGATGAAGTTTTACAGAGGTAAGCTGCTATATGCTCTTTGTATTATTTGAGAGAGTGCTTAAGATCTTGTTTAACTTTTTGCTAAATTAAACGTGTATGGTAAAATTTCAAGGGTAACCAATAAAAACAAAAGAGAGTTACAGTGTATATATTAGAAACCATGGGATCCCTGGGTGGCACAGCGGTTTGGCGCCTGCCTTTGGCCCAGGGCGCGATCTTGGAGACCCGGGATCGAATCCCACGTCGGGCTCCCGGTGCATGGAGCCTGCTTCTCCCTCTGCCTGTGTCTCTGCCCCTTTCTCTCTCTCTCTGTGTGACTATCATAAATAAATAAAGAAAAAAATATTAAAAAAATAGAAACGAGGGATCCCTGGGTGGCGCAGCGGTTTGGCGCCTGCCTTTGGCCCAGGGCGCGATCCTGGAGACCGGGGATCGAATCCCACATCGGGCTCCCGGTGCATGGAGCCTGCTTCTCCCTCTGCCTGTGTCTCTGCCTCTCTCTCTCTGTGACTATCATAAATTAAAAAAATAAAAATAAAAAAATAAAAAATAAAAAAATAGAAACCAGAAGAGCGAGGAAAAAATGGTTTGAGGAAATGAATAATAATCCAGAAAAAGATAGGAAAGCAGAAAAAAAAAAAAAACACATTAAACAGGCAGGACAGTAATAAAAAAAAAAAGACAGTAGAAACACATCCAAATATCTCAGTAGTCATCATAATAAATATAAATGTACCAAAGAAAAACTCATAGAACCCAGAAAGAAATTAATATTTTACTTTTTTTTTTTTTTTTTTTTTAATTTACGATAGTCACACAGAGAGAGAGAGAGAGGCAGAGACACAGGCAGAGGGAGAAGCAGGCTCCATGCACCGGGAGCCCGATGTGGGATTCGATCCCGGGTCTCCAGGATCGCGCCCTGGGCCAAAGGCAGGCGCCAAACCGCTGCGCCACCCAGGGATCCCTATTTTACTTCATTTAAAAAATATTTATTTATTTGAGAGAGAGAGAGATTGCTTGTGCGGAGTGAGGCAGAGGAAGAGAGAGAACCTCAAGCAGGCTTCACACTGAACCCAGAGCCCCACAGGGGACTGTATCCCACAACACTGAGATCACCACCCAAGCTGAAATCAAGAGTCAGATGCCCAATCAATTGAACCACCCAGGCACCCTTGCCTCATTTTTTTTTTTTTTTAAGTAATCTCTACACCCAATATGGTGCTCAAACTCACGATCCCAAAATCAAGAGCTGTATGCTCCTCCGACTGAGCCAGCTACGCACTTCCATACTTAATTCACTATGTTATGTATATTTTATTCCTCTAAAAGTTGATGCAATTTAGTGTGTAGATAAATGTCTTAATATTATGAGCTATTAGAAATCAAATTTAGAGGGGTGCCTGGGTTGCTCAGTCTATCAAGCATCTGACTCTGGATTTTGGCTCAGATCATCATCTCCTTGATCTCAAGGAGATCAAGTCCCTTGTCCGGCTCTGGGCTCAGCAGGGACTCTGTTTGGGATTCTTTCCCTCTGCTGTGCTCTCTAAAATAAATAAATCAATATTTAAAAAAAATCAAGTCTACAATGCAGGCAAAATATGTCTGAAAGGAAGTGTTTTTTAACACTACTATATATTTTGCAAATACATTTGGGTGAATGGAGGCTACTGTTCTCACAAAAGAGAAAAGTTCTAGCTGATTAAAATTGTAACTAAATGAAATTTTACTTTATCAGTTTAAACACACAGAGGAAAGAAGCTAACGTATGTCAATCCAGGATCAGCTAAATTGATTTTGTTACATCCATAACGTTGATTATAAAAAGATATTTTTTTTAAACGACGTCTCTTTATATGGTCTTATGAGAAAAAGTTTGAAGGCAACGTTGTCACAGTGAACATATTTGCCAAATTTGTGAATACTCGGTATTAAACTGTCAACTTTTTGTTTCGGGAAAGGACTTGGGGGAGGAGCATTTTCACGTTCGGCATGCTGCACCAACATGTATAAATTCACTGCAGAAATACTCTTATTTTTATGGTTCTGGAAAATAAAGCATTTCATCTTTCTTTTTCCTAATAACAAAAACAACCATCTCTTTTGGTGGTTACTAGGCAACGTTGGCCGGACCAAACCATCCGCAAGGGTGAAGGGGGAGACGGTATTTCTCTCGGTTTTGCTGGCGAGTCGACAGGCGGCCATCTTTGAACCGGGAACGGCTCTTACAGTCTGAGACGGAATGTGGTCGCTAGGCAACGCCTCGGCGCCGCCACCATCTTTGGAGCACAGCTATTTATAAATTTAGAAAGTGAGATATCCTAGCCTACCTGATGCTTGCTAGACAACGCCTTGGCGCTGTCACTACCTTAAAACCGGGCTTTTCATTCTCCTTTTTAAATAAATGGAATCAAACCATTTCAAAGAGAAATTACGAAAGTCTACAAGAACTACGGGCGCCATCTTTGTTAGGGGCATTTGACTTCCGGTTGAAGAGGAAGAGAACCTAACAGCTTGGGGGAGGTGCTAGAATAAAGACCTAGGGATGGTTTGAGTTGGATGAAGAAGGCGGGAAGTCCACTTCTCTTCCAATCAGCTCCCCATCTCGCCCTTTGGCAGCTTGGGACGGCCGACCGGTAGCCCGACTTAGTGTGACTACGGTCATGCCCCAAAGTGGTCACTGACTGCCCCCACGAGGGGACTGGAGGGGGTTCCAGATGGGCGAGGAAGGGACGGAGGGCACCGTGCATCTACTTTGCCTCGCGGCCTCCAGCGGAGTCCCCTTGTTCTGCAGAAGCAGCCGCGGCGGCGCCCCCGCCCGCCAGCAGGTGGGGCCCTAGATGCCTGGATCTCCAAAATAGAAGGCGGCTAGGCACGTCCTCTCTGGGTCTTCAAGGGAGTAGGGTCTGGAGAAGTTTCAGAGTTGAGTTTAGAGAGTCAAGGGTGCAATGAATGGACTAATAATCCTGGTTCCCAGAAGAGGTGGGGCCAGGGGATCCGGAAAGAGGAGGGGGCGGGGGCCCTGGACACTTGGGTCTCAAGGTGGAGGGGATTGGGGGCTCCTGTCTGATGTCCCCAACCTTTCCCCAGCTCCCGTTCTCTGTCATCGGTTCTCTCAATGGAGTCCACATGTTTGGGCAGAATCTCGAGGTGCAGCTGAGTTCTGCAAGGACGGAGGACACCACCGTGGTGTGGAAAAGCTTCCATGACAGGTCTCCAAGCGGTAGCTCTGGGGGCAGGGACAGGGCCTGGGCCACGGCCCCTGTTGAGCCCCTAGCCCTACCAGCTCTCCAAGGCCAGCTGTTTACTTGACTGTGGAATCTTCCACAAGCCAGTTACCCTCTCTGACCCCTGAGTTTCTCTGTATGAGAAGCAGGTTGTGCTGGCTGGCACAGGATGGAGCTAGCATCCAGGAGCAAGGGCAGACTCTGCTCTCCTCATGGCCCTGTTTCCTTGGCCTGGACTCATTCTTCCTTCTCACCTTCCTTTCTCACAGCATCACCCTCATTGTTCTGTCATCTGAGGAGGGCACCTCGGAGCTGAGGCTGGAGAGACTACTCCAGATGGTGTTTGGGGCCATGGTGAGACTCCCCAGGCCTCTTCCCCAAACCCAGAAATCTGAGCTCTCAGGATGGTCCTCCCTCACATCAGGAGTCCAGATCCCCAGCCCCTCCTCTCTTATTTGGTTCTTCTAGGTTCTTCTTGTAGGACTTGAAGAACTAACCAATATCCGCAACGTAGAGAGACTGAAGAAGGAGTTGAGGGTGAGGCTGCCGGACAGGAGCATGGAAGTTAGGATTCCAGATCACTGACATTTGGAACTACAGATCCCAGCAGCCCCTGGGGCAGCCTGGTCTTTTGACCCTAGAACCGGGCTCAGCAGGGCTAGTTTTCTGAAGGGGAGGCAGCAGATCTGGGGTCCACCTGGGTCCTAAGCTCATCCCTCCTTCCCCCCTGCCAGGCCAGTTACCGCCTCATTGACAGTTTCCTGGGGGACTCGGAGCTCATTGGGGATCTGACCCAGTGTGTGGACTGCGTGGTTCCTCCAGAGGGGTCTCTTCTGCAGGTACTGAGGATGCACTGGGAACCCTTAAACCTGTCACTGTGGCCCTGGCTCAGTCCTCATCCTCTTACCCCTGGACCGTTGCCTCAACCTTTTCTCATCCTTTTGGCTTCTGTTCTAACCCCCACTTGGCCTAAGAGGGGTTTTTCTACACAAAGAGCTTACCCCACCACCTCTCCCCAGCTCACAGCCATCCCATGGCTTCCATCACTCCCAGGACAAGCTCCCGATGCCTCAGCCTCGTGTTTGAGGACCTGTGGAATCTGAAACCCACCAATGTGCTCACCCTGACATCTGCTAACTCCACAATCCACCTTCCCCCAGCTGCCTCAGGGGTCCCCCCGATCCCAACAGCTTCCCAACTTCCTTGCTTTGGCACATGCTGTTCCTTTTGCTGGTGAATTTCCATCTGTGCTTCCTTAAATGTGGTTCTATTTGATTCCCCTGGCATGCAGGCCTCCCATGGTGTGACTAGGTGCAGGTGATTTGACCTCTCCAAGCAGGAGAAGGTGGCTGATTGCACCTTCTTGAGACATAGTAGGATTCAATACACCACACCTGTGTCTGTTGTGATTTTCTGCTTCAGTACCACGTGTCATGTTAGGGAGCAGCCACCCTACTGTTTAATTTAGTGTGACTTGGGGATTGTACTTGCATGTGAAAGTGAAGGAGGGTGAGGCACATGAGCATGCCACTAGGCAAGCTCTGAATTGTATGTGGGTCTCTTCACACTCCTCGCCCACCTGCGAAGTCATTCCCGCCCCTGCTCATGTCTCCTCACCCAGGAAGCCCTCGCTGGGTTCACCGAAGCGGTGGGCACGGCCTTTGGCTGCCTGGTCGTGTCGGGCCGGGTGGTGGCAGCAACAGAGAGCTGGTGGCGGCTGGGGACGCCGGAGGCTGTGTTGCTCCCCTGGCTGGTGGGGTCCCTGCCACCTCAGGCCGCTCGCGACTATCCGGTGTACCTGCCGCACGGGAGTCCCACGGTGAGTTGGGGGGCGGGGCGTCGGGGACAGGTGGGACGCGAGGAGGCGGGGCTCCAGTGGGAGGGGCGGGGCTCCGGTGGGGAGGGGCGGAGCTGCGGCCACCCCTTGCGGCTCCCCGCTTCAGGTCCCGCACCGGCTTCTGACCCTGACGCTGCTGCCGGGCCTGGAGCTGTGTCTGCTCTGCGGGCCGCGCCCTCCCCTCAGCCAGCTGGATCCACAGGTCAGTCTGCGCCATGTCCCCGCTTTTCCCCTCTAACGCCCTTGGCCCGCCAGTCCACCCCCTCTCCCCCCACCTTGCCCTGCAGGCGCCATCTGCTCTGGGCCCACCCCTCGCCGGCCCCGCCCCTCCAGTAGGCCCCACCTCCTTGGACCCGGTTCCATTCCCGTTCCCGTCTGCGTTCTCGAATCCCGTTCCTCCGGGCTTGGCCCTTTCCTTGGTCCTCTCTGCTCCCCTATCTTCGTGGGCCCCTCCTCTCCCTGGCCACGCCCCCTCCCTAGTACCCGCCCCTGCCCTCACCCACCCGCCTGGCCTCAGCTTCTGGACCGCTGGTGGCAGCCAGTGCTAGACCTGCTGCGGGCCTGCGTGCCGCTGGGACCCCGAACGCTGCCCGCTGGCTTCCCCCTGCACGTGGACATCCTCGGGTAGGGCTCGGACGGGGGCGTGGGTTGGGGGGGCCTCATCCCCTCTGGCCTGGCCATGACCCCACCTCCTTTCTCACAGGCTACTGCTTCTCCACCTGGAACTGAAACGTTGCCTCTTCACGGTGGAACCTTCTGGGGATCAAGGTGACTGAGGAGGACGAGGCTGGGAGGGGCTTGTGCCCAGGAGGGGCTATCTGTCACCCTCTTTTTCCGGTCCAGAGCCTTCTCCTGAGCAGCGTCGGCGCCTCCTGCGCTCTTTCTACACCTTGGTCACCGCCACGCACTTTCCACCAGGTCAGCGGCAGATAGTGTGCCCTCTTTGCACATGTTAGGACTGAGTCTCAGATCACACAGGGAGGACGGGGCATCCACACTGATGCAGAGGGCAGGGAGGTCCCAGCCTAGAAACGCACAATCTACTGGGCAATGCCTAACAGTTAACCCTGGGATTTAATCTCTCGCCAAGTGCTTATATACATAATGACTCACTTCATCATCATAGGTCAGGTGAGGGATGGCTCGCTATATCATCATTCTGATACTACAGATGAAGAAACTGAGGCTCACTTAGTAAGCAGCAGGGAGCCATGATTCACAGTCAGCCTGGTTCTCATGTCCACACTCCATTGTACTGCTGCAAGTATAGACTTTGCCAACAATATGCCCCTCAGGGTGAAGGTGTTCCACAGAGCCTAGATTAGGAAGGAAAAGTTGTCTTAGAACCCCCAAGGCCCTAGGGAGACGAAGGAAGGGACAGGACTGGCCCCTCCTGGGTTTGTGACTCCACCTCCCCCACCTGCCTCCCCATGTAAAGTGGGAGGGTTCCAAGGGCTGTGCCTGGAGCCCAGTGCCTGCCACCTGGTCAGCATACCTGCGTGTCTGTGATCTGTATTGCTAAGCAGATTGTTCAGGGCTGCACACAGCATCCCCAGGAAAGTGGAGGACGGGGGCTGGCTGGGAAGAAGGGGGAGAAGGTCCAGGTCTTTCTTCACGCAACTGCCAGCCAGCTGGAGCCATAAGGCCTTCACCCATGAGGACTCAAGACTTAGGCTCAAGTGTGGTGTTGCTCCTGCAGGCTGGCATTCTAGTTTTCTGGGCCCACTGGTCACCTTGGCCCTTCCTGTCCTTCCTCCAGAGCCGGGGGCACCAGAGGAGAAGGTGGAGGATGCAGTCCAGAGGACCCAGGTGCCAAGAGCCTGCTACCTGGTGTCCGGGCCCGAGGAGCCCGGCACGGGATGGCGGCTGGTGGCTCTGCAGTTGGGGCCACGGCGGTTGCTGCTGCTGCTATCTCCCCAAAGTCCTACCCATGGGCTGCGGGGCTTGGCCACCCACACTCTGCATGCCCTCACCCCACTCCTCTGACCCCTGGGTGTGAGCCTTTAACACAGACACAGCTATTAGCATCTCTCTGTTTATTCGCTCACAATAATACACAGCCCCTGGACGGGGAGAGGGCAGGAGGGGCTACGATGGGGTGGGGTGGGAGGGGAGGAGGCGCCCACTTCCCTGGCCCCTCTCCCCTCTGTGCTTAAGGGGGAAAGGGAGGGAGGGGTCTCCCCCTTACCCCCCAGAATGTAAACAGCAGCAGATGAACAAAAATAAAAATACAAAAGGCCGGAGGAAGGTCCCAGGCATCCCCCCACCCCTGGGGTCTTCCCTGTCACCAGTGGAGGTCCCCTCGCTGCCCCATCCACCAAAGCTGCCTCAGTCCTAGGGGCTGCCCGGCACCGGCCACATCCCCGGGGGCAGAGTCCAGGGCTCAGAACTGCTGGGCCAGCAGCTCACACAGGTGACGAGAGACAGGTTCCTTGCTGGTGCGCAGGGTCAGCCGGTACATCTGGGTGGAGGACAGGGCAGTGGGGACTCAGGGAGGAGGCAGAGGGGACAGAGAACCCAGGGGAGGAGGACACAAGAGAGATTGAAGAGGAAAAAAAGGGCCAAAGGATAAAAGTGATGGAAGGGAGAGGAGGCAGGAATAAAAGCAAAAGGGGGGGGGGGGGAGGAAACTCAGAAGAGTGGAAAGGAAATGGAGTGGCAGACAGTAGACAGAGGACACAGGGACACAGCACAGGGATGTGATTAAAAAAGAGCACAGTGAGGCAAGGGGTTACTTGTCAGCCTCAGGGCCACCTCCTAGACCACCACTCACCTGAGCCTGGGCGTTGGGCTCCAGCCGGAGCAGACAGCCCACCTGCAGGGCTTTAGTCTGAATGATTCCAGCCCCCACGAAGTTCTCAGGGTTGGGGTCCACATTGTCCAGGAGAGCAGAGCCAAACCCCAGGAGCTGGGGAAGAAGGGCAGCCGTCAGAGGGGGCCAGATCTGGTAGCCACCAGGCAGTGGCAAACCAGCTCCCCAAAACCCTTGCGAGTGGGAACTGTACTACACCACTTTACAGATGGGGGAAACCGGATGGAAAAGTGGGGTCCCCTCCCCAAAGACCAGTTAGGGAGAGGCAGGACTGGGGTGTGAGTCCAGGGGCCCCTCTCCTGTCTCGCTTAGTGGTCACTCACTTTGGCCTTAGTGACTTCTGCATCCATGGGGTGGTTGGCTTTGAAGATTTTCTGCGCCTCCTGTTGGGGGCTGGGGGTGGGGAAGGTTCGGGTCAGTACTGGGGAGCCCCCTGTAGCCCTGCCCCTGTTGCAGCTCCGCCCCCGTTGCGGCCCCGCCCCCCTGCTGCTCACAGGCTCAGCTGCTTCCAACGCTGGAAAAAGTCCTGGGCTGCCATTTCTGTGGGCTGGAAGAACTTGTTGATGGTCACCGGGAGCTTCAGGGTGAGGGACTGGGGGGCGCCCCCATACCTGGCAGGGGGCCAAGAAGGCTCCATCAGACCCCCGCCCCGCCTCCAGGAGACCTCCGCGGCTCAGCCGCTGGGCACTACCCCAGCACCACTCACCTGCCCCGCCCCACTCACCGGAAGCGCACGGACAGGAGCGGGGGCGTCAAGAAGTCCCGCAGACACTCGATGTTGAGCACCTGCTGTACCTGCGCCCCGCCGTCCACCTGTGCGGCCACACGCTTGGTCTGCACCGCTAGCTGTGCCCGCCGGGGGTCAAGGAAGCCAGGAAGAGGCCGTGAACCTCCAATGGTTCCAAACCTTCCCCACAGCCCCAGCCTGCAGGTCTCTGAGGGGCCGGCCCTGCCGTCCCCGGCACAGCCTACAAGGCCCAAACTCAAGTGAGCCCTCTGGCCACCCACTGGGTCCTACTCCGGCCTTCCACCATGGGCTCTGTGACCTCCATTGGGGCACACGTCAGCGTACTAAGGCAGAAGCCTTCTGAGGCCCTGATGGCTGGCTTGAGTTAGAATCCTAAATCTTACCACCTTAGTGACTACAGGCAAGCTACTTGACCACAGCCCCATCTTGTTCGTGTGTCTGGCATGGTCAGGCCACCAAAAATGGCAGCAGCAGTATCACCTCTACCATCAGGTTGGCAAGGATGGGGTCTTATGCATCTCTGCCCCTGCCCCCCACCATTCCCAGTGCAGAGCTGAGCCTGTGGGAGCCTCTGGAAATGCTGACAACTGAATGAAGCTAAGAGCTGAAAAAGTCCTCAAAGCTTTGGACCCTAGCTGCTGTCATTTCATGGGCATGAAAACCACTATCAGAGAAAGGATAAAGGACTTACACCTTCCTTTATGCCAGCCACCCTTCTAGAGTTTTCCAACCACATTGACCTTCAAAAACAACGCTATGAGAAGGAAGAGGGTCTATACTTCAGATAGGAAGGCTCAAAGAGGCAAAGTGACTGGTTCAGATCACACAGAAGACCCTGATCAGCAAGCACCAAGACCGCCAGGCCTGGCTCTTGAGTGTGGGAGGTACTCGAATCAGGGGTATGGAGCCCAATAGAGGATGAGGTCAGGGCATGGAAGGGGCCTTACAGGGAAAAACTGAGGCACACTTATCCCATCACTTCACTGTCCTCAGGCTGTCCTGGGTGGGGAGAGGTCCACCCCTGAATCAAGTAACCATATGCTCAGGATCTCAAGTAAGAAGACTGACCAGGGCTCAGGACCTGGGTCCATCTGCTTCCCAGTGGCCAGGAAGGCAGACCTGGAAGGACCGGGGGAGGGGAAGGGGGCTGGGCCAGGCCGGGAGGATATGAGTCTGGAGGTCTCCAGGGTGGACGACAGTGGGTGAGAAGTTCTGGAACTGCACCGATGTCTTGTTGCCATAGAAGAGATACATGCGGCCTGCGGAGGGCGGGGAGAGGCAGGGCTCAGTTTGAGTTCCTTCAATCTCCTCTCCAGATACCACCCAAGCCCCAGTGTCCTGGAAACCCCATCCCCACACCACCCCCTTCTGGACGCACCTAAGTTCTGCCGGAACTCCGACTTGACTCCGATCTGCAACAGCTGGTTCTCAAACAAGACCCCATTGTTCTTGCAAACGAACCTGGGTGAGGGTGGTGGGGAAGCTCAGGATGCCAGGGGGCCTATCTAGGCCCCACTCTGTGCTCCCCACCTGTCCCCATTCCTTCCCTGATCTTTCCCATGACTCACTTATTCAGCAGCTCATCAGCTTCTGGGATGGGTGGCCCGATGTCCTCAGGACCTGGGCTGCAGGTGGGGAAAGCAAATGAGATGGGAACAAGTTGGGGGCTAGAGAAGACCCGGAGCTAAAAGTGGGAGACAGTAACCCCTCAAAGGACAGAACCCCGGAATGCATATACCCAGATTCCCCCAAAGAACACCAGAAGCAGGCTGGCGATTGCCTCTAAAGGGATTAGGATGCTGGTGTGTGCTGCCACCCCTGCCCCCTGTCAGAGAACCCCAACTTTGATTCCCCTCCAAATCCTTGCCTCTGCAGCTCATCAGGACCCCCTTGATAAGAGCTTGAAGCCCCCTAACCCTCCCTGGGGACACAAATCTGCCCCCCAACCCTGAGGCCACCCCTTACTCAGCAGCTGGAGCTGGGTCAGCCAGCAAAGCCATGGGGCTCTCAGGGGCAGGCGGCTCCAGCTCGCTGGGCCATCCAATCCCAGAGCAGACAAGAGAAGACAGGCGTGGCAGGCAGCCAATCCCAGAGAGGCAGCAGAGGGCCGGAGAAAGAGAAAGAGGGAAGAGGGAAAGAGAGAAGGAAGAGCAGGCTGAGACATGGTGATGGGGAAGGACGACACAGGGTGGCTAGGGTCAGCCAAGAGTCCAGAGTGGCCAGAGGAAGTGGCAGCCACGGCGACAGAGGCACAGGGACAGGGAGGGGGTGGGGGCTGTGAGGGGACAGCCCAGGGCCCAGGCAGGTGGTACCTGAGGAAGGCCTCCTCGGGGGTGGGCCCCAAGCTGGGTTGGGCAGCTGGGCCATCGGAGAAGACGTCCACCAGGAGGTTCCCTGCACCCGAGGTCGCTGGGGGTGCGGCTGGGGGAGGGGCTGCCCGCAGCCCCAGGAGGTCAGCGGAGGGTGAGGGCGTCGACTGCAGGAAGGTGCAGGTAGAAGTGAGAAAGGAGTAGTGGCCAGCGGACCCAGTCCCATGGGCCTAGCCCTGGGGACTCACCACAGTGCTAGGGGTGGGCTCTACGCCCCCATTGATGTCATTGCTGCTGGGGTCCCTCCGGCTGTCATCCAGGGCGCTGCCGGCCCCAGGCCCCTTCTTGCGTTTCAACTTGGCCAGGATGGACGACTCTCGCTCCGGGAAGGGCGGCATCTCCTCCAGCACTGTGGCCTGCGTGGGCAGAGGGCAAGCGTGGGTCAGGGACAGCCCCATGGCAGAGGAGAGGGCAATCAAGGCACAGGGGTGGAGGAAGGGCCCGTGGTTCTGACCAGGACATCGGTGCTGGCCACCGAGCTGAGCGTGAGATACTCGACAGCGCGCTGCTGCAGCTCCACGTCGGCGTTGCGCAGCTGGGAGCCGGCGCGCAGCACGCCCTGGATGGTGGCCTTGGTCTCCGGGAAGAGGTTGATGAACTTGATGTAGGTGGACAGCAGCAGAGCCCGGGTGGCCACACTGCACAGGTGGAACTTGGAGTGCAGCAGGGAGAACTGCACTGGGGGGCTGTGCAGGGAGGCAGGGGGGCATCAGCAGGTGGCTCCCCTGCCTCCTCCTGGAGTGCCCCTCCCCCACTAAGAGGCCATGCAGGGCAGTGGCCTTTGCAATGCACTGTCCCAGAGGCTCCTGGGAGCTGGGTTCTCCTGCAGTCACATGGTTGTGTGAGAAGCCAAGAGGATCCCTGGGAGCCCCATCACCACCGGCCCTGGACCCCTCAGAAGTACACATATTCACCCTCTCACCTGGAGCGGGGGTCCCCCGCAATCAGATTCCCAAACTCCCCGAGGATGTAGCCGCCAACCTTCACCATGTTTTCGTGGCAGGCTGGGGCCTGGAGCGCCTGGAGGCAGGACAGGACAGGTGAGGATAACAGGAGCAACATGTCCTGACTTAGGACTGCTCAGGGGTGCCAGGAGCAGGGCGAGGCCCTCAACGCCCATTAACTTGCCGAACACTCATGATGCTATGTTGTGGCAGGGATAATAGATGGGGGAAACTGAGGCCCAGATCGGTTAAGTGACTGGCTCCTGCTCACAAAGTGGTAAAATCAGGTGCCACCTGGCCCCCTTTAATGGGGCAGAGGGAGTAGGAAACTGCCAAACCTGGGGATTGGTGCTGCCCCAAGGCCCACTAACCCTCACAGTGGCCTGTGCAGGCCTGGCCCCCAGGTCCCTTGGTGGGGGCTGCTCTGAGGACAAGGGAGGAGGATGGTGACCACGGGTGGCTGGCCCCACAACCCTAGCTGTCCTTACTCTGCCTCACTGCCCCACTATGGGGGTGAGGTGGGGGTGCTGACCTCAAAGACGGTCTTGGCAGCGTAGCCCTGGACGTCATCACGGTTGGTGACGATCTGTAGCACACGGTACCATACCTCCTCACTCACGTAGTCACCCGCAATGCGGATGAGGTTAAGGATAGTATCCACGTACCAGCTGTAGTCTACTGCATACTTCTCAGCCAGGATGGCCACCTTCAGGACCTGCCAGCCAGGGAGGGAGGACAGGTGTGAGTGTGTGCACACACACGTCATAGTGTGGAATAATCAAGTCTGGGCTCACCACTGTTCCCATCTGGAAACCCCAGCCCCCCCTCCCTCAGACCCAGGAGTCTAGGTCCCAAGACCCTCCACCCTCAGACCCAGGGGTCCAGGCCCCCAGCCCCCTCCTCCTGCAGATACAAGAGTCCAAGTGCCCAGCTCCTCCCAGAACTTACAATCTCTTCACGGATGGCATAGTCAGCTGTCTCCAGGTACCTAAGCATTTCTGACACGATTTGCTTGGCATTGCTCCGATCACACATGGCATAGAGGAGGTCAGCCGCCCGCTGTCGCACGCTGACATCCCGCTCCGTCTGAGGGAGGAGAGCAGGTGGGGTATGTTCTAGGCTCTGCACTGGCCTCTGAGCCCTGCACCTCTCTGAGGGAGAGATATACAGGCCAATGTACAGGGGCTGGCCTGGGGCAGGCTCCGACGTGCAGTACCTTGAGGGCGTTGATGACAGTGTCAATGTGGGTCTTGACCGCCTCATGGGAGAACTCGGAGCTGGCCAGCGTGCACATGCTCTCCAGGGCCAGGTAGCGCAGGTTGGTCTCCCGGTGCTGCAGGAACTGGCCCAGCTGGTTACAGGCTCGCACCAGGAGGTTGGGCTCACTGCCGGCAAGAACCAGAGAAGGGGGCTGTGAGCAGGGCCTCCTCCAGGACCCTCAGGATCCGGCTCTTAACTCTGGCCCTCCTCCTGGTCATAACTGCTCCTGGTGACCCAGACATCTGGGCTGTTGAGCCCAAATGAAGAGAGTCAGGAATTCTGCTTTCCAGAAGGGGTCCAGCCCCAATCTGGTGAGCTAACAGTGTACAGCTCATTGCCCTCCCACCTAGAAGTCACAATTCCCAGACCCAATCTCCTAGGATGCAGGAGTCCAGGTCCCCAGCAGCCCCAGGCAGGCACCTGTCGTAGTGGATGATGAGGCTGATGGTCTCAAAGAGGATAGCGTTCTTGGCGTTGGAGTGCTGGACCTTCTTGGACTTGGGGGGCTCCTGGGCTTTGTTGAGCACGGTCTCCAGACACTCCACCAGCCGCCCCTTCACAGCAGCATCCTCTGGAGAAATGGAGGGCATGTCCCGGGATGAGCTCTCTGTAGGCCCTGCCCATCGGCTGGACAGGGGGCCACCCCATGGCTCTCATCTTCCACAGGAAGGGTGCGGGCTGGGATCTCTGCTCCTTCAAACTCACCCTTGGTCTCCAGGTGATCAGGGAAGATACCGCTCCAGACCTCGATGGTTGCCCTGCTCTGCGCTGACTCCCACCCCTGTGAGTTTCCCAGTCTGCAACACTGATACCCTTTAGGTTTCTCATAGAGCAAAGAAACCTTTCCCAGAGATGCTGTGAAACCGAGGTCTCCTCGAGGAGCCATCTGAGTGCCTGAGACAGACACACACACACCAACCAGGAGCTGACACAAATCCCAACAACTGCCATTCTGTGGAATGCAAGGTCACACCATGTGCATAGGGAAAAATGTTGCACGCAAATATATCAGGCAGCTCTCGGGGTACAGGAAACAGGCAGCTCTGAGCCAAATCCAGAATGTGGGATACCCTTACAACGCAAAACTCTTCCGGTTTCTTCAAAAACAGGTAGTAGGGGTTGGGAGGGCTATTCCAGACCCCCCAAAAGAGACAAAGACATAATAAGATCTAAGTTGTGGTTCTCGATCGTACTGTATTTTGTTCAAGCCATTCAAATAAAGCTGTGGACAATGGGGGTGGTTTGAATGGTGCCTGGACAGCAAATGCTGCTGTGAAGTGATCCTGATTCTTCTCAGGTGTGACAAGGGGCACTGTGGTTTTGCATAGCATTCTTGGTCTCCTGAAATGCATGCAGACGTATTTTTGAGTGGGGGCATTATGATGTCTGCAATTTCTGTCAAGTAAGTGAGCAAGTAAGTGTGTGTTTGAGAGAGCAAGCCAACAAGGGCACAAAGAGCAGCATTAACTGTCTCCATTGGGTCTCTGGGCCTCTCTCATTATGCTATTCTTGCAAGTGATCTTTATGTTTGAAATTTTTCATAATAAAAAGTTGGGGTGAAAGTCAATGTCACAGAATAAAGAGGCAATCCTTCTAGATTAAGGCAGGAATTTATGGGAAATAATTAAATTCAATATTTCTTTTACTTCTTCTTTTTAAAATTTTTATTTTTAAGTAATCTCTATGCCCAATGTGGGGATCAAACTTATGACCCTGAGGTCAAGAGCAGTATGCTCCACTGACTGAGCCAGCCAGGCCTCCTTCAATACTTGTATCTTAAGGGGTGCCTGGGTGACTCAGTTGATCGGGCATCCGATTCTTTTTTTTTTTTCGGGCATCCGATTCTTGATTTCAGCTCAGGTCATGATCTCAGGGTTGTGAGATAGAGACCCACATCCGGCTCCACACTCAGCAGGGAGTCTTTCTTTCTCTCTCTCCCCCTGTTCCTTCCCTGCACGTTCTCTGTCTCTCTCTAAAATAAGTAAACAAATCTTTTTAAAAATTAAAAAAAAAAAACCCACTTCCATCCTGATTGGATCTTATTTTGAACACTGTATGTCGGAGATAATTAAGAAAATCCACAGTGGGTCGAGACCACTGGGGAGCTGTTGTTAGCTCTTCAAGTGTGTCCACAGAATTGCTGCTGTGAAAAAAAATGCCTATAGTTTTTAGAAATGTGCCACAAAATATAAGATAAAACCATCATGATGTCTCTGATTTTTAAACACTTTAGGAAGGGACGCCTGGGTGGCTCAGCAGTTAAGTGTCTGCCTTCAGGTCAGGGCATGATCCTGGGGTCTCAGGATCGAGTCCCGCATCGGGCTCCCTGCAGGGAGCCTGCTTCTCCCTCTGCCTATGTCTCTGCCTCTCTCTCTCTCTCTCTGTGTCTCTAATGAATAAATAAAATCTTAAAAAAAAAAAAAAAACACTTCAGGAAAAAAAGAGCAAAGTAAGAGCACGTGTGCACAACAAAATGTGAAGTCTAGATGGTGGGTACTCTACCTGTCTGTACATTGGAAAAATTTTTCATAATAACAGTATCAGAGAAATTTCTTGTAGATAAATTGGGGATGGCCTCTCTTCCCCGGCACCATTTGCTTGGGGCCATGGCTACAATTCCTATAACGCAGAGGGTGAGAGGAAGTGAGGTGCCTGCTCTGGGCACACCCCAAAAGATGAGGCAGGGCTCCTGGGATGCAAGTGAGCTTAGAGATCTGCCTGAGGCTTGAGCTCTTCCTTACAGGATGAGAAAGGAGCCAAGAGGGGGAACAAGGCTTCCCTAAGGCCATGTAACAAAATTCAACACTGGCTTTCACAGTCTGGAAGGGGCCTCTGGTGTCACCTCCATTATTATAGTTGACTGGCATATGCCTGCACACTCTGGTATGTTTGCACACACAGACGTGTGGACACACACAGACTTGCACACCTGATCATGCATTCACAGATATACACATGTGTGCACACACATGCTCGTGCACAGCTGGCTGTGAAGACTCAGGGCCACACAGCAGTCCCTGGCTACAGCGGGTGCTCAGTACCCTGGGTGAACCAAAGGGAACGAGCTTATCAATCACCTGCTGCATGCTGACCACATAGCATGGGGTCCCTCAAAATTGCTCTGTGAGGTCAGGGGAGCTGAGGAAATGGGAGCTCAGGGTGAGCCATGGCCTATATGGTAGAGGTCCAAAGGACTTGGAGCCAGATGGTGGCGTCAGGCTCTGCCTCTTAAGTCACTGCCTTGGCCTAGAAGGGTAAGGTCTCCTCTCCAAGCCTCAGCCTCCCTGTTTGCATATTGCCGGGATGACTCCCCTTCACCAGTTCTGTTGGGAGGGCACAGACACCCCTGGCGTGTGACCTGGCTCACACGAGGCTCATCATCCACACCATGGCTATGGCCTTGAGCAACAAGGTCACAAAAATGTCTAACAGACCTATGTTAATTCAAACAGCACCTCCTGGAATTGCCTAGAATCACCCCTCCATCTGCTGGGTGACCCTGGCCAAGGACCTCCCCTCCCCCAGCCTTAGTTTTGTCACCTGCAAAATAGGTGTGACAAAAGCCCCTATGTTACAGGGCTAGATCACAAGTACAAGCATGTCTTCACAGGGATCCTGGCCCCACAGCAGGGGAGCAACAAAACACAAGTGACCTATTTGATTCTTTGAGCTGCCCTCCCCCATACCTACAGCCTCAAAGAAATCCTGACAGACCCCAGGCCCTGGCCCCCGCTGTCCCACCACCAGATCAGAGGCCCCAGGTCCCAACCCGGATGGGCTCAGCGGCAGTGGTACCTGGCGGTGGGTAGCACTGTAGCAGCCGCAGGAGTTTCACTGAGAGCCAGGGTGCTGGGACAAAGTAGTAGGTGTAGTCCTGAAGGTCGGTGGAGGCCGAGGACACAATCTGGGGACGGAACAGGGGGTGAGGAATGGACAGGGAAGGGCATGGCACAGGGGCAGGGCAGAGCAACACTATCTTCCCAAGGGGGTGCAGAAAACTGAGGCCCAGGGAGGGGAGTGAGGAAGCCTGGGGCACAGTGAGTGACCTAAGCCAAGGCTCGCTGGCTTTTCCAGTAATGCTGCTGTCCAGTAGGAAGTCTGCCAATCTGATCCCCTTTAGTGAGCCTCCTAATCCAAACAGCAGCCTCACAGTGATCTGGGTTCCTCCAGTTATCATAGATCACACCAGTTCACTGTGGACTTGTGTCCTTGTCGCTGTGCCCCAGGACTGGAAGCAGCTCAGGGGCAGGAACCAGCTCTGCCTCTTTTCTAGATTCTAGGCCTAAGACAAGATCAGACGTAAGAAAGGCTCAGGGAAGATGTGGGAAAATTAGTAAAAGAGTGTGGGACTTTCTCTCCTTATGGCAAACTCTTGCTCAGCGTGGGAAATCCCTCTTCCAGGAATCATCCCCACCCTGCCCTGTGCCACGGCCATGATAACACATATATGCCCGGCCTCCAGTGTCACTGTCTGGGTCTCCCAGACCAGCCTGGCATATGGGAGTATTCAGGGGTATGGTGAATGGATGACAAAGCGATCAAATGAGCTGGTATGTTTGTTCTCTTGGCCTGAGAATCCAGGCCTCTTCTTACCTGCCTAGGAAATGTTTATATTCACTCTAAGTGTCAATTTAGGGGATCACCTTTCCCAGGAATCCTTCCTAGACTTCCAGGCTGGTTAAAGTGCCTCTTTTCAGGTCTATAACGCCCTATACTACTTCCATGACAGCACAGATCACCCCTTTTAGGAAAATCTGGGATGGTCTGCCTGCCTTGCAACATCCCCACCCCCCTTCCCCTCCCGCCAACAGGACAGAGCGCTCCAGTAGAGCTTGGGTCTGACTCATCTGTGTCCCCAGAGCCTGGCACACAGGCGGCCTCAGGCCATGTTCCCAAGACAGGGGTGAAGGTGGTAAGAGGAGCAGAAGGAAGGAGAGGAAAGGAGACATATGAGAAAGAGGGTCAGGAGAAACAGCAGGGAAAGTAGGAAGAGGCATGAGATAGTGGGGCAAAAGGGAGGATATTAGAAGAGCCACTCTCACCTCCTGGGCACTCACAATACTCAGGCCCATACTAATGTTATATAGACTGACTCACAGCAGCTACACTGTGAGATGGGCACTGGTACTGTCTCCCATTGAACAGACGGGGTAAGTGAAGCCCAGAAAGGTAAAGCCACTTGTCCAGGGCCACACAGCCAGGAAGTGGCTGAACCAGCATGAACCTAGCTCAGAGGCTGAGTTTGTAACCACTGTGCTGGGCTGCCTCTCTGGGAGAGTGAGGGGACCAGGGAGGTGCTCCAGGGAACAGAGATGGCCAGGCCGGCCTCCTGCAGCCCACGACGGGACCACACCCACCCGGCTCAGGCGGGACACTGCCAGGGAGATGCATGTCTTGAAGTCATCTGGGTTCTTCTTGCAGAGGCAGGTGATGAGGCTGACAGCTGCCGTGACCACACCCTGCCGAGGCAGATAAGCGGCAAGTCAGGGCTACTGGGCTGGAGGTCAGCCTGGGGACAAGGGTCCAGGCTGTAGACCTGAAAGCAGAGACTCAAGGGCTGAGTGGGTGATGGGTGATGGGGACACTGGGCAGGATCCCTGGGCAGTCAGGGGCAGGTGGGTATCAGGGATGGATATGGGGGTTTCTGGACACTTGCGGGGACTTAGTCACTTGTCCTTAGTGACAAGTACTAAGGACACTAGACCAAGATCTCTAATGTGCCTGAGTAGAGGCATGGACAGAGACAGGGGTGGGCCCTGGGCATCCAGGTGGGAATCAGGGCAGGGGTGGACAGTCCCTGGGATTTTCCATGGGTGTCCGGTGGAAGGATCTTTGGGTGAATTACTGGGGGTGGCTCTGGAAGCCAGCAGCCTGGAGTCTCCAGGTGCCAGGCAGGGGGCTCACCATGTGCTGGTCATTGAGCAGGTGCACCACACGGGCCGTCCACTCGCCCATGGGCACTAGGTCAGGTGAGGCCTTGTACAGCCGTAGCAGGCACAGGGCCGCGCTCTGTTTCACACTGTCCATGCTGTCCCTATGGTGACACGATTGGGTAGGAGGATGGTTAGTGTGACCTCAGCCCCACACAGATCTCCCCTCCTCTCCTGGTCCTCCTCAGGAAGGGTAGCCAGCAGCAGTTGGGCAGAGCCAGGTGGACCAGAGATCCAATCTGGTGCTGCCCTTCTCACCCACCAAGCCTCAGTTTTTTTATCTGCAAAATGGGTTCCATCTCAGTCACCTTGGGGGCCACCGGCAGAACAATGCAAAATGTCAAGCCTGGCTGTGCTCCTTCATTCCTTTACCAAACACTTACTTTGTGCCCACTGGGAGGCTCAGAGGTGAACACACTGGTCCAAGTGACTGTCCTCACAGAGCTTACTTTCTAGCCAGGCAGTCAGTATCCTAGCGCACACACCAGATACTGTGGTTTCAGTGCTATGGCACCAATGAGTGCCAGGTACAAGGAGCGCTGGGAATGCTATTTGGCAAAAAGGCCTCTCTAATAAGGCAGGTGAGTGGAGAACTGGGTTTAATGAGCAAAATCAGAAAATCTCTGTACTGCACAACCCAGGGAGAGGGCACAGCCTGTGTGGAGGACCTGGGGCAGCCACGGGCCTATGTGTGGCTGCAGTGAGTGAGTGAGCAATGCGGGGGGAAAGGTGGGGAAATCGGATGGAGGGACAATGAGCCAGACCATGCAAGGCATCAAGAACCATGGTAATGACCCTGCTTTTACCTAGGGGGACATGAAGCTGCTGCAGGTGACAAGCAGGGAAGCAGCAAAATCGAGGGGAAAGCGGTAAAAGCACCACCCAGAGCCCTTTTGCTCTGACCCAGGCACCCTGTGTGACTAACTCATTCATCTCCTCTTTTGGGCAAACTGAGGAACTGGGGTCAGACATGCATGCCTGAGGTCCTGACTGATGGAGTGCAGTTCTAAGGGAAGCTGCTGACCCTCACTGATGGGTGGTATTACGATGCTGAGACTGTTTTCGGACTCTTTACCTCAGGAGGAATTAGGGAATGAATAAAGGACACTGTGGACGAGAAGCTGGCACAGACTCAAGCACAGAGGGGGCATGCAGGGATGTCCTGACAGCCCAGGCTCTGGCCTCAAAGTCAAGGGTTTCCTAGACAGGACCCAACCAAAGCCTGAACAAAAGACACAGAGGAAGTCCCATGAGGGATGACCCGCACAAGTCAAAGGCCAGGTGAAAAGACATTTCACCAGATGTGCAAGAGAAAACAAGAATTGCAGCGACAAGGCAGCTCTGATTCCTCCTGCCAGCCAGGCAGATGCATGCATGTTGGCCAGGCCAGGAATACAGGAGCCCTCATGCAGTCACGGGAACAGGCCCTCAGAAGAGGAGTGGGGCCACCCCTGGTCAGCATGCTACTGGGAGCTATGCAGAACATGCCCAGTGATTCTGCTCCTGGACACCCACCCTGAGGTGGACACATGTGCATGTCCAAGGTGACGGCTCCAGAATGTTCGCTGACCGATGGTCATTAACTTAAAACCCAAACCAGTGGAATGGTCTCTTCACAGCTCACATGTCATGTGCACTGACCCCGAGCCATGCTCTGTTCTAGGTATTTCTCCAACCCTTGTGGGAGGTGACCTGTACCATCACCTCCAGCTATGTGTAAGGGAACTTCCATCCACACACTGAATGGAGGAATAGGAGTTATTTATCACCTTGGGTAATTTAAACAGAGACTATATGACTATTTTGGTAAAGCTTAAAATTATGTAATGCAGGAGTGCCTGGGTGGCTCAGTCAGTTAAACATTGGTCTTCATTCAGTTCAGGTCATGATCTTGGGGTCCTGGGATAAGCCCCGCACTGGGCTCCAAGCTCAGCGGGGAGTCTGCTTGAGATTCTCCTTCTCCCTCTTCCCCTCCCCCTGCTCAAGTTCTGTCAATAAATAAATGAAATTAAAAAACAACAACTATGTAACACAGGTGCGTATGCCCAGGTATCAAAGGACAAGGAGGTACAATGGGAATAATGACCATCGAATGCGGGGCACAGGGAGGGAGAAGAAGATGGAGAGGATATGAGGGGTGTGAAGGGGGGAAATTGAACTGTTTCCCTTCTTTAAAAAAAAAAAAAAAGCTGTCATACCATAATGACCCAGAAATTCTACACCCAGGTATCTACCCATGAGAACTAAAAACAAACTTCACACAATGTACTTGTACATTATTCAAAGGAGTCAGAGGGAAACTTTTTGATGAATGGATAAATAAAATGCGGTCCCTCCAGGCAGTAGAATATTATTATTGGGCCATAAAAAGGAAATAAGTATAGCTGCATACAATATGGAGGAATCCCGAAAACGTTACGCCAAGCGAAAAAAAAGCCAGACAGAAAAGGCCACGTATCACATGCTCCCATTTATCTGAAATGTCCAGAATAGGCAAATCCAACGAAACAGAAAGCAGATTAGTGGCTGTCTGGAGTTAGGGGGAAAGGCAATGGGAAGTGAGCTGCTAATGAGTATGGGGCTTCTTTTTGGGGTGATTGGAATGTTCTGGAATTAGTGGCAGTAGCTGCACAATACCATGAATGTACTAAAGACCACTGAATTTTACACTGTTAACTGTTAAAACTTGGAATTTTATCTTAATTAAAAAAAAAAAAAAAACCTGCCTAAAAAAAACATATTCCTCTGTGCCCCAGTCACCGTCAAGGCCAAGTTTTGGGTGTCGAGAGGATAGCCAAGCACTGAGATAAGCCCAGCCTGGCCCCCACTCTGGCAAAGCATTCGTTCCTTGGTGTGAAACTGGAATATCACCTCTGCTCAGATGAGTCTGTCACACTGGCTGTTTCCTTGGCCCTCACAAGCACCAAGTTCTGCCTGCTTGGGATGGCCGGCAATTTTGCCACAACTGATCACTCCGTCCTCTGGGTAAGTTTCTTCGAGTTCTGAGCCATTGCCCTTTCTACACTTTCCTCCCATTTCCCTGGCCACAGACCTCGACACACTGGGCCACCACCAAGTGACCTTAGGTCACTTCTCACATTCCCCGAGGGACTTTATCTGGCTACAACTTTAATCACCGTCCATCCTGCGCTGTCCCCTACAGTGGCCTCAACCACATGTGACTACTGGACACAGGAGGTGGGGCCAATTGCAACTGGTGTGTGTACATTACCCTCACATGTGGTAAGGAAGTAAACCACTACATGGATAATTTTCATGTCGATCCAGTATCCAAATGAAAATACTTTAGATGGACCAGGTTAAATTAAAATAATAAAATAAGTTTCATCTGCTTGTTTTTACTTTGTCTGATGTGGCAACTAGAACTGTGGAGGATGTGTGTGGCTCGAGTTCTATTTTTAGAGCTCTGTCCATGTCTCTCCCACACTCCCTCTCTGGCTCAACTGCCTGTCGTCCAGCTGCCTACTGGACGTCTCTGCCCAGATGTCCAATAGGCACCTCATATCCAGAAGAGCAAAATCCAGCTTGGGTCCTGCCTCTTGCTCCCCTGCTTCTCCCCAGGCTTCACATCCACCTACCTATTCAAGCTCATTCTCTCCTGCTTTCCCACCCCATGTAATCCATGCTGTAAGCTTCACTCCCAGAACATACCCAGTGATAACCTCTACTGCTACAACCCTGGTCCCAGTCACCATCAGCTCTGACCTGGACAACAACAAACATCTCAGTGTCGCTACCGCCACCCCAGTTTCTAGTTCTGCATATGGGCTCTTGAGCTACTTGATTCTGAGGAATAAGCCTCTTTCACTGGTTCTGGAATGTTCTCCAGCATTATCCGTTCAAACAGTGCCTCTGTCATATTCTCTTCCTTCTCTTCCCCTAGAGCTCTTAAGATTTTGGTTTTGTTTATTGAGTAATCTCCACACCCACCTTGGAACTTGAACTCATGACCCCGAGATCAAGAATCGCATGTTCTACCAACTGAGCCAGCCAGGCGTCCCTCTAGAACTCTAAATAGTAGTATGTTAGACCTCCTCCATCTTCCGTGACTCTTAACCTCTGTTTTGGAATCTCCCATCTCTGTTTCTCTGGGCTGCATTCTGATTGGTTTCCTCAGTTCTTTTTTTTTTTGGTTTCCTCAGTTCTACTCCTTGTTTACTAATTCTGCTTTGGCTCTGTTGATCCTGCTGCTAAGCCAGGCTACTTAAATAATTTTTTCCACTTCTTTTTCAAATCTGCTTACACTTGTTTTTTGTTTTCTTATTTATTGAAACATATTACACATATTTATTTTATATTGTATATGAATGTTCCAATTCAACTGCTATTTCTAGTTTCCTTTCTGCTGGTTCTTCCTCATGGTGTCCTGTGGCCTGTGTTTAGTGAGATTTTTGACCTTGAATTACTCAAGCAACTTGAAGCTTCATCTATGGTGAGGGCAGGCTTCTCCAGAAAAGGCTTGCTTGCTTCTGTCAGGCACTGGGCTACTACCAGTTTAAATCACTTTAAACTAAAGATTGGCTTAAGAATTTGTAGTCAACCCAAGTAGGGAGAAATCAGGCTGAAAACCAGTGTGTGGGCTGCTCTGACCCAAGGTTCAAAACAGGTAATTTTGCTTATAGCCCCCAAGGGGATTTATTTCTAGGTCATCCTCACTTTGAAGTGTGGCCTCTGGAGCCTCTCCTTGGACAAGCTGTGTATCCTGTTCCCAAAGGCTGCAGGGCCCCAAAACCAATATCTAGGTTCACCCTCTAAGCAAAATCTGGCTTTGGCCCTCTGCTCATCTTTCCTCTTAGCTTGTAGCCTGCAAGCTCCTTACTCTCTTGCTAGCTCATGAATACATTGAAGAATATTTCCTTTCCTCTTTCATCCCACATTGATACGTTTCAGCAAGAGCATTAGTCAGGAATCTAGTCCACCATGTTGCCAGAAATATAAGTCCGTACCTTCTCCCACACCAAGCTGAGTGATCTTTTAAAAATACAAAGCTGGGATGCCTGGGTGGCTCAGTGGTTGAGCATCTGCCTTCCGCTCAGGGTGTGATCTCAGGGTCCTGGGATCAAGTCCTGCATCAGGCTCCCTGCATGATGCTTCTCCCTTTGCCTGTGTCTTTGCCTCTCTCTCTGTGTCTCTCATGAATAAATAAATATTTTTAAAATAATAAATAAAAATACAAAGCCAATCATGTCACGTGCCAACTTAAAACATGCCAACCCCTCTCATTTCAATTAGAATAAAATCCAAACTCCCCTTATTCTATCTCTTGTTCACTGCACTCTAGCCACAAAGACTATCTCTTGGTTCCTTGAATACAGAAAGCTCATGCCTCAGAGCCTTTGCATGTGCTGCTCCTTTCACTTGGATACTCTCCAACATTTTTTTTAAGACTTATTTATTTATTCATGAGAGACACAGACAGAGAGGCAGAGACACAGGCAAAGGGAGAAGCAGGCTCCTTGCAGGGAGCCCGATGTGGGACTCGATCTGGGATCCCAGGATCACGACCTGAGCCAAAGGCAGGTGTCCAACCGCTGAGCCACCCAGGTGTCCAACATTTTAAAATAATTATCTTCTCATCATTCTAGTCTCAAATTACAAGTCATCATCTTGGAGAGACCCTCCCTGATGAGTGTATTTAAGTAGCTTCCACCACCACCTCCCTCGCCCCCTACTACTGTTTTGTTTTCTTCACAGCATTTATCACTATCTGAACTCATCTTACTTTTTATGTATATATTTGCTCTTTTAAGCTTCCTGTAAAATGTAAGCTTCCCAAGGTTGGGCACAACAGTCCTTGCTTCTCCCTCCTGCCTCCCAAAACCCACAACAGTGCCCAGCACACTGCAGGCACTCAAAAAATATTTGATGAATGACCTGCCTCAGGACTCCAGTGTCTTTCATGCCTTTCCCCTTCACACAGCCAGCAACTCCTCCTTACCCAGGTCTCAGCCTGATGCTACAACCTCTAGGAACCTCTCCCTGATCCCTCAGACTAGGCTAGGTGTCCAACGAAATGTCCTTCCAGACTTCTGTGCTCCACAGCATGGTTCCAAGAGTAATTATACATTTCACTCTGCAGTCATTCAATGTTTCCCACTCTGGGCCATGAGTGTTTGGGAAGACGATGACCATGTCCATTTCTGGTCATGACTATATTCCTAGCAAGCAGCACAACACAACACTTTGCACGCATATATGCTCAACAAATGTTTGCTGAATGAATGAACCAAGATGCAGAAGCTCTGGAGGGCTGTTGCTGGTGTAACTTAATAGTTATCACCTCATCTATACTAGATATTAAAGGTCAGTTAATCAGACAGACACCCCATTGGCTTTGTTGGGTTGGCGTTGCACCACTGAGTTGGGTTGGTGAGATGAAGACAGAGAATCACAGGGCTGAATCTAAGCCCAGCATTATCCCCACATCCTGGCTTGGAGGTCTTGGGCAGGTGACACAAGCTCTCTGACCCTCGAACGTGGCTAAACCTTGTCTATTCCACTCCAAACCCCAGCCCACCTGGGTCCCCAGTGCCTCACCCAGCCACCAGGATGCGCGGGATGTCAGCAGCAAAGGCCTCGCCCATCTCACGGCTGCCCACGTTGGCGATGCAGTGCAGGGCCAGGCACATGAAGGTGGGGTTGCGGCTGGCCAGGTCGTTCTTGATGGCATTGTTGATGAGCCGGATCAGCTCAGAATTTGAGTTCACCAGAACGGAGATGAAGAGGTAACCCTGGGTGAGGAAGGTGGGAACCCTGTGGCTAAGTGATCCTAGGTCCCAATCCTCTGACCTGGAGTCTGTACTTTTAGCCCCTTCCTCCCTCAGACCCAGGAGTCCAGGTCCCCAGCCACTTCCTCCCTCAGACAATTTCCTCCCTCAGATCCAAGAGTATAGGCCCCCAGCCCCCTCCTCCCTCTAACCCAAGAGTCTAGGCCCCCAGCCCCTCTTCCCTCAGACCCAGGAGTCCAGATCCCCAGCCCCCTCCTCCTCAGACCCAGGAGTCCAGGCCCCCAGCCCTTCCTCCCCAGACTCACTATTTGCTTCTCTGTGTACTTGTTGGAGCTGAGCAGATTTACGGCCTCCATGTGCCCAAAGTCAATGTCATGGCCAAGCAGGAAGATGAACAGCAGTTTACACACATATTTTTTCTTACTGTAGCCATCTAAGGCTTTGTCCCCTAGGGCCAGAGGGAGCAGGAAGGGGGAGGGGAACAGATGAGGAAGGATCATACCTATAAGTCCCAAGTATCCTAGTTCCCAGTCCCCTCCTCCCTCAGACCCAGGAATCTAGGCCTCCAGCTTACCTTTGAACTTAGAGCGGATATTGGCCAGTTCCTTGTTGATTCTCTTAATCTCTGCCTCCTTGCTCTTACCTGGGGAGGAGAAGGCAGGGCAGGTGATGAGGGTCCCAGACAGTTGAACTATCTGTCCTCTCTTTCCTTGGCCAGGTCCTTCCAGCTGGAAGGGCATACTCCTTCCTCCCTGAGGCCCCGGGCCCCGGGGCTTAGGCCAAGCCTGGGCCCCATTTCTAGCTGGGAGGTGGGAACCATGGCTTGTTGGTCTTTACGACCAAGAGGAGAAGCCTGGCACACACTATGGGGTGATCCCCAACTTGTCCCTCTTTCCTCCTCTCACTGTGGTCCTCGAACTGTCCTTGCCCTGGGGTCTCCTGTCTCCACCCACAGCTATGGTCATGCCTCCACCACCAGCCCCTGGAACTGGTCCGGCAAGAAATATGTGACGAGGGAACAAATGAATGAAGGGCTCGGCTGTCTTTTAGCTGTCTCCCAGGACCCTCACCCCTACCACATCCCCACCAAGTTCAGCATCTCCTGAAAAACCTGCTCCAGTGTTACGAAGGTCCCACTGCCTCCCAGTCACCGGGCCAGATCCTTAGGTTCCGAGCTTGCCCTCTCCTGTCCTATCCCTCCTTACATCCTGTTGGTCCTCTGCCGCCAGGCCCACAGACCCACTACTTCCATCTCCTGGCTGCCAACATCTCCCCAAGCTATGTGCAACATTCCTACACATCTGACAAGACCCACTTATGGGATGAGTTTAGAGGGCTCTCCCTGGCCCCACAGGCCAGGTCCTGTGCTCCCTGTGTTTCTTGATGCCCAGGCAACTCTGTCAGGGTAATCTCACTGAACTGTGATCAGGTCTTGGCCACCCTCACAGCTTGCTGTGTCCCTCGTCATGTCCCCTAGCTCCACTGGAGCCAGACTTCACCATTTTGTCCTTGACAGGCACATCCAAATGGACACCGGGGCATTCCACACCTCCAGTCAGGCCGTTGCCATGTTCTCTTGGCTTGACCTTCTGAATACTGGGATCATCTCCTACGACCTCCTCACCCAGACCCGATGCTTACTCACCTAGATTACTGCAGTAGCCTCCTTTCTGACCTCCTTGCCTCCTGCTGGGAGGGGGGAACTCCACCCCATGGTTACCTAGCCCTCTGGCCCTGCCCTGGCCATCCCACCAATATCACCCCTCACCACGTTATTGAGTGTTTCGCCCCACTGGCCTCCACCACTTTCATGGACACTCCATGTTCCTTCCTATCTCAGGGAGGGGCCTAATACATGCCATACCCTCTGCTTGGGCCCATCTCTCAAGTTATCTCCTTGTCACTTCAGTCTTAGCTCTTGTCACCTCCTCTGAGAGGGTCTATTCTGACCAGTTCATTCAAGCCAATGCCTTATCCTTGTTTCCACCATTAAAAGAAAAAAGTCCTCCCTAGCATCTTTCACACCATGTAACTATTTTTATTTATATTTACTGTACAATCTTCATTTTTAAAAAGATTTTATTTACTTATTTATGAGAGACCCAGAGAAAGAGGCAGAGATATAGGCAGAGGGAGAAGCAGGCTCCATGCAGGGAGCCCGATGCAGGACTCAATCCTGGGACTCCAGGATCACACCCTGGGCCAAAGGCAGGCGCTCAACCAGTGAGCCACCCAGGCATCCCTTGGCTTCCACTTCAGATTAGGAACATCACAAGGGAGCTTCCAGAACAGTACCTGGCATACAGCAAGTGCTTAATAAATGTCTGGCCACTTGAACAAAGGCCTGCTCAGATTTATGGCCGTGTCATCCACCTCCCTGAGCAGGTGGCCAGGCACCTGGCAGGCTGTGTGCAATGAACGAATGGATGAATGAACAGGCAAGGGTATGAGCATTCCTTGTCTTTAGAAATCCTGCCTCACTTTCAACTCCAACTTTCAGGGAAGCTATCAACTACTCCAGGAAGCCCTCTCTGATTAGTACCTCCTGCCCAGGGCTCCTGCCAACCAGCCCCTGAGCTGCACTGTGCAATATGGTGGCCACCAGCCAGGCAGCTCTTGAACACCTGAAATATGGCTGTTCCAAACTGAGGTGGGATTTAGGTGGCAAAGACACACTGGATTTGGGGGACTGGGTAGGAGAAAAACAAGCATGTAAAATATCTCATCAAAAAATTTTTTAAATACTGATTACATGTTGAAAGGACAACATTTTGGTATCTTAGATTAGGTAAACGTGTTAGTAAAATTAAATTTACTAGTTTCTTTCTCCTTTTAGGATGTGGCTACTGGAAAAGTTAAAACCACATGTGTGGCTCACACTGTCTGAGACACCGCTGTTCCAGGGCCTCCTCTGGGCTCCCATGTGGTCTGTGTCACCTCCAACAGAGCGCATGCCATCGGTGTTGGGGTCTGCCCCTGTCCCCAGACCACACGAGGAGACCCTAGAGGGCAGGCCGAGGACCTGCCACTTTTCTGGGCAGCAACTCCATGTTGCAAGGGCCTACTGAGTGCCAAGCTCAGAAAAGGCATGAAGACATGAATAAGGGCCTCCATCCTCAGAAAGGGGGTGGAGGGCCTGAGGATGAGGGTGGGAGAGTCTCTGGAGCCCCAGGTGAGGAAGGGCCAGTTCCTCAGGGTGAGCTTGAATTGGCCTGTGTGGCCCCACAGGCCACCTGATCCTTCATTTATTAGTTACACATTTCCAGAGCCCCAAGGGCCAGGCCTGAGTGGGGCTACGCTGAGCACCTTGGACCCACGCAGACCTGGCCCTTCTGATCTGCCCCCAGGGGTTCCTGGCCTGAGAGGGCACAGGCGATGGGTCCTGTCCCCACACCTGAATGAGATGTGCAGACAGAGGCTGCCCGGGGCCTCGGTGTTGGCTGCCAGGAGGAGGGGACATTTGAGGAGAGCTCTGAAAGGTGAGGAGGGTTCAGGAGCAGTTCACCGGGTGAGGGCGGCCGGAAGGAAGCCACACCACTGTGGATAGCCTGCATGAGGGTGGCAGCAGGAGGAGGAGGCCCCAGGACAGGCAAGGGTGCAAGGTGGGCCCTGGGAACCAGTGTGCCTGCTCTATGTTATTCTTGAGGATGACCACCAACTGCTTCAAGAGCTTGCCTTAAAACTATTCTGTAGGGACCAGGAAAAAAACACCCTCTTTTATAAATGGACCATGAATTACAGAGCACCTGCTTAGGGACACCTGGGTGGTTCAGTGGGTGAGTGTCTGCCTTCAGCTCAGAGCGCATGATTCCGGGGTCCGGGGATTGAGTCCCACATCGGGCTCCTCGCAGGGAGCCTACATCTTCCTCTGCCTATGTCTCTGCCTCTCTATGTCTCTCATGACTAAATAAAATCTTAAAAACAAAAGCATCTGCTTAAACTTCATCACAGAGAGATGGGCATTTGAACAGCAATTGAACTTGAAGCATTCTCTGGACTTCATTTAAACCACTATTAAAAAAAAATAAAAAAATAAAAAAATAAACCACTATTAAAAGCTTCAAGGGGCACCTAGGTAGCTCAGTGGTTGAGTGTCTGCCTTTGGCTCAGGTCATGATCCCAGGGTTTTGGGATCGACTCCCACATCAGACTCCCTGCACTGCCTCTGCCTATGTCTCTGTCTCTCATGAATAAAAAAATAAAATCTTAAAAAAAAAAAAAAGCTTTGAGATACAGGCAAACTAACCTATGGTGTTGGATGATGGAGTCGTGCTTATTCTTGTGGGGACAGGGGAGGGGCCTGGGAGGGTGAGCAAGGAAGCTACTGGGGATGGGGGATGTTGTGTCTGCCTCTGAGGGCTGATTCCACAACTGTGTTTAATCAGGAAAAGTTCATCAAGCTTGACATTTAGGATCCATGGCTTTTTTTTTTTTTTTTTTTTCAGATTTTGTTTATTTATTTATGAGAGACACACAGAGAGAGGCAGAGACACAGGCAGAGATAAAAGCAGACTCCCTGCAGGGAGCCTGATGTGGGACTTGATCCCAGGACCCCGGGATCACAACCTGAGCCAAAGGCAGACACACTCAATCTCTGAGCTACCCAGGCATCCTTCTGTGGCCTTTTTAATACATATTCTATCTCCATATATATACATATACAGATATAAATTATTGTTCTTGTATGTTAAATTACACATAAATATGTGTTCATAGAGAAGTAATCACCTATGCAAAAGACTGTACCAAGCAGATAAGGACAATCTGAAGAATATTTAGAGAATATACATATGTGTGTGCATATTTTTTTGATAGTCTTTAACTATCCACACCTATTTGATATTGCCTCCTGCACAATTGATATACTTTGCTATAACAAAGAATTCACGGAGTGTCTGGGTGGCTCAGTCGGTTGAGTGTCTGCCTTTGGCTCGGGTTGTGATCCCAGAGTCCTGGGATCCAGTCCTACATCGGGCCCTCTGCTCCCCAGGGAGCCTGCCTCTCCCTCCTCCTCCCTCTCTCATGAATTAAATAAATAAGAAAAGAAAGAAGAAAGAAAGAAAGAAAGAAAGAAAGAAAGAAAGAAAGAAAGAAAGAAAGAAAGAAAGAAAGAAAGAAAGAAAGAAAGGAAAAGAAAGAAAGAAAGAAAAGAGAAGAGAAAAGAAAAGAGAAAAGAAAAGAGAAAAGAAAAGAGAAAAGAAAAGAAAAAAGAATGAATTCACAGGGGCACCTGCGTGGCTCAGTTGGTTAAGTGTCTGCCTTCGGCTCAAGTCATGATTCCAGGGTCCTGGGATTAAGCCCCGTGTTAGGCTCCCTGCTCAGCAACTCCCTCTTCCTCTGTCACTCCCTCCTCATGCTCTCTCTCTGTCTCAAATAAATTAATAAAAAATCTTAGGAGAAAAAAAAAACAACAACACCGAATTCACAAAGAGAAGAAAGCATCAAGTGTCCAGAAAGAAGGGTCTGCAGCCTTGGAGGGAAAGCATCCTAGCAGAGGGCACAGGCTCTGCAGGGATCTAGAGGCAAGTAGTAGCCTGGGTGCCCAGAGATAGCACATGGATGCTACTGAGGGTAACACATGGGAGAAAGGGGCTGAAGACAGCTGGAAGAGAACGGGGTTAATGGAAGGAAGGACTTTCTGGCACTCAGGCCCAGCCAGTGGCAGGGGAATGAGTTCACCATCACAGGAGGCATGAAACCATGTCCGGGCATTTTAAAGGGATTTCTTATCCTCAACCATTTCTTGGGCCAGGCTCAGAGATGAGTCACACGAGCCCTACTCTGGGGGAGCTCCTGGATTGGAAAGGAGGGTGCTGGGGACAAGCGAGTACTTTGACACATGCAAACATGATGGGGGCTGGGAGGCTGGAATCAGCCCAGGGGAGGAAATCTTCCTGGTACACAGCTCCTGGGATTTGAGGATCAAAAGATGGAGTGGCAGAAATAAGAGGAAATGTGCTCTAGGCAGTGCAAGGGCCTGGAGGTTAGTGCAGCAGGCAAGGCCAGACCTCCCAGCCTCTTCTGGGTTTTCTCAGGGTGCTGGGAGCCATGGGAGGCTGCAGGGCCCTCTTCTGCTGGTAGCTCCAGGTGTGAGGAGCATGTGGGTGGAATAGAGGGCTTGCTGCAGGTTAGGGCAATGGGTTGCTGAGCAAAGATCTGCCCTACCTTGGGGGTTTCACTAGCAAGTGGGGCGGGGGTGGGAGAGATAAAGCCTTTGCTGCAACATCAGATGGGTCTGTCTCTGCCACCAAAGGCATCCTAAAGGGACGCTGGGGTGGCTCAGGGGTTGAACATCTCTCTTTGGCCCAGGGCATGATCTTGGAGTCCCAGGTCGAGTCCCATATCAGGCTCCCTGCAGGGAGCCTGCTTCTCCCTCTGCCTGTATCTCTGCCTCTCTCTCTCTGTCTCTCATGAATAAATGAATAAAAATCTTAAAAAAGGCAAATTGAACTCCAATTTAAAAAAAAATCTTAAAAAAAAAGGCATCCTAAAAACTCCAGGTTCCTCCACTGCAGAGGGATTGACATGCCTTAATGGAGGTAACAGGCAAAGGGGTCCAGTACCTCACTGGGAGACAGCTACTGTTTACAATACAAGGTAACAAATGTTCCCCTCTACCAGGACCCCCTGTGCTATGCCTCCCACACAAATCCCAACAACCCAGGGTCCTCAAAGAGAGTTCTGACAGATGATACATATTAACTCTGGACCACCATAAACATCCAGAACACATTGGCCCTATGCTGCTCAATGCGGGAGCCACAAGCCACATGGGTCCATCGGGCTCTTGACACATAGTTGGTGCTACTGAGGGATTAAATTCTTATTTTCCATAGATTTAAAATGCAAAAAGCAATTCTCAATTCAGTCACTGCAAGGTACATTCTGAACAGCTCAGCTACTTTGTGAATCTGCTTTTTCAAGTTTTGTGGCTTCTTTAAGACAGAACAAGTATTGCCAATGAAAATTTGGCCTCATTGAGAAGGAACACTAACTGTCTCATGGATCATTTTTAAAATACTGTGTGGGATGCCTGGATGGCTCGGCAGTTGAGGTCTGCTTTCAACTCAGGGCATGATCCTGGAGTTCAGGGATCAAGTCCCGCATTGGGCTCCCTGAGGGGAGCCTGCTTCTCCCTCTGCCTGTGTCTCTGCCTCTCTCTCTGTGCCTCTCATGAATAAATAAATAAAATCTTAAAATAAAATAATAAAATAAAATAAAATAAAATAAAATAAAATAAAATAAAATAAATAAAATACTAACTGTGCATTCAAATACTATCATGAACATACTGGTGTAGGTAAAATGTATTAAAATGAATTTCAGGGATGCTTGGATGGCTCAGCGGTTAAGTGTCTGCCTTCAGCTCAGGGCGTGATCCTGGAGTCCTGTGATCGAGTCCCACATCGGGCTCCCGGCATGAAGCCTGCTTCTCTCTCTGCCTGTGTCTCTCATGAATAAACAAATAAAATCTTTAAAATAATAATAAATAAAAATAAAATGAATTTCACTGACTTTACTTCACAAAGCGCTCCTGGAACATTTAAAGCTTCTATATCCGGCTTGCTGGGTTAGATGGTGCTCGTGCTATCAGAGTCATCACCACCCGAGAGAGAAAATAGTCTCTTGGAACAACCAGCTGCGAACAAACGCAGCTGCAAAGACCATCCCTGAGCAGCAGCCTAAGAAGGTGTATGTGCTGATTTGTTGAGGACCCTCGGCCTCTGGTCAAGGCAAGGAAGTAGGGCTGCTTCATCCCCACAGCTCAAAATAGTCCTGGCACAGGAAAGGTGTTAAATGCAGATAGTGGACCAAGTATACTCTAGTATACTAGAGTCAGTATACTGACCCACAGAAAGGGGGTGAGCCTGAGGCTCAGGCCAGGGGCTGTCTGTCATCAGCATCTGGCGGACACTCACAACCTAAAGCCTATTTCTTCAAGGGCAGGGCCTGGAGGCAGGCAGGGGGTCCCCGGTGGCACACTGGTGTCGGAGAACCACCAAAGTGAGACTCCTCCTTTCTGGTCTCTCCACAGTAGTCTGAAGGGATCCTGTCCCTTCCTGCTCCAAATCCCTCCGTGGCTCCCATCTGACCCATACTAAAAGCACAGTCCTCACCATCATCCTCCAGGCCCTACAGATTTATTAGTTCCCTCTCTGACCACAACTCCTACTCTCCCCACCATCAGCAGCCTCCTCTTCCTGCTCCTCCTCCTCCCTAAATTCCTCCTAGCCCAGTCCTGCCTCAGGGCCTTTGCACAGGCTGCCAAGCATGTCCTCCTCCAGATTTATGCAGGCCTAATTCACCCACCAAATTTGATTCTTTGCTCCAATGTCACCTTTTCAGCAAGAGACTCTGACCAGCTTATATAAGAGCGCTATCCCTAACTTTGTCCCTATACCCCTTCCCTGCTTTATTTCTTCCCAACCCCCCACCCACCACCTATCTATATACCTGAATACTATATATTTACTTGCGTACTGATCCTTTTCCCCTTAGGATATGAACACCATGGAGAGGGGACTTTTGTACACTGCTGTAGTCCCATTACTTAGAGCAGTGTCTGGCACTCAATTGGTGCTCAGGAAAGACTGGTTTGTCTGCTAGTTCATTCATTCATTCATTCATTTATTCATTCAACTAGCAAATGTCTCCTGATGACTCTCGTGGGCCAGGTCCCACAGAAGGCAGAACTGGGGACCCAGGGAGGGATCAGAACAGGCCTGTGCTCTAGGGCCTAGGGGAGAAGCCACGAAAGGAATGGGGCACAATCTGGAGGATGTACCCTAATGGAGGCACGCGGGCCACTGTAGCAAGTCCGCACCCCCCTTCCCATTCCATCACTTGCAAACTCCTCAGGCCTGGGGGGAGCTGGGACCCCAAAGAGGAGACAGCCCAACCCTGGGCCCTGGAAGCTCCCAGTCAGATTAAGTGACTGGGAGGCAGATTCGAGCTCAAGACAGCACAGGACATGCCCTCAGGCTGGGCCCAACCCAAACCTTTCCCCTTCTCTCTCCTTTTTTAAAGATTTTATTTATTTATTTGAGCAACAGAGAGAATGAGTAGGGGGAGGGGCAGAGGGAGAAGCAGGCTCTCCACTTAGCAGAGAGCCTGACTTGGGGCTTGATCCCAGGACCCTGGGATCATGACCTGAGGTGAAGGCAGCTGCTTAACTAACTGAGCAACCCAGACGCCCCAGCCTTTCCCCTTCTTATCTATAGAATTTGCCCTTTCCTTCTCAAAAGCCTGCCTTTCATCTCCTTCTAGAGTCTTCCCCCGAACTCCACTATGCCCTTCAGATTTTCCAGCAGGAAGGCTCCACACTCCTCCCCTTCCTCCACTTGCTCATCTCTGAGCGCTGGCTCATCTACATCCTTCAGGCTTTTTCCCTCGCTCCTACTTGAAGCTCTCCCTGGTGCTCTCAGGACAAACACCAACCTGGCCTCTGCCCACCTGCTCAATGCTACATCCCATCCCATCCCTCTTGTACACCAGCCACATAGGCCTCCACTTAGTCTCTGCTGGGCCTCAGGACCTTTGCACTGCTGTCCCTCTGCCTTCATCACTCTTCTCCACCTATCTTGGCCTGGAGAACTCCGCCCCATGTCTGAGCAATGCCAACAGACAGAGTCTTCATTTCTTTCAACACTGTGGCCTTCTCTCACTGGAATTAGGACGGCTACAAGTTTTTTTCCACTTACACCAAAAAACTGAGATATAATTCACATACCATAAAGTCCACCATTCTAAAGTGTGTAATTCAGTGGTCTTTGGTATATCCATAGTCTGGTGTAACAATCACCACTATCTACTTCCAGAACATTCTCATCACTCCAAAAAGAAACCCTACATTCATTGGCAGTCACATCACATTCCACCACCCCCCTACCTAGCCCTAGGTGGCCACTAACCTACTTTCTATCTCTATGGATTTGCCTATTCTGGACATCTCATACAAATGAAATCATATGGCCTTCTGTGTCTGGCTTCTTTCACTTAGAATAAGGTTTTCAGGGTTCATCCATGTTACAGTGTGTGTCATTCTTTTTTTTTTTTTTTAACATATTTGAGAGAGAGTGAGTGAGAGCATGAGTAGGGGGGTAGCTGAGGGAGAAGCAGACTCCCTGCTGAATAGGGAGCCCGATGCAGAGCCCAGTCCCAGGACCCCAGGATCATGACCTGAGCTGAAGGCAGATGCTCAACTGAGCCACCAAGGCGCCCTGCGTGTGTCATTCTTTTTTAATGACTTGATAACATTCCATTGCGTGGTGTACCATGACGTTTTGTACATCCATTCATCTGATGATGGACATTTGGGTTGTTTGCTTCCATTTTGGGGCTCTGGTGAGTAACCCTACTATGAACATCTGCATACAAGTGTTTGTGAGAAGGATGGCTACAGTTTTTATGTAGTACCTGTCTCCTTCATAAATCTGTCCTATTCACCATGGTGTCCCCTGTACCCTCAATAACATTTGAAACATCAGCCACTTGATGTTTATTTGATGAAAAGACGAAGGATAAGAGGAATCCCTGACTCTTTAGCTCCAATTCACTTGGCCAAATTACCTCTATTGTCCCCAAGTCAGACTCTCTTCCTCTAGGATCCTGCAGTGAAGCCAACATGTTTTCTCTTTCCTTCCCCACCCCCATCATCCAATTCCCTTGCAAATCCTCCAAAATTTGTCCCCAAACCAACCACTTCTCATCCTTCCCTTCTCATCCCAGTCAAGCCAACACCATCTCTCACCTGGATGCCTGCAGCAGCCCCCTAATTATCTGCCTGCTTCCACCACTACCTCTTGAGTCTGTTCTCTTCATGCCAGCAAAGGAATTATTTTAAAACATCAGTCAGCTCAAGCCCCTCCTGTGCTCTAACCCTTCTCTCGTTTCACCCAGAGAAAGGCCAGAGTGCTAAGGCCTGTAAAGCCCTCCACAATCCCTGTCCCCTCTCTCTGCCCTCATTTCCTGCCCTCTCCCCCCTCAGCTCCAACCACACAAGTCCCCTCCCTCTTACCAGAACACACGTCAAGCATACTGCCACCCCAGGACCTCTAAATGCACCATCCCTCCACCTGGACCCCTCTGCCCTCCAAAATCTACAGGGTCTGTTCCTTCACTTCACTCAAAAGTCTACTCACATGTCACCCCCTTGGGGAGGCCTACTCAGGCACCATCTCAATCCTGGTCCTTCCTTATCTTTCCTTCCTGACTTTCCTTCACATTACCTTCTGACATAGTGTCATTTATTGTAGTTCAGTGTTTATTTTCTATGTCCCTCATGGCCTGGGTGCTCCCAAGCCAGAGATTCTTGTTGGCTGTTATAGCCTAGTCCCAGGTGTAGTGTCAAAAAGTAGTGATCAGGGGCACCTGGGTGGTTCAGTGGTTGGGTATCTGCCTTCGGCTCAAGTCGTGATCCCGCATCAGACTCCCAGCAGAGAGCCTGCTTCTCCCTCAGCCTGTGTCCTTGCCTCTTTCTCTGTGTCTCTCATGAATAAATAAATACAATCTAAAAAAAAAAAGTAGTGATCAAAAAGCATTTGTTGAATAAATGAATGAATGAACCTTCAGAGACAAGATGATATTATCAAGGAAGTTTACAGATAAGAAAATAGGAGCCTCGAGGTGCCTGAGCAGCTGACTCTTGATTTTGGCTCAGGTGGTGATCTCAGGGTCGTGAGATGAAGCCCTGAGTTGGGCTCTGTGCTCAATGCAGTGTCTGCTTGAGAGTCTCTCTCTTTCCCTCTCTCTCTGCCTCTCCTCCTTGTGCTCTCTTTCTGTCTCTCTCTAAAATAAATAAGTCTAAAAAAAAGAAAAAGAAAGAAAGAAAAAGAAAGAAAGAAAGAAAGAAAGAAAGAAAGAAAGAAAGAAAGAAAGAAAGAAAAAAAGAAAGAAAAAAAGAAAAAACTGGGACTCAGAGAAGTTAAATGACTCGCCAAGAGTCACATCACTTCACATTGCTGGTAGGCATCTGGGGCAATGCACACCTACTCCTGATAGATGGCCCCCCACCTAACCCGCAGCCCCTTCTCACTCACCTCTTTCCATAGTAACCACAACATCTCTCCTTCACCTGACTCCCAACACCTTCCAGCCCTCTTTCGCTGAGCACCTACTATGTACTAAGTCCTTTCATATCTACCAAATTCCAAAATAATCTCCAGGCATCTAACAGAGGCCACTTGTCAGATCCACCAAATGACAAAAACAATAGCCAAGACTGTCCAGTGTTTGGAATGTGCAGAAGGCCTCACTCACATGCATTTATCACAACAACCTCATCAGGAAGGTGCAATCAGCAGTCCCTCCTGACAGATGAGGAAATAGAAAGGCGAAATCCCCCATTCAAGGTCACATGGTTAGGGAGTGACAGCACTCAAACTCAAGCTCAGGTCCGGCTGACCCTAGAGCCCCTGCGGATATAGCCTCCAAAGCTCTTGGCAGCTCCAAACACCAACACCCACTCCCAGGAGTTGGGAAGCTGACTTGGCACCAGGCCTCTCATCGTCACGACAATTCTTGCTGCTGCTGCTCACTGTCCCCATATTGATGTGGTCAGATGAGAGAGGGCTCCAGATTCAGGACTGGCCTGCTCCCTGACCTCTGACCTCCCTCTGGGATCAGGCTTCCCCCAACCCCCAGCTTTCCAGATCTCTTCCCAACAAAATCCTAAGGCTCCCTGGGCCCTTCTTTTGAGCTCTGGGCTCTCCCCATTCTGGCACATTCCTCAAGCCCCCACTTTGTAACCTCTTCTTCTTTGTTCCAGGCCCCTAGCTTCCTGTCTCGGGTTCTCCCAAGACCCTCCACCCCCAGCAACTCTCCTCCATATTCCTCAACCCCTCCTTTCCCTGTAGCGACCCTTCAGCCCCCCTCTCCATTGCCCTCCATCCTGGAGTCCCTCTCTCCCTCTTCAAGGTCCTGCTATATAGTCCCACCTTCCCATCTCTCTTCCTCAACCCCCTGGGACTTTCTATTACTCTCAGATTCGCTCTGTGCACCACCCAGGAGCCTCTGTGACCTACCTAGCCCCTTCCCTTCTATGACACCCCCCAGCTAGGCCCTCAAAGCCAGACCCCATGATGCTTCCTGTGTTTTACGTCCTCCCGGTCTCCTCGGGCCCTCTCCCACTCTATCGCTCCACAGGGTACCCCCCACCCATGCACCTCCTTCCCTTTCTACCGACATCAAGGATTTCTCTCTCCCCACCATTGATAGGTTCCTCCAGCCTCTCTAGCATTCCCAGGGGACACCCTTATGTCCCCAGCCCCGGGACCTTTCCTTTAACACCCTCCCGGACGCCTCTAGCCACTCCGTGTCGTCACCTCAAGAGGCACTCTATGACACCCTAAGTCCTTCCATTGCTCCCACCCTAAAGTTCCCCCCGGGGCCTCTCTATCCTCCCCCCCTTCGCCCGCGATGGCTTTCAATGCCCCGGGCCCCTCAGTAATCCCCGAGCCCCTCAATTCCATGCTCCCCCGCCCTCCAGTGTCCCCCGGCCGCGCTCTCACAGTTCCGGATGTCGGAGATGAACACCGCGAGCCCCCGCATCCCATCGCCCTTGGAGACGGCCGGCATGATGGCGGTGGTGTCGGCTCCAGGCCTGGCCGGGCAGGGCACAGCGCAGCGGGGGCTGGCAGGCGGGGACCGGGAGCAAAGGACCCCAAGCAGCGCCGAGAAGCAGAGCCGGCCAGGGGGGAGGGCGGGCTGGCGGGCGGGCGGGCGGCAGGCCGCGGCTCCGCCCCCGGCCCCTCCCCTCCCGTTCGCCGTCCTGAGCTATCAACCTCCCATTGGCTCGAGTTACTGCCGCTCAGAATCGGACGCAACCGCCCCCCGCCCTCTCTCTCATTGGTCGCTGGACAAAGGCACGCTGCTGCGATTGGCCCAGTGGCCCGCTATTTCCGTTCGCGGGGGGCGGGGGAAAGGGGCGTTGCCCGAGAGATGGGCGGAGTTCGGTTACGTGTGGTGGGACCGCCCCCTCCGTGAGGCCGGGTCCCTTGCTGATTGGATCCGGCGAAGGGAGGGATTGACAAGAAGGAAGGCGGGGGCGGGGGCTTGGGAGGCGGGACTTGCATTTATCTAGACCAATGAGCGGGCAGATCGCCCACGCAGGCGTCGCGGATTCGCCAGACCTCCTCAGTTCCCGCCCCCGATTGGGCGGTTGTGGGGGCGGGAGAAAGGCGATCATAGGTAGAGAAGGAAGGGGGACGGGGTTGTCACTCGTCTTGCCCTGGATAGGTGGAGCGTCGCCTGCAATTCCCCGCTGCAGAGAAGTGGTTGGGAGGGGCAAGAAAATGTGAGATGTTTACTGCGCAAGCGTCTGCCTGTTTCCACTTTCTCCCTCCTCTCTTCCACCCCCGACTCCTTAAATCTTCTTCCAGGAAGTCTTCCCGTCCCCTTCCCCCTCTCTTGTCTGGGGCCAAGATGTTGAAATCTCCGTTCTCAGAACCGAGGAAACAGTAATTTCAATCTAAGCCTATTTAGGCAGACCTTAAACCTGTGGTCCAGAGAGGTTGCGTGACTTGCCCAAGGTCACACAGCTCTCAGGATAACAGAGCAGGGATTTAACCTACATTTTGTCTTTTAACCACTTTCCAATGTACAATGCCTTTTGGGGGCAACCATAACGCCATTCTACAGATATCAAATCAAAATCGTGAACCTCTCCTCCACCAAACTTAGAGTTCCTCCTGAGCAAGAATGGGATCTGGTACTGAAGAACACTAGTTAAAAGGAAGGAATAGATGAATCTGCTTGGTTTGGTCCAACCACTACCCCTTGGCACCCTGAGACCTTTGATTCGCTGATTTTGGGGGAAGGCAAAGCCTCAGGAACTACGATGCCCCGAGCTATTGAGAAATTTGGGGCAAAGGGAACTGGAAGCGGCTGTTTCTGTCACTTACAGGAACTAAACCCCACATCACTTTTCTAATCTGAGACGTCTAGTATTCTTGGAATGAGCCTTGAGGGGAGTGTCCTGGATCCTGTGAACTTCCATTCGGAATCCCAGGAGTGTGGGGTGAGGGTGGGGGATGGGTACCAAGACAAGAGCTGCGGGGCGTACTTTCCAAATTTAATGGACAGTCCATTTGGGTTTCCAGGAATGGGGCTTGGGAAAATCATTCTGGGTTCTAGGAAGAAGGACATGCACAGAGCTGTTTTAGTAACCAGGAGAGTCCATTCCTAATATGGGTTGGGGGTGCTGTCTGCCCCCAGAGAACGGACAGCAGCCCGGTTAAAAACAACAAACAATAGGAATTTGAGTTGGAAAAAGTCCTTTTTATGGAAAGATACATTAAACATTGCAAGGACTGGAGGTGCCCACTCATGACATGAAGAAACTCTTCCTAAGGATAAATACTTTATATATATATATATATATATATATATATATATATATATATATATATATTAGTAATGGGGTTTGAACTTGTCTTCTTTTTGAGGGATGTGAAGAGACATGGAGAGTCCCAAGAATAGGAAAAGTGTGTTTAAGTGTGTCTCCCCACCTCAACTTTTTTTTCTTAAAGATTTTATTTATTTATTCATGATAGACACAGAAAGAGAGAGGCAGAGACACAGGCAGAGGGAGAAGCAGGCTCCATGCAGGGATCCCAATGTGGGACTCGATCTGGGTCTCCAGGATCACATCCTAAGCCGAAGGCAGACGCCCAACGCCCAACCGCTGAGCCACCCAGGCGTCCCTCCCCGCCTCAACTTTGCACCTTATTTTCACCTGTCATCTTCCACCCTTCATCCAGAGCCACCTGGGGCCAGATGAAGTTTACTCTGGTTTGTCAGTGTGTGAGGAGGTAGGGAGGTGGGAAAAGGATGTCCTGAAATTAGGCTCTATCACAGACAGGTGGGGGAACTCATTCCTGACCTCCGCACGCACCCAATTCCAGAGCCGGTAAAGTAACCAAAACTTGGGATCCCTGGGTGGCGCAGCGGTTTGGCGCCTGCCTTTGGCCCAGGGCGCGATCCTGGAGACCCAGGATCGAATCCCACGTCGGGCTCCCGGTGCATGGAGCCTGCTTCTCCCTCTGCCTGTGTCTCTGCCCCCCTCTCTCTCTCTCTGTGACTATCATAAATAAATAAAAATTAAAAAAAAAAAAAAAAAAAGTAACCAAAACTTAATTTTTAAGACGGCCTAAAGCAAAGGCATTCTGAGTTCTAATAGGGATTCAGATTGGGAAGGCCAATTTAACCTTCTAGAAAACCCAGGATTGTTTGGTCCTGTGTGGGGCAGACATGGAAAGCGCCCCCCTGACACAGGAACTCATGTGCCGACTTCTGTTGAATTAGAGCCGTATTTACAAATAGAAATACAGTGGAAGCCACATATATAATTTTCATTTTTACTCCAGCCACATTTTTTTTTAAAGATTTTATTTATTCATGAGAGAGAGAGAGAGACACAGAGAGGGAGAGAGGCGGAGACACAGGCAGAGGGAGAAGCAGGCTCCATGCTGGGAGCCTGAGGAGAAACTCCATCCTGGGACTCCAGAATCACACCCTGGGCCAAAGGCAGACGCTGAACCGCTGAGCCACCCAGGGATCCCCACCAGCCAAATTTTTTTTTTAAAGTTTTCAAAAAGGGGCTCCCTGGGTGGCGCAGCGGTTTGGCGCCTGCCTTTGGCCCAGGGTGCGATCCTGGAGACCGGGGATCGAGTCCCATGCTGGGCTCCTGGTGCATGGAGCCTGCTTCTCCGTCTGCCTCTCTCTCTGTGTGTGACTATCATAAATAAATAAAAATTTAAAAAAAAGTTTTCAAAAAGGTGAAATTAATTGTAATAATATATTGTATTTAACCTGATATACCCAAATATTATCATTGCAACATATTTGCCATTCTAGTTTTCCTAAGTCTTTGAAATCTGTGTTTTCTACTTATAGCACATCTTGGTTGAGACTCACCACATTGCTGGCATTCAGTAGCCACAGGCCATTGATACTGGCTGTGAACTTGGACAGCATTATAGGACCATTAAAAAAAAAAAAAAAAAGAATTACACGGCTACTTTGAGCAAGACCATTATGAGGCTTAGTGGCTTACCCACTGTTAGGTTTTAAGACCAGGCTATAAATATGTCTACATTTGGGTCTAATGAGCTTTGAGCAGACCCTATTTGGCTTTAAAATGGGGCATTAAGAGGAAGCTTCAGGAGCCCCTCAAGGATCCCATGGATTGAACCAGCAATAGTTTCTAAGAATCTGGCCTCAGCAAACCAACCCTTGACTTTCTCCGGAAAAACTTGATTCATCCCCAGTCTTTCCATTTCCGCAAACAGGCCCTCCAACAACCTCCCCGGCACTGTTGCCAGAACCCCTCCCTGTCCCTTATCCCAAACTAAGGGCAGAAATAAGACATCTGAAGTCCCCCACCTCCCTCTGTCAGGACTTCTCACTCCATGCAGACTACCATCCCCATCATCTCTTCCCTGGAACCTTTTTTTTTTTTTCTAAGATTTTATTTATTTATTCATGAGATTCACAGAGAGAGGCAGGGACACAGCAGAGGGAGAAGCAAGCTCACCGAGGGGAGCTCAATGTGGGACTCAATCCATGGACCAGCATCACGCCCTGAGCCGAAGGCAGATGCTCACCACTGAGCAGGTGCCCCTCTTACCTAGAATCTTGCAGTGACATCCCTCATGGCTCTCTGCTTCCATTCTGGCCACTCACAGTGCATCCCCCCGCCCCACACACACACCAGGTCATTTTTACAACATTGGTCAGCTGTGTCCTTCGACAGCACAAATGCTCCAGCCACTTTGGCCTCTGCTTGGCCATTCAGACCCTCCAGACCCATTTCCACACCCCATCCCCACACCCAGCCTCCCCCAGCTTCAGATCTCAGCTCAAGAGAGAACTGCTGGATGTAGATACTTAAAAACACTATGCAGCATTTTAAAAAGTCTATTACGAGGACACCTGGGTGGCTCAGTTGGTTAAGCGTCTGACTCTTGATTTTAGCTCAAGGCTTGATCTCAGAGTCAAGAGATTGACCACACAGTGATGAGCCTGCTTAAGATTCTCTCTCTCCCTCTCCCTCTGCCCCTGTCCCTGCCCCTGCCACTGCCCCCCATGAGTGTGTTCTCTCTCACTCTCACTCTCTTAAAAAAAAGTCTGTCATAGAAAATTTCAAATATACCCCAAAGTAGAAGGGAATAATGCACCCCCATAGAGCCAACTACAACATATGACCTTGATTGTTTCACCTGTAACCCCTCCATTTCACTTCCCTACCCCCATTGGGTTATTATTTTTAAAGATTTTCTTTTTAAGTCATCTCTACACCCAACATGGGGCTCGAACTCACAAACCCCGAAATCAAGAATCATATGCTCCACCAACTGAGCCAGCCAGGCACCCTCGCTATTGGGTTATTTTAAAGCAAGTGGTCCTCATCAACTATTTCATGCCCATCATGGAATTTCTATCCCAAGATTTTATTATGAAAATTCCTACTCAGAGAGTTGAAACAACTGTACAGTGAATGCACATATAGCTTCCCTTTCAACCTTCATTCTGTTATTAACATCATACTCCACTTTCTCTAGCACATATTTCTCCAGCTGACCTTCCCTCCCTCCTTCCATCGATCCATTTTGTGTTTTGATGCAGATGAAGTATAATTTTTCAGACATCGATGCAGTTCATCTCTGTTGTAGGTTGGATAGGGTCCTACCATCATCCTGTATGTATGTTGAAGTCCTAATGGGCAGGACCTGCGAATTTGACTTTATGGAAATAGGATCTTTGCAGATGATGAAGTTGAGGTCTTTTGAGTGCTCCCTAATCTAATATGACCAAGTCCGTCTTTTTTCTTAAGTTTATTTATTCATTCATCTAAGTAATCTCTGCACCCAACATGGGGCTCAAACTCATGACCCTGAGATCAAGAGTCTCATGTTCCTCTGACTGAGCCAACCGGGCACCACAACCGTGTCTTTTTTTTTTTTTTTTTTATAAGAGTGAGAGCATGAGCATGAGTGAAGGAGGGAGGGGCAGAGGGACAAGCAGACCCCCTGCTTGCATGATGTGAGCCAAACTCAGACACTTAACCAACTGAGTGACCCAGATGCCCCCATAACCATGTCCTTAAAAAGGGGGAAGCATGGCTACAGAAATAGATACTTACAGAGAGAGGACAAGAAGACACAGGAGGACATGACCATCTATAAGCCTAGTCATGCCTGAGCTACCAGAAGCAAGGGGTGAGGAACAGACCCCTCTCTCACAGCCTCAGAAGAAAGCCATCCTGAAGATGCCTAGATCTTGGACTCCTGGCTTCCAGAACCGGGACAATAAATGTCTATTTTTTGAGTCACCTCAGTTTGTGGGACTTTGTGATGGCAGCCCCAGGAAACTACTACAAACCCAAACCCTTCAAAATGTCTATCATTGACTATAGTTCAATGTCAGTTTAGTTTCTTTTTTTTTTTTAATTTTTATTTATTTATGATAGAGAGAGAGAGAGAGAGAGAGAGAGAGAGGCAGAGACACAGGCAGAGGGAAAAGCAGGCTCCATGCACTGGGAGCCTGACGTGGGTCTCCAGGATTGCGCCCTGGGCCAAAGGCAGGCGCTAAACCGCTGGGCCACCCAGGGATTCCCCCCCCCCTTTTTTTTTTAATAGGCAAAGGCCACTTGCAGTAAAAGGCTCACATCTCAAAGTGCATAAATCGATGGGCTTTGATGAGCACAGGTCATCACCTCATATTGATTCTCCTGATATCATTTACCAACATCTGGTATTTTGGTTTATTTCCGCCTGTTGCCTGCCTGCTGCCCCCTACCCCAAAATGTTGGATCCTCCAGCAATGGGACTCAATCCTCACTCATCACAGTCTCCCAGACCCCAGAAAGTGCCAAGTCTAAGGTATTACATGAAAAATCAAGTATGAATAGGGGGCTGGGTCACCCCATAGGCTCAGGGGAAGGGAAGTTGAACGCCCCCCAAGAACCAGGGGGCCCATCCATTGTAAGTTCCAGAACAAATCCATTGCAGTTCTAACAGAAGGGACATATCTGGTAGAGCTGGAAGTGTTCATGGAGACCCTGGGAAAACATGCTGGTTGCCTTTCTCTACTCCTATGCACCCCCCCCTCTTTACTGGAGCCCAGTGGTTGGGTCCTTTATGAGGCAGGCTGGTGGGGGTCAGGGACTTTGAAGGTTAGTGATCAGAGTAGGTGGAGAGTCTCAGAGGAAGGAGCCCCGGGGAGCAGGGCCACCCACACACCATGGCGAGCGTGGTGGTGAAGACAATCTGGCAGTCCAAAGAGATCCATGAGGCTGGGGACCCCCCTGCGGGGGTCGAGAGCCGCGCCCAACTGGTCCCTGAGGCTCCTGGGGGGGTGACCACCCCGGCCAAGGGGATCACGAAGAAAAAGAAGGCCGTGTCGTTCCACGGGTGGGTTTGTCGCACCCTGTCGGGGACGGTCCTAGCGCCCAGCACTGCCTCCAACAGAGCACGAGTCCCACCGTGGGTGCTGGAGGAAGGGGAGGGGGAGAAGAGGAGGGGGCAGAGGAGGGGCAGACAAGAGGGTGGTGGCAGAGGAGACATAGTGTGGGAAGTGGAGAGGAAGACGGTAGTGGGGATGGAGGGAGGGAGGGAAAGGTCAGTGGGGAAGAGAAGACTCAGGAAGAGAAGCGAGGACAAAGGGAGGGAGAAGAAAGTAGGCAGTGGGGGTGGAGAAGACAGAAGAAATTAGGCAGCGGGGACAGAGGAGGAAGAAGAAAGTGGGTGGTGAAGTGGGAGTGGAAGAGAGCAGGGGGTGGGGAGACAGGGAGGCAGAAGAGGCCATACCCACCAGGGCTGCCTCTTGAGCACCCTCCCTGTTTCTTCTCCCCAGGGTGGAGCCTCGGATGTCCCATGAGCCAATGCACTGGTGCCTGAACCTCAAACGGTCCTCGGCCTGCACCAATGTGTCACTGCTCAACCTGGCTGCTGTGGAGCCCACTGACTCCTCAGGGACAGACTCAATCACAGAAGACAGTGGCTCACTTGCACTGCCGGTGCCCCCTGCCTCTCCCACCCCACCCTGGGCTTCAGATGACCCAGACATCACGGAAATACTGGTGAGGGACCCTAGCTGGGGAAGATGAGGGTCTTCACCCTGGTGCTAGGCAAATGCTGGGATGGAGCTGGTGGGGGGGTCTTCTTGACTTGGAATGGGAAGGTTCTGGTTACCCTCGAGGCCCAGAACTGCCTCCTCCACCCCTAATGACCAGCTGTGACTCAGTTCCATCCTGGGTGAATGATGCTCATTGCCTAAGAATTGGTCTTTAGTTCATCTACTCACTTCCACATGTCCTGGGTGAGGCTGGGTTCACAGATGGGAGTTAGGCCTGGTTCCTGAGCGTGGGGAGCTCCTAGTCTGGTGGGGGCGACAGAGACAGACTGGAGTGATACATTTCCATAATGGAGCTAACACTGGGTATCCCAGAGAAGGGCCACTCAAACCAGGCAGGGAATATCAGGGAATGCTTCCTGGACGAGGCAGTGTTGGACTTGGACTTTGATGGTATAGTAAGAGTTCTCCAAGGGGATCCCCTAAGAATCTGAGGCAAAACTAGGAGGTGAGCAAGATCTAAGAGGATTTCAAGGATTCCTGGCTAGAGCATAGAATGGATACAGTTTGATCCTTTAACTTGCCTGCCAACCTCCACCCCAGCCAGGTTCCCTGAACTGGGCTTGACATGGACTCTGAGAATGACATGAAAATAATCATGGTCGTAATGATGCTAATCAGATTCACTAGCATTTACTGACCACTTTCTGTGTTCCGGGAGCCTCAGTTTCCCCATCTGTAACATAGAAATGGTTGCATTTGTTCCTTCAACAACTATATCTTGAACATCTATGATCTGCCAGGAACTGGCGTAGGAGTGGGAAATATAGCAAGACAGAGTTCTGGATGTAACCACACCCACTTCATAAGGTTGTCATGACAATGAAGTGGCACTCCTGCATGTAAAATGTTTAGCACATTAGCCAACTGTGAGCACAGAGTAAGTGCTGCTTATTGTTATTACTTATCCCCATTTCACAGATAAAGCTATTGAGGCCTAAGAAAGGTTAGATAGCATGGCCAAGGTCACATACCTTGTAAGTAGTGGAGGCAGACTTAGGATTTGGGGGGCACCTTGGATGCACTCATTGGGGCAGCAGAGGCTACTGTGGGAGCCCTGGAAATGGTAGTCTTGGCCCAGCTGGCCATGACCAAGGCCATGCTTCCTGGAAAAGGCAACAAATAAGCTGGATCTTGAAGATAAGGAAGGTGTTCCCCTAAGCAGAAGACAAGGAATGGTGTTCTAGCTAGCTGGAACAGCAAGTGCAAAGGGGCAGGGGTTTATTTATTTATTTATTTATAAAAGATTTTATTTATTTATTCATGAGAGACACAGAGAAAGAGAGGCAGAGACATAGGCAGAGGGAGAAGCAGGCTCCTTACAGGGAACCCAGTGTGGGACTCGATCGCTGGACCCTGAGCCAAAGGCAAACGCTCAACCTTGAGCTGAAGGCAGATGCTCCACCACTGAGCCACCCAGGCATCCCTATTTATTTTTTTCAAATTAACATATAATGTATTGTTGGTTTCAGAGGTAGAGATCAGTGATTCATCAGTTGCATATAACAGTGTTCACTAGACCACGTGCCCTCCTTAATCTCCATCACCCAGGTACCCCATCCCCCACCTACCTCCTCTCCAATGATCCTCATTTTCTTTCCTGTGATTAAGAGTATCTTACGGTTTGTCTCCCTCTCTGATTTTGTCTTATTTGTTCCTCTCTTCCCCTATGATCCTCTGTTTTGTTTCTTAAATTCCACATGTGAGTGAGATCATATGATAATTGTCTTTCTCTGATTGATTTACTTTGCTTACCATAATACCCTCTAGTTCCATCCATATCATTGAAATGACAAGATTTCTTTTTTTAACATTTTTTTTAAATTTTATTTATTTATGATAGTCACACACACACAGAGAGAGAGAGAGAGAGAGGCAGAGACACAGGCAGAGGGAGAAGCAGGCTCCATGCACTGGGAGCCCGATGTGGGATTCGATCCCGGGTCTCCAGGATCGCGCCCTGGGCCAAAGGCAGGCGCTAAACCACTGCGCCACCCAGGGATCCCTCTTTTTTTTTTTTTTTTTTTTTTGATGGCTGAGTAGTAGTCCATTGTGTATATAGACCACATCTTCTTTATTCATTCATCTCTGTCAATGGACATCTGGGCTCTTTCCATAGTTTGGCTATTGTGGACATTGCTTCTAAAAGACAATGGGGTGCAGGTTCCCCTTCGGATCACTACATCTGTATTTTTTTTTAAAAGATTTTGTTTATTTATTCATAGAGACGCAGAGAGAGAGAGAGAGGTAGAGACAGCAGCAGGCACCATGCAGAGAGCCTGACTTGGGACTTGATCCAGGGTCTCCAGGATCACACCCTGGGCTGCAGGTGGCACTAAACCGCTGTGCCACCTGGGCTGCCCTGTATCTTTGGGGTAAATCCTTAGTAGTGCAATTGCTGGGCCGTAGGGAAGCTCTATTTTCAACTTTCTGAGGAACCTCCATACTCTTCTTCAGAGCAACTGCATCAGCTTGCATTCCCACTAACAGTGGAAGAGGATTCCCCTTTTTCCACATCCTTGCCAACATCCGTCATTTCCTGATTTGTTAATTTTAGCCATTGTGACTGTGTGAGGTGGTATCTCATCATGCTTTTGATTTCTATTTCCCTGATGCCGAGTGATGTTGAGCATTTTGTCATGTGTTTGTTGAAGGGCAGGGATTTAAAGGGCCAGGAGTAGGGGAATAACTACAAACTGATCTATGGGGCTGGAGTGTGGCGTGTGAGAGAGATGAGGCCAGAGTGGGAAGGGCAGAGGTCACACAAGCTGAGAAGTGTGGATGCACTTCTGAGGGCAATGGGGAGACATTGAGGGTTTCTGGGTAGGGGAGAGGAACAGTTCAGGAGAGGAGTTTTGAGTCCATTCCCTTTAGTGAGTACCCACTATGTCCTGGGCACTGTGTCATGTCCCTGTGATAGGGATCTTCCCCTAGAAGTTCTGTCAGGGAAATGGTATAATTAGCAGGGTTCTTTTATTTTTTTATTTTTTTTAAAGATTTATTTATTTATTTATGATACACATAGAGAGAGAGAGAGAGAGGCAGAGACACAGGCAGAGGGAGAAGCAGGCTCCATGCCGGGAACCTGACGTGGGATTCGATCCCGGGACTCTAGGATCGCGCCCTGGGCCAAAGGCAGGTGCTAAACCGCTGAGCCACCCGGGGATCCAAGCAGGGTTCTTTTAAAGATTTTATTTATTTATTCATAAGAGAGAGAGAGAGAGAGAGAGAAAGAGACACAGGCAGAGGGAGAAGCAGGCTCCACGCAGGGAGATCAATGTGGGACTCGATTCCAGGTCTCCAGGATCATGTCCTGGGCTGAAGGCGGTGCTAAACCACTGGGCTAATTAGCAGTTTAAAGATGAAAACAGGGATCCCTGGGTGGCGCAGCGGTTTAGTGCCTGCCTTTGGCTCAGGGCACGATCTTGGAGACCTGGGATCGGATCCCACGTCGGGCTCCCGGTGCATGGAGCCTGCTTCTCCCTCTGCCTGTGTCTCTGCCTCTCTCTCTCTCTCTCTCTGACTATCATAAATAAATAAATAAAAATACCTTTAAAAAAAAATAAAGATGAAAACAAAAATACCAGGTACAGAGAGGTGGAGTGAACTTCACAAGGTAGGAAATCCAGTCGGAGACACGGCCAGTTCTGGAAGCCAGGTGATGTGAGAGAGAGGTCCTTTCTTTTTCTAGAAGACTCTTCTGCAGCTGGTGTGGGGATGTTTGGTAAGCGGAGGCTGGAGGCAGGGAGGCGGGACAGGAGGCTGGGCGAGGGTCCAGAATAGAAGGGCCAGATGGAGAGAAGGAAACAGAGTAGAGAGAGTCCTGGTGGGACGCCTGCCCTGGGAGACATCTCTCCCAGCCAGATCAGTGTCCTCCCTCTCTGCAAGCATTTCTCAGGCAGTACCTGCAGAGGTCTGCCTCCCACCAGAGCTGCTTCTGAGTCACTACATTCCACAGTGGACTGTAACACCCAGGGAAGAGCCCCAGGGCCAGGGAGCTCGCTGTGGGGTGCAGGGATGCATCAGCCTCTGAGGGGGTTGAGGCTCCTTCTCTGTGAAATGGAAAAGTAATGGTGGCCAACACTCAGGGGTATGGGCAGAGCAGGGAGAGTGTGGACAGCAAGAGCACATCCTGGCTCTCAGCACCTGAGCTACATCAGGAGAGGCTGCTGGAGACCGGTAGAGAGAGGGGCACAGAGACCCAGGGAGAGAGGGGGCCAGAGATCCAGAGGGGGGAGGACAGAGACCCAGAGAAAGGGGGGCAGAGGCCCAGAGAGAGAGAGGGGGGACAGAAACCCAGAGAGAGGGGGACAGAGAGAGGGGGGACAGAGAGAGACTCAGAGACAGAGGGGCAAGGACCCAGAGAGAGGGAAGAGAATTGGGTGCTTGGAGACTGGTTGAGATGACAAGTCCGAGACTGGACAGAGAATAGCAGAACATGAAGCAAGACAGCTTGCTGTCTCCTGTCTTAAGCTCTGACACCTTTATGAGGCCAGAGGAGGAACTGAGATGGTGGTCGTGCTTTCAGTGAACCAAAGCAATGATGCAGAAGGCAGGGCTCTTGACTTCGGCTTGGGACTTGTCTTGCTTGCTGCCTGCAGAATTCCTGGAGGCTGCTGTAGATGGTGGTGCTAAGCCCCTTCTTGCTAATTCCTGCCCCTGCTGTCATTATTTTTTAACAATGCTGACACTCATCACTGAGGTCGCCTTATTGATCATACCATCTGGTTGATCCTTCCTCACTGCCATCTGAGCCAAGGTACCATCATTCCCATTTTATGAGAAAGAAAATTGAAGCAGGCTCAGAGTGAGGGGGCTGGACTGCTGAGTTGTAGCCTATGGATGGCCATGGAGGGATTTGTCCCCATCTCTGGCTCCCCCTCACCATCATGTCATTCACTTCTCAGCCAGGGCTGACAGGCCCTACTGTCACCACACCCTGATCTACTGTCTGTGAAGCTGAAGCACCTCCAGGGTCTATTCCAAAGAGCCTTTCTGGGCAGGCCTGTGCTCCTCCCAACAGCAGCCCACCTCCATGTGACAGATCACACAGAGTCTCCTCCCTGAGGTTGTACAACTACTAAGTAGGAGAACTGAGTTGATCCCAGTACCTGCTTTCCTTGTTTCCCAGAATGGTTACAGGAAGCCCAAGATCTTCTGGGTCTTCAATTAAAAATATCACTTTGTGTATTGGTTAGCTATCGCGGTGAAACAAATTATCCTCGAACTTAACCAACCGGGAATGGCATAGCTTAGTGGTTCTGAGTCAGGGACACTCATGAAATTGGGAGTCAAAATTTCAGTAGAGGCTACAGCCATCTGAAGGCTTGCCTGGAGCTGGGGTTGCACATCCACATTCACATGGCTTTTAGCGGGAGACTCATTACCTTGCCCCGTGGGCCTCCCCACAAGTGGCTGCTTATAACATGGCAGTTACTCCCCAGAGTGAGAGAGGGCAAGCAGGAAGCCATGTTTTTTATTATTTTATTTTATTTATTTATTTATTTATTTATTTATTTATTTATTTATTTATTAACTAACTAGTCTGTGAAATCACACACACCATCATGCTAGCCTTCTGTTTACTAGGTGTAAGAGTCACTAAGTCCAGCTCACATTCAAGTGAAGGGGAGAAGGCTCCTCATTTTAAAGGAATGTCAAGGAATTTGTGGACATATCTCAAAACATATTTTGTGGGTTTTTTTTTTTTTTGTACAAACCATTCATCGGGATGTGGATGTTCCCTTCTATTTCCAGTTGATGAGTGGTATCATGAAGGTGTGTTGGATTTTGTCAAATGCTTTTCCTGTCTACTGACATGACTGTGTGTTTTTCCTTTTTATTCTATTAATATGGTTTTACAGTGATTTCCATATGATTTTAAAAATTAATTTTCGGGAAGCCTGTTTAGCTCAGCAGTTGGGCACCTGCCTTTGGCTCAGGTCGTGATCCTGGGATCTGGGATCAAGTCTCACATCAGGCTCCCTGTGAGCGGCTTGCTTCTCCCTCTGCCTGTATCTCTGCCTCTCTCTCTGTTTCTCATGAATAAATAAATAAATATTTTTTAAAAATTAAAATTAATTTTCATGTTAATCACACTTGCATTCGTAAGATAAATCTTACTTGGTTGGTCATGGTGTAAATTCTTGTTTTTATGCTGCTGGATATGGCTTGCTAGTCTTTTGTTGAGCATTTTGTAGCTGTATTCAGAAGGGATATTGGCTTCTAGTTTTATTTATTTTTTTGGTAATTTCTTCGGTTCTGGTACTAGGGTAACACTGGCCACATAGAAAAAGTTACGAACTACACTCTCCCCTCCTGTTTTTGAAGAGTTTGAGTTGCACTGGTAGCAGTTCTTTCCTAAATGACTGGTAAAATTCACTAGTGAAGCCATCTGGTACTGGGCTTTTCTTTGTTGGAACTAACTCAATCTCTTTGTGGGTCTCTTCAGATGTCCCATTTTTTTGAATCGCTTTTGATAGTTTGTGTGTTTCTAGGAATTTTCCTGTTTCATTGAAATAATCAAACTTGATGGTACACAGCTGTTCATAGTATTTGCTTCTAAAAAATATGTTGGGGCATCTGGGTGGCTCAGTTGGTTAAGTATCCAACTCTTGATTTCAGCTCAGGTCATGATATGGAATTGAGCCTCGCATCAGGCTCTGCTCTCAACAGAGTCTGCTTGTCCCTCTCTCCCTTTCTCCTCTAAAATAGAGAAACAGGGATTCCTGAGTGGCGCAGCGGTTTGGCGCCTGCCTTTGGCCCAGGGCGTGATCCTGGAGACCCAGGATCGAATCCCACATCGGGCTCCCGGTGCATGCAGCCTGCTTCTCCCTCTGCCTGTGTCTCTGCCTCTCTCTCTCTCTCTTTGTGTGACTATCATAAATAAAAAAAATAAAAAATAAAAAAAAAATAAAAAAAAAGAGAAACAAAGATAATAAGAATTTTATTTTTAAGCAATCTCTACACCCAACGTGGGGCTCAAACTCACAACCCTGAGATCAAGAGTCACACATTCCAGTGACTGAGCCAGCCAGGCACTCTGTTCACAGTATTCTCTGATAGTTCTTTTTCTTCCCCCAAACTTGGTAGCAATGTGCCCTCTTTCCTTCCTTTTAGTAATTTGAGTCTTCTCTTCTGTGGCCAGTCTTGCTATAGATCTGTCAATTGTGTTGATCTTTAAAAAAAAACAAAAACAACAAAAAAAAAAAAACAACTTCCAGTTTTGTTAGATTCCATCTATTCTCAATTTCGTTATTTCTGCACTCCAGTCTTTATTGCTTCCTTCGAGTTTGTCTTGCTCTTCTTTCTCTAGTTTCTTAAGGAGGAAAGTTAGCTTATTAACTCTGAATTCTTTCTTCTTTTTTGAAGATGTTTAGAGCTCTAGATTTCTCTCAAAGTACTGCTTTCACTGCAACATGATATTGTCTCTTTCCTACAGTGGAGGAAATTGTTCTCTTCTCTCTTTGTGTATTAGCTCACCAACTGTCAGAGAAACCAAAGGAACTGGCTTAAGCAAGATAGTTTATCTCTCACAGAAAAGTCTTAACAAGCATAGCAGGCTTGCTCTTCAAATGCAGCAGGCTCCAGGTTCCTGTGTTCTGGTGGTTCAGATACTAAGTCACAAGTTTGGCTGTAGTGACAAAAAAGACACAAAGTAGCACAGGTTAAGGAAGGTAGAAGATGTTCTCTCTCACTTGGTAGTCTTTATAAGTGATTGGAATTTGAGCACAGCAGCTCCACCAGGGTTGGGGATTCAGGCTTCTGTCTTGTTGCATCCTCCAACTAATCCAAAATGGTTGCTCTGCCTTTAGCCATCAACTTTGCATTCTTGCCATTATTTATGAATAAATTAATGTTTTTTTTTAAAAAGGGAAGAGGGAAAAAATTGCCTATGTGATTGCTTCTTACATCCCATTGGCTGAAACTTTTTTATACGGCCACAGCTGCAAGGGAGTCTGGGAAATGCAGTCTTTGGCTGGATAGTGACATGGCTGGGCTGATTCTTCTTTAAATGTGGAAGAGCAGAAAGTGGATCCTGCCATGCGCAGCCCCCTTGAGCCACAGTTTGCTTGGCATGAGTTGCAAAGCATTTTCTGAGTTGACTACAATGATCAGAGGCTGAGTGATGTCACGATTTAAAACAAAGGCTCTGGGTTTAAATTCTGGAAAAGCCATCTCATGCGCTGTGTATAGGGGCAGTGCTTCTCTAAATCTTATTTTCCTCACTTGCCAAATGAGCCAAATAACCTCAAGAGGTGTGGCTTTGAGGAATAAAAGGGAAAAGGTTTGTGTTTGGCCTGGTGCATAATAAGTGCTTATACCCAGAAAGTGGGTTATCTTAAAATATTTTTTTCCAGTTTCTGGAGAGAAAGAGCATGTGTTTTAACAGTTTTTTTTTTTTAATTTTTAATTTATTCATTAGCCTGATACAGGACTCGATCCCAGGATCCTGGGATCACGACCTGAGCCAAAGGTAGACTTTCAGCCATTGAGCCACCTAGGTGTCCCTTAACAGTTTATTCACGTCTGTGGATCTCAAGGCCATTTATCTCTGTTTGGTTGAGACCATCCTTCTTCTCCCCTGTGTCTGAGTGCTACTGCGATGCCCCCCTCTCCTGGATCTTACTTCTTTTCCTTCCATCCCACCAAGCAGAAAATGAGTCTAACTACCTAGTTTTACAGAGTAGGGCTACCAAGAATCAAAGAGAGGCAATCCCTGGCACCTGGGTGGCTCAGTAGTTACACATCTATCTTTGGCTCAGGTCATGATCCTGGGGTCCTGGGATTGAGTCCCGCATTGGGATCCCTGCAGGGAGCCTGCTTCTCCCTCTGCCTATGTCTCTGCCTCTCTCTGTCTCTCATGAACAAATAAATAAATAAATCTTAAAAAAAAACAAAAACAAAGAGGAGCAGCTCTGGCCTGAGCTCCCACTGTTCCAGTGTAGAATCAAGGGGTAAACCCAGCCTCCTCCCAGGTCTTAACCTTCTTCCTGGGACTGCAGGGTGCTCCCACACACCCACTGACCCACCTTCTTCTCTCATTCTTCCCCAGAGTGGGGTCAACAGTGGATTGGTCCGCGCCAAAGACTCCATCACCAGCTTGAAGGAAAAGACCACCAGGGTTAACCAGCACGTGCAGACGCTGCAGGTGTGGGGACCCCTCCCCCACAACACCTCTTCTTCCTGTTCCTCAGCCAAGTTCCCCTCTTCTAGATTTCCTCCAACTCGGTGTATCCACAGCCTGGGTTGAGACAGTTGAGGCTCAGATGAAGGGAAGGGGACCTTCCCAGGCCCAGCATCTCCTCCCCGGGGGGTGGGGGGGTGCTTCCTGTGGCCCTTGGCTAGACTAACCTCTCCTCCCTTCTGTGCTCCAGAGTGAGTGTTCTGTGCTCAGTGAGAATCTAGAAAGAAGGCGGCAAGAAGCAGAGGAACTGGAAGGGTACTGTAGTCAACTCAAGGTGAGTAGCTGGTAGGCAAGAGCAGGATGGGGAGATGGGAGTGGAAGTAGGAAGAAGAAGAGAGCAGGAAGAAATGTGAGGAGGCGCAGAGTCACAGACAGGAGAGAGGTGGAAGTGGAAAAGTAGCATGGGAGGGGGTCGATGGAGGAACCCATCCCTTAAGTCAAGGGAACCAGGTGGATAAGGGACAGACCAATGGGCAGAAGGCAGACTTTCCGAGAAGCGGGTGTGTCTTGAGTGAGGGGTTGGAGCCTATATGGAACTAGCGACTAGCAAGGGTAAGGGTTGGGAGGCGGAACTGGAATGGGAAGGCAGGGCCCCCCGCCCTGGTGTCCTGACCCAGGAGAACTGCCGGAAGGTGACCCGGTCGGTGGAAGATGCTGAAATAAAAACCAACGTCCTGAAGCAGAACTCTGCCCTGCTGGAGGTGAGGAGGGGATTTGGGGAAGAGGATCAGACGCTCAAGGTACTTGAGGTAGACTTCAGGTGGGACTTCCTGCCCTGCCACCCCTACCACCACACTGGCCCCTTTCACGTTCCTGGTCATGTTCCTCCACGCACAAAGTCACATTCAGTGAAGCACTCGTATAGGGCTTTGTGCAGGAATGCCCATCCTGCCCACATTCCCACTCTTCCCAAAAAAGGTTGGAAAAGCCTCAGTTGTTCTTCTGAAAACAGGAGGGGCTGGAATTTGACACCACGGAGAACTGGAGTAGGGGTGGAGGGCTGGATGGAGACTCCAAGGTAGGCATTTGGGGGATTCCAGCTAGGCTTCAGAGGGTGACAATCCTCCCTAGTGACAGCAGTTGAGAGTCCACTTAGACTTGAAGCGGGACTTCCCAATATCCTCCTCCACATCCATTTGCTTTCCAATCTCCAGGATTCATTGCGCAGATCTGGGGGTGGAGGAGGTTGTGGGAGGCAAGGGGCTGGACGCTGTAACCCTGCCTTCCTTCCCCGCCCAGGAGAAGCTGCGCTACCTCCAGCAGCAACTGCAGGATGAGACACCACGGAGGCAGGAGGCCGAGCTGCAGGAGCTGGAGCAGAAGCTGGAGGCTGGACTCTCTCGGCATGGCCTGGGCCCCACCGCCCAGTCCCCCGGCTGCTCTGGCACTCCAGGGAGTCCCGACGAACCCCCACGACCCCGCAGCATGGCCCCAGGTGGCTGGGGAATGGGGCCGCGAGCAGGGGAAGGCCCCATCATAAGCGAGCAGGAGATGCAGAAGGTCTCTGCCGGCCTTGAGGATCTGAGGCGAGTGGGAAAGGGGGGCGGCGGGAAGCCTCAAGGAGCTAAAATAGGTGGGCCCGAGGATGGAACCTGGAAGATCTTAGGGGGACAGGGCCTACGCCATGGAACCTCAAAAAGTCTAGGAGGGAGTGCACTGGGTGACCTGGAAAGGCCAGACTTCAAAGAACCGAGTTTGAGTATAAGGTTGGCAGACGCAAGGTTCTCGTCTGGTGAAAGTAGGGTGGGCGGGTTTGGGTAGGGGGCAGGTCCTCGGAGTCTCCAACTTCACCGGACAAAGTTGGGGTGAGTGGTGCCCTAAAGAAGCAATGTCTGGGTGGAGCTGGGGGGCAGGGCCAGGATACCAGAGAAGGGGATATTGGCAAGGTTCTTTTTTTTTTTTTTAAAGATTTGTTTATTTATTTACGATAGACATGGGGGGGGGGGCGGGGCGCAGAGACACAGGAGGAAGGAGAAGCAGGCTCCACTCCGGGAACTCGATCCCGGGACTCCAGGATCGCGCCCTGGGCCAAAGGCAGGCGCTAAACCGCTGAGCCACCCAGGGATCCCCTATTGGCAGGGTTCTGTACGACATGGGAGGATTGCAAGGAATGGACAGGACGGGAGAATTTGGAGGCTGGGTACTCACCCAGAGCCATGGGCCGGGCGGGGCCGCTGGGCACGCGTCCAAACCCGGGCCTTGACCGGTTCTTACCTCTTCCCTCTCCAGGAGGGAAGTGTCCTCGCTGACTGCCCGCTGGCATCAGGAGGAGGGGGCAGTGCAGGAGGCCCTGCGGCTGCTTGGGGGCCTGGGCGGCAGGCTCGACGGCTTCCTGGGCCAATGGGAGCGCGCGCAGCGCGAGCAGGCGCAGACGGCACGGGGCCTGCAGGAGCTGCGGGGACGCGCGGACGAGCTGTGCACCATGTAAGAGCCAAGGCGAGTGCGAGGTCAGGGGTTGGAGGCGGGGCCTTGAAGGAAGGGATGGGCCAATCAGCTGGGGCCTAGCGGTAGAGAGCATGGACTGAGCTCTAATTAGAAGACAGGGGGCGTGGTCTGCCTTATAAGGACTGAAGGGCGGGGCCAAACCGAGAAGGGCCCAGGTCCATACCTTAAAAGGACAAGGGGAGGGGCCAAGTCGGACAGGGAAAGCCAATTAGAAAACAGGGAGGGGCATCCCGACCCTTAAAACACAAAGGAAGGGCCAATGAGAGCAGAGAGGGGCGGGGCCGAAGTACCACAGGCTAGACAGGAACCTAGGAGCTCGGCTGATAATGGTGCAATGTGGAGAGGACTTTACTGTAGGAGAGGCGACCTCGCAGCACTGGTTACTCTCACACCTCAGGGTGGAGCGATCAGCAGTGTCTGTGGCTTCACTGAGGAGCGACCTGGAGGGCCTGGGCCCAGTGAAACCTATTCTGGAGGAGCTAGGGCGGCAACTTCAGAGCTCTCGAAGAGGGTCTGACCTCTCCATGAACCTGGACCGGCCGTCCCAAGGCTCCTGTGTCCGCTGTGCCAGGTAAGGGGATGGGGCCTCGCGGGGCCTGGCGCATTCTGGGTCCTGTTGAGGACAGAGCATTGAAGGAGACAGGGCACTGGCCAAGAGTGTGCTGAGGGGGGTGGGGTTCACTTTGGGAGACAGGTATCTCCATGCATTTGGGGACAGGCTAGTCCTGCTGCGTTATGGGAGCCAGATTTTCCCCCTCCCTACGAAATGATGTCAGTGTCTTGGGGAACACAAGACGTGATACATTTAGAGCATCTTGGATTTCCAGTGCATTGTGGGAAGGTTGGGATGTGGTACCTGGTAGGAGACTGGGTTTCTCCGTGCATTGTGGGAAAGATGAGACCTTGGTGCATTGGAGAACCAGGGGATAGGGTGCTTGGTCCTTATTAGGAAGTGAGGGACTTCCAATACAATATGGGATCACGTTTAACTAGTGATTGTGGGAAATTTTTTTTTTTCCATGAACCGAGGGCTGTCTGGTACCCTTTGGGAGTAGGAATCCCCAGGCATCGTAGGAACTACCCACACTGTGAAAATCAAAGGATACCTGATGCACTGTAGGTTGGCCCCAGTGTATGGTGGGAAGGTTGCATGGGTGTATAATGAAAGCAGGATCTGGGTGGATGGAGGCTGGGCGATGGGGCATTTGGGAACAGAGTAGGGACTAGGCTTCTTACACCTGGTAACTGACCATCCCTCAGCCAGGGGCAACAGCTGTCCACAGAGTCCCTGCAGCAGCTGCTGGAGCGAGCACTGACCCCACTAGTGGATGAAGTGAAGCAGAAGGCCCTGGCTCCCGCCTGCCCCAGCTGCCAGAGGCTACACAAGAAGATTCTGGTACCAGGGACCATGGGCTATCAGGCCCCACTTTTCTGTCAGGGGAGCGGGAGGGGAGTCCCAGACACAAGGATACTGTTGGTGTGTGGCAGGACAGGAACCACTAAGCTGTGGGCAGCAGGTGTTTAGGGGAAACACTGGACTCTGATGGATTAGGGTGAGGAGAAGGGCAAGCAATTTGGTGGTTAGTAAGTCATAGGTCAGTCATCATGGAACCCTGGGTGATGGACTTGGGCCTAAAGCACGATGATACATTAGATGACACCAGGCTATAGCTTTATGGAATATAAGCCTGATTCTCTATAGACCTTAAGAGAGGCAATATGGGATCCCTGAGGACAGATAGGCGACCCAGTAAATATAGATCGTTGGAAGCTAATGCATTATGGAAAGTGGAATGAGGCTCTTCGTGAGGTCATTGCACCCCAGACTCCCACCCAATAGCTGATGGGACTTGGGGCCTGTGTACATTCTGAAACATAGATATCTAATATATTATGGGATACTGGCCTAATGTATGATGGGGTGCAAGTTGCAGTGAGGCATTGATGTGGCAGGGTTATAGGACTGTTAGGACATGGGGCCTGGGACATTGGGGAAAATAAGGAACCAGAGCACCAAGGGCTATTATTGTAATTGAGATGCTACCTAAGAGAGAGATGTGGGGTCTTATGAATTAGGGGGTATAGAAGTTCACCACATGATGGGATACTGGGCCCCAGACATGTCAAATGCATGATGGCTTATGGGCATTAGGGGATAATGTGTTAGGTTCTGATTCAGTGCTTGCTGGGACATAGGAAGCCAGTACCTCAGGGGACAGACAGTTGGACAGATGCGGGCTTAGCACACAATGGCATTTGGAAAGCCAGCCTGTTGTGGGATGCTGGGGTCAGTCTCAGGCCCAAAGTATGAGGGGATGCCCTGGGGGGAGGAACATGGGCCCCATGGGCCCCATGCCCCTTGCTCTCCGCGATCCAGCTCCCCCTCCACCCCCAGCCCAGTCCAGCAAGCCCAGCCGCGCCTACACTCCTCTCCCCAGGAGCTGGAGCGCCAGGCCTTGGCCAAACACGTCAGGGCAGAGGCCCTGAGCTCCACCCTTCGGCTGGCCCAAGACGAAGCTTTGCGGGCCAAGAACCTGCTGCTGACGGACAAGATGAAGCCGGAGTGAGGAAGGAGGCTGAGGGCGTGGGAGGAGGGTGAGGTCTTGCGGAAAGGGCCTGAGTCACCCTCTTCTTGCACACCATTCCCATGGCATCTGGCCTCATCAGCACCAGCTCTCCCAACCTCTGTCATTACAGGGAGAAGGTGGCCGCTCTGGACTATCTACACTTGAAGATGTGTTCCCTCCACGATCAACTCAGCAACCTGCCACTTGAGGGGTCTACAGGGACAATGGGGGGAGGAAGTGGAGGGGGAACTCCCCCAAAACGTGGGGGCCCAACCCCTGAACAATAAATGGCCTCTCATGCTGGCATGAATTCTGTCTCCTTTTTGGCCCCTCAAGAGGGCTGCAAATTGCACACATACCATGTACTAGGCTCTGCTTACTAGGACTCAATCCTGAGCCAGGGGATATCTTGGTTTCTAGAGACGTGCTGATAATGGTACAGCTCTTTGAAAAGTAAAGAAATAAGATTCTGAGGGTGCCTGGGCGGCTCAGGCAGTTCAATGTCTGCCTTCGGCTGAGGTAATGATCCTGGGGTCCTGGGATCGAGTCCCGCATTAGGCTCCCTGCTCAATGCAGTGACTGCTTCTCCCTCTCCCTCTGTTCCTCTCCTCTGGTAGTGCTCTCTCTCTCTCATTCTCAAGTAAATAAATCTTAAAAAAAAAAAAAAAAAAAAAGCAATAAGTTTCTGTGGTACAGTTTGGGCCTTCAATCCAAATGTTTTTAGAGTTATTTTAAAAATTATATATATAATACTCATTTATATATTATGTATTAACTTTATTTAATACTTAAGTAATCTCTATGCCCAACGTGGGGCTCAAATTTACAACCCCAAGATCAAGAGTTGCACACTCCACCAACTGAGGGAGGCAGGTGCTCCTGCAGACATATTTTGGAAAGCATGTCAATTTGTGGACATATTTAAACCACCACAGTAATACTATTTTTTAAAGTTTAATTGAAGTATAGTATAAGCAGAAAAGTTCACAGGTTAAAAGTATAACCTGTGAATATGACAATGAATTGTCATAAAATGGATCTGTGTTTCCAACTACAACCAAGATTTAGAAACTGCATCTAATGAGCACCCACTAAAGCTCCCTCATGCCTTCTACCAATCACTACCTTTTCTGTCCACCCCAAATATAGCTCCTAGTCTTTCTTTAAAAAAAAAAAGATTTTGTTTATTTATTCATGAGAGACACAGAGAGAGAGAGAGGCAGAGACATAGGCAGAGGAAGAAGCAGGCTCTTGATCCCAGGACCAGGGATCACACCCTGAGCCAAAGGCAGACGCTCAACCACTGAGTTACCCAAGTGCCCCTAAAATGTACTATTTTAACATTTGTTTTAATATGTTAAAGATTCTAGGGGATCCCTGGGTGGCTTAGTGGTTGAGCATCTGCATTCAGCCCAGGGCGTGATCCTGGAGTCCTGGGATCGAGTCCCATGTCGGTCTCCCTGCATGGAGCCTGCTTCTCCCTCCTTCTGTGTCTCTGCCTCTCTCTCTCTATGTCTATCATAAATAAACAAATCTTTAAAAAAAGAAAAAAGAAATTCTAATTTTAGGCAATCTCTATACCCAACTTGGTGCTCAAACCCACAACCCTGAGATCAAGAGTTGCACATTCCTCTGACTGAGCTAGCCAGGTGTCCAGGGATTAGTGGCCTTTTAAGAAGAAACAGACTCCTCTCTCCCTTTCTCTCTCCTCTCACGATGTGAGGACACATAAGGCAACCATCTGCAAACCAGGAAGCTGACACCAGACCTTCCAGCAGTTTGATCTTGGACTTCCCAGCCTCCAGAACTCTGAGAAATAAATGTTTGTTATTTAAGCCGCCTGGTCTATGGTATTTTGTTATCTCAACCAGAACTGACTAAAATACAGAGGAAGAAATAAGGTCAGAGGGGCGCCTGGCCGGCTCAGTCAGCAGAACATGTGACTCTTGATCTCAGGGTTGTAAGTTTGAGCTCCACATTGTATGTGTAGAGATTACATAAAAATAAAGTATTTTAAAAGAAAAAAGGCCAGAGAAGGTAAGTTATTCACATAAGGATGTGTAGTTAATGAGTGAAAGAACTTTCCTATTGCAACACATTTGTCTACTGCCAAACCACATTCCTCCTAGAGACAATATAGTCTAGAGATAACTGTACTCCCCTTTTCCGCTTGCAAAGATATCATTTCACTAAAGCTCACACGGGTGAACAACCTAATCCCAGAATCCCAGTTTGAGGATCTGTTTCCTGAAGCAACTCTTGACACCAAGAAAAATTTGTACGCCTACTAGTAATTGGGACGCCTGGGTCACTCAGTGGTTGAGCATCTGTCTTCAGCTCAGTGCATGATCCCAGGGTCCTGGGATCAAGTTCCACATCGAGCTCCCCGCAGGGAGCCTGGTTCTCCCTCTGCCTATGTCTCTACCTCTCTCTGTGTGTCTCTCATGAATAAATAAAATCTTTAAAAAAAAAAAAAAGTAACAATTAAGACCAAACCAATAAATGGCAACTACTTTGAACATTTGATGCAGTGGTTGGTTGGATGGGTGATGGAAGACCAGAGGGGCAAAAGGCGATGGTGAGGGAAACGAGATTAGCTTCAGCAGGAAGCTATAACCATCCCTAGGGTAGAAGGACAGACAAATGGAGGAGGTGGTGATGTCCAAGGACTGGGGTCACCTGATAGAAGCAGAAATCACAGCAGGTCTATCTAGTAAGAGCTGTGGCCACTTCAAGAGAAGCACCCTGATGCACAGAGGGAGTAGAAGAAATGTCCTGTTGTCTGTCTCTCCATCATGTTGGTCAATCTCCAGCCAGGGCCTCCCAGCAGCAGAAGCTGGTTGGCATGGAGGGTTGGGGAATAGATCCCATAGGGTCACTCTCTGTGATGTAGGGCAGATACTGAAAAAGGTAAAGAAATAAATCAGTTGTCAAACAAGAACTGGCATGTGAATATTCTTTGAGATGCTTGTTAGACAGCCAAAAGGAGATACTGAGTATACGCTGTTGAGTTTTAAGGAGAGAGGGGTTCCTGGTGGCTCAGCTGGTTAAGCATCTGCCTTCAGATCAGGTCATGATCCCAGGGTCCTGGGATGGAGCCACCCATCAGGCCCCCTACGTGCAGAGCCTGCTTCTCCCTCTCTGTTGTTCCCCCTCCTTGTGTTTGCTCTCTCTCTCTGTCAAATAAATAAATAACATCTTTTTTTTTTTAATTGAGAGGTAAAAAAAAAAAAATTTGAGAGGTAGGGTCCGGATATATAAATCTGGAAATGATTGACAGTGGTAGTAGTTAAAGTCATAACATTAAATAAAGCTATTAAAAAAAATCAATGTACACTTTTTGAAAAGAGAAAGACAACAAAACTCTCAGCCCTGTAGCAGTCCCAAAATTTAGAAACATGGGATAAGTGGAAGAACTCTCAGTGAAGACTGAAAAGTAGGATGAAAACGCAAAGGTAATGTCCTGGGAGCCAGTGAAGAAAGTTATCAGGGGCACCTGGGTGGTTCAGGGGCACCTTGGTGGTTCTGATTCTTGATTTCAGCTCAATGCATGATCTTATGGGTCATGAATTTGAGCCCCAGGTCTGGCTTCTTGCTCAGTGGGGAGTCGGTCTGAGATTCCCTCTCACTCTCCCTCTGCCCCTCTGCCCCTGCTCTCTATCTCTCTCAAATAAATAAATAAACAAAAATCTTAAAGAAATTAAAAAAATTTTTTAATTTAAAAATTTTAAAAACAAAGTTATCAATAATTGGGAAGGAGCAATCAAATACCTTGCAGGTCACCAACCATAGAAACCAACCATAGGATTGAGCAACAAAAGTAATTTCAGTGGAGTGGTGGTAGGAAAAGCCTGGAAGAGTGTACAGATTTCCCTCACTGTCTGGAAGTAGAGTGGTCATATTAAACCTTTCATGAGGGAATCTCTGGGTGGCTCAGCAGTTTAGCACCTGCCTTCAGCCCAGGGCATGATCCTGGAGTCCCAGGATCGAGTCCCAGGTTGGGCTCCCTGCCTGGAGCCTGCTTCTCCTTCTGCCTCTCTGTCTGTCTGTCATGAATGAATAAATAAAATCTTTTTAAAAATAAAAACATAAACCTTTCATGAGCAGAAATGGCATAAAGCATAAAAGCAATTAGCATTTCATAAAAGTGAAGACCTTCTTTGGATGTCTTTTGATTAGAGTTAAAAGGTACTAATGTGGCTCTTTTGTAAAAGTGAAGTAATGTTGGGGCACCTGGGTGGCTCAGTGGTTGAGCATCTGCCTTTGGCTCAGGTCATGATTCCAGGGTCCTGGGTTCAAGTCCCACATCAGGGTCCCCACAGGGACCCTCCTTCTCCCTCTGCCTATGTCTCTGCCTCTCTGTGTGTGTGTCTCTCATGAATAAATAAATAAAATCTTTTTTAAAAAAGTTAAGTAGTGTAAAGCGAATGTTTGGATAGTGTGAGGGAAACCTGTGTTTTTGCTTTGCTTTGTTTTAAAGATTTTATTTTTAAAATAAAATACACCCTCCACACCCAACTGGGGCTCAAACACAACCCTGAGTGCAACTGAAGCCGAGAGTTTAAAATGTTCGTTCAGTAAGCATGTCAGGGCACTCAGAAGAAACCACGAATACTCATATCCTTGTAGCCATTATTAATACTAATGATCAATCGAAGTAGCCAAGTGATCTCCCAAGTCACCCACTCCAGTTGGAACTTCATCAAAGTCAACCCGGGTGATAATATATGATAAACCATGATGCCACTGCATATTATGACTCACTAACACCTTCTTTCTCATTGGCAAGGAGCTCATCACTGTGTCCAGCCCCTAAAAAACAATGAAACCATCCCTCAAACCCTACCTTTGAGAATCTACTTCCGGTTGCAAATATTGGTGTCAATCAAGGTATACTCAGGAGACAGAAGTCACAGCAGTGATTGTAGCAGAGATGATTTCTTTTTTCTTTTTTAAAAATTTTGTTTATTTATTCATTTGACAGAGAGAGACAGGGTGCGCACAAGCAGGGGGAGCAGCAGGCAGAGGGAGAGGGAGAAGTAGGCTCCCCTAAGAGCAGGAAGCCTAATACAGGACTCAATCCCAGGACCCTGGGATCATGACCTGAGCTGAAGGCAGACGCCCAACCAACTGAGCCACCCAGGTGCCCCCAGAGATGATTTCATATATATAAATATATGCTAATTAGGTATAAAGGATTGGTAAGCAGGTAACTGAAAGGCAAAAAGAGAACCCAACGGTATCATGGTAGCAGTAACTACAAGAAGCAGCTACTGCCCCCTGAGACAGAAAAAAAACAAAGGATAAAGTTTAGGATTATTAAAACTAAAGACTTGGATGAGGTGGATCCACTAGCGATGAAGTTCAGATAATGAGGAGGGGGTTACTGCCCAGCTAGTGCATCATGTGAGCTCAGAGGACCATGAGAGGCTGGGACCTTCTCTGGGAAACATGTTGGTAAAATGGTGTTGGCATCTCTGAGGGATGTCCAAGGTTTGGGAAAACTGCAAACTCTATCTAGCAGCTGCTACAGGAAGGAACTGGCTCCTCCCGGGGTGAAGTAGCTGTGCTGGCTAATGCTGATGTTGATGGGAACAAGCAAGGGTCAGGAAAGAAGCAGAGAACAAACAGGAAGGAATGTGCTCCCTCCTGCTTCCTCCAGGCTTCCACGGTCTCTTTGGTGCCCCCTATTGGCAGAGTCCAACACAGCCCATGGGCAAAGCAGCAGTGTGGTTAGCAGAGCTGTCATCCCAGATTCACAAACCTCAGAACCAGGGAATGGATTTGAAGCCAAGAGATAATAGCTTAGTAATTGGCACACATAACAGTAGTGCATGCCAAGGACCAGCGACTATGAGTAATCCATTTCCATACCCTTAAGGCCCAAATATACTTTTAAAAGAGTACTTGAATGCGTGATGGACTAATTGTTTTCCTGGATAGCTAGTCTGAATGCTGTGCTGATGTTAATTCTACCCAAACTATATCAGGGTTTTAATGCAAGTTCAATCAAAATTCCAATGAGGCCATTTTTAAAAGATTTGACCCAATTATTCTAAAGAAGAATCTATCTTCGGAGGAAATAGATGAGAGAAGCAAATATTTTCCTTTCTTTTTTTAATTAAGATTTTATTTATTTATTCGAAAGAGAGAGAGCACAAGCAGGGGAAGCAGAGTGCAGACAGTGGAAGAGGGAGAAGCAGACTCCTCATTGAGGAAGGAGATTGATGAGCCAAAGTCAGATGCTTAACTGACTGAGCCACCCAGGTGCTCCAAAGATTTTATTTTCTATAGAAGAGCAATAATATGTGCCTAAAGCCAATATATTTAATTATCACATAATACTAATCAGCATGGTTCTGAAAGATTAGAAAGATGACAAACATTAAAACTTCATGAATAATAATATTTGACATATTATTATCACAAACCAATCAAGAATACTGAAATTATTCAAAAGCTTATTTTGAGGTTTGAAAGGTTTTTTTTCCATCCCTGACATCAAATATGTTGTGGTTTTCCACCCACCAACTACTTTTCTGATTTTCTGCCATCAACTAGATGTCCAACAAGTCAGTTCAATTTTGATGTTAGCAGTCAAGAGTTAACCCAGGCCCCGCAGGTTAAGGGCTCAGTTCCCCACTACTGCCTTGCTTCAGATGCTGGCTGCAAATAAGGTCCCCAGGCCACGCACATTTCTACCCAGCCAACTACAAATTCAAGAGTTCCCATGACACCTGCCTGTCAGGTTAAATAATTTACTGGATCAACTGACCACTGAGATCATGACTTGAGCTGAAACCAAGATATTGATGTTTAACCAACTGAACCACTCAGGTGCCCCCCTGTTGTTCAGGGCTTTTTATGGAGATTTTATTATGTGGGCATGATTGATTAAATCAGTGGCCATTGGTGATTGAACTCTTATCGCCAATCCCTCCTCTGACATCTCCATCCAGAGGTTAGGGGGTGTGGCTGAAGGTCCCAATTATCTTTTTTTTTAAGATTTTATTTATTTATTCATGAGAGACACACAGAGAGAGGCAGAGACATAGGCAGAGGGAGAAACAGGCTCCTTGCGCAGAGCCCCATGTGGGACTTGATCCCAGGACTCCAGGATCATGACCTGAGCCAAAGGCAGATGCTCAACCACTGAGCCACCCAGGTGCCCCAGGAACCAACTATCTAATCATGTCTTATTCCTTCTGGAGACCAGCTCCTATCTGAAAGGTACCCAGAGGCTTCTCAGCCAAGACATATCTCATCAGTACGCCCGAAACATTTTTATCATTCAGGAGATTCCAAGTAATCTCCTTTTGAAAGGGATTTTTAGGAGCTCTGTGCCAAGAGAGGGGATCAGAATAGCCACCCCAAAATATACCACTTTGGCATAGGATTATTTTGAGCTGGAGGCAAATGAGAATCAATAGAGTCAGAAAGAAGCCTTCTTGGAGCTTCTTTCATCTAACCAAAGGCAGAAACTTCTGAGAAATTAGGACTTCTGTAAATCCCCACCTGGAAGAGCTTAAGGCCATGGATAAGATGGGAAGTTGGCACTCAGATTGTTCTGCGAACAAAGATTTATAAGATAATCCTTATCTTCCATTAGTTTCCCTCTGTGTATTTCTTAGTCATTTCCCCACAACTTATCAGCCCTAACCTAAAATCCTTTTTCTTTTGTCATATGGCTTGTCCAAAATTTATCATTCATTGTTAAAAAGGTATGTACAGGGCATCCCTGGTGGCTCACTGGCTTAGTGCCACCTTCAGCACGGGGTGGGATCCTGGAGACCCGGGATTGAGTCCCATGTTGGGCTCCCTGCATGGGGCCTGCCTCTCCCTCCGCCTGTGCCTCTCTCTCTCTATGTCTCTCATGCATAAATAAATAAAATCTTTTTTTAAAAAAGGTATGTACAGGGCACCTGGGTGGCTCAGTTAGTTAAGCATCTGCCTTCAGCTCAGGTTATCATCCCAGGGTTCTGGAATCTAATACCGAATCAGACTCCCTGCACAATGGGGAGTCTGCTTCTCCCTCTCCCTCTGCCACTCCCTCTGCTTGTGCCATCAAACAAAAAAATTCAAAATAAAATAAATATATATTTTCAAAAAGGTATATAAGTTCTCAGGCTTATCCACTTCTTTGGGTCCATAGGCATACCTAATAATAAACTTTTTCTCTTGTTTATCTGTCTTTTTTTTTACCAGTCTAATTAGCAGGACCCCAGTCACTTCACATGAGAGTGTAGATGAAAAAGGGTTTCTTTTCCTTCCTCTCCTCTAAGAATTAAGGGCAAAGACCAACCATTTCTTATTATATTACAGGGTTCATGGTTAAAGTATACAGGGAAAACATAAGGGACACAGACAGACACAGGAGAACCTGTGAACATAGAGGCAGTGATTAGGGTGATGCTTCCACACACAAAGGAGCTCCAAAGATTGCCAGCCGACCACCAGAAGCTGGGAGAGAGGTAGGGAATAGGATTCACCTTCACAGCCTCAGAAGGAATGAACCCGCCAGACACTCTGATCTCAGACTGCGAGTCTCTCCACCTGTGAGAAGTTTGCCATTGAAGCCACCTCAGCTGTGGGGCTTTGCTACAAAAGCTCTCCTTGTTTTAAGCAGGAAAGATTTTATTTATTAATGAGAGACACAGAGAGAGAGGCAGAGACACAGGCAGAGGGAGAAGCAGGCTCCCTTCAGGGACCCCGATGGAGGGGTCCTCAATTGATTGAGGGACCTCAATCCCAGGACCGCAGGATCACACGTGAGCCAAAGGGAGACGCTCAACCACTGAGCCACCCAGGTGCTCCAAGAGGATTTTTTTTTTTAAGATTGATTGATTGATTGATTGGAGAGAGCGACCATGATTTATTTACTTATTTATTTGTTGGAGAGAGAGAGAGCAAGTGAGCAGAAGAGGCAAAGGGAGAGGGAGAGAGAATCTCAAGCAGGCTCTGCACTGACCAAGGGGCCTGACTCAGGGCTCAGTCTCACGACCATTGGATCACAATCATGAAATCAAGACCTGAGTCAAAATCAAGAGTCAAGGCTTAACCAACTGTGCCATTCAGGCACCCCATAAACAGAAAGGATTTAATACAAGTAAATAAACACAGAAAATGTCAGGAAGGGTCGGAGGAGTGGACCCTGGGCTACACCTCCAGGAAAACCTCCCGGAAGGACACTGCTGAAGCATCCCCTCCAGGGCAGCGGCTTTCCTCTACCACCTGGAGGTGGAAACTAGGGAGCAGGTCACCGCAGGAACACACAGTTAGCTGTTGTGATAGTCTGTCTCATTAGAGGCCCAGTGAGCCAGAAACCCCAGGGGTCACACCCTGCATAGGCCCTGCCCCTTTAACCTGGCCTCGTGACTTACTTTCACCAATAGAACAAGATGGAAATGATGCTATGCCTTTCTCTAGATTTAAGCTTAAGACCTGGCAGCTCCATTTTTTAATGCTGGGCAGCCTTGAGCAACCGTAAAACAAGGCTGGCTGCCTGGTTGGGGAGATCTCTTGAAGAGAGCCCATGAAGGGGGAGAATCCAGGCCATTCCATGTGCCAGATGACCCTCCAGTTCAATGCAGACCCATTGGTGACCATCACAAGATGAGTGAGCCCAGGGGCACCTAGGTAGCTCAGTGGTTGAGTGTCTGCCTTTGGCTCAGGTCATGATCCCGGGATCCTGGGATCAAGTCCCACATCGGGCTCCCACAGGGAGCCTGCTTCTCCTTCTGCCTATGTCCCTGCCTCTCTCTCTCTCTCTCTCTCTCTACCTCTCGCTCTCTCTTGCTCTCTCTCTGTCTCTTATGAACAAATAAATAAAATCCTTAAAAAAAAAAAAAAAAAGATGAGTGAGCCCAGCCCAACCCAGGTCTCGGGATCAAGACCAAATGGAATCTGTGGCTTTTCAAATTGCAGTTAAAATATGCGTAGCAGAAAAGTCACCATTTTAACCATCTTTACGTTTACAACTTAGTGGCATTCATTACTCTCCCAAAGTTGTATAACCATAGCCACAATCTATTTGCCGAACTTTTCATTATCTCAAGCAGAAACTCTGTGCCCATTAAACAAAACCGCCTCATTCCCCATTCCTCCCTCCTCTCAGCTCCTGGCAACCACCAGGAACATCTTTTCATGGGCTTTTTGGCCGTTTGTGTATCTTCTCTGGAGAAATGTCTATTCAAGTCCTTGGCCCATTTTTGAATAGGGTCATTTGTTTTTTTGTTTTGTTTTTGTAGAGTTGTAGGAGTTCTGGATATTAACTCCTTATCAGATAGATGACATGGAAATATATTCTTCCAGTATGTGGGCTGCTTTTTTACCCTGTTGACTGTGTCTTTGGATGTACGGAAGTTTTTTTTATTTTTATCTATCTATTTTATTTATTTTTTTAATTTATTTGATATATTTTGAATTTTGTTGTCTGTGCTTTTGCTGTCATATCCAGGAAGTCATCATCAAATCCAATGTTCATGAAGCTTTTGCTCTGTGTTTTAAGAATGTAATAGGGGCACCTAGCCGGCTCAGTTAGTGGGGTATGCAACTCTTGATCTGGGGGTCATGCGTTCAAGCCCCATGCTGGATGTTTACTTAAAAATAAATTAAAAAATCTTTTTAAAAAATAGTGGGTTTTTTTTTTAAGATTTTATTCATTTACTCATGAGAAATACACACACACACACACACACACACACAGAGGCAGAGACACAGGCAGAAGGAGAAGCAGGTTCCATGCAGGGAGCCCAACATGGGACTCCATCCCGGGACCCTGGGATCACGCCCTGAGTCAAAGGCAGACACTCAACCACTGAGCCACCCAGGGATCCCCTAAAAAGAGTTTAGGAGTATTCTGGTCTTTGGTCTATTTTGAGTTAATTTTTGTTCCTAGGGTAACGTTAAGGTCCAATTTTGTTCTTTTGTGTGGGGATATCCATTTTTCCTAAAATCATTTTTGAGAAGGCTGCCCTTTCCCCATTTAGTAGTCTTGGGACACCTGTCAAAGAGCACTTGACTATATATATGAAGGTTTATTTCTGACTTCTCTATTCTTTTCTGTTGGTTGCCATGTCTGCCTTTATGCTAGTACCATTCTACTTTGATTACTGTATCTTTCTTTAAAAAAAAAAAAAGATTTTATTTATTCATGGGAGACACACAGAGAGAGGCAGAGACATAGGCAGAGGGAGAAGCAGGCTCCTCACAGGGAGCCCGATTGGGGACTCAATCCGCAGACCTGGGATCATGCCCTGAGCCAAAGGCTTAACCACTGAACCACCCAGGCATCCCTGTATCTTTCTTTTTAAAATAAAAAAAAAAAAAGATTTTATTTATTTAAGAGAGAGAGAAAGGGAGCATGAACAGGGGGAGGCATAGAGGGAGAAGCAGACTCCTCAGTGAGCAGGGAGCCTGATATGGAACTTGATTCCAGGGGGATCCCTGGGTGGCGCAGCGGTTTGGCGCCTGCCTTTGGCCCAGGGCCCGATCCTGGAGACCCGGGATCAAATCCCACATCAGGCTCCCGGTGCATGGAGCCTGCTTCTCCCTCTGCCTATGTCTCTGCCTCTCTCTCTCTCTCTCTCTGTGACTATCATAAATAAAAAAAAAAAGTGGAACTTGATTCCAGGACCCTGGGATCATAACCTGAGTCAAAGGCAGATGTTTAACCTACTGAGCCACCCAGGTGCCCAATTACTGTGGCTTTGTAATAAGTTTTGAAATCAGGAAGTGTGAGATATACAACATCGTTCTTTTTTTTTAAAGATTTTATTTATTTATTCAGGATACACAAAGAGAGACAGAGAGACACAGGCAGAGGGAGAAGCAGGCTCCATGCAGGGAGCCTGATGCGGAACTTGATCCCGGGACCCTAGGATCACAACCTGAGGTGAAGGCAGATGCTCACCCGCTGAGCCACCTAGGCGTCCCCGTTCTTCTTTTTCAAGGTTGTTTTGACTTTCCAAAGTAGAATGGATTTTTCTATTTCTGCAAACAATGCCAGGATCCCTGGGTGGCGCAGCGGTTTGGCGCCTGCCTTTGGCCCAGGGCGCGATCCTGGAGACCCTGGATCGAATCCCACGTCGGGCTCCCGGTGCATGGAGCCTGCTTCTCCCTCTGCCTGTGTCTCTGCCTCTCTCTCTCTCACTGTGTGCCTATCATTAAAAAAAAAAAAAAAAATGCCAATGGGATTGCTTTGAATCTGTAGGACACTTTGCATATTGTTGACACCTTAACAATATCACCTTCTGGACTTTCCCGGTGGCCCAGCGGTTTAGTGCCGCCTTCCTCCCGGGGTGTGACCCTGGAGACCTGGGATCGAGTCCCGCCTCAGGCTCCTTGCATGGAGCCTGCTTCTTCCTCTGCCTGTGTCTCTGCTTCTCTCCCTCTCTGTGTGTCTGTCATGAATAAGTAAATAAAATCTTAAAAAAAAAATCACCTTCTAATCCAGGTACACAAGTGTTGACAATTTTTCAATACATATATGGTTCACAGTACTGGCTTAAATGTTCCTCAAAACACTACCTTAGTTCACTCCACCAATAATATCACGTTAGTCAAATTGGATGAGCAAGAAGCAGCAAGTGCACTGAAGGTATTGATAAGACATGTGCCCTCCAAAGGGTGGGAAGTAAATTCTACAATGTTTCAGGGACCTGCCACATCCATGAAAGTTTTTGGAGTCCAGTAGCCTGGAGCATAAGAAGTCATACCTCCTCAAAAGTAAAAGGTAAAATACTGCATCTCATCCCTAAGAAAAACATATTCTTCATTCCACTGGTGCGGGCATCACCATGTTCTACACTTAGAAATACACTTCTACTCATTTCCTGGGTGACACGGAAGACTTCCAGCTTTAAGTGGTTTCCCAGGCCAGGAAAGGCCCTGTAGCAGGGATAAGCTGCAATGCTACCATTTCTACCCATTGGGTCAGGGGACTCAACAGACTCCATGGTAGTAGAAATATCTCTGGGTTGGCAAAAATGCATGCAGAGTTTATGCTGAGGATTCTCCCAGTAGGGGCATCAAATTGCCAACCCCAGCACTCTGAAGCAAGGCCCCATGTTCTGAAGCAACATTCAGAAAGAATTATAGGGGAGTGCGTGGGTGGCTCAGTAAGTTAAGCATCTGCCTTCAGCTCAGGTCATGATCTCAGGGTCCTGGGATCGAGCCCCCGTTGGGGTCCCTGCTGAATGGAGAACCTGCTTCTCCTTCTCCCTCTGCGTCTCTGCCCCAACTTGTGCTCTTGCTCTATCTCAAATAAATAAATAATTAAAATCTTTATGGGGGTTCCTGGATGGCACAGTGGTTTAGCACCTGCCTTTGGCCCAGGGTGTGGTCCTGGAGTCCTGGGATCGAGTCCTGCATCGGGCTCCCAACATGGAGCCTGCTTCTCCCTCTGCCTGTGTCTGTGTGTGTGTGTCTCTCTCACTGTCTCTCATGAATAAATAAAATCTTAAAAACACATACACACGCACACAAGTATTCTAAGGGCACTTGGGTGGCACAGTCAGTTAAGCTCCAACTCTTGGTTTGGGCTCAGCTCATGATCTAGGGGTCCTGAGATCAGCCCCACATTGGGCTCTGCACTCAGCATGGAGTCTGCTTGAGATCCTCTCCCTCTCTCAAATAAATAAATAAATCTTTACTTAAGAAAAAGAATTCTTGGAGGTGGAGTCTGGGTGGCTCAGTCAGTTAGGCATCCAACTCTTGGTTTCGGCTCAGGTCATGATCTCAGGGTTGTGAGATTGAGCCCTACTTTGGATTCTGTGCTGAATGAGGAGCCTGCTTATACTCTCTCTCTGCCTCTCCTCTACCCCCCTAAAAAAAGAGAATTCTTGGTGTGCTACTGGTGGAGATGGAGCTTCAGAACACAGGATACTACATGACATATAGCCAGCATGGCCCATCATGAGCTCATTCTGTTGGACCTCCTCAAGTATTTTAGATTGAGTGGATCAGAAGATAGACCTGGGATCGGACAAGCAGAGCCAGAGGACACAAATAAACTGCATAAGCAGTTGGACTAGACCCCTGTGACATTGACCACTGTTGCACTAACCCCTGTCCTTGACTTGTAACTTAAGACTGCATTGAGCAGGGCTGAAGTGAAGAGGGGTTCTCTAAAATCAGCTGACAGAGGTAGAAAAGGTCTGGGCAGTATTTTTACTCATTTAATTCTTCATTACAGAAATTCGAAGCATATACAAAAGTAAAATAATATGGTGACCCAGTGACCATCCCCTAGCTTCACTACTTATCAATTTGTATCCAATCTTGTCTCACTCATGCCCCTGTGGTGGGCAGAACAATGGTCTCCCCAAAGAATCCATGTCCTGATCCCTGGGCCCTGTGAATGTGTTCTGCTACATGGCAAAAAGGAATTAGGTTGCAGAAGGAATTAATGTTTCTCAACGGCTGGTTTTAGGACAGGGAACCATTCTTGGATTTTCTAAGTCGTCCTAAAACAATCACAAGGGTCCTTATAAGTGAAAGATGATGGTAGGGCATCAGTCACAGGAAGATGTGACTAGAACAGAAAGGCAGCGGAGACAACAATGCTGGCTCTGATGTTGGTTAGGCATCAGGCTCTTGATTTCAGCTCAGGTCATGATCTCAGGGTCCTGGGATCAAGCCCAAAGCTCAGCACAAAGTCTTCTTTAGATTCTCTCTCCTTCTGTCCCTCCCTCCACTCATGCATGCACACGAGACAAACAAACAAACAAACAAACAAAATCTTTTTAAAAAGAGAGAGAAGGAAGAAGCATCTAGGACCCCAGGATTATGGGCGGCTTCTAGAGGCTTTCTAGAGGACAATGAAGTGGATTCTCCTTTCAAGCCTCCAGGAAGGAACTCAACTCTACTGGTGCCAACGCCTTGATTTCAGCCCAGTGAGACCCATAATGGCCTCTGGCCTCCGGGATATAAGATAATAAGTTCGTATTATTTAAAGTGCTGAATTTGTGGCAACTCGTTGCAGCCACAATAGAGAATAATGTAAAGCCTCTCCACCAGATCACCAGGAAGCTTACCCTTATTGTCTTGTTTTATCCATAAATTCTTTGCTGTGCATTGCCTTAAAGATAAGGGTTCTTTTTAACATGACCACACTGCCATTATCACCCATAAAGAATTAATGGAAATTCTTTTTTTTTTTTTTTTTTTTGGAAATTCTTAATAGCAAATACCCAGTCAAGGAGGGAACTTTAATAACAATTATATATATTTTTTGACATTTAATACTGTTTGTTGAATAAATACATGAACAAATTGGTCTTTGACCATATTTATGCTGCTCAAATGATTCTCTGATCCACACTCGTTAACCTTGTCATGAGAAGCCCTTAGCACGTATTTCCAATAACCTTAAGAATAGTTATTATAGGGGAGCCTGGGTGACTCAGTCGGTTGAGCAGCCAATTCTTGGTTTCCATTCAGATCATGATCTCAGGATCCTGGGATAAGCCCCGCTTGGTCTCCGGGCTCAGTGGGGAGTCTGCTTGGGGATTCTTTCCCTCTCCTCTGCTCCTCCCCCTACTCAAATAAATACACAAACCTCTAAAAAAAATAAGAAAATAAAAAATCGTTACTTTATCTTTCCATAGAGCTGAAAACATGGTGGAAGTGGGGCCACAGAAGAAGCCCACCTTCCCCAAGTTCACCTACAGGAGGGTGGACCTCCACCAGCTGCCTCAGGTGTCCTCGAGCAGTTGGCATGGCAGATGCACCTGCACAGTGGCCAGGGTCTGCACAAGAAGCCGCACTCACTGCTGAAGCGCCTGCCCAAGGCCAAGAGGGTGACTCCTCCCCGGAAAAGCGGGTTTAGACACATGGTTTAGACACACCTGCTGGGAGGTAATCATCCTGCCTGAAATTGTGGGCAGCAGGGTGCCCTACAAGGGCAAGACCTTCCCCAGGTGGAAATCAAGCCAAAAATGACCACTATCTGGGTGAGTTCTCCAACACCTGCAAGCGGGTGAAACACGGCAGGCCTGGATGGGCCGCCCACTCCCGCTCCTTCATCCCTCTGGAGGAGCCTATTTGGCCAATAAAAGCACAGGCTTCTCTTTAAAAAAAATTTTTTTTGGAAATAATTCTGATTAGAGAAAACTCACAAAAGTGACAATGAGGTGTCAGTGTAGGTTCCCCAATTGTAGCAAATGTCCAACTCTGGTGGGGGAACGGAGAGGATGGGGGAAGCTGGGGGAGGCGAGGCAGGGGGTAAATGGGAACTCTGTGCCTTTGATTAATTTTGCCATGAACCTAAACCTGCTCTAAAATTTTTTTTTTCTGCTCTAAAAAATTAAAGTCTAGGGATGCCTGGGTGGCTCAGCACTTGAGTGCCTTTGGCTCAGGGCGAGATCCTGGAGTCAGGCTTCCTGCATGGAGCCTGCCTCTCCCTCTGCCTATGTCTCTGCCTCTCTGTGTGTGTGTCTCTCATGAATAAATAAATCTTAAGAATAATACAGTCTATTTCATTTTACTTATTTATTTTAGATTGAGCAAAGGCAAGGGGGCGGAGAGCAGAGGGGGAGGGAGAAGGAGAGAGAGAGAATCTCAAGTAGTCTCCAAGCCGAGCACACCAGATGCAGGGCTCCATCTCACAACCCTGATATCATGACCGTAGCTGAAACCAAGAGTCAGACACCCAACCAACTGGGCCACCTTGGTGCCTCAATAAAGTCTTTTTAAAAAGCAATACGGGGGCATCTGGTTCTTTTCAGTCACTAGAGCATGCAACTTGTGATCTGGGGGTTGTGGGTTCAAGTCCTACGTTGGAGGTGGAGCATACTTTTTAAAAAACAACAGGGCAGCCTGGGTGGCTCAGCGGTTTAGCGCCCCCTTTGGCCCAGGGTATGATCCTGGAGACCCGGGATCGAGTCCCATGTCAGGCTCCCTGCATGGAGCCTGCTTCTCCCTCTGCCTATGTCTCTGCTTCTCTCTGTCTCTCACGAATAAATAAAATCTTTAAAAAAAAACAATGACAACAGTAATACAGATGGCTCCTGCACACCCTTCACTCATCTTCTAATTTTAACATCTTGCCTAACCACAGTACAATGATGGAGACTCAGTACAGTGGGCTGAACAATGACCCTTATATCAGTTTTCTTAGGCTGCCATCACAAAGTGGCTTAAACAACAGAATTTATTCTCTCACCAGAAATGGGTATGGTTTGGTGGGAGATGAAACAGGGGATTATGTTCATTGCCTATTGCTGCACGACAAATTACCCCAAACTTAGAGGCTTAAAACACATTAGGGCAGCCCGGGTGGCTTGGCAGGTTAGCGCCGCCTTCAGCCCAGGGCTGATCCTGGAAACCCCAGATTGAGTCCCATGTTGGGCTCCCTGCATGGAGCCTGCTTCTCCCTCTGCCTCTGTCTCTGTCTCTCTCTTTCTGTATCTCTCATGAATAAATAAAATCTTAAAAAAAAACACATTATCTCATAACTTCCATAGGTCAGAAGTCCAGATAGAGTTTAGTTAGATTCTCTTAGAGACACTTGACTTAATCGATAGAGAATACAACTCTTGATCTCAGAGTTGTGAGTTCGAGCCACTCATTGAGTGTAGAGATTACTTTTTTTAAGATTTTATTTTTATTATTTATTCAGGAGAGACAGAGAGAAAGAGGCAGAGACACAGGCAGAGGGAGAAGCAGGCTCCACGCAGGGAGCCCGAGGCAGGACTCGATCCCGGGACTCCAGGATCACGCCCTGGGCCGAAGGCGGCGCTAAATCACTGAGTCACCCGGGGATCCCCCAAGTGTAGAGATTACTTTAAAATAAAATCTTGGATGCCTCGGTGGCTCAGTCATTTAAGCACCTGTCTTTGGCTCAAGTCATGATCTCAGGGTCCTGGGATCCAGTCCTGTGTTGGGCTCCCTGCTCAGCAGGGAGTCTGCTTCTCCCTCTCCGTCTGCTTCTCCCTCTCCCTCTCCCTCTCCTTCTCCCTCTGCCCCTCCCCACCACTCATTCTCTCTCTCTCAAATAAATGAATAAAATATTAAAAAAAAAAAGAAGAAGAAGATTCTCCATTTCAGAGTCTCCCCAAGGTATAATTTACATGCTGTCCAGGGCTGTGGTCTTATCAGAGGCTCTACTGGAGAGAGAGCCACTTCCAAGCTTCCTTAGACTGTTGGTGGAATCCATTAATTTTCTTTTGTCTGTATGACTGAGGGCTCTAGAGCTTTCCTGGATGTTGGCTGGTGGTGGCTTTCAAGTTCTAGAGGCCACCCACAGATCTTTGATAAGGAGACTTTCTCAAAAAGGCTGCAAGCCGACAATGACAATCTCTCACCCCATGGAGAGATTGAGGGAGTGACATGACATTACCTTTGCCATGTACTATTGATTGGAAGTAAGCCAAGGGTCTGCCCACATTCAAGGGGATGTATACAAAGGTGTGGACATTAAGAGGTAAGAGATCGGGATCCCTGGGTGGCGCAGTGGTTTGGCGCCTGCCTTTGGCCCAGGGCGTGATCCTGCAGACCCGGGATCGAATCCCACATCGGGCTCCCGGTGCATGGAGCCTGCTTCTCCCTCTGCCTGTGTCTCTGCCTCTCTCTCTCTCTCTCTGTGACTATCATGAATAAATAAATAAAATCTTTAAAAAAAAAAAAAAGAGGTAAGAGATCATCGGGGGTAACCTCAGGATCTGTCCACCATAGGGAGGGATTTGGAAATGGGACAAAGTTAGGGATATGGGGTTGAAGCCGAGGTATTTGGAGTTTGCATTACTTTTCTACCATTGTATATAAAAGCAAACAAACTCAAAACCCAAAACATGGCAGCTTTAAACAACAAACATTTATTATCTCACAGTTTCTGCAAGTCAGGAATCTGGCTCAGAGTCTCGCATGAAATTATAGCCAAGAGGTCAGCTAGGTTGCAGTCATCTGAAGGGTTGACTAGGATGGAAGAATCTGCTTTAAAGATAGTTCCCTCACATGTTGCTCACTGGTGGTTGGTGGGAAGCCTCAGTTCTTCACCAAGCAGGGCTCCCCACAGGCTGCTTGAGGGTTTCCACGACATGGTGGATGGCTTCCCACAGAGCAAGTGATTCAGAGAGAGAGCAAGAAGGAACCCAGAATGTCTTTCATGTCACAATTGCTTCTATCATATTCTTTTACTTAGGGAAAAGAGTCACTAATTCCAATCCCCTTCTCAATGGGAGAAGGATTAAAGTCCAACTTGTGAAAAGTTTCAAAATATTTGTGGAATTCTTTTTTTAATTAAGTAAACTCGACCTCCAACACAGGGCTCGAAATCGCAGCCCCGAGATCAAGAGTCACAAGCTCTACTGACTGAACCAGTCAGGCGCCCCACTTGTGGACATTTTTCAAAACCACTAGAGTTAGTGCGTTGGGTATGGAGGTTGGGCTGGTGGTAGTTAAGGTGTTCAGGATTTTATTGTGTTGTTAGGCTCGTGCCATTATGCTTGACTTGATAGAAAAAATGGGATTGGTATCATGGCGTATGGGAATCATGGCAGTGGTGGATTGAGTTATTAGGGTTTTGGTGTGGTTAGATGGGGTAGGTGTTGATATGACCGCCGTTGAGCTGGTGGGGTTTGTAATGGTTGGGGGTTAGAGTAGGGGGTGCAATCAAGGAGGGTGGGTTTTAAAGTCATAACTGTGGGCCAAGTTTACATTGGGGTTATGATGGGGATGAGATGGGAGTTTTGGTGGGGTGATGGAGTTTGGGGTTGGACATATCTGTGTTGGTTGCATGCTTCAAATTGCGGTTTAGTTGTTAGGTGTGGGTTGTGTGTGGTGTTTTGGAATTGTTGGAATCATGACAGTAAGGGCAAACATTAGGTAGTGCATTTCCTAGTTATGGGAGTTGAATCCATCATCGAGGTGGAGATTAAAATGCCTGGGGTTGGGGTTGAATAATGAAAGGGGTTCATTTGAGGGGTGTCAACTCAGGTGGGTGAAATAGTGTCGATCTTTATTTTTGGGGTGGGCAGTGGTGTTGGGGCCTCAGGAACTGGACTAATGAGAGTTTGGGAGGTTGTTTGATTGGGGTTGGCCTTGGATGGTTGGGTTTGGTGTGACTGGAGCTAGGAATGCAGTAGAAGGGGCTTGATTGGGGGCTGTAGATGAAATCAACTGTAACTGACAATTCACAGTTGGGTCTGGGGATGGAGGGGAACTTTTCTCCTCCTTCACCCTGATCCTCACTTCTCCCACCCCTGCCCAGCACAACAGCACAGCAAACACCATATACCTAGCTTATATATCTTTATTGGCCCAGATGTGGGATTCCCAAACCCAAACAGGCTGCCTCTGTTCTGCATCAGCCCAGTTGTAATGACCCTCTCCCTAGTTCATGGGGAGACCAGCTCCCTGCAGGAAGGGGTCAAAAGTTGGTGGATTTTGTGGGTGCCCTGGAGCCCCTAGTGTGGCAGGGGAGAGAACCACACCTGTGCCCCAAGTCCTCCTCCTGTAATCCTCCGCACCTGGGCTTAAGACGCTGCCCCTCCTGAAACAGGGAGGCCACGTCCAACAGTGCATCCTCAATATGCTGCCCCAGTCGATGGGAGTCCTAGAAGGAAAAATAGGTATGTCTAGGAGAACCTGGGGGAGGGGCTCCTCAGTGCTGAAAATCAGGAGGGCTGACATCCCTGATGTCTTGGTCTGAGGGAGGAGGGGGCTGGGGACTGGGATTCCTGGATCATGGGACAGCAGGGAGCTAGGATTCTAGACCCCTGGGTCCTGAGGGAGGAGGTCCTACAGGGAGGTGTGTGCAAGTCTATCTCACCGTTTTTGTGCTTGACTTTTTGCTGGAGATGTGGAAGGTGATGGTGTCATCCCCCATGAAAATGTACGAAACGCCGTAACCGTGATCATCGGCCTGGAGATGAGCAGAGTGAAGGGAAGTAAATAGCCTCCAGTGCCCCTCAACCCCTCTCAGCCAGAGCGCAGACCCCCCACGCCCTCCTCTCTCAGGCCCGAAGGCCCACGGAGGCGGGATCAGGCCCAGTTCCACTCACCGGCCCGAATCCACCCCCGGAGGAAACATAGTCGGGGTAATTGTGGACGTCAAACAGGTGGATTTGCTGAACAGGGATCTGGCTGGTGGCCAGCTGCCACTGCTCTGAGTGAACCTGACAGACAGGATGGTCAAGTACGCAATGAAGACCCGCCAGTCCCCGCCTCCGTGGTTCAGCTCCGCGCAGCCCCGGCCCCTTCCGACCGCCCATTTCCTCTAAACTACTGGGTCTCTCTGCGGGTCCCTCCCTGACACCGGTCCGTCTGCGTCTCCTCCTTTCTGACCACACCTCTTCTCTGCTTCTCCCTGACCACGCCCATTCCTTTGACCACACCCTCTCCGCTTCCCTGACCACGCCCCCTCCCCTGACCGCGCCCCATCATCTTCCTGACCCCCGCGCCTCTGCTCGCCTCCTTTCGGACTACACCTCCGTCTCCCCTCTCGGCTTCTCCTGACCACGCCTCTTTCTCTAACCACGTCCCGGTTGTCTCCCCGACTCCGCCTCCTTCCGTGCTCCCTACCTTCCTACCTCTTTTCCCTCGCCGCCCCCTCCCTCTCTTGCCCCAGCACCACTCCGGCCTCCCCCAACTCCTCTAATAACTCCCTTTGCCAACCTCTCTCTCCTGGTTGAGAAGTACCCTTCTCCCATGGTTCCCCTCTTCCCTCTCTAACCCTTTCTCTGCACCCCAACCTGGTCCAGAAAGGGTGACCGCAGGTGGAGAAATTGGGACACGATGTAGAGTGCGAAGAGGTGACGGTCCACTCCCTGTCCGCTCATCGCAGCCTTCAGCAGAGACTGGTGCTTTTCCACCGCCAGGCGGAATAGTGCGCGGCGCTGGGGTTCCTGGGGTCCCCCGGGGTGGTCACAGGTCATGGAAAGACAGGAAGTGGGCTTACTGCTGGGGCTTGTCACACCCCTGGCTTCAACCCAGCTTGCAAAATCCCTGCAAGGCAGAGATATGGACTCTATTTTACAGAGGGGAAACAGGCTCAGGGAGGGAAGTCACTTGCCCAGGGTCACACAGCAAAGCAGAATCAAGTGGGTCCCCAGGTGAGACTGTCTGATCTAGGGCCCCAACTCCTTCCATTAAACCACTATAGGTAGGGTGAGAGGGAAAGGTGTCCTAGGGGGTTTCTGAGCTGAGAGGTTATATGGGGAATCCATGGAAGGGTACAAATGGAAGTCACAAGGTCACATAGAAGTTAAATAATCTAAGAGAGCTACATTGGAGAACCAAGGATCCCTGATGGGTGCTCCCCCAGTACCCTGGTTGACCCCCATTAAAGCATCCGTCGCACTATGCTGAAATATCTCCGCCTCTCCCCACCAGAGAGTTTCTTGAGGTCATAGACCAGGTCTGGTTCCTCCTTTGTCCATAACACCCATCAGAGGGCCTGGTCCTCAGAAGGTGCTCCAAAAATATTTGCAAATGTAGGAACGAGTATGTGGAAATGACCAAAGCCTCAAACGAGGCCTACACCCACTGTTTTTTCTTTGTCCTCCATGGCTCTCACAAAGTTGCAGGCCTCCCTCGTGCAAGATCGCACCGTCTCTGTCCGGCCTTCCAAGAACAAGCGAGTCATGGTCGACTCATAAGTCAGGCAGAATTGACCCCTGTCCTGGGGGACAAGGAAGGGAGGAGCCTGTCAGCTGGTCTCTGGAAATATTCCCACACTTGACCCACCTCTGTGGACCTCCCACCTCTTCCTGCTCAGGGAACATGTGGTTGGGAGAGAAATCAAGATGGCAGAACCCACAAAGGCATAACCAAGAAGAGTTCTTAAAGGGACTGACAGGGCAGGCCCAGGAGAACCAAAGTTCTGGCAAGGGGCTGAGGTCAAGGGACCCAACTGACCCGGAAGTGGGCCAGCTGCAAGGCCATCTGGACGAAGCTGTCTGAAGAGAGGTGGCAGCGTTTGATGAAGCTCTTGCCAAAATGGGAGAAGGGGAAGACGTGGCAATCGATGTTTCCAGACAGGGTCTTGGCTCCCCTCAGGGCTAGAGAGATGGACAGATGGATCTGCCAGAGGAGGAGGGAGGGAGGGAGGGATGGCTGGGGTTACAGATAGGGTAGGGTGAGAGTCGGGAGTGGGGCTGGAAGTGGAGGTGGGAATTGAATCAGGGTAGGGGTGGAATGTGGAAATGAGGACAGAAACGAACATGTAGCTGCAGGGCTGGATTTTTGGTGGGGGTCACTGTGGGACTGGGGTTGGGGATGGGGTTGGGATTGAGAATGGGACTGGCGGGGATGGGCGGGGTAAGGTTAGAGTTGGGGCTGGGGTGGAATTGAGTTTGGAGGTGGGGATGAATTTAGAGTCAGAGCCAGGAAGGTCTGGGGACTTGGAGAAGAGGCCCCAGAGCCCGATCTCACCTTTTCTGGAAGGTGCCAGTATAGCCGCTGGGGCTGGGGCAGCGAGGGATCAGGATGCCCCTTGCAGTGGCCGTCTGCAGAGTAGCCCAGCTGAAAACATTCTGTGGCCAGAGTGAACTGTGCACAAACAGAGGCTGTCAGAGTCCCTTCCTCCCTCTGGGCTGAGGGCCCTCTAACCAGGGACTTCTTTTCATAAGTCGTTTCTGGGGCTGGGGGCAAAGGGGACAGTCCTTAAGAAACAGAAACCTCTTGGGACACCTGGTTGGCTCAGTGATTGAGAATCTGCCTTTGGCTTAGGTCGTGATCCCAGGGTCCTGGGATCGAGTCTTGTATCAGGCTCCCCATAGGGAGCCTGCTTCTCCCTCTGCCTGTGTCTCTGCCTCTCTCTGTGTGTCTCTCATGAATAAATAAATAAAATCTTAAAAAAAAAAAAAGAAACAGAAACCTCTGATGTTCACAGGTGTGTTCTCAGGTTCAAGTTCATGGAGAGCAGGATTGATACTAATATGCTGCGGGTGCTTACTGACATTTTACTTCTGACTGGTAGACAAAGAGTCACCCACAGCTATTCCAGCCTTCCCAAGACACCCCACCACCACCATCCCCCCGCCCCCACCAGGATCCTGAGATGGGAGAGATAGAGCTGTGCACAGCATGAGTCTCCAGAATGGAAGGGTGACCTCCATTCTGATTGGGGGGTGGTGCCCACACCCTGCTGGTGGTTCAATATTTTAAATCAGCACTGATGGAGCACGTGTGCTACCCGGCAGCCTTCCATTTAATTCTCATAATCACTTAGGAAGAAGGGATCCATATCCCCATTGCAATGTTAGAAACCTATCTGAAGAAGAACCTCCCCCGCTTGGTGCCTTGGAGTTTCCAGTGATCTCTATCATATTCTTTTTTTTTTTTTTAAGATTTTATTTATTTATTCATGAGAGAGACACACACACAGGCAGAGGGAGAAGCAGGCTCCATGCAGGGAGCCCGACGTGGGACTTGATCCCGGGACTCCAGGATCATGCCCCGGGCCAAAGGCAGGCGCTAAACCACCGCGAGCCACCCAGGGATCCCCTCTCTATCATATTCTACGTGATATCTCTTCATTCAAAGTTGATGGGCAGAGACCCTATGTGGACAAGAAGGGTCTGAAGAGTCTCAAGTTCAACTGAATTGATGGTTTCCTCTACCAATATAATCAAAGGGGAAATTCTCCCATTTTACAAACGAGAAATAGGCACAGAAGAGTCACTGCTTAATCCCAGGGGATGCTCCTAAAATCTGAAAGGGGCCTCCACTTCTCCAGATCCCACCCTTGGCTCCATCCAATGCCTTATGTAATGCCATGAAAGAGTGTGAACCTCATAGGGTATGGACACCACCCCCTATGATTTAGGAATTAAATGAAATAGAGAAAAAAGAGATGCTAGAGTTCTCAGGATTGGATGGCAGTTTACAGATAAAAGAAACCCAACTTTTTCATCTCAGAGGGGAGGAACTTGCCCAAGGTCACACAGCAAGCCAGAGCTGGAAGATCATTCTGATTCAGTGTGATGTGGTGGAAAGGCCTCCATTCTGGTCTCAGAGCATTCTAGGATCATATTCTTGCTCTGCAACACCTGGCGCCGTGACTCTGGGCAGATCACTTCCCTTCTCTGAGCCCCAACGGCCCATTCATCAAAAGAAGGTCATAATCCCAGATTCCCTTTTCCTTGCTGGGTGATTCCAGTCCAGTCTCTGCCTGTTTCTGAGCTTTGCTTTTCTTTTCTTTCTTTCTTTCTTTCTTTCTTTCTTTCTTTCTTTCTTTCTTTCTTTCTTTCTTTCTTTTTCTTTTTGATTTTATTTATTCATGAGAGACACAGAGAAAGGCAGAGGGAGAAGCAGGCTCCCTGCAGGGAGCCCAATGCAGGACTTGATCCCAGGACCCCAGGATCACGACCTGAGCCAAAGGCAGATGCTCAACCACTGAGCTATCCAGGCGTCCCCTCTGTCTTCCTGCTGAGTGTGAGGCCCTGGAGGGGAAGGTCTTTGGAAATGGGGCTGATGGTCCCCAGGGTGGGGGTGGGCTGGCTATCCTACCTCCCACATGTGTCCTGAGATGGGGCAGTCAGCCCATGAGTGCTCCACGCTGAGGCCCAGCTTCCCATTGGAGAAGACAATTAGAGTGAAGGATTTGTCAAACCAGCTGCAGGGGGAGAATTCAAAGTGGTCGCCAAAGAGCCAGGGCCAGGATGGAACTTGGGTAGTCTTTGTAGGACTTGCAGGAGTGTCAGGGTGGGCAGATCTTTGTGGAATCAAGGATGGTGTGGAACTCCCTAAGACAGGGGGGGCTCTCCATCAGGTGGTCTAGATGGTTTCTGAGACATGTCTAGGGCTTGGGAAATTGGAAGATTTTGAGAGAACATGCCAAGAAAGGTTCAAGGCTCACAAGGAGCTAAGAGGTTAGGGGATCTTTCCTGGGAACCTCAGAAATTACAGTTGATGCCTGGTGTGCATCTAGAAAGTTGTCTGAGGCTCTCTAGATGGGAAGCCCCAGGTATGGGGTTCTGGGTTTAGGGAGCCTACATTAAAATCTAAGGATTCTGTGGTTCTGGGCCTAAGGTCCCTGGGCTTGGGCTTTTGGCTTTGGGACTCTAGGTCTTTGGTGTCTAGGTTCGGTGACCTGGGGTCCCAGGGATGCCAGACCCTGGGACCCAGAAGCTCTCTGTGTTAGAGGTCCCTGGGTCTCAAGGCATTGGGTGGGGGTCCTCAGATTGAAGGGGTCCTTAGACCGGAGGATGCCCCAGGTCTGGGGTCCAGGGTCTGCTTGTCTAGTGTCCAGAGTCCTAGGTCTAGATACTAGGTTCTGGGGTCACCAGGCCAGGGTGAGGTTCAAGTTCAGGGGCTGGCTCACCGGTCATGGCCCCTGCCAGCCAGTAGGGCGCGGGCATAAGCATCCAGTGAAGCAGCAGGGTCCTCTCTGGTGAGCCCTGCAGGCTCTGAGTCCAGTGATACAAAGAAGGCAGCTCCTTCCACGGCCTCCAGGGCATCCTCAGCCTGGACCTTCAGGGAACTCCGCACCTGGGCCCACACGTCCCTATCGGGGGATGTGCCTGAGCTCAGGCTGGCCCTGCACCCTGCCCAGACTCCATCCACCCCCCCACACACTTTGCTCTTCCCCAGCCTCTTGAGGCTGCCTGGGCCTCTGGGTCCCCTGACCTCCTCTTCTCACCTGGGAGCCGCAGTCAAGGCCGCCAGATGCTCCTCCTGGGGGCAGGCGGGGGACGGGTCATCCAGGATTCGCTGGAACTGCTGCTCCAAGGCCCTCGGGGAGAGCAGGCCACTTTGGGAGTGGGTCCCCACGCGGAAGAATCGGCCTCGGTGGAAGACGGCCACATGTCGGCTGTCACGCAGGTGGCGGATGTGATCTAGAGGTGGGGTGGGCAGAGTGCAGAGGGCAGGAAGGTCAGACACATCATAAAAATAAAAATTAGAACCATTTAGGGGTACCTGGGTGGGTCAGTTGGTTAAGTGTCTGAGTCTTGGTTTCGACTCAGGTTGTGATCTCAGTGTCGTGGGATCCAGCTGCTCCCTGCTCTACATTGGGCAGGGAGTCTGCTTGGGACTCCTTCCCTCTCCCTCACCACCCCTGCTCTTCCCCCCAGCTAGCACATGCACACGTGCACTCTCTCTCTAAAATAATTTTTAAAATCTTTTAAAAAAGAATAAGAATCATTTATTACTTATTATTAGATAATAAGAACCATACTTCCTGTATGGCTTGCACTGTTCTAAATATTTATTTATTTATTTATCTATCTATCTATCTATCTATCTACCTAGGCAGAGGGAGATGTGGGACTCGATCCCAGGACCCTGGGATCACAACCTGAGCCAAAGGCAGATGCTCAACGACTGAGCCACCCAGGTGCCCTCTAAACACTCATTTAATCCTCACCACCCTATGCACCCTTATTATCCCATTTTAGAGATGAGGAAACCAAGGCTCAGAGAGGGTAGTAACTTACCCAATGTCACACAGCTAGGGAGCGATGGAGCTGGGGTTCAAACAGGAGAACATGTTCTCACCTACTACACTGTTACACCTCTGTCAGTGAGGACGCAAGAGGAATCTTACCTTTTTGGATGCCGGGAATGCGTGTGGTATTGAATATCTTCTCATACTGGGCAGAGCATAAGGGCCTCATTCCCATCAGCAAAGTCTGCAAGAGACCATGGGCTCAGGAGAACACTGCCTCCCAGGACCAACATGGCCGTATGGCCACAGGACCAGAGCCCATGTCCCCAGCCCACGGCCCCAGCCCAGTGGGGGGCTGGGGGGCCCATCTTACAGGCAGGATCTCCTGGCGGTTCAGGCGGTGGCGGTAGAGGAGGAGGGCATGGACTGCGTTCCCAGCACGAGCAGCCTGCACTGGTGTGGGAGTGACGTACAGGAAGTCCTGGCGGCCAGGCGAGGGGAATGCCTGGGGTTAGGCTTGCCCCTGATGGGGGCACTGACCCCAAACACAAATCATGACCCCCAACAAATGGCAGCATGAATAAAACTCTGATTTGAGTCACTGACCCTAAACCCCACTTCTCACAAAGACATCCCAACCCTAAATCTGGGGAGCTTTGAACTCAGCCCCTGCCCAGCTCCTAGTCCCATTCTCCCCCTCTCACCATCATATAATAGTTGCTGTTCACCATCAGCGAGTGCCGGGAGCGCAGGTACACAAATTCTTCCCACCAGTCACTGACCTAGGAGTGGGACAGAAAGACATGGCTGGGGCAGCTAGGGCCAAGGGGGGTTGGCAGGGACAGCAAGAGTGGCAAGACCCCAAAGACTCTACTGTGTCAAACAGGGAGGGTAGAGTTCAATGAAGGAGGCCATCATGATCGGTAACTAGCAGTAACCTAGAAGTCCATCAGTTGGGGATCAGTTAGCTAAACCTCACTAACACTCATGTCCTGGATTACTACGAAGCTGTTCAAGAACAAGGGACATCTGTACCACTGACACAGAAGGAGCGAGCACCAAGTCATGTAGCTAAATGGAAAAAGCTAGGTGCACAATAAGATATGTGAAATGATCTCATATGAGATTTCAAAAAATACCAGCAAGACCCAAGTGTCCATCAATAGATAGATGGACAACCAAAATGTGGTCTATCCATCCAATAGAATGGGTTTTTAAAGAATATTTTATTTTTTTAAGATTTTATTTATTTATTTCAGAGAGAGAGCACAAGCAAGCAACTGCAAGAATGAGCGGGCGTGGGGAGGCAGAGGGAGAAGCAGACGACTCTGGGATCATGACCTGAGCCAACGCAGACACTTAACTGACTGAGCCACCCAGGCTCCCTAAGATTTTATTTTTAAGTAATTTCTACACCCAACATGGAGCTTGAACTCAGAACCGTGAGATCAAGAGTCTCTTTCTCCACCAACTGAGCCAGCCAGGTGTCCCTGCAATGGAATGTTAGTAGAAAAAGGAAAGAGGGACGCCTTGGTGGCTCAGTGGTTGAGCATCTGCTTTCAGCTCAGAGCGTGATCCCGGGGTCCTGGATCGAGTTCTGCCTCAGGCTCCTTGTGGGGGGCCTGCTTCTCCCTCTGCCAGTGTCTCTGCCTCTCTCTGTGTGTCTCTCATGAATAAATAGATAAATAATCTTTAAAAAAGAAAAAGGAATGAAAATCTAATGTGTGCTACACCATGGATGGACCCTGAAAACATTATGCCAGATGAAATGAGCCAGACACAAAAGGACACATCGTGTATGATTCTACTTATATGAAAAATCTAAAATAGGTAAATTCCTAAAGGTAGTGAGTAGACTAGAAGTTACCTGGCACTTCGGGGAAGTGGAAATGGGGATGTGTTTCCCTCATAGGTACAGAGTTTCTGTTTGGGATGATGAAAAAGTTCTGGAAACAGACTGTCATGATGGTTCCATGGCATTGCAGATGTACTTAATACCACCGAATTGCGTACTTAAAAATGGTTAAAATGGTAAATTTTACATGATGTCCATTTTACCACAATAAAAATTATATGTACATCTATATGTTCTATATACTTTATGATATATTAAATATGTTTCTATAAATTATAAAATGTACAAGCATATTATGTTATATCATTTAAAATTATATATATATAAATAAAATTCATATAACAATTAAAAAATATAGATAAAAAATCTGTAATAAGGGATCCCTGGGTGGCGCAGCGGTTTGGCTCCTGCCTTTGGCCCAGGGCGCGATCCTGGAGACCCGGGATCGAATCCCACGTCGGGCTCCCGGTGCATGGAGCCTGCTTCTCCCTCTGCCTGTGTCTCTGCCTCATTCTCTCTCTCTCTCTGTGACTATCACAAATAAATAAAAATTAAAAAAAAAATCTGTAATAAGGAAGCCCTGTGTCAGACTTTAGTTGGTGTTCATTTTCTTTTTCTTTGTTGTGCATAAGATAATGGAGTATATTATAATTGGCAGTGCCCTAGATGTACAATGAAATATATACATTGTGTGTGTCTGTGCACACGTGTACATGTGTATTAGCACAGAATCTGGTCCAACAGGTGTGCTTGGGTGGCTCAGTCAGTTAAACATCAGCCTTTGGCTCAGGTCATGATCTCAGAGTCCTGTGTTTGAGCCCTGTGTCTGGCTCCCTGCTCAGTAGGGAGTCTGCTTCTCACCCTGCTCGTGCTCTCTCTCTCTTTCAAATAAATAAAATCTTTGGGAAAAACAATCACACACACACACACACACACACACACACACAAAACCAAGAATCTGCTCCAACAGCTTGAAGGGAAAAAAATTTAAAAACTAAGGCCTGGCTTCTCTCCTACCCCTTCAGACATGACTCAGTCCCCTCCACGGAGCTTGTCTGACTGACCTTTCCATGCTGCTGCCCCTTGGGGCTGTGTCCCAGATCTGCTTCCCTTCCAAGTCCAATGTTTCAATTTCCTTCTGTAGCTAAAGGTCCCATTTCCTGTCACCGAGGCCTCTTTCCTGAGCCCTCACTCAGATGTCCAGCTGCTCCAGGGCATCTTCCCAGCACCCCCCAAGCTCAGTGCCTTCCCCTCAGGGATGCTCCCCTTTTCCCCATCTTAGGGAGAGCCTGGCAGTCCCCCACCTCCCAATATCAGTTAAGGCCTGTGAATGCCATCCTGCCATCTCCCCACCCCCAGCCTGGTAGTCCCAGCCCCACCCTCCTGCCCCCTGACTCTGCCTCCTTCCCTTGGTCCCAATTCCCCTGCAAGGCCTCATCCTTTCCCCTAGATCCTCACCCTAGCATCCTCTCCAACCTCCTGGCCTCCAGTGTCTCCCTGACACCACAGGGGATCCTGACCCTCCCCTGTTCAGAATCCTCCCATGGCTCCTTGGCACCCCGAGAAAAGAGTCCAGGGTCCTCGGCTGGAGTTCAGGCCTCTCCCACCTCTCCTCCACCATCACCTCCCCCTGAGGATCACCCTCCTGCTTCCCAGCCCGTGCCCTACAACCTTCTTACTTGCTCACCTCTGCCCACCCTATTCCCTCCTACTAACCAGACAGGTTCAAGTTCTGTCCAACCCTCAGGGCTCAACCCTAATAATTTCTCCTCCTGGAACCCTAATCCTCCCATCCAATGACTGTGTCCGCAGGCGATCCCACCTTCCGGACACTCACACCACCCTGTCTCTTCATCGCTACCTCCACCTCATCCCACGCTGCCTGACGGCTATTTAGGACTTCCTACCGAACCGGAGGCCTGTTAGCCCTGGTTTGGGTGAATTGCTGCCTTGCTCTGTGCAAGAAACTCCAAGTCAGAGTACTACCAAAGGCCTGGCTCCTGAACTCAGAGTAGAAGCCCATCTGGGGGAGGTGCCCTTGAGCAGAAGGGGGGGGGGGGGTGGTGGTAGAACAAGAGCTACTCTGGGGGCGGAGGCGCAAAATGTTTTTTGCCTCCTGCCAGGGGAGGGCGGAAATGTTGGATGAATCCTGGAATTCTGGTTCCAATCCTGGAGGCGTGGGGGCGGGGCTGCGGGTGTGGGCAGGCCCTGGAGGCGGAGCTTAGGTGATTGAAGTCAGGCTCCGAGTGTCGGAGCTGGAGGTGGGGGCGGGGAGGCTCAAAATGCAGGCACACGCGGGTTGGGGTTCAGAGTATGGGAGAGCTGGAGCAGCAAGCTGGAGTATCTGGGGGTTGGGTTTAAACGGTAGGGGGCGGGGCGGGGGGCGGGGCGTAGACCTCCAGGTTAGGAAGGAGGGCTCGGAACCTCGGCGTTCAGGGCCCGGGACTCACGTAATTGGAAGCCCACCAGGACTTGAGCTGCAGGTACCACTGCAACAGCGACGCCTGCAGCCTCAAGAATTCCTGCGCTAGGACGGACGTCCAGTCGAAGTCCTCGTCGGAGAGGATGGGCCGCACAGATTCCAGGTACTGAGGGGCAAGGAGAAGAGGGTAGCTGACGCCCCCGCCCGCCACCGGCCGCCCCCAGCGCCCCAGGCGGAGGTACCTGGCAGGCCCACCTTGCGCACGGTGTCCTGCACGGAGGGCACGGGCTGGCGTGGCAGCGAGCGCTGGTAACTGAAGAGCATTGTTTTGCGGCCGGAGAAGATGCGGACCAGGGCCTGGGGGGTGGGGAATTAGTGGGTCGTTACACCCCTGGCTGGGGTCGGGGAGCTGTGTGGCAACCCACAGAGAGAATGGGATAGAGACCCAGGGAAAGCGGGGGCGGGGGCAGAAACCCAGGAGGTGGAATAGAGACCAGAGAGGTGGGCAGGGTCCCGGGGAAAGGGGGATAGAGACCCATGAAAGGTCGTAGGTGGAAGCCGGAGGGAAGCAGAGCCAGAAGTGGGTCCCCGGAGGGCAGAGCAGAGAGGGCTCTGCCCCCCACATACCAGCCAGGTCTTGGTGGGCGAGGACATGGCTCCGTGGGGCTCAAGGAGCCAGCCATGGTAGGACAGAAGGAGTCTTAGGGCCACGTGAAGGGTGAAGATCAGGGCTCCCCACAGACACGAAGCGAACAGCGCCGCTGCCAGGACTCCCCGAAGCCTGTGGTGCTGTCCACCCCTGGGAGTGAAAGAGAGGACAGGCCTGGGTCTCCTGGCCTCCCCTCCAGCCCCACCCAGCCCCTGCTCTTCCTAACATTCTCTGACCCTGGCCTTTTGATGGGGGGCAAACCTAGAATTGGAGTCAATCATAGATATCCGATGTCTTCATTTGTAAAGTGGGCATGGATCCTCTGTCTGTGCCTCCCCTCCTTCCCTGGGTGTGTGAGGACCCCAAGCTCCTAAAATCAGTAGGTACTTCACAAGTGGGAGCTGGTATTTTATTTTATTTTATTTTATTGAAAGGACACCTACTTTTCTCTCCTAGAAATCAAATTCTACTCTAAGGCAGTGGTTTGCAAAGTGTGGCCCTTGGCCCAGCAGCATCAGTACTGCCTGGAAGCTGGTTGGAAATGCAAATCCCCAGGCACCACCCAGACCTACTAAGACAGAATCTCTTGGGGTGGGGTCCAGCCATCTGTGTTTTAAGGAGCCTCTCAGGTGGCTCCAGTATAACCTCAAGTTTAGGACATGCTGTTCAAAAACTACAATAGATGACCATGTTTGAAAAATGGCAACCAGACATGCAAGCGAAGCCCACCAGGAAGACTTGGGGAGCGTTACTTCCCCTCTGTAGACTTGGGTATATCTAGCCTTCCTGGAAATTCCTACCTCGGATCCTAGGTCTGCCCTTTGGGACTGTCTGTACAAAATCTGAACCTTCTTCCCCAGAAAGACTAAGCCAAGAATTAGAACCACTAGAACCTGTCCCTTCACCTGCACCTGGCTTCCAACATTGCCCCCAAATGCCAATTATAATAATACAACCATTCTCAATTAGTAACCTCCTGGCACTGTACCAAATGGATCATGTGCATGTGTTCTTTTTTTTTTTTTAAGGATATTATTTATGTATGTATCCAGTCTCCATGCCCAACGTGAGGCTCACACTCACAATTCTGAGATCAAGAGTCACATGCTCCACCTACTGAACCAGCCAGGTGCCCTTCCATGTGCATGCTCTTGTTTAATTCTTCCAAACACCCTAGGAAGCAATTATTATTACCTATATTTTATAAATGAAGACTGACAAGGGAATGGTGAAGTCTTTTGCCTGAGACTACACAACTGGAGCCCAGCAGATCTTCTACTTTTGCCAGGGCACTCTAACCCTATCTGGACATTTTCTAGCTTGTCAGCATCCCACTTAGCAAGAAGGGAAGAAATCACCTCCATGTTACTCACACTGTACCTTTATTAATCTGACCAAAAATAAGTCCCAGAGGTTACTATTCCTTAGCAGCCACAACACCCTGATAGAAAAACTCGCTGGGTGGAAGGAGAAGAATAAGGGAGGTTACTGGGCTCAAATGGAGAAGCTCACCAGTCTGGCAGCAACTCTTTAATCTTCTCCATGAGTCCTAGGGAAGGATCCAGCTGGAGGAACCAGGCGAGCTGGATTGCACTGAAGAGGAAGAGCCAGCTGAGGGGGCTGGCAGGGAACACACCAGTGAGAAAGTCATTCTGTGGGAAGGAAAGGGCACTCATTCAATCAATTATCCCTCTGCTGAGCACTGTTCTTAGATATTGACAGAGCACCCAGTGTGTGCTGAACCCTGAGCTGGGTGCTCAAGACCCAGTGGGGACCAGACAGAGCTGTGTCCTGCCCTTAGGATGGGGGAAGTCAGTCAAGAATGAAGTGAAGTGCTCATGGACATAAAACAAGGCACAGGAACCCAATGAAGCCAGGTTGCTCAAATTGAAGGAGTCAGGGAGGGTTCCCTGGAGGAGGTTACTCTCGGGCAAAATGATTCCCCATATACAGCAGGGTCTGGAACTTGGGGGGCCTTCTAGAACTACATGGTCATGGAATGAAGGAAAGTCTTGGGCTATTAATCAGACTCACAGGCAAGTGCCATGGACATAACTAACGCTTAACCAAGGCCCATGACCAAGCGCTATCTAGAAGGATGAACTCTTAAAATCCTCCCGACGACCCTGTGAGGTAGGTACTTAGGCGATCTCATTTTACAAAAGAAAACACTTAGGTTCAAGGTCACACAGACAGCATGAGATGAGCTTTGTTATTTGCTTACCACCATCAGAGCTCAAGAAACCACGTTCTCTCTTTTTCCCAAGGTTAACAAACAAGCAAGGCTCAGAGATCCAGTTTTGAGTTCGGACTCTGGAGCCCCAGGCTTTAAATCTCTACTCTGTCACTAAAAAGCTAAGTGACCACAAACAAGAGTCTCAGTTTCCTCATCTGTAGAATGGGAACAATTTCAATACTGGGCTCATAGGGCTGTCACCGAGGGTCAGATGAGAAAATGTCCTTCCAGACACCTGGGTGGCTCAGCTGGTGAAGCATCTGCCTTTGGCTAAGGTCATGAGCCAGAGGTCCTGGGATCGAGTCCCTCATCAAGCTCCCTGCTCAGCGGGGAGTCGGCTCCTCCCTCTCCTGCTCTCCCTGCTTGTGCTCTCTCTCTCTGTATCAAATAAATAAAAAGTTAGAGAGAGAGAAAATACTTCCACAAATGCCAATTGCAATTACAGCAGTGACAAGACAACAAGATTTCTGTTCTCCTGGGGGACAGAGACAATAGCTACTAAGAAAAAGGCTTAGGGTCATGTGACAGATGGCAATAGAGACTGTGGAGAAAAATAAAGCAAAGGGGGCACAGGGGTGGAGGACGAATTGCATAGCTCAGAGCCTGGCACACAGTAGGTGCTCAATAAACATTATTATGATGATCTTTTCTATTGCTACTCTGCTTCTTGGGATTTATTTACTGGACAGTCTTTCTTTGGTTTGGCAAGAAAAACTTACTGGCAAACATGGTTCTTTCGTTGATTATTATTTCTTTTTTTTTTTTTTTTAATTTTTATTTATTTATGATAGAGAGAGAGAGAGAGGCAGAGACACAGGCAGAGGGAGAAGCAGGCTCCATGCACCGGGAGCCCGATGTGGGATTCGATCCGGAGTCTCCAGGATCACGCCCTGGGCCAAAGGCAGGCGCCAAACTGCTGCGCCACCCAGGGATCCCGATTATTATTTCTTTTTAAAAGGAACGATCAGGGGATCCCTGGGTGGCGCAGCGGTTTAGCGCCTGCCTTTGGCCCAGGGCACGATCCTGGAGACCCGGGATCGAATCCCACGTCGGGTTCCCGGTGCATGGAGCCTGCTTCTCCCTCTGCCTATGTCTCTGCCTATGTCTCTTCCTATGTCTCTGCCTCTCTCTCTCTCTGTGTGTGACTATCATAAATTAAAAAGAAAAAAAAAAGGAACGATCAATTCCTTTATCTGGTGCTCTGGATTGTAGTAGAACAGGGGCTTCATAATAACAGGAAATGTCTCCAGAGCACTTCCCAAGGATCAGGTGCATCAATAACTCATCTCATTGCCCTGTAACTCAGGAAGATAGTAGTAAATATCATCGTGCCAGGGCACCTGGGTGGCTCAATAGTTCGGCTCAAAAAAAAAATTTTTTAAAAATAGTTCAGCTCAGGTCGTGATCCTGGGGTCCTGGAATCGAATCCCACATTGGGCTTCTTGCAGGGATCATGCTTCTCCCCCTGTCTATGTCTCTGCCTCTCTCTGTGTCTTTCATGAATAAATAAAATCTTTAATAAAAAAAAAAAAAGAAAACCATTGTGCCTATCACATGGGTGAAGACACTGAGAAGACAAGAAGCTTGAATGTATCCAAAGCCACAGTGGGTCCACTCTCAATCCCTGAAATCATCCAGATGCCTCTGGAACCCTAATGCAATAGGATGTGCTGCAAGGCTCCACACTCTGGGGTCTGCTGTATCTCATTCATTTGGAAACCGTCTCAGGAAATACTCTGACCTCCTGCTGATGAACAATCCACATGGATGCTGTGCCACACGCTTGGCTCAAATGACCCCACTGCACGTAGTTTACGACAGCCCCATGGCATAGGTCCTGGGACCACGTTCTAGAAAAGCAGCCCAGGCTAGCAGGCATGAACATGGGCTCCCACAGCCACACTGCTCATTCTAGCTCTGCCTCTAGTTCTGCCTCTTAGCAGCTGTGTGACCTTAAGAAAATGGAAGCACCTCTCTGGGCCTCTTCCTTCATCTATAAAGTGGGATTAATAATATGTCTACCTTAGGAGGCTATAACAAGGATCAGATGGCCAATAGATTTATTTTTTTAATTTTTTGTCTAAAGATTTTATTTAGGGAAGCCCCGGTGGCTCGCCACCTTCAGCCCAGGGCATGATCCTAGAGACGGAGGATCGAGTCCCACGTCAGGCTCCCCATGGGGAGCCTCATGCGGGACTTGATCCCAGGACCCTGGGATCACAACCTGAGCCAAAGGTAGTGAGCCAAAGGCTCAACCACTGAGCCACCCAGGTGCCCTGATTTTTTTATTTTTAAAAGCTTTTATTTTTGAGTAATCTCTACACCCAATGTGGGGTTCAAACTCATGACCGTGAGATCAAGAGTCAATAACAAGCAATAGATTTAAAGGGCCTGGTAAGTATAGAACCTAGGACACACTAAATGTTACCTAATGTGACTTTAGAAAGGAGGGAGCAGAAACTCAGAGAAGTTAAGAACATGCCTGGGGGGCACCCAGCACCTATGTGGAACCGCCTCCAGGACCATAGAAGCAGCAGTATTGGACTGGTCACTTCTGTGAGTCAGGCCTTCTACTAAAACAACTAATGCTTACCACAATCCCTTGAGGGAGGGACTGTCATGGATATCCCTTGAGGGAGGGACTGTCAAATGAAACTACAGAATTTCAGCTCTGTGGTTGCTGAGGGCATAGCCCTCACCCTAGGACTGAGTTCCAGGAGCCACAACTTCGGGGTGGCCCCCAGGATCCCAGAATGGAAGAGGAAGGACCTAAGAGCATCAGGTGTCCAATAGATAGAGAGTTGGTTATATTACAGAAAGGCAAGAATGATCATTAATACAATGATCGATTAATATGAACGAGAAGGTCTGGTGGGGGCCACCACACCTAGGGGACATCTGACTATGAGAAGGGTTTTGGGTTTTGACTCAAAACTAAGGGTCAAAATATTCAACAATGCAATATTCAACAAATAGTCAAAATCCACCTTCAAGCATAGAAATCAGAACAGTGGTTGCCCTGAGTGGGGGGGTGCTCCCTCGTAAACGGCTCAAAGGAACATTCTAGAACAGTGGTCATGCTGTATGGATAGGAAGCTGGTTACACAGGTTTTTTTTTTTTTTTTTAAGATTTTATCTTTCTATTCATGAGAGACACAGAGAGAGAGAGAGGCAGTGACACAGGCAGAGGGAGAAGCAGGCTCCATGCAGGGAGCCCGACGTGGGACTTGATCCCAGAACTCCAGGATCACACCCTGGGCGGAAGGCGGCACTAAACCGCTGAGCCACCTGGGCTGCCGGGTTACACAGGTATTGTCAAAATTCAAGGATTGTACATTTTAAAAACCTGTGCATTTTTTATGAAACTATATCTTAATTTAATAAACATATACATATTTACCCGTGTATGTATATGTGTATTTATATATTTAACCACAGATTAATGGCTACATGGTAATGTTTTAATTGATGTATTAGCCTGAGGCCCAGAGGATTCCAGGGTCAGGGCTAAAGAAGCTCTTTGCGGGGGTGGGGGTGGGGTGGAACATGACACCTGGCTGGCTCAGTCAGTAGAGCATGTGACTCTTGATCTTGGGGTTATGGGTTCGAGTCCCATATCAAGTGTAGAGATTACTTAAAAATAAAATCTTAAAAAAAGAGGGGTGCCTGGGTGGCTCAGTCTATTAAGCATCTGACTTTGGCTCACGTCTTGATCTCAGGGTCTTGGGATGGAGCCCCGAGTCAGGCTCCCTGCTCAGCCTGGAATCTGCTTCTCCTCTGCCTCTCCCTGCCACCCTCCCACTCCCGCATCGTACTCTCTCGATCTCTCTCAAATAAATAAACATATATGTTTCTAAAGAAGAAGCTCGTTGGGGGTTTGGGGTAGTGGTTATTATCCACTGGAACAGATATCTCTCTGTTTTAACAACTCGCAAGGCTACGGAGGTTCAATCCAGCCGGCTCAAACGTCTCAGCTTCAGATTAAATAATGGGGCCACCCACAACGCCCCCATGCTCCCTCTTCCTGGCAGCTTTACTGTTCTCCCATGGCACATGTCACATGATCTGACATACTCAGCATCTTGCTTATGCGTCTCCTTCATTGCCTTCTCCTCCGGCTAAATCCAGAGTTCCATGAGGGCAGAACCCTGGCTGTCTTGCTCCCTGCCCTGTCCAAGTAGTGGCAAGCCCTTAATAAATGGCCCATAGGGGCGCCTGGGTGGCTCAGTGGTTGAGCATCTGCCTTTGGCTCAGGGCGTGATCCTTGGGTCCTGGGATTAAGTCCCGCATTGGGTTCCCCGCAGGAAGCCTGCCTCTCCCTCTGCCTCTGTCGCTGCCTCTCTCTGTGTGTCTCTCATGAACAAATAAATAAAATCTTAAAAAAAAAATGTCCCATAGATATCTGGTTAATGAATAAAGAACAGTATTATTGGGGATCCCTGGGTGGCTCAGCAGTTTAGCGCCTGCCTTTGGCCCAGGGCGTGATCCTGGAGTCCCGGGATCGAGTGCCGCATCAGGCTCCCGGCATGGAGCCTGCTTCTCCTTCTGCCTCTCTCTCTCTCTCTCTCTCTCTCTCTCATGAATAAATAAATAAATAAATCTTTTTTTTTTTTTAAAAGAAAAGTATTATCAAAAGCTAACACTCTGCACTTGACATGGACAGTTCGCTCAGCGCTTACATGTAAGAATTCATCTAATCCTCGCGACTGTCCTGAGGGAGGTGTTATCATCACCCCCGTTTGACATGTGGGGAAATTGAGGCTCAGAAAGACACACTTGCCCAAGGCTACACAGCTAGTAAGTGGCCGAGCCAGGATCCAAAGTCAGTCTTGGCTAACCCCACAAGGGCTCAAGACTTGTGTTAGCAGATAGGATGTGACCCAACAGGGAGGCTCTCGATGTATGCAGTGCCGGAGTTCCAGAACTGGTGACCTCAGGGTAGGCATGGGGATTCTAGAGCAAGGACAATGAGCCCAGACTGGGACTGCAGGGTTTGTAAGTGATGGAGAAGTGCAGATACAGAGATTTGTTGGTTCACGTCTCAGAACCACAAGGACGCTGCACCGCATACTGGAGAGGGTGTGGGGGATTCAGAAGCAAGGGCAGGGAGGCGGCCCCCAGATCCAGGGGTGCCCGCTAGGGGGAAGAAGGACCCTTCAGGACTGGGGTGTGGCCTGACCAAGATCTTGATCAGATCACAGTGTTCTGATAGGAGGAGCACCTAGTTTAGAACCTGGCGACAGAAGTAAAGGGTGAGAGGAGGGAGCACCATGGCATCAGGGGTCTAGATTCTAGAAATTGGGTTTGGGGGTGTGAGGAAAAAGGAAGTGGTGCAGAAAGTGGTGTAGGAGGTGAGTAGATGTTCCCAGTAGGTGAGGTTGAGGGTTCCCCAGTGAGCCTCGGAGAACCCAGAAGCTCTGGCAACTGGATCCTGGAAGGAAACCAAGCCGTGGCCCTCCTCACCCAGAAGCGGGAGAGGTGCCTTTTCCAGGAGCGCAGTCCGGAGAGGTAGATCTCCTGCAACACGGGGGCACTGAGCTCCACTTCGGCCCCGTCCGAGGTCAGCGAGGGTCGGAAGCCCACGGCCTGGTGCGCCTCAGCCATGTCACGCTAGAGCCCTGGGAGGTGGAGGGAGGGTCACTACCAGGTCCCCAGCCTCAGACCCAGGAGTCCGGGCCCCCAAGCCCCTCCTCCTACAGACCCGGGAATATAGGACTGCGGCTCACCCTTTCCCAACCACCTGAGGGTTCTTGAAGGACTCGGCCAGAGACTCCGGTGTTGGAGGGACATCAACTGGGGACCTCTGTGAACGCATAGAGGCAGGAGGGACAACTCGCGTTAATCCCTTTTGCGGCTCTGCTGAGAACGAGGTTCAAGGCAGTGCGCCCCTCCCCATGAAGGATTTTCAAGATTCAGGGTTGGGGGCGGAAACTGGTCCAGGGTTGAGTTGCAGGGTCTAGAGAAAAACATTAGTCCCGAGACCCATTTGTAACGAACACCTGCCGGACGTTGGCACGGTCCGCCCCATTTCCGTTTCCCATGCCAGGGCGAGGAGGAGGGATGGGGTGGGGGTGGGATTGGCGGGGGAGGAGCGGGGGTGGTGGTGGCAATGTCTATAAATTCATCCGCTCTAGAGTGGCCCGGCGTCCCCTCCCCCGCGCCAGGGGCTGGAAGGGGTGGGGGAGGGAGCGCCCTACCGCGCATGCCTCCCGGCCAGGGATGCTGAGGCTGGGAGCGGATGCGAGCTTCGAGGACAAGTGATGGAGAGGCCCGCACGCCCACCCCAAACCACAGGCCTGCAGGCCCCGCAGGAGCTCGGGCCCCTCCGATACTTACCACGCTGAGTCAGGGGTCCGCCGATCGGATCCTGGAGACCAAGCCCGAGCACACCCCCCACCCTCGATTTAGAGCGCCAGACCCAAGTTTCCCACTTGCATCTGTCCAATCCCAGTGCGACGAGTCCACGACCTGGTCGTCGGGCCTCCGGAGCTCCTGGTCGCCCCCGATTATCCAACATCCAGGAACCCCGATTTCTGCCTCCTCGCGAGTGCCTTGCCGGGTATTCGAGTCTCTGGTTTTATCCCCGCCCCTTTCCAACCCTCTGCGTTCTATCCCCGCCCCCTCGAAGCCCAGCATCCAATCCTCTCCCTCCGTTCGATCCCCGGTCCTCAGTCTTTTTCTCCTCGGCCTGATTTCGCCATCATTGGTTTCCCGAGTTCTAAGCAGCTTCTCTGCTCCGAACCCCAGGTTCTTGGGCTTCCCACTCCGCTTTGTCTCACTCTCTTTTCTCTCTGAAAACGAGGCTCAGCTTGGAGCTCACGGCCCACCTTTGGGTACACGTAGTCACGCGCGTGGGTGCCCAGATAGAGCGAGTCCAAGTTCTACCGTCCCCAGGAGGGAGGGCTGCTTTGGGGGTTGGGTCAGCCCACCAAAACCGCCCACGGACAATGCAGCTGCACAGATTGGTGCGAAGGAGATGCTACAGCGGATTGGATTCAAGTTAGACAGTCAGAGGGACTTCCGTGTGGGAAAAAGGGCATAGATGGAGGGGAAGAATACACTGGAGACCAGGCTCAGTTTGGGAGGCCGGAATGGGCAGAGACAAGCAGAGGCTGAAACAGGAAACTCGTTTTATTTGTTAGTTTTTTAAAATTGATTTATTCCTGAGAGACACACAGAGAGAGGGGGCAGAGACATAGGCAGAGGGAGAAGCAGCCTCCCTGCAAGGAGCCCGATGTGGGACTCGATCCCAGGACCAGGATCACACCCTGAGCCACAGGCAGACGCTCAACCACTGAGCCACTCAGGCGTCCCAGGAAAATCGTTTTATTAGGTTCTGGACGTTAGTATTCGTTGTACATGCGAGGTCCGGTGTGCCTCTGGGTCCAGCCCAGTCATGGCGCGGAGACAGTTTTTGAGTGAACCCAGGAGATGGACTGAGGGGAAAAGAAACTTGGGGTGGCGGCCCCAATACACAGATGGGTAAGCTGAGGCTGGGGGGCGGGGGCAGGGACGTGCCTGACGTCACCCAGCAAGCTGGGCACTGCGCAAGCTTGTTTTCAAGCCAGGGTCCTGGAGACGGAGCGGGACTCTGGCCTCGCGCCGGCGGCGGCGCCCGTAGCTGTGGGGGTCCTGGGGCTCGCGGCCCGCCTTCCCCGAGAGCTCCTTGGTGGAGGCCGAGCGGAGCCAGTAGATCATCTCTGGCAGGCGGTGGGTCTGGCATGTGCCCAGGGAACAGAGGCGCCTGCGGTGCTGGGCGACCTGGTGCAGGGGCTGCCTGGGGGAGAGCATGGGAGAAGGCCGGGTTCACACAGAATCCTCTGGAGAAAGGAGTCTCGGTGGGGTGGGGGCAGCCGGTTACAGATCGCCATTCCACCGACGCGGGGAGCAGTGACCTGAAGAGGGCGCACGCTCCTCGCGATCTCCTTCCCGCCCTGTCCCCGCTGCCCCCCGCCTTTCTCACCTGCCCACGGAGTCCGGATCCCCCAGGATGGAGGAGGCGAGAAGCAACAGGAGGATGTGGGAAGTCATCGTGGGGTGGGGCCGCGCGCGGTCCTTGAAACCCATGGGCGCAGCGACCCCTCGGGGGTGCGGCCCCGCCCCTGTCCAAGTCCAGTAATCCCCTCGGTGCTCGCGTGGGGGCCAGTCCCCACTCCCCAGGTAGGGAAGACTGAGAGCAAGAGTCCAGGGGGCCACACCACGCCAGGAGAAAGCTCAGAATCCGGACTCCCACGTCCTAGGAGCCCTGACGGGTATGGTCACACAGCGGAGCTGTCTGTGACCCTGGGAAGCCTCGGGAGGGCGACCCCTTTAAGGCGGAGGGAAGAGGGGCGGGGCGGCCGACACCTGCTACTGGTGACACAGCTTAGAGCTTCCAGGAAAGGGGTGGGGGCAGGGAGGCACTGAACTCTGGGGACCTCAGCCTCAACCCATGGGGAACTGATGTCTCATAGGCCGGGGTCCTTCGTGGGTTGGGCAATGCAGGGCGGGTGCCAGCCACCAAGGGATGTGGGCAAAGGGAGTCTGGGCCCTAGCATAGCCTGCAACACTATCCCAGGAGAGGAGTAGGTGCAGCCAGGTGTGAAGTGCCCCCAGGCCCAGGGCTCCAGGTGTGGTGGTGAAGTCATGGTGGCTTGGGTGACCCTTAGGTGTCCTGTGTATAACAGCATCCTGGGAGATGGACTGGGGGCTCTGTGCACATGCCGGGGGGAGAGGATCAGGTGTAGATGCCACACCTGCAGCAGAGGCTGGAAAGGCAGTCCCCAGGGAGCTGTCAGTAGGGCCTGAGTCTATCTCTGGAAGGTAGGGGTGGCAGAGCCTTCCTGCTGCCCTAAGGTGGAACACCCCCCCAATCCTTGTCTCCCAAGTCCCAAGCGAGGCTGGAGAAGGAAACAGACACACACTCCCCCACAAAGAATTCTATCCCCTTTACACTCCATGACTCAGTTTCCCCAGCTGCAAAGGGCAGGGCAGCAGTCACTGCCAGTCAGCCCTGGCCTGGCCTTGGAGGGTCCTGGACAGGAAAAAACAGCCAGACAGTGGAACAATATGTGTGCCTGGGGGGGGCGGTGCGGGGGAGATGGCTTTCTGGGAAACCCAAGAGCCCAGCTCTGCTGGGAACCCACACCCCAACCCCCCTCCAGCCCAGCAGGGCAACCAAAAGGGAACAGGGCCTCAGGGGGCACATGAGGGAGGGGGATGGGAGGGCACGTGGACTGGAGAGAGAGATGGGGGAACACAGCCAGGAGGAGGGCCCTGGAAATCAGAGACTACAAGAGGCCAGAGACAGGGAGGAGACCTTAAGAAACAGATGTGGGGATGGGGACCTGACAGCTTCCAGCAGGTACTGTCCCAGAACTCCCCCTCCCCCATACCGCAACCCCCACCGCTCAGGCTGCCAGCTCCGGCTGCCAACTCCGCACCTGCAGATGGAATCCCAAACCCCCCTTCGCCCCCCAGGAAGCCAAGCCATCCCAGCTGAGGATTTATTGGCGTAAATGCAACCATATAAAAACATAAGTTATGAAAAACACAGTCACGATGTGCCCCGCCCCAGCCCAGGCCCCTAAAACCCCCTTCTGAGGGAGGGAAGGAGAGGAAGGGGGAGCCCCCAAACTGCCTAAGAACGCCGCAGCCCCTGGGCCCGTGCAGGGCCGGCCCGGGCGGGGTGGGAGAAGCCGGGCGCCGCCTCAGCGCATTCGGTAGTCCGTGGAGCAGGACAGCTCACACAGCTGGCCCTTGAAGTCCAGATCGATGGTGAAGTCCAGGTCACGCTGTGGGGAGAGGGCACGTGTGAAGGGGACCGGACACGGACCGGGCAGATATCTGGAACTGTCTGAGTCAGGCAGCAGCAGGGGGAGGGGGGCCAGCCCTCCCAGAGGCTCCCCAGAGACCCCACATCAGGCTGGAAGACTCCACACTGTTGCTCCCTCAGCATGTCCTCAACCCTGCCTCCCAGTGACAGCTCCTGGGACACCCTCAAACGCACCTGGAACCCAGCCAGACCTGCCCCCGCTCAGGGCAGAGCCCAGCTGCTCTGTCTCTTGCATAAAGACTGTTCCCCATCAAAAACATTCCCATCAGTAAAGCAGAGGGAAGTTGCTCCTTCCCTCTTTTCTGAGAAGCAAACCTCTCTTCCAGCACACTTCCTCCTCCTCGGCAGGATCCACTGGTCCCAACCCCACTGTCCGCACGTCCTCTGCTTCCAAGCTTCCTGGAAGCCGATCTTCCTTCCGGGCTCCCCACCCCCCAGTGCTCCCTGGAAAAGCTTGGGCCAAGGTCGCCAGTAACCCTGATGACTTCTGCCCTCAGGCCTCCTGGCGCAGCGCAGCACAGCGCAGCGCAGCGCCCCAGGCCCCCAGGTTTCCTCCCTGCTCCTCTAGGCCTCTCCTCCTGTTGCTTTACTCTGGGGTTTCCCACACTCTGTTACTATGGACACCGGGAGCCAGGGTCCAGGACTCTTTGTTGTCCTGTGCTGGATGCCAATAGCATCCCTCCTCCAGTTGTGTGAGAATCCAAAATGTCTCCAGATAGCAACAGATGTCCCGGGGCGGGGGGGGGCACTGGTGGCAGCAAAACTGCCCCTGGTGGGCAGTGGAGGACCTCTAGCCTCCCTTAGAAAAGGGGCATGGCTTTGGGGCACCCCCTCCACCACACCCGCAGTTTGGCACTCCTAGCCTGGGCCCCTGCCCTGGACTCCAGGTTCCAGACCCTCTGCCTCCCATTGACTCAGGGTCTCCCCAGGGGTGGCAGACTCAACTTGGCTGAGGGCTGCTGGGGCTCCAAAACAGGTCGAGAGAGGTGTCCCCACCTGAGCCCACCCCCTCACCCCCCAGCAGCGCCTCACATTATTCTTGGCATTGGGCCGCATGCCAATGGTGCCAAAAATTTCCTCGCCCGTCTTCACGGTCAGGTAGTCCTCCATGTAGAACACGGTCTGCTTCCAGTGCGTGTACGGGGACTCAGGGCCTGGGGATACAGTCAGATCAGCTCCCAGGCTTCCTGCCCACCCCCCATGACCTTTATGGAGCCTTGACTGGGGTCCGCTGTCCCTGAATCCTTTTACCCACCACAAGCCTCGAAGAGGGCCTGCTGTCTATGGTTTCCAAGTAGGGAAATGAAGACATGACATGCTCAGGGGAGCCAGCAGAGCCTGCAGCACAGCCTGGGTCCCCAGTGTCCCCCTGGCTCCCTCCACTGGTTCCTGGTCCTCCCCCATCCCCCAGGCCCTGCCCCATGCTCACTGGTGGAGAAGCCCGTCCTCTTGTGGCAGCGGGTGAACTCGATGTTGAAGTAGGCCACCAGGGCGTGCACGTAGTCATTCCGCTTCACTTGCAGGCAGAAGGGGGAGGTGAAGGTCAGGTCCTCCACCTTGACAGTATAGATGTCCACCTCCTGCGGGACAGGCCCCGTGAGCCCCACTCCCCAACACCCAGCCCAGCATTCAGCAGAAAAGCCTGGGGGGAGCCACGCTGCTGCCCCCATTCCCTTCTCTCCCACATCCTAAGCCCCAGGCTAGAGAGTGCTACTTTCCAGAGCCCCTGCTTCTGCTTGGGAGAACTGCCTGGTGCTCCTCTTCTCCAAGGCCTTCGCCCTGCCCGGGGCCACCCACACAGTGGCTCTTCTCGGGACTCCCCAACTTCCACCCTCCCCCCACCATAGCCCTAAACTCGACATACCAATCAACACAATAATTTTGAAACACTGTCAATTAGATCATGTCAAAGCCCTGCTCAACACCCTCCGAGGGCTCCCTGGCGCCCACCCTCCCAGCTGTTGTGTCCACACGCTCTAGACTTCCTCCTCCTCCACCAGGTTTGGGCCGCCCCTCACAGTCAGAGCAACCCTAGGATTCACCCCTCTGTCCAGCTCCCAGTGCGGTCCCAACCCAGCACATGCCGGACACCAAGGGGCTCATGAACTGGTCACAACAAAGGATTAACAGCAGCCCCCGTGTGTATAAACTCACTCTAGGCCTTGGGCTTCCTGCTCTTTGTGTGCTGGCAAAGGGTCCTAGCTGCCTGGCTCAGGGACACCCCTCTGGAGTGCTTCTCCCCCGGAGCAGGGCCAGCTAGTCCGGTCTTGGTCTTGCTCGCTGGGGGCCTGGAACCACCCGCCAGGCTTAGCTCGCCAGGCTTAGCTCGCAATGAAGCAGCTTCCCCAGGCCTCTAGCGCCACCTCTAGTCACAGGCTGGACTCCCAGATCTCAGGTAGGAACTGAGGGACCTGATGTCTTGCTGGGGTCAGGTGGTGGGCCTTCTTTGGTTCCAACCCTGGGGACCCCAGGCCACAATCACCGCCCCCCTCACCTTTATGAGGCAGGCGTTGGTGACCAGCTGCTTGGGGTCTACCACGTCCACCAGGGGCTCCTTGATGGCCACGTCTTTGATGCAGGACATGTCAAAGCCGTACACATTCTCCCACCCTGGGGTGTCAGGCAGGGAGGAGGGGTGAGCCCATTAGGGGTGCCCAGGCCAAACCTGCCTCCCCCCCACCTCAAGCTGCTATGCCCCCCTCCCCCCCAGCTCACAGTGAATCTTGTAGTCTTTGTACTGCCGGTCTTCGATGGCTGTCACATACAGCGTGGCTCGGTCCGGGAAGATGAGGCCATCAGGTGCCTGCCAAGGGGTCAGGTGAGGGTGTGAAGGGGGGGGCCTTGGAACCGTGCCCCCAGACCACAACAACTTGGGTCTCTATCCCCACCCTGGTCTGAGCCACCGGGCTTCCTACAATGGCCTCCTAGCTGGTTCCTGGCTTCTGCCCTCATGCCCACATCTATTCTCCACATGGCTGCCAGGCAGCATCCAGCAGCACCAAAGTCAGGGCTGTCCTTCATAGGTTCTAAAGGCTCTGCAGAACCCTCCCTGGCTCCTGAGAGGAAAACTAGTCTCATGGTGGAGAGGACAGGGAGGCACTCAGGCCCATCCACTCCTTCCCTTCTGTTTTCCCTGCTATTCCTCAACACACAGTAAAAACACTCCTGCCCCAAGACATTTGCACCAGTTCCTCTTTACCCCAGATCTTATGTAGCTCTTTCCCCTTGTTCAGGTCTGTGACCTCCCCCCACCAGGAGGCCTGCTTGGATCTGAGCACCTGGAACCATGGCCCTCTAGCCTCTCCCCATCTTTTGCCCTGCTACAATCTTCTTCCTAGCACCAACTACCTCATGACTCTGTCTCCTGGACACTGCTGCCTGTTACATCCCATTTTGGCTTTGGACCCTCCAACATCTGAGCGGTCAATCCCCTGTATCAAGTCCCCTGTGTGGGAAATACCTAGCACAGCTTTTGGTTTTCTGCCCAGATCCCAACTGGCAGGTGTCCTGCACACAGTCGGAGGAGGAGCCCTGCCTGTAGGAACCACTCCCGCCCCACTAGGGGCCTCACCAGCCACTTGTCTCGGGCATAGAGCACGGTGTTGAGCATTGACTCGTAGAAAAGGCAGTAGCCCATCCACTCGCTGATAATGATGTCCACCTTCTCCACCGGAAGCTCTACTTCCTCCACCTTGCCCTTGATGATGGTCACCACTGTAGGGGGCACAGAGAGGGACATGCAACCAGCTCTAAGGAGACACGTCCGCCTGCCTTCCCTGGGGGGCAGCCCATCTTCTCAAGGAAAGGCTAGGGGCTACATGTGGGCTTCTTCAAAGAACTCTGTCAGCTGAAGCCATACTCTGAACTCAGATTTTTTTTTTACTTTTTTGAAAGTAACTCTACACCCAACGTGGGCTCAAACTCATGACCCCAAGATCAAGAGTCACACACTCTATAGACTGAGCCAGCCAGGTCCCCCTCTCTTAACTGTTTTATTTTTTTATTTTTTAAATATTATATTTATTTATTCATGAGAGACACAGAGAGGCAGAGACACAGGCAGAGGGAGAAGCAGGCTCCATGCAGGGAGCCCGATGTGGGACTCGATCCCAGGACTCCAGGATCATGCCCTGGGCCAAAGGCAGGCACTAAACCACTGAGCCACCCAGGGATCCCCTGTTAACTCTGTTTTGAAGTGCATTCATCACTCTGGATAGTTTTAAGACAGAAGCAGAAATTTTGAGTGGATTAGGTATTAAATGATAATAAGACTTTGTCATTAACAGTACAGTCATGTTTTTGAAAGGCTCTATTACACACACACACACACACACACACACACAGCGGGATTTGCAGAAGGATGACATCACAGTTAGAATTTGCTTCAAATGGATGTATTTAAAGCCAAGTGATGCGTATCTGGGGGTTCATTATACTAATCTCTCATATATATATATATATATATATATATATATATATATATGCTAATCTCTTTAAAAAATCACTTCAGGGCGCCTGGGTGGCACAGTCCATTAAGCATCTCTTGGTTTTGGCTCATATCATGATCTGTGTCATGGCACTGGGCACCACTTGGGAGCTCTGACCTCAAGAGGGAGTTCACTTGAGATCTCTCTCCCTCTCCCTCTGCCCCTCCCCCTGCTTACGTTTTTCTCTCTAAACAAATAAGCAAATACATAAAATCTTTATAAATAATCACTTCACTTTCTAAATGCTAGGAGCCTCCACATCCGAAAAACCTACCATCTTCCCACATTCTCTGCCTCTGGAACCTGGCAGATGGGCACTTAAAAGCCACATGGCAACATTCACACAAAGAACATTTCTGACCCAAGCAGTCCTCCTTTAATAAACTGACCTCCCAGTTCCCCTAGCTGATACATGAAATGACATCACAGGCTCAAGGATGAGCATCTCAGGAGTGCCTAGAAAACCCGCCCCCCGAGCCTGATCAAAAATGTTGGGGTACATGCAGACAATGGTCATTGAAAAGGGTCTTTAAGAGCCTCTCACATCTCAAAATGTGTGAAACTACATGATGAGCAGGTGGAAAAAGTAAAGGGCAAAAGGCTTGCGTGAAATGCTATTTATGTAGAAGCCATGCATGTAAGCGTGATAACATTTACACGTGTATGTGCTCGTAGGTGCAGACTTCTCTGGAAGGCAATGTGGGTTAAACTTAGAAGGGCAGCTGGAAGATCTCTCACCATGGACCCTCGGGTGTCAACCACATGCCTCTACGAACTAAAGACTGCTTCTTGCCCTAGTGTTTGATGAGTAAGGCACTAAACTTGTGACTTCACCACTCAATTTCTAAAAGGGCAGAGCATGCCCGTCACTACTGGTTATAGGTTCTGGGAAGGTGGGATACGCAGGCTGCCAGCAGCTCAGGGCCCATGGTGGGAGAAACAGCTGAATCTGTGTTCAGTGACGACCCCCACCCCATTGCCAAGGGCCCCTGGGGAAGCGGGGCGGTCACCCACTCCATCCCACAAACCCATTCTCTTCCTGGGCTCACCATGGTCTAACTTGTTGGCTTTGACGATCTTCACCGCATAATCAGAGATACTGGAACACTCGATCTGGGGGCCCAGGAAGAAGGGAGGGTGAGACCCCCCCCACTCCCACCCTCAGCCCCCATTCCCCTCCGTCCAATCCCTGAGCCCTAAGGGGCCCCTCTCTGTCCCCTGGCCCTGGCCCACCCGCCTGCCCAGGACACTCACCCCAATGACCTTGCGGGCTCCAGCCTTGGCAGCAAACATACAGAGGATCCCTGTGCCCGAGCCCACATCCAACACCACCTTGTCTTTGAAGAGGTGCCGGTTGTGAAACATGGAGTTTCGGTAGGTGAGGGTGCGCACCTCATCTTTCAGCATCTCCTGGCAGGGAGAGCGGGCACAAGATACAAACATGCCATGAAGGGGCCTGCGCCCCCAGCTAGAAAATGGGGTGCCCTGGCCTCTGACACACTGGCACTTTGGAAAGCTAGAGCTCAGTCCTCCTGCTTCGTCTTCTTGGAACAAATCATTTTCCTTCCTCCGCGTACCTCAGTTATTCTGTTTGTAAAACCAGACCGGAGGGACTAACAGCTTGGCCTGATTCTACCACTGCCTCCCAAGCCGCAGTGATCCTTGGCTTTATCCAGAACTTAGCGCCACTAGACTGTACACTTAAGAGGTAAATTTTGTTACGTGGATTTTACCACAATTTGGAAAAGAAAAGGTCTCAGCAAGAGAAAAAAAAAAAGAGAGAAAAAGAGAAAGGAAAAGAAAAAAATTCTCAGAGTCCCATCTCGACCACGTTCTGGGACCTCAGTGCAAAAGGGTCGGGAAGCCAGCGCACCAAAGGCGGGGCGGTTAGGGGAACAGTCCCACCGCCAGTCACTAGAGGGCGGCAGAGACACGCAGGCCCTGACCTCCGCAGTCTCAGGCAGGCTGAGGGGTGCTCCCCCCTCCCCAGCCTCCCAGGAGCGCCAGGCTAAGCTCCGTCTCCAAGGCAACGGCTGGGAGAGGCGACCCCGGGGTGTGTGCCTCACACCCAGAGGGGCGGCCAAGCCCGCTGCCAGGGGAGGCAGTGCGCATGCGTGGGAAATTCAGCCCCAGCCTTCCCAAACATTAACCCCCTCAAGATCCAGCAGCTTTAGGAGCTGTTCACACTCACCTCGTGAATGCCGAAGTGAGCATAGGAATCAAAGTAGTAATCTTTGGACGTCATGTCCTCAGCATTGGGCTTCTCGCTGCTTTCTGCCTGGCCACAGGAGACCTGGGAGAGGGTGGACGGGAGCAGAGGTTAAATCTGGGGGCTCTCCAAGGCCTCTTAAACCTCCAGGTCCCTACTTCTCCCTGGAGAACAGATCCTCCCCCCAATCATACCATGGCAACCCTAAAGGCCCCACCTGCCGTCCTGCCTCCCCCACGAGCCCCAAAACCTTACAACCCCACTTTCCTCTTCCAGGACCCCCCCAGAGCACCATCCAAGGGAGCACCCCAATACCTCAGCCACGCCTACCATCTCTCCAGTCTTTCTGCCCCCGTCTCTAGCTCAGCCCACAGCTGGGGAGGGGAGGGGAAGGCAGAATTGGGGCAGACACGGGAAGGGCAGGTGGGGGGGCTGGAAATGGAGTTAAGGAAGTAGCCACGGTATTTGGGGAGGCCAGATGGGAGCCACAGACCTGGAGGGTGGTTTGTACTAACGGTTTGGGGGCACAGGGTAAACTGGTTTGAAGCGAGAGAAATCATGGTTAGCCTGCTAGAAAGGGCCTGATAATGTGGCAAGATATATGTATGTGGGGAAGGGTCTCACAAAAGGATATTTACTTCTTCAAGAGGCGGCTGGAGGCTCATCCCATTAGCCAAGGTGGCTACAAAATTCTAGGAGAGAGTAACAGGGAGAAAGGATTAGCTACTGGGAGTGGCTAGGGGAGGGCCAGGCCAGGGGACCCCAGCTCACAGGGGAGGGGGTGTTTCCTGCAATTTTCTTTTTCCTTGGTGGGGAGTGGTGGCAGAGGGAGTAAAGAGGCAGGGCTGTTTTCAAAAGGGGGTGGGAAAAGTGGGGGGAGAAGAGATGGGGTTCTGTCCCAGCTACGGCTGGAGAGATGGTGGCCCGCCCCCACGTTGCCCTCTCTGGCCAGGCACCTGACCATACACACCTCCCCCATCCAGGCCAGAGGAGCTGGCACCCGCCAGGCACACAGGCACTGCCAGCTGTCACTCCCCCTCATCATCTAATCCCCCCCAGATTAGGTGACACTTCCTGACACACACACACACACCCCCATCCCAGGGTGCCAAGAGTAGCTGGGGGGGGGGGGGGCCGCTGGCAGTGTGTACCCACTGGGCATCTACCACCTTTGCAAACAAGCCTCTTGTCTAAGAGGATTCCAGAAAGGAGGTGTGGCACACAGGCACCCCTACCAGAGTTGGCACCCTGACCCCTAGCTCCTGCCTTGGGCTCAGGAAGCCCCAAACAAAACCACCAGCTGGAGCCAATCTCCAAGCTTCGTTCCCTCTTCCCAGGAAGGTAGAGTCCCAGGGAGGAGGCCAAACTCTGGCCCCTCAAACCCATTGACACCCATCCCAGGGCCCAAAGCCCCTGGGGTGTGGGGCCAAATCCTGAGGCAACCTCTAAAAGAGATATTTCCTCCACCCATACAGACTCTGGTCCAGGAGAGAGCCAAGGGGGATGGAAGTCATTGGAGTGACCCCTGGGGGCCGCTGGCCCCCAATGCTACAAGGTAAGAGGAGGGATCATGCAGGCCCCATCAGATGACATCTCTTCCGGATATGACCACTCTCCAGGCCCCTCAGAAGCACGAAGTCACACACAAGACCCACTCAGCTCCAAGCCCCGCCCCCATTCTCCCAAGTCAGTGAGGACACCTACAAAGAAGGGTGACGGGTAAGGGGATTTCCCACTGGGACCCATTTCTCAATACCACTAACACCACAGCCGAGCAAGTCCCAAGGGAGCTTGAAACAGCACCGGAACCAAGCCCACATGGCTGCACAAGAATCAAACTTCTCAGGACACCATTTCAAGCCTCCAGGCTCAGGACCCTCAAACAGGGCTTCAGAAAGGGGGAGGTCATCTCCCACCTTCGCGTATCTAGGCGCCGAGGAGAGAAAAGTCTCCAGTAGGAGGTAGCTTATATTCCCCCACAAGCTCTTCCCAGCAGAGACTCTCCCTCCCCTAGCCCGGGAGGGCTCCAAAGGGGAGGTGGGCTTTGGGACACGCCCCATGAAAAAGATGTCCCTCCCACACACCCAGAAATGGCCACAAGGGGGTGCACGACGCCTTATCGGGAAGAATCTCCTTCAACCAGAGGCCCCCCCACCACCCGGAGGGAGGTCACAGGGGCATGCCCCATCCCCCCAGCTCCCAGAGCCCCGGGAAGGGGGGAATCCAGGGACAGGAAACCGGGGGCCCGGAGGGAACCAATCCTTCCTCTTCCTCCAATCCCAACCCCTGAGTCCACGAAACCTGGACCGAAGCCTAAGGAGATGCCGCGGTATCGGGAACGGGGTTGTGGAGGGCCGAGCTACACTGCCCCTCCCGAGAGACTCTACTTCTCGGAGGGACAGAAGTGAGCCCACGCCGAGGGGTACGTCGCGATCCCGGGGGAAAGGGCAGGGGGCCTCCGAGGGAGGGTCGGAGCCTCCTTTCCGCCCCCCCCCGGGGCGCCCCTCCCCCGGCCGGGGGCGGGGCCTTTGTCCCGCACGTGGAGCCCGCCGGGCCACCGGGCACGGCACACCCCCTCCCCACCCACCGTGCCGCGGCCACGTGGGGGCCAGGCCGGAAGCGCCCCCAGCCCTCCTCCACGTGGGAGGGGGCACGACACCCTCGGCTCGACAGAGTGCCGCAGACCCCCGAAAGCTAGGAAACCCGAACCTCTGACTGTATCCCGCGATCCGCAGCATGCGGCGTCCCCACCGTACGGCTGAGAACCTTCAGCCCCAATCCGCCCATTCGGGGCCCCTTCCCCACGACGGAGGCACAAAACATCGACCCCCAAACCGCCCCCCACCCCCGGCAGCGCTCCAGGCGCTCACCTCCATGATGCAGTTCGCGGCCTCGGCTGCCGCCATCTTCACCCGCACCTACTCCTCCTCCTGCCGCCGAGACCCCCCCCTTTCTCCGCACTCCCCCGGGACCGCCTTATACCGGAGGGTCCACGACCCGCCCACCACGACCCCGCCAGGAGATTTCATTGGCAACGGAGGCGGCCCGTCTGAGGATGTCGCTTGCTAATTGGGCAAAGAGAGACGCCCATCAAAGCTGAGGGGCCCGCCCAGTCTGGTGTGCGGAGCCCCGCCCCCTTAAGTCGCCGGGGATGGGAAAGACTGCCCGTCTATCGCAAGAACCGTGACTGCTGATTGGGCAAAGTCTACCAGAAGCTCCCGCCCCTGTCCCCCCAGCACCGCCTCAAAGCTTCCCGGCGGGCCCCGCGTTAAGCGGACATCTTGAAAGGGAGCTGTCCATCATCAAAACAACCCGCCTCTTAATAGATGCTATTGGTTTATCCTGAGCGTGACGTCATGAAGCCTTTGCACCGCCCCCGTCAAGCTGCTGGTCTCAAGGAGAACGCGGCGATTGGCCCATGAGAAGGGGAGGAGAGACGGGCCTTTAGGCTCCAGCGATTGGCTCAATGAACAGTCACTCCTCAGCCACTCGGTGGATTCTCCCAGTCGCAGGGGAGGGGGGGGAAGTTCAGGAGGAAGGAGGGAGCTTGTGGTCATTTACCTGAGGGACAGACTGGAGACCTGAGAGGTCCAGAGAAAAGGAGGGCTTGTCTGGTGTGCGGTGCAAGTCAGCAAGAGGACTCAGGCCTCGAGACATATAAGCACCTAGCCCTCTACCTAACTTCCGAGTTTTTTAAATCCAACAACCCCACTCAAGCCACTTGGCCTTTGCCGAGTCCCTCCCCCTGCTAAAAACACGCACCTCCCTTTGTCTGCCGACTCCTATATATCAGCCGGGGCACACCTTCGATGCCACCTCCTCCAGGAAGCGTTCCTCCTCTTACAGGGACCCATGATAAATTGAAAACATCATAAACTGAAAATGCATTCAAATTTAATCCACCTAGGGCGCCTGGGTGGCTCAGTGGTTGATCGGCTGCCTTTGGCTCAGCCATACCGGGTACCTGGGATCAAGTCCTACATGGGCGGGGCTCCCGGGGGGCTCCTCGCAGGGAGCTGCTTCTCCCTCTGCCTATGTCTCTGCCTCTCTCTCTGTGTCTCTCATGAATAAATAAATAAAATCTTTTTAAAAAAAATCAGTGAAAGAATGCACAAAAGAGAACGTACTGTGTAATTGTATTCATATAAAGTTTTCTTTGTTTATTTGGGGGGGGAACAGAATCTTAACCAGGTTCCACGCCCAAAGTGGAGCACAACATGGGGCTCAATTCCACGACCCCAGAGATCATGACCTGAGTGGAAGTCAAGTTTAGATGCTTAACTGGCTGAGCCTACCCAGGTGCCCCCATATGACTTTACAGGACTATGATGAATAAAGTGGCTATCCCATGTACAAGTCTTTCTGTGGATGTATATTTTTGTCGTGGGTAAATCTAGAAGCAGATAACTGGGTTGTATGCTAGGCATACCTTTAACTTTATAAGAAACTGCCAAAAAGTTTTCCAATGTGTTCTACCATTTTGCATCCCCATCAGCAATGGATGAAGAGCCTCATGCTCCACATCCTCACCAGCACTTGTTACAAGGAATCTTTTTTTTTTTTTTTTTTTTTTTAGGAATCTTTAATTTTAACCATCCTGGTGGGTATGAAGAAGTTTCTCCTTGTGGCTGTTGTTTGCATCATCCTGACCACTAATGTTGAGCACTTTTGCCTAGTTTTACAATAGGTGTTCTTTTTGTATTCATGATTGTAAACTTTTTTTTTTTTAAAGATTTTATTTATTTATTCATGAGAGACACAGAGAGAGAGAGAAAGGGGCAAAGACCTGTGTCTTTGCAGAGGGAGAAGCAGGCTCCACCCAGGGATCCCAACTAGGGACTCGATCGCTTGTCTCCAGGAGTCACGCCCTGGGCTGAAGGCGGCGCTAAACCGCTGAGCCACCGGGCTGACCGGATTTTATTTATTTATCTGACAGAGACAGCAAGAGAGCACAAGCAGGGGGAGTGGCAGAAGAAGGAGAAGCAGGCTCCCTGCTGAGCCAGGAGTCCATTGCAGGGCTCTGACCTGGGCTGAAGGCAGATGCTTTACTGCCTGAGCCACTCAGGCATCCCAAGTTTTTTTTTTTTAAGTCATCCCTGCACCCAACATGGGGTTCGAACTCACAATACCAAGATCAAGAGTTTCATGTTCTTCCAACTGAGCCAGCTAGATGCCCAGAGATTTTAAGTTTTTTTTTTTTTTTTTAATTTTTTTTTTTTTTTATTTATTTATGATAGTCACAGAGAGAGAGAGAGAGAGGCAGAGACACAGGCAGAGGGAGAAGCAGGCTCCATGCACCGGGAGCCTGATGTGGGATTCGATCCCGGGTCTCCAGGATCGCGCCCTGGGCCAAAGGCAGGCGCCAAACCGCTGCGCCACCCAGGGATCCCGAGATTTTAAGTTTTGATGAAGTCCAACTGATCAAATCAGTGCATGTCTTGACCTCTACATAGAGGCTGTGTGGATCCTACAGCTCCTTTCCAAATGTTTCAGCAAGATTTTTTTTTTTTTAAAGATTTTACTTACTTATTCATGAGAGACAGAGAGGCAGAGATACAGGCAGAGGGAGAAGCAGGATCCCTGAGGGGTATCCCATTCAAGACTCGATCCCAGGACCCCAGGATCACCATCTGAGCCAAAGGCACATGCTCAACCACTGAGCCACCCAGGTCCTCCCAGCAAGATTTTTTAACCCTTTTCCCCCTCACTTCCACGTATTTGGCCCAATCAATTACTTTTTGCTCTGTGTTGCTACTAGGAACAAAATTGTAACAAACTATAACACTAGGACATAACCTAATGTCATTAAAAAGGAGGTGGCAGGGTGCCTGGGTGGCTCAGTTGGTTAAACAGCTGCCTTTGGCTCCAGTCATTGTCCCAGGGTCCTGGGATCCAGCCCCATATTGGGCTCCCTACTTAGTAGGGAGGAGCCTGCTTCTTGCTCTCCCTGTCACTCCCCCTGCTTGTGCTCTCTCTCAAAAATAAACAAACAAATATATATATCTTAAAAAAAAAAAAAAAGAAAGAAAGAAAGAAAAGAAGAAAAGGAGGTGGCACTGGGCAGAAGGATATACAGGTACAGAGTCCAGGAAAGAGGTCTGAGCTGAAGTCAGAGATGAGGGAGTTGTCAGTGTCTAATTTATGTATTTCGAAGATGGCAGCCACTCCACACTGGACTGTGGTGACTTTGGGGAAAGTTTTCAATTAGCAATAATCATGCTTTGGGTAAACCTCATTGGCTGCAATACTGCCACTGCGCAAAGCTTGGACTGTGGCAAGTCTGAATAAGATGTATTCCAAGTGGTGAAGATTTCATGCTTAAAAAAATCTGCAATTATTTCATTAATATTTTTATATTGATTACATGTTGAAAAGATTGTATTTGGGATACAAAGCAGGGCAGATAAAAACTGTTAAAATTAATTTACAGGTTTCTTTTTTTAAAGTTATTTATTTTAGAGAGAGCGAGCAGAGCAGGAGAGGCAGACGGAGAGAATCTCAAGCAGGCTCCCCACTGAACACAGAGCCCCACTCAGGACCCTGAGCTGAAACCAAGAATCAGACACTTAACTGACTGCAATTCCCAGGCACCCCTACCAGTTACTTTTTACTTTCCTTTAATGGTGCTAGCAAAGTAACAATGCACTCTAAATGACATATGTGGCTCATATTTTATTTCTATTGGTCAGCACTGCTTTAGGTCATAGATGGGAGTGGACAAAATCACTATGGGGTTGGTGTGATTACAAGAAGGCACGCAGATCTAGGAGGTTCTTGACTTGGGTCAGGCTGAAAATTCAGGCTTCCTGAAGGGGACAGGAGAAATTTACACCTCTCCCTCAACCACAACTCAGTTCTTCCTTCAGTTAAGAATGTGGGCAACACATCAAAGTATCAAAGTAGAATTAGTTCCTGTGGCCTGGTCCGCAACATAACTTACAGTGCTTGGATGTCACATGAAATTGTTGCAGATACTCATGTGGTGAGCAGAATTCTAAGATGGCCTTCAGGACTTCTGCCCCTGGCATGATATACCAAGGTGTAGGCTGACTCACATGACAAAAGGGATGGATGTCACTCCTTTGGCAAGGCTACCTTATATGGTGAGGGTAAGAGATTTTACAGATGTAATTAAGGCCCCAAATCAGATCACCTTAATTAAAACGAAGATTATCCTGGAGAGGCCCGACTTAACCAGATAGAAGCCCTTTATTTATTTATTTATTTTTAAAGATTTATTTATTCATGAGAGAGACACAGAGAGACACACAGAGAGAGACAAGAGAGAGAGAGAGAGAGGCAGAGACACAGGCAGAGGGAGAAGCAGGCTCCATGCAGGGAGCCTGATGTGGGACTCGATCCCAGGACTCCAGGATCACTCCCTGGGCCGAAGGCAGGTGCTAAACTGCTGAGCCACCCAGGGATCCCCGAAGCCCTTTATTTATTTACTGATTTATTATTTTATTATTTTTTAAGTAAACTCCACTCCCAACATGGAGCTTGAACTCACAACCAGTTCCGAGATCGAGTCACATGTTCTACTGACTGAGCCAGCCAGGAGCCCCACATGGAAGCCCTTTGAGAGGGGCCTTTGTGGGGCACCTGAGTGGCTCAGTCGGTTAAACATCAGCCTTCTGCTCAGTCATGATCCCGAGGTCCTGGAATCGAGCCCCGCATCAGGCTCAAAGGGTTGCCTGTTTCACCCTCTCCCTTTGCAGCTCCCCCTGCTTGTGCTCTTTCTACTAAATAAATAAAATCTTCAAAGAAAAACAATGGAATCATCCCTAAAAGTACAAATATGCCAAGAAATGTGGCACTAAGTAGTTTGAGGAAAGGATGCTTATTTGCAGTATGAGAGCTAAAGTAAGAAGGCAGAGTGTCAAAAACAAAAAAAAAAAAGGCAGAGTATCATCTTCCTCAATCTTAGCTGAAAAGGTACACGTTGGGTGAGTGAAATCTTTTCTGCTCTGAGCATCTGCATGCCTACCAACAACCACAAAATAATGGTCAGTGTTAACATGGGGACTGGGAAAAAATCTCAGCGAGTAGGCAAATTCACAAATATGGAATCCGTGAATAATGACGATCAACCGTTAAGTGACTTCCTTTGTAATCCTGTGCCTCTCATTTTATATGTTTACAAACATAATTTTGTGAAGGGGGCTATAGCCCTAAAAAGGTGACTACCCCTCGGTCTAAATATAGAGGAGTAACCAGCCAAAAGGTTTTCAGAAGGAGCAGCAGGAGGAGAAAAACGAGAAGAGCATGGTGTTCTGAATGCCCTGTGTAGGAAGGTCATTGCTTTCTTCTGGAGCTGGCTGGAAAGACCCCAGGACCATCAACACAGGATAAGCTGGAATAAATAAATCATGCAACAGGTGAGAAAAATGTGATTAGCTGAAATTGTATCTACAGATATCCTCAAGTATGCTGTATGTTCAGGAGATAGGCACTTGATAAATCATAATAGAGTTTATCTCAACTTTAGCAGGAACCAACCGAGCTCCATTTGACTTAACAGAAGGAGTGCTCCAAATAAATATTTCTAGAGTGAATGAACTGGCTCTTTCCTCACTTTGTAAATCAGAAAGAAAGAAAGAGAGAGAGAGAGAGAGAGAGATCTGAGCCAAATCTCCTACTTAGAACTTTAGTTCTCGAGAGAAAGGAGAAACAAATACTTGAAAAAGTTTTTAATATGAAAAAAATTTAAACAGTTTCTTTTTGGCAAACACAGGGAGGGCAGCCACCACCCCACAACCCTGAGTAGAGAAAGGAAGGCTTGGAAAAGCACACAAAGAATGTAGAGACATGAGGTCTAATCTTGTAGCGGCTTCTGAGGAAGATCTCAGTCCAGGGGTAAGTTCAAGTCCACAGGTGAAATGGCCAGGATGCCCTCCTGGAAGGGAAAAGTGGAAGAGCTTGTGAGCGCTCACAGTAAGAGCCTGTCCTCCATTCGCAGTGGCATCTCCACCAGCCCAGTGAGAGCAGAGACAGGGGAGGCAAGGAACCACAGAAGGGAGGCAGACAGGGATGGGGTGGGAGGATGGAGATCTAAAGAAAGAATCAGAGGCCCACGGGTGGATGGGGCCAGAGTCCTGGTAAAAGGGAGGAAAGACAAAGCTCCAGGGTGGAGGGCAGAGCACCAGTGGCAGGTAGACAGAGAGACAGGGAAGAGAGATCCAGAGAAAGGGAACAGGGTCCTGGGGTTTTAAGGATGCAAAGCTCTGGTGCTGTGTCAAAGTCTTGATCCCAATCCTCTGCATGGGGGACCCTTCATCCATCTCCATAAAATCGGGATAATATCCAATCCCATAAGGTGGTTGTGGGATTTAAATGGAATCATTCCACCTAAGTCCTTGGCTATGCACGTGGTCGAAAAGAAAAACATTTTCACCAATAAACAAGCTTCTGCACAGAGCTCCAGACACATCGTCTATCCACTGTCCCCTCCTCATCTCCCTTTGGGGTCTGAAGGTCATCTCTCCTCCTAACTGGACCATTTCCAATCATCTCTGACTCTTCTTCAAACGTGCTCCCCCTGCTCCTCACTCCTATCTCAGGGAGCACCAGATGCGGCCCTCCAGGTGCTCAGGCCAGCATCCTTGACTCCTGTCTTCCCCTCATCGGCACTCATAAATAGCACTCGTAATCCACTCGATAAGCGAAATCTGTCAACTCTACCTCTAAATTAACTGGAGGACTCCTCCACCGCCTCCACCGCGGTGTGATCCACCCTCATCTCCCTCCCTGAACCAGAGCGGATACCTCCTTCCAACTCCCCACTTCCGCCTCGCCCGCTAGTGTTCCCCCATGCGGCCGCTAGAGGGCGCAAGTCAACACCTAAGTCAGCTCACTTTGCCCCTGGCGCAGAGAGAGCTAGTCTAGGGACTCCAGGCCCGCTCAGAGTCAAAGTCCAAGTTCTCACTTTCACAATGTCCCACGCGATCTGGCCGGCCGCCCTTCCTGACCTCATCTCTCGCCCTCTCCCCTTCGCTTACCCTGCTTCAGCCCTACTGGCCTCCACTCTGCTCCTCAAACACACCTGGCCAGCTCCTGCCAGCCTGTGAAGCAACACTCACAACCTGAGAGCACCAAATCCCCACAGCAACCAGGCAGGGAAGTGAACAGTGCCCGTTGGGCTGGGGGAGACTGGTGCTCAGCTAGCTGGGGATGTTGCCAAGGTCACACTGTCAGTACTCTGGAGCCCAATCAAGTTCTGAGCCTGGCACTGGATTTAAAGCAGTGAGCAAGGAGTGCCTGGGTGGCTCAGGGTGGTTAAGCTTCTGCCTTAGGCTCAGGTCCTGGAGTCCTGGGATGGAGCCCTGCAACAGGCTCCCTGCTCGGTGGGGAGTCTGCTTCTCCCTATGTCCCCTCACCCCCACTTGTATATACATACTCTCTCTAATAAAATCTTTTTTTTTTTTAACATTTTTTTTTTTTTTTTTTTTTTATGATAGTCATACAGAGAGAGAGAGAGGCAGAGACACAACAGGCAGAGGGAGAAGCAGGCTCCATGCACCGGGAGCCCGATGTGGGATTCGATCCCGGGTCTCCAGGATCGCGCCCTGGGCCAAAGGCAGGTGCCAAACCGCTGCGCCACCCAGGGATCCCTCTAATAAAATCTTTAAAAGGGGGGTGGGGCGCCTGAGTGGCTCAGCTGGTTAAGTGTCTGCCTTCAGCTCAGGTCATGATTCCAGGGTCCTGGAATTGAGCCCTGTGTTGGGCTCCCTGCTCAGTAGGGAGCCTGCTTCTCCCTCTCCCTCTGCTGCTCCCCCTGCGTTTGCGCTCTCATGTGCTCTCTCTCCCTCTCTCTAACTCTTTAACTTGTGCTCTCTCCCTCAGATAAATAAATGACAGATAAATAAAGCAGTGAGCGAGCTTGGTAAGACTCCCTGGTCTTGTGAAACTGATAGGTCAGGGGCAAGAGAACATGCAAAAAAACCCAAAAACAAGTAAGTAAAGCAGGTCAATCCTACCATCTGATAGAAGCTGTGTATTAGAAGGTGCAGAGTATTATGGAAGGAAGTAAAGCGATGAAGAGGGAAAAGGAGTGGGTGGGAGGGTACGAGGTGGCTGCGGTTTTATATGGGAACCAAGGGAGGTCTCACTGGGAGTGACACCCGAATGGAGCAGAGGAACCGAGGCAGGGGGATACCTGGGCAAGCGCATTCTGGCAGGCAGTGTCAGAGAAGCAGACAGGCACAAGATAACTATGCAAATGCCCACAGGATGCCAAGGACTTACAGAGGTGATTCCATTTTAATCTTTACAATAACCCTTTGAGATGGGTACTTCTCCTCTTCCCTCTTGACTGATAAGGAAACAGAGGCCCAGGAAGAGGTCTCACTTGATTCCCACTCAACTGTCAGTATCCACCAGAATGGTTTAAGCCAGGCATAGTGTCTGCACCGATTACCTACCGGTGTACAGTAGGTGCTCAATAAACACAGAAAGGATGAGTGGTAGGGCTAGGAGAACACGCATCACGTCTGAAAAGAAGCCAAAGACGCCAACCCCCTACCACACAGGCACAAGTTACAACTGGATAAAGGGAGGCCCAGAGAAGCTTTGGCAGCTCACCCAGCCCCCGTGTGCCTGGATCCAGGGCCCGAAGCTGTGCACGTGCTCCACGCTGAGTCCGGCCAGGGTGCCCCCCAGCCCAGCCACGCGGCGGCTCAGCTCCATGGCCAGGGCCAGGCGGGCCAGGGGCTCCGGGGAAGGCGGTGGAGGCCCTGGGCAGGGCAAGGAGGGGCGTGGACGGCTGGGCAGAGGGCTGTCCTCCCGGCTAGAGAACAGCTCCACCAGGCGGGCGAAGGAGCCGGCGGAGAGGCGGGCCAGCTTCCCACGCAGGGCGGGGTCCGAGGCCAGCTGGGGGTGAGGAAGACAAGAGGCTGGGTCGGCCACGCCCCCGCGGCCAGCCAATCGGGGGCTAGGAGGCGGGGCTTTCTGGTAGAACCTTTTCCGACACTGATGCTCAGAGCCACGCCCCATCCATCACACCAGCCAATCATAAACCAGACTCTGGTCTCCGCCAAACTATTCCTAGGGCAGTGGGTGAGAAGGGAAGGCCTCGACAGCCAATGAGGGCCATGCTCTACTTAGCCGAGTTCTAGACTACTGATCTTATAGCCACGCCCCCTACGGGTTCCCCGAGAGCCGCAGAGGTCAGGCTCCTGCCTACAACAACCTCGCCTTCCACTCTACTATTAATATTATAGGATCAGACACTTTGTCCAAGCTCCTGAGCCCATCGAATTCCAGAACCAAGTCATCATCATAAGCCAGATTAATTTCCCCCCACATTATAGGGCATGCCCCCATACAGTTAAGCAGGGCTTCAGATTCTAGACAGCCCTCTCAAAACCAACCCCCCCTCTCACCACCATGCATGCAGTCCCTAATTCCTCAACTGGTCCTAGGGAGTTTCCCAGTTTTTTGGGTGGCCACACCCCCGATCTTTAAACCACGCCCCTCTTACGGGGAATGTAAGCCCCTGTTTAAGGGACTACCCTAACCAGAACTCTGTCCCTCAACCTATAGGGGAGAAGCTTAGCACTCTGACTCCTTTTTTTTTTTTTAATTATTTATTTATGATAGTCACACACACAGAGAGAGAGGCAAAGACACAGGCAGAGGGAGAAACAGGCTCCATGAAACAGGCTCCATGCACTGGGGGCCCGACATGGGATTCGATCCCAGGTCTTCAGGATCGCGCCCTGCGCCAAAGGCAGGCGCCAAATCGCTGTGCCACCCAGGGATCCCAGCACTCTGGCTCCATACTGCTTCTATTTCCCTTACTGCTGGGACCAATAGCTTAGAAACTTCTGCTTAGCCCCGCACATAGGCATATTACTGCGAAGACTCGCAAAAACTTCTATTCTACCCAAAATCCACCTCGCTGGAGGATATAAAGGAGTACTTACAGAAACAACTATGCTCTGTTTAAGATTTTTTTTTTTTTTAAGATTTTATTTATTTCTTCATGAGAGACAGAGACACAGGCAGAGGGAGAAGCAGGTTCCATTGAAGGGGCCTGACGTGGGATTCGATCCCAGGTCTCTAGGATAATGCCCTAGGCCGAAGGCGGCGCTAAACCGCTGAGCCACCCGGCCTGCCCCTGTTTAAGATTTACAGGAACGACATGACCTGTACACAAAGATCAACTGACCAAGGAGGGGGTGCCTGGGTGTTTCGGTGGGTTAAGCATCTGCCTTCCGCTCAGGTCGTGATCCCAGAGACCTGGGATCCAGGCTTGCTGGGAGCTTCCTGCTCATCAGGGAGTCCGCTTCTCCCTCTCTCTCTGCCCTTCCCTCCCTGCTCAGGCTGTCTCTGACTCTCTCAAATAAATAAATAAAAATCTTTAAATAAATAAATAAATAAATAAATAAATAAAACCTCTTTAAAAAACTGACCAAAGACAAAAGAAGTTACACAATCTTCCCCTGTTGTCTACAGACTGTCAGGAACCTTTGTGACTCCAACTACCTCCCCTTTCCCCTGCATTCCTAACATAAAAGAAACGCCAATCTCATGCTGGGGCAGATGGTTCTTTGGGACAGTACTCGTCTGCCATCTCCTCAGTGTGCTGGCTTTCCAGATAAAATCACTTTCCTTACCCCAACATCTTGCCTCTTGACTTCCTGACCCACGGTGCTGCAAGCAGAATGAGCTTGGAGCCCCTTACAGACCCTTCATAGAAGCCGAGTCCCACCGTCTCCTCACCTGACCATCTAATGAGAATGCAGACCTAGGTTCTGATCCCAGAGCTCAACCATCCCGCAATCCCTATCCCAGCTAAGGGATGGAACAGACTGCCCGGTACCTTCTGGTTGATGACTTCAGCCTCTTCCTCCAGCAAGGCAACCAGCTTCCGCAGTAGGGCTTCCTTCTCTGTGAGGGGGGGACCCTGTACCTCTGGGGGTTAGGGATGCAGGAGAGAATTCAGCTGGAGGCAGAACCCTGCCAACCCTTCCACCCTCACCCTTCTCCGGGGCCCCTCTGTATCTCACCTGGGCTAGGTGGGGATCTCAGCTGCTCTTGGACCAGTTGTTCCAGCCGCTGGGCCACCAGAGCATAGAAATCGGAAGTGGCTGGGCCTGGAGTGAAAAGAGCCAGTGATGGGTCTCTGGGACATCAGGAACCTATGGATTCTCTTCTTGTCCCAACCATCTTGCCAGGGAGCACTGATTTCCATTTCCTAATGGGGTAAACTGAGGCAGTGAGTGCACTTGCCAAAGGGCTTTGTACTTCCCATTTTATTGTGTTGCCCAAACTAGACTTAGAATGTTAGAGGTGAACTAGACCTTGAAAGAATATTCTAGGGATCCCTGAGTGGCGCAGCGGTTTGGCGCCTGCCTTTGGCCCAGGGCGCGATCCTGGAGACCCGGGATCAAATCCCACGTCGGGCTTCCGGTGCATGGAGCCTGCTTCTCCCTCTGCCTATGTCTCTGCCTCTCTCTTTCTCTCTCTGTGACTATCATAAATAAATAAAAAAAAAAATTAAAAAAAAAAAAAAAAAAGAAAGAATATTCTAGGGCAGCCCCGGTGGCTCAGCAGTTTAGTGCTGCCTTCAGCCCAGGGTGTGATCCTGGAGACCCAGGATCAAGTCCCACGTCAGGCTCCCTGCATGGAGCCTGCTTCTCCCTCTGCCTGTGTCTCTGCCTCTCTCTGTGTGTATGTCTCTCATGAATAAATAAATAAAATCTTAAAAAAAAAAAAAAAAAAAGAATATCCTATCCAAGAAAGGCAAACACAGGGCACCCCAGCTATTACCACGGTATCCCTTGCCGTTCTCAGGCCTCATCAATTGATCACAGATCTTTCCTCCCTGCTGTGAAATCCTTTTCTTTTCAAGCTAGCACTCCCAGTAGCCATTCCTAGTCTATGGAGGCTTACATAGGAGTTTTTGGTTACTCTCAGTTCCTTTTGGTTACTCTTAATGGAATCCAACAACACCCCCTCCCACTCTCACATGCACACATAGGCACACATTGCTACTTTACTTCTGAGGAAGCATAGGAGCAAAAAAGAAATTGAATTTCCCTGAGTTGTGTAACCGAACAGCCAGGGATCCGTGACCGAAAACCAGGTCTCCTGCCTCCCTAGGATGATGGGGGGATACTAGTGGCAATAAAGTCCTAGAAGTAGGGAAGCATGCACAGGAGGAGAGATAAGCAGAAAAGGACAAAGCCCCCTGAAGCCAGCTCACAGAATTGAGAGACAGCAATAACTGGGGGTGGAGGTGGGGGATCAGAGAGTGGTGAGGGGAGTCCTCACCCTAGCTCCTGTCTTAGCTGAGTGATCTTGGACTAGCTCCTTCTCCTTTCTATGCTTTGAGAATCAAAGCTCCTGGGGACGTCTGGGTGGCTCAGTGGTTGAGCATCCGCCTTTGGCTCAGGCCTTGATCCCGGAGTTCCAGGATCGAGTCCTGCATTGGGCTCCCTGCAGGGAGCCTGCTTCTCCCTCTGCCTGTATCTCTGCCTCTCTCTGTGTGCCTCTCATGAATAAATAAATAAAATCTTAAAAAAAAAAAAAAAAAAAAAAAAAAAAAAGGTTCAAAGTTTTGGCCCTGCTGGTGTCCAGGTGATCTAGGAAAATCTCTTACCAGGCTCTGAAACATAGCATGGGCGGAGGGGCAAGGAGCAAGGCCGAGGGGACACAGGGGGGTCTGCTCCTCGCCCCAGGGGACAGGGAAGACATCTTCGAAGACGGCTCAGGAAATCTGTTGGCTCCTCCTGGGCAGGACTCCTGGGGAAGGGGACCTCAGAGAATGACTGCAGAGGCCCCTTGCAAGCAGTCCCTTCTTCCTCCCACTGAGGGCCTGTCACTGCAACCCCAGGGACAAGGATAAAGGGCCAGATATAAAAGAGGGGAACGCAGACAGAGACCAGGTACAAAAGTTAGAGAGGGCCCCACCCCAAATGCAGGCCCCAGCGGAAAGAAGGCAGCTCCTCTTACCTGGGTGGGGTAGGGCTGGGGAACCCAGCAGCCTCACCTCGCCTAAAGAAGGCAGCTAGGACTCTCAGCGTGTCCTCCCGGAGCCCCAGCTCTTCTGAGCCTGCCATGGGGGCACCTGTGAAAAAGGGAGCTGGGGGATGGGCTCCAGGGTTGAACTGAAGTGGAGGATTGGTGCCCAAATGCCTAGTCCCTGAATAAGGAGGGCGCCAGGACCCACGAATTCCCGAAGGAAGAAGGGGGTGAGAGTCTCAACTCCTAAATCCTTTAGGGGAGTTAGGGTCTGGGGACCCAGACTCTTGAGTTCTCAGAGGGAGAAGAGCGATGAGGCCGAAGACTCCTTGATCCTTGGAGAGGAAGAGGCTTAGGGACCCGGGTTCCTGGGGTCAAAAGACTGGGGGCTGGACTCTGAAGATTTTTTGGAGAAGGGGGCTGGAGGATCTGAATTGTTGAGTCTGAGAAAGAACGGAACTTGGGGCAACGACTTCTGGTTTCTGGAGGCATAACGCCAAGCCGCTCATGCTCTTAGAGAATCAGGAACTACGAATCCCAGCAGGCTTCATGGCAAACCTTCCCCTCGGTCCGCACTTGTGCGCCGCGCAGCCTCCTTGGGAAGTGTAGTTCCATTATCTGACCCACGCTGGAATCTTGGGGACCCGGGGTGCATAGATGTCCAGGAAGCGGGACTGAGGTGCCCGCTCCTAGACCCGTCCTTTTCCCTTCTCGCCCCAGCCTGCACAAAAGCCCAGCTTACCTGGGGCCGGGAAGCCGCCGACCCCCTCTCCTTCACCGAACTTGAGCAAACTTTTATTAGTGCAACTTTCCCGCGCCTGCGCACTGGGCCGGGTTGGTGTCAGCCCCGTAGTGGGAGGGGCGGAGCGCTGGATACCCATCTAATTTGCATGTGGCGTTCCCAGCATGCCTTTGGCCGGAAGACCTATAAAGGGCATAGCGGGGGGGGAGGGGAGAACCGGGGGCGTCCGGGTTCTTGGTGCCGCCTCTTTGGCTCTGGAGTCTTGTCAACCAATCGCAGATAAAGTTGTTTTTGTTTTATGAAATCGATAGAAAAGAAAACCCTCTTTCTCTGAAGCTCAGCTGACGGGAAGTAGGGTGTGCAGCTGCAAGTTCGAGAGTTATCGGACCCCAAAGGCAGGGGCGGGTTCTAGCACCCTGAGCGCCCCGACCCTCTACGTAGGTAACTGGGAAGATCTGGGGAATTGGTGGCGCCCGGGGCGAGAAACGCGAGACGTGCTGGGTCTGCCCTGAGTCTAGAGGAGCAAGGTGTACGCTAGGGAAGGTGAAGCAGAGTTCGAGTAAAAGTGAAGCTATGGCCGCTGCCGGAGGTCGGCTGTGAAATAAAAAGTAGTAGCGGGGGCGGGGGGGAGGCGTCTGCATGGGGGGATCTAAGGCAGAGAAGAGCAGACTCTGAAAATGGGAGGCAGTCCACTCTATAGAGTATGTGTGTGGGGGGGTGCCCTAGAGGAAGGAAGCTGTTTGGGGGGAAGGATGGTGGATGGAGGGTCCACCGTGGAAATGGGTGAGGGGCTCTTCTGTAGGAGTCCGCAACACAGATAAGTGCGGGAGGTAGAGATCTACAAGGTAATAACGTCTGCCCTGAAATAACCAGGGGAGTCTCTACCTTGGACGCGGAGGTGACTGCCTTAGGTGATGTGGGGGAGGGGAGGGGAGGAGAGGGTTTACAACGGAAGAGGGAAGAATCTACCCTGGCGGAGTTGGGGAGGTAGAGGATCTGCTCAGGAGGAGGTGGGGAAAGACGGGCCGTCTCAAATGGATTGGGCGGGAAGTCCTCGTTGACTTGGGGGACTGTCTGGAGGTGAAAAGAGGAGTTGTCTTGTTTTATACCCCAGGAAAATATAAGTGAGGGACGCTGCACCGCCGCCCCATGAGAGGAAGGTCTGGGAGCGGAACCCTCGGGGGTGGGGGCGGGTAGCTAAGAGGCCATCCGCGCCCACGAACTGCCCTCTAAGCGCAGGCCGGACCATGGGAACCCCAAAACCGCGGATCCTGCCCTGGCTGGTGTCACAGCTGGACCTAGGGCAGCTGGAGGGGGTGGCCTGGCTGGACGAGCGCCGCACGCGCTTTCGCATCCCTTGGAAGCATGGCTTGCGGCAGGATGCCCAGCAGGAGGACTTCGGCATCTTCCAGGTGCGAGAGCTTCGTGCCGCCGGGGAGCCCTGAGCTAACCTACCCGAGGGGTGGACTCCCAGGGGGCGGAGCCGAGAGGGAGGGGTTAGCCTGCGTAGGGTCGGCCGGCGCTGACGCTGGCAGGTGGAGGTGAGTGGAGTTAGGACAGGACTGGGCAGGGTTAGGAGGATCAGCGGACGGATGTCGCAAGGCGGGCACGGCTGGAACGGCCAGGTTCCGGAAAAAGAACCGGAAAAGCGGGGTTAGAACTCGAGAGAAATGCAAACTGGGGATTGAGGGCTCGCAGAGGGCGGGGCTTTGGGTCGTAGAATTCTGAGGGCTGGTTTTGGAACCTTCGAGGCGAGACCTGGCCCCAAAGCTGAGGTGATTTCCCACCAAATTCGGATACACCAGTGGTGGTAACCCGAGTTCGAGTACGAGGGGGCGGGGCCATTACAACCTGTCCTGGGGCAGGTTGCTGGCAGAGTTAGACGCCCAGTAGGACCTGGAAGGTTGGCTTAGAAAGCAAAGTTTTTGAATAGGTGAAGCGGGGGGGTGGGGGGGGTGGGGGGGGGTGGGAGGGTGCTTACGATGCAGAGTCCAAGAGTTTGGGGATGGATCCTTGTCAAGTTAGAACGTGCCAGGGGAGAGCGCCCTTGGGCCGGGGTCTTAGTCATACTCACCATCCTGGTACCAACTGGATCCCCAGGCGTGGGCCGAGGTCAGCGGTGCCTACACTCCTGGAAAGGATAAACCTGATCTGCCCACCTGGAAGAGGAATTTCCGATCTGCCCTGAACCGGAAGGAGGAGTTGCGTGTAGCTGAAGATCGGAGCAAAGACCCCCACGACCCACACAAGGTCTATGAGTTTGTGATCTCAGGTGTGCCAGAAGTGGGGCTCCATGTGGAGGGATGGGATTTTGAGCATCCCCAACACTCTGCTCCACTCACCACCTTCCCTGGCAGGAGCTGGGAACTTGCCTGAGTTGGACACCTTTCCAGACACCAATGGCAGATACAGTACCTCGGATACCCAGGCAAGAATGCACCCCATCCTTCCTGCCCTCAGGATGACCCATCTTCTGTGTCCCCACAGCCTTGTTCAGGCTTCCTCTCCTCCCCCTGGACCATCACATCAAATCTTCCTCCTGAGCCTCCATCCTATCCCCTGTGGGCTGTCCACCCACTCATCTAGAGATGACCCTGTCCCTCTCCTGCTCATAGCGAGCCCTTCCATGGATGCTTCCAGTGTCTCAGGAAAAAAATGCAGAGCTTTCACCAAGGCATTTAGGGCCCTAATACACCTTTCTAGAATTTCACAGTTTCTCTTGCTATGTAGAGTACCCTCAGCCTCCTGGGAACCCAGAACCACCCTATCCTTGGTCTTGCTGACGTCCATGCCAGGGCAGGTCCCCTCTGAAATAGTGTCCAGCCTTCTCTGCCCAGGTCTTGCTTGCCCAGGGCCAGGTCCTTGGGCTAGAACTAGCTGTTCCCCTTGGGCCAATAGTAGCATCCATCATATACCAGAGCATATATTTTGTCATCTGTGCCCATGCTTGTCTACCTACCTCCTATCCCCCACCTCCCTGCCAGCCCCAACTGGAAGCCCCCGCCCCCTTTTTAAAAGATTTTATATATTCATGAGAGACACAGAGAGACAGACAGAGACCAAGACAAAGGCAGAGGGAGAAGCAGGTTCCATGCAGGGAGCCAATGTGGGACTCGATCCCGGGACTCCAGGGTCACACCCTGGGCTGAAGGCAGATGCCAAAGCACTGAGCCACCCAGGGATCCCCCTGGAAGCCCCTTGAGGGCAGAGCTCAGATCTGACTTGTCTCTGGGTCCCAAGGCCTGGTCCACATGAAGTCTCCGGAAAAGGCTACAGAAATGCCCAGATCCTTTTCTTTTTGCTTCTCTCCAGGAAGACACATTAGAGGAGTTACTGGGTGACATGGTCTTGACCCCATTCCCAGATGAGGGGCCCTCGAGCCTGGTGGTGGTCCCAGAACAGACGCCTCCACTCTTGCTGAGCCCCACCATAGACCTCCCCGCTCCCTGCCCAAACTCAGAACCCCCTGAAAACCCGCTGAAGCGGCTCTTGGTGCCTGATGAAGGTGAGTGGCAGCTCTGGGGTGGGATGTGCTGGGGTGACAGGGCCCCTTATGCCCTCTCAATCTCACTCCCTCTTCATGTCACTTCTGCCACTGCCCAGAGTGGGAGTTCGAGGTGACTGCCTTCTATCGGGGCCGCCAAGTCTTCCAGCAGACAGTCTCCTGCCCAAGGGGCCTGCGGCTGGTGGCAGCAGCAGGAGGGGACACGATGCTGCCTGGACAGCCAATAATACTGCCAGACCCCGGGGTGTTGGTAACAGACAAGACCGTGATGGGCTACGTGAGGCGTGTACTGAGCTGCTTAGGTGGGGGACTAGCTCTGTGGAGGGCAGGACAGCAGCTCTGGGCACGGAGGCTGGGGCACTGCCACACATACTGGGCCCTGGGCGAGGAGCTTCTCCCTGACAGCAGTCCCAGGCCTGGCGGCGAGGTCCCCAAGGATGAAGATGGAGACCTGTTCGACCTGAGGCCCTTCGTGTCAGGTGAGGAGGCAAAGCCTTAGCTCTGCTGTAGAAAGAGCTGGTCACGGTGGTTAAGAACTCTGGGGTCTGGGAGTGCCTGGGTGGCTCAGTCGATGAACCATCTGACTCTTGATAGCAGCTTGGGTCATGACCTCAGGGTCACAAGATCAAGCCGAGTCTGGCTCTGCACTGGGTGTGGAGCCTGCTTAAGGTTCTCGCTCTCTGCCTCTGCCCCTGGTCCCCACTCTCCTTACATCCTCCTCTCTCTAAAAACAAAAAAATTTTCAAACCTCCAAACCCCAGAGTTCTTTTTTTTTTTTTTTAAAGATTTTATTTATTTATTCATGAGAGACACACAGAGAGAGGCAGAGACACAGGCAGAGGGAGAAGCAGGCTCCACGCAGGGAGCTTGATGCGGAACCCAGTCCCAGGACTTCAGGATCACACCCTAGGCTGAGGGCAGGCACTAAACCACTGAGCCACCCAGAGATCCCCCAAACCCCAGAGTTCTAATTCAGACCCTGCTGCTCTGCTTGTGCTATAACCTGGGGCAAGAGATGGACTGCTCTGAGTCTGTCAGAGGACTGTCTCCTCTGCTAGAGCTGGTAGGAGGCACAGGGCCCAGTGCACAGAAGGTGCTCAAGGAATTAACTGCCATCGTCCTCATTATTACCAGTTAGTAGGGTGGATAGACAGATGCAGGACAGAGAAGTCCTTTAGGGCTTTGTTATCCAGTAAATATCTCTGCAGGGATGGAAATGCTCTAGAGTTGAACTGTCCGGTGTGGTATCCACCAGCCACGTGTGGCTATTGAGTACTTAGGCCAATGCAACTGAGGAAGAGAGTTTGAACTTTTATTTGATTTTAATTAATTACCATTTAAATGGAAATAGCCACAGTGGCTAGTGGCCACTATCAGGAGATTGTGGCCTTAGGGGGTTAAAGAGCAGAAACTGCCAACTACCTTGTATTCCAGAATCAGGGGACATCCTTGTAGGGAGTGTACTCCTATCCCAAATGGTGGGGGGGGGGGGGGGCGGGGATGGGGGGAAACATTTAAGATTATGCCAGGACTTTTCTTAGATCAGCAGCCATCTGGTCGAGGTGTTGTAGGCATGTTGGGCTTCTGGTCAAGGAAGAAGGTGAGGCTGTTAGTCAAGTTTGGGGGCAGGGAGGGGCAGGTGGAGGGTCCTCTTCCCATGCCTGACTAGGATCTCGGACCCCCAGATCTGATTGCCTTCATCAAAGGAAGCCGACACTCACCACGCTACACCCTCTGGTTCTGTGTGGGGGAGCCATGGCCCCAAGACCAGCCGTGGACCAAGAAGCTGGTGATGCTCAAGGTGCAGCATTTCTGGGCTCCTGGAGCTAAGGGGTGGATCTTAACAAAGGGAAGAGAAACTACAATTCCTAGAAGCCCCTCTGGGAAACTACAACTTCCAAGAGTCTTTGCAACCACCAGTTCCTCATCCCCAGGAGCTTCTGGGTGTCCTTCTCATGGCCCCTCACCCCCAAAACCTGTTTTGAACTCTCAAAACCATGTGGAAGTCAGTGGAATACAAGTCCTAGCAGCCTTTTTAAGGAACTACAGCTCTTAAGGGGTCCTTCTGACCACAGCTGCTGAGTGGGATCCCTACATTCCAGGAACCCCTCCAGCATCTCAGCCCTAGTAAACTTACCAGGCCTCCCATGGTGGGAGTTACAGAGAAAACAATAATTCCCAGCAGCCCTAGGCCTAATGGTTATTCCTGGTTTATGGTGGGGGCTGCTAGAAGTTGTAGTCCACTCAACCCCACCTTATTTCTGCCCCCCACCTCCTGTAGGTTGTTCCCACGTGCCTTAGGGCCCTGCTGGAAATGGCACGGTTAGAGGGCGCTTCCTCCCTGGAGAACACTGTGGACCTGCACATTTCCAACAGCTACCCACTCACTCTCACCTCGGACCAGTACAAGGCGTACCTCCAGGACCTGGTTGAGGACATGGATTTCTGGGTCACTGGGGAGGTCTGACCCCTCCTCACCGGTGCTGCCTTCTTGTGCCTTCACCCTGGCCAATAAACTGTTTCTTGCCACTGTTACCACTTGTGTGCCTGGTGTTAGGGGTTAGCTAGGTCCAGGCTAGCCCTGATGTGGGCTAGGCATTATTCCTTGGCAAGCAACTCACAACCCAGATGCTTACAGCATGAGGACCAGACACTGCAGGGAGCCGCTGATACCTGTCACCTCCTGACCTCCTTCCAGGGACCTGGTGAGGAGGGGACAGTCACCTCCATTTTACAGACCAAGACACTGATGCTTAGAGAAGAGCAAAGGTTATAAAGCAAGACAGGAGACACAAGATGGGTTAGAATCCAGTCTGACTGCAGGGTTGCTACTTTCTGATCGGGGCCCCAGGGTAGAATCTAGAACCCCAGTTTTGGCTATGAACAGTTGAGGCCACTGATTGTTCAGTCCAGTAAGCTGGATCAGCCTGTTGGCTGGTGGGGGGGGGGGGGGGGGGACTTAGGTCCCCTCCCAGCTCCTGCTGGGTGACCTCAGGCAGGTCCTCCTGTCCCAGCCAGCTGTGGGCTCCCCTCTGCATGGGGCTGGAACAGGCAGCTGTAAAGGAGTTCTGTGTCCCGGCCTCAAAGCCCACCCTCTCCTGCACCCCTGATGCTACCACCTCTCCTCACTATGTCTGGGTTCTGGGTAATGGGGATGGTGTGGAGGCCAGTGTGGCCCTGACTCACTGTGTGGCCCCTGTTAGTTTCCCTCTCTACTTCAGGAGAGTGGATAAGATCACCTCAACCCCATAGGACTGGTAAAGAGAGTCCAACTCAATGAAAGACAAAAATCCTACTGCTGGGGCAAGTCCAGGCCTAGACAAGTAGCACTCAGTTGCCCTGAGCTTGGAAGACACAGAACAGGGGGGGACCTGGGACCCCCAACCTCCCACCCACCACTTCCTGTCAATAGCAACGGCTTACCATGTACCAGGTATGGTTCTAAGTGCCTCACTTGCTTGTGTCTTCATCCCTCCAACACCTGCTACAACGATCAGGAGACCGAGGCCCAGCACGGCTAGTACACTTGCCCCCCCAACCCCCCGCCCCCGTCACAGCCTGCTATAACCACCCTCAGACTGGGCCAGACTTCCTACGTACCTCTTCCCAACCCTTTCCCAAACCACTCTGAAAAGAAAGGGCAAAAATCATGGGGCTTGGGGCTAACATTTCATGAAATCTTTAATGAAATTGGGGGAGGGGCACAAACAGAAGGGCGGGGCAATGGGGACAGGCCTGGGGGCAAGGGGCACAGGGCTGGGCAGGGCAGGGGGCTCTCCTCTTCCCTGCAGCAACCCTCCCTCCATCATCCCACTGATGGGGGGAAGGAAGTGGGGAGGTGGAGCCATAAATACGTCCAGAATTCCAAAGAGGTGAAGGAGGGAAGGGGTGGCTGAGGGTCTCAGAGGGGGGGCAAGGGCAGGCCGGGGCCACCCTTGTCAGGGGGCCCAGGCTCCTTGGGTGGCCGTGGGGGCCCTGGGGGATCCCCTGGCTTGCGGCCGTGCTTGCGAAAGTAGCGGTAGCGTTGGACGTAGGCCCGCACCAAGTTGCTCACCTTCACTGGGTTGATCTCCCCGCTTTTGCTGTGGCAGATCTAGGGAGTGAGGGGCAGCTGCGGTCACTGCCCATCCCCCAGGGTCCCCTCCACCGGGACTGCTGAGCATTGCTTGGCACAATGGGAGCCACCCCCCCAAGTTCAGGCCAACGCCCCTGCCTGTACCCCCGAGGCCAGCCGAATAGGCCCTCCTGTCACCCTCCTCACCTTCCAGGCGGACCCACCATTCCCGGCTCCCCGTCTGTGTACATCTGTCCGCGCACGTCCGTCTCTCCTTCTCATCCTCTCCCCACCTCTGTGATCTGTTCCCCTCTGGGCCCCACCTTGTGGACAGCCTTCCTCAGGATGTCCTTGTACTCCTCCTTGGTGATGTCCTTCTTCTGATAATACGGCTTGATGGCCAGCTTCACCTCCTCCACTGCCCGCTCCTGTGTGTGCAGCTTCTTCAGGTACTGGTCGAAGTGGTGATGGAGTGGGAAGAACGGATGGCAGAGGCCAGATGAGTTCCCGCAGGAACCCCTGGCCTGCCTGCCCCCTGCCTGCCAGCTCAGCCTCCCCAACCATCCAGCTACTCCTGGAAGCAGAAGTCCGGCTTAGGGTCTGCCCTGTGCTCCTCCTGCTGCAGTCACCCCAGACTACAGGCTGGGCAGGGCCTCTGAGTGTTACTTGAGCATCCACCAGGCTGGACCCTGAGTGGTCCCTGGTGGCCGGGACCAGGATACTCGTGTCCACTGCCCGTACAAAATTTACATGAAGCGGGATGCCTGGATGACTCAGCGCCTGCCTTCGGCCCAAGGCGTAATCCTAGGGTCCCCGGACTGAGTCCCGCATCAGGCTCCCTGCGTGAAGCCTGCTTCTCTCTCTGCCTAAGTCTCTGCCTCTCTCTGTGTCTCTCATGAATAAATAAATAAATAAAATCTTTTTATTTACACAGAGAGAGAGGGGGGCAGAGGAACAGGCAGAGGGAGAAGCAGGCTCCATGCAGGGAGCCCTGATGTGGGACTCGATCCAGGGTCCCCAGGATCACACCCCAGGCTGCAGGCGGCGCTAAACCGCTGCGCCACCAGGACTGCCCCAATGAATAAAATCTTAAAAAAAAAAAAATTTACACAAAGCGAAGACAGAGTGGGGCAGCATACCACCTCCTGGGCTGTTGGGACCATGACAAAAGGCACCGAACGAAGCCTGACCAAAAGGAGGCCCAGGAGCAGGAGCCAGACGTAGCTGAACGAAAACCTGTTTGAATCTGCCCGGCAACCACTCTGCCTCCTGCCCTGGAATAGACGCTTGATCCATCCTTTTCTAAACCACCCTCCCTCTTGCACAAAAAGCCAGTAAGTCCACAGTCGTAGGGACGTCTGTCAGCACGTGGGTGTGTTTACATCTTATTTCTGTACCTCCTTCTCCCTCTCTGTGGGCACGTAATTTAAAAAAAAAAAAAACATATATATATATGCGCCCAGTGCCCATCTCCCACTCATCCCTTGGGAGTGAAAGTTTAGTTCCTTACAGTTTAATGACTGTGGTTTTCTCTACATTCCCGCTTGCTGGCAGCAGTCTCCTACTCTCCTCGGGTCCCTGCATCTCAGCATCTGTTCCTGTTCTCTGTAAAGCTGCCACTGTCCACCCACTTCCCCCAAGCCCAGCTCACCTTGTCTGTGTCCCCGCGTCCCTCGGAGCTGCTGCTGCCTTCTCGCTTGTCAGATGCTGCAGCCAGCCCAGTGGGGGTGGGAGGGGTTGAGCCACAGCCTCCCAAGGGGAGGCTGCCAGGGAGCAGGTAGCTAGAGGGGCCAGGGGGCAAACCCAGAGAGGTGGGCACAGGAGCCGGTGTCACCCCCAGACTAGAGGGTGGCTTTCGGTGGCTGAGGATCTGTGGGAAGAAGTTGGAGATGATGAACAAACGGAGGGGCAGGGAAGAGGGAATATGCACCCCCATTATTCCCACCCTGATTTCCCGACAGTCCCAGGGGCAGAGGCTTTCTTCTGGCCAATCCCTTCCTTGTCCCAAGGCCTGTTGGGATTTGCAGTTCTTCTCCTGGCTTAACCGGAGTCAGGGGATGAGGGAAGGGACCATGAGGACTCTTCCCCTAGGGAGCCCACCTGGTTGGTGGCCTGGATCAGCTCCTGCGCTTTTGCTCGGCTTGCCAGATTGGCTTCTTCCATCTTGAAGAGAAGTGCAGTCACTGCAAGGAGCAAAGTGTTGAGGACAAGGAGATCAAGAGTTAACACAAGAGGAGCCGGTGAAGGGTGCCTGGCCCCCTGTTGCCATCTCCCACCCTGGAAGATGCTGGAAAAGCTATAGGTCCCGAGCTCAGAGCTGGGAAAAGGGGGCTCCGGCCACCCCAGGAAACCACTCTGCACCCCCACATGTTCTCAGTACTTTAGATATGTGTGTGGTTAGGGGAAAACACGGCCAGGTCACTCGGAGTAAGGTAGTGGTGGAGGGGAGATTCTGACTCAAGCCCCCTGTGGCCCGTTGCTATCCCCCCAAGGGACACTGCTCCTTGCTCGCCCTGCTCTTTCTGGTCCTTCTGCTACACCTAGCCTCAACTGCCTCTAGGTGGCCCCCAGGACACGGCCTGCCCCTCCAGGTTGTACTGGGCTAGCCACCCCCCACACTCATTTGCCTGCTCCCTTCCAGCACACTGACATCTAGGAGCCTTCTGGACAGATCCCAATCAACCCTCACCCACCCAGGCCCCTCACAATCTGGGGGTCACTATGTACTTGCACCTACCCTTTCTGAGGCATCCCCACTGCCTCTCAGTCCGTCCCCACATGACCTCACCCTCGATCCTTTCTGCCTGCCCCACCCCACCCCATCCCTGGGCACACTCACAGGCCAGGACACCGCTGGTGGTGCAGTCCACACCAGCAGGCAGGTTCCAGGGCATGGGTGGGGGCAGCGTGGGCAGCTGGGAGACACGGGTGGCCGGTCCATCTTCTGCCCCTGAGTCGCCGGCTGTGGACCCCGCGCTAGGGGCAGTGCTTGGGGCCGCTGCAGCTGTGCTGGTGGCTGTGGTGGTGGCAGGCTGCTGCTCCTCCTCCTCCTCCTCCTCCTCTTCTTCCTCCTCTTCCTCCTCCTCCTCCTCTGCCCCCCCTCGGACCCCAGCCTCCTCGGTGGCCTCTTCGGGAAGGAAGGAGACCTCAGGTGTCTTGCAGCTGCTGTCCACCGTCTGTGAGTCCGGTGTGAGCGCAGGGGGTGGAGGGGCTGCCTTTGGGGGTGGGGTGCTGGGGGCTTTGGCCGCCCGCTCCTCCCCGGACCAGGAAGTCTCCTCCACCCCCTTGGCCCCCGCTGCCTGGCTGCAACTATCAGCCTTGGACTTCTTTAGTGTCACTGGGCCCCCACTGCTCCCGCCGCTGCCCCCACTGCGGATCTTTTTCCTTGTCTTGGACGGCTTGGTCTTTCCCTTGGTCCCCTTGGCTTTCTTGGCCCCAGCCTTGGCCTTGACCTTGGTCTTTTTGGGCTTGGTGCTTCCCGGAGCTGCTTTGGCCACCTCGGCAGGGGCCCGCTCATCAGGCTTGAGGAAGGGGGAACGGCTCTCCCGGTCTCGGCTGAACTTGACTCCAATGGAGCCCAGGCCAGCAGACGCGGCCTCCTTGGCAGGCGTGGTGCTACTGACACCTTCTCGGATCAGCACTGCCACCTTGGATTGCAGCTTCACCTTCCGGGAGGAAGAGGAGCATGAGGACGACGAAGAGCCTGAGCCGCTGCTGACCGGTGGCTTTGGCGGGGGCCCCGAGGAGGGCGCTGACTCCTTGGGAGGCCGAGCCTTCTTGGATGACCTGTCCCTGTCCCTATCTCTGTCCCTGTCTCGGTCCCGATCCCCCCCATCCAGCGCCTTCCGCCGAGATCCCTTCTCCCGGGAGGAAGAGGAGGAGGAGGCAGCCCCAGAGCGGCGCCTGTCCTTCTCACTGCTCTTGCCACCCCGCTCCTCGGTGCTCAGGCCTTCTGAGTCGTATAGGACCTCGCGCTTGGGCGACGAGGCCGGGGCCGGTGAGGGGCCTCTGGGGTCGGACTTGTCAGGCCGGCCCACGGTGATGGTCCGCTTGATGGCGAAGAGATCGTGGTCCGTGAGGTCCTGGATGGAAGGTGGCACGGCCCCCCGGCGGCGGCTGTCGCGCTCTGCGCCCAGGGAGCCGGAGCCAGAGCCGGAAGGAGGCTGGGTGGGCGCTGGGCCCTTCTCGCTGTCCCCAGACCGCTTCTCACCCCGGGACCGCGACCGCTTCTTTTTCTTCTTGCCGCCGCCACCGCCGCCGTCTCGGTGCTTGCCGCGGTGCCGCTCGCGCCTCGAGGACGACGATGAGGAGGTGGCCGGGGGTGGGGAGGCTGAGCGCCGCCGCCGTCGCCGCTTCTCCCGGGACCGAGACCGGCGGCTGCCCCCGCGGCGGCGGTCAGTGCTGCGCGAGCGGCGGCGGGCTGAGCGGGACCGCGAACGGCGGCGGGCGGACGACGAGGCATGCGAGCCTGGCTTGCGGTCCCGGGAGCGGTGCTTCTTGGAGTCCCAAGGGGAGGCCGGAGCTGGCGGGGCGGGCGGTGCACCCGAAGACGATGAGGCAGCCTCCTTGGCCTCGCCACCACTCCGCTTGCGCTCCCGCCTCGACTTCTTGCGGGTGGGGGGGCCCGCGGGGGCGGCGGCGGCGGTGGTGGCGGCAGCGGTGGAGGCGGCAGCCGGGGAGGGTGAGCGCTGGCGGTAGCGCTCCCTCCGCTGGGTCAGGATTTTGCGGCGCAGGTCCAGGCCGCCCCAGCGCGTGTCGGCGGCCGGGGGAGCAGGGGCCGGTTCCCCTAGGTCCACCTGCAGGGCACCCTCACCATCCGACTCAGCGTGCAGAGACAAGAAGTCGTCCCCCTCAGGGGCCCGGGGGGCAGGCGGCGGGGGCGGGGGCTGGGCCGCGGGGGGCGCTGAGGCTGCAGGAGGGGGTCGAGCTGCCCGGCCACTGGCCCGAAAGAGGGACACCGCCACCCTGGGCTCCTCCTCCGGCTGGACGATCTCGCCCTCCTCGATCTCTGAGTCGCCTGGTGGCGGCAGGGTTGGCGGGATAGCGGCTCCACCAGCTGTCACCACCTCCACCGATACCTTGCCTTCCCGGCAGGCTTCGGCCTCGGTCCCCACCACGAAGACACGCCGTCGGGTGGCTCCGTCAACCCGGGTGGAGTCCACCTGCGGCGGCGTTCCAGGGGCTGGAGCTGACTGTGGGGGCTGGGGGTCCGGGCGGGGACTCTCGTCACCTGGGAAGTCCTGGCTCAGGCTGTTGTCATCGTAGATGCCTGCCAGGGTCTCCGAGATGCGGCTGATGCTCTGAGACAAACCTTCCTCCTCCTCTTCTTCCTCTTCTTCCTCCTCCTCCTCCTCTTCCTCCTCTTCTTCCTCTTCCTCAGGCGAGGGGGTCCCCGCTGATGAGCTGGGGTTGGAGCCAGTGGGCTCGAAGGGGTCGTACTTTTGCTCTGGAGCAGGTGGTGGGGAGTAGGCCTCGTCGGTGGGGTGGAAGGGGTCATAGATGTCGAATCGGGGGGCAGGTGGGGCCGGGGGTGCTGGGGGTGGTGGAGGTGGGGGAGGGGAAGGGGAGGAAGAAGATGGGGAAGGGGAGGGCGAGGAGGAGGCAGAGGAAGGGGCAGGGGGTGGGGCCGGGCCTCCGTCTCCAGTGCCCAAGGTAAGGAGGTGGCGGGCACAGGAAGGTCGAGAAGAGTGGGGCTGTGGAGAAACTGCAAAGGAACAGCGGAGACGGAGAGCAAGTCAGGTGCACACCCTCCTCCTGGGGTCTGCAAGAGGGGGGCCACAAGCAGGACAGCCCCCCAGCCACTGCCCCCCTCCAGCAGCCCTCGTTGCGCCAGCAGGTACTGCTCCCAGCACTGTACAGGGCTCGCAACACAGCATACTCCTCAAAACCCCCACTGTAGGTACTGTGTCCTAACCGGAGGACGTGGAGGTTCAGAGAGCTGCAGTATCTTCCCAAAGGACACATGGCCGGGAGAAGCTGGAGTACAGACTCAGTCACTGTTGCCCCCATAACCTGAAATAGCCCCTGGTCTGCAGCCCAAGAAGCCCCTCACTGGGGTTACCGCAGAAGACACTGGCCATGGTGGGGGCGGCTGGGATTTGAACCTAAGGCCACCTGGAGGCCAAGCTCCAGCCTGCTGCTCTAGCTGCCTCTTGTGGAAATTTATCCTGTTTTCTGAGGGAATAGTGTGCGGCTGTGAAGGCGAAAGCTCCCCCCGGAGAGCCAGAAAGTGGCAGAGTTGGGAAGCCCTGAACACCTGAGCCCTCACTCACGTACTTCACTCTGTAACAAGCCCCATCCAAAGGGCTACCTCTCTCAGGCCTCAGAGACACCCCTGACAGGTGACAGGAACAAGCAGCGTTCACCTCTTCCTATCAGCCAGTAATTGTGCTTTCCTGTGCTCCCTCCTCTGCTTTCTGAAGACATGTCTCAGGGCCATAAATCCCACACATGGAGACAACAGACCAGGGCTGCACCTCTGGACACACACACTGGGATGCAGAGATGCCCCTCTCAACCACACACCATAGGGACCCTGCGACAGCTAAGACATCAGGATGGCCAGGTGGACAATGTCAGGAAGGCAAGGGCTTAAGAGGGCTGTCCCAGAGCCACCTCTCAATCCCATCCCCTCAACTGTGACATGACCAAGGACAAGTAACTCAACCTCTCTGCCTGCCTTGGTTTCCTCATCTCTACAATGGAGGTCCACTCACTCATTCAGTACATTTTTACTAATCACCTATCTTGTGCGAAGAGCTATTTGGAGTACTACAAACAGAACAGTGAACACAAGAGACAAAGACCCTGCCTTCAAGGAGCTCACATTGAGCAGGGAGAGAAATCTCAATGAGCCACACAGAAAGTGCACCAGCCGCTGAGGGCTGTGGAATAAGATAAAGCAGGGGCAGGGGGTGCCTGGGTGGCTCAACTGGTTAAGCGACTGACTTGATTTCAGCTCAGGTCATGATCTCAGGGCTGTGAGATCGAGCCCCCTGCCCTGCCCCACCCCTTTACAGTAAGTAAGTAAATCTTAGAAAGAAAGAAAGAAAGAAAGAAAGAGATAAGAGAGAGGAAACGAACAAAAAAGGATGGTGATGATAGCATTCACACATCATAAGAACAAGGGGACCAGATAAGCAGCTATGTGGAATGAACGGTGCTGTGCCCGGCACAAGGACTCAGTGATCATGAGCTCTTACTATCCTGCTTCTGAATTATTACTACCACCAGAGGTACAAAACAGTCCTCAGGCTGGAGTGGTCTGGAACTGTAAGACTTGTTGCCTCTTTATGTAATTTTTATATGACATAAAATTACAGATGAGTTTTGTTTTTTTTCCGTAAGTCTTTAAGAATTTCCAAATGGAGGAAGAAACTGCCTGCAATAAGAGAATAACCCAAGCAACCCGCCCCTCCCCACCCTGCAAAACAGCTCTTAGGTTCCAGATACATCTATATCACTTTAAGGCCTGGAGCCAAATCCCCCAGGCCATCTGTCTTTGTCAATAAAGTTTTATTAGGACACTGCCATGTCCATGTGTTTACTTATCCTCTATGGCTTCTAATTTGAAAAGAAATGAAGATATTTTTGTGGGCCCCCTAGCGTGTGGTGGCCCTAGGTACAGTGTTCCCTGAGCCAAATGGACAAATCAATCCACAGCTATAAAGAAAGGGCAAGGGAAACATAAACTGGCACAGCATGGGTGAGCCACTGTCCGCTGCAGAAGAGGACTCCCGGCTGCCCTATTCCTGTACCTGAGCTGACTGAGCCTTCCTCTCCTCCTCACCCATCCCAACTGTGGATGTACATGCAAAAAAGGAAGTATAAACCTTGGGTTCCCACCAGGTCCTGGGGACCAGCAGCAGTGGCATCAAAGAAGAGCTGGTTAGAAATGCAAATTCCCAGGCCCCAGCCCAGACCCACTGCAGGAGAAACCCTAGGAGTAGGTGCAGCAACCTGTGTATTAGCCTGTCCTGGTGATTCTCATACCTACCCAGGTTTTGAGCAGCACTGCTCTACACTGCTCACCAGCCTCACACTGCATGTGGGACTGGGGAGCAGACTTTCCTTTTGTCCTCACAGAAGTCAAAAACCTGGGCTTTCTCTCCAACAGACCTGGGCTCGGGGTTCAGAACCCAGGACCACTGCTAAGCAACTGGCTGTGCCACCTTCAACAAATGATTTTCAGACTTTACTCCTCTGGAAGACAGAGATGCTAAGAGTCCCCAGGTCTCAGGGAAATGAATTTCTAGTGCAGTTACACTGCCACGGAGAGCCCTAGACACCGAGTGCTTCACACGCACTAACTACTCCTATGTGCTGGTGATCACATCAGTGTTTGCTCTACGTAAGTCTGCATGTATGCACAGCCTTTATTTTGGTCTAACAGGCAAAGACCTAAAGATTTTGTCTAAGTGACATGACGGCTAGCTACTATTACTACCAACAACAGCCGACTCCTGCACAACTCTGAGGCCACCTGCTCAGCTCTACCCTGGCCCCACATACCCGTTTTGCCTATCCTCCAGGCCCTGAGACGGGGCAGCAGGCTAGGAACGGGCAGAGGGATCGGATCCCTGTCCCCGATTCGGACCTCAGCCACCAGCTCCAGCATGTCCTCGCTTCTGCAGGGCAGAAGAAAGGGGGTGAGTGAACCTGGGGGAAGCTTCTGGCTCCCATGCCAAAGGCCTCCCCCACTCCGGCTGCCCAACTACTCACTCGCCAGGCCGCAGGTCCAGGTGGCTAGGAACCCAGGTATCTGGGGGATCCAGAACACTCACCAGCCCCGCAAGGAAACTGTCTGCAGCCATGTCCAACACCTAGAATAGGTCAGGAGGGGCTCCAACCTGACCCTGCTCATGTGAGGACCCACAAATCCCATTTCCCCAGGCCCTAAACTCTCAGGAACCCAAACATGAGAAACCCCAAGAAAATGCAGGGATCCAACCAATTCCCTCACCCTGACTTGCCTCTGGGACTCCAGGCTCACCCCTACAGATGATGCCCTCAGATCCTCCAACACCACTGCTGATCAACCCCAGCCCCGGGAGTCTGGGTCCCCAAACCCATCTCTAGGATCCAGGCCCCAGTGACCTTCATCCCCCCATCCCAAGAGTCTGGGCCCCCAGCCCCCTGTTCTTACTCACAGTAGCTGTGTCAGTCCCCCCAGACTCCTGGGAACGGGGCTCTGACCGTGGGCTCCGGCAGCGCCTCCACCGAAGGCCATGACACCGGGAGCCATCTGGAGAGAGATTTGCATGGGGGATTGGAAAAAAGGGACTAGTTGCAGAGACTTCGTGGGGCAGGGGAAAGAGGAGTTTGCCCTAGATTTCGTCAAGGGAACCAAGCTCCTGCTTGCTCTCCCTGCCTTCATCCACCATGTCCCAGCTTGGGTCCCAGAAGGACATCCCCAACAGCATGCTGAGGCATCAACACTCTCACCCATCCATCCTCCCAGCTGCCCTCAAGATGATGCCCAGACAAGTCAGCTTGGCATCAGAGCCTTGCTGTGACCCAGTCCCCACAGAGCTCTCCTGCCTTGCCTCCTGCTCACAACTCCATGCCCACCAGCCCCAGAGAACCACAACTCAGTCCTGCAACATGCCCTGGTGCTGGGTGCCTGCTGGGTGCCTCTGCCTACCAAACTTTCCTCTTTACCAGGCAGCCCTAATACATGCTTAGGGACCCAGTTCACCTGTCTCCCCCTCTAGGAAGCTTTACCAGACCCCATCTTCCCCCCTGCCCCCCACGCTAGCTTCACCGGGCCTCCTGCCCTCTCATAGTGCTTGGGCTACTTCTTTGCTGTGACAGGGTCTCCCCTCCACCAGATGGGAGTCCCTCCGAGGCAGCTGTGGTGTCTGACCCATCTTTGGCTCCCTGTGCCAGCACAAGGGTGGTACCCAGGAGACCTCAGAAAAGCAGTTCTGAATGAAGTTAGGATAAAGAACACAGAGATGGGACAGGAGGCTAAGAGGAATCAGAACCCATCATACCTTTATCATTTGGCAGATCCCCCTGCAGGGAACTTCCCACAGCCTGCTGAATGGCCCGCTAGAGAAAAGGTGGAGGATGAACGGGATGGAAAGAAAGGACAGTCAGGGAACTCGTGCAAATGGTCACAAGCTCTCCTCCTGGGAGACAGCCATTCCAGACACCCATACAAACATACTGGAACCCTTCAGCGGAGCCGTAAGTCCAGGCCCCCAGCCCCTCCTCCCCAACTCCTGGGCCCTGAAATCCAAACTTGCAGCCCATCTCTCCCTTGGCCCCAGGTGTCTAGCAGCCTTACCAGGATAAAGGCAGAAGGAGAAAGCGTAGGGTCTCTGTCTGGTGGACCATCACTCCGATCCTCACCCGACTCCTCTGTCTTCCCTCGAGACTCATCTTCTTCCTCCATGGTCACCTGGTGGTTGAAGGGGTGAGAGTGTGGAGTGGAGGCCGGCGGGGGGCAGGGGTGAAGCAAGAAATGGACACAAAGACCTCAAGGGCCTCCAACATTGCTTTGATCAGCATGCTGTCCGGCATCCCTCTCCTCTTCCGCCACACTCCAGTCTTTGGGTGAGTCCCAGGCCCAGTGCAGACATCAGAGGGACCAGATCAGGCTCTCTTCCCTTGCCTGGATCTCAGCTTGCTGCCTTCTCTGTGGAAGGGAGGGCTTCCCAGCCTCCTATTTCAACACCATGTTCCCAAATTCCCCAGTTTCCCCCATGACCAAGCTTTAAGACCTCACTGCCCACCATCCTTTAAGAGCCAACCCAATGCCAAGACTTTTTTTGGTTGAGCTGTGACTTCAAACACTGTGTCCCATAGTCTCGTATACCCTCCTTTCCCAAACCGAGATGTGTGCCAGTGTGCTGGGTGCACCTCAAATATCACACAACTTCCCAGAGCATCAATTCTCCTCAGTAGCACAGAACCAAAAAATTTTATTTATAGACAAAAGATGGAACTACAATAGGGTGATGTACAAGACCAGAACTGAATTGAAAACACTACTTTCAGAAAGACATGCTGTCCACCTGACCCCATGGAGGGCATCTACCTCTTGCCCATCTGCCCATTGTATGAAAGCATGGCTCAAGCTTTCGTGATAGTACAGAAATTCTTAGATTATACTAAAATTGAAAGATTATCCTTCAGACTGGTGGGTGTCTGGATTAGGGCTTCAGAACCCATAACTTTCAGAGGCAGGCTTCCCTGTAACCATCAAATCTACTACTTTGGAAACAATATCCAGTCTCAGAATTCCCAGAGAGCTTTGAAACCACAACCACCCCCCACCCAACTTGTGTTTAAATGGGCACAACTGAAATATCTACCTCCAAGAAGGACTGTGAGAAACGAAAGGGGACCGACTTTCCCCACAGAGTTAATGCAGCTCAGGCGCCTGATACAAAGTAACAATGATTAGCATTATTTGTCTTCAGAAGCCCAGGTTATCTCCTCCGCTCTCCCAGCTGCCTACCTGCAAAGCAAACACCCAGGTCCCGGGTCTCACTCCTACCATAGATTTCCAAGCCAAGCCAAAGCTTCCAGCTGTGAGCCTGTGGTTCCTTCCCTAACTCCCACTAACATGTCCTGCCTATAAACCCCTATGGACAGTTCCCAGTCCCTGGAGCTGCTCTCCAGCACCTCTGGGGGAAGCACATGCTACAGTGACTGTCACCTAATCAAGATCTGCTAAGTACAGACACACAGATCTCCAAGCCCTCTGCAGTGTATGAAGATGCTCCTTTGCCCATTTAGACAAGCACCAGACTTTGCCGACACGCCCATGGCTCCTTAGATCTTTTCAACATGAAAAGGTTCTGCAGACATTCTATGTCCCTCTAGAACACTGTTTCCCAAACTACAGTCTGATAGCAGTATGGTGCTTCACAAATAGTTTGTTATTTAAAAAAAAAAAAAAAAAAAAAAATTGAACGCAGTAGAAAATTCTTCGCAGTATATCACAAGTAGTTAAATGGGATACTAATTAATGGGACTTTGGTATTAAGTACCTGTATCAGTATGCACTGGGTCTCAATAAAAAAAATGTACTTCTTACTGTATAGATCAAGGTCAAAATAGTTCGAAAAGCATTGCACTAAGTGATTCTAGAGGATCCTACAGACTTCCCCCACCCTAATGTGGACTAATTCTAATCTCTATAGTTCCAGGACAATACAGAATTTAAAAACATTTTTCACTTGAACTGCATTCATAAGTGCAAGTACATAAGAGCTGGGCAAATTTTCCAATACTCTCCTTTGTCTTGTTCTCCACGCAATTATCCAGCCCCAAAAGGCATTTGAATTTGCTCCAGGCATAAAGACTGCACTCTTGCAGTCACATTGAAAGCCACCTAGATGGTTCCAGGTCCTTCTAACTGCCCCCAGCCTCCTGTCACCTAGATTAGACACTCTTCAGATGTTAGAGACCCACCTTGGCCTCTCAGTACATCTCAGTATTTGCCTCCCTCCCTTGGTGGGCATATCCCACCCCTCTAGGTGGCCCTAAAAGACTTCCTAGCCCTCGAACAGTTCTTCCAGGCCCGCTAAATGGCCCCAGACCCATGCAGGTGAGCTGCATCCTCAAGTCAGCCCATGTAGACACTCCCAGCCCTAACAGACATACCCCGGGCTCTAGAGATGGTTCTGCAGATACTCCTCAGCTCTTGCAGACCTCCTTCACCCTGGGACATTATCTCAAGATCTCAAGATGGCCCCAGAACCCTATCAACAGACCCTAACCTCGGGTCAGCCCATAAAGACGATCAACAGTGTCTAGAGAAATGACCCAGGTCAGCTAAGTGATGGAGGGCAGGCTCCAGTCCCGGTGGACGTCCCCAGTCCTCACGGGGACGCCCCGCAGATGCCCCCCGGAACCCACAGACGCGTCCCGGGGCCTTGAGAAGGCCCCCCGCTCGGCGCCAGGCTCCGTCTCCGCTCCCGGGCCCGAGGCCGCCCCGCTAAGTCCTCCAGGCCCCGCGGCGTGCGGGGAGGACCCCGGGACAACTAGCGACCCGACTCCGCCCCGCCCACCCCGATAGGCCCGAGCCCCGCGGCCCAGACTGCCGCCGCCATCTTACCCCGCCGCTCGGGCTGCGGCTCCGGCCCCGGCGCGGGGCGGGGCGGGCTGGGGGGGCTCGCGAGCAGAGGGAGGAGAGGGGCGGAGCTAAAACGCCGCCGAGCTTGCCGGGACTTCAAGTACCGAGCACGGTGCCGTGAAGGCTGGTGGGAAGGCTCCGGACTCAGTTTCCCAGAAGTCAATGGGGCACCTAGGCAGGGGCGCGCGCGACGGACGCCGGGAGGCGTAGTCCGCACGTCGCCACCGTCGCGCGGGGACAGCAATGAGGTGAGAGGTGAAGTGGGCGGGACTGTGGTAGCCCGCAACAAGGCCCCACGGTGCCCTGCGCGCGCGCGGAAAGAGCTGCGGAACAGGAAGTGACGTAAGAGCACTCAGCAGGGCCGCTGCAAGGGAATTGTAGTTCTGAAGAGTGGACAGTAGAAAAAAAGCTGGACTGGCTGGGAGTTGCGCCGCCCACCTTCTGGGGATCCCAGAATCCCCGTCTTCTAGTCCCCTCTAAATTTAGAACCAAGGAGCCCGCTCCTCCTTTAGGATGGAAAAGTCCAAATTCCGATTTCCTCTCACTTAGCAGGAGTCCAGACTCCCATTTTCCTCCTCCCTGGGACTTGGGAGTTCAACCCTGACTTCCTCACAACCCTGAGTCGGGCCTGAGGGCCCTTCCTTCCTCAGACCATTTCTGGTCTCAAGCTCGTTCTTTACACAGACACAAATGTTGGGGTTCCCAACTCGAATTCCCTCGGATCCAGAATTCTGAATTCCCGGCCTCACCAACCCCTGTACCCAAGAGTCTGGGACCTCAGCTCCCTCCTTTACTGAACCTAGTAGTAAGGACTCCCAGATCCCTTCCTCCCCCGGACCCAGGAGTCCAGGCCTTCAGTAATCATTCTCTCCGAGAGACCCCGGAATCTGGTTCCTCAGCCTCTTCTTCCTTCAAGACTCAGAAATCCTGGCCCTGGGCCCTTCATGACCCAGCTACCCCGGCTTGGGCGAGCTGGCTCAGGGATTAGGAATGCAGTGATCTCACGGCCCCTCCCTGTCCCGTTACCCCGCTGTCCCCCTCCAGGGCCCCATCTCCCCTCCCAGTCTGTCTTCCGCTTGGCAGGGACTCCGGGAACCGGAAGCCTGGGTCCCTTAGCGGGCGGAGACTCCAGCGTCCAGCCTAGACGCCCGGGTCGGAAGTTTGGCTGAGATCCCAGGACGGAGGTGGAGCCTCCCTCAAGACCAGCTCCTTCCTCGGAGCGCGCCTATATACGGCCGCGCGCGAGTCGACCAGCCCCGCCTATTAAGACGAGGCCTCTGGGGTGGTGCCCTGAGAAGAGGTGTCTCCGGGGTTCTCATTTGCATAGCACCTCTCCGAACACTTTTCCCGACCTGTCTGCTGCAAGAGTGAGAGCGCTTATTAGCATAGCCACGCCCCCAGACGGCCCGCCGGCAGAGAGCGCGTGGCGCTGCTCAGGGCGAGCAGAGTCCTTTCATTAGCATATTCCCGCCCCTTTCGGAATTCCCCTTCGCAACGAAAGCCTTTCCCCTACCCTTATTAGCATAGCTCCTCCTTTTCCCTGGCCTGGCCTCGTAAGTGTCCGGAGACTCGAGTCCTTCTCTCCGGAGCTCATGATTATGCAGTAGCCTTATTAGTGTGGCCCGCCCCCTAGGCCCCGCCCGGCTCCCCCCTAGGCGGTAGCGGCGGCGGCGGCAGCGGTGGCGACATGAGCAGCGGGGCGGCGTCCGGGACAGGGCGGGGGCGGCCCCGGGGCGGGGGGCCGGGGCCCGGGGACCCCCCACCCAGCGAGACACACAAGCTGGTGGTCGTGGGCGGCGGCGGCGTGGGCAAGAGCGCGCTGACCATCCAGTTCATCCAGGTAGTGGGCCCTCACCCGGGGGGGTGCCCCCGGGACCCAGAACTGAGCCCTTTGGGAGATCCCTGAGACCCCGATTTCCTCTCGATCCATCACTGAGACCCTCCTATGAGACCTTCTAATCTTAAAAAAATCCTCTCAGATGGTGACCCCGAGTCCCCTCCCCTCCAGGGCCTCCACCCCCTACACTAGGGACCTTCCTCCTATACTGGCATCCTGAAACCCACCATCCCTCCTCCCACCAGTATCCAAGACCCCGCTTCCCTGCTGACTTGACCCTGAGCACCTCCTGGGAGCACCTAAGTCCAGAAGTCACCCCATTTTGATCCTAAGCGCTCTCATAGGCCCCCACCCCTCTGGTGTCACTTCCCCCTACCCTGGGCCCCATCTCCCCCAGATCCCAGATCCCAGCTTCCTCTCTTAGCCACCCAAAGCCTAACTGGGAGATTACCACAGTCTAGATACTTAGCTCTCCGAGAATCTAGAAATTGTGCCCAGACTTTGCCTGGGGCCCATCCAGGACCATCTGGTCCTGAGGGAGACCCCCTCAGACCCAAGAGATTTCAGAAAGATCCTGCCCCTCGGTCATTCCAGAGGACTCTTAAGACCACACGTCCTGTCCTGAGGAGCCCCCATCCCACCAGACCCAGATCTCCACCCTCCCCCAGGGAAAACCACTCACTCCTCCATGTTGAGTTTTCCTTCAGTCTAACTCCTTGAGCGCCTCTCAGAAACCTTGGCTAGCCTCCAAATCACCTCCATGAAGAAGCCCTCAGATTCTTGACACCCCCAGAGAGACCCATTTCTTAGGACTTTCTCTGACCCTATAAATGCATCTCAGGGTATCTGAGACATGCACCTATATTCTATGACAGACCTCCCAAGTGTGCATTTTGGGCTCTCCCCAGCTCTCACCCTGATTACTTCTCCAGATGTGTTCTGAAGACATGCCAGTAATCCCCCCCATGGCGTGATCCCTGTACCCTCCTTTCAGGACAAGCCCTCACCAAGCATCCCTCCCCTAACAGACAGGATGCGGCTCTCAGACCCCCAGCTACCAGATTACCCCTTCTCTCCCGAAAATCCACCCTTTGCCCAGGAAACCTCCACCCCATTCCCAAGGGGAACCCTCCCACCTTAAAGAAACCTTAGAAAGGTGTCTGCTTCTGAGATGCTACTGCTGAGCCCCAGACCCCTCAAGAGACCCCAGCCAGTGCCTGCATGGGAGCTCCGGCCCAAACAGAAAAAGGCCCCAGCCCTGGGCCCCTTGCACCCAGGGGCAGACCCAAAGTTGGCCAAAGGCCTGGCTGGAGGCTGGCGTGACCCAGGCAGGAAGGGAGGGGCCCAGCCTGCGGGTGGGGCAGCTTCTCTGCTGCTGGATTGGAACTGGGACCTTCCCCTGGGAGGAGACACAAGAAGCTGCCTGAGGAGAAGGAGGGGGAGAGGGAGGAGGAGGAAGAAGAAGGAGAAAAAAAGAGGGAAGAGGAGGAGGTGGAGGGAGAGATACAGACAGGCAGATATTCTGGACAATAAGAGTTCCCAATAACTGAGCACTTACTATATCCAGGCCATACATTAAATGCTTAACAGGGATTTCCCGGGAATCTCACAAACGCTAGATTAAGTGTAGTTCTATTTTTATCCTTAATTTCCAATTGAGGTTCAGAGAGGGGAAGTGATTTGTTCAGTGCCACACAGCCAGGATGTAATCACCATGTAGGAGATGTGTTTTATACCAGAAAGATTGAGGATTGGGAGAGACTCAGAAAAAGGAGAGACTGGGTAGGGCGGGAGGAAGGGATAGAGAGAGACCCACAGAGAGGGGAACAGGGACCCAGAATGAAGGGGGAGACAGAGTCCAGGAGCAGGGCTACATCATCTCTCCTGGGGCACTGCGGGTCCTGCAGGAGCTGCAGTAACAGTATCTTCTCCCTGCCCCACCAGTCCTACTTTGTGTCTGACTACGATCCCACCATCGAAGACTCCTATACGAAGATCTGCACGGTGGATGGTGTCCCGGCCCGGCTCGACAGTGAGGGCAGCAGGGAGTGGACCCAGGGGGAGGTGGGGGAGGGCTGGGGATCGTGGTGGGGCTGAGGGCTCCCTGGAGTGGCTTTTGGGAGCCTCATCCCCACAGCGGCCCCTCTCCCCATCTGCAGTCCTGGACACCGCAGGCCAGGAGGAGTTCGGTGCCATGCGGGAGCAGTACATGCGCGCTGGCCACGGCTTCCTGCTGGTGTTTGCCATTAATGACCGGCAGAGGTGAGAGGAGGCGAGGGTGGTGGAGCAGGGCAGACCGCGCCGATCGGCTGGCTAGACCTCACCCTCGGGCTTCCTCCGCAGTTTCAACGAGGTGGGCAAGCTTTTCACGCAGATCCTCCGAGTCAAGGACCGAGACGATTTCCCCATCGTGTTGGTTGGGAACAAGGCTGATCTGGAGACACAGCGCCAGGTCTGGGATACCCCATCCCCCCCACTCCCTGCCCCTGGCGCCACACCAGGGGGCCCCATCTCAGCCTCGGAGGCTTCTTTCAGTGCATATTCTGTGTCCTCACTGCAGCATCCTCTTCTGGCTCCCCTGGTCCTGCTCTTTCTGTTGTCACGCACATCACTAAATCCTCCAAGTTGGGTCTTCCCTGGAAGACCATGGCTGGATGGGACAAAGGGCTCCCCAGCTCTTCCACCTGGCACTCGACTCCCACCAGGTCTTGTCCCTTCCTTTCTCTGCTCTCAGCACTTCCTACACACAGAGACTATGGTGATTGCCACAACAGAACTCATCTTTCAAATGAAGCCTTTGGGGGGTTTCTAGCCTTGGGACCTTTGCTCAGGCCTCTGTAGGGAGCACCCTGACTTCTCTGCGGGTGGGAGTGTGGCGTGACCTCAGTTATCTGATGTAGATGTTCAGAAGTGCAAAGGTCTGTGGTGCCCTCCCAGACTCCTTAATGGTGCCGAGCCTCCTTAGCATGTTCCTCATGATCTCCTTGGAACTTCAACTCTGTTATGTGACCCCCACACTGTCACCCCCTTTAGAGCATAGTGTCTTTGTGCGTCCCACAGCTGCATTCCCCCCCCCCCCTGCATCGAGCACAGACACCTGATACCTCTCCTCCCTGTTTCCTGTCCCTGTCCCAGGTCCCCCGATCTGAAGCCTCTGCCTTTGGCGCCTCCCACCACGTGGCCTACTTCGAGGCCTCAGCCAAACTGCGCCTCAATGTGGACGAGGCCTTTGAGCAGCTGGTGCGGGCTGTCCGGTGAGCAGAGCGCCCTTCCCTTGTTGTCCATGCCCCTGGCCCCTGTGACCCAGACTCACCAGCTTCTCCCCACAGGAAGTACCAGGAGCAGGAGCTCCCGCCCAGCCCACCCAGTGCCCCCAGGAAGAAAGACGGAGGCTGTCCCTGCGTCCTCCTCTAGCCCGGGTGCAAAAGGAGCAGCCAGCATGAGCTCTCGGGACCAGCTGCCTTCACTGAGCTCTTTCCCCTTCTGGGTTTCCCAGGATACACTACACCCCCATCCCAAATTCCTGGCCTTCTCCAGGACATCGCCACTGTGTGCCTTCTGCCGAAGCCTTCCTTCCCCACCCAAGCCCCTGGGTGAGGGGCTCCCGGGCTTCTGGGTCACTGCTGTATATAACTCCCCTCTCTACCCCCAGGGAAATAAACGTCACTGCCAATGTCAGAAAGTGCTTCTTGAGAAGGGAAAAGTGGCTCCAGGGTGGTGGGTGGACTGGGTACAAACACGTAAAGCCTCACTCCACCTCTGTCCATAGGATCTTGAACCCTTGACTCGGTAGGGAGGTGGTGAGGGGGGGTTCAGAAGACAAGACAGGCCAGGTGTCTGGACCCGTTTCACCTTCAACAGGGCCATTCTGCCCTGTTGTGTTTCAGTGGGCATTTTGCTGGGATAGGGGTGGAACACCTGAAAAAAAGTTTTTCTTTGCTGGAAAGTTCTATAACTGCACTGTTCACTTAAGATAGCCAGAAGCTACACATGGCTATTTCAATTTATTGGGTAGTGGTGTTCTAGAAGTCTCCAGGATCTTGGAAACGGGCCCATGCTATAGCCCCTGCCTGCCCCTTCTCACTTCCAATATGTATTGAAGACAGACCTTTTGGCTACAGGAGGGAGAAGGGACAGGTGGGCGGAATGGTGTTAAGCAGGTGGCTGGCAAGTTCCCATTTCCAGAAAATTCTCAATTGGGCTGACATCTGAGTCCAAACCCTTAATCCAACTCGTGGCCAGTGTAGACACATTCCGTCTGAACCTCTCCCCTGGCAGAGGGTGGAGTCATCCTATGGCCACCCCAAATAGTTGCTAACTCGCTTGTCTGGAAACCCTTGGAGTCCCCCATGTTCAACCCAGGAACCCCAATTCTGCAATCTGCTAACCTGGAAGGCTGGTGCCAGACTGGGAGACCACCGCTCGCCCATCTCCCAAGCCTGACAGGCATCCCTGAACCCCAACACCTAGTCAACACAGCAGGTCAAAAAGTTCAGCCTCAGTCCCCATGCCCTGGCATTTTGATCTGCACCCATTACTGTCACCAATTGATCTATCTTCCTACTCCCACATCTGCTACATTTGGGCAAAAATCTGTGGGCCCCTGGACCCAAACTGACCCATCCCCTCACCCACCACAGAACCCACTTCCTGATTCAAGGGTAAGTGATGGCCCTGGCAGCAGTTCTGCCAACTTCAGTCAAGTGCCTCTGTTTTCTCAGCTGTAAAACGGGGGTGATCACAGAGCTACTTCCGAGAGGCCTTTAGCAAGAGATCTGCACCCAGAAGACAAACAGCATTTGCAATATACTAAGCACTCTCTATCAGTGACCGAGGCCCCACTGTTCTCCTCCTGCCCCAGAACCATGAATGTCCCTCTGTATTCCAGATTAGAACAATGATTAGCTAAATATCCCTTTCCGGGTTTCATTATCACAGAATCCTTGGCCTGTATTCAATCTTCCGTCCTGGGAATAAGCGTGGCTCCAACGTTTTGTGCTCCCCATTCACTCCCTCTGCTCACTTGGGGCCCAACCCCTGCAGGAGAGGGAGTGGGAGGAGGTTGGGTTCTACCACTTTCCAGACAAAGTCTGACATCTCCACCTAACCCCAGCCGGAGGTGAGGCACTCTCAGGGGTCAGTGGAGTCCCAAGCCAAGGTCTCTCTCCCTGGGTCCCCCTGGCAACGCTGCTCTGGCAGAAGGCCTGTCTTTTTTGCACTGTCTCTCCGGGCCAAGTTCTTGGCTGGGACACCCCACTTAAGGACAAATATGCACTTTGCAGAGGTGATGAAAGCTACTGCTTACCCTCAGGAAAAGGCACACGTACAAACCCACACAACTTGGCAGGCCATTTTTGGATGGTTTGCGATCACCACCTACCCAGAGCTCATCAGAGAGCGGTGTAGGGGGCTGGCGTGGCCTACTTGGCATCTCCCTAGGTCCATGGGCACCTCTCTCTGGTTCCTGCTCTCCTCGAGGCTCTGGTGGGCCCTGTCAACGATTCAAAGTCCCTCAGGGTTTTGAGGGTTCTCTTTATCCATCTTTGCCACTCTCTCCTCCTTCTGCCACCTCTTGGACCTCCAATAAGCCTCTTGGGGTATCTTGCTATGGCTAACAGGCACTAAAAGCCAGACAGTGCTAAGTGCTTCAAACATTTGGTGTTCCTGCATGTCGACAAAAGCCCATCTTACAAATGACAAAGCTGAGGATATGGGCTGGTATCCAACCCACCTGCTTAGTGCTAGAGTGGAGATTCAAGTTTGGGCAGTTGGATTCCAAAATCCACCACCAGGTTACCTGGTCCCCAAAGGGAGGATACTGCCCTGCCGCCCACCTTCTGAACAAGCCACCCACATGCTATAGAAGAGCTCCTATCTGAGGCAACACTGATGGTGAAAACTTTGGCTACAATTTGACATACCAGAACTTTGAACGTGCCAGAACTTTGAACATGTCACTGCCTCTGAGGCTGCATCCCAATGTGCTACAGGCCATGGTTCAAGGATACCAATGGTTCATCCTTGCCCCTCTGAACTCCCATTAATTTTAAAAGCCTATCATCCATCATTGACTCTCCCATGAAGATCCTTAAATGTTACTATAAAGCCAGAGCTCTAGAGTCATTAACACTGGTGTTGGTCCAGACAACATCCAAGGTTATAGGACAATGGGGGCTCTTCCTCAATTTCACCAGGAAGAGAATCTACCTAGAATTCTGATGGTCTACCCTTAAATCTCACACTGGGTCAGTACGTACTGACCAACCATCATCAGTGCCGAAGCCAGGGTTCTAGAATACCAATAGTCCATTTTTTATAACACTCCGGTCTCTAGAATGACAACAGCTTAATCACTGCCTACACGTTGGGTTGCAGTTGACCTCCAGATTGTCACTTCTTACTTTACAACACTGCTCCGCAAATGTGAGTGTGCATTAGAATCTTCCTGGATTTTGCTCAAAAGTGGGTTCTGACTCAGCACATTGGAGACTCAGCCCAGAGTCTACATTTCTACAAGCTCTTGCAGAGGGGTGGGGGTAAGCAATGGACAGAACTCCCAAGGGCAGCAACCCTGGGGCACATTCTGAGCAGCACCAAGTTTGAGAACACAGGAATTCACCCACAGCCCCATGTGCTGGCCTCTCAACTGCTAGTCTGCACATGACCTCGTAGTTTCAGGGTTCAAAACCACAAGTGATCCACACTTGAGTCTACATTAGGCAGCCAAGAAAAAGCTGGTCAACTCCCTGACACCTGCCACAGCCTGTACCAGTTTAAAAACATCCACAAACGGTCTGCCTTTGGCTCAGGGAGTGATCCTGGAGCCCCAGGATCGAGTCCCACGTCGGGCTCCCTGCATGGGACCTGCTTCTCCCTCTGCCTGTGTCTCTGTCTCTGTCTCTCTCTCTGGGTCTCTCATGAATAAATAAATGAAATCTTAAAAATAAATAAATAGATCCACAAATTCCTTTGCTTTTCCCTCCTAGAAGCACAGCTAAATCCCCCTTTGAATGGGTACTGGGTTTAATGACTCCCTTACAATGAAAAGTATGTAGGAGGCAATTGTATGTTAGGACATAAAATTCTTGTGACTTCTTGCTCTCTCCCTGGGACCACTTGCTCTGGGGGAAGCCAGATGTCATGTCCTGGGGACACACAAGCTGCCCCATGGTTAGACCCACATAGCAAGGAACTGAGGACTCCAGCCCACAGCCAATCAGCACCCTTTAAAAAAGCCACTTTAGGGTGCCTGGGTAGTTCAGTCTGATAAGTGCATTTGGCTCAGGTCATGATCCCAGGGTCCTGGAATCGAGCCCCCAATCTAGATCCCTGCTTAGCGGGGAGTCTGCTTCTCCCTCTCCCTCTGCCCTGCTCATGCTTGCTCTTTCAAAAAAAAAAAAAAAAATATATATATATATATAGGACGCCTGGTGGCTCAGGGGTTGAGCATCTGCCTTTGGCTCAGGGTATGATCCCGGATCCTGGGATAGAGACCTGCATCAGGTCTCTGTAGGGAGCCTGCTTCTCCCTCTGCCTGTGTCTCTGATCCTCTCTCTGTGCCTCTCATGAATAAATATTTAAAAAATAATAATAAATAAATAAATACATATATACATACATACAATCTTGGGGCACCTGGGTGGCTCGGTGGTTAAGCACCTGCCTTTGGCTCAAGCCATGATCCTGGGGTCCTGGGATTGAGTCCTACATCAGGCTCCCTGCATGGAGCCTGCTTCTCCCTCTACCTATGTCTCTGCCTCTCTCTGTCTCTCTCATGAATCACTAAATAAAATATTTAAAAAATAATAATAAAATAAATAAATATAATCTTTTAAAAAACCACAAAAAACAAACCTAAGCCACCTTGAAAGTAGATCCTATAACCCCAGTCAGTCCCTGGAGGACTGCTGCTCTGGCAGACTTGAGTGTACCCTCACAACAGACCCTGGATGGTACCACCCAGCTGACCTGCTCCCCAATTCTTGATCCTCAGAAACCATAGGATAAACAATTCTTGTTGTAAGTCACTACATTCGAGGGTGGACTCATTTTACACGGCAAGACGTAACGGAAACAACCACCCTTGCCCAGCCACTTCTAGGGCCCCAGAGAGGCCATGTCCCGGTTCCAGACATGCTGTGCCTGTGCCACCCCTCTACCCACCCAGACGCCGCAGGACAGAGGCACTCCAGCCGGCCGATAAAGTGTTTGCTGTTGGGTTTTCGTTTGGCTGGTTGTGTGTACACAGTGTATACAAGTTGAGTTGTACAGAAGCCCAAGAAAGAGCAAGAGACAGAGGGTGGTCGGGAGGTAGGAGCAGAGGGGTTAGAGAGAGAGGGGCAGGGGAGAGGAGACGGATAAAAAATAGAACCACATCCAGACGACAAGGGGATAGGACGGTGGGGGGCAGACACAGACGATCGCAGTAGAAAAGGAGCGGGAGGGCCAAAGGGAGGGGACCCCCTCCACCTCCCCAGCCCCCCGCCCCAGGTATGTACAATAAATAAGATTAAAAATAATTAACAAGATGCGTCTTCCCCCCTCCCACCCGATGCCGAATGCCCTGGGGAGGGAATGGCCTTTAGCAAAGATCTTGGCCTGTGAGGGGGGGGTTGGGGGAGAGGGGGTCCCCCAGCTCTCTGAAGCCACCCCACCCCCCTCAACCATACATAGACTTTTCCTATACATTATGTACAAGGTGGAGGGGGCGGGGCTGTGGCCGTGGAGGGGGGATCAGGGCGAGATGGGGAGGGAAACCGTTACTAAATAGACATTTATACATATATATAAATAATTTCTCTGTACACCGGACAGGGGGAGGCTGGGGAGGGAGTGGAAGGAGCGTGGGAGAGGGAAGGAGTCGAACTTTGAACCCTGCCCTGTGGGGGCAGCATGGACACACCCTGACCAATGACCCCCCCCCTTCCCTGGCGACAGGGGCCTAGGGGTTAGCTCCTGAGGACACAGTTCTGTCCCAATTCTCCATTCATGGAAGCGGTGGCTCCCCCAGGCTGGGAAGGGTCACCCGCAGCGGCTGTGGGCCTGTGCTTGGGCCAGCAGGTCGCTGAAGGAGTCGAAGAGCTGTTCCAGCCATGGCTGGTTCCGCATGCACTGCTGGACCACCTCCTCCTGACCCAGGTCCTCAGCACCGCCCTCGATGGCCAGGGTCTGCAGGGCAGTAAACAGAGCTGGGGCAAGTGGCTACCAGGGCCTGGGGAGTCTAGGGATCAATATTCCAGGGAAAGGGGGCTGGGAGCTAAACTCTTGGGTCTGGGGGAGGAGGAGGCTGTGGGCCTGGGCTCCTGAGTGTGAGAGAGGAAAGGCTGCGGGGACTGGACCCTTGCTTTGAGGGAGGAGGTGCTACGGGCTCGGGCCCCTGGGTCCAGGGCAGAGCTTGTGGGGCGGAGTCCCAGGGTGACGCGTGCTACAGATGGGCTTACCTGGTCCCGGCAGCGCAGGAAAGTGTGGTACTTATAGTGGTGGAGTGAGTGGTAGAGCGTGTAGTATCCTGACTTGTCCAGCTCAACTTTGAACTCCTGGACAGATGGAGCAGAAAAGCCTCACCCCACTGACCAGCATAGGGCAGCCCTCCCCTACCCCTATCGCTCCCCACCCCACCCCCGTTGCCCACACAGTTCGCCCATTCCCGGCCCCACCTGGGCTCGGACCACACTCCTCTTGAGCTTGCTGAGCGTCTTGCGGTTGTAGGGTTCCCCAGCTGGCCGCAGCCGCACAGCCCCCTCCTCAGGGGAGCCCTCCCCACTCTGCTCCACTTGTAGCTGGGGGAACGTGTGCAGGGCGTCCTGTGGGAAGACGACCGGTCAGTGGGACGTCCCCCTGGACCCACACACTCCAAATCCACCACTCAGTTCTCAGATTACCAAATGATCAGATACCTCAGTTTCCCTCAGGCTACAAATCAGGAGATACTTGGGAATCTCAGACTCAGGCAGAGGAGCCTCGGACTGTCTCATGACCCCTATAATATGCTTTGTGACTCAGCCCAAGATTCTCAGAGAGCCCTAATATTCCACCCAGGATTCTCAGCCCCAGCTTAATATCCTATTCAAAACTTTGAAAGATAGCCTAAAATCCAGAATCCCCAGTGCCAGGCTGACAATCTCAGAATTCTAAACCATCCCATAATTTCTCAGATTCATTTTGATATTCTTTTTTTCTCTCTCTCTTTTTTTTTAGATTTTATTTATTTATGAGAGACATGGAGAGAGAGACAGAGACAGAGAGAGAGAGGCAGAGGCAGAGAGAGAAGCAGTCTCTCTCTGAGAGAGAAGCAGGCTCCATGCAGGGAGCCGGACACAGGACTCAATACCAAGCCTCCAGGATCAGGCCCCGGGCCAAAGGCAGTGCTAAACCGCTGAGCCACTGGGGCTGCCCTCATCCTGATAGTCTACTACAGAAATGTGAACCCTAGGATGACATCCCACCCAGACCTCTCAGAAACAGACTCAACTCTCAATCCCTGAATTCTCAGTTATCCCAACATCTCACCCAGAGTTCTAGAACCAGATGGATATTTTATCCCACGTTGTCTGAGAGACTAACATCCCACCAAGAATTTTCTGAGTCAGCCTAAAATCCATCCCGGAATTCCCAGAGCCAGACCAAAATCCATCTGGAAACTTTAAGCCTAGACTCACATTCCATCCCAGAATTCTGTTGCCCTCACACTCTATCTTCTAATTCTCAGCACCACACAACGGTCCCCATCAGAATTTTCAAAGCTGCCCAAATATTCCATTCCAGAATCCTGGGCCATTCCAGAAAGGAAATTTTACGGATGACTTAATACTGAAGCCTGAGATGTTAAAAAGCCCATTCTACGACAGGGAAGCCATCAGAATCCGCTTGCCCCTGCCCCCCAGCAAGGCCTCATCCAGCTATTTTCTGTAAACTTGTGCTCCGTAAACTCTGCTGGACCTTCCTAGCTGCCCCCCCACCCCCGAGACCTCTCCACATCCACCAAATCCCTTCCATGTAGGTGTGCAAGGGTGCTAGGAATCAACTTTGCTCCTGGCCAAGCCCAATCCTTCCAATGGTTGCCCCCTCCAGGGCCTGATGCTCTGAGAGGACCTCCCTGGCTGACTTATACCCATCTCTCCCATCTCTGACCACTGGGCCCCAGACCCCTCCAACCCAGACCCCACAAGCACCTGCAGGGCTGGGCTCAGCGACAGCCGCTTCAGGACTTTCTTCTTGTGCTCATTCAGGAGGCCGTCAATCTTCCGCATGGGTGGCAGGTACAGCTCGTCTGAAAGACCAGGAGGGGCATCAGAAGAGCTGAAGCCCTGCAATGCATGGGGGCCAAGGAGGAGTAGGGGACCTTCCTCCCCCAGGCCTCAGCTCACCATGTGTGTCCTCCAGGGCCTGGATCATGTCTGGGTCGAGAGCTGTGCTCACCAACATCTCCACATAGCTCCGGTACATCTCCCGCATCGCCCGGGTCTTCAGCAGACGCCCGGGTACCGCCCGCTCTGGGGGGAGAGATGGGACATGAGCTCATTATTCCAAGTCCATCTGAGTGAACGGGTGGCAGATGGTGTTCTAAGTACCAGGGCTGGAGAGAAATCGCTGCTCAGGGAGCTCTGAGTCCACAGGAGAAGACCAACAAGTACCAACGCGATATGCTGTAATGGTGGAGTCACAGGCATTGATTGTAATGAGTTTGGCCTGGCAATCCAGGGGAGGCTGGTTCAAGGTCACACAAGAGCTAAGTCTTAACTGATAGGAAAGAGCATTCCGGGCCAGTGAACCTCACGTTTGACTAGTTCAGTGTAGCTTCAGTAAAGTCTAAAGAAGCAGCATAATTGGTTTCCAAACCAGTGAATCCACTCAGAGAGAGCAGATCACAAAGAGCAAGACTGAGGGAGGAGGTGGAAGGTGAGAGGTGAGACTGCACAGGTCCATGTAGGTCAGACCACACAAAGCCTCCAACATGAGGTGGAGAGGACGGGGGCTTTTGCGGTGGGTACCAGGGAGCCATGGGAGAGCTATGAGGAGGAAAGGAGCAAGGGTTAAGTGTAAAAAGATGCCTCTGAGACTATGTAGGGGACGGATCAGGAGGAGGATACCAGAGGCCAGTGTAATGGACCACAATAGGAAAGGATAAGGATGGGGGTGCCTGGGCCTCTCAGTTGGTTAAGCATCTGGCTCCAGTTTAGGTTCATTTAGGTCCTGGGATCTAGCCTTGAGTCAGGCTCCCTGCTAACTTCCTCTCCCTCTGCCTGCCGCCCCCCCGGTTGTGCGCAATCTCTGTCAAAGAAATAAATAAATCTTGGGGATGCCTGGGTGGCTCAGTCGGTTCAGTGTCAGCCTTCGGTTCAGCGTCAGCCTTCGGTCCAGGTCATGACCTCAGGCTCCTGCAATACAGCCCCACATCAGGCTCCCTGCTCAGCAGGGAGTCTGCCTCTCCTCCTCCCTCTACCTCTCCCCTCTGCTTGCTCTCTCTCTCTCTCTCTCTCTCAAATAAATAAAAAATATCTTTAAAAATAAAAAATAAAAAAAATAAAAAATAAATAAAAATAAATAAAAAATAAAAATAAATAAAAATAAATAAAAAATAGGGCAGCCCCAGTGGCCCAGCAGTTTAGCGCCTGCCTTTGGCCCAGGGCGTGATCCTGAGGCCCTGGGATCGGGTCCCAGGTCGGGCTCCCTGCATGGAGCCTGCTTCTCCCTCTGCCTGTGTCTCTGCCTCTCTCTCTCTCTGTCATGAATGAATAAATAAGATCTTTAAAAAAATAATTAATTAATTAAAAATAAATAAATCTTAAAAAAAAAAAAAAGGATAAGGAAGTAGCAGGACCATAAGGGACAGGATCCAGAGATCGACGAGCAGGAAGATAGGAAGGCCAGTGTCTGACAGGGACTGCGGGAAAGAGCAGAGAGTTGGGGACAGTCAGGGCATGGGGAGGGCGCAGAGCCGGGGACTTCTCAGCTGTGGAGATGAGGGAGCAAAGAGACCTAGAGATCTGGTCTGCTAACTGAGTAGTCAGTGGGGCTGGCCCTGAGGTAGGGAAAGTAGGACAAGGAACTCAGTGGGATCTAGAGCGAGGGCTAGGGGAAAGAAACTAGTGAGGCTCACTGGGAAGCTGAGACTGCCAAGTGAGAGGTGAAGCCACAAGGCCAAGGTCAGGACATGAGGGACACTCACACAAAACCCAAGAAGGAGCATCAGGGAGAAAAGAGAAGCAGAACAGCCATGAACGGCCCTAAAACATCCCCTAGGAAGAGGCCTGAGAAATATCCATTTGACTTATCCTCACAGAGGGTCCTTGGTGACAGCCATTTGCAGGGGCCAGAGTGACCACTTGTCAGTGGCAATCACACCCCACCAGGCCTTGGCCCAAACCCTCCTATGGCTCATGTCTGGCTCAGGGTAAAATTCTTCCAGTGGGACCACAAAGCCCCAGGCCTCTTGTCCCTCCAAGATCTGGTCCTGTTCTTCCTCTGCCCTCACTTCTCACCCTCTCCTCTTACTCACTTGCTCCAGCCACTGGCCTCCTTCCTGATCCCCAGACACACCCAGCCTGGAATGTTCTCTCTCCCAGTCACCCAACCCCAACCCTGTTGCACTCAGATCTCTGCTCCAGTGTCATTTCCAGAAGCCTTCCCCAAATCCCCCACCCCCTGAAAACATCACCCTCTATACCACCTGGACCCTCTTCACCAGAAATGCTTTTTCTTAACTGCATTTAAGACTGGCCAGCCTTACGCTGATAATTTTTCACATTGTTTTGTGTTCTTGTTACATAACATGTTTATCTGATAGACTCCCCCAGCTAGACTGTAAGCTCCCATGAGGATACATATTTTTGCTTATTCTGTTCACTGCTGGAACCTCGTTCATGGCATGAAGTAGGTACTCAATAAATATGTACTGAAAGGGCTCACAGAGCCAAATGGGAGCAGACAAGAGGAAGAGAGAGGAAGGTCACTACAACGTCTCTCTAGAACTTCTATCATGAATAAAAGAAAGGAGAAAGCATCAGCTTCTGGCACATGGAGGGTCACTGCTCTCAGACAACCAAAAGGGTTAGTTCTGAGGGCTCCTGGGCTGAATGAAGGCTTTAGGACATCCAGGCATGAGTCATGCTCATCCTGCCCTAGAAGAGCTCCTGGTTGAATGGGCTGAGGGCAGACAGTCTCAGACCCATATTGACCCTTGGTAGGGTAACTGCTCCCATAAGAAGATGGGGTTCAGGGACACCTAGGTGGCTCAGTAGTTGAGCATCTGCCTTTGGCTCAGGGGGTGATCCCCACCCAGAGATTGAGTTCCATATCCGGCTTCTCGCAGGGAGCCTGCTTATCCCTCTGCCTATGTCTCTGCCTCTCTGTCTCTCATGAATAAAAATATTTATTTATTCATGAGAGACAGAGAGAGAGAGAGAGAGAGAGAGGCAGAGACACAGGCAGAGGGAGAAGCAGGCTCCACACAGGGAGCCCGATGTGGGACTCGATTCTGGGTCTCAAGGATCAGGCCCTGGGCTGAAGGCGGCGCCAAACCGCTAAGCCACCCGGGCTGCCCAATAAATAAAATCTTAAAAAAAAAAAAAAAAAAACAATGTGGTCTATCCACAAAGTGGGATATTATTCAGCCAAAACAAAGGAAGGAGGCCCTGATACATCTCACATGGATGAACCTAAAATATGTTATGCTAAGTGAAAGAAGCCAATCACAAAAGACTATATGTTGTATGATTCACTTACTCATAGTGTCCAAAACAGGTAAATCCAGAGATTGTAAATGACAGGTCACTTAGGGCTGGGGGGAGGGGAGTATGGGGAGTGATACCCAATGGATGATACATGTTTTTTTCTTTTTTGATACATGGTTTCTTTTTGGGGTATTGAAGTGTTCTAAAATTGACTGCCAAAGTGGACAGATAAGTCTAGGACTCTACTAAAAGCCACTGATGGGATGCCTGGGTGGCCCAGCGGTTTAGCGCCGCCTTCGGCCCAAGGCATGATCCTGGAAACCCCGGATCGAGTCCCACATCGGGCTCCCTGTGTGGAGCCTGCCTCTCCCTCTGCCTGCGTCTCTGTCTCTCTCTCTCTCTGTGTCTCTCATGAATAAATAAAAGTATTTTTTAAAAATTAATTAATTAAAAAGCCACTGAATTTTATGTTGTAAGCAGGTGAACTACACAGCATGTTAATTAAACTTAACTTTGTAAATCACTTAAGAAATAGAAAAAGAGGGATCCCTGGGTGGCGCAGCGGTTTGGCGCCTGCCTTTGGCCCAGGGCGAGATCCTGGAGACCCGGGATCGAATCTCACGTCAGGCTCCCGGTGCATGGAGCCTGCTTCTTTCTCCCTCTGCCTGTGTCTCTGCCTCTCTCTCTCTCTCACTGTGTGCCTATCATAAAAAAAAAAAAAAAAAGAAAGAAATAGAAAAAGAAAATTGAGGGCCAGAGAAGGAAAGACCTGCAAATCTGGGCCTTTCTAGACCTGCCTTTAACGGTTTCCATCTGGCCTGATTTAGCATCTGCCTGCCCAGTTAAAAGACTACATTTCCCAGGCTCCCTTGCAGCCAGGTGTGGTCAAGTGACCAAGTTATGTTCAATGGGACAGGAGAGACAGGATATGGGCTACTCCCAGACCTGGCGACTTAAAAGAAAGGTCCAGCCATTCCCTGGTCCCTGAGTCCCTTCCCACTGGACTCAGGGACTGCGGCTTTGGGCCTGCTGGGCTGCTTCGGACCAGGTGCTTGAGGACAGCACGCTGGGGGAAGACAGAGCAACAAGAAGAAAGAAACCTGGGACCCTGGACAACCTGGAGAAGATGCTCTTATTTCTAGGAAACCACTACTTACACTTACATTAGGGCTTTGATGGAAAGAGAACTCTCTTGCTCTCATTTGACTGCCTTCATGCTTAGTCCCCATTAAAAGAGCTACCCCTGGGGCACCTGGGTGGCTCAGTCAGTTGGGAGCCCGGCTCTCCACTTCAGCTGGAGTCATGATCCCAGGGTCTCAGCGTTGTGAGATGGTGCCCATGCTCAGGGGGGAGTCTACTTTTCCCCTCCCTCTGCCCCTCCCCACTGTTCATGTTCCCTTTCTCTCTCTCAATTAAGTAAAATCTTTTTAAAAAGAATTAAAAAAATAAGAAATAACAGCATCTACTCTGTAGCCCTGCTATAAACATTACACAAGTTAATTTGGGTAAAGAACTTAGAGAAGATGCCCACCCCAGCTAGGGCCATATGATTGACAGTATTATTATTTTAATTTACCAATTTTGGTTGCTATCTCACCAACACTGCCTGGAAGCCTGTGGACTGCACTTACCCACACCTCCTCCTGATGCCCCGGGTTCCCTTCCCCATGCTTCCCCACCTGCCCTGTGGTTGCCCAGAGCCTCACCATCCTCGCTGGGTGCTCCTGGGGATGACTCTGAGTCCGAGGAGCTACCAGGTGGGCCCCCGCCTGCCGAGGCATTGCCTGCAGCCTCCTTCAGCCACTTCTTCCTCTTCTTGGGGGGCGGCTCAGCCTTCACCTTGGTGGGCCGGGCCTTGGGCAGCCGGGAGGTGGCAGGCTGTCCCGCAGTGAGGCTCCGCTCAGGCCGAGTCTGCCGCCCACCTGCGCTCCGCTCACCCCGCAGTGGCCGCTCCCCACGGGTCACCCGCTCCTTCTCCTTCTCCTTGTCGACAGGCCGCGGTGGAGATGGCTTCTCAGGAGCAGGGGGCTCGGGCACAGCTGTCTCGGGTGTCTGCTCTGGGGGCTTCTCACTTATTGTCTTATCGGGAGTCTCTGGCTTAGGAGGTGGTGCCGGGGCCTTGGGAGGAGGTGCAGAGCTGCCCCCAGCAGACGCGGGGCCCTTGGCCTGCCCGGAGCGTCTGGAAGGGGACACAGGAGGGACAGCAAGCAGTCAGCAGCCCTAAGAAGCCCACCTTCTCCTCCTGAGATCCCCATCTAGCCCACAGCTCTGAGCACAGAACCAGCCTGACTTCCTGCCCTTTGTTTCTGCTGAGTGTCTGTCTCCCCCAGCCCCAGACCTGGGTCTTTCTGTTCCCCACACCCTGTGTCCGCTCTGCGGGCTTCTACTTTGTCTCTGGAAGGTTCCAGCCCCCTCTGTGCCTGTTCACCCTGCACACCACCTGCCCCACAGCCCCCACAGTACCTGACAGGCACTGGGGGCCGGTGCCAGGGTTTCCGAGCACAGACCCTCACATAATCCTTCTTGTTGACGTTTTCCAGGAACTTTACATAAAGGCGCTGATACCGGTTTTTCGCATCCCCAAAGTACCCCAAATACTATGGAGAGAAAGAGGTACGTGAGGAATACCTTCATCCATTGCAGCCAGGCAGGCTGATAGATACCTAAGATTCCCCTCCAACCCCACCCCGACCCCGGACAGCAGCTGCCAGAGCCTGCTGGATGTGGAAACCCCCTTCTGGATGCCCCCTAGACTAGGGGTGAATCACAGCCATGCATGATGGGGGACCCTGGGCTTTTGGCCACCACTCCCTCTAGGCTTCCCCCAGTCCTCATGACTCCCTGCAGGCTTACGTTACTGGTAGCACAAAACTGCCGCTGCCCGTCCTTGATCTCTGGAGTGAATTTCTGCAGCAGGGCTTTCTGCACTCGCCAGATGGGTGGGGGCTCCCGCCCCGTCTGCAATGCCAGCTGAAGAGGGGTGCAGTGAGGCCAGCAAGGTCAGCCCTCATTCCTGCCCTTCCCGCCCCCAATTCCAGATCCGAGGTCCCCCTTTCTCTATCCTCTTAGAGAAAAGGGCATTCTCACGAACAAATATCAATGAATACTGGCAGGCACATATCTTCTGGCCCTATGGTGTTCTCAGTCCCAGGGAGGCCGCTGGCATCTGGCCATGTCCTCCCGTGGCTTACCCAATGCTCTCAAACAAGCCGTGTGTTCTTGTGCTACCAAGTTTTAGTTATCACAACTTTACGGCACCAGGCCTCTGTGGTGATTTAAAGTAATGACAGCTCCTGAGCACCCAGCCACCATTTTCCAGATACTGCGCTGGACCCCAGGGACAGTGGGGACAGTGGTGAATGAGATTGACATCGCCTTGGCCAAGGTCTCTGTTACAGAGACAAGACAGACAAGCAAATAAAACAGGGTGAGGTTGTGGCTTGTGCCAAGAATAGGCAGGTGACAATTTATCCGAGACCACTTATTTCATCTACCTCTCTACAACTAGGCTTGCACAGTAATATGAGGCTCCCCCATCTCCATTCCAACACTCAGATAACCTCCCCACCCTGAGAGACTTGTGTGACCCCCAGCTGGACACTGGAAACTGAAGGATATGGGACAGACCCCACGTCTAATCTGGGGAGCAAGGGGAGTAGCAGGAGAGCCAGACACGGCACAATGACATCCCAGGTAATGGGCACACTAACAGCAGACCCCCAGACACTACCGAAGCCTCAAAGAAGGACCTCAGATGCAATCTGAATCCAAGAATGCTTCCTAGAAGACGTGACATCTGAGTAAGTCCTGGAAGGACAATGTCTTCTGTGAGGGGGCTAAGGAATGACAAAGGACAACACAGTAAATCGTGTGATGGGCATCTGGGTGGCTCAGTCAGATGAGCATCCTGGTTTTGGCTCAGATCATGATCTCTGAGTCATGAAATCACGCCCCACATCGGGCTCAACACTCAGTGCAGGGCAGCCCCAGTGGTGCAGCGGTTTAGCGCCGCCTGCAGCCCAGGGCGTGATCTGGAGACCCTGGATTGAGTCCCACGTCAGGCTCTCTGCATGGAGCCTGCTTCTCCCTCTGTGTCTCTGCCTCTCTCTCTCTCTGCATCTCTATGAATAAATAAATAAAATCTTTAAAAATAAAACAAAACAGTGCAGAGTTGGCTTATCCCTCCCTCTGCTCTTCCTCCCACTCCCCCATGCAGTCTCTCTCTCATGAATGAATGAATGAATAAATGAATGAATTAAATCTTAAAAACAAAAAAGATGCAGCAAGAAATGTGTACCAGGTATTGTGATAACCTACAGGTGAATGAAAGTTACTCCTGGCATTCAAGGAAATTACATTCAAGTGATAAACAGGATTCAGATGACAATTCCAATTGACTGGTCATGGTTGAACACCAGGCTCAGCAGGAGAAGTGCAGAGATCAATTAATGATGTCTGCCACTGGCAGCAGCTGTAACCCTGGGGTCTGTGTGCCAACTATCCACTGCCTACTCTTAGTTTGGGTTAGTTGTTTTCACATCCACAATTTTCTCTGTGTCCCTCAGATCAATGAGGGGAGTGAAAAGAAGGGATTACAATAACCTGATGACAATGAGGTCTAAAAAGGTTCCTGGTTTACGTTTCAAGAGGCAGGATGAGACAGTGTTGCAGGTGCCCTGGCCCCAAGTCCTTTCCTCCAGGCCACCATACAGTTCCCAGTCCTCCCTCCTGGTGACCTTAGGGAGCCAGGTCAGAGGCCCAAGGATTGAGAAATTCCTTTCAGACCACATCCTGCTCTGCTCCGAAACCTTCCAAGGCCCCTAGTACAGACTCTACAGTCTGACACAGTGAGACTTTGCCTCAGTTTCCTTTCTCTTCTCCTGCCCCTGCCCGGCAGGCCATCCAGACCCCTCCTAGTTCAGCAGATAAACCCCAGACTTTCTGATCCCTGGGTTTTTGCATTTGCAGTGCTGCCTCCCCACAAAGCGGGTGCTTTTTTTCCATCTCAATGTTACTATGACCTTCCCCATTCTAGTCTCAGAAGCCTGTGAGAAAGCCATCAGAGTAACTCTCCCAGCCAGGGGAGACCAACTCCACCCCTGTCTCCTCCCACTACCCAATTGGCCTCCTCTAAGGAACTGGCAGATTCTCTAGCTGTACTCAGGCCCCTTGGCTCACCACATCCCAACTGAATTTGGTGGTTTTCCCAAAACCACTCTTCCTCCCTGCAGTCATCAGGCCCAACCTCTGGCATCATCCTTGTCTGATCTCCAACCAGGGCCAGTTAGTCCTCAGGCTGTCCCTCCCGCCTCTCCTGTCAATCATATCCTTGGCCACACCCACTCCCCCTCACTAGGGAAGCTAAGCCACCCACAGGCCCTGCCCCATGGAAGCCACAGCTGATTGGAGGAGATATGACCAGACAGCCAATCAACAGGCAAATCATTAATCCCATCTTGGCCCCAAATGCTGAGCTGGACCAATCAGATTCTCTTCTGGGAATTTGAATTCTTGAGAACCAGAGACCAAGGGCAGTTAAGCAGCAGGATGTGAATGAGCTAGAAGCACTTAGTGGGATAGTAGTAAGAAAACTTTGGGGCACCTGGGTGGCTCAGTCGTTAAGCATTTGACTCTTGATCTTAGCTCAGGTCTTGATCTCAGGGTTGTGAGTTCAAGCCCTGCGTTGGGCTACATGCTGGGTATGGAGCCTACTTTAAAAAAAAAAAAAAAGCTTCATGGTCCATTAACCCAGGAGGAAGTCAGTACCACAGGACTGCAGTGGTAGACTGCAATCAGGCCTAGACACCTCCCCAGCCACCTCCCTGCTGGCCAGGGGCCCAAGCAGCTGCCAGCTTTCTGCCTTGAAAGAGGACTTTCAAGCAGGCGCCCATTGATCTCACCCCAGCATGACCTGGCACCTGCTCATCTTCCCAGACTCAGTGCTCACCATCCAGCCACTCAACCTCTTGAATCCCTACACATCACAAGTACACCGTGTTTTTGTTCACAACACAAACGTTGCACGATGTTCCCTCCACCTGAACTGCCCTCCCTCTACTTTTCTCCACCCAACAACCTCTTACACACTACATCCTGCTAAATCTTTCACATCTCCAAGAACTGGGAGTTAATATTATATGTCCCATTTTATAGGTGAGGAAGCTGAAGCAGAGAGGAGACTAGCCTTGTGCTAATTCGGCTGCCTTGAATATGTTCCATGAGTATAAAATAAATATACACAGAATTTCAAAGACTTGATATGCAAAGAATGTAAAACATCTCATTAGCTTTTTCTTGTTGATTACATGCTCAAATGACTGTTTCAAATAAGCTGTGTTAAAGAAAATACACTGCTGTAGCTAATCTCCCCCATTTTTAAACTTTTTTAATTCTCTATTCTTTTGGTCTTTTAAGAAGTCTCCACGCCCAATGTGGGGCTTGAACTCAGGACCCTGAGATCAAGAGTTGTGTCTCTACCAACTGAGCCAGCCAGGCGCCTCTGACTTTTTAAACACGGATACAAGAAAGTTCAAAATGATGTATACAGCTCATGATGTTTCTATTTAGCTACCACTGTTCTAGAACCAACTATGACCTGTTGCCCATTTTCACAGATCTATAAGCTAAGAACAGTTCCTAATTTTTAAAGGATTATAAAAACAAAGCAAGAATATGTAGCAGAGACCCTGTGACCAGTAAAGCTTAAAATATTGACTAGCCGGCCCTTAAAAGAAAAAAATTCACAAGTTTTGCAGAGATGAACAACCAAAGCAATGCTTATAGGACACCCACTATGTGCCACCCAAGGTTCCTCGGAGCACTCAACAAGCTTTAATGTCTGGATCCTCCTGTTACCTGAGGGAGGTACTAATATGATCACCCCTATTTTGTAAATAAGGAAATTCAATGATCAGGAAGGGTCGACACCAGCCCAGAAACAGCAGGGATTTAATCCAGTCAGGTTAACGCCAAAACTGGGCTCTTGGTAACAATGCCACCAGCCTGCCCTGACCCCAAGCACACAAATGAGTCTTCAATGTGTACAGGAGCAATTCAGGCCTGGGGCTGTGTTTTCCCCCCATTGTAATACATACTCGTGTTGTATTTTAAGCATCTGAGTCCTTGCCCCGGCCTTGTGCCAGCTGGGAGGTGGTGTCAGATGGCTGTGGCTCCAATCCCAGTTCAGCACCCACCAGCCGAGTGAGTCCCTCTCTCTGGACGTGAATTTCCTCATCTGTAAAAGCCCTGTTCTTTTAGCCCAGTGCTGGATGCCCAGCCACATCTGCCACTTCCATTGTCAATGTTTGATAGAATGTACACAGAGACGAACCCTTGGATGGTTCACCGGTTGAGCATCTGCATTTGGCTCAGGTCATGATCCGGGGTCCTGGGATCGAGTCCCGCATCCCTCCCTCATAGAAGGGAGCCTACTTCTCCCTCTGCCTATGTCTCTGACTCTCTCTCTCTGTCTCTCAAAATAAATAAATAAAATCTTTTTTTTTTTTTTTTTTTTTTAAAGAATGTATAGAGAAAGGCTAAATCTGGTGCCTAGAGCCCAGGATCCTGGGGCCAACAGGTCCTGAGCCATGAAAGTCTAGGAAGGCTACTTTAGCTTTCTGCACCTCAGTTTCCTTCCCAGTAAAACGGGAAGAGTAATCCCTATCACTAAAGGTGATTATAAAGATAAAATTTAGGGATGCCTGAGTGGTTCAGTTGGTTAAGCCTCTGCCTTCCGCTCATGTCATGATTGCGGGGTCCTGGGATTAAGCTACACGTTGGGCTTCCAGCTCAGCAGGGAGCCCGCTTCTCCTTCTCCCTCTACACCTCCCCGCCACCGCTCTCTCTCTACTTACATGAGAGTGCGTACCGGTGTATGCTCATGCTTTCTCTTTCTCAAATAAATAAAATCTTACAAGAAATAAATAAAAACTTGGAGACAGCAGTGAATGTTGCACAACAATGCGAATAAGCTTAATGCCACTGAATGATACATTTAAAAATGGTCAGAATGATAAATTTCAGGGTGTGTAAAGGGTTACTACAATTAAAATAAAAAAAGGAGGGGAGCACCTGGGTGGCTCGATTGGTAGGGCATGCGACTCTCTTTTTTTTCTTTCTTTTTTTAAAGATTTTATTTATTTATTCATGAGAGACACAGAGAGAGAGAGAGAGGCAGAGACACAGGCAGAGGGAGAAGCAGGCTCCATGCAGGGAGCCCGACACAAGACTCAATCCAGGACCCCAGGATCATGCCCTGAGCCAACCACTGAGCCACCCAGGTGTCCCTAAATTTTTTTAAATTAATTTTAAAAAGTTAAGAATGACAGAAAGAAAGAAAGAAAGAAAGAAAGAAAGAAAGAAAGAAAGAAAGAAGAAGAAAAGAAAAGAAAAGAAAAGAAAAGAAAAGAAAAGAAAAGAAAAGAAAAGAAAAGATCAAACTCAATTCTGACTGTGATGTGTCCCAAATCCTGTCTTGGGGAGTTGGAAGCTGTTCTTATCGTTGCTGTTCATTCAATATCTTCCTCTCTCGTCCCAGTTGATGATACAGCCTCAGAAGTCACAAAGTTAAAATGAAACAACGTGGGACGCAAGAGTGGTACAATCAGTTAAGCGTCTGACTTTTAGTTTTGGCTCAGGTCATGATCTCAGGGTCGTGTGATTGAGCCTGGCATCAATGCTGAGCACAGAGCCTACTTGAGATTTTTTTCCTCACTCTCCCTCTGCCCCTCACTGCTGTGCACTCTCTCTCCCACTCTCTCTAAAATAAAGACTTTTTCCCCTGTCTCCCTCCAAAAAGGAAATAATGTACACAAGATATACTATGGGAGTGAGAAGGACCATTAGGGATACAGAAGGAGGGACCAGGGAGTCTTGTGATTGCTGTGTGGGGTATTTGGAACATGTCTATTCACCCTAGCATTTCACTTTGTAATTCCCTAATATACCTTTTACCAGTGTTCTTTTGGGTGAAGCAACCACCATGTGAAAAAAATGACAAGGTATGGATAACAATACATGATGTCTGGAACTGGTAGGGTAAGGCAGGGGGCAGAATGTGCCAGAACAACGAAGCAGGACTAGCCACAGAGGTGATGATGGTGGAAGCTAAGTAATGGATACAGTCCTATTATTCTATTTGCTCTGCTTTTTCTACAATAAGACAGCGATTAAACATCACATAGTAAAAGACACATTAAGTTCATGTCACAGAACATACCAAGTAACAAAGCATAACAACAGTTGTTAACCTTATAATTATCCATCTCATGATACCTCCATCTGAAGAAACAATACCCCAAAATAAATTAAACATGATAATGTATTTCAAGGGCCAAACATGTTCCTGGCCCACAGTCAATACCCAATCCACAACCATGACTAATATAAAGAAAGGCCCTAGTCTTTGGTGTCACCATAAAGGTGACAATGGCTTGCCAACCTACCATGCACTCGCTCAGCTTTGTGTTTTGGGAGACGCACCTGATGACACCTACCCCTGTGCTATGCTATTAATCCTCTGATCCAAATCTATCTGTCCAATGAACCAAGTACAGCAGAGGTCAGCAAACTTTTTCTGTAATGGAGCAGATCAGATTTTTGGGTTGGTGGGTCAGCTAGGCTCTGCCTAAATTACCTCACTCTGCCATCGCATGGGAAAAGCAGCCCTAGAAGATTTTAAATGCATGGGCATGAATTGTGTGCCAATAAAACTTTATTTATAAAAATAGTGCCTGGATTCAGCCCAGGAAGGCCACAATTTGCCAACCCTTGGAGTAGAGAGTAACTGGATGCAAAGAATGGGCTGATCTGCAAAAAGAGTTTAAGATGTGGCCTGATAGTCTCAAATCCTTGGCTACTAAATTTCCAGATTATGCGTGTGTACGTGTATCCACAGATACATTTTAACAATGTTTCACGTTTCACCATTATTCCATATACTGCAAAGTAGTCTCCTTCTCTTGGCTGGTGGGCTTAAATTACAAGCTTCACTGCAACCAGCACCTGCCTTGTTCTTTACTGGAACCCCAGCACCCAGAATATCTGTAATACACGCCAGCAATGCAGTTTTCTTACAGGACCTACCCCCGCCCCCCAATCTCTGAGCCTCGCGCATGCTCTGCACGTTCCAGCCCCATCAGCCTGCGAACTCAGGAGGGGTTCCTCTGCCAGCACCGGGCCTCCATCAGATGGAGCACCTGATGGCAGGTGCTCCATCACCCGCCCCCCTCGGCCGCCACGGGGTCCCGGTTTCAGACTGGGCGCAGAGGACTCACCTTGAGCGAAGGGATGTCTTCGGCGCGGATGACGAACTCGTCTCGCTCCCGGAAGATGCCCTCCCCGCCGCTCTCGCCAGCCTCCTCGTCGGTCTCCCCGCACACCGCCGCCGTTTCCTGCTTCTTGGCCAGGTGCAGGGGCCGGGCGTCGGGCGGCTCCGGCTCCTCGGGGGACGGGGCTGCGGGCTCCTCGGGCACGACGGCGGGGGCGGGGGCGGTGGTAGCCGCCGGGGGTGGCGGTGGGGCCGGAGGCGAGGGCAGGGGCGGTGGGGCTGGCGGTGAGCTGGGGACCGGGGCCACCAGCGGAGGCGGCGAGGGCAGGGCTGGCGGAGGGGGTGGCGGGGGCGGTGGTAGCGGCTGTGGCGTCGGGGCAGGGGGCGGCGAGGGTGGTGGCTTCTCCTCCAGCAGCGGGGGCTCTGGCGAGGGTGGGGGGAAGCGAGAGGGACGTCAGGGCAGACCCCACAGTGAGGTCCCCGAGGCCCCAAGGTTTGCGGCCAATGTCAATCAGTGTCTGCTCCCAGCCTTTTCGGGCTCCTCTCTTCTCCAGGGCCCCAACATAGTCCTCTTACTGTTCTGCACCCCCGCATCCCTTTGGATCAACCAGAGTTGTTTTCCTTCAACTCACACCCCAACACCCATCTGTGCTTCCAATGCCGCTCAGTCCCTTCTTACTCTTCTGCTGTTGCACTTGGTCCTATCAAAGTTCATGTCTGACCCTGATCACCTGTCCCATCCCCTCCCCCCCCCTTTTTTTTGAAAAATTTTAAAGTAATCTCTACACCCAACGTGGGATGTGAACCTACAAACCCCTAGATCAAGAGTAGCATGCTCCACGGACTGAGCCAGCCAGGCTCTGTAGCCTTCCCAGACTTTTCATACCTACTTTTGTCCCCAGACAGCCACAGGAAGCCCACGTTCCATTAACTTCTTTCTCCAATGTCCTAATAAGCCTCCCTACCCAGATATGGTGCTCTGCCCTCCCCATCTTTTCCTCACCTCTACATACTGTCCCCTTCTGTCCCTTACTGTGGTCTAATACCATGACTTGATGTCCCTCCATCAAAATCAGTTGTCCCTCATCCCACCACATCCTTCAACGTGTCCCACCCCAGTCTATCTCCTCCTTGTCGCCCCAAGTCCCTCCAAAGCTCCCTGCCCTGCCCTGGCTCCTAGTCTCTGAGTGCCATTCACCATTCCTAGCACCTCTTCTCCTGTCCCTTTCTATGCCAATAGCCCCTCAACTCACCCAAAACCCTTCTGCTGCGTCAACGTCCCTCCCTGAGACCCCTTCCCAGCTCCAGTGGTAATTCTGAGTCCCTGTAACCTGGAAACCTGTGCCTGATGTCCAGTTTAGTCCCAGAACACCTCCTAGATGCTTCAAAGCCCTTGCTGACTCTCCCCTCCAATTTTTATCTTCCCTCCCAATTCCCCAATCATTCCCTCTGCGCCTCTACCTCCCCATTTCCTGCTCAGGGGTCTTGTCCTCCTCCATCCAAGATCTTCCCTGCCCTTTCCTTCAACCACTCTCTACTCTAGGCTTCATTTATGTCCTCTGCTTCCCATAAACTCCCCATGGGTTTTATTAACATGCCCCTCTAACGTCTTAAAGTACCTCCTAACTTCTAAAACTGCTTCTTCTCCACCCCAGTGTTTTTAGCTATGAGCCTTACTGACCCTTCCAAGGTCCTTATACCCAATGCTCGCTCCCATTTCAGCAAATCCTGATACTCTGTTCAGAAGCCCCCAGCATTTCTTACTGCTGCCCTGACGCCTCCCTTCAGCTCGCACCCTCTGGCTTCCTTGCTCCCCATTTTCCACTTTCTACAATCTCCTAGAAGTCCTCTCCATTCCCTAGAACATCTTGGAGCCCTTAAGCCCCCTCATTAACTGCCTCAAACACCCTTCTCCTAATCGATGCCTCTATTCCATGCCCATCAAAGAACATTAAGGTTTGTCCAAAGGCTCTCTCAGGACAGCATCCAGACCCTGCTGTACCCCCAGCCTTTCCCTTCTACCACCACAAAAGACCCCTACTAATTAATGTTCCAGTCTCTCTTTAAACTATCCTCCTCCCCAAGTCTCTCCCTACAGCCCCCAATACATCTTTTTGCCATTTACCATACCTCTCTCAACCCTAGCTCATTCTCAGGCCCCATATCACCTGCTGGTTTTACAGGCTCTCTCAGCACCATGTCATCCACCTGTCCCCATCACTTAACCTGCTCTGTCTCTCAGCATTCTCCAGATCCCACCTCAGGGCACCTTAGCCCACTTAGCATCTGTGGGCAAATTAGAAAATGATGCCTTTCTCAAAATACTTGTTTGCCCTCAATTGGCAAATTACCTTTGTAAACACAAAACAACTTCATCTACAACGTGAATGATGCCTCTTAAACAAAGCACAACCTGCACAACTGTACCCAGCAGCCTCAATAACAGTAAAGCCCCAGCCTGGCCCCAAAGTGTCTTCCCAGAGCTCACCGGGTGTGCCATTGCTGCTGGCACTAGGGAGCCCCGGGAGAGGGGGGGGGCCTGGCACCACAGCTTCAGTTGCCAAGGAGGGCACATCTGGGGTGGAAGTGTCCTTAGGCCCGGCGAGGGGTGGGTCGTCAAGCGCAGAGATGGCTGAGGAGATGCTCTCCTGCAGGTCCCGGTTCTTGGCCACGGAGTCTTCTTCATCCGAGGAGAAGGACGGCAGCGTCTCCAGGTTGCGTTTCAGCTCCTCATCCAGCCGCTTGCAGGGCGAAGGGCAGCCCAGCCCAAGCCCCTCGCTCTCAGCCGCCTCCAGCGCACCTCCCAGCCCAAAGGCTCCAGCAGGAGGCGGGTGTGGCACAGTGGGGGCGGCAGGAGGCTGCGGCTGCAGGCCCCGGGCTGGCACTGAGGGCGGCACGCTCTTGGGGGGGCTGAGTGGGGGTGTCAGGCCGGCCTGGTAGAGTGGTGGATGACGCTTGCCTGACTTGAGGAAGTCCAGGAAGGAGGCCATGAAGCCGGACTTCATCTCTGGCTGCTTCTCCTCCACCTCCTTGATCTTGGCCTCGATCTTCTCCCGTGTCAGGCTGGAGTCCAGGCTGTTGTGGTCAGTGCCAGAGACGGCATCGCCGGATGAGGCTCCCAGGCCCTCGCCGGCCTTCGGCACGGACAGCTTGATCTAGATGTTGGGGCAGAAGGGAGTCAGGATCCACTACAGTGGGGTCCCCGAGTCCCCTCCCTGCTCAGAGCCAGAGCACAGGACCCAAACCCTTACTTAAGACCTAGGTCAAATTCACACTTTCAGCCTGTGGAGCCCCACAATTTGAGCCGACAGACCCCTTCCCTTACGTTCCAGCAGGATAGGACTGGAATTCCTCCCTCAGCACTCACTGATCCTTCTGCTTCCAGCCCAGGAATTCAGCCTCCAGACTCTCCTCCCACAAAACCCACGAATCCAGAAACCCGCAATCGCTAGTCATTTAAGACCTAGAACCTAAGGCCCAAGCTCCAAAACCCTTTGCCTCCCTCTAAAACCCCGAAGTCTCAATTCTCAGAGCTCTCCAATGGCAGGAGCCTGGAATCTCCTCAAAGTTTCAGGAATATAAACCACAGCCCCCACTGCACCCAAGGAGTGTGGCCCCAGGCCTTTGCTATCTCTAAATTTTAGCCACCCCGACCCCAATCCCCCTCACCTTAAGTGGTTTCAGGGGCTCCAGCCGTGTGCCCCCTGCCTCCTCAGGCTTTCTGCCCCGGCCCCGGCCCCGGCCCCGAGGCTTCTTGGCCCCATCAGCGGGCGTGGAGGCTGAGGCTGGCCCTGCAGTGGTAGGGACCTCCAGAGGGCGGATCCGGGGCCTCCCCCGGGGCCGGGGTGGGCCATCACGCTTAGCCTTTGTGGGCTTGCGGCCACGGCGCCTGGGGCCATCAGGGCCTGGGTTGGGTGGACAGAAGTCGATGTCACCCAGGGGTGAGAGGGCTGGGCGGGAGCGACAGCTGGACACCAGGTCAGGCAGGCGCCGAGGGTTGAGGCGGATGTCAGCGGGCACATCGGCCTTGTCCTCATCCGCCTCAAACTCGTACTCCTGAGCATACAGCTTCTTGGGTGTCTGGAAGGGTGGGTCACGGCGCCGTAGTAGGTGGAAAGAGGACGTCTTGAGCAGCTTCTTTGGCTTGGTAGAGCAGAAGATGGGCGAGGTCAGGCCTCCCTTGGGCTCTGAGGCAGGTGGCGGCGGCGGAGGGGGTGGAGGGGGCGGAGGGGCCGCCTGGTGTGGCCCACTCTGGATCAGGCCCAGAGGCTCGGCATTGACTGTGGAGGGCAGCTCAGGTGGTTTGTTGGGGTCCAGGCCCAGGCCTGGCGTCTCAGGCCCAGCTCCAGATGCCCGACTGGGGCAGTAGGGCCCATAGGGGTCATAGGCAGGGGGGCCTGGAGGCGGCCCAGTACCCGCCTTGGGATCACCCTCGTCCTCGGGTGGCCCTGCCTTGCCATAGTCATCCGCTGCACCACCGCCAAACATCTCCTCCATGGTGGGAAAGAAGCTGCGCTCCTCATCTTGGAGCAAGGAGTCAGGAAAACAGATGGACGTGAGTGGCACAAAGCGGGGAGCCTTGGTGCCCTGCGGGCTGGGGCTGCGATAGGCACCTGAGGGATCCTTGCCCTCGGTATTAGGTGGGCCTACGCCAGTGTCACCAGGCCCCGGGGGCAGCGGTTCCAGGGCCCCAAGCAATTCCTGCATGGCTCCTGGTGGCTCCAGACTCTCCTCAGGTCGCAGGCGGGGGCTGGGGGCACCAGGCTCCAGGCCATGGCTTCGGAGGTGGGCCTCAAGCTGGAGGGGCATGGGTGGCGGGGGTGGGGGCGGTGGCGGTGGCGGCTGGGGGGCCCCGTCACGGGTAGCTGGCTCAAGGAGATGAACACCAACTTTGGGGGCACTGGGAGAGGGGCTGGGGGCGTGGCTGAGGACTGAGGGGAGCAATTGTGGGGGAGGAGGAGGAGGCAGCACCAGTGGGAGGTCAGGGCCCCCAGCCTCCAGGAGGAGGCTGTGGGGTGTGGGCTGGGCAGGCTGAGCTGTGGGAGGTGGGGGTGGTGGGCTCTTTTGGAGAAAGGCCCCCAGCTCCTTGGCACCTGCCCCATAGTGGACAACTGAGGTGGCCAGCCCCTCTGGGGTCTCACCGCCCCGTTCTGGCCCCTTCTTCTTCTCCTTCAGCCTCCCCAGGCCCAGCTCCAGGGCTGCTGTGGCACCCTCATCGAGGCTGGCACTAGTACGGATGACACTCTGCAGGTGATACCTCTGGGGGTCTTCCTTGGCCAGCTCATAGGGTGTGCCCGGTGGTCCCCCGGCCCCACCACTACCCCCAAGTCCCTTGGAGGCATCCGTTGCCCCATCTTCACCCACCAGGCCGTCTGCCCCTGAGGTCCGCGGGGGGCTAGGTGCCTGCAGGAGATGCTGGATGAGGAATTCCTCATCTTCTGTGCGCTCGGCAGGAGGCCCTCCAGGGCCAGCCAGCAGCTCCGAGCCATCCCCTTTGCCTTTGTAGCCACCTGCTCCGGCTGTGTAGCTGCCGGCTCCCGGAGGCGCCAGGAATGGGGCTGAGGCCAGGACGGAACTCAGGTACTTGCCAGGGGCTCCTGGAGAGCCGACTCCAGGCGGGCGGCCGGGGGCAGGCGGTGACTGAAGTGGGCGGATGATGTGAGAAGGGCTGGCCTCTCCACCACCCCCCAGTGAGCTGGGCCCCCAGCCACCGCCATGACCCGAGAGCGCTGGGGAATGGCCAGTACTGTAGCTGAGCGAGGGGCTGGCTGTGGGCAGCCCCTGGGAGTGGGCAGCTGGCCCTGGGTATGGCTCACCCTGAACCCCATACAGCTGCCCCTGCAGCTGATCCGGGGAGTAGCTCTGACACGTGGCTAGGCCAGGAGGCGGCGGACCACTGGGAGGCTGTGGGGGCCCCCCTGAGTAGCTAGGGCCTTTGCTCAAGTCCTGTGCTTGACCCCCTCCAAACCCTTGCCCGTAGGCCTGGGGTCCTAGAAGCCCTTGGGGCTGACCAGGGGAATAGGCTTGGCCCCCTGCCCCACCAGCCCCAGAGGCCTTCCCAGTGGCATAGGCTGCTGCCGGCCCACCCAGACTCTGGCATTTGGGTGTGGCAGTTGAACGGGGTGGTGGGGGCCTGTTGGCACCGCCCGCAGCTGCTCCATAACCGCCTTTGCCCGTCTTGTAACCGGGCGACTGAATGATGGGACGGTAACCTCCACCACCACCCCCTGCTCCACCTCCTCCAGCAGCCTCAGGGCCCGCAGCCCGGCCCGATGCCCCAGCCGTAGCCCCACTGGGCCCAGCCTTGCTAGGCTCACCAGCACCGGGGGAGGGCTCCCCACCGCCCAGGGGGCTGCAGGCCAGGTTAGCCCTGTGGCCCATGGAGGGATAGCTGCCTCCACAGCTCAGGTAGTGCTGGAGGGCATGGGCTGGTGGCGGAGGCGGTGGGGGCTGGGCACTGGCTGGCCGCTGGTAGTGCTTGATGACGGTGTCCTGGCGGGGCAGGGCCCGTTCGGGCGGCGGGGGGCCTGGGGCAGCACCCGAGAAGTTGTACAGCTGTGGGGAGGACTGTTCGGCAGCGGCGGCAGCAGCGGAAGAGGAAGCCAGCAGATTGAACTGAGTCGGGAGGTGGCGGGGAGGTGGAGGGGGGTCTGGGGGGCCGGGGCGGTAAGGAGGGGTCTGGGCCGGACCAAGACCTGCGGGCCCCAGGACACCGCCCCCCGCCAGGCGCTCGAAGCCCAGCGAGGATGGCACCGTGGGTGCCTGTGAGGGCTTCAGGTGCAACACGTCATGAGGGGACAGGAGCCCATTAGCTGGGGGACTGAACGGGGGGTCTTGGAGGCTGAGGGATGAGGGTACTGGGAAGGGGCGGCTGCCGAAGGAAGCCGGGTGCTGGTAGGCTGACAGGGCAGAGGAGGATGGAAAGGTGCTGGAACCCGGCAGGGCGCCTGAAATGAAGAGCTCCGTGGGGCCTGGCGTGTGCATGGCTGGGGATGATGAAAAAGACCATAGGTCAGGGTGGACTACATGCCAGCCCCACCCTGGTCCTTCTGGGCCGACACTGGGCTTACCTGTTTGCCAGGAAGGACTGCGGAACTGGGAGAGGAGAGAGGAGGCAGAGGGGCCAGGCTGGGGGCCCCGGGACTCCAGGGCTGAGATGAGGTTCATGACGGAGGCGTCTGGCCCTGCTGACCCTGCGTGGTGGAGGCCAGTGTCGAATAGTCCAGAGAGGCCTGGCCAAGGACAAGGGGGTAGAGTCAGCTAAGTGGGCTGTCAGGCACAGTTGAAAGGGAAAAGGAAGAGGTCAAAAGCAAGTTGGGTCAGGGCAAAGAAGTAAAGGGGGGAGATTCAAAGAGGATAAAGTGAACACAGCCAAGCTAAGGAAACAGGGCCGAGGACAATGAGGGAAAAGGCAGCCAAGAAGCAGGATGAAGTGCACTCCAATAGTAAAGGAGCCCAGGAGAGGAAAGGTAGGCAGAGAAATACAAAAAAACAGAATCGAAGGAAGTGGGTGCAACAGGACAGAGTTCTTATGGGGGGCGGGGGAGACACAAAAGGATGTGGGCAATTCTAGTAAGGAAGGGGAAAGGATGGGGTAACCGGGGCCGCTTAGAAGGACCCGTGGACAGGCAGAAAGGGGTTGAGTCAAAGAAGGAGGATCCAGGGAGGGGGGAAAAATTAAAAATTGTAAGGAGAAAAGGAAAGGAGCCACTCAGGAAAGTTAAAGATCAAATGGGACAATATAATCTTGCAGGCTCACCCAGGAAGAAGGGAACCAATCAGAAGCGAAAGAGGTAAGGACTACAGGGGTTAAGAACTGATGGGGAGGGTAAATCTAGGGGAAAAAGGGGGGGGGGGTCCAAAGACTTACAACCAATCAGCAAAAAAGGAATCAGGAAGAACGAATTCAGAGACCCAAGGAGCCAAGAGGATGGGCAAACCCAGAGGGAAAGGATTGGGGTGGGATAGATAGGAGGAAAAGCCTGGAAGAGAAGGTGGGATTTGGGGGCTGAGGGGGACGGGGCCAATTGGAGAGAAAGAGGCGGGGCCAGAGACAAGGGTGGACGAATCCAGCGTGAAATTGAGCAGGGACCAGCAGCCTCAGAGGCAGCCAATCAGAGGAGAGGCAGCAAGGGGCGGGACAAGACGCAGGGCACGGCCAATTAGGAGGGGTGGAACTTTCAGGAGCCAACCAGCTGCCTCGGAGGGAGGGCCAGCCCAGACGGGGCAGGACGGGGGCCGTACCTGCCGGGTGGTGGTTGGTGGCATAGCTTTGCAGTGGGTGGGGGGCCGCGTAGGCCTGGCGGTGTAAGATGTCGGTCTCGGGGTGCGAGGTCCTGGAGCTGCCATAGACCAAGCTAGGGGGAAGGGAGAGATGTTAGGGTGTCCTCCGAAGCTACCCTAGGAGAAGGGAACTCAGCAAATCCCCCGGGGTGTTGGGGGTAAATCTTCCAGCTGACTGGGGGTTATCCTAAGGAACTTTGGACCCTAAAGGAAAGAAGGCAAGGCAATCGGGGTACCCAACGAAAAGAGCAATGAAACATTCCCCACTCGAGTCCCCCATGAATAGAGCCAGAGAGTCTCACGTTTACAAACAGCCAAGCACAGCGACGAGACAAACAAGAGGGTGAAGAGTCAGAGGAAGTGCCTCAAGTTTAAATTGTGAAAGGTATGGACCTCCTACCGAGCCCACCCCCTGCCCCAGGACACAAGGCCCTAGGGTCAACCTGAGAGGTGCATAAGGACGCCCACTCTACTGCAGACACGTGGGAACACATGGCCCTGAACCTCACAGAGTGGTGCAAACTGAGTTTGGAGCAGGAGATAGGCTGTTCCCCAAACTGCTGGGATGGGGGTTGGGGAAGGGATAGGACTAAGGGAAAGTACCAGGTACAAGTGCGAACATGAACAACGTCCATCCCCTGGGGTTGAGGTTCAAATGCATGGGCCCTCGCAAAGCCAGGTATGTGTGCAAACGACTATCCAGCTCACCCGTGGGGAAGGAAACATACAGAGCGGTAAGTCCCAAATGGAAAATCCTAACACATGTGGGGTCATGCCCAGCCAAGGTGGGAAACCCAGGGGGCGGGGGAGGGGTAGGGGACAGGTGAAGAGTGAGGGCAGGACATAAACAGCAAGAAAGGGGTTGATTCGCAGGTGAGCAGTCTACCAACTAAACACGAACAGGGCCCACGCTCACACACACAACCACACACCAGGGAAACATCTGAATCTTCCCTTGCAACGGCCCCAATTCATGGCTCGGACTCAAGAGGTCAAGTACTCCACTCCCCGCCATCAGCTAGGATTCTCTGCCTTTGGGGGTGGGGGAGCTAAAGGGGGTGTGTCTCAGATTCCAGGACCCCCCCCTTACACACACAGAACCCCAGCTTGGGAAGGGGGCGGGGCCCCGTGCCCACTCTGCGCGCGGAATTTCGGGGGGGGGGCCGAGTTGCGCGGCCTCGCGCAGTCCCGGAACAATAGGACGGGAGGGGGGGTGCCCCCCAGGTCTGCGTTCTAATTCTCCTTTCCATCCCACCTTTGCAAGAGCGGAGCCCCCGGCGCAGGGACGAGGGATCAGCAAGCCGGGAATCCAAGGATGGGGGGAAATCCAGGCCTTGCTTCGCCAGTCCCTCCCACCTTCCCAGGGCCTTTCCGTCCGAAATTGTTTTGCACCCCCATTTTCCCGCTGCATCTCTCCCTTTGCATGCCGGAGCTGGCTTTGGCGGAGTTTGCAATTTGCAAACTGGGGCGGCGGCGTTGTTGCAAACCGAGGAAGGCCGCTCCCTTGCAAGCCGGCGGGGAGTTTGCGATGCACGCGTCGCCAGGCGGGCCAGGCCCGGGCCGGCTGGGCCCCCACCCCTTGGCCCCTTCCTCCAGGCCACCCTCGGCTCCTTACCTAGCTTTCGCTGACCTCTCGTAACTCCATCCCGCCCCGGCGCCGAGCGGGTCCCCGAAGCCGGCGCTGGGGTAGTTCCTGTCCATGAATTGGCCGCGGTGGAAATTGGGGGGAGGGGGAGGGAGGGAGGGAGGGAGGGGGCGCGCGCGCGCTCTCCTCCACCGCCGCTCCCTCCGCTGCTGCTTTTTTTTCCCCTCTCTCTCTCTCTCTCTCTCTCTTTTTCTTTGCAGCCGCCGAAAGGCCCGGGAAGGCCCCGGGCTGGGGAGGGAGGGGGCAGGGGCGGAGGGGCGGGCAAGGGAGGGGGTGCAGCCGCCGAGCCAAGGAGGGGGGAAGGGGGGTTCCCCCTGGAGGGAAAGGGGGGTAGGAGGGACCCCGCTGTCTCCGCCTTTGCCCCGGCGCTTGCAAGAGAGAAGGGAGGGCGCGCGCTCAGGAGGGGGCGTCCCGGGCGGCCCCGGGGTGGGTGCGGGCGCTGGGTGCTCGCTCTCTCGCCGCCGCCGCCGCCGCCTCCTCCTCCTCTGCGCTCACGGTGCAGCCATCTTTGCACAAGGCGGCTGGGGGAGGGGGGAGGGGAAGGGGGGGCGGGCGGCGGGGTGTCTGGCTGCGCTCCGCTTCCTCCCACAATCCCGTGCAAATGCAAAAAAAAAAAAAAGAGAGAGAGAGAGAGATACAGAGCGCTAGCAGGGCCTGGGGGTGTAGGGCGCAGCGTTTGTACAGAAAGCCAACTCCGCCGCGCGCAGATGCGCCCGGGAATGCAATTCAGTTCATTTTATTTTTATTTTTTTGCGTTGTTTCACTTTGTGTCTCTTTTACAAAGGATTTTCATTTACGAGAGGAGCTCAACTCCCGTCTCCCGGTGCAATGAGAGCTCGCCCCCGAAAAGCACGCTTGCAAATGTGCCCCCCACCCTTTCCCTGGGTTGCAGGGCGCCCGAGAGCGTACGAAAACATATGTGTGCATAAGCAGGGCCCTGCGTGTGCGTGGCCCGTGGCACTGAAGGGAGATGGCCTTGTCACACCTGCTCATTCACGCGAGTGGGTATACCCAACCTATGCGTTGGGGTCCGAGTTTCCACGCACGCCTACCCTGGGGGCTGGCGGGTACCCCCACAGTCAAAGCGTGGGGGGGCCCGCGAGTAGCCGGGACGAGGGAACACGTTGGCGGGGGATATGCTTGCGTCCGTATTCGGCGGAAACACGTGTGCCAGGGTAGGCCTCGGGCAGGACGACCCCCTTACTCCCACCACTCCCCGAGCTCAGCTATGTAGTTTAAGAGTCCTGGGGGCTCTGGAATCCGCTGTGAGTCTGGGGAACCTCGGCTCCGAAGCAGCTCCTCAGCGAGGCCTCCTGAGGCTGCAAGGGGAGGGGCACAGCCGGGAGTCAAAGACCCGGCTGTTTTTCCCCCCTCAAGCAAGACCACTCCGACCCGCCCGCGGGCGTCTCAGCCAATCGCAGACCCTCTGAGCCCAAGACCCACCCTCCCGTTAGGCTCCACACAGACAACACTGGGCCACGCCCCCAGACAATTGCATAGGGCCCCGCCCCCACGCTCCAAGCCCTGCCCCGGATAATAAGCTCAAAATTCCAAGTCCCGCCCCCTGAGCCTACGCCCCTCCTTCCTCTGTGCCCCACCTCCGGGTAGAAGCCCAGCCCAGTACCTGCTGTAGGGGGGCGGAGGTGCGTCGTGCACCCCAGAGGCCGCCAGCGCCTGCTCGTAGGTGGGGAGGCCTGGGGGTGGAGGTGGGGGTGGAGGCAGGGGCGTCGGCGGGGCTAGATCACCCAGGGGACTCAGGGGGTTAATGAGCTCAGCCCTGGGGACAGAAAGTACAGTGTTAGCGGTGGAAACCTACAGGATGGAGCGACTTGGGAGAAGGCGGGAAGACTTAGGGACACAGACTCCGAGGGTGGCAGATGGACACGAGTGGAAGGGAGAAAGACCGGGGGGAAAGAGGGTCACCTGCAGCCAGACCCTCCACACAGAAAAGCACCCCAGCATCCCAGTGGACACACAGGGATGGACACACAGACACCAACTGCTGAGACATAGTCTTATTCACAGACACACATGCCTTCCTAGATACAGGGAGCAGTGGAGAAAAAGCCAGCACTGCAGAGAGGCAGACACAGAAACAGACGGAACACAGAGATATGCCAGGTCACTCAAGGGCCACTTGTACCAAGAAACCCCGGACCCACCATACTTGCAAGACTGACCCTCAAGCACTTTCTTAGACCCACAGAGAAAGACAAGTCTAGACAACTCAGAAGGTGCACACACGTGCTACAGCCTGTCAGATGGAAACTGACATATTACACGTACCCAGGGACCATACGCTACAGCCTCACCAGATACAACAGAGTGATGATTATACAGGAACCTGGGACTGTGGAGATGGGCAGCAGATACTGATTGGGCTCCTACAGTGTGCCAGGTACTGAGCAGAGCCAGGTACTAATCGTCCACACACAGTCTCACAGACCAACTGGCCACGTGGTCGTCTCCTCAGATCCTTAGGCAGTACCCACCTGTCTCCTTAGGTCCTTGCCTCATCTCCTTAGGTCCACCCTTCCTCCTTCCTCTATTCATCCCACTTTCCAGCTCCCCCACCACCACCACCCAGGGCCCCTTCTCTCTGAATCCCCCTTACTCTTGGGGACAGGGCTGCTGGCCTCCACCCCGTCGGCAATGCAGATACCAAAAGGCTCCCAAGCTGGCCAGGACAATGAGCAGGATGCCAGATGTCAGCCCCACAGCCAGGCCTGCTACGTCCACTCGTCCACGCCCTGGGGGGGGGGGGCGGGGGGAGGTACTCTGTCAGAGGCTGTCACTCCCCACCACACACAACCCTATGCCTTCCCCCCTGAGGGAAGAGTATAGGCCAAGAACCAAAGTAGAACTGGGACCACTTCCTAGGTGTGTGACTCCAGGCAACTCCACACACTCATTTCTCTAAGCCTCCATTTACTGCTCTGTAAAATGGTAACGATGACTCCCCCCAATGGTTGTGAAAACTCATTGAGATCAAACACATATAGGGTCTGGTAGTTCATCTGAGACAAAAATATGGCAGTTGTATCCCTACGGTGATAGAGGACCCTTCCTGAACACAGTGTGGCTCATCCCTCTTGAGCAAAATCCATCTGCTAAGAGGTCGGTGGACACACTGAAGGTAAGATAGGGAACTCAGATGGGCAATTTCAGGGCCCCCCCAACCGAGCATTACCAGATTTAGCAAATAATAATATATGAACCCACTTAAATATGAATTTTAAACATACAATTAATATTTTTAGTGTAAGAATGTCCCTTGGAGTATTTAGAATATACTTACACTAAAAAACTTATTTATGTGTGGGACGCCTGGGTGGCTCAGTGGTTGAGCATCTGCCTTTGGCTCAGGGCATGATCCCGGAGTCCCAGGATAGAGTTCTGCGTCAAGCTCCCAGCAGGGAGCCTGCTTCTCCCTCTGCCTATGTCCCTGCCTCTCTTTCTGTGTCTCTCATGAATAAATAAAATAAAATAAAAAACTTATTCGTGTATATTTGAAATTCAAATTTAACTGGTTGGAGGGGTCCCTGTGTTTTATCTGGCAACCTCCCCCCTCTGGACTATAGTCCCTTTGCCAACCAGGCTACTGAGGGACGAGAGCTCAACTCTGAAGGAAGAGTAGAATCTGCAGGAAGGTTTTTTAATTGACCAGAAAGCTGTGAAAAATTCATTTATCAATGCAGGAATTTTGGGGCCTCCAGCCCCCCTCCCCAGTAACACATTTTTGAGCATCTAGAACTCAGGTGGACCCTTTGCCAGGACCCTAGGCGCTTAGCAATCTTTTAGCTTTGTGAGGCCTTCCTGGGTCTTGCCACTGGGGAGATTTCCCTTAGCGCTGGGTCATGCAGTTTCCTCAAACAGCAAACCCCAGGCTTTTAACCCCCTGAGCAAAGAGCACACAGAGAAGGCAGGCCCTCGGGTTCTGACATGTTTCAGGTGGATTCAAGGAGCTACCAAGCCTCTCTAGGCCTGCAGTGAGGTAGTTACCTCCCCTAGCAACCAGGCTCCAATGTGAGGCCTCTAGCCCAGACCTAGGGCTTGTTGCTAAGGGCATCCCCCCCTAGCAACCAGGCTGCGAGGGGGTGGGGCATCTGCTACAGGGAGGGGGCTCCTCCCTGGGCAGTGGGCCTTGGGTCCTTAGCCTGGCTAGGTGTGGTTGCTAGGGAGGCCGCCTTGGTAACCAGGCCAAGGCCGGGATGGGGCTGTGGGGGAGGGGAAGCCAGCCAGGTATTGAGTGCTGGGGGCCTCCTTGGTCTGGCATGGCCAGGCCTGGTTGCTAAGGAGCAGTCCCCCCTTAGCAACAAGACTACAGCCATGGTGGGGCCTTAGAACTCACAGAAAGGGTTGGGGCTGGGCAGCCTGGTCAGGTGAGGATACAGAGGCTTCCACCACCTTGGCCTGGCCTGGCCAGGCGCTGTTGATGGGGAGCAGTCCCTCTAGCAACTAAGCTACAGAAGGGGCTGGGACTCTGGACTCCAAAGCGGGGACTGGGGCAGGGGGCTCAGGTAGGTCAGCCTGATAGGCCCCAGAGCTGTAACCGCCACCCCCCCACACACACACAGGCACTTCCTCCTTCCTAAGGACATGAAACCTCCTCCCAAAAAGTTGTGGTGGGTTCCTCAGGAAGGGGCTCTAGTCTCAAAGGAGGGGACTCTTTTAATAACTAACCACCTCCAGGAGCATGGAGTTAATTTGAAGGAGGCAAATTTGGGACAGGGGATGTTGGTTCAACCTGCAGAGGAAGGGGCTGCCTTAGCTGCATGGGACAAAAGGGGACCCCCACCCCACTCACCTCCTTTGCCATTGTAGATGTAGCTCTCCCAAAAGCGCTCCTTGAAGAGAGAGTAGAACAGGTGGAATGGCAGCACATCAACTGGGAGATTCCTCACCCCTACAGCAGACCGCCCTCATTTCTGAGACCCAGGGTAGAGGGAATTGTGTGGGCCAGGACATCCCAGGGCCTGGAGAGGCTCTCACTGTCAGAGTATTGTCCTCGAAATACTCCCGCGCCTCCTCCCAGGAACACCGCTCCTCACGACACTCCCGTTCCAGATTCCCTGGTGTGAGCAGTTCCAGGTCCCAGTGATTGGCTCGTGGAATCCGGCTACGGCTTCCTAGAAAGCTCTGGGCCTCCGGGGAGTCCAGGAAGACTTCTGCGCCCAAAGGACACGGAGGACAGGAAGAAAAAATGGAGAGTCTCTAAGACTGGGGACATGCAGGAACCTGATGGGATGGAAAAGGATGGAGTCCTGGGGAGGGAGGGGACTAGCAGCAAGAGTTCTGGAGTCAGGGAAAGGTGGAGGTCTGTGTCTGGACACCAGCTCTCCCCCCAAGTGCTCACCTTGGTCTTTCTCCTCACCAGGCGAGGTGTCCAAGCAAGTGGTCAATCCTAGATATAGCAGCAGCAGAAAGGGGTACCCCCTCATATTTTATGAACACCTGAAACCATGAGTGGGAGAGACAGCAAGCGCCTCAGCCCCTGGGGAAGGAGGCAAGGTCACCCGGACTGGACTCTGTGGTCCATGATAACAATCATAGCTGACACTCATGTCGCCTGTATTCTGAGCCAGGTAGTTAGACTACTGTTTAAGGTAGTTTACCATATCAACTCAGTTTAATTTTCACAGCAGTGCTATTATTATCCCTATGTCTCCATTTTACAGTTGAGGAATGTGAGGCACAGAGAAGGAAAAGACTTGCCCAAGGTCATACAATTTGCACAATTCAGAAGCAGGATTTGAGTGAAGCAGGATTTGAGTGAAAGTGGTGTGCCTCAGGGATCCCTGGGTGGTGCAGCAGTTTAGCGCCTGCCTTTGGCCCAGGGCGCGATCCTGGAGACCCGGGATCGAATCCCACGTCGGGCTCCTGGTGCATGGAGCCTGCTTCTCCCTCTGCCTGTGTCTCTGCCTCTCTCTCTCTCTCCCCCACCCCCCGTGTGACTATCATAAATAAATAAAAATTAAAAAAAAAAAGGAAAGAAAGTAGTGTGCCTCCAGAGCCAGGAGCTTCTCTTTTTCTCTACCCTGTCTGCAGCACCCAGCACGAATCTTGGCACATAGTAGGTGCTCATAAATATGTTCATCAGTGATCAGGATTCCTTTCTTCCTGGTAATGTCCACCTATACCTGCCTCTCCTATACCTGCCTCTCCCTATGCCCATTGCCACATCCACCCACTGAGATCAAAGATTACAGTAGAAGGAAGGGCAGGAGAGGCAAACAGCCTATATTCTTGGGTCCAGGGGGAGAAGAGAGTGGAGGTCCTGGACTCCTGGTGTTGGGGGACCCAAATGGCTGAGTCCCAGAGGGGCAGGGAGCCAGGAGGCCAGGGTCCCCAAGCCAGACTCTGGCCCCAGGGGACATTCACTTACCTGCCCAGACTTGTGAGCACTTTCCCTTCCTCTGTAATCGGGGCTTCCTTTGCCAGCTGCGGCCAGCTGTTAATGGGGGGGGAGGGGGGCAGGGGAGAGGGGAGGGGAGAGGAAGGAGGGGTGCCCCTCTCCCGGTAATGAAGATGATCCCGGCCTCTGGCAGAGGGGCGGGGTTTGTGATTACCTGCCCTGGGCGGGACTCAGGTAAGGGACAAAGTATTTAAAGGGACCTTAGTATGAAGGGCCTAAGGTCTCTGGGCCTTGTAGGGAAGCCAGGGTCTCCGACACCAGACACCGACACCGCGGAGGCACCCAGGGGATTGGATATGCACCTGTTCCCTTGTTTGCCTCCCAAGGATGGAAGCTTCCCTGGGTGAGCCAGCAAAATGAATGTCTCCAGATAGCTAGATATCTAAAAACTGGCAGGAAATGTATGCCGTGGTCCCTGGGGATAGGTGGACGATGCTGTAGTAAATTCCTGTTTCCTGATGTGATCTAAAGGTCTTTCACTTCTGATTTCTCAATTGCTCTGCTTATGAACTGGGGACAGAAGTGTCCCTTCTCAATTGTTTCTCAACATGGAGCAAGTGATTGATATACTTGGGGAAGTGAGCTTCCCAATCTCTAGATGATGTGGTTAAGTCCTCGAATTCGGACTTGGAGAGACGCAAAGCCTCGGCATAAGCAAGAACTCTCCCGCCCGGGGAGATGCCTAGCGTATACTAAGCGTGTCCCATATTCGCGCCAGTTGCACCAACCGGAACCTTCAGGCTGCTACTCACGTTTCCGGAGGGAGGGAGAGAAGAAGGGAGGACTTACCAAGTCAGGCGAAGTATCTCGGCAGCTAGGGGCAGCTCTACTTCCGGTCTTTTCCGCCGGGCGGAAGTGGGCGAAGCGGAGAGGAAAAACAGCCCTCCTTTCCGGTGTAGGGGCACAGTTGAAGAGGCGACGAAGGAACGAGGAGTCGTTTGTAAGGTGAGTCCTGGGCGGTGGCGGGATGGATTACTGAGATCGCTTTCCCGCAGGCTAGACTCCTGGGGTCCTGAGGGAGACAGGCACAGGGTTTCGAATTCCCGACTCCCTGTCAATCATTAATAGAGCACTCCATGCGCCCCAAGTTTGAAGCTGAACTACGTCTCCCAGCATCCTCTGTAGATAGCCCCGCCTCTCCGGCAGTTTTCTTGAGAGTTGATATTGCACTGTAGAGGGCGGCGGGACCGGGTGGGGGTCCCAGGGGAAGGAGAGACTGAGACTCTTGGGAGGAAGGGGGTCTAGGGAGTGGGAGTTGAGGAAGAAGGACCCCCCCTTCCTGCCTCAGTTTCCCAGACTGTGACAGGGAGGGCGGAGGAGATTGTGCGCCGCCCACCGCCGCCTTCTCTGCACCTTTTTTGACAGCCCATTGCACCTGGGAGTTGGTGTAGGGTTTTTCCTCGGTGGAGCTTTGAGGTCGGGCTGGTCTAGGTTCTCATCCCGATGCTGCTGTTGAGTCGGTGTGAACTTGGGCCTCGAAAGGTTTTACTTTACTGTTTTATTGTGAAAACGTTCAAACTTGGGGGCGCCTGGGTGGCTAAGTGATTGAGCATCTGCCTTTGGCGCAGGTCGTGATCCCAGGGTCCTGGGATAGAGTCCCGCATCAGGCTCCCTACAGGGAGCTTGTTTCTCCCTCTGCCTATGTCTCTGCCTCTCTGTCTCTCCCGTGAATAAATAAATAAAATCCTTTTTTTTTTTAAATAAATAAAATCCTTAAAAAAAAGTTTAAACCTAACATAAAAGTTAAGGAATAATATAAGAATCCCTATCACCTAGAATTACCAATTATTAATATTTTTGCCATACTGGCTTGGCATATTTTAATTAAATAAATACATAAGGCAAATCCTACCCATCGTGACATTTCATCCCTAAAAATTTAGGACGCATGTGTAAAAAACAAGAGATATTATCTTAACGTGACCGCATTACCATTATCATGCTTTACAAAAGCGATTGTAATTCTAGGATAGTACCTATTACTTGGTATAATCAAATCTTGCATGTCAAAAATGCCTTTAAAAGAAAGTTTGATTTGTTTGAATCAGAATCCAGTCAAGTCATTGCTGTTATGTATCTTAAATTCCTCCTAATTTAGAACAGTCTCCTCCACCCACCCTTTATTCTTCTTGGCATAATTGATTTATTAAAGAAACTGGATTACTTACTCTGTTGATCATCCTCTCTGGGTTTGAATTTGTCTTTTTGTTTCCTTGTAATCTCATTTCAGTTATGCCTCCGTGCCAAGGGTCAACAGGCGAAACCCAAATCCTGCTGACTTCCTTCTTTCGAAAAAAAAAAAATCAGATTTATTTATGTTTATTTATATAGTTCACCCATTTAAAGTCTACAGTTCAGAGGTGCCTAGCTGGCTCAGTTGGAGGAGTATGCAGAGCTTGATCTTGGGGTCATGAGTTCAAGCCCCGTGTTGGATGTAGAGACTACTTAAAAATATAATCTTTTTTTTTTTAAGATTTTATTTATTTATTCATGAGAGACACAGAGAGAGGCAGAGACACAGGCAGAGGGAGAAGCAGGCTCCATGCAGGGAGCCCGAGGTGGGACTCGATCCTGGGACTCCAGGATCACACCCTGGGCCATAGGCAGGCACTAAACCGCTGAGCCACCCAGGCATCCCCATAATCTTTAAAAAATAATAAAGAAATAGGAGTGCTTGAGTGGTTTACTCAATTAAGCCTCTGCATTTGGCTCAGGTCATGATCCCAGGGTCTTGGGATAGAGCCCCACATTGGGCTCCCTGCCTGGTGGGGAGTCTGCTTCTCCTTCTCCCTCCCCCCTGCTCATGCTCTCTCTTTCTCAAATAAATAAAATCTTTAATAATAAAAAGAGATGCCTGAGTGGCTTCTCCCTCTGCCTGTGTCTCTGCCTGTCTCTGTGTCTCTCATGAATAAATAAATAAAATCTTTAAAAAAAATAAATAATAATAATAAAATAGGGGCAGTTGGGTGGCTCACTTGGTTGAGCAATTGACTCTTGGGTTTCAGTTCGGGCCCTGATCTCAGGGTTATGGGGTTGAGCCCTGCATTGGGCTCTGTGCTTAGTCTGGAGTTGGCTTGGGACTCTCTGCCCCTGCTCCCTGCTGTCTCTCTCAAGTAAGTAAACCTTTAAATAATAATAATGATTCATAAATAAATAATAAAGTATACAACTCAGTGAGGTTTTTAAAAATTATTTTATTTTATTTTAAAGATTTTATTTATTTATTCACAATAGACATAGAGAGAGAGACAGAGACACAGGCAGAGGGAGAAGCAGGCTCCATGCCGGGAGCCCGAAGCGAGACTCGATCCCAGGACTCCAGGATCGCGCCCTGGGCCAAAGGCAGGCTCCAAACCACCAAGCCACCCAGGGGTCCCCTCTCAGTGAGGTTTTGTTGTTTTTGGTTTTTGATTTTTAAGTAGATTCCACACCCACTGTGGGGCTCCAACTCAATACCCAGAGATCAAGAGTTGGATGCTCTACTGACTGAGCCAGCCAGGCACCCCTCAGTGGTCTTTGGTATATACACAGAGTTGTGCAACCATCACCACAGTCGGTTCTAGAATATTTTCGTCACTCTGGAAAGAAACCCAGTACCCATTTGCTATCACTCCCCACTCTCATCTCCACTCCGGCACTAATACCCACTACTATATTTTGTGTCTCTCTCTTGTTTTTTTTTAAAGATTTTATTTATTTATTCGTGAGAGACAGAGAGAGAGGCAGAGACACAGGCAAAGGGAGAAGCAGGCTCCATGCAGGGAGCCTGACGTGGTACTCGATCCCAGGTCTCCAGGATCAGTCCTGGGCTGAAGGTGGCGCTAAACTGCTGAGCCATCTGGGCTGCCCTATATTTTGTGTCTCTATGGGTATATCTAATCTGGGCATTTCACATAAACCAAGTTTTTTGTTTGTTGTTTGTTTGTTTGTTTGTTTGTTTTTTTAACTGGCTTCTTTCACTTAGCATAATGGGTTTTTTTTGTTTTTTAATATTTTATTTATTCATGAGAGACATAGAGAAAGAGGCAAAGACCTAGGCAGAGGGAGAAGCAGGCTCCCTTCAGGGAGCCAGATACGGAACTCTGTCCCAGGACCCTGGGATCAGGACATGAGTCAAAGGCAGATGCTCAACCACTAAGCCACCCAGGCGCCCCTAGCAAAATGTTTCATTTTGTAGCATGTAGCAGTACTTCATTCTTTTTGTGGCTGCATAATATTCTTTTGTCTGAGGTATACCATAGTTTGTTCAGCCATTCATCAGTTGATGGGCACTTGGGTTGTTTCCACTTTTTGGCTATTCTAAATGCTACAAACATTTGTTTCTAAGTTTTTGTGAGGACATATTTTCATTTCTGTTGGAAAAGATCAGACGATAACTCTGTATGGGAGTTCTTGAGGAACTGCCAGACTTTGCCAAAGTGGCTGCCCCAGCATCCATTCCTGCTGTTCATGCATCAGGGTTCCAATTTATCCACCCTTGTAGTTCTCCCTCGACTTTTGTTTGTTTTTGGTTTTGGTTTTGTTTTTGTAGTGAGAGAGCACATGAGGGGAGGGGCAGAAGGAGAGGGAGAATCCTTTTTTTTTTTTTTTAATTTTTTTTAAATTTTTTAAAAAATTTATTTATGATAGTCACACAGGGAGAGAGAGAGAGAGGCAGAGACATAGGCAGAAGGAGAAGCAGGCTCCATGCACCGGGAGCCTGACGTGGGATTTGATCCTGGATCTCCAGGATCGCGCCCTGGGCCAAAAACAGGCGCCAAACCGCTGCGCCACCCAGGGATCCCGGAGAGGGAGAATCCTAATCAGGCTCCATGCACATGGAGTCTGACACAGGGCTGGATCCCAGTACCCTGAGATCAGGACCCAAGCCCAGGACCCAAGCCAAAACCAAGAGTCGGACACTTAACCGACTAACCCACCTAGGTGCCCTGACCTTTTTGTTTGTAATCATCCTACTGGGCGTGAACTGGTATCTCATTGTGGTTTTTCGGTTGCATTTCCTTAATAATTAATGACGTGGAACATTTTTTCATGTGCTTATTGGCTATTTGTCAGACGTCATTGGAGAAATGTCTATTCTGATCCTTTACCTAGTTTTATTTTAATTTTTTTTATTTTTTATTTTTTTAAATTTATTTATGATAGAGAGAGAAAGAGAGAGAGAGAGAGGCAGAGACATAGGCAGAGGGAGAAGCAGGCTTCATGCACCGGGAGCCTGATGTGGGATTTGAACCTGGGTCTCCAGGATCGTGCCCTGGGCCAAAGGCAGGCGCCAAAATGCTGCGCCACCCAGGGATCCCTTAATTAATTTTTTTAAAGGTTTTATCTATTTATTTAACAGAACAGGAACAGGGGGGAGAGGGAGAGGGAGAAGCAGGCTCCCTGCTCAGCTGGGAGCCCAACATGAGGCTTGATCCCAGGACCCTGAGATCATGACCTGAGCTGAAGGCAGATGCTTAACCGATTGAACCACCCAGGAGCCCTCATTTATTTTTAGTATTATTTTTAATTTATTTATTCATGATAGACATGGCGGGGGGGCAGAGACACAGGCAGAGGGAGAAACAGGCTCCATGCCAGGAGCCCGACGCGGGACTCGATCCTGGGACTCCAGGATCGCGCCCTGGGCCAAAGGCAGGCGCTAAACCACTGAACCACCGAGGGATCCCCCCAGGAGCCCCCATTTATTTAAAGGTTTTATTTTTTTAAGTAATCTTCACACCCAACACTCAGCTCAGACTCAGAACCCCGAGGTCAAGAGTCACATACTCTACCCACTGAGCCAGCCAGGCACCCCTCTTCACCCATCTTTAAACTGGGTTATTTGTCTTTTTATTACTGAGATGTAAGTTTTTGGTATATTCTAGATACAATTCCCTTATCAGACATATGATTGCAATTCCCACTTGTTTTTGTGTAGCCTGCAAACTAAGCATGGTTTTAACAGGGGCACCTGGGTGGCATCTTGCCTTTGGCTCAGGTCATGATCCTGGGGTCCCGGGATCAGGTCCCTATGGGGAGCCTGCTTCTCCCTCTGCCTGTGTTTTTGCCTCTCTCTGTGTGTCTCTCATGAATAAATAAATAAAATATTTTTTTAAAAGAAAGCTTTTAACATTTTTGAACAACTAGAAAAAAATCAAAAGGAAAATAATATTTTGTAACCCATGATAATTTATGCAATTCAGATGTCTTGTGTCCATAAGGGAACTTCTATTGGAACACAGCAATGCCTATTCATTTACACATATCCATGGCTGCTCTTGCCATACAAGAGCAGAGTTGAGTAGTTGTGACTGGGCCCTGTCAGCCACAAAGTCAAAAATCTTTACTGTCTGAGCCTTTTTGGTCATTTCCTACTACATCCTTTGAATTTCCTGGAATCAGAGAATTAAATCTCAAGCCTTGATGAGATTTAGGTTCAGCTATTTTGGCATGACTATTTTAGAGCTAGTAGCTTCACGTTGCCTAACGCTGGGTTGTCCTGCCCGCTTTCAACAGGACATGAGACGGGATATGGTTGATGAGATTGATCAGGGGCTTCAAGTGGTGTTTATGGGCTGAATGTGCACCTCCCCCCCGCCTCCCTTCCCTTTATATGTTGAAACCCTGGCCACCAACGTGACTATTTGGAGATAGGCCATTCTGGATTTAATTAAGGTTAAATGAGGTTGTAAGAGTGGAGTCCTACCCCATGGGGTTGGTGTTTTTACCAGAGGAGATGCCAGAGAGCATACTCTTTGACCCGGGAAAACAGCAAGAAGGTGGCTAGCTATCTGTAAGCCAGGAGTAGAGTCCTCACCAGAATCTGACCATGCAAGCGCCCTGATCTTGGACTTCCAACCTCCAGAACTATAAATGTCTCCGGAAAACAAATGTCTGTTGTTTGAGCCAGCCTGCTTGTGATATTTTGTTTTGGCAGCCCTAGCTGACTAATAAGAGGTAGGAAGAGCCCCAACCTCCAGTGTTATATTTTTCTCTTTTCTGCTACGGGGTGTTAGTGCCCTGCGATATTACAGTTTCTTCAACCTTTCTCTGAATGGCATCTCCCCTTCCCGAATCAACTATGTCATCAATGGATGCAAAATGGTTTTGCAACTCTTTTTTTTTTTAAGTGATCCGTATACCCAGCATGGGGCTCAAACTCATAACCCCCCAGATCAAGTGTTGCATGCTCTAACCACTGAGCCTGCCAGGCACCCCTGGTTTTCTTCCCTTCCTTTCCTTTCCTTTCTTTTCTTCTTTCTCCTCTCCTCTCCTCTCCTCTCCTCTCCTCTCCTCTCCTCTCCTCTCCTCTCCTCTCCTCTTTTCTTTCCTTTTCTTTCCTTTTCTTTCCTTTTCTTTCCTTTTCTTTCCTTTTCTTTTCTTTCCTTTTCTTTCCTTTTCTTTCTTTTCTTTTCTTTCTAGGCTTCATCCCCGGCACAGAGCCCAAACCCACCACCCTGAGATCAAGAGTCAGCAGCAGCTAACTGATCCTCTCATGACATATCCGAGCCCACCCAGGTGCCAGACAGTTCTGGGACCCAGACTAGGGTCTTTCCTGGGCCCATCCATCCAGGGGCTCCTAGCCTGGAGTGGAAAATCCTGAGAAGTGGCCGCTATATTGGAGGTAACTCAGGGCATTATCAGAGTACAAGGATCACCTCATTCAGCCTAGAGAGACAGGCTTCCCATGGGAGTGGATTCCTGGATGGAGCCTAGAAGGAAAAAGAGGGCAGAATTTCCAGGGGGAGAGCAAGGCACACACTAGCTGTCTCACTGTTCGCTCAGAGTCAAGCACAGTTCCTCAGGCTGATGGTGAAGGCCACAGACTCAGATGCCTGGGTTAGACCTCTGCTGCAGGATGTTGGGCACCTTCTCTATGCCAGTTTCCTTGTTTGTAGCAACCATTTGTGTGTGGTTGTGGGATTCAGTGAACTCAATATGTGTAAAATGCTTCAGACAGGGCTAGGTTCATCAGACCTCTTAAACATCAGCCTTGTTTTGATGGGGGGGTGGCTTTTTTTTTTTAACAGCCATTATTAATAGAGTGTCTCAAATGTACACTTTGGCTCTTAGGGAACTCTCTCTGTACTGCTTACATCATGTCCTGTTTCTGTCTTTAATTTCCTTGAATGTACTTAGTCCCTTGGTTTTCCTTTAACACAAAAGCTTCTGTACCCCCAGAATGGCCTGGCATGCACCATTTTCAGGAGAGAGGTGGGTAGCATTCTCTAGGTTCTCGAAGGGATCTCTGGTCCCACCAAAAGGTGAGGTACCACTGGTTCAGGATTCAAGCAAACCAACTGCAGAAAAAGACAGTCGGGAGAGAATCAGTAGTTTGAACAGCAGACGATAGTAGATGTTACGAAATCATTCACTTGATGGCATCGTGGTCATGGTTTTATAAAGTCCCATCTTGTCGCGGTGCTGTTTGAGCTGGAGCCCCTAGTCCCAAGAGGCTGTGGAGCGCTTTGAGAAGTGGCTAGTTTGACTGAGAGACTGACTTTTCTAATTCTTTCATTTTAATTAATTTTTTAAAAAGATTTTAGGTGGGATGCTTGGGTGGCTCAGCAGTTGAGCGTCTGCCTTTCACTTAGGGCATGTTCCTGGAGTCCCAGGATCAAGTCCCACATCAGGCTCCCTGCATGGAACCTGCTTCTCCCTCTGCCTATGTCTCTGCCTCTCTTTCTCTGTGTGTCTCTTATGAATAAATAAATAAAATCTAAAAAAAAAAAAAAAAAAAAGATTTTAAGTGTGTATTTGTTGGGGGGTGGGGAGACGGAGAAGCAGACTCTCCACTGAGCAAGGAGCCCACGGGGCTTGACCCCCAGGATCCATGAGATCATGACCTGAGCTGAAGGCAGCCAACCAACTGACTGAACCCCCAGGCACTCCTCCTTTTAATTAATTTAAATTTAGGCACCAATACTTGATTCGGTTATTGGAAAACTTTTCTCAGAACAAATGGGGTATATAAATGTACCTTTGCAGTGGTATATCACAAAACCTAAAGCATCTCCAGTGAAAATTTCATGTCTGAATTGAAATGGGTTGAAAGAGGAAAATACACTCTGGATTTTGAAGCCTTCATACAAAAAAGGAATGGATTGGCCTATGTTCTCAGGTAGTAACTTTCCTGGGAGGACTCACAGTTGCCATGTGGTTAAGAGGGCAGTTCCACACCCTGCTTGCCTGGGTTTGAACCCTGGCTCTTGTGGTTCCTAGCTGGGGAGTTCTGGGAGCCTGTTTTCTCCTCTGTAAAGTAGGTTGACAATATGTGGCTCTTGTTTTGGATGTTTCCTCCCTGAAACGCTAGTGACATCAGATGGCAATAGTTCTATTTTTTTTTTAAGATTTTATTTATTTATTCATGAGAGAGACACACACAGAGAGAGAGGAGGGCAGAGACACAGGCAGAGGGAGAAACGGGCCCCATGCAGGGAACCCGATGCGGGACTTGATCCCGGGGCCCCAGGATCATGCCCTGGGCCGAAGGCAGGCACTAAACCACTGAGCCACCCAGGGATCCCCAATAGTTCTATTTTGTGTTTTGAAATTGGCCTTGGGATGCCTGGGTGGCCCAGTGGTTGAGCATCTGTCTGCCTTCGGCTCAAGTCGTGATCTGGGGTCCTGGGAACGAGTCCTGCGACTCGTTCAGGCTCCCCACAGGGAGCCTGCTTCTCCCTCTGCCTATGTCTCTGCCTCTCTCTCTGTCTCTTATGAATAAATAAATAAAGTCTTGAAAGAAAGAAAGAAAAGAGAAAGAAAGAAGGAAGGAAGGAAGGAAGGAAGGAAGGAAGGAAGAAGAAAGAAAGAAAAGAAAAAAGAAAAGAAAGAAATTGGCCTTAAAAAAAAAAAAAAAAAGAAAGAAAGAAATTGGCCTTAATGAGGAGACAATACAGTATGGTGGGTGAAAGCTCAACTTCCAGAGAAATCCTGGCACTGCCACCTGCCAGCCCTTCAACACTTGGCCAGCAGTTCTTAAACTCTTTGGTCTCAGTTTCTTAAAAGTTACTGTGGATTCTGAAGAACTTTCATTTATGTGAATCCTACCTATCAATATTTGCTGCATCAGAAATTAAGACTGATGCTAAAAAGGGTTTTACTAAGATATAATTCACATAATACAAATTTCATCCATTTAAAATAATGTGTTCGTGGGGCACCAGGCTGGCTCAGATGCCTGAGTGTGCGATTCTTGATCTTGGGGTAGTGGGTTTGAGCCCCACAATGGGTGTAGAGATTACTTAAAAATAAGAATCTTTTTAAAAAATGTAAAGTAGTATATTCACTATTTTGTGCAATCATCACCATTTACTGATTCCAGAACATTTTCATCTCACCAAAAAGAAACCTTGTACCCATCAGCAGTTACTCATCATTTCCCCTGCTCCCAGCGTATGGCAACCACCAATCCACTTTTGTCTCTATGGATTTGCCTATTCTGACATTTCGTATACATGTGATCCTATAATATATGGCCTTTTATGCCAAATTTCTTTCACTTAGCATAATAAAACAGTTTTTGTTTTGTTTTTGTTTTATTCATGAGAGACACTGATTGAGAGGCAGAGACATAGGCAGAGGGAGAAGCAAGCTCCCCATTGAGCAGGGAGCCTGATGTGGGGCTTGATCCCAGGACCCTGAGATCATTCCCTGAGCTGAAGCTAGATGCCTAACCGACTGAACCACCCAGGCGCCCCTGCTCTGTTCTTTTAATTTTTTAAAAGATTTTATTTATTTATTCATGAGTGACACAGAGGGAGGCAGAGACATATGCAGAGGGAGAAGCAGGCTCCCTGTGGGGAGTCTGATGTGGGACTCAGTCCCAGAATCCCAGGATCATGACCTGAGCCAAAGGCAGACACTCAACCACTGAGCCACTCAGTCCCCCCCAAATAGTTTTTTTTAAGTAGGCTCCACACCCAACATGGGGCTTGAACCTAAGACCCCAAGATTAAGAGTTGCATACTATCCCAACTGAGCCAGCCAGATGCCCCTAAAATGTTTAAAACCCAAGGATGCGCAAGCACACATTGAGTCAGCGGTCAGAGCAATGACATCTTCTCGTGTCACACAGTCTCTGGAAGACTCCACTGTACACTTCGGAGAGAATAAGAGTAACAAAGGCAAACACATTTTAGTAATATTGTGGAAATGGTTTGTGGCTGCCCTGAAAGCTTTTTAGAGAACCCCCCTAGGGTCCCCAGACCTGACTTTGAGGACCACTGCCCTAGGCAGCAACTTCACTTCCAAGTGTCAATTTGCCCATCTGCAAAATGGAGATGGTGACAGGACAGATCTCAGAGAGTGGTTGAGGTTGGACAGTCGATGAGATGGGGGCGCAGAGTTGGTATGGGGTCAGGGATCAAACTGCTCTGTGGGATTTTTCCCATTATTGCCTGGCTAAGTTTAAAAAAAAAAAAATGCTCCTTCTGTAGCTTCTCTGCTCACTCTTGGAGGGAAAATGTCCCTGGCCAAGAAGCCAAAGAGTGCAGAAACCCCTGTTGTTGGCCACAAGACAAGCAGCCCGGTGCCAAATACCACAGAGGGTCAAGGCAGTTGACAACTAAGAATAGAGTGGAGAATTTGTCTAGGAGGAGGTCAGTGCGACCTTCATGTGTGGCAGCTGGGGGGCTGGGGCGGAAGCCAGAGGGCCGGGGGAGGAGGGGGTGGCAGGTGAGCCAGGGGAGACAGCAGGTGCTGGACATCTGCTCAAAAGCTTGGGGGTTGAGGGAAAGTTGGAGGACATTCCGTGGGTCAAGTTAGGCTGTTCAGAAAGGTTAGCTTCTGTGAGCAGCACAGCGGCCACCGCCGGGGTGAAGTGTCCTGGGTCTTGACTGGGGTGGTGGTCAAAGGCATATACATTTGTCAAAATGCACCAAACTGCATCCTTAAGGTCTGCATCTAGTCTGTCAATGTACCTAGGAGACCAAAAATCAGCTTTTGAGGGAAGACGCCAGTAGGGGGAGAACGAGATCCGTGGCTCAAGAGATAGGCATTTCAATTCTGAATGGGAAAGAAGGTTCTCGCTTAGGCAGCACATATACTGAATGGGAAAGGAAAGTTGCGGAAGATGACCAGAAGAGGGGAATAAAGACAAAGTTGCTTTTTACATTTTGGGGAGCCTTTGGTTGCGCCCCACCCCCACTTCAGCCTTCTGAATCTTTCTTGCAGCCACAGAGCCAGAGAGAATATTTCCCAAACACTCCCCATGTGCCATGAGGCTCCAGGCAGAACTCATTCAGTTCTCACAGCAATCCAATTCTGTCAACTAGATCCCGTGGTTATGTTTTGCCAAATCAGACCAAGGCTCTGAGAAAGGAAATGGCCAGCCTAGGGTCACACAGCCAGTGCAGGGCCAAGCCTGGACTCAAGCCCAGGCTAAAGGTCATCTTGCCCAATCCTTGATCCCTGTAACCTACAGCCCCCTCCTATATCTCCAGCCCCTGGTCAGTCCCCACCTCACACATGGGCAACCACTCTAGTATGCACAGTGCATACCCTCTTGTTTGTATGAACTTTTAAAAAAATGTACCATCTTGGGGCACCTTGGTGGCTCAGTGGTTGAGCATCTACCTTTGTCTCAGGGCCTGATCCCGGAGTCCTGGGATGGAGTCCCACATGGGCCTCCCTGTAGGGACCCTGCTTTTCCCTCTGCCTGTGTCTGCCCCTCTCTCTGTGTCTCTCATGAATAAATAAATAAAATCTTTATTTATTAAACCTTTATTAATAATAAAATAAAATATTTATTTATAAAACCCAGGCATCCCCCTAAATAAAATCTTAAAAAAATATAAAAAAAAAAAAATATATATATATATATGGGGCAGCCCGGGTGGCTCAGTGGTTTAGCGCCGCCTTAAGCCCAGGGCCTGATCCTGGAGACCTGGGATTGAGTCCCATGTCAGGCTCCCTGCAGGGAGCCTGCTTCTCCCTCTGCCTGTGTCTCTGCCTCTCTCTCTCTCTCTCTCTCTCTCTCTCTCTCTCTTTTTCTGTATCTCTCATGAATAAATAAATAAAATTAAAAAAAATATATGTACCATCTTGGGCACAAATAGATTGGTTAGCGATCCTGTTTCATTTCTTCCCCTTTTCTCCCCTTACTTTCTATACCCAGTATTGTGTTAACATCTACCTGTGATGCCTTGCACACATCTAGCGAGTTGCATCTCACAGCTGGGTAGTCTCCAGGTTAGGCCATTACCACCCATTCTCCCAGGAAGGGACATCCAGGTGCCTTTGACTCCCCTCTGGAATAACTAACCCACTGTGGACATCCCTGGGTATGTTCCCTTGGGGATGTCTCTAAGTATGTCTTTGGGGCACATCACCCAAGTGCAGAATCACCTGCGCTTATTTTGCTAAACTTCCATGAGCTTGTGTTCCAAGAGCCTGACCCTAGCTACTCCCCGCTGAGATGCCCAAGGATCCTGTGATTGACCACGTGTCCTCCCCAAGCCCTGGTCTTACCCAGCTTTCAAATTTTCTCCCACCAGCCTGATGATAGGTATCAAGTGCTGTCTTTTTTTTTTTTAAGATTTTATTTATTTGAGAGAGAGATAGCAAGAGAGAGCATGAGCAGAGAAGAGAGAAAGAAGCAGGCTCCTGCTGAGCAGGGAGCCAGATATGGGGTTCAGTCCCAGGACCCTGAGATCATGACCTGAGCCAAAGGCAGACGCTTAACCCACTGAGCCACCCAGGCACCTATCGAGTGCTATCTTACTATTGTTTCCACCTGAGGAGAATTTTGAATGTCTCTCTTTTTTTTTTTTCTTAAGATTTTATTTATTTATTCATGAGAGACGGAGAGAGAGGCAGAGACACAGGCAGAGGGAGAAGCAGGCTCCAGGCAGGGAGCCCGACGTGGGACTCAATCCCGGGACTCCAGGATCAGGCCCTGGGCTGAAGGCGGCACTAAACCACTGAACCACCCAGGCTGCCCTTGAATGTCTCTCCACACTCACCTTAGTCTTTGAGCTGCTGCTTCTATAGATTGCCTCTTCTTCACATCTTTTGCTCCCTTTCTTGTCTGGGTAGCTAGGTTTTCTTCTTGTTGATTGGCCAGTGTTCTGTGTACAGTTAGTTCTGCTAGAATGCTCGTTTCAAAAACACGAATTTATTCCAGTGCCATTGATAAACATTAGGCAACACTTCCACCATGATGTGGATTTCACTTCGCCTACGGATGATTTCACCCACCCAGGAGATAGAGTAGGTGAACCCAAAGAACTGCACTCAGTTGCCATGAGCCGGTAGGTACACACATGTGCACACACCCCGAGCAGAACATCTCCAAAACCCCCACTTCCCCCCTGTGCACAGCATTCCTCACCTGCTGCTAGAATTTTCTTGGATTTCAGTTAACCCTCCTTCTACCATCTCAGAGTAACTCACAGGGTATACCCATTCCAAGGCCTGCTTCCACAAACAAAGCATAGATCTTTCTTCAAAGTGAAAAAGTCAGGACACCTGGGTGGCTCAGTGGTTGAGCATCTGCCTTTGGCTCAGGGCATGATCCTGGGGTCCTGGGATCAAGTTCTGCATCAGGCTCCCCTCAGGGAGCCTGCTTCTCCCTCTGCCTATGTCTCTGCCTCTCTATCTCTCATGAATAAGTAAATAAAATGTTTTTTAAAAGGTCAAAAAACTTGCAAAGTAAAAAAACTTCATTTTTGGAGTGTATGGGTGTTGCTTTCCCACTCCATGTTGTAAGACCGTCCTCCCCTGACCCACCCCCAGTTTCTGTATCTGGGGCGGGTAGGGGCAGACCAGCTCCAAGGGCCCGTCTTTCCTGTGGACTCCCCCCCACCACAGCCCTGCAACTGTTCCCTCCTTCCCTCAGGATGACACGACATGGCAAGAATTGCACGGCAGGGGCCGTCTATACCTACCACGAGAAGAAGAAGGACACAGGTATTGGGTTTGGCAGGGGAACAGGTGTATCTTGAAGTCACCATCCCCTTGGACCTCTGGTTGTGCCTTCTGGGCATGTCTCTCCCCTCTCCCCCTGCCTTGCTCTGACTGATGGTCCTGACCTTATGGGGAAGAGCCTGCGCAATCCCACACGCTCCCACCCCTGCAATGGGCACTTCTGTATGTGAACTCATCCAAGACTCCCAACTACCCACTGAGGAAGGAATCACATTGTCACGGCCACATTCCAGAGGCAGAAACTGAGGCCCAGAGTCCATACAGGCCCATGAGTGGTTTGGGGGGGGCGGGGTGGTAGAGGGGAGTCAGCGGTGAGCCTCTCTACCCAGCTGCCTCAGTGACAGGGCCTGTCACTTACCCTCTGGATTAACACCTTCCTGTGGGTCATGCCCCTGCTCCTAACACAGACACGCAGCCCAAGCTCTTGACTCCCTGTTTCTTTGAGTTCCCCACCACCACCACCACCCCCAAGTTCTCTCTGTGCCTTTCTCTTTGGGTTTGGCAAGGGGCACATCTCCTGTCCCCCCATCACCTCTGTCTGTCTCCATCCCCAGCGGCCTCAGGCTATGGGACCCAGAACATTCGACTGAGCCGGGATGCCGTCAAGGACTTCGATTGCTGCTGCCTCTCTCTGCAGCCCTGCCATGATCCTGTCGTCACGTGAGCTGGGGAGCCGCATGGAGGGCGCTGCATGCAGGGGTGGGGCGTCTGGACAAGCTCCTTAACCTCTCAGAGCCTGTGTGCTCAGCTGAGACATGGGCGTCATCCTAATGTGTTCCATGGGGTGTGGAAAAGGATAGAGAGTAGGGCCCTCAGAACATGGCTGGGCGCATAATAACAGCTCGTGTGTGGAGCGCTTACCATTACCTGCCTCACGGCCTGGCAGAGGCTTCAGCGAGAATGGATGTAAAGTGCTTAGTCCAGTGACTGGATATGGGCTTAGTTTACGGGTACATTTTGCAGAGAGTGATGAGAGCAGACTGTGGTTAAGGGTCCCTGAGGCCACCTTTGTGTTGAGGGGTTCATTAGAAGGATGCATAGAACTCGGAGAGTTGGTTCTAGTCCGTAACAGCTTGTTCCACTACGAAGGTGGAGGTTAAGTCAGCAAGGGGAGAAGACACGTGGGGCAGAGTCCAGGAGGGAATAGGAGCGAGCTTCCAGTTGTTCTCTCCTGATAGAATCACACGGACAGCGCTGGTCTCCCCACAACGTGTGACAACACGCAGGAGTGTTGCTCACCAGGGAAGCCCACCCGAGCCCCAGTGTCTAGGGATTATATTAGAGGCTGGTCCTGGAGGCGTGGCTGACCTCCATGGGGCTGACCTGGTCTTCAATCCCTCCAGAGATCTATCTGAGACCACACAGCCTAAGCCCTCACCCTGTCCCAGGTGAACTAAGATACTTTTATCAATCAGCACAATCCAGGGGCTTAGTTCCCTCCTGGATGCTGGTCAAGAGCCAGTCCTCTGGAATGTGCAGGGGTTGGATCACCTGGGCCTGCTGAGTTACCCCTTGCCTGCACAAGGTCCCCCCCCCCCCCCCACTCCACACACACACCAGAGCAGATTATAAAGCCAGAAGAGTGAAAATGGTTTGGCTCACATCAGGGAGCCACACTTGAGCACTGAATGGCCTGTTGTCTGCAAGACGCTTTAGTGGGTGCCCAGGGTAGGGAGCTGACACTTCTCAACCCGTCCTGTCCTTACAGCCCAGATGGCTACCTGTATGAGCGTGAGGCAATCCTAGAGTATATCTTGCACCAGAAGAAGGAGATCGCCCGGCAGATGAAGGTGATGGGGATGGGGGTTTGGGGGCGCAGGCAGGGCAGGTGGCTTTGATGTTGATCTCACAAGCACGGCCACTCTAGGCTTCCCAGCTGAGTTCCTTTTCCCTCTGGGCCTTTGCTAGCACTGTTCCCTCTGTCGCGTGCACTGTCCCCTCCCACTTCTGGCTAAACCCTCCTCTAGACTTCAGCCCAGGCATTGCCTCCACTGACCTCCTGCTAGTCCAGAGACCCCAGGGATCTGCCCCTTGTCACCTCTTGTCTTGACATTTGTCATTGTTATGATTCTGCATGTGGCCAACTCATGCCCACTAGACAGCAGGCCCCAGGGGCAGGGAACAAAACTCTTAACCACCCCATGGCCCTAGGCTCTCCATGAATATATGTTGAATTAATGATGTCTCCTCACCTCTCTGGGCCTCGGTTTCATTGGCTCTAAAATGTGCTGACACCGGGACGCCTGGGTGGCCCAGCAATTCAGTGTCTGCCTTTGGCTCAGGGAGTGTTTCTGGGGTCCTGGGATTGAGTCCCGCATCAGGTTCCTGCATGGAGCCTGCTTCTCCCTCTGCCTATGTCTCTGCCCTCTCTCTGTGTCTCTCATGAATAAATAAATAAAATCTTTAAAAATAAATAAAAATAAAATAAATAAAATGGGCGGACAGGGCCAAATCAGCTGCAGGGCATGTGGGAGATTCTCCCAGTGCAGGATTCTTGAGGCATTTATGTGGAGCCACGTCCACTCTTCATGGGTGAACTCATTTCATGGATAGGAAGGACACCCTTTATCATCGTGTTTGAGGTACAGCTGGCCCCCCTCCCTCCCTTTTCCTGCCAGGCTTCCCAGCATTCCGGAAACTCACTGAGGGTGAGATTCTCATAGAGCTTTCTGTCTAGAGCAAGTGGCTTCCCCAGTGTCCATGACCTCTGCATGGTCTAGTGGCTGCCTGGGTGCTTACTCTCCTGGAACTTGCCTGAGAATGGGACAGAGGATCTACACACAGTACATATGCTGTAAAATATAACATGGCCCACAGATACGTTTATTGAGCACTTACTATGTGTCAGGTATGTGTCAAGGTTTTAAGCGTTTCCAAAAATCATCCCGTATAACCCAGTGAACCTTTGAGGTAGGTCACCATCGTTAGCCAGTTTTACAGATGAAGAAACAGGCCAGGAGAAGTCACAGCTTACTGGAAGCCACAGAGCTCATCATTGACAGAGACAAGGTTTATGTCTGGGCGTCTGTCTCCTGCCAAGCTGCTGGCCACTCTGCTGGAGTGGAGAAGCCACTGAGTCCCAAACCAGCTAAATGAGAAGTGACCTTCGTGCCCTGCAATAGGGGAAGGGACCAGCAAGGACAGCAGAGCCACACCATGGATCACAGCAGATTAAAGCATCACACACTGGCAGCCACTAGCCTCTATGAGCAGTGCCGGGATGGTCCCCTTTGTAGACCTCAGTTTACCCACCTGTGAAATGGGAAGAGCCACCCTCAGAGTCACAACCCACAGAGAGATGCATGGTCCACTTTTTTCTGGCTGTCCACAGGCCTATGAGAAGCAGCGTGGTGCCCGGCGTGAGGAGCAGAAAGAGCTGCAGCGGGCTGCGGCCCAGGACCAGGTACGGGGCTTTCTGGAGAAGGAGGCAGCCATCGTGAGCCGGCCCCTCAACCCATTCACATCGAAGGCCGCCTCTGGGACGACCTCAGGTGAGGAGAGGCAGACTTGGAAGTGAGTGGGGTTCCTGCGGGGCCGGGCGCCTTCCTGGGCATGGCATCTACACCCCTTTCCCCCTGCAGATGATGCCCAACCTGGGTCCAGTGCAGGCCCTACGGGCAAGGACAAGGATAAAGCACTGCCCAGCTTCTGGATCCCGTCGCTGACCCCCGAGGCCAAGGCCACCAAGCTGGAGAAGCCTGTGAGCATCCCCAGCACTCTGTGCCCACTAGGACCCAGAGGGCCAGAGTTCTCCAGGATCCTGAGCGCCCCCTTTCCTGCCTGGGACGCCCCAATCCTCCCTACACCTGGCCCCAGCCTGGCCTGCTAACCCTGCCTCCCTTCTGCCCATCGCAGTCTCGCACCGTGACCTGCCCCATGTCCGGGAAGCCATTGCGTATGTCGGACCTGACACCTGTGCGCTTCACGCCGCTCGACAGCTCTGTGGACCGCGTGGGGCTCATCACACGCAGTGAGCGCTACGTGTGTGCCGTGACCCGCGACAGCTTGAGCAACGCCACGCCTTGCGCGGTGCTGCGGCCCTCGTGAGTCACCTGGAGAGGATCCAGGGCTGGTGGGGCCAGGCAGGGCTGGGTGGGGTGGGGCTACCTTCATCAGGGCGGGGTCTCTGATCCGTGGCCCCTCCCACCCTCACCTTCACTGTAGTGGGGCTGTGGTCACCATGGAATGCGTGGAGAAGCTGATTCGGAAAGACATGGTAGACCCGGTAAACGGGGAGAAGCTGACAGACCGCGACATCATCGTGCTGCAGCGGGTGAGCACTGACCCATGCCCAGGCCTCGCTCTCAAGGCCCCGCCCCTGCTGCATGCCCCGTCCCTCCTGGCTCCGCCCTCTCCGGAGAGGCCTGCCTCCTCCGCGCCCCGCCCCCGCGGCCCGACCTGCCTCCATGGTGGCCTTGTTCCCACCTCCCCAGGGCGGCACAGGCTTCGCGGGCTCCGGCGTGAAGCTGCAGGCTGAAAAGTCGAGGCCGGTGATGCAGGCCTGAGCGCACGGAAGACCAAATAAACAGGCTTGGACTCACTGGCCTTGTGGTCCCTTCATTGGCTGCGCCAGAGCCCTGGGGCCACCCAGGTTGCCCTCCACCTGTACCTGCTGCAGCGACTGGAATCGGAAGGCGTGGGCTTATTATGTAGAGAGTAAAATCCGAACTGAATGCACACTGGCAGCGTTAACGTTGGGCCAGAAGCCGAAATCTGAAGCGCGACCACAGGAAGGCACCACTTTAACAGGCTAAGTAGAAACCCCCTCGCATCTTTTTGAGTTATGCCAGATTCGATGTCCCGGAATACCTCTCTAAAAGTAAAGTGTGGTAAAACACCCAACGGAAACAAAATGCGGTGAGAGCCAGCAGCTGCCACCCAGTCTAGAGAAGGCAGTCAGGAGCCCTCCTCCCTGACACCTGACTGCCGGGAGGCCAAGAGCAAGAAGAAAGTCCTTGTCCAATGGCTTGCATAGACTGCTGGAGGGGACACAGTACCTGGCAGGTGTGAGGAGCAGAGCCTGCAGGGACAAGGAGGCTGCAGAGCCTGGGGTCTGGGGGGCCTGCCTGCATTTGTCTTGGAGCACAGGGGCAGCTTTTAAAAGCTTTGTATGTCATGACCACTGGCTCACAATAGCAGCCCTGGACGGTGTGCAAAGTAGCATACAGAGCTGGGGTAAGATCAGAAAGATAAAGACTTAACATTCCTGTCTCCCCAAGGGATACCTAGGTTCTGCCCTCCCAGGTCTTCCTCCCAGGTTCACTCCACGGAACATACTGTTCTGTTCAGTGAACAATCTCTACCTTTTCACTTCTCTAAAACTAAGAGGTCTCATCTAATGCCCAGACCTGATTCAAAGAACGAGGAAGTATGCTTCACTGCTCTTCTTCGGTGGAGCCCCTGTCTGGTGCAGGACGTAGTAGTACATCTGGCTTCAGAGAAAGGTTGTAGCAAGGGGTGGACAGTCTCATCGTTGCACCCTGGAGAGCCCCTGGAACCCAGAATTTGCTCCCCTATATACTTCTAGAACCTTCCTTTTTTTTTTTAATTTTTATTTATTTATGATAGTCACAGAGAGAGAGAGAGAGAGGCAGAGACATAGGCAGAGGGAGAAGCAGGCTCCATGCACCGGGAGCCCGACGTGGGATTCGATCCCGGGTCTCCAGGATCGCGCCCTGGGCCAAAGGCAGGCGCCAAACCACTGCGCCACCCAGGGATCCCTAGAACCTTCCTTTTGTTCTGAAGAGCTCTCACACCTGATTCTTGGGACCCCAATCCCTGGGAACTGGCCCAGTGGCAGCTGGCATTCAAGGAGCCCTTGCCCTCCAGGCCTGTCCATCTATAATCCTCTTGAGTCCTGGCCACAATCCCGGGAGAAGGATGCTTGTACCCACTTCACAGAACAGCTCACTGAGTCTGAGAAAACACACTTGCCCAAAGTCACTACTCAAAGCTGTAGCAGAAAGCCAAGTTCACCTAGAAGTTAACCACCTCCAGAGACCTCCCCACCCCCAGTCCTGCCCTTCCTTCCATTATCTGTACCTCTCCTCCCACAGGTATTCCCACATTATCACCTCATAGACCTCTCCCCCTTAGCAAACTCCACGTAGAGTGTTTCAGGTCACCCCTTGATCCCTAGAATGCCCCCAATCTTCAGCCCCTTTCTCAAGAGTCTACAACCACCCCTGGGTCCTTCCCGATCTCTCCCAGCCCACTCCAGGACTCCAGTCTTGTTCATGTTTGTTCAGAACACCCCCCCCCCCAATAAACGCTTCAAGGATTCACAATCTTGCACCTTTATTCCCACAAGGAACCTAAATCCCACGATTCACGGGCCCTTCGAGACACGCTGTGTGGGGAGCTGGCGGGGTGCATATCAACGTCCCCGCTCCAAAGAGAGTAGTTTCCTTTGAGGTTTCAAAGGCGACAAGGAGAGGAAACAAGAGTCTAACCACAGCTTCAGCTACAGCAGCAGAAGGGAGCAAAGGAAGTGGAAACAAACCTTGCCTTTTCTCCACAGAGGTTCCGTAGATACTGATCTAAAGCTGAGCCAGAAAGAGGCAACACAGGGCTTAGCTCCAGCAGGGTGTGCCTGCAGGGGCTCCAGCCTCAACTGGCTCCCAGAGAGCACATGGAAAACTGCACTTTTTTTTTACCCCTCTTGAGAGGGAGAGACAGGCAGGTGGCAGGGGGCAAGGAACAGAGGGAGAGGGGAAGAGAGAATCTTAAGCTCCAACCCTGGGCACCATGCAGGGCTCCATCTCGTAATCCTGAGGTCATGACTGATCCAAAATCAAGAGTCCGACGCTTAATCCAAGCCACCCAGGTGTTCCTGCTATTCTTAAGGTTTTTAAATAGGGAAGTTTATTCTGGAAAGGGAAGACTCTACAGCAGGGAGCAAATCCTTGGTGAGGGATGGATGGGTGGATAAGGAAGGACAGGAGAGCAAGAGACTTTAGGGAGGGGCAGCAGAACTGTGTCTTGAAAAAAAAAAAAAAAAAAAAGAACTGTGTCTTGATTGCAGAGGTGGTTATATGACTGATTCATCAAAATTCACAGAATTGTAACCAAAAAGTGGACTTTATGGGAGTTAAATTTAAATTTTTTATTTTTTTTTAAAGATTTTTATACTTATTTGAGAGAGAGAGAGAGTATGAACAGAGCAGGGAAAGGCAGAGGGAGAAGAAGACTTAACCTCTGAGCAGGGAGCCCAATATGGGGCTTGATCCCAGGACCCTGAGATCATAACCTGAGCTGAAGGCAGACATTCAACCGACTGAGCCACCTAGGTGCCCCAAATTTTTAAAAAATCTTAAAAGGATTTCATGTGAGTAGTTTCCATTTCTCTCTTAAAAATTCAACTTAGTAGGGCACCTGGGTGGCTCAGTCGATTGAGCATTGATTTCAGTTCAGATCATAATAGGGTTGAGGGATCATGCCTGGGCCCTGCATTTGGTTCCTTGTGTGGCAGGTGATGGGGAGTCCGCTTGAGATTCTCTCTCCCTCTCCCTCCCCGCACCTCTCTCAAATCTTTTTTTTTTTTAAGATTTTATTTATTAGAGAGTACACAAGTGGGGGAGGGGCAGAGGGAGAAGCAGACCTACCTCTGAACAGGATGCCCAATGTGGGGCTCCATCCCAGGACCCTGAGATCATGACTTGAGCTGAAGGCAGACACTTAAGTGACTGAGCCACCCAGGTGCCCCTCAAGTAAATCTTAAAAAAAAAAAAAAAAAAAAAAAAGAAAAAGAAAACTGAAAACCTGTCCATGCAAAAACTTCTATGGGCCAAAGAGTAGAAACAACACAATGTCCATCAAGTGATGAAATGGATAAATAAAAATGCATGTTCATACAGCGGAATATTATTCAGTCATAAAGATAAGGAAGTGCTGATACCTGCTACCAGGTGGACAAACTTTGAAAACTAGTATGCTAAGTAAAAACTGAGACAAGGGGGCGCCTGGAGGGCTCAGTGGGTTAAGCGTCTGCCTTCAGCTCAGGTCATGATCCCAGGGTACTGGGATTGAGTCCCATGTCTGGCTGCCTGCTCAGCGGGGAGCCTGCTTCTCTGTCTCTCTCTGCTGCTCCCCCTGTTTGTTCTTGTTCTCTCTCTTTCCCTCTCTCTCTCTCTCTCTCTCTCCCCCTCCCCCCATAATGTCTTAAAAAAAAAAAAAAAACGCCAGACACAAAAGGTCACATACTATACAATCCCTATTACATAAAATGTCTAGAATAAGCAAATTCATCAGACAGGAAGGAAATTTGTGGTTGCCAGGGGCTGAGGGGAGGGAATAGGGAGTGAATAATGAAAAGGTCCTGGTTTACTAGGGGTCGGGGGAGTGGAAATGTTCTGGAATCAATGGTGATGGACACCCCACTGTGTAAGTCAGTGAATTTTGCACTTCAAAGTGTTTATTTTATAGTACGTGAGTTGATGTTTCGGATTTTTTTTTAAGAGGAAGCGTGCACACTGGAGAGCGGGGTGGGGGGGGGTGGCGGCAGAGGGAGAGAAAAATCTCAAGCAGGCTCCACACCCACCATGTTGCCCAACATGGGCCTTGATCTGAGGACCCTGAGATCACAACACAAGCCAAAACCCAGAGTCAGATGCTTAACTGACTAAGCCACCCAGCTGCCTCCCCAATTTTTTTTTATTTTTTATTTTATTTTTTTAATTTTTATTTATTTATGATAGTCACACAAAGAGAGAGAGAGATGCAGAGACACAGGCAGAAGGAGAAGCAGGCTCCAGCACTGGGAGCCCGACGTGGGATTCGATCCCGGGTCTCCAGGATCGCGCCCTGGCCCAAAGGCAGGCGCTAAACCACTGCGCCACCCAGGGATCCCCCCAATTTTTTTTTATTTATTTTTTTATTTTTTTATTTATGATAGTCACAGAGAGAGAGAGAGAGGCAGAGACACAGGCAGAGGGAGAAGCAGGATCCATGCACCGGGAGCCCGACGTGGGATTCGATTCCGGGTCTCCAGGATCGCGCCCTGGGCCAAAGGCAGGCGCCAAACCGCTGCGCCACCCAGGGATCCCTCCCCAATTTTTTTCTTAATCAGATCTGACATGGGGGCACCTAGATGGCTCAGTCAGTTAAGCATCTGCTCAAGTGATGATCTCAGAATCCTAGATCCAGCCCTGCATCTGGCTCCCTGCTCAGTCAGTGGTCTGCTTCTCTCTCCGGCTCCCACTCCTCACTGCTCCTCCTGCTCACTTTCTAATAAATAAAATATTAAAAAAAAAAAAAAGCTCTGACATCATCAGAGACCCCACCTAGTTACTTCTCCCCAGCCTGGCTCTCAAAAGCATGTGGATTTAATGCACATCGATCTGGAGGTGTGAGGTGCATTTCTGGAGGTGTCACCATTGAAAGAATGGAAAGCAGAAGAGTTCAGAAGTTCTTCTGTGAGTATTGGTGATGATGTGAAGAAACTAGACCTCTTTTTTTTTTCTTTTACCACACTGTTAGGTGTGGATACTGGAGCAGTAATTAGGCGATATCTGGTAAAAGCTAAAGATATGCAGGCCCCATGGCCCCGTGATCTCAGTCCACGGACCCACACACCCAACAGACACACAAACATGCTCAAGAAAACACAGATGGCAGTCCTCACAGTCTGGGGCATCTGGCCGGCCCAGGCCCACGAGCACATGACTCTTGATTTCATGGGTTCGAGCCTCACTTTGGGTGTAGAGATTACTCATTCATGAGAGACACAGAGAGAGAGAAGCAGAGACACAGGCAGAGGGAGAAGCAGGCTCCATGCAGGGGACTTGATCCATGATCTCCAGGATCATGCCCTGGGCTGAAGGTGGCGCTAAACCGCTGAGCCACTGGGCTGCCCCAAAGATACAATCTTTAAAAAAAAAAAAGGAAAAAAAAAAAAAAAGAATGTTCGCAGCAGCTCTGTCTCTAATGCCTGTAGCTGGGAATGACCCAAAAGCTTATCAACAGCAGAACAGATGAACTGTGCGCCATGTACAGTGGAGTGAGAAGGAAGAAACCATCTGCCCAGTACAGGAGTCCATGCAGCATGATTCCACTTCTCTAAAGTCAAGTGGCAAAACTATGCTGTTTGAAATCAGCATAGTGGTTCTCAGGACACCTGGGTGGCTCAGCACTTGGGCGGCTGCCTTCAGCTCAGGTCATGGTCTCGGGATCCGGGATTGAGTCCTGCATCGGACTCCTGTGGGGGGGCCTGCTTCTCCCTCTGCCGTGTCTCTGCCTCTCTCTGTCTCTCATGAATAAATAAATAAAATCCTTAATATAAAAAGATTTATCTATTTATTCATGAGCGGCAGAGACACAGGCAGAGGGAGAAGCAGGCTCCATGCAGGGAGCCTGATGTGGGACTTGATCCCAGAACTCCAGGATCACGCCCTGAAACAAAGGCAGACGCTCAACCGCTGAGCCACCCAGGCGTCCCTAGATAAATCTTAAAAAAAAAAAGGGCGGGGAGATAGTGGTTCTCTGGGGAGGCCACAGTCTGGGTCCTGCTAGGAACTGACCAGATAATATTTGGTTTCTTGACCTGAATACCAGCTACCAATGCATGTGCGCAGCTTGTGAAAATTCATTACACCAAGCACTTGAGTTGTGTGCATGTTATGTGTTTTATACTCCCATAAAATTTACCGAAATTCACAGCAATAACAAAGAGGTGTGCTTGGCAATTTGGCAACGCCTACCAAATTCATAAATCCCACTTCTAGGAATTTATCTGCAATTAAACTCCTAGAAAATTACAGGCATGCTAGAGCCTTCTGTACAACATCGTTTAGAAAAGACTGGAAATATCCTCAATGTTGGTAAATGGAGAACTAGTTGAATCTTACTGGAATGTTTTTTTTTTTTAATTTTTATTTATTTATGATAGTCACACACACAGAGAGAGAGAGAGGCAGAGACACAGGCAGAGGGAGAAGCAGGCTCCATGCACCAGGAGCCCGACGTGGGACTCGATCCCCGGTCTCCAGGATCGCACCCTGGGCCAAAGGCAGGCGCTAAACCGCTGTGCCACCCAGGGATCCCACTGGACTGATTTGAATAGTCTTCAAGATATATTCTTGGGGCCCCCAGCTGGCTCAGTCGGAAGAACATGTGACTTGATCTCAGGGTCATGAGTTTGAGTCCCATGTTGGGGGCAGAGGTTACTTAGGTATAAATATACATTCTTAGTTACCTCAATACAAAATAAATTATAGGGACACCTGGGTAGCTCAGTAGTTGAGCGTCTGCATTTGGCTCAGGTCATGATCTCAGGGTCTTGGGATCGAGTCCCCAATCCCTGCAGGGAGGCTGCTTCACCCTCTGCCTGTTTCTGCCTCTGTGTCTCTCATGAATAAATAAATAAAACCTTAAAAAATCAGGATTCTGACTAAAAAAATTGTTACATGAAACAAAGGTAAAAAATATTGTTAGTCATCTGGTATTCTTCCTATTAAAAACAAAAACAGTTTGTACACATTTGCCTAGATCTATGCAAATTCTCCCTGGAAAAAAACACTGGCTGCCTGTGAGGAGGCGAACTTGGTGGAAGAAGGATTCGTTCTTAGCATATAACATCCTGCACATTTAGAATTTTGTATCCTATGAGTATATTGCCAGAACTTAAAAATAAACAAAATGTGCAAAAGACAAAAAAACAAAATAGGGAGAGGCACTAATGGTGACAAGATGCCGGACTGCTGTCATAAGCTGTTCCATACAACTAATTTGTTGCTGTGTATATTACTTTGATTTCTAAAAGTGTTTTAACTAACTATAATTTAAACAAAAATTTGAAAAGAAGAAAAAAATTAAAATTCGTAATGTTTTCAAACATGCAGCCCCCAGAGATCTACAAATTTATCCTTTCATAAACCAGTTCTCCACATCCAGCCACTAGGGGGCAGTATATAACCATAACTAAAAGCTTGGATTCACACATACTTGGGTTTTCTTTTTTTTTTTTTTTTTTTTTTCACACTTGGGTTTTCAAATTCCAATCCCATCATAGGTAACCATGATAAACTCTGGATAAAACAGAAAACAATTACCTAAAGGCACTAGAAAGTGAACAAAAGCAGCCAGAAACTGGAGGGAAGTTGATAATAAAACAGGAAAGGGTGGGACGCCTGGGTGGCTCACTGGTTGAGCACCTGCCTTTGGCTCAGAGCATGATCCTGTGATTCCAGAACTGAGTCCCACATTGGGTTTTGTGCAGGGAGCCTGCTTCTCCCTCTGCCTGTGTCTCTGCCTCTCTCTGTGTCTCTCATGAATAAATAAATAAAATCTCTAAAAAAAATAAATGAATTTAGCAAGTTCACAGGATACAAGGTTAATATACAGAAATAATTGTATCTTATTTTGTAGAGGCAAGAAATTGGAACATTAAATTTAAAAATAACTTCACTGGGGCAGCGTGGGTGGCTCAGCGGTTTAGCGCCACCTTCAGCCCAGGGTGTGATCCTGGAGACCCAGGATCCAGTCCCACATTGGGCTCCCTGCACGGAGCCTGCTTCTCCCTCTGCCTGTGTCTGTGCCTCTCTCTGTGTCTCTCATGAATAAATAAAATCTTCAAAAGAAATTCACTTACCATACCATAAAAGCCAGAAAATACTTAGAGAGAAATTTGATAAAACAGATTTAAGACCTTTACTCTGACAGCTACAAAACACTGCTGAGAGAATGCCAACATTTGTATCTCTAGAGAAATATACTATGTTCATGGATTGGAAAAATATATTCTTAAGATGCCAGTTCTCCCCACATTGGTCTATAGGTTTACAGTCTCACCCTGGATTACTTCCAGCTCTTTCATCAAGAAAAAAAACAAAAATCACCAAATATAGGGGATTTATGACTTGATTTATATTTTCTTTTCTATTTTAGTTGTTTATGATTTTTTTCACTAATAGGCTTTATTTCTAGAGTAGTTTTGGGTTTACAGAAAAAGAAAAGAGGGAGAGAGTTCCCATGTATACCCCCTTTATCCCACCTCTAGATTCTCCTCTTATTAGCATCTTGCTTAATGTTGTACTTTGTTATTATTAGTAAGCCAACATTTTTTTTGTTCAGAGGAAGAGAGATGGGGGATGGGCAAATGGAGAGGGAGAGAATCTCAAGCAAGCTCCATGCCCAGCACAGAGCCCAACCTGGGGCTTGGTCTCGTGACCCCAAAATCATGACCTGAACTGAAATCAACAGTCATACACTTAACCCACTGAGCTACCCAAGTGCCCCAATACATTATGATTAACTAAAGTTCATAAATACATTAGGTTTCACTCTTTTGGGGGTACATTCTAGGGCTTTTGATAAAAGTATGATGACGTTTACCCAGAATTACTGTATCATACAGAATCATTTCATTGCCTTAAAAATCAGGGGAATATATATTTATTTTTTAAGTAGGCTCCACACCCAGCATGGGGTCCAACATGTGGCTTGAACTCATGATCCTGAGATTAAGACCTGAGCTGAGGTTAAGTCAGATGCTCAACTGACTGAGCCACCCAGGCGCCCTCAGGAGAATATGTTGAAAGGGTTTGGGTTTTTTAGGTTTTGTGTTGTTTTGTTTGTTTTTTGCAGGTTTTATTTGACACAGAGAGAGTGCTAGAGAGCACAAGCAGGGGAGCAGTAGAAGGAGAGAGAGAAGCAAACTCCCTACTGAGCAGAGAGCCCAATATGGGGCTCAATCCCAGGACCCCAGGATCATGACCTAAGCTGGAGGCAGACGCTTAACCAACAGAGCCACCCAAGCTCCCTTCTAGAGGAAAATTTAATGAGTAGGTCTCATGGGGCTGCAGAAGGGCCCATAATATCCTGTCCTTCTGTCCCAACTCAGCAGCAAGGTGGCTCACATCTACTCCTCTCCTTAAGACCCTGTATGACCTAATCTCGGTCACCTCCCTTCCTCTCTCACTTGCTGACTCCATTCCAGCCACACTGGCCTCCTGGTTGATCTGCGCACACACACGGGGCACACTCTGGCTTCAGAGCCCTTTGCTGTTCCTTCTGCCCTCTGGCTCTCCCTCCAGGCCTCCCCAGGGCTTACTTCCTCATTCTGCTCACCAGTAAGGCCCCTCCTGGCCACTCAACGGAGCACTGCCATCCTGTGCTTTCCAGAGGGCAGAGCCGTCTGTCTGGCTTGTTCCCCGCTGAGTCCGGTTGCCTAGTTTTATTGTCTCCAGGAATGCCCTCAAATCCTGCCAACCCCCTTAACCCCCTCTTCGAATGTCTGAACCCTGCAGTCCACAGACCCTCCATCCCCAGCCACAGCCCCCAATTCCTCCCCAAGGCCCCTGTCGCCCCCTTAGAGACACAGAGACGAGGCCCCAGCACTGGAGTTTATTGCCTCCCTGGCAGAGAGGAGGCATCCTGGGGGCAGGGCCGGGGGGCAGGCGAGTCTGAGGCCAGTGAGGGGGGGTGTTTCTCTGCTGTGTGATCTGAGGCTCAGATTTGGAGCTGGGGTGCTCAGTGGAGGCTCTTGGAGGCTGAGCTTAGTATTGGGGGGAGCCCTGGGCTGGGCTGGATGATTCTGCCAATGAGAAACAGATGTTCACTTACCCTTTGGGTCTCTGAGCCTCCTGAGGGTGGGGTGGGAAGGGCTGGGGGTGCTGCAGTATCTTGGAGAAGTTGACCTGCTGTGTCCCTGAGAGCTCGGGCAGAGGGACACAGGGTGGATAGAGGTGTCCACATGCTACAGGTCCAGATGGGGAGGGGGGCCTGGCCACGGGGGCCCCTCCTTGGGTCACCCTGTGGGGCTACAAGGCTCGTAGTGGGCGCCCTGGGGCCTGGGGCTCAGAGCTCATCATGGTGACGTGTCAGGTCCTCGCCGTAGTTGGTGGCCTGGCTGCCCACGAACATGTTCCAGTTACTCAGGATCTCGGCCTTGCTCAAACGCCCATCCTGGAGGGAGGGTCACAGGTCAGCAGGGGGGACAAGGGGCCCTGCCTGTGACACTCCTCTCTGAACCTCTCCAGCCCACGGCTTTCTGGGTCCCTGTCCCCTACCTTTCCTCCACTCCCTCCCTGGGTCTCTCTATTCCTCTTTTAATCCCTGCCCTAACAGGCCCCCTCCCCCCCAATCCCTACCCCCATCCTGGGTCTGGGGGGCCCAGGTCTGGGCATTTCTGCACAGCAGCCCCCTGGGGCACCTTGTCCGTGTCGCTCTCGTGTAGCAGGTGGTTGGCCTCCACCAGCGGCTGGTCCTGGGCCGGGGGTAGCACCCAGTGGCCCACCTCGCTGCCGTCCAGCCGCCCATCCTTGTTCAGATCGCGGAAGTCCCGGAATTGCTCCCGCTCGGTCTGGACCCAGGCCGGCTCCTCCTCCCCGGGCTCGGCTGAATACAGATCCGCTGGGCCAGGCAAGAAGGGGCGACGTCAGGCAGTTCTGGTGGGCACCCCGGGGCTCTGTCCCTGCCCTGACGCCTCCCAATCCCAGACCCCATCCCAGACCCCAGAACCCCGGGTTGCCCCCTTTGCTTTCTCTCTCGCCTCGGTTCCCTCTTCTGTTTGAATGGGATTGATAGTGACACCGGACTGACAGGTGATCGCCCTGCCACAAGGAAAATTACTTGACTGATGGATCATTTCCTCAACTAGCTGTCAGTCAGTTGGCCTGATAACACATAGGAAATGCTGCGTGTCCCTTGTTGTGCAGTGCACACAGTCACACCCCAACCCTTAGAACAGCTCACCCCACTTTAAGAACTGTGTGCTGGGCAGTACAGAGGGCCCGTGATGTTGATGAGCACTGGGTCTTATACTATATGTTGGCAAATTGAATTTAAATTTTTTTAAAGATTTTACTTTTTATTTATTCATGAGAGACACAGAGAGAGGCAGAGACACAGGCAGAGAGAGACCAGGCTCCCCGCAGGGAGCCTGATGTGCGACTTGATCCCAGCACCCCAGGATTACGCCCTGAGCCAAAGGCAGACACTCAACCACTGAGCCACCCAGGTGACCCTGAACTTAAATTAAAAAAAAAAATCGGGGTGCCTGGGTTGTTTGGTTGGTTGGGCAGCTGCCCTTGGCTCAGGGCGTGATCTGGAGTCCCCCAGATCCAGATCTAGCCCCGCATCCAGCTGCCTGCTCAGTGGGGAGTCTGCTTCTCTCTCTGACCCTCATGGCTCTCATGCGCTTGCTCTCTCTCTCTCTCTCTCTCTCTCTCATGCTCTCTCAAATAAAGAAAATCTTTTAAAATTTTTAAAATTTTTAAATAAATAAATAAATAACTTCACTCAGGATTGTTGGAGCCTCTCATTTGTTTTTTTTTTTTTATTTTTATTTATTTATGATAGTCACAGAGAGAGAGAGAGGCGCAGAGACACAGGCAGAGGGAGAAGCAGGCTCCATGCACCGGGAGCCCGACGTGGGATTCGATCTCGGGTCTCCAGGATCGCGCCCTGGGCCAAAGGCAGGCGCCAAACCGCTGCGCCACCCAGGGATCCCAGGAGCCTCTCATTTGTTTCAGTTACTTGTAAACATTTGAAAAACTCTTCCCCTAACCTTGCCGCTAGGGGCTGTCTGGGAGAAAGCAGCCCACAGATGGGTTTGGAAGACATTACCACCCAATAAAAAGTATGAAGGTCTCTATACCAGATCCAAGACCATGATAAGTACAGAATGCCTTCCTCTCCTCAGGGACCAGGCCAGGCAGCTGTCACGAGGATGTCACCAAAGACAGAGCAGGTGCTGGACACTCAGTAAGCTTTCCAGAACAGTGAGTGCAGAGCACCCCCCCCTTTTTTTTAGTGGTTCTAAGTCATATTTTCTTCCAGGAAGTGATGGCAACAGTAGACGGGAGCTGTCGTAGGTTTTTTTAACTTGTGGAGAAAAACTTACAAAGATTCAAAACGTAAGCTTAAAAAATAAAAACAAAAAATAAGGGGTGTCTGGCTGGCTCTGTTGGAAGAGCATTTGACTCTTTGTTTTTGTTGTTGTTGTTTTTTTTAATATATTTTTTTAATTTTTTTTTATTTATTTATGATAGTTACAGAGAGAGAGAGAGGCAGAGACACAGGCAGAGGGAGAAGCAGGCTCCATGCACCGGGAGCCCGATGTGGGATTCGATCCTGGGTCTCCAGGATCACGCCCTGGGCCAAAGGTAGGCGCCAAACCGCTGCGCCACCCAGGGATTCCTTTGTTGTTGTTTTTTAAAGATTTTATCTATTCATGAGAAACACAGAGAGAGAGAGAGAGGCAGAGACATAGGAAGAGGGAGAAGCGGGCTCCCTGCGGGGAAAAGCAGAAAGACACTCAGCCACTGAGCCACCCAGGTATCCTAGCATTTGACTCTTGATTGAAGGGTGGGGTGGTAGTTGTGTGTTTGAGCTCTATGTTGGAAGGAGAGATAACTTAAATAAATAAATAAAAATTTAAAGATTTAAATAAATAAATGAGCTTTAAACAATTTTTAAATTGTGGTAAAAAGCACATAACATAAAGCCACCATTAGTGGCATTTAGAATCTTCACAGTGTTCGCAGCAACCACATCCACCCAGAACATTTCCATCCCCCCAAAGGGAGACCCTTTTCCCATTAAGAAGCAACTCCCTGGGCAGCCCGGTGGCTCAGCGGTTTAGCGCCGCCTTCAGTTCAGGTCATGATCCTGGAGTCCCAGGATAGAGTCCTGCATCTGGCTCCCCGCAGGGAGCCTGCTTCTCCCTCTGCCTGTGTCTCTGCCTCTCTCTCTGTGTCTCTCATGAATAAATAAAACCTTTTTTAAAAAAATTAAAGAAGTGACTCCTTTCTGCATCCCCCCCACTTCAGCCCCTAGCAATTAGTAATCTAATTCCTGTCTCTTATGAATCTTCCTATCCTGAATATTTCATATAAATGGAGTCATACAAGAATATCATGACCCCTTTGGCTGGCTTCTTTTACTTGGCTTAGTGTTTTTATTTTTTTGTTAAAGTGTAGCTGACACACAATGTTACATTCATTTCAGGTGTGGGACCTGGTGACTTAGCATACTGTTTTGAAGATTTACCCACATTGTAGCCTGTGTGAGTACTTCCTCCCTTTTTATGGCTCAATAACTTCTACCACCTTCCCCTTTAGCAGTCATCGGCTACAGGCATCATGGTTGACTAGATGTTATTCTATCTCTTGGCTGCTCTACTACCATTGCCTTTAAAGGTAAGGAAGCCAAGGCTGAGAAAGGTCAAGGAACTCATTTCCGGGCCCATGGCTGGAAGGTGGCAGGTGGGAAGCACGCAGGCTCCAGAGTGAGCAGAATGCACCTTGAACACAATGCACCCCCACCCCTCCCACCTTCCCTGACACACCACCTGTCCCCCAGCCTGGGTGAGGGCCCAAGGTGCCCCTTCCATTCTCCTGACTCATGCTCTTCCATCTACCATTCAACAGATGTCAAATTACGTTTTCTTGGGGAACCCTGGGGTCCCACCTGCATCTGTTTCTCTAGACCCCTTAGAGGGAAGGGAAGCAGCCTAGAGGTCAGGGTGGGACCCTGGACTGTCACCCTGCTCCACCCCAGACAGGTAACTGGGTCCCTCTGGGCCTCAGCTTCCTCATCTGTAAAATGGGGTAATAATACCCATCTTAGGGCACCTGGGTGGCTCAGTAGTTGAGCGTCTGCCTTTGGCTCAGGTTGTAATCTCAGGGTCCTGGGATTGAGTTCCACATGGGCTCCCTGCGGGGAGCCTGCTTCTCCCTCTACCTGTGTCTCTGCCTCTCTGTATGTCTCTCATGAATAAATAAATAAAATCATTAAAAAAATAGCCATCTTGTAGGACTGATACCCATCTTGTCGGGTTAAAAGTTGTTAACCACTCAGAACAGTCTAGCATGTGGTACGTGACATTGCGCCATTTGTTGGTGATGATGCCTGAATTCTTTCTTACAAAAAAAAAAAAAAGACTTCTATCTTCTATCTTCCTCACTGATGTAAAAAAGATAAATTATGCTCAAATAAAAATGTCTTGCCTGAGGGTTTGTTCCATAAAAACATGCTATGGAAAAATGTTTTCAGGGGTGCCTGAGTGGCTCAGCTGGTTGGGCATCTGCCTTCGGCCCAGGTCATGATCTCAGGGTCCTGGGGTTGAGCCCCGTGTATGCCTCCCTGCTCAGCGAGAACTCTGCTTCTTCCTCACCTCCCTCCTTGTGCTCTCTCTCTCTCTTTCACTATCTCTGTCTCTCTGTCTCTCTCTCACAAATAAAATAAAAAAGAAAGAAAAGAAAAGAAAAAAGAAAAGAAAAGAAAAGAAAAGAAAGAGAGAGAGAGAGGAAGGAAGGAAGGAAGGAAGGAAGGAAGGAAGGAAGGAAGGAAGGAAGGAAGGAAGGGAGGGAGGGAGGGAGGAAGGAGAAAGAAAGAAAGAAAGAAAGAAAGAAAGAAAGAAAGAAAGAAAGAAAAAAATGTTTTCAAACTTGTAAAAATATCCATATTTAACAGCTTTCTCCTCAACTATATTCTTTACCCCCTGGGCAGTCCGGCTGGCTCAGCAGTTTAGCGCTGCCTTCAGCCCAGAGCCTGATCCTAGAGACCTGGGATCGAGTCCCACGTCAGGCTCCCTGCATGGACCCTGCTTCTCCCTCTGCCTGTGTCTCTGCCTCTCTCTCTCTCTCTCCCCCTCTCTTTCTCTCTGTCTCTCATGAATAAATAAATAAAAAAACTTAAAAAAAAAGTTATTTACCCCTGAAGGCAGGGGTAGAGGCATGGCCAAGAGGAAATTTGGGCGTGTCACAAGCCTCCCCCACCAAATTCTGAGTAACAGGAGACACAGCCTTTGCTGTGCAAAGGCAGGCTCAAGACAAGCTCCTTGATTTCTAAATTTTAATTAATGCAGCCGCTGAGGCCCGATTTTTTAGATACTCCAGACCCTCCCAGGAAGGAACCTGGTCTATGATATCTGCTGTATCCTCAACCATGAACATGCAATAGGTGCTCAATACATGTTTCCTGGTCTCAGCACACCATGAGTGCTTAACAAATGCTTTTTTGGGTCTGGCACACAGGAGGTACTGGATAAATGTTTCCTGGGCCTGGCACATAGTAGGTGCTTGGTAAAGATTTGCTAGACCCAACAAATATATGTACTCGATAAATGTTTGCTGGGCCTGACAGACGGTGGGTAATGGATAAATACTTTTAGGGCTCAGCAAACAGTAGGTGCTCCATTAATGTTTGGTGGCTACATGAACTCAAGCAATGCCCCTGCCCCCACTTTAGGATGGCCATTGGTCTCTTATGGGTGTATACATTGGGCTGTTTGGGGGAGGACAGGCGTCCTCAGGAAGGGGATCAGGTCTCACTCACCGATGTACTCATCCACTTGGACGTAACCATCCTTGTTCTTGTCCAGATCCTCCAGGGTTTCCTGGGGAAAGACAGGCATTGGTGCTGGCTCCTGAGGAAGCCTGGCCCTCTGGGATTGGGATGTGAGGTTCCCTCTGGGAATCTGGCTCTGGCTCAACTGTGTGACCAGGCTTGGGAGCAGTCTCAATGGGGTCAACCTGTCCTGTGGTGGGGGTAGGGGTTGGGTGGCTTTCTGGGGTGTGTAATGGGCCCCTATTTAGTGCATGGGGGCCAGGGAACCCAGATGTCCTGTGATGCACAGGCTGCTTCCACAGAAAGAGACCTGTCCTGCATCCCTACTTTTCTCACACCCCACAGCAAACACTCTCCAAGGGCAGAAGCCTCTTCCCATTGAGCAGAACCCAGACCCCAGCTCCATTTTGCATATGAGCATGACATACTTGGTGGACCATTGTGACACACACAATACCTCCGCTCATGGTTCTCTCTCCACTTCTTGAGCAAATAGCTTCTGTTTCCCACTTTTATGCTCAAACTCACTCACTTTAAGATGGTGTAGGGCCTGACACTCCACTACGCCTTCTTTGGAAAGAAAGCTCCAACATTTTAGGGTTGCCAGAAAAAAATATAGGATGCTCACTCACATCCAACTTTCAGATGAACAACTAATATTTCTGGTTTTTTTTTAAAGATTTTATTTATTTATTCATGAGAGACACAGAGAGAGGCAGAGACACAGGCAGAGGGAGGAGAAACAGGCTCCATGCAGGAGCCTGATGTGGGACCTGATCTCGGAACTCCAGGATCACGTTCTGAGCCAAAGGCAGATGCTCAACCTCTGAGCCACCCAGGCATCCCCTAGTAATTGTTTAGCATAAGTATGGCCCCACACGAAATTTAGAACATACTTATACTATAGGACAAAGTTCATTTGAGTTTCAGAGAATTTCTTAACATGAGTATGTCCCAAATACTGTGTGAGATATATAAAATTTATTTTTTATATTTTTATTTTTTATATTATTTGTTATAAATTCAAGTACAATTGAATGCCTTTTGTTATTTGATAAATCTGGTAACTCTACAACACTAACATATTGAAATTCCTGGTTTTTTGTTTTTTGTTGTTGTTGTTGTTGTTGTTAAAGATTTTATTTGTTTATTAGAGAGAGAGCAAGCAGGGGGAGAGTGACACGCAGACTCCACGCTGAGCACAGAGCCCAACATGGGGCTCAGTCTCACAACCCTGAGATCATGACCTGAGCTGAAATCAAGAGTCAGACGCCTAACCAACTGAGCCACCCAGAAGCCCAAAAATTCGTTCTTTTAAGTAACTTTCTTTTTTTTTTTAAGTAGGCTCCATGTCCAATGTATGACTTGAATGCATGACCCTGAGATCAAGAGTCACATACTCTACTGACTGAGCCACCCAGACAGACACCCCTATAAGTGATTTTCCCTTAGTTTCCGCTTTATACAAGATAGTCGGGGCAAATAGTAATGTTTTGAAATCCTGTGTGTGGGGAGATTACACTGGATATCCATGAATGTGAAAGAGGACAGCAGAGTTTAGACAAGGGCTTGGCAAACTTTTCCCATAAAGGGCCAGAGGAAACAGATCTGGTTTTGGGTGCTGTAGAGTCTCTGTTGAACTGACTCAACTCTCTGTGGTTGTGGCACATGAAAGCTTAAGGGTGTGGCCACACTACAATAAAATTTTATTTGCAAAAACAAGCTGTGGGCTGCAGGTTAGTTTTCTGACCCCTGGTGCGGGCCATGGATTCAACTGCTTGCTGGGCTTCAAATCCAGGCTGCGCCACTTCACCTCCAGGTCATCTCACGCTAGTCACCTCACCTCTCTATGCCTAGGTGTCTGCCTATGTAAAATGAAGAGCAGAGCCCACTCCCATAGGGTTGCCATGATGATTCAATCAAGCTAATGCCTAGGTAAGGGTGTTACCACGATGCCCCTGCCACAGAGGGCACATTCAATCAGAATCTGTTAAATAGGGATCCCCGGGTGACGCAGCGGTTTGGCGCCTGCCTTTGGCCCAGGGCGCGATCCTGGAGACCCGGGATCGAATCCCACGTCGGGCTCCCGGTGCATGGAGCCTGCTTCTCCCTCTGCCTCTCTCTCTCTCTCTCTCTCTCTGTGACTATCATAAATAAATTAAAAAAAAAAAAAAGAACCTGTTAAATATTCTCACTGCCTGGCTGGCTCAATCAGTAGAGCACACAACTCTTGATCTCAGGGTTGCAAGTTCGAACCTCACATTGGATGCAGAGATCAATTAAAATTTCTTTTTAAGATTTTATTTATTTATTAATGAAAAACACAGAGAGAGACACACACACCGGTAGAAGGAGAAGTAGGCTCCATGCAGGGAGCCTGATGCGGGACTCAATCCCAGGACCTCGGGATCACGACCTGAGCCAAAGGCAGATAGATGCTCAAACACGAGCCACGCAGGCGCCCTTAAAGTCTGTTTAAATTTATTTAAAAAATAAAATCTTAAAAAAAAAAATCTTGGGCACCTGGGTGGCTCAGTCGGTTAACCATCTGCCTTCGGCTCAGGTCATGATCTCAGGGTCCTGTGATCGAGTCCCGCATCAGGCTCCCTACTCAGTGGGGAGTCTGCTTCTCCCTCTCCTGCTCCCCCTGGTTGTGCTTTCTCTGTCAAATAAAATCTTAAAAAAAAAAAAAAAATCTCAACTCAGGAGAGTAAAGAGGCAGTACGACATTATCTGCTACAAAGAGGGACATAGGGCCTTGTAGGATGGGGAGTCTAGTTGGTTCAAGGAGGCTGGGTTAACAACATCTCTCCTCCGTAGATCATAGTCATCTCTAGAACCAGCTGGAAACCCCACCTCAAAGGTGAACACACCAAGTCAGTAAAATGCCTTAGAGATATCTAAAACAAAACAAAATATCCAAAACAATTGCAAATGAACATCCCAGTGGAGCCAGTGATTTCACTGCTAGAAGTTTTATCCTGTAGCTATATTGACGTGTGTGTATAAAGTGACACAATGAACATTTACCACCAGTCAATTTTGCAGTTTTACATGTACTAACTTATCTAAGCCCTATAACCAGCCTTGATGTAGGGATAATTATCAGTACCACCATTTTACAGATGAGGAACAGATCCAGAGAGGTTAAATAACTTGCCTAAGGTCACAAAGCCAGGAAGCTGCAGGGCTGGGATTTGAACCCAGGCCTTCTGGCCTGAGAGCCCTTGATCCTAACAGGCTTGCCACAGACCCTCAAACCCACTCTGGAAATGGAGCCATACGAAAGGGGTTACCTGTGGGGACGGGGTTGGGGGATAGGACTGATGAGATGAGGAGGGCAGAGGATTATCCACCTTTTTTTGCATCCTTTGGGCATTTAAACACATCAATATGTAGCCATTTTAGATGTACATATAATTACACTTATAAAATAATTTGCAAAGAGGTACCTGGGTGGCTCAGTTGGTTAAGCATCTGCCTTCGGCTCAGGTCATGAACCCAGGATCCTGGATTGAACCCCACATCGGGCTCCCAGTTCATCAGGAGTCTGCTTCTCCCTCTCCCTCACTGCTCCCACTTCTTGTGCTCTCTCTCTCTCAAAATAATTAAATAAAATCTTTAAAAAAAATTATTTGCAAAAAGTTAGGCATGGTAGAAATGGATATAAATCCTTCTACTAAGAGTGAACCCTAATGTGCGCTGTGGACTTTGGGGTAGTGAAGATGTGTCATTGTAGGTCTATCCATTGTAACAAGTGTCCCACTCTGGTGGGGGATGTTGATGTGGGGGAGGCTTGTAAGTGTGGGGGCAGAGGGGAATATGGAAAATCTGTGGACTTTTTGCCCAGTGTTGCTGTGAACCTAAAACTGCTCTAAAAATCAAGCTCTGGGGTGCCTGGCTGGCTCAGTCAGCAAAGAAAGTGACTCTTGATCTCAGAGTTGTGAGTTCAAGCCTTACCTTGGATGTGGAGACTACTTAAAAATAAAATCTTTAGGGATCCCTGGGTGGCGCAGCAGTTTAGCGCCTGCCTTTGGCCCAGGGCGCGATCCTGGAGACCCCGGATCGAATCCCACGTCAGGCTCCCGGTGCATGGAGCCTGCTTCTCCCTCTGCCTGTGTCTCTGCCTCTCTCTCTCTCTCTCTGTCTCTCATGAATAAATAAATAAAATCATAAAAAAAAGGAATTGGTGAAAAAAATTATACTGGAATAAGAAGACAGAGGCCAGCAGAAATGGCCTCAGAGTAGATACTCCATGTATGGGGTTGAGATAGGGTTTGGCCAGGATTGGGGTTCCCCAAGGCATTTCTGGGGGATGTGTTTTCAGGCTGGCACCCCAACTCCAAATGGGAGCACAGGAAGGGTAAGGCAGGACCAAGAGTGATCAGACAATGGGAGGTCAGCTGTTGGGCAAAGGAGAGGTTACCCTCCACTGATCTGTTTGCAGGCTGGGTTCCCTGGGGAAGGTGCTGGAGGATCAGGAGACTGGATCCCCCAAGGTAAGCACTGGAAGGTGGCCCTGACATCAGAAGCCCAGGTCCAAGGAGGAGGTGGGAAGTGGAGAGCAGGCCCCTCGGGCCCTCACTCACAGCTATCACGATGTCCCGCATGTGCGGGAACTCTTCTGGGTGCAAGAAAGCTGTCAGCTCTTCCCGAGTGGCCATGGAGTCCCCGTCCTGGTCCGCCACCCGGAACCGCCGCTCATCCCGAGCCAGCATCTTCTTGTAGGTCTCAGCATCCTCCACATCGTGAAATTCTTCACCTGCGGAAGGGGGGATCTTGGTCAGGTGTGCTTTCATGGTGGGAACACCAAGCAGGTTGAGGGAAAAGATAACAAAGGACCCAACTCAGTAAAGTCAGGGCAGGAAGGCCTCCCCAGAACTAGTAATAATATATATTCATTGTATATATTAGCAACCTTGTCCTGAGAGTTTATTAAATGCTAAGCTCTTTATGTACAGAATTGCATTTGATTATCACAAAATGCAAGTCAAGAGTGTTCTTTTATTTATTCTCACTTTATGAAGGAAAAAACGGATTCCCACAGACAGGAAATAACTGGCCCAAAGTCATGCAGCCAGGAATGGTGAACTCTGAGTTGACACGGGCCTTTTGGGCCTCAAGATCCCCTCTGGTGCAGTAAGTTATATAGACTCAGGTTATAGGACAGGTTTCTGTCAACAAAGAAAACAGTATGAGCAGAATGTGGAGGTCTGAATAGCTCACTGAGTTCAGGGAAACTATAGGAGATCCATATGGCTGGCCGGAAAATGCAGAAAAAGAAAGCCAGAGCTGATTAACTGAGAGTCTCCTCTGGAGGTACTGGGGAGCCATGAAGCCATGAGCAGGGGTGGAAAGACCCCTCTGGGGATATATGAGGGACAGGCTGGAGGAGGGGTGTGGAGGGAGGGTTTAGGAGGAAGAGAACAAGAACTGCGGAGGGTTGCAGGGCTAGGGCATGAGAATAGACAGGAGGGAATGCAGTTAGGAGATGGAGTAAATGGATTTGGGGTTCTCAGGAGGAGAGATCAGAGATCAATGGTCAGGAAGACAGAGCATGGGAGGTAGATGTCCCTGGTCAAGGATCCCCCAGCTGTGGTTATAGAGGTCGTGGACGCCAGAGTGAGAAGCCAGAGATCAGGGACTGGGAGTTTCAGGGTGATGGGGTACTAGAAGTGGGTAGACTTTGATCAAGAGTTGGAGGTTAAAAAAAAAAAAAAAAAGAGTTGGAGGTAGAGGGACGCCTGGGTGGCTCAGCGGTTAAGTACCTGCCTTTGGCTCAGGGTATGATCTCACTGTCCCGGGATCGAGTCCCACATCAGGCTCCCTGCATGGAGCCTGCTTCTCCCTCTGCCTGTATCTCTGCCTCTCTCTCCGTGTCTCTCATGAATAAATAAGTAAAATCTTAAAAAAAAAAAAAAAAAAAAAGAGGGATCCCTGGGTGGCGCAGCGGTTTGGCGCCTGCCTTTGGCCCAGAACGCAATCCTGGAGACCCAGGATCGAATCCCACGTCGGGCTCCCGGTGCATGGAGCCTGCTTCTCCCTCTGCCTGTGTCTCTGCCTCTCTGTCTCTCTGTGTGTGTGTGTGTGTGTGACTATCATAAGTAAATAAAAAAAAATTAAAAAAAAAAGAGTTGGAGTAGAAGGTTAGGGATTCTTTTTTTTTTTTAAGATTTTATTTATTTATTCATGAGAGACACACAGAGGCAGAGACATAGGCAGAGGGAGAAGCAGGCTCCCCGCGGGGAGCCCGATGTGGGACTCGATCCGAGGACTCCAGAATCACAACCTGAGCCAGAGGTAGATGCTCAACCACTGAACCACCCAGGCGCCCCAAAGGTTAGGGATTCTGTTTCATAGGATAAAGCTTCTCAGGATAAGGCTGTCAAAAAGGTCAGGGTCACCACGTGTGTGTTTTGAGGGAAGCAGGAGCAGGGTCTCGCCGCATACCCGGCGCGTAGTGGCCATAGGTGGCGTTGCGCAGCTCCTCCCAACCCACACGGCCGTCGCGGTCCGTGTCGTACGTGTTCCAGGCGGCGCTCACCGAGTCGCGGATGTGCCGCTGCTGCGTGTGCGAGATCCAAGCGCGGAGCTCGGCCAGCGACACCCAGCCGTCGCCATCCCCCGCGCGGTCCATGCGGTCCACGATGCGCCTGCGAGTCGGGGCGGGGCACAGTCAGTCCCGGACCCCGCCCACCCAGAGACCCGCCTCCGTCCAGGCCCCACCCCTCCTGCGGGAATCACGCCCCCACTCAAGACACACCCCCATATAGGGTAGAAATCACCGGTCCCGGGGCCGCCCTCACACTGAGGGGAGACCCCCGTCAACCCCGGGGTCGCGCCCAGCGCAGGGCTCTGCCCCCTCAGTCCACACCCAGTGGGTCCCTGGCGGGCGCTGCGGTCCTCCACACGCCCTGGTTGGGGGAAGGACCTACGACAATCCAGGGCCACACTCTCCACTCTGACTCCACCCCTCGACCCTTACTAGCTCCATCTCGTTTGTCCGAGTTGAGGTGGGGACAGGGAGGAGGTGTTACACCGCGCCCCTCGCCCGCAGGCCCCCTATCCCAAGACTCTCTGAACTCTGGTGGTCACCGCCGCACACACCCCGGCCAGTCTCCCAGGCAAGTCTTCACCCCGCCCCCCGCCCCGCCTGCCTGGCTGCGCGGGCGATTTCAGGGCCCGCCCCCTCCAGCCCCACCCTATGCTGCGTCCCGCCCCTTTCCCCTACTTTTTCCAGACTGTCTCGGGCTTTGCCCTACGGCCATCACCCGCAACCCCGCGGGCCTGGCTTCCACACTCCCCTCCCCATGCGCCGGCCGGATCCTGTGCACCTTGTCGTCGCCTACGAAGTCCCTGAAGGCCCTTCCTCTGCACCCTCTCTCTGGACGCCCCTGTCTGCTCCCAGGCCCCCTCCCCACTCCCCCGACCACTCCCCGCCACCGGTTTGGGTCCTTACCCAACCACTCACAGAACCCTCTAGGTCATAGTCCTTAAGCCCCCAACCCAGTTCCCAGGGTCAACTCTGAGGTGGCCCTGCCCAGGTCGCTGCCCTGTCCCGTGCCAGGCTCTCTCTACTCTGATGGGTAGCCGGAGTCCCTGGACTCACACCCTAGCCTGAGGTTCAAGTTGTTAAGAGAGTGGGCTCCACAGCCAGATATTCTGGGTTCAAATCGTGCCACCTCCTCTTGCTGGCTCTATGACCTGGACAAGTCACTTAAAAAACAACAACAACAAAACAAACAAACAAACACAAAGGGGTGGCTCAGCGGTTTAGCACCGCCTTCAGCCCAGGGTGTGATCCTGGAGACCCTGGATCGAGTCCCGCGTTAGGCTCCCTGCATGGAGCCTGCTTCTCCCTCTGCCTGTCTCTCTCTCTCTCTCTCTCTCTCTCTCTGCATCTCTCATGAATAAATAAATAAAATCTGAAAAAAAGAGAAAGCAAACATTTTTAAAAAACCGTGCCTCAGGGCGCGATCCTGGAGACCCGGGATCGAATCCCACATTGGGCTCCTGATGCATGGAGCCTGCTTCTCCCTCTGCCTGTGTCTCTGCCTCTCTCTCTCTGTGACTATCATAAATAAATAAAAATTATTAAAAAAACAAAAACAAACAAACAAAAAACCGTGCCTCAGTTTACTCCTCCGTAAAATGGAGGATAAATAACAGAACCTACCCTGCAGCATGGTTGTAGGGATTAAATAAATTAACCCTTGTAAAGCACTTAGAACAATGCCAGGCATTGTAGCGATCTTATGCCAAATGCATTAGCCAATCACTCTGCCTTTCCTCCTCCTTCCCTCTTTTGCCCAGTGCCATCTGTGCACAAACTCTGACCCAGCAGACCCTGTTACCATCACTCTCTCCACTCCGATCTAATCAGCGTTGTCTCCTGTCTCCCATCTGGACTACTGCAGTTGCTTTCTCACTGGCTCCCTGCTTCTTGTTCCCTATAGCCTGTTCCCCAAAAGGCAATGAGAAGGATTCTGTTGAAACCTAAGCCAGCTCACATCCTCCCTCTGCTTAGAGCCCTCCCATGGCTCTGGCCTCCCTAAGAGAAACGCTAAAACGCCCTGACTTCTTTGTTTCTTCTCTATCACCTTCCACCTTCTCCTCTTCACTCACTAGGTTGCAGCCACAGGAATCTCACTGTTCCTCAAATATCAGGCCTGCTCCTGCCTCAGGGCCTTTGCACTTACAGTTCCCTCCACCTGTAATGCTATTTCCCCATATATCCACATGGGTCGAATTTTACCTTCTCACTGAGGCCTCCCCTCCCCTCCCTGTTTAAAATTACAACCCTGATCCTCCTCTCCGTCTCTCCTACCCCAGTCGCGCTCGGCTTTCCTCTGGGCTGAGCTGGTCGAATTCTTTGGCCACTTCCCGTCCCAGGAAAGCCTCATGGTCGTACTGGAAGTTCCCGTGGGCATCATCGTGAGGGGCCTCGCTCAGGGGGGCCGTCTGGTGCACCCTGCCCTGGCCATGAGGGCCTGCGTCAGGGGATGGCTTGCCCTGGGTCCCGCGTCTGAGCAGCAACAGCAGCAGCAGAAGGGATGGTCGCCACATCATCGGTCCCTAGGGAGCGGTGGAGGTTAGGAGTTAGGGGTCACGGGAAAAAGAATAGAGAGAGGATGGGAGAATGGGGGTGGGAGGCGGAGAGACCTAAGACAAAACAGAAAGACAGTTGGCTGCAAAGTTTAGGGCTCAAGAGCCGGGGATGGGAAAAGGGGGGGCGAGCTTCTCAGAGGCAAAGCCAGAGGTAAGGGACTGGGAAGCTCCTGAGAGTCCCAGACGGGTCCCAGAGCCTCTAGTGGAGGGGGGTGGGGGTTCAAGCGGGAGACGTGGCACACTTCCCACGCAAAGTATGGGGCGGGGTCGTGGCCAGAGAGCAAATGCAGGTCCCCCAGGCTTATTTGCAGCCCGGACCCAATTTATCGACCCGACAGAACCCGAGCCGTCCTCCCGGGACAAGCCACCCGCCCTGGCCTCCCTTTACCAGTTTATCCAGCTTCACTTCGCTCTACATAGGCGGCTCTACGTTCTCCGAAAAAGATGCCCAATTTGGCGGCGGTCCAGCTAGGCCCCGCCTCCAGCGGCGCAGAGGCCCCGCCCCCAGCCAATGAGCGCTCAAGAGGACCCCCAGGGGGCGGGGCCGGTGACCTCCGGGCGGGCGGCGGGCTCCCCACGCCACGTCCACAGAGAAGAGCGCGGCCCCCGAGGTTCGGCCCGCCCCTTCCCCCGGTAGGCGGGTGGGCGGCCCCGGAGAGCCGCGGATGCCAGAACTACAACTCCCGGCAGGCATCCGAGCGCCCTGCAGACCACCGACCACCTCCAGCAGTTGTGTTTCCGAAGCGTCTTGGGAGGTGTTTTGGGTGTTGTTTTTTTTTTGGAGGGGGGAGATTTTTTTTTTCTAAGTTTATTTATTTAAGTAATCTCAAAAAATAATAATAATAATAAGTAATCTCTACACCGAAGGTGGAGCTGGAGCTCAGGACCCCAAGATCAAGAGTCGCATGCTTTTCTGACTGAGCCAGCCAGGCAGCCGGGGAGGTGTATTTTTATCTTTCTCTTTGTCAGCATGGTTTTAAGAAAGACGGGAACCAAGGGCCAGGCATCTCCTTCCCTCAAGGGAACAGTGCTTCTCTTCCGCTCCACCCAAGGAGTCAGTTCAGACTCCAGCCAGGAATTCCTCAAAATGCGTGGCACAATGTAGGCATTTGGTAAATATCTGTGAAGCTTACGAATGAAAAAGACGGGACTTGGTATATAAAACTGGCATATTCCCAGACGGCAATATGTTAGCCTCTGGAGAGATCTGAAGCTCAGGATTTAGCTATTCCTTCCCCCCACTTGTTGTCCTACTGCCCCCTGCCTAAAAGTTGAAATGATAAGAACACAATAATTTGGGCCCAAACTCGTGTTTTATATGTGGAGGTGGAAAAGAGCCATGATCATCAGGAGGGGAAACTGAGGCAGACCACAGGAGAAATCCAGAAGGTCATTGGGCCCAGGACTCTTTCCGGAGGCTCAGAAATACCAGGATTCCAGGAGGTCTCACAGCATGAAAGGAGCCTGACTACATTAGCTGATAGTAGCCAGGATAGGGGATGATCATCAGGCAGCTGCTGAGAATGCATTTATATCCTAAGAGTCAGCATCCTTGGGCACGCCAGGAGTGGGCAGGAGGGCCCCTACATCATCCCCACGGAGAGACATCCAAGGGGCTGAGGAAAGAGGAAGGGGGTGGGTCATCAGAATCTGAAGTCCTCTGGGCTCCTGACTGCCTCTCCCCCACACGTGTCTCCATGAGAGGTCCTGTCTTTCCCCGTCTCTGTCCTACTCCAAGGCTTCTGTCCCCTTCTGAGTCTCTGTTTCATCCCTCCAGTCCTCCACCTCTCTGCATCTCTGTCCTTTTCTGGTCTGGATGTGCCGCCCACCCCCAGGTCTGTGTCTCCCTCTCTTTGCAGGTTTCCAGTTCTTTCCCTCTTCCTGCTCCGCACCTGGCAGCCCCTTTCTCATCCTCCTCCACAGCAGAGCTCCTCCCACAGCCACTGCCGTGAGCAGCAAGAAGCCAATGACGATTCCAACCACTGGCACCGAGGATTTGGCTGGTGATTCTGCAGCCAGAGAATGATGTGAGATGCTGAAGGGACTGCCCAGCCCATCTGAGTCAGGGCAGGAGACTGGGGGTGGTCAGTCCCTCCCAGCCTCAGAGATTCCCAAGATCAGGTTCTGGGGAATGGGTGGGGGGCAGAGGGAAAGCCCATCAGCAGATGTTCTGGGTCTGTGCAGAATGCCCCCATGTTGCTTAGAAGAACCAGCCACAGCAAGATGAGTCTCAGTCACACTAGCCAAGGGACCTGTAGCAGCAGGGTGCAAGGTATTCTGACTCCGGAGAGGAAGGGCGGGCACAGAGCAGTAGGTCAGATTGCAGGGGACTGGCTAGCTGAGCCATTCAGTGGTCAGTCTTAGTGACAACCGGCAGCAGCAGACAACGAATGATCAGAATAGTAGCAGCAGCAGCAGGGAAAGTGGTGAAATTTAGGGAGGACTTTCCACAGTTAATGGTTGGTCAGACTCAATGAGGCTGGCAGCAGCAGGATGGAAGGCAGGCAGACTCAAGGAGGACCAGCAGCAGTGGGGTGGAAGGTGGTCAGACCCAAGAAGGATGAAAGGCAACCAGAAACGGGGGATGTCATCACTCAGCGGGACCTCACCCAGCTCCACAGTGAGGGGCTGTGGCAGCCCTGCATGCTGCACCAGGCAGCGGTAGTGGTGCTCGTCGCCACTTTTGACTGTCAGTGAAGACCAGGCATGGAAGGAGCCGTCGCCATTGGGGCCAAAGTCCCCTTCACCAGAGCCAGCTGCCAGGCCATTCCGGAGGAATCGTAGTTGTAGCTCCGGTGGGTAGAAGGAGAAGGCACTGCAGGTGAGCACAGAAAAGCCAGGGCTGCCGGGTCGGGCCTTCAGGCGCATGGAGGGTGGCTCTGCAGACAAACAGGCAGACAGACCTGAGCCCCAAGCCCATGAACCCCTAGGGTCAGATCTAGTGAAGGCCAGATATGGACATACAGAAGCCTCCATTCCTTCCACTATACCCAGTAGTTCCCACCATGTGCCCTACACTGTGCTGAGCCTGCAGAATATAGTAGGAAATGTAAAGGGACTGACCTAAGGGGATAGAGACCCCACCAATCTACAGTGACGGTATCCACCTCTCACCCATTCCTTCCTACAGCAGACACATACGGGGCATCAGTAACCACGTGCCAGACACCCTTCTAGGCACACAGCAGTGAACAAGACAGAAGTCCCTGTCTTCAAGAAGCCCAAGTTCTAACAAGGGGAGAGAGACCACTATCAGTGTCCAAATAAATAAAAAAGAAATAGACTGTGAAAGTGTTGTGAGGAGGTAAATAAGACAGACCCTATTGTTAAAAGACGGTAGGCAGGGATCCCTGGGTGGCGCAGCGGCTTAGCGCCTGCCTTTGGCCCAGGGCGCAATCCTGGAGACCCGGGATCAAATCCCATGTCGGGCTCCCGGCGCATGGAGCCTGCTTCTCCCTCTGCCTGTGTCTCTGCCTCTCTCTCTCTCTTTCTCTGTGACTATCATAAATAAATAAACATTAAAAAAAAAAAAGACGGTAGGCAGATAGTATGAAAAATATAGCAGTGCATCTGAAATTTAAATGAACTGGACAAATGCCTGGGAGATGCAGCCTTCCAAAACTGACACAAGAAATAAAAAATTGGAGTAGTCCTATAGTGATTTAACAATTTAAAAAAAAAAAAAAAAAAAAAAAAAAAAAAAAACAATTTTAATCCATGATTTTAAATTTTTCGACAAGTAAAAGTCCAGGTCCAGGTGACATCATTCATTGTGAATTATTTAAAAAAAAAATTTTTTTTTGGGGGGGGGTGGGAAAAAATTTAAAAATTAAAAAAAAAAAAGCAAAACTGGGGCACCTGGGTGGCTCAAGCAGTTAAGTGTCTGCCTTCAGGTCAGGTCATAATCTCTAGGTCCTGGGATCGAACCCCACATTGGTCTCCCTGCTTAGCATAGAGCCTGCTTCTTTCTCTCTTTCCCTCTGCCTGCCACACCTCCTGCTTGTGCTCTCTCTGTCAAATAAATAAAACCTTAAAAAACAACAACAACAACAACAAAGAGCAGATCTACATCTAATTTGGGGGGGGGGAATGTGGGATCCATCTACTTCGGATCTCCAGTGGAGGAGAGAGGATGGTGGTCTTGCAAGAAATGATGCTGCATCAACTGGAGATCCATGAAGGACAAAGGAACATTGAACCCTTACCTCACACCATTACATACAATTTTTTTTTTAAGATTTTATTTTATTTTTTTTAATTTTTATTTATTTATGATAGTCACAGGGAGAGAGAGAGAGAGAGAGAGAGAGAGGCAGAGACACAGGTAGAGGGAGAAGCAGGCTCCATACACCGGGAGCCCGACGTGGGATTCGATCCCGGGTCTCCAGGATCGCGCCCTGGGCCAAAGACAGTCGCCAAACCGCTGCGCCACCCAGGGATCCCACATTACATACAATTAACTCAAGATGGATCACACAGTTATATACGAAAGCTACTTATCAACCAAGCTTCTAGAAGACATAAAATAATACCTTCATAGCTTTGAAAGAGGAAAGATTTCCTAAAGAGCACACACACATAAGAGCTATACATAAAATATGGATGAATTGATGTTCATTAAAATTAAGAACTTTTGTTCAGGGATGCCTGGGTGGCTTAGCAGTTGAGAGTCCGCCTTCAGCTCAGGGTGTGACCCTGGAGGCCAGGGATCGAGTCCCACATCAGGCTCCCTGCATAGAGCCTGCTTCTGCCTCTGCCTGTGTCTCTGCCTGTGTGTGTGTGTCTCTCATGAATAAAAAATTAAAATATATATATTTTTAAATGCAGCTTAAAAATGGGCAAATCAGGAGATCCCTGGGTGGCTCAGCGGTTTGGCGCCTGCCTTTGGCCCAGGGCACGATCCTGGAGTCCCGGGATCGAGTCCCGCTTCAGGCTCCCAGCATGGAGCCTGCTTCTCCCTCTGCCTGTGTCTCTGCCTCTCTCTCTCTCTCTCTATGTCTATCATGAATAAATAAATCTTAAAAAAAAAATAGGCACGGGCAGCCCTGGTGGCGCAGTGGTTTAGCGCCGCCTGCAGCCCAGGGTTTGATCCTGGGGACACTGGATAGAGTCCCACATCGGGCTCTCTGCATGGAGCTTGCTTCTCCCTCTGCCTGTGCCTCTGCCTCTCTCTCTGTGTGTGTCTCTATGAATAAATAAATAAAATCTTTAAAAATAAATAAATTTAAAAAATAAAAAATAAAAATAAAAATAAATAAATAAATAAATAAATACATTTTTTAAATGGGCAAATCACTCAATCACTCCAAAAGAGTGAATGTTCAACTGGCCAATAATATGTAAATGTACTCACCATCACTAGTCATCAACTCATTTATCTTATTTTTTTTAATTTTTACTTATTTATGATAGTCACACAGAGAGAGAGAGAGAAAGGCAGAGACAGAGACATAGGCAGAGGGAGAAGCAGGCTCCATGCATGGGGAGCCCGACGTGGGATTTGATCCCGGGTCTCCAGGATCACGCCCTGGGCCAAAGGCAGGCGCTAAACCGCTGCGCCACCCAGGGATCCCCCTGATTTTTTTTTTTAAGATTTATTTATTCATTTCAGAGAGAGCTCGAGCCTGAGCCCAAGGGGCAGAGGGAGAGAGAGAATCTCAAGCAGACTCCATGCTGAGCTGAGAGCCTGACACAGGGCTCAGTCCCACAACCCTGAGATCATGAACTAAGTCAAAACCTAGAGTCAGACACCTAACTGGCTGCACCACCCAGGTGCCCCTCTGATTTTTTTTTCTTTTTAAGATTTATTTATTTGAGAGGAATCCCTGGGTGGTTCAGTGGTTTAGCACCTGCCTTCCACCCAGGGTGTGATCCTGGAGTCCCAGGATCGAGTCCCATATCAGACTCCCTGCACGGAGCCTGCTTCTCCCTCTGCCTATGTCTCTGCCTCTGTGTGCGTGTCTCTCATGAATAAATAAATAAAAATCTTTAAAAATATATATATTTATTTGAGAGAGAGAGAGATAAAGAGTGGGAGGGGAGGGGCATAGAGAGAGGGAGAGAGAATATCCCAAGCAGACTCCCTTCTGAGCATGGAGCCTGACGCTGGGCTCAATCCTATGACCCTGAAATCCCGACCCAATTCTCACTTATCATCAGAGAAATGAAAAACGCATCACAGTAAGATACCAGCACACACCCGTCAGAATGGTTAAAATGAAGGCAGGCAGGGATATCTGGGTGGTTCAGCAGTTTGGTGCCTGCCTTAGGCCCAGGGCATGATCCTGGGGACCCAGGATCGAGTCCCACGTCAGCCTCCCTGCATGGAGCCTGCTTTCTCCCTCTGCCTATGTCTCTGCCTCTCTGTGTCTCTCATGAAAAAATAAATAAAATCTTTATTTTTTTTAAAGATTTATTTATTTATTTATTTATTATTTATGATAGACACAGAGAGAGAGACAGACCACTGAGCCACACAGGGATCCCCTAAATAAAATCTTAAAAAAAATTCAAGGCAGATAATATCAAATTCTGGCAAGTCTGTGGAGCAGCTGGAGTTCTCCTACACAGCTGGTGGGATTATGAAATGGGTTCAACCCCTTTGAGAAAAGCCTCTAGCACTACCTACTAAAACTAATCTGGTGCCTACACTACAATATACAAAGCAGCACACGGTCACAGTCATCTGAAGTTCAAAATTGGGCAATGGCATGGTGATAAAAATCAGGTCACTTGTTAACCTTGGGAAGTATGGAATGGGACACAAGGAAGTCTTGTGGGGTGCTGGAAATGTTCTAGATCTTGACACGCAGGTTTATGGGCCTCCATTAAACTTAACTGAGCCATGTATTTTAGATAGGTGAGTTACAGCTCAATAAAAAAGAAAAAACAAAGACACCATAGTGAATGAATGGACAAAGCAATGGCATGGGAGACAGTAATGGGGGTGGTATGGGGACGCACTGTAGCCAGGGTGATCAAGGAGGACCCTGCTGAAGACACGGACCTAGGTCTGACATCCTAGGTCAAACCTAAAGCATGAGAAGGACCCAGTCATGCCAGGATCCCAAGGAAGAGAACTGCAAGCAGAGGGCACAGCAGGTGCAAAAGCCCTAAGGAGGAAAAGAACCTGACATGTGGAGGAAGGTCAAAGAAAATCTCCCTGGCTGTGACACCAGAGGAACTGATGGAGGATGGCAGAGGTAGAGAAATGGGAGGGCCAGTATGGTTCAGCAAACGCTGGGTGAGCCCATCGGGCCGAGTGAAGCAGGCAGAGGAGAGGGCCAGAGGCCACTGGTACTCGGGCCTCCAGGCCCAGAACGAGGAACATGAGCTATGTCCAGAGGTCTCTAAGAGCCAGGGGAGGGCTGTGTGTGGGAGGGGAGTGGGGACAGCTCTGGGGACATGTTGGGGAGGAGTCGGGGCCAGGAGCCCGGGGAAGAGGCTGGGGGAAGAAGATGAGGCCTATAGTGGGGGTGTGGGGATGGAAAGCTCCCTGGAGATCAGGGAATCTTCTGAAGGTTGCTCACCCTTCCACTCCAGGTTTCCACGGCCCCTCTCCAGATGGCCCAGCAGCCGCTGGGGGCAGGAGTAGAGCAGGAAGGTCCTCTCCTTGCTGACTGCCCCAGCCTGCTGCATCCACCTCTTACTGACCGTCTCGGTCTCGGGCCAGTCCCCATTCCAGGTGCCCAGCTTGGGGTCGAAAGTCATGAAATCCTCGCCGTTCAGCGCAAACTTGGCCACAGGCACTGAGGTGTTGTCGGGGCCCAACTCGCAGCCCAGCAGGCCCTGCAGGGTGTAGGGTCCTGGGGTGCCCACATACAGGTAAGCAGGGCCCAGGAGCAGCAGCCCCGCACCCTCCCTGCTCAGACCCAGGGGTCAGGGGATCTTACCTCCATCCCCCAAGGCTTTGAGAGCTTCCAGGAAGAGCCCCTCCTTGGTCCTCAGGTCTGTGGTCTCTTTCTCCCAATACCAGGACACCTGGTTTTCCCAGACCCAAGCCCCATACGGCTCGGCCTGGGCCCGCAGGTTATTGTAGCTCAGATACTGCTGGGGACCCAGCCAGCCGGAGGCCCAGAAGGCAGGAGTCCCAGGAGGAGGAGCGGACACAGCGGTGAGGTGGTACAGGAGGGAGAGATGGCTGTCTGCTGGAGGAAGACAGGTGAAGAGGGCGGGGGCCTAGACTGGGAGCAGGACAGATGCCCTGAAAGAGGAAAGACTCAACCCCAGGGAGAAAGGACAGACCCCTTGGGGCACATGTGTGGCTCAGTGGCTGAACATCTGCCTCTGGCTCAGGCCTTGATCCCAGAGTCCTGGAATCGGGTCCCGCATCGGGCTTCCTGCAGGGAGCCTGCTTCTCCTTCTGCCTGTCTCTCTCTCTCTCTCTCTCTCTCTCTGTGTGTGTCTCGCATGAATAAATAAAAAAGAAAGAAAGAAAGAAAGAAAGAAAGAAAAGAAAAGAAAGAAAAGAAAAGAAAAAAAGAAAGAAAAGAAAAGAAAAGAAAAGAAAAGAAAAGAAAAGAAAAGAAAAGAAAAGAAAAGAAAAGAAAAGGAGATCCAGAAGTGGGGACAGACCCAGAGAGAGGAGGACAGACCCCGGGCGGGGGGGGGGGGGGTGACAGTCCCCCGGACAGAAGCGAACAGGTGGCCCGCAGACACAGCCACCGAGGGAGGAAGAAGAGCGACAGAGCGACGCTCCGGGAAGGCGTCGTGCCCGCCCACAGTGAACCCTCCGATTTCGCTTCCCTCGCCCCTTCCCGGCCGCCGGCGCCTCCCTCCCCGCCGCCCGCCGCGGGCCCCTCACCTGCGCGCAGGGTCGGCAGCAGGAAAAGCAGGAAACCGAGCCCCCAGGACCGAGGCCGAGGGACCCCCATCCTGAGCGGGAGACCTGGGGCGGGAGGGGGCGCGTGAGTGCTCCGACCCCCGCCCCGCCCCCTCCTCCCGCAGCGCCCGAGGGGCTCGGCCAGCACGCGCGCCCGCCTGGGGGCCCCGGGGCTCCGCGACTCAGGCTGGCCTCCCTGCCTCCTCCTCCGCGAACTTTCACCCCTTCATTTGGTCCTTTTGGGTTAATTAATTACAGAGCCTGGATAGGCTGAGAGTCCTGTCTCCGAGCTCCGCCCCGTCTCTTCCTCCTCCCTCAGACCCTGGATTCCGAGCCCCAGCCCCTCCTCCCTCAGACCCGGGAGTCCCTGCCCCCCAGCCCCCTGCAACTTCAAACCCAGGAGTCCTCACCTCCAGCCCCCTCCACCCTCAGACCCAGAGGTCCTGCCCCCAGCCGCCTCCTCTCTCAGACTCAGGGATCCGGACCTCCAGCCCTCCTCCCTCAGACCCTGGAGTCGTGGACCCCCAGCCCCATCCTTTCTGAGACCCAGGGGTCCGGGCCCCAGTCCTCTCCTTCCCCAGAGCCAGGAGTCCAGGCCCCCAGGCCCCTCCTCCCTCAGACCCAAGAGTCCAAGCCTCCAGCCCCCTCCTCCCTCAAGACCAGAAGTGGGAACCCCCAGCCCTCTCCTTCCCCAGAGCCAGGAGTCCAGGGCCTCCAGCCCCTCCTCCCTCAGACCCAGGAGTCCAGGCCCCTAGTGTCTTCTCCCTCAGAGCCGAGAATCCCGCCCCCAAACCCTCAGATCCAAGAGCCCTGGCCCCCTCCTCCCTCAGACCCAAGAGTCCAAGCCCTCAGCCCCCTCCTGCCTCAAGACCAGAAGTGGGAGCCCATAGCCTCCTCCTCCCTCAGACCCAGGAGTCCAGGCCCCTAGTCTCTCCTCCCAAGAGCAGAGAATCCTGCCCCCACCCCCTCAGATCTGAGAGCCCCGACCCAGCGTGTAGGACCCCAGACCTCTCCTCCCTCAGACCCAGAAGCCCAGAACCCTGCCCGTCCTCCCTCAGCTGGGGCCCAGCTCTGCTCACCACAGCGAAGTTCCCTTCCCTCCTGCAGCCCTAGCTGGCTCCGAAGTTCCCTTCCCTCCTGCAGCCCTAGCTGGCTCCCGTGACTGGAGACCCCAGTTCCTCTCTCACATCCTGTCCGGAGACTGCTCCCTGACTTCGGGAATATCCAACCCCGCCCCCCAGCTGCAGGGCACACCCCAGGCCCAGCGCCCAGCCTCCTGGAGTATTTGTTTCACACTGGGTCTTGAAACTTTTTTCTTTGTTTCTTTTCTTTTCTTTTTTTCTTTTCTTTTCTTTTTTTTTTTTTTTTGCCTCTTTCTCCGTTGCTCCCTGTTTTCCGATTTTGAGGTGTCAGCCACCCAGCGAATTCATGACAGAGTTGAGAGCCCAACACTATGGGAGTCCAAACTTTGAAGGTTTCAGTGGGTCCCCTGCTTTACTTCATTATGCAACGTTCCCCACCCCGCACCCCTTCACCAGCCCTTGCTACAGGGAAAGTTCTCCAGACACCTCTAAATTTCCTCCTTGGGACCCGTTCCCTAAGTGTGTCCCTTCCACTTCTTTAGTGTCTCCTGATATGGCCTTAATAACACGGTCCCAGGATATATTGCTCTCAGGCTTAGAGGCCCCCTCGAGTCCCCCCCAGCCCACACTGTGGCTACAATGCCTCCATTATGCTGGAATGTTGTGCACCGCCCGTATATTCATATATAGAAAGGAGACTTATTTTAAGCAATCGGCTCACGTGATTTAGGCCTAGCGAGCCTAAAATTTGATAGGGGTGGCTGGCCGGCTGGGAACTAGGTAAAGTGTTGCAGGTCAAGTCCCAGAGCAGCAAGCCGGAGAATCTGGGGGAGCTGCTCTTGCAGATGGAGTCCCAAGGCGATCTGCTGGCAGAGCTCGCTCTCCCTTGAGTGGAGGTCAGTTGTTTTTTTTCTTCTGGTCAGGCCTCCAACTGCTGGGCAGTAGCCCACCCACACTCTGGAGGGCAGCGTGCTCTACCCCAAGCCCACTGATTTCAGCGTAAATCTCATCCCAGCCCACCCTCGTGGAAATATCCCGAGTGATGTTTGACCCACCATTTGGGGCCTGGGGCCCCACCCCGCCAAGTAGACACCTGAAAGTAACCGCACATGGTAAATCTGTGTTCAACTTAGTGAGGAAACTGTATTTGTTTTCCTTTCTCTCCCTGGTCCTGCTAGAATATCCACTGAGGGGACGCCTAGGTGGTTCAGTGGTTGAGCGTCTGCCTTCGGCTCAGGGTGTGATCCTGGGGTCCCAGGATCGAGTCCCACATCGGGCTCCCTGCATGGAGCCTGCTTCTCCCTCTGCCTGTCTCTGCCTCTCTCTGTGTGTGTCTCTCATGAATAAATAAATAAATAAATAAATAAATAAATAAATAAATAAAATCTTAAAAAAATAGAATATTCACTGAGATCCATCCTGAGGGCCTGTCTTTCTCTCTCTTTTTTTAAGATTTTATTTATTTATTCATGAGAGACAGAGAGAGAGAGGCAGAGACACAGGCAGAGGGAGAAGCAGGCTCCATGCAGGGAGCCCAACGTGGGACTCAATCCCGGGACCCCAGGATCAGGCCCTGGGCTGAAGGCAGCGCTAAACCTCTGAGCCACCCAGGTTGCCCTGAGGGCCTGTCTCTAATGATGCTGGAGGATCCTGCTCTTACGTCCCATGAGTCCTCTTCTAACACCCTTGGTTCTGTCCTAAAATACTCTGAGGAACCCACCTGGGACATACCCAGCTGTCCCTTCTGTGTCCCTAGGGATCTGGCTATGTCTCTATGGGACCATTCCATCAGCCCCGGAGACTCTTATTCTAAAGTCCTTAGGACTGGGTCACCCAAGTGGCTCAGCCAGTTGAGCGTCTGCCATCCCAGGGTCCTGGGATCGAGCCCCACATAGATCTCCCCACTCAGCAGGAAGCCCACTCCCGCTATCTCTGTCTCTCTCTCAAATAAATAAATAAAATCTTAAAAAAATTTATTTTAAACAAAATCCTCAGGACAGTACTGTGACGTTCCTTGGATCTGGGAATAAAATGTCCAATGTCTTGTGACAGTGTCCTATTCAGGACCCTGCTTTACTTTTCCTTGGAGCTTGTACACCATACCCCTGGGGTCGTTGCTCTGCCCTACTATAAGATGCCCCAGGACTCATCTAAATGCTCCCTGAGCCCTACCCTAATGCCCCCATAGTCCCACTCTGAGGTCTGTTGGACTATGAAGGTAGTCTCCAGTTCCCATGGTGGTGCCAGCACCCTGCTGCCTCACCCCTAGGACCTTATCACACAGCTCACAGCTGTGCTGCAATAACTAGCTTCCCTGGTGTCTTGCAAGACTGTCACCAGAGGCCCCTACTTGGTCCTGGGTCTCTGATAACTCATATTCCCACCCCCATACTCCTTGGGTCCCCTGATAGAATCCTGAGGCCTGGCAATAACATCTTCAACAGCTTCGGCTAATCTCTCTCTCTCTCTCTCTCTCTCTCTCTCTCAGTCTGCTACCACACTCCTGGGATCCTGCTAAACCAGTCCTGAGCCCTCCCCCTGCCGTGACTACTGCTGGATTGCCACAGAGGGGCCTCAGCCCCAGGCCCTTCTCTCTGCTACAACATTCCTGCTAGCAACCAACCTCCTGCATTTCTCAGGGACTTGCTATCAGGCCCTTCCCATGTCCCCTCACCAGTTAGACTTTTGCTCCCTCGCCCAGGAGGCAACCACCTTCCAGATACCGGGGACCCAGTATAAGGGGCCCTGAGGTCTTGTGAAATGGCACTGTGTCTCTCCTGTAGGTACCCTGGGTCCTACTGGACTGGTTAAGACGTTCCACCCCCCTCCCTACCCCCGGATTCTTCTCTATAGCCCAAGACCCTAAATACTGCCACTAGAGCTCTGGGGACAACCCTTTGGCTTTCTGCCATGGTGCTCCTGGGACTCTAGGGCACTGTCCCTGGGGCTTGTTCATTATGTTTACATCTTGCCCAGCTGTCCTTCAGCTCCTTCTCTACCCTACTCTGTTTCTCTGTCTCCTCTGGGTGTTCTAGGTCCTGCTACAATGTCCCATCAATGGTCACTGCCACACTTCTCAGGACCCTATTCTAATATGCACTGGGTCCCACCAAAAAGGTTTTTGGTTCCAGATAAAATGTCCCCAGGACCTACATGCTCTCCCCTGAGGCCTCAGGAAGTCCTCTGGATCCTGCTACAATGGGTACTCATGTGGCTTTGACAGTCATCAGAAGGACAACAGGGTGACCCCTCTAAATTCTCAGAGTCCTGCCAGGGTCCTTTTAGAATGTTTCCTAGCTCTACCATGAAGTCTTTAGGGTCCCACACAACATTCCAAGGTGCTAGTCTGTGTGCCCAAGAACCATCAGAGTGTCGCCCATGTAACACAGGCTTTTCTCCAAGTGTCCAGGTTGCTGTTTTGGGGACCACCCACTGCAGCCCCGATCACCACACTGGTTTCCTACTGCTGCTGTACTGAATAATCACAAACTTGGAAGCTTAAAATGACACAAATTTTTGATCTGGTTCTGGAAGTCAGGCATCTAACATGGTCCACGGTGCTGGTTCTTTCTTGAGGCTTGAGAAGAGAATCTGTTTCTATGCTTTTTCCAGCTTCTAGAAGCTGCCTGTGCTCTTCAGCTCCAGGCCCCTTCTTCCAGCCTCAAAGCCAGCATCTTCTCTCCTTTCTGACCTCTGTGTGTGTATGCAGCCATCCATCCATCCATCCATCCATCCATCCTCACATCTCCTTCTGACTCTGACCTTCCCACCTCCCTCTTTTTTTTTTTTTTTAAATTAATTTTGATTAAACTTGAGAACTAATGCCTTTCTTGGCCCGCTGGGGGAGCAAACCCACAAGGTTGGTGTTGTCAGTGTCACGGTTTACCCAATTGACCAGCCACTCAGTCCCCACCTCCCTCTTCTCAGTACTCTCAGGATTGCATTGGTCCCCTGGATAATCCTAGATCATCTCCCCATCTCAGAATTCTGAATTGAATCGCATCTGCAAAGTCCTTTTTATCATATGAAGTAACATATTTGCAGGTTTTGGGGGATTAGGGCATTAACCTTTGGGGGGACCATTATCCAGCCTACCGCAGTCAGGAAGGATGCCCTTCTTGTCCCTATCAGAATATCCCCCTTCGGAGCCACCGCTGAGCCACCCAGGGATCCCTCAAACAGAGCATTGAACTCAGAATGGGTCCATTCTGAACCAGGGCTTCAACCTCATGGGGAGCTGGTCCATGAAGCTACCTTGGCCCTGGGGACTGTGCACTATAAACGCCCTGGTGTCTTGGGCCACCTGGGTGGCTCAGTGGTTGAGCATCGGCCTTCAGCTCAGGGTGTGATCCCGGGTCTGGGGATCAAGTCCCACATCAGGCTCCTTGCAGGAAGCCTGATTCTTCCTCTGCCTATGTCCTTGCCTCTCTCTATGTGTCTCTCATAAATAAATAAATAAATAATTTAAAACAACAACAACAAAAAAACCCGCCCTGGTGTCTTAACCTCTGCCCCTCCCCTCTGCACCTGGACCGTGGTGCCCCCTACTGACTCCAGGAGGTAATAATCACACCTGAGTTCAAAACCCAATCCTGCCCCTTCCAGGCCGGCTGGACTTTGAGCCTTGGTTTCCTTATCTATAAAATGGGAATAATAATTGTGCCAAACTCAGAGGAGAGGATTCAGCGAGTCAAGGGTTTGGCATGGGGCACATGGTAGGGCATAATAGTAACACTTGTTCCTCTTAATGTTCCCTCCACTCCCAGCTGCTGTTAGGGTCCTGGGCATCTCAAACACCAGGCCCTGAATCTGTCTTGCTCACTCTTGCATTCCCAGGGGCCAGCACAGTAGATATTGGTAGAATGAACAACAGCAACAATGTATGATCCTGGGCTGGTTTGATGTGCCCCTAAAACTCTTCTAGAACGGCTCTGATGTCCTGTTAGAACGTTCTAGCAGAATCTATACTGTAGGCTTCTGTAATAATATGTAATAGAACTGGGACCTACTAGAATGTTAGATCCCAGGAATTTCCCATAATGGGCTCAGGGCAGTGCCAAAATATGGCAGCAGGGCTGCTCAAACACACATGGAAGCTACTACAATTCAAGTTCCCTAGAATCAACTGACAGACCTCCAGACTGGACCAGTTAAATGAATTTAGGTGCTTGCTACTGGAGGTCCTGCTATAATAGAATACCTTGGGGGCTGCAACAATGACTGCCAGTGTAGCTATAGAATATTCCAGTGGCCTGCTATAATCGGTGCAGGGCCATGATACCTTGTGATACCACCAAGAGTTGCCCTCTTTTCATGTAATAGGCCTGACCCCTGCTGTCATCATAAATCAAGGACCCTGCTATGAAACTGTGCCTGCAGCTAATTTCCCTGAGAAAAATGCAATGCCACTGGGACCTCCTATTAGAGGCATGCAACAGAATATTCTAGAAGCATGCTAAAATAGATTCAAAGTCCCATGCCAGCCCACCAGGGCTTGCTGTAATAGATGCAAGTTCCACAACCATATATTGAATACCTCTAGGGGCCCTTGGCAAGACTCTTGTCCTTGGGACTTCCTGATGGGACCCAGGGCCTCCTACACTAAGCTACCTCAAGGCTTCTCTAACAGGTTCAGGGCTCTGGAAAAATTAACTTCCATCAGGAATATTATTTACTAGAATTAGTAATTGAGTTACTACTCCATTAACACATGTAACCATTGTTCATCCTCCCACGGGGGAAATGAGGCAAACCCATTTTACAGATTATAAGGCTCTGTGGTTGGGGTGGGGCGGGTGAAGGGGTGGTCACCTGCCAATAAGCAGCAGAGCTAGAAATCAAAAGAGTCTGTGGTCATAATGCTTCCATTTGGGAGATATCTGCTCATGGTCACTGCTTCTGGTTATTCCAGAACTTGAGACCTGGGAGTCATTCCTGCCCTCTGAGAATGCGGGGATTTAGCTTTGATTCATTTACTGTGATAAACATATATGGAGAGCTTACAACATGTCCGCATGCTAGGGATGCAGAGCTCACATTCCAGCGGCCCCCAGGTTAGCAAACATGCAATGTCACACAGGTTTCTACAATAAACTTACAAATATGCAAGAAATGGGCTTCGTCTGTCTCTGTAGGGCAATAAAGCTGGGAAGGGCAGTTGGGAGGACAGGAGGTTTTGCCAGATGTAAAGAGGCTGGTGGGGACGCCTGGGTGGCCTGGCAGTTGAGTGTCTGCCTTTGGCTCAGGGCGTGATCCTGGGGTCCTGGGATCAAGTCCCGCATCGGGCTCCCCAGAGGGAGCCTGCTTCTCCCTGTGCCTATGTCTCTGCCTTCTCTCTGTATGTCTCTAATGAATAAATAAAATCTTACAAAAAAAAAAAAAAAAGGCAGCCCCGGTGTCCCAGCAGTTTGGTGTCTGCCTTCAGCCCAGGGCATGACCCTGGAGACCCGGATCGAGTCCCATGTCGGGCTCCCTGCATGGAGCTTGCTTCTCCCTTTGCTTGTGTCTCTGCCTCTCTCTCTCTGTGCCTCTCATGAATAAATAAATAAAATCTTAAAAAAAAAAAAAAACAAAAAACAGAAAAACAGGAACAAGAGGCTGGTGAGCATTATAACCTAAGGAAATGAAGGAGGGAGCCAGGTGGACACCTGAGCTGAGAGCTGCCAGGCAGTGGGCAGGGCCAGTGCGAAGGCTCAGAAGAGGGAGCAGGTCTGGTGGGCGCTGGCAGGTTGAGGAAGGGGGAGTGGTGGGCAGAGGGCAGAAGACAAGCAGAGCTTGTGATGGACGTAGGAATGGTCTCTGGCTGTCACCGTACTCTAAAAGGTGACAGTGGTCACCTCCCTCCAGGCACAAGTGGTGTGGACCTAGGGTATTTCTCCTTGGTCTTTGCCACTTGACCCACTGGGCCCAGCAGAGGTGTACCCCAACACACACCAGGGAGGTGCCCCACCCATGACTAGGTAACCTAACAGTGGGGTGCCAAGGAGACACCCCAACAACTGCTGGGAGCGAACAGGGGAGCTGGGCTGCTGTTGTCAACATGGCAGCCCCACCCCAAACGGAAACACCTGTGGTGGGGGGGCCTCCGGGAGCAGCCTCAGAACCCTTTCTGGGTCCCAGTCCCCTCCCTCAGGCTCTCTGCCCTCCAGCACCGGGTGGGGCAGGCTCACAGGTTGAAACTCCGGGGCGGTGCCCCTTCAGACCCGTCCCTGCTCCTTCCTGGCCTCTTTGATGCGGCCCCACTTCCTCCGACAGGAACCCCCGCCCTCCCCAGGTCTGGGTCAAAAGGAGTCGCTGAGTCCGTCCGGAGTCGGCACGTCCCCTGGAGGCAGCAGCTCCTCTCTCCTCTCGGCCCTGTCTCCCAACCCTTGTACCAGTGCTGTGCCTCAGTCCCTGGTACAGGCATGGGGGGCAGGGACCTGGGGACCCCCAGCAGCACCGGCCCCGAAGGGTGAGGTGAAGCCAGCAAGTACCTCCGTCTCTGCCTGCTGTGACTCGGGTGAGGGTCTCTCTCGATTCTAAAAGCCATTGCCCTCCCCCCCACCCTCCGCTGGCCTATCATCTCGGAACTTGATTTCATTCTCAAGGTCCATTGTTCTCAGAAATCTGCCAGTCTGTCACTACCTGTGGTCTCCGACCTTTTCCAGAGTCCAGCTGAGCCCTCTGTTCTTATCTCTGAAAGGGATGCTCAAGGTCCTGCCTCCTCCTTCCCAGGTTTTCTCCAACAGAAAGCCTTCCACTTTTAGGGTCAATCTCTTGCCCTTCCTCACATTTTCCTCTGACATTCAGGGTCACTGGCCCGGTCACAAAGCTTTTCCCCAGAATTTCTTTGCCCGACCCTGTCCCCACTCCTCTCTGCTTCCAAGGCTGGGAAGTCTCACTTCCAGGGTCTTCCTAACCTACTTCTGAGCAGCCTGCAATCAGGTGCTACAGAGGTGGGTCCCAGGCTGGCTCCAGCTTGGCTTCACTATGTGACGTGCCTTCAAAGCCAATTTCCTTGGATTTTCAGGCAAAGGAAACCACTAGAGCTCAGCTCCTCACGGACGGGAGAACCTGTCCCCTCAGATGGGTTTGCCAAGCAGACTGGTGCTTGCTCAGGAAGGGGAAGGGGTGGGGGTGTGTGCTGGGGCTGGAGAGGCTGGCTGTCTGGCTTCCCTGGTGCACTCCTCCACTGTCAGGGGAGACAGGAAAGCCCAGGTTGAAGATTAAGACCCCACCAGACAGCACAGAACCCTGCAAGCCCATTCAGTGCCCCTAGCTGGGCTGAGATGGCTGCTTCTCCTTCACCCTCCCAAGGAGGCAAGAAGGCTTACACCAGAGTTGAGAGAGAGAACGCAGGAGCCTACGCCCTCACTCACTTCCTCCCCAGAGACTGGGGGAGTTGAGGGCATGCCCCAACACCAGGTAGAAGGGCTTACTTATTCTGACACCAAGATGTGACGTGGATCAAAAGGAGACCCAAAGAAGGAGCAGTGTCTTAATACAGGTTCCTATCTTCAGAGATGAAAAGACAGAAAGGAGGCAGCACCCAGCCAGCCCCACCCTTATATGGGGGTCCAGAGGATGAAAGAAAACCCCATCTTTTGCATCAACCCCATTCAACTCCCAGAAATAATCCCTCTAGCAAAGGGATGCCTGGGTGGCTCAGCGATTGAACATCTGCCTTCAGCTCAAGGAGTGATCCCTGGTTCAGGGTGGAGTCCTGATCCCACATCGGGTTTCCCCCGAGGAGCCTGCTTCTCCTTCTGCCTCTGTCTCATGAATAAATAAATGAGATCTTAAAAAAAAAAAAAAAAAAAAATTCCCTCTAGCAAAAGTACAGGTACACTGGGCCAAGCCCAAATCTGGGAAAATAGTTTTTGAGACCTGGAAGTCAGGGGTGTAGACAGTTTTATTTTCTTCAGGGGTGTAGACAGTTTTATTTTCTTCAGGGGTGTAGACAGTTTTATTTTCTTCAGGGGTGTAGACAGAAGTCTTGCCTCAAAACTTCTGGAACTGCTTCTTCGTGCCAGCAGCTTTTGTGACTTTGAGCACGTTGAAACGCACAGTCTTGCTCAAAGGGCGGCACTCACCCACTGTGACAATGTCGCCGATCTGGACATCCCTGTGGAGTTGGGCAGAGGCTGTCACAGGCTGGACTGTCCCACGCAGGCCACTAAAGGCTGAGGCCTCTGCTTTGGCTCCACTAAACCCTACCCACGCTCCACTTTCCACTTCCACCTGCCATCCCCTCCCTGGGTCGTTATTTATTGGACACAAACTCTGTGCAAGATATCAAACTCAAAGCTCTACAGAGGATACTCCAGCCCCTTTGGCGACTTCTCAGGGTAGAAGCCCTCCCTCAGGGATCCCTGGTGGCTCAGTGGTTTAGCATCTGCCTTTGACCCAGGGTGTGATCCTGGAGTCTTGGAATTGAGTTCTGCATCGGGCTCCCTGCGTGGAGCCTGCTTCTCCCTCTGCTTTTCTCATGTATAAATAAATAATCTTTTTTTTTTAATTTTTTATTATTTATTTATGATAGGCACACAGTGAGAGAGAGAGGCAGAGACACAGGCAGAGGGAGAAGCAGGCTCCATGCACGGGGAGCCCGACGTGGGACTCGATCCTGGGTCTCCAGGATCGCGCCCTGGGCCAAAGGCAGGCGCTAAACCGCTGCGCCACCCAGGGATCCCAATAAATAAAAAATCTTAATAAAAGAAACCCTCTCTCAATCCTCTCCACTTTACACGGACTGGAGGCTCCTGAGAATTATCTGCTTGGTCACACCAGTCTCCTCACACTGTCTCCCAATAGTTTACTACCCACACAGCAGCCAGAGAGCCCTGTCAACCCAAGCCAGGTTCCATGGCCCCTCAGACCCGGGGACAGACCACTTCTTTCCCCTTGGCCTGGGAACCTGAGGGCCCACCATATTCACCTGAAGCAAGGAGACAAGTGCACCGACATGTTCTTGTGGCGTTTCTCAAAGCGGTTGTACTTTCGGATGTAGTGGAGGTAGTCTCGGCGGATGACAATAGTCCTCTGCATCTTCATTTTGGTCACCACACCTGGGGAGAAGGCATGGATTGCAGGTCAGCCCCTGGGGAAGGGGAGTCTTGGGCACTTCCAGAGCATGCTGGGAATTGGGAGCTGCCAAGGAGGGATCCCAAGCCCCGCTGACATCAGCTGTGCCAAGTGGTTTTTTCAGCAGTGCCCGCGGTGGGCATCTGAAGACCATCGTGAAAAGACATCATCTGCCAGTGCCCTCTGGACCCAGAAAGCTGCCAACTCCCCCTCACCCAGGAATCTGAGCATCCCCAGTCCATCCTCCCTCAGACCCAAAAATCTGAACCCAAGCTCCCAGAGCCTTCACTCACCAGACAAAATCCGCCCTCGGATGGAGACATTGCCAGTAAAGGGGCATTTCTTGTCAATATAGGTGCCCTCAATGGCCTGAGTAAGGGAGAAAAAGGAGTGAGCCCTGAACAAGCTGTTCCTGAAACCACCGCGGGGGTGGTGGTGCTCAGGGACAGGAACTACAATTCCCATCAGCCCCAGGATCAGTCACTCAGATGCCAGCAGGGTAACCCGGTCTGGGCACACGTGTGCTGGGGTACAGGGGTCTCCTTCCTTCCCAGAATACCGTCCCCCCCCATACCTCCTTGGGCGTCTTGAAGCCCAGACCGATGTTTTTGTAGTACCGCGGGAGCTTCTCCTTGCCAGTTTCTCCAAGTAGGACCCTCTTCTTATTTTGAAAGATGGTTGGCTGCTTTTGGTAGGCACGCTCGGTCTAGGTGGACAAGGAGGAAGCTGGTGAGCTTGGGGCGGGCAACCTGGCCTGGAAACCTTCCCAGAAACCCCGACCCCATCCTCTCCAGCATTTGGTCCCCAAACGGCAGCCTCCCGAGCCTGGATAATTACCATCTAAAACACTCCCTGAAATTGAGCGGAGTCCGAATTATGAGCCAGAATTACTTCAGCATTTGTGCACCCAAATACGTCCCATCACCTGCAGAAGTCATTCCTTAAAACCCAGGCACAATCACTCCTCTAACCTGGACACCTTACAGCAATGCTTCTTCTCCAAGCCATAAGGACACCCCCCCCCCAGAATTCTCTCCTTACGTAACGTAGGCGACTTCAGAAATAAATACCAAACCCGGGGCTCCCTGGATTAGCCCTTAGGGCTCCGTTCTAACAGGATTAACTCGATGGCCCAAGGCCTCCAGAAAAACCACCCCGTAAACCTTGAGTTTTAAGAAAATAACTCCTAAGAGGTTTGAGCCTCCACTAAGGGGAGCCCCCGGGATTTAGGAGGCGCTAACCTAGTTTAATTCAAACACACGCGCTCCCGCATTAAGGCCTGGGGTGTCTAGGCTGCCTGGGATTAACCCCACGCTGGGGCTCGGGCGTCCTTCTCTCCCGGACGCGCCCCTGAGGCCGGGGGTGGGTCCCGAAGCATCCGCGCCGGCCCCGAGCACGAACCTGAATGTCTGCCATCTTCCCGGCCGCCTGGAAAAAGGAAAGCCGGAAGGGCGTCCGGGTTTCCTTATCGACTGCACAGGGGCAAGGGAGGAAGTGACGAAAGGGGGCGGGAGCGCGGTTTGGAGCCTCGGGCGCGACTGTGATAAACGTGCGGCCCAAACTCCGCACTCGATTCGGAGACTAAGCGGACGCCGCACAGGATGAAGGGTCGCGGGTCGGGAGCCCGCGACCCGCCGACACCCTCTGGAGAAAGTCAAGCCGTGAACGCGCTGGGTCCGTTAGTAAACGTTGGGAAGGCGAGGCCAGCGTTATCGCGAGAATTATAGGAAGGCGGGCATCTTTCGGTGGAGTGAAGATCACGTGGGGGTAGGGGGACCGCGTGGCTGTGTTTCTGCGGAATCCAAAAGGGATGTGGTGGCGGCCATCTTTTTGCGGGGCGGCCTTTCGGAAGGTCTTAGGAGCATGAGCAATGGCGCCGCCATATTTGTGAGGGGCCGGCATTGACCCTGAGTTTTTTTCAAGTTTAATGAAGTTTGTTGTCCTTTATGCCCTGTTTCAGCCCCAATGGTTTAGTGAAAAAACAAAAAAACCCTTCTGCTGGCTTTCTGTCTGTAACAGCACCGTCCAGTAGAACTTCCCTCAATGATAGAATGTTTTATATCTGAGCCATCAGACACGGATGCAGCTGGCACTGGAAATGCGCATGAGACAGGACCTGAATTTTTAACTTTGTTTAGTGTTTTTTTTTTTTTTTTTAAGATTTTATTTATTCATGAGACACGGAGAGAAAGAGGCAGAGACACAGGCAGAGGGAGAAGCAGGCTCCTGAAGGCGGTGCTAAACCGCTGAGGCCCCCGGGCTGCCTTCTGTTTAACGTTATTAGATTTAACTGGGACGCCTGGGTGGAGGTTGAGCGTCAGCCTTGACCTCAGGTCATGATCCCAGGGTCTTGGGATGGAGTCCCGCATAGAGCTCCCCGCAGGGACCCTGCTTCTCCCTCTGCTCGTGTCTTTGCCTCTCTGTGTCTCTCATGAATAAATAAATAAAATCTCTTCCCCCCCCAAAAAAAAAGGTTTGTTTGTTTGTTTATAGATTCAACTGATAAAGAATTGCTATCAAAGTGTCCAAATGCTCCCTCTCGATTTGTGTACTTATCCTGTAGCATGGGGCACTGGTGCACAGACCACATTTAAAGGGCCTTACTCAGGGGAACCTGGGTAGCTCAGTGGTTGAACGTCCACCTTGGGCTCAGGGCATCATCTCGGGTCCTGGGATCGAGTTCCGCAGCCTACTTCTTCCCCTGCTTATGTGTCTGCCTCTCTCTGTGTGTCTCTCATGAATAAGTAAATTAAAAAAAATTTTTTAAAGGGGCCTTACTCGCTCCCAGCATGGAGCCTGCTTCTCCCTATGCCTGTGTCTCTGCCTCTCTCTCTCTCTCTCTCTCTCTCTCTCTTTGTGTGTGTCTCAATAAATAAAAATAAAATATTTTTAAAAAAAGATTAAAAAGAGGCCTTACTCTTTTGTGATGCAGCTCTGTGTTACATTTTTTAAAAGATTTTATTTAAAGATTAAAATTAAAGAGTTAGATCACAGAAGGAGTGAGAGGGAGACTGACACACTGCTAAGCAGGGAGCCTGATGTGGGGCTGGATCCAAGGACCCTGAGGTCATGACCCCAGCGGAAGGCAGATGCTTAACTCACTGAGCCTCCCTTGTGCCCCTATTTTACATTCTTACATCTGAATGCATCTCCTCTCCTCCTTCTTTGCGGCTTCTAAAACATGTAGATTTTTCTGGCCTTGGGACCTTTCAACTTGTGGTTCCCTCAATTATTTATTCAGAGCCTACTCTCAGGCTCCCATGGAAACTGCCCCCCAGGATCCACACTGTGACCCACTATTAAGAGCGTGAGGTTTCCTTCATAGCTCTGCTAGCTGGCTGGATTTAACATGCCGGTGTATTCTTACTTACCCTGTTTCCGTTTCTCCGCTAGAGTGAAGGCAGGATTTTTTTTTTAAGATTTAATTAATTAATTATTCATTCATTTATGAGAGACACAGAGAATAGAGGCAGAGACACAGGCAGAGGGAGAAGTAGGCTCCACACAGGGAGCACGATGTGGGACTCGATCTGGGACTCCAGGACCATGCCCCGAGCCAAAGGCAGGCGCTCAACCACTGAGCCACCCAGGCATCCCATGAAGGCAGGAATTTGTATCTGCTTTCTCTCCAGGGCTTCTGGCAGCTGTCATGTAAGTGCCCAATTTCTTCTAATTGACTAAATAACCAAATAAATGAACAGAGGATTAGGATATACCAAAATGTCTATCCTTACAGGCAGCTCTATAAATCAAGCCATAGCCCCACCATGGAATACTATGCAAGTGGTTAATGGACGTTAGGTAGATCTTTTTTTTTTTTTTTTTTTTTTTTTTAGGTAGATCAATTGATCAATGAAAAGATTGCAGGCCATATTTCATTTTTAAATTTGCAATTAGTGGGGCGCCTGGGTGGCTCAGTCGGTGAAACACCTGTCTTCAGCTCTGGTCATGATCCTGGGATCCTAGGATCCAGCCCCACATTGGGCTCCCTGCTTGGGGCGAGAACCTGCTTCTCCCTCTCCCTCTGCCTGCCTCTCCCCTGCTTGTGTTCTCTCTCTGTCAAATAAATAAATTCTTTAAAAATATATGTTTTTTGTAGTTAGTTCTGAATAGGTATTTCATGCCCAAGGTGCAAAATTCAAAAAGTACTAAAGTGAATAGACCTCCCTCCTGCTCTTCTCCCCAGACACCCACACCCAATATTACCTCTCCAGAAGCCACTGCTGTCATCCTGTTAGTTTCCAATGTGTCCTTCACACTATATTACCTTTGGTAGAATTTGTGCGTGGACAAAGCAAATTGTGGAACAGAAGGCATAATACGACCCATTTATTCAAAAAATATTGATTGATTGGTACACCTGGGTGGCTCAGTGGTTGAGCACCTGCCTTGGGCTCAGGGAGTGATCCCAGAGTCGTGGGATTGAGTCCCGCATTGGGCTCCCTGCATGAAACTGCTTCTCCCTCTCTGTATCTCTGCCTCTCTATCTCTCTGTGTCTCTTATGAATGAATGAATGAATGAATAAATAAATAAATAAATAAATAAATAAATAAATAAATAAAATCTTTAAAAAAAATTTATTGACAATCTGTAGGATGACTGCCTTTTTTTTTTTTTTTTTTTTTTTTTTATGATAGTCACACAGAGAGAGAGAGAGAGGCAGAGACACAGGCAGAGGGAGAAGCAGGCTCCATGCACCGGGAGCCCGACGTGGGATTCGATCCCGGGTCTCCAGGATCGCGCCCTGGGCCAAAGGCAGGCACCAAACCGCTGTGCCACCCAGGGATCCCCTTTTTATTTATTTATTTAGGATGACTGCCTTTTTAAAAAATTTCCTTACATGATGTAATTGTGGACTGTATCCTTGTAGGTATCACAGACTTTATTATTCAGTAATGTTGCCAATAGTTACACGTGGTTATTTAAATTCAAATTGTGTGACAGGGTATAGTTCAGTGAGACAGTCCATGTTTGGCTTTTAGGAATCCCTGAGTTTAAGCCCTGGCGTTTCCAACCACTGGCTCTTCTTTCTTTTCTTTTCTTAAGATCTTTTATTTATTCATTCATAAGAGACACAGAGAGGCAGAGACCTAGGCAGAGGGAGAAGCAGGCTCCCTGTGGGGAGCCCGATGCAGGACTCTATCCCAGGACCTTGGGATCATGACCTGAGGCAAAGGCAGTGCGAAACCACTGAGCCACCTAGGGATCCCCGGAATGAAACATTTTTAATTGTAGTTGCATCAGTCGCTTTGGGAGTAGTGTTAAGAGGGAAGGAGTTTTCATTTTTCTGTTTTAAAACCTTCTATGTCTCCCCCCACCCCACTGACCTTGTAGTAGCTTTATTTTGAAGAAAAAAGTAATTTCTGGAGTTTTTGAACGACTTGGTAAGGATTTATGGTATTTAGTTTAAAAAAAAAAAGAAAAAGAAAACAAAAACAGCAGGCCCCACATTTGTTATTTGGAATGTGTGCTATGTACAAAGATGACTTAGAAAAAACCCTGGAAGGAAATGTATGACACTCCCCTAGTGGTTTGCATCTCCAGGTGGTGAGATTAGGTGTTATTTCCTCTCTGTTTTTTAAAATGCTCAGTATTTTGCAAATTGCTCAGAATAGCTGGTGAGATTTTGATGATAAGGGAAAAGCAAAACAAAATACATATTGCTTCACCGTGAAGGGTGGGGCCAGTTTGGAGATATTTAGGTCCACAGCTTTTTTTTTTTAATATTTATTTATTTATTTATTCGTTCATTCACTCATAAGAGACACAGCAGAGACATAGGCAGGGGGAGAAGTGGGGGTTGATCCCAGGACCCCAGGATCACGACCTGAGCTGAAGGCAAACACTCAACCACTGAGCCACCCAGGTGTCCCTAGGTCCACAACTTTTAATGACCACAACCCACAGTCCAGATCAAGAGCCACATGCTCTTCTGACTGAACCATCCAGGCACCCTCTTCCTCTTGCTTTCTAATTCAACTTTCTCCTTTCCTTCCTGCAATACACTGATTTTTTTCTTTTCATTTCTACTCAATTTCGTTATAATTTTAAGGCTGGTTACAACCCACCACATTGATTTTCTGCCCTGCAGTGTCAGAGTACGCAAGCCCTGGTTGACCTGGAGAAGCTCATGCTCCCATATGCACTCTGATGCCTAGCAAAGTAAGACCCTCCCTTGTGCCCGCCCATGGACCAGGGTGGGAAGAGGTGCTAAAATCCCTGGAGGATGAGGCAGAGATGGGCCAGGCATACCTGGTCACTGGGAGGGTGGTTCGGTGGTGGGCAGTTGGGTAAGGCGCAAGGTGGAGCTTTGAAAATGTTCCTGCTAACGATCAGAGGCTCTATGAGTCTCCATATTTGCCCTCCAGGAAGGGTTAAGGGGGTGCCCAGAGATTTTATTTGCATCGTCTAATGGTGAACAATGTTGAACACCTTCTCATGTGCTGATTGGCCATTTGTGGATCTTCTTTGGTGAACTATTTCTTCAAAATCTTGCCCAGTCTTTACTTGGTTTTCCTTATTGTGGAGTTTTTTTTTTTTTTTTTTTAAGATTTTATTTATTTATTCATGAAAGACAGAAAGAGGCAGACATAGGCAGAGGGAGAAGCAGGCTCCATGCAGGGAGCCCGATGTAGGACTTGATCCCGGTACTCCAGGATCATGCCCTAGCTGAAGGCAGATGCGCCCAACCACTAAGCCACCCAGGCATCCATCCATATTGTGGAGTTTTGAGAATATTTTGTTTTTTGTTTTTAATATACCCAGGAAACAAGTTCTTCAAAAGAGGTAGTCCTTGCAAATATTTCCTCAGTCTGTGGTTTGTTTTTGAAGTGGGAAGTTTTTACGTGTTTGTAAAGCTGAATTTATCTTTTTGAGGGATTGTGCTTTGGGTGGGACTATATTATGCTGCTTTAACAGGCAGTTTTGTTAGATTTTAAGTGTTTAATTTTAGCTGCTTCTGGAGGCAGCTCCTGTGGTAGAGAGGGAGCCCCAGAAGGGGTTAAGATAGCACCCATTTATTAATGGATTCTCAGAGAAAACATGTCACCATGGTATCTTGGACACTTTGGGGAAATGAATGACAGAACATGTGAGTTGTAATTTGCCCCCTAAATGAAAGTGGAGGGTTTACCCTGGGTGGTTCAGCGGTTTAGTGCCTGCCTTTGGCCCAGGGCGTGACCCTGGAGTCCCAGGATCAAGTCCCACGTCGGGCTCCCAGCATGGAGCCTGCTTCTCCCTCTGCCTGTGTCTCTACCTCTCTATGCCTATCATAAATATATAAATCTTAAAAAAAAAAAAGTGGAATGCCCTGTGAATTACAGTCAAATATGTATCACATTCAACTAGGTTTTTTTTTTTTTTTTGCATCGTTAGACATTTGAATACTTAACTCCTAAATTAGAAATTTCCAAGTATTGAGACCCCTGGGTTGCTCAGTGGTTGAGTGCCTTCAGCTCAGGGTCCTGGGTTGGGAGTCCCACATCCGGCTCCCTGCATGGAGCCTGCTTCTCCATGTCTCTCATGAATAAGTAAAATCTTAAAATTTCCAAGTATTATTACCCACTAATCCCAAGGTCAGCACAGAACAGGTGACTAGGGAAGCTTGGTATCTGCTCAAAGCTCTTCAGCCTTCCAGATCGAATTATTGTAATTTTAGGGGCGCCTGGGTGGCCCAGTAGGTAAGCATGACTTGGATTTGGCTCAGGCCAGGTCAGGTTGTGAGATGGAGCCCCACCTTGTTTTCTATGCTGGGTGTGGAGCCTGCTTAAGACTCTCCATCTCCCTCCACCCCCTCCCAAATCTAGCTTTATAAAAGCTTTAGATCTCATATTCCTAGTTCCGTGGCTAATGCTAATTTCAATGTTTCCTGTCTCCTGAACCTCCTGCTGTGGCCCAAGACCAACCGCCAGTGATGAGACTGGTTTTAAGAGGACTATTTAGGGACGCCTGGGTGGCTCGGGGAGGGGGGTTGAGGAGAATTCCAATCCCAGGGAAGAGTCCCACATTGGCCCCTTGTAGAGAAACCTGCCTCTCAGGAATAAAATTATTTTTTTTTGTTGTTAGGAATAAAATTTTTAAAAAGTGACAATTTCATACTTTGCAGCTGAATTAGACAATCTGCTGGGCAACCACGATGGTTTTGAGAAATTCAACTACATAGGACTCAAAATTCCTTGGTAGGCAGAAGCTCTTCCATGAAGAATAGGTTATTATGCAACTGTTGTGGGAAGGACTCCAGCATGGCCAGTCCTATCCTCCCAGCCCCTTTTCTTGCTGAGGGCCTCACTCCCCTGGGCCTGCCTCCACAGCAGACACACACTGCAAGACGCCAAGTTTCTTTAAAAATAATTTATTAGGTTTGGATCACAGAATTACAGGGATAGCACAAGGGTAGAGCCTGTGACCCCTTGGCTGTTCCCCATCTACGGATCTGGAACTACCTCTGTACACCAGGCTTGGCCCCCAGCATCCTCACACCCTAACAGCTACAGAGTATAGCGCCTGACTGTGCATGACAAGTTTAAATACACCCCATTCTCAACGAAGGGCTCCCCTCCATTTTCCAGGTCTTTCTTGCTTACAGTGAAATGGCACTAATAACTCTCAGGAATGAGTCACAGGCACTTATGCCTCAGAACTCTTAAGAATTTTTTTTTTTTAACTTTTTAGAAGACCTTTCTTAACAGTAGTGACTAAAGCCTTGTGTTCCCAGTACTGTAAGCCCCAGGTTGCCTGAGGCATGAGGGCAGCAGCCCCTGGGAGTCCCCCATATCCTAGGGCGGCGATGGAGGAAGGGCAGGCCAGGCCAAGCATGATGAATAAGTCAATTTTATTGGGCTCAGACCAGGAGTCCATGGGTCTTGAGGACCTCTGTGTATTTGTCAATTTTCTTCTCCACATTCTTTTCGGCCTGTTTCCGTAGCCTCTGTGGGGTAAGAGAACAGACAATGGTCAATGGGTGTTGCCCAAGACCTTCCTCATCCTAGGTGCCCAATTCCACTCCCTGCCAAGTCGGGCCTCAGGCAGAGGCCTCTGGGGCTGAACAAAGTCCACTCTGTCCAGAGAGATCATCCTCAAGGCCCTGCCCAAGAACACGGTACCCTTTGGTTCCAGCCCATCCTCACCATAAGCTGTTTCTTCTTCCGATAATGGATCTTGGCCTTTTCCTTCCTCTTCTCCTCCAGGGTGGCTGTTACTGCCTGGTACTTCCAGCCAACTTCGTGAGCCAGGCGCCCCAGGTAAGCAAACTGTGTGGGAGGGGAGAAGAAAGTTCTAAGCCAAGTGGAGCCAGGGTGGCAAGCTGTCCTGGAGGACCCAAATTTTCTCAGCAGGTCTAAGCTAAAGATACAGCCACCCCAAGGGGCTCCCTGCTCCTGCTGGCATCAGCTGAGCCATTGGCATTATCGGCACTGCCCACTGTGGCATCCGCAGACCATCGTGAGAAAGAGCCATCATCTGCCAGTTTCAGGGACCTCACATTTGCCCCCTAGTCAGAGTACCCAGCCTAACCTGGAACTCACCTTTCGTGTAGGCTTCAGGCGTACCACCTTGAGGGCAGCTGGAACCACCATTCGCTTTTTCTGTTAGAGAAGGAGAGGAGCTTAAGAGCCCTGGAATAAGGGACAGACAGGGAAGAAGGCTGCTGGGACAGCGTCTCAGCCAATGCTGTTCTCATGAGGATCAAACAATGTAGGTACAACTGTGCAACATCATGGACGCCAGACACATGAATGCTGTACAGGAGGCTGTGGAGCTCACCTTGTCATAGGGTGGTGGGATCCCATCAAACACCTTGAGGCGGTCCAGGGCAGCCTGGCCTCGCTTGGTCTTGTGGGGCAGCATGCCTGTGGGTGGATGACCAACAGACTTGCTCAGTGGGGCTCATGAGGACCCTGCCCCCAACCCCACCCAACCCCACGGTCACAGTGGTGGCCTCAGATGGTAGTGCATGTGGAGTCATCTCATAGTCAGGAAACTCGAATACAAGTGGGAGAAGTCCTCATCACTGGCCACCCATCCCCTCGCCACCTGCAGTCCTCAGGCCCCGCTCACCTCTAACTGTCCGCCAAAAGATACGGCTGGGTGCTCGGAAGTGATAGGGGCCACGGGATGGGTTGGTGTTCATCCGCTTGCGGAGGAAGGCCAGGTACTTCACTGGGGAGAGAGAGGGTGTGAAACCTCAGCCCCCAGCCAAAGGCTAACTTCTTCCAACACACATCCATGCTCCCAAGGGCCTGTTCGGGAACGCAAATGAGCACTTCCCACCACCAGTGGGCTCGCTCCTGGAGCCGATGAAGACTGCGAATCTCCCAGGTCCACCCTCCAGCCCTCCTCCCAGGTCCTAACTTACACTTGTTTCTGTAGAAATTGCCAGAAATGTTGATGCCTTCACAGCGCACGACTACAACCTTCCGGCCTAGAGGAAAAGGAAAGTGCGAACAAAGGCTACAAGTGGCTCTACATATAAACTGGTTACCACCCACCTCCTGAAGACCCTGGAACATGGATCCTTCTGTGTGGAGCTGACCACAACGTACAAGAAAGCCAAGGCCTCTTGCAGGGGAACCTCTTGCCCCAAGAAGAACTTGATTTATGCTTATATTTACAGCCTGACTGAAAATTTGCCATCTCGAACTCCCAGACCCCAGGAGAGGGAGTAGCTAGTAGGTCTCAGAGCGGTGCATGGGGTTGATCTCATGGTCGTGAGACTCAAACGAAAGATGGTGATTGTTGCTCATCACTGACCGCTGGATGGGACCCATGCCCAGAGGAACCGTGGGCAGAGCAGACTTACCCAGAAGCACCTGTTTGGCCACAATGGCCGCCAGGCGGCCCAGGAGATGGCCTCGGCCATCGAGCACCAGGACCTGGTGGAAACAGGATGAAAAGGCTTAGATGCATCTTCAGCTTTGACTCCCCACCCAAAGCAACTAGTGCTGCTGGTTTGTCACCTTATCCCCCAGAGTGCCCTATCCACTAGCAGGCCTGAAAACCAGGACCCGAGGCCCACCGAACAGATGTGGCCAAGAAACCAAAGGTTGACTCACGATTTCCGTGAACAGATTTAAAACAAAGGCCTTTCCTCACATCTCAGCTGCCTAAAGGGCAGGAAGTCTTAAGCCCCAATTACATTCAAGGGTGAGAGGATGAGCTGGGATTTGAACAAAGGCTGGCAACAGTCTGTCCATTGATCCAGTCAGTGGGAGAGGCTCTGCAGAGTAGTCAGGAGCTGGTGCCAGATCTTATGTCGAATTTAGCTCAGCATCCCTGGGCGAACTTCTCAAAGTCAAATCCTTAGCTTCTTCACCACGAGTCAAGTCCCCACTCTTACCCAGTGCTTGTTATATACTTGTGATTGTTGGAAGGCAGAAGGATACAGAATCTAAAGCCAGACTTCCTGACAATGTGACTTTGGCTAAAAATCTCCAGCTTCCTCACCTGGAAGATGGGGATAACAATATCTGCCTCAGGAACATTATGGTATGTTAACCGTATTACACTAAATATAAACCCAATGGTGCCAGGCACAGTTGACTGCGCGAACACGTGTTCAGAGAACCTTACCACCTCTCCGGACTCCACAAACGTGCCTTTTCCTCCCCTTACCGCTCAGACTCATTACATAAATTCACATGGACACCCTTTCCGGAACCATCCTCGCTTTCATATTTAAAAAAATCAAGACAAGGAGTCCGCCGCTTCTGCGGTGTCTCTCAGGTGGCCATGGGCAGCGGAGCCTTTCATCAGTTCTCTGCTCAAGGAGCAACGAAAAGAGCAATTCGTTCCTGGACGTCCAGTAGGCAGGAACGCTCTGGACCCACCGCCTAGGACCTCCTACGAAAGCGTCCAGAGCTGCAGGCGGCGGGTGAGAACTCCCACGAGGGTGAGGGGACGCGCGCCTCGAGCAGGCTGGTAGCGCCCTCCATTTTGGCCAATCCTTGGCTTCTCACAGCCCAGGCGCTTTCCGCGTGCTTTCCGTCGCTAAGGACACACGGGCCCAATTCGGCCAAGGCCTGGCCGAGAGGAAGACAAACGAGCCCTACTTTTAAAGCAGCTTTCTATTTTGGGAGCCCCCATTATGCCCCTAAGAGAAAAGGGGTAATGCCGCATTTTAGCCATCCCCGGACAAAAAGAAGCCATCCTAGTTATCTCCTGTTTCCCCGTTGCAGATTCCTTAGGCCGAAAGCTTCTCCTTTCGTTCAATTATCGAATTTAGGTTTCACAACACACTTATGAGGGCAAAGAGGGCCCTACCCCATTCCGGCCTGGAACCCACCCGGCCCCACGCCTCCCCGGCCCGCGAAGAGCCCGCACCTGCCCCTCCGCCATCTTCGGCAGCCGCCTGGGAAAGGAGGAAGCCTCGGCGCAGGGTTTCTTATCCCTTGAAACAGGGGCGGAGGAAGTGACGCCGCATGGGCTGTACGGGCAGCTTTCCGTCTTTTCATTGGCTAGAGTGTTTTGCGCGTGCGCAAAGGGAGCCGCTAGAAGGCGGGTCGTCTTCTAACTGTCCAATCCGCGTCCAGTCCTTCTCGTCGGCTCTTAAGCAGCCATTGCTGTGCTGGGCGAGAGATCACGTGGGGTATGATGTGGCTCCGCTGGGACGGGACTGTCCAGCCTCGGCAGCCATATTTTTGAGGGGCTGCGAATCTCCGCGTTGGGGGCTTGGTCGGGTGTCTGCGGGGAGCGGAGGGAAGCGCCGTCACTCGCTGAAGCGACAGCAGGTTGCAGGGCACGCGGTGGCCCGCAGGGGGCCAGTGGGCTCTCTCTTCATCGCGCAGTCTAGGCTTAAAGGTCTGGATTCCAGTGGCTGTTCCGCCTCCCAGTGACTTGGCCGAACCCCACCCCCCCACCCCCCGGCCCCCGCCTGACCCTGTCTGGGCCTCAGTGTCCCCGTCTGTAAAACAGATGGAAATAGTTTGCCCTCTGAGCTCTAAGAGCGTACGAGGGAATGACTACCAGGCGGCTTCGAGGTTTTCGCTTCGGCTGCGTCCCTGGCCTCGGATGTCCTCCCCTCCAGCCCCACCTTCTGAAGCCTCAGACTGTCACAGTCCCAGTGCTTTCCTGCGGAGGAGTCCTCTCCTCCAGGGCGCCCCCCGGGATCTCAGGCTGCCGGGACGCGTACTCGCCGCGGGCTCCGAGGGCCTGTACTGCAGCCGCTGCACCGAGGCGCCCAGGGTCTTGTTCCCCTCAGATCCGGAGCCCCGGGCCGGCGGGTCCTGACTCCCCCCGACTGGGTCTCGGCGCTGCCGCGCACTGGTTCTGCACCCCAGGCGGCCTCAGAGAGCAGGGACTGAATGAAGCATTGCATTAACCGAAAAACCAGGATCCGCACCCAAACTGCCCCGTCCACATCCTGTCCCATCTACAGGCCTGGCGACAGCTGGTAGAAAAGGATGATTTATATACAATTTCTTGGGGGCAAGGACTTTGTACAGAGGGGGAGAGGTGGGGCTGGGGCTGGCTTTGGGGGCGTTGGGGGCGGGCGTTGCCTTGATCCTGGGGAGGGAGCGAGCGGGGCTGCGTGGTCGAGGAAGGGACCAGTCTCTAGCTGACTCCCTCCAGGTCCCAGCTCTGTGTCCTCGGGCAGATGGCTCCGCTCGCTGGGCCTCAGTGTCCTCTGTAAAACGGGATGAGAGATGTGTCTGTCTCAGTGGACTGTCTGGGGATCCGTGGACAGAAGAGAGGAAGGAGAGCACCAAGCTCAGTGCTCGGCACAGACTCAGTATTGAGAACAATTCCCTTTCCAGTGAGTGCCCACTGTGTGTTAGGGCATCACTGTCCAAGAGAACTAACTCTGCAAAGATGGAGACCTTGAGATCCCTGCGCTCCCACACAGCCGCAGAGCAGCCACGGTGAATGCCGAGTACTCCAAATGTGCCCAGTGCAACTGAGGAGCTGAGTTTTACATCTTACCTACTTTAAACTTAACTGGTAGTGTGTTTATTAGGAGAGCAGGAAAACCGAGTGGACAGAAGCAAGAACAGGACGAAAACTTTTCAGTGGATTACCTTTTCAAAAAAAATTGTAACAAAAATTATTGTACAAGGGAAGCCTGGGTGGCTCAGCAGTTGAGGGTCTGCCTTCAGCTCAGGGTGTGATCCTGGGGTCCTGTAGGGAGCCTGCTTCTCCCTTTGCCTGCATCTCTGCCTCTCTCTTGTGTGTCTCTCATGAATAAATAAATAAAATCTTTAAAAATTGTTTTGAAAAATTATTGTACAAAAACAAGTGCTAAAGTGAAAAATTATTTAAACTTAGAAACTGGGATCCCGGGCAGCCCCGGTGGCACAGTGGTTTAGTGCTGCCTGCAGCCTGGGATGTGATCCTGGAGACCCGGGATCGAGTCCCGCATCGGGCTCTCTGAATGAATAAATAAATAAATCTTAAAAAAAAAAAAAAAGTCTCTGTGTGACTATCATGAATAAATAAATAAAATCTTTAAAAATAAAGTAAACTTAGAAACTGATCCTGGGGCTGGGGGGGGGGGGCGCTGTCAGTTACCCCATCTGACTCTTAATTTTGGCTCAGGTCCTGATCTCAGGGTGAGGGGATCAAGTCCCCAGTCAATTTGATGGTAGAAGTGGAGACTGGTTAAGATTCTCTCTCACCATCTCCCTCTGTTCCCCCCTCCCTGCTCTTTATCAAAAAGAAAAGAGAAAAAAAGGAGAGGTGCATGGGTGGTTCAGTTGGTTAAGTGTCTGCCTTCAGGTCAGGTCATGATCCCATGGGCTCCCTGCTCAGTGGGGAGTCTGCTTCTCCCTTTCCCTCTGCTCCTCCCCCCATTTGAGGGTGCTCTGTCTTCTCTCAAATAATAAAATCTTTTTTTTTAATTTTTATTTATTTATGATAGTCACAGGGAGAGAGAGAGGCAGAGACACAGGCAGAGGGAGAAGCAGGCTCCATGCACCGGGAGCCCGATATGGGATTCGATCCCGGGTCTCCAGGATCGAGCCCTGGGCCAAAGGCAGACGCCAAACCGCTGTGCCACCCAGGGATCCCTCAAATAATAAAATCTTTAAAAAAATAGCAAAAACAACTTGTTTCTTTTTGGAAACTTGTTTTTTTTTTAAGATTTTTATTTTATTTACTCATGAGAGATACAGAGCGGGAGAGAGAGAGGCAGAGACACAGGCAGAGGGAGAAGCAGGCTCCATGTAGGGAGCCTGATGCGGGACTTGATCCCGGGACCCCAGGATCACGCCCTGGGCTGCAGGTGGCGCTAAACCGCTATGCCATCCGGGCTGCCCCTTTTTGGAAACTTGTTTGGAACAATTTGAGCAGGTGAATCTACTTTTTTGCAAATGTAAATTTCAAGAACTTTAAATATGTGGAGAAATTTTTTGTTTGTTTAAGTAGGCTTCACATCCACTGTAGAGCCCAGCGCAGATCAAACCCATGACCCTGAGATCAAGACCCGAGCTGAGAGCAAGAGTTGGACGCTTACCCAACTGAGCTATCTGGGTGCCCCTAGAAAGTTTTTTATTTTTTTAAGTAATCTCTGTGCCCAATGTGGGGCGTGAACTCACAGCCCTGAGATCAAGAGTCGCATGCTTTACTAACTGAGAGAACCAGGTGCCCCAATATTAGAAAGTTTTAAATTTTTTTTAAATTTTTTTTTTTAAATTTTTTTTTATTTATTTATTTATGATAGTCACAGAGAGAGAAAGAGAGAGAGAGGCAGAGACACAGGCAGAGGGAGAAGCAGGCTCCATGCACCGGGAGCCCGACGTGGGATTCGATCCCGGGTCTCCAGGATCGCGCCCTGGGCCAAAGGCAGGCGCCCAACCGCTGCGCCACCCAGGGATCCCTATTAGAAAGTTTTAAATGACGTGTGTGGCTTGTGTTCTATTCTGTTGGACAGCCTCACTTTAAGGCCTTTGCCTGCATCACTTAACCTCCAGACAACTCTATGGTAGGAAGACTATTATTAGAGTCTTTTATAAAGATAAGGAAACTGAGGCAGAAGAATGAAAAGCTTGGATGTCCCGAAGGCCCAGAATCAAATCTTGGTTCTGTCACTCATGTGCTGTATGACTTTTGGCAAATTATTTACCTCTTTGTGCTTTGGTTTCAGCCTCTATGAAATTTGATAATAATGGTACCAGCTTCTCAATTAAGTTAATTTGTAGAAAGCCCTAGCATAAGGCCTGTATCACTGAGGCCTTATATGTGTGAGCAATTACTGCAAAATATTTCTTGTAAGAACACTGGGCCCATCAAGAACCCAATAGGGCCTCCCCAACTTCCTCCCTCCTGGCCACCTGCCTCCTGCCTCCACACCTGTTCCCCTGACCTCCCCCCCAGTTCTTTCTTCCATCACTCACCTCCCCTGGCTCCCTGCTGCCCTGGGCAGGAAGTCCCAGCTCCCCTGCTTGGTGTTTGAGGCCTAGATCTTTCGCACCCACATTCACACCCTCCCCAGGCTCAATGAAGTTACTGGAACACCCAGAGCTTTTTCACACCTGGAGGGCTTTGCAAAGGTGGTCCTCTCCCCCTGCTTCAGGAGACTACTGTCTCCTGGCTTGCAGACTCCTATAGCCAAATGCCTCCCCTTGGCCCCCCTCATGCCCCCAGGTCCCCACTGAGCTCACCTTTTCTTAATCTCCATCCTCCCCCAGATTTCCCACTGGGCCAGACCCAGGGTCATCTGTGTCACTGGCCCAAGCCTGTCAGTCTCCAGCCCTGTCCTTTAAGATTTCGTTTTTAAGTAATCTCAACACCTAATGTGGAGCTCAAACTCACAACCAAGAGATCAAGAGTAATTTGCTCTATTGACTGAGCCAGCCAGGTGCCCTTCCAGCCCTGTCCTTGATCCCTGACCCCTGACTTTGTCGCCTCCTCGGCCTCCCTATGGTGCTCATCCTGGCTCTGACTCAGGCCTTGTCCTCTCTCCCTGGACCACCACCCAGCCTCCAGTCTGTCCCCTGTCATGGCCCCAGAGGGGTCTTCCTCATCCAGGGCAGACTTAGGTCCTCCCACCAAAGGATTCACCAGGATGAGTCAGTGCTGCACGAGCCACAGGGGCAGCCTGTCCTGGAGACTCGGGGGCGGAGGTCACCTGTGGCCACCACAGGGTCAAACCCACCCCCTCAGACTGCCCATCCCCTCTGTCTACCTGCTGACTCACCTGCTCCCCCGGGTAGGGTGACCTCCGCCGCCGCCTCCTTCGCCAATGCAGGCACCAGGCAGTGGACATCAGCAGGAGAGCCACGGGCAGCAGCAGCAGGAGGAGCAGCCGAGGTGCCTGAGGGGCTGGCAAGGCAGTGGCCTCCAGGGCCCCGGGGCTCCTTGGGGGCACCAATGTAGAGGAGTCTGAGGGGAGGAGAGAGGGTGGCCGGGTTACTGAGGAGATTGGTGAGGCCAGGGGAGAGGAGGAAACCCAAGCAGGCCTGGTGGAACCTGTGTGACCTCAGGTGGGCTGCTGGCCTCTCTGTGCCTCAGTCTCCTCATCCGTGAAATGGGGATAACCATTATTCCTACCGCATAAGGTGGTCACAAAAATTAAATACGTGACCACACAGACAGTCCTTAGAACAGTGTGGCATCTGGTAAGTTTGCCTTTTCTTTTAAATTTTTTTTGTAAAGATTTTACTTATTCATGAGAAACAGAGAGAGAGAGAGAGACAGAGGCAGAGACCCAAGCAGAGGGAGAAGCAGGCTCCATGCTGGGAGCCCGACGTGGGACTTGATCCCGGGTCTCCAGAATCATGCCCTGGGCTGAAAGTGGCACTAAACTGCTGGGCCACTGGAGCTGCCCTTTTTTAAGATTTATTTCAGAGAGAAAGCAAGCATGAGCAGGGGGAGGGGGAGAGGGAGAAAGAGGCACCCCACTGAGCAGGGAACCTGATGTGGAACTTGATCCAAGAACCCTGGAATCATGACCTGAGCTGAAGGCAGATGCCCAAACAACTGAGCCACTTGGGTGCCCTTGCCTTTTTTTTTTTTTTTTTTTTTTTTACAGTTGAACAAAGTTATTTCTAGTGCTTCTGTATCAATTTGTTTATTCCTCTTTTTCCTCCAGTGGGCTGTGGGCTTCACGTGGGCAACAGGAACTTTATCTGTCTTATTTATTGCCAGAACCCACCACTTGGTGCTTGTTACATAATTTTATAATAGCTTAATTTCATAAACTAAATATTTGACCAAATGAAAAATTGACAAGTGGACAGATAAAACAAAGATCCCTCCCAATCTCTGTTCCCTCTATACCCTCACCCAGCTGTCTCTTCCCCTCACTTGCTGGATTCCAGCCACATGAGCCTTTTCACTGTTCCTTAAACATGTAGGGACATGTTTCTGCCTCAGGGCCTTTGCACTGGCTGTTCTCATATTCCCAACCTTCAGTGACTCAAGCCATTCACCTCACACCATGACTCCCATCACCTGGTTGTAATCTGCCTGCATAGGACTCATTACACTCAGATATTTTTTCCTGTTAATTATTTGCTAATACGTTTGTTCCTCAATCAGCTCCACATGTGCAAGCACTTGGTCTTGTTCTGAGCCCTGTCACCAAAGCCAGGCACCAAGGAGATGGCTAATAAAATGTGGTCAAATGAATCGTCATCATAAATGTAAGTACAAATGACAAGTGAAGCTTAAAATAGATGGCAAAATGATCGGAAGTGTGGGGAGAAAGTGAGAAAATCAGAGTGGGAGGTTTTAAGTATCCCTTTCAGGGGCACCTGGCTCAGTCAGTGGCACATGCGATTCTTCATCTCAGGGTTGTGAATTCAAGCCCTACATTGGGGATAGGATTACATTAAAAAAAATAGAATCTGGGGATCCCTGGGTGGCTCAGCGGTTTGGCGCCTGCCTTTGGCCCAGGGCCTGATTCTGGAGACCCGGGACGAGTCCCGCATCGGGCTCCCGGCATGGAGACTGCTTCTCTCTCTGCCTGTGTCTCTGCCTCTCTTTTTTTCTCTATCATGAATTAAAAAAAAAAAAAATTGGGATCCCTGGGTGGCGCAGCAGTTTGGCACCTGCCTTTGGCCCAGGGCGCGATCCTGGAGACCTGGGATCGAATCCCACGTTGGGCTCCCTGCATGGAACCTGCTTCTCCCTCTGCCTGTGTCTCTGCTTCTCTCTCTCTCTCTGTGTGACTATCATGAATAAATAAATAAAATCTTTAAAATAAAAAATAAAAATAAATTAAAGAAAAATAGAATCAAATCAAAGATACAATATTAGCTATGTGTTCAAACAGTGCTATTTAAGAGACGTTTGGCTAAATAAAAATGTATGATTTCAATGATTAATTATGAAGAGTGATTATAAAATGATTAAGTCCAATAACATCATCATAAAGAACAGATTCGTGGTTGCCAGGGGCTAGGGATGGGAATTATTACAAAGGGATCCAGTAAAGTATTTTGATTGTGGTGGTTGATTGCAAGAAGCCACACATGTGATAACACTGCAAAAACACACATACACTTTTAGGAAGGGAACTGTGGGGCAGCCCCGGTGGCTCAGCAGTTTAGCACTGCCTTCAGCCCAGGGAATGATCCTGGAGATCTGGGATCAAGTCCCACATGGGGCTCCTTGCATGGAACCTGCTTCTCCCTCTGCCTCTCTCATGAATAAATAAAATCTTAAAAAAAAAAAAAAAGAAAAGGGAACTGTGTTCCTCAAAATTCCTATGTTGAAATCCTAACCCCCAGTACCTTGGAATGAGACCTTATTGGGAGATAGGGTATATATACAGATAATCAAGTTAAAATGAGGTCATCAGGGCACTTCCTTTGTCCCATAGGACTGGTGACCTTATAAAAAGGGGAAATCCAGATGTGAAGGTGTGCTCAGAGGGAGAACACCCTGTGAACGTGAGAATGGCCATCAACAAGCCAAGGAGAGAAGCCTGGAACAGAATCTTCCCTCAGAGGCCTCAGAAGGAGCCAATGCTACCCACACATTGATTTCAGACTCCTGGCCTCCAGAACTGTGAAACAAACACTTCTGTTCAGATCATTCAGTTTGTGGTACTTTGTTAGGGGAGCCCTAACAAACTAACATACACACAAGTGCACGCGAGTGTGCCCACATAACTTGTAAAATGTGCATAAACCCTGTGGATTATATGCATGGACTGCGACCCATGTCATATTTCTGGTTTTGCTATCGTGCTGTAAGCAACACTAAGCAAAATGTAACCCTGGGGCTGGGGAGGGCTGGGGAAAGGGTGTCCGGGACCTCCTCATACGTTTCTTTGTACCCTCCTTTGTTTTGTTTTGTTTATTTTTAAAGATTTTATTTATTTATTTATTCGTGAGAGACCCAGAGAGAGAGAGAGGCAGAGACACAGGCAGAGAGAGAAGCAGGCTCCATGCAGGGAGCCAGATGTGGGACTCGATCCCAGGACTCCAGGATCATGCCCTGGGCTGAAGGTGGCGCTAAACCGCTGAGCCATCCCGGCTGCCCCACATAAATAAAATCTTTAAAAATAAATACAACTAAAACAACCAATCATTTGCTACCAAAAATAATGAACGTTAAAATTCCAGGGGAGGGATCCCTGGGTGGCGCAGCGGTTTGGCGCCTGCCTTTGGCCCAGGGCGCGATCCTGGAGACCCGGGATCGAATCCCACATCGGGCTCCCGGTGCATGGAGCCTGCTTCTCCCTCTGCCTGTGTCTCTGCCTCTCTCTCTCTCTCTATGATGACTATCATAAATAAAAAAAAAAAAATAAAAAAAAAAAAATTCCAGGGGAAAAAAAAGTGAATTTACCTAAAAAAAAAAAAAAAAAAAAAAACAACTTGACTACTAGAATATTTCCACTCAAGCACGTGGCTGTCATTATGTTTCTATCTGACAGGGCTGTCTCGGAGAAGCAGGCAGCAATTACCCTTGCCCAAGATGGGTAAACTGAGGCCTAAACTTAAGAGGAACCTGCCCAAAGCCACACAGCCAGAGGGAGCAGGGCGGGTCTGGGATGGCCTGAGCAGAGGGCGTGAGGGGCTGTGAGCTAGGGAAGGTAGGGGTGAGCGGGGTGGGGGTTGGGGGCCCAGGGAGTGGGGCTTTTACCGGGCTGACACTGCAGCTCCAGGCACCCGGAGAAATTCCTGCGGGTGATCCAGGGCTTCAGGGCGGCCAGCTGCTGGGAGGTGTCCTGCAGGAGGTGGGAGATGTTGGTCTGGACGAAGCGAAGACAGCTGGGGAGGGGCTGGGGGCAGGGGAGGGAGATGTCACCAGGGCATCACCCCCGCTGTCTGCTCAGGCCAGGGCCTTCCCTGCCTGGCCACGCCTACAGGGTCCCCTGGGCGGGGGGGGGGGGGGGGGGGGGGGGGGGGGGGGGCTGGGTCTCAGAAGGGAGGACCTCTTTGTGGTGTCCAGCTAGGAAATACACTCAGAATTGGTGCACTGGGCCCAGGATCCCAACGCCACCCCCCACCCCACCCCCACCACCTGCGGGACCGGGTTAGAGCACCTCCCTCGGGTTGCTAGCCAAAAGAAATCTCCAGTAATGTCCAGCAGAGCTTCAGGCCCTAAGGAAGGCAACCCGCTCCCCTAGCCTGTCCCCCAAGTCCAGGGCTGACCTGGAAGGCACAGAAGGTGACAAAGTGTATCTCCGTGTTGACAGCCTCCAGCAGGATTTGCATTTGGGATCCAGCCACAGCCTGGAGCCGCACCATCCAGCGCTGGGCCAGGACCAGGCGCCAGAACGCCCCGCAGAGCTCGTCCTGGGAGAGAGACCGCCCAGCTCAGTAGGGGTGGGGAGAAGGGGGCAAGGGAGGTGCCAGCAGAGAGGACTGTGAGCTTGGACTGGTGGGGCTGGGAAGGTGAGGGGCTGGGGCTAGGAGTCCCACAGCCCCGGGGGGAGGCCGGGCCCCCTGAGGGGTGGTGTGCTAGAGTCTCTCCTTTCCACCTCTGCCCCAGCCTCTCCCATCTGTGACTCACGTCCTGCAGGTTGGAGGCGACAGTGACTGGATAGTCCTGAAGCAGGTAATCAGACTGCGGGAGAAAACAGGGTGAGGCCTGGCCGAAGACAGGAGAAAACACAACTATGGAGACCCAGGGAGTGAGGGACAGGGACCCAGGGGGAAGGGGACAGGGACCCAGGGAGTGAGGGACAGGGAGCGGACCGGGGTGGTGGTGGTGGTGGGGACAGGCACCCAGAAGGGGGCCCAGGGAGCCGCACAGACGGACACGGAGCCAGGGGAGCTCGGTCCCCGCGCCAGGACCCGGGCCTCGGGGAGGCTGTCGGGGAGGCTGTCGGGGAGGCTGGGACCGGGCCTCACCAGCTTGCGGATGGGGACCGCGAAGGTGGAGGAGATGGGGCTGTGGCTGAAGGAGCAGTCGGGGGTCCCGCGGAGGCCGGGGCTGAGCAGCAGCAGCAGCAACAGGGAGGCCTGCGGGGTGGGGGCGCCCCCTGTTGGCTCCGCACGCGGTCCTCACCTGCCCCCTCCGCCCTCTCCAGGTCTCTTCCCTCCCGTCCCGGCTCGGCCCCCGCCGCTTCCTCCCCGGTTCCTCCCCGGTTCCCTCTCTGCCTTCGTGCCGCCCGTCCCCGCCTGCTCTCAGCACCGGCCGGCGGCGCCCGGGCTCCCGGGTCGGCTCCCGGTTCTGCTCACCTCGGCGCGCCCGGCTCCCTCCGCCGCCCACCTGGCCCTCTCGGTCCCTGTGTCCGCTTTGGCCCCCGCCCGCCGCCGGGGCCTGCCTTCCCCACGTGTACCCACCCGCCTCCGTTCCTTTCCCCCACTCCTGCCCATGACCCCACCCCTGCCCATGTCCCCCCTGCCCATGTCCCTCACTCCTGTGCATGTCCCCATCCCTGCCCATGTCCCCCACTCCTGTGCATGTCCCCACCCCTGCCCGTGTCCCCCGCTCCTGCCCGTGTCCTTCATCCCTGTGCACGTCCTCCACTCCTGTCCATCTCTCCCTCACTTCTGTCCATGCCCCCCCCGCCCCTGCCCATGTCCCTCACCCCTGCCCCCTGCGCATGTCCTCCACTCCTGTCCATGTCCCGGTCCTCTGCCCATGTCCCCACCCCTGCCCATCTCTCCCTCCCCCCTGCGCACGTCCCCCACCTCTGTCCGTCTGCTCTCTCAGCTCTGCCCAGCTCGGTAGCGCTCTGCCTGTCCCCCGCCTTGTCCCCCGGGTATACGCACAGTTGGGCTCCAGGCTGGCGCCAGCACTATCATCTCGGCCGGAGGCCCCTCATGCCTATGGTCAGATCTTGGAAGGGACAGAAGAGGGAGTCTCAGACCCCCACACCCCAGCCCCTTCCTCACCCGCCCCTTCACCTCCCCACCCCTCCCCTGACTCCTTGATGTGGCTAAGTTTCCGCCTCCTACTCCCTCGGGCTTCCTGCGTGAGCCCCAGTTACGGTGAAAACGCATCTCCCCTTCTAAGAACCCCGACGTCCGGTCCCCGGAACCCTCCCCAGGCCAGGGACCCAGCGACCTGACCCCCATCCCTCCTCCCTCGGCCAGGAGGGGGACCCCAGCCCCGCCCCTCGGGGACCCGGAGTCCGTTTCTCCGCACGCACCAGGCTTGCCCCAGCTGGGCGTGGAAGGGGCCAGGCCGGGTGACAGCCGGAGATCGAAAGCGAAAGGAAATTTTGGGGGGCGATAGAGAGCTGGGGTGGATCTGGCTGAGGCATGGGGCGCCACCTGGTGGTGACAGGTGGCGGCTCACGCGGCTGAGGGCGCCTCCGCGGGACTCGCTCCCCAGAGCAATGAGGCGAGTCGAGGCTGGGACACAGGCGAGTGGGGGGCTGCCTTCAGCTGGAAGGGGGCCAGCCTGGGGCCCTTCCTCCTCGCCTCCAACAGGGAAGGCCGGTCCGAGATGCACACGGGAGCCAGGAGGAGGAGGGCTGTGCTTTGGCCGGGGCGGAATGGGATCTGGAAAAGGAGAGACAGACTGGCGCTGGGGTGGGGGGGCAGGTGACAGGTACATAGAGAGCCAACCGAGGACACCCCCACCCCCAGCTGGGTTCATTGACCCCCCCCTGCTGCTGCCTTTGTTGCTGCGGCTCTGCCCTGGCCTCCGGGACTGCTCCTTCGGGCACAGCCCCACCTCCGCCTTGGATGTGTGGGCAAAGCTAGCTTCTGGGGGGCTCCGGGGTTCCTTGGTGTATCTGCATAACTCCATCCCTGCTTCTGTCTTCACTTGGCTTTCTTCTCTAGAAGCGTCTCTCCTCTTGATGTCACTTGTCATTAGATGTGGGGCCAACTTGGATAACCCAGGACAACCTTAGCTCAAGGTCCTTAACTTAATTATATCTGCAAGGACTGTTTTTCCAAATAAGGTCACATTCATAGGTTCCAGGGGTGAGATGTGGATATATCTCTCGGGGGACCACCATTCAAACCAGTACAGTTCCTGCCAGGCTGTTTCCCACCTCTGGGCCTTTGCACATGCTGTCCCTTCTGCTGCAGATGCTCTCCAGCCACATAAGAGCCTCATGGTCCTTTCAAGATTCAGTGCAGGGGCGCTTGGGTGGCTCAGTCGGTTAAGTGTCTGCCTTTGGTTTAGGTCATGACTTCAGAGTCCTGGGATCGAGCCCTGCATTGGGCTCGCTGCTTATTGGGGAACCTGCTTCTTCCTCTGTGCCTCCACTCTGCTTGTGCTCTCTCTCTCTTTCAAATACATAAATAAGATCTTAAAAAAAAAAAAAAAAAAGATTCAGGGCAGCCTGGGTGGCTTGGCGGTTTAGCACTGCCTTCAGCCCAGGGCCTGATTCTGGAGACCCAGGATCGAGTCCCACATTGGGCTCCCTGCATGGAGCCTGCTTCTCCCTCTGCCTGTGTCTCTGCCTCTCTCTATGTGTCTCTCTTTAATAAATCTTTTTTAAAAATTAAAATAAAGCTTCAGTCCAATCATCACTCATCATCAGGGAAATGCAGATCAAAAGCACAATGGGGGGACAGCCCAGGTGGCTCAGCATTTTAGCACCACCTTCAGCCCAGTGCCTGATCCTGGGGTCCAGTCTCAAGTCAGGCTCCCAGCATGGAGCCTGCTTCTCCCTCTGCCTTTGTCTGCCTCTCTCTCTCTCTCTCTCTCTGTTTCTCATGAATAAATAAATAAAATCTTTAAAAAAACCCAGTGAGATATTACCTCACACACAAGTTAGGATGGCCGTCGTCAAAATGACAGAAGTGGGGATGCCTGGGTGGCTCAGCGGTTGAGCATCCCCCCCCCCTTTTTCTAAAGATTTTATTTATTTATGCATTAGAGGCATATAGGCAGAGACACAGGCAGAGGGAGAAGCAGGCTCCATGCAGGGAGCCCAACATGGGACTCGATCCCGGGTTTCCAGGATCACGCCCTGGGCCGAAGGCGGTGCCAAACCGCCGAGCCACCCAGGCTGCCGGAGCATCTCCCTTTGGCTCAGGACGTGATCCCAGAGTTCTGGTATCGAGTCCTACATCGGGCTCCTGCAGGGAGCCTGCTTCTCCCTCTGCCTGTGTCTCTGCCTCTCTCTGTGTCTCTCATGAATAAATAAATAAAATCTTTAAAAAATGATAGAAAAAAATAAAAAAAATATGATAGAAGTGTTGGTGAGCATGTGGGGAGAAGGGAACCCTGGGTACTGCTGCTGGGAAGGTAGGTTGGTGCAGCTAATGTGGAAAACAGTATGAAGTTTCCTCCAAAAAATACAAAAATCAGAGACCTACCCTATGATGCAGCAATCTCACTCTTGGGTATCTATCCCAAGGTAAGGAAATCAGTCTCAAAGAGTTTTCTGCACTCATATGTTCACTGCAGCAAAATAAGACCTAACTGCTAATAGATGAACAGAAAAAGAAAATGTGATATTTACACACAATAGAATATCATTCAGCCATAACAAGGAAATCCTGTTGTTTGTAACAACGTAGCAACATGTGGAGGACATAATGCTAAGTGAAATAAGCCAGACAGAGAAAGACACATACTGTAGGGTATCACTTATACATGGAATCTAAAAAAAGTAGACTCATAGAGCCAGAGTAGAGTAGTAGTTGCTAGAGGTTGTGTGTGTGTGTGTATGTGTGTGTGTGAAACGGGGAGATTGGGGTAAAAAAACACAAAGTTGGGGCACCTGAGTGGCTCAGTGGTTGAGTGTCTGCCTTTGGCTCAGGCTGTGATCCCGGGGTCCTGGGATGGAGTCCTGCAGGCTCCCTGCAGGGAGCCTGCTTCTCTCTCTTCCTGTGTCTCTGCCTCTCTGCTTCTCTCATGAATAAATAAATAAAGTCTTTTAAAAAAGCACAAAGTTTCAGTTATGAGTACATTCTGAGGATTTAATATATAGCATGGTGACTATAATGATACTGTATTGGGGTGCCTGGGTGGCTCAGTTGGTTAAGCATCCAACTCTTCATTCTGGCTCAGGTCATGATTTCAGAGTTGTGGGATCGAGCCCGGTATTGGGCTCTGCACTGGGCGTGGAGCCTGCTTGGGATTCTCTCTCTCCCTCTCTCTGCCTCCTGCTCCCACTCTCTCTCTCTCAAAAAATAAAGAAGATTCTCTAAACAAAACAATCAATACTGTATTGTATATTTGAAATTCCCTAGGAGAGAAGCTTATCTTTGTTTTGCTTTTGGATATATGTGAATTTTGTTTCCAGTTTGATTGAACTAAGAGAGTGGATATTAAGTGTTCTCATGAGGCACAAAAAGGTAACCTTGTGAAGGGATGGATGTGTTCACTAACTTAATTGTGGTAACTATTTTACAATGTACAGGTATATTAAGTCATCACGTTGTATACACTTAAAAAGCATGTTGTACAACTGAAATATGTATACTCTTTGTCAATCATACCTCAATAAAGCTGGAAAAAACCCTCAACACACATGGCATCTTCCTTGGGAAGGTGGCTGCCACCCCTCTTACCCTCCCTCACACACACTTGTGGGTAGAGTGCCATCTCTGGGTGCTCCAAGTGCCCCAAGCTTCCTCTATTATAGTACATGTCACCTTAGGTTATGTCTGTGTCTTCCACCCAGAGCTAAACCTACCTCTCCTCTGCTCACACACGTTCTGTGGCTCCCTATTGCCCTTAGGACAAATTTCCAGCCTTTCTGCCACCCTGTCCACTTTATCTAATCCCCATCCCCTACCCCCCCCCCAAAACCCTTAATAAGATCCTCAATCCTCAGCTCCAAATCCAGCCTGGCACGAGGCCTCCTCTAGGTCCCCCAAGTGTCCCCTCCATAGTTGCACAGATTACGGGTCTCCCCAGTACAGGCTGGGGGCTTGCTGCATTGCTGAGTCTGACCATTCTCTGGGCCTCCAGCTTTGCCCTTCTAGGGCCAGGCACGCAAGAGGACTCAGGGGATATGTCTCATTGCATCAGGCCTGGCAAGTGTTACTTCTAGCTCTGGCTGGGTCACTGTGGGAGCTTGGCCAGCTCCTTATCCTCACTAAGCCTCAATCTCTTCAACCCCAAAATGGGGGCTGAGGTGGCAAATGAGAAACTATAAGGTCCTTCTACATCTGCGCTTCTTTGAATCTCTTGCTTGGTCCACACCATCCGCTGGCCCTCCTTTCCTGCAAGAGTCTGAGACCCCACCCTGTGGAGTTCAGGCATTGGTCGCATGACTCGCTTTGGCCAATGAAAGAAGAGTGGAAGTGACAAAAGTCACTTCTGGGTGAGGATTACCGGGTCAGGGAGCAGAACTCTAATGGCCGAAGCCACATGGAGATGGGGTTCCCGTCAGCCCTGTGTGGCCCTGATGAACAGATGGCCCCTGCCACCCCCTGATGGGCAGGTAGTGGGAGCAAGAAATGAACTTTGTGATTGTCGACCACAAGAGGTGTGGTCTTTGTTACTGCAGCAAAGAATGACCCATCCTGTTATACAGTCCATCTCTGCCCCTTGCCCTCCGCACCTCACCTCCTGTTCATCCTGCCTTTTTTTTTTTTTAAAGATTTTATTTATTTATTAATGAGAGACACACAGATTGAGAGAGAGAGGCAGAGACACAGGCAGAGGGAGAAGCAGGCTCCATGCAGGGAGCCTGACGTGGGACTCGATCCGGTGTCCCCAGGATCACACCCCGGGCTTCAGGATGCACTAAACCGCTGCGCCACCAGGGCTGCCCCATTCAGCCTGCCTTACCTTCCTCACCACACTGAAGAGACGTTTCCCTATTATTCACTTGTTTTCAATCTGTCTCCTCTCATGGTGGGGGGCCAGAATAATGGCCCCCTGAAGATGTCCACTAGAACCTGTGAATGTTCCCTCACATGGCCAAAGGGCTTTTGCAGATATGGCCTACTTCTCTTGAGATGGGCAGATGATTGTGGATTGAGTGTTTGTAAGTGAAGGAAGGAGACGAGAGGATCAGAGTCAGAGTGATGCCTTGGGAGCGGCCATCGCTGGCAATGAGTGATGGGGGGGGGCACCTGGGTGGCTCAGCTGGTAAAGTGTCTACCTTGTGCTAAGGTTATGATCCCAAGGTCCCAGGATCGAGTCCCACATTGGGCTCCCTGCTCAGTGGGAAGCCTGCTTCTCCCTCTGCCCTGCCCCCCCTACTCTTGCTCACTCTCACTTTCTCAAATAAATAAAATCTTTAAAAAAGTGACGCAAGGTCACAGGTCAGCGAAAGCAGGTGCCTCTCCAAGTTGGAAAAGGTAGGGAAATATATTTTCCCCTTGTGCTCCAGATAGGAACGCAGCCCTGCTGACACCTTGATTTTAGCTCACTGAGCCGCATTTCAGATGGCTGATGTCCAGGACTGCAAGATAAACATTTGTATTGTTTCACTTAAGTCACTTTGTTATAGCAGCGACAGGAGCCTGATACACCTCTGGCCCACTGGGACATCACCAGCTCCTGAGGCCAGGTGGTCTTGCTCCTGGGGGTCCCCTCAGCACCTAGAACAGCGCCTCGCTCATAGTGGACGCTCAGTGGGTATTTGCTGTCCAATTGGAGGGCTGCACAGACTAGGAGCTCCTGCCCTGGCCAGAGATGATTGGCTCAGAGGTGGACGCCTGACTCACGCTGCCCAATCAGATTCCCCGTGCTACTTCCACAGATACCTGTCAGTAGTGGTGGAGGAGGAGGAGGAAGGAGAAGGGTGTTGTGTGTGGCCCCTGGTGGTTGCCTTGTTAAAGCAATGGGATTCCTAGGAAGGACACCGAGACAGCCCATTGGATCCTAACGGGAACTGTCAAACTATAGGAACTAGAACCTTCCAGGGATTTTCCTCCAGCGTTGCCATCCCGGTGTCTTTTCTTTCCAAACAAATGTCCAGATCCTGGGAAGGGTAATTATTCAGTCCAGCCTCAGATGCTGACAGGAGGCTGCCTATTCTCACTAGCTTCGTGACCGAATCAACCTCTAGTTAACAGCAACACTACGCAGGTCAAGTCCCGTGTACCCGTGGAGTCAACCAGTCCAGTTGGAGCTATTAGCTCCATTTTACAGATGAGGAAACAGGCTCAGAGCAGTGAAGCAGTTTTCCTATAAAGTCACATCGCTGAAAGGAGTGACTGAGGCAGATAGGTAGGGCTTGGAAACACCAGAGGTGGGTACCCAGCTGGCTCGGTCCATGAAGCATCCTACTCTCCTGACCTCGGGGTCAGGAGTTCAAGCTTCAGGTTGGGTATAAAGATTACTTAAGAAAGTAAAAAAGACAGGAGCGCCTGGGTGGCTCAGTGGTTGAGAGTCTGCCTTTGGCTCAGGTCATGATCCTGGGGTCCTAGGATCGAGTCTCGCATCAGGCTCCCCACACCTGCTCCCTGCTTCTCCCTCTGCCTATGTCTGTGCCTCTCTCTGGGTCTCTCATGAATAAATAAAATCTTAAAAAAAAAAAAAAAGAAAGAAAGAAAGGAGAGGAAAAAGAAAGAAAAAAGACCCCAAAGATCATGTGCCCACAAAAGACTGGTTCTGGTTCCTGCCTACATTTGGGTTCTCAGGAACCTGGGGCACCTCAGATGTGCGTCTTGCTCTATTTTCTGTAAGATGTCTCTTACAGAAAATTCCCTCTTATCCTAAGCTAGCAGGAGTGGGTGCCTTGCATCCAAAAGAATTCTATGACTGATGTGCCAGAGCCACTCAGATTGGCTCATGGAGTGACTGCTAAAAATTCAGGAATTCCGTCAGCTTGTTTGTTGTTGAATCATCTAGAGCTTGCAATCGGACATGATGGGAGCATTTACACTGCAGGAATTGGCAGATGTTACTTACCAGGGCTTTTATTTTATCCCAGAGAGCCACTGTGTTTTATTTTATACCAGCACACCATGGGTCCTGAAATAACGCGTAGGCAGAGAAAGTCAAAGAGCAAGAGTGGCAGGATGGAGAGGACCAGGGGAAACAAGAGGCCCTGGGGCCCTGCCCGGGGCTTCTCAGAGTTCCCTTTATCTGTTGCACAAACACTGTGTTGTACTGGAGCCAGCCCACCCGGCTGCCGAGATTCAGAACTCAAATGGCCTCAAACAGACCAGAAGTTGCTACTCCCCCACTTCCTCCCCTCAGAAGCACAGCCAAGGTTGGTCAGAGTTTATTGGAGGGCATGAGAGTCATAAAAAAAGAAAGTTCCAGGCTTCTGGTGTCTGTCAGGGTCCATCTCTCCCGTGTCCAAGATGGAGCAGGTGGCACTCGGGCATCAGTCCCCCATGGGCAGCCACAGGGCCTTGGTCCGTGCTGCCCGCAGCCCCAACTCTGGGCCTGCCCCCTTGGCCTCCTGATCCCAGGCCCGAGGGCAGCCTCTGTTCACCCACACCGGCTTCAGGTTTCCTGCTGAGGCCCACTCCACAAACTGGGAGCCCTGGTATGAGAAGGGGGGGGGGGGATTGGCACTTCCATAAGCTTCTTGCCAAGCAACTGTTTCTTTGACAATAAGGACTATCACTGAGGGGCCTGACCCCTTGACCTAGGTTCTGTTGCTTACAATGCTCAACTGTCACCGGCAGACCTTCCAGATGCTGAGGGAAACAAGGCTGACCTTTGTGGTTAGGGGATTTCCTCCCCATTAACAGCCCACATTCAAAGGAATGGGGCCTGCCTGATGTTCTTGGTGACAAGGAGTTCCCCTGTTACCATCAGAGGGTGGACTGTGGGCCTCTGGTTCTGCTATTGGGGTGTGGTCCTCAGCAATGGGTTGTCCAATGAGATGAGGTCTTTAGGCTGCACAGGATCCCAGGCCCTTGTTGCTATGCTAAGGAGATCCCCTTCCTTAGCAATGGGGCTCTAAAGGGGCGGGATCTCAGAACCTGGTTGCCAAGGAGTCTCTCCTCCTTAGCAATGGGAGCTTGGAGGGGGCATTGCTCTGCTTCCAGAAAAGGAAGAGGCTGTAGGTGAGGTTTAAGATGCTGAAGAGACAGCACAACAAAGCGTACCTGTGCAGATCCGAAGTACCACAGGGCCTGGATGTCCTGGTGCAAGGCCAGGCAGCGGGTCAGGTGGTCCCGGTCTCCGGTCACCACGTTTACCAGGCCTGCTGGCAATAAGGTGGCCATATCCTAGGGGATGGGAGAGAGAGTTGTGGGGGGAAGGGTGTCAGAGACCCTGGAGGCAACAGTCTGGGTGAGGAATGAGCATCCAGGGAGGGCCCTTGAGGCTCCTGGAAGGAATGATATCAGGATCATGACTGGCGAACGCTTGAGGCCTGGACAGAACAGTCACGGGGTCCATGAACAATGCGGGCTTGGACCACGGGGGTTGGGGTTACCACGGTTACCAAGGGGGTGGGGCGAGTGCAGGCCTTAGGGCACCTTCCACCCATCTGCTGCCCCAGGGACTGCTGGGAGCAGCACCAGGAAGGCAGCAATTGTACCTGGCAGACCTCCAGGGCGGGGATGGGACAGGCCCCGCTGGGTACCAAGACTACAGAGTTGCCGTGGGCCAGGGCGGCGGCCAGGAGAGACACGAAGGCAAGCAGGGGCCACTCGTCAGGGCACACGATGGCCAGCACGCCCAGTGGCTCCCGCAGCCGGAGCACGGGGCCCTTCAGCTCTGCCACCTGCAGGGACAAGCAGACGAGGTCATGGGCTGGGCATAGGAGCCTCATCATCTGCCCCTTTCTTCCTCTCCCCATCTTTGCTTCTCTGTAACAACTCTAATGATGATTCACCAGATAACAAGACAGAGCGGACTGGAGACAGATGGTTGGCTCTGCCACTCACCAGCTGTGTGACCTTGGGTGAGTTACTTAACCTCTCTGGGCCTCAGTTTTCCATCTTTCAAATGAGGCTAATGGTGTTTAACTCAGAGATTTATTGTTAAAATGAAATAAGTTGGGATCCCTGAGTGGCGCAGCTGTTTAGCGCCTGCCTTTGGCTCAGGGCGCGATCCTGGAGACCCGGGTTCGAATCCCACATCGGGCTCCCGGTGCATGGAGCCTGCTTCTCCCTCTGCCTATGTCTCTGCCTCTCTCTCTCTCTGTGTGTGACTATCATAAATAAATAAAAATTAAAAAAAAAAAAAGAAATAAGTTAATGTGTGTAGAGGGCTCAGAACATGACCCGGGTTGGTTTCTGTGTGTGTGTGTGTGATTTTTTTTCTTTAAACTTTATTGAGGGGCATCTGGGTGGCTCAGTGGTTGAGCACCTGCCTTTGGCTCAGGGCGTGATCCCAGAGTCCCGGGATCGAGTCCGACATCAGTCTCCTTGCATAGAACCTACTCCTCCCTCAGCCTATGTCTCTGCCTCTCTCTCTCTATGCTTCTCATCAATAAATAAAATCTTTATTAAAAAAAACTTTATTGAATATAATTTTTAATTTATTTTTTATTTTTTATTTATTTTTGAATATAATTTTTTAAAAGATTTTTATTTATTTATTCATGAGAAGCACACACACACAGAGGTAGAGACACAGGCAGAGGGAGAAGCAGGCTCCCTGCAGGGAGCCTGAAGTGGGGATGGATCCCCAGACTGAGGATCATGCCCTAGGCCAAAGGCAGAAAGACACTCAACTGCTGAGCCACCCACGCACCCCCTTTATTGAATATAATTGACATTCACTAAACCACACACATTTTAAAGAGTACAATTTGATAGTTTTTTTAAAGCAACTCTACACCTTGACCTCACGACCCTGAGATCAAGAATTGTATGCTCTACCGACTAAGCCAGTCAGATGCCCTCAATTTAATAAGTTTGGACATCTATCTGTATCTGTGAAATCATCACCACAATCAAGGTAATGAACTTTACCCCCCAAAATCTTCATCTGCACCTTTGTGATGCTTCCCTCCTGACTATTTGAACCCTCTCAGTCCTCAACCACTGATCTGCTTCCACTCACTATAGGTTAATTTCTATTTTCTAGAATTTTTTAGATACAAAATCATATATTCTGCACTATTTTTTTAAAATTTGGCTTCTTCTTTTTTTTTTTTAAGTTTTTATTTATTCATTCATGAGAGACACAGAAAGAGAGAGAGAGACAGAGACACAGGCTGAGGGAGAAGCAGGCTCCATGCAGGGAGCCCGATGTGGGACTCGATCCTGGGTCCCCAGGATCAGGCCCTGGGCTAAACGCGGTGCTAAACCGCTGAGCCACCCAGGCTGCCCATTATTTGGCTTCTTTCACTCAGCACAGTGACTTGGAGATTCATCCACAGTGTAGGACTGCTGAGTAGGAGGCTACTGTTATAGATGTAGCACACTCTACTTATTTAATTTTTTTTAAGATTTATTTATTTACTCATGAGAGTCAGAGAGAGACAGAGAGGCAGAGACACAGGCAGAGGGAGAAGCAGACTCCCTGCAGGAAGCCCAGTGCAGGACTCGATCCCAGGAGCTTGGGATCATGACCTGACCCAAAGGCAGACACTCAACCACTGAGCCACTCAGGCGCCCCACACTGTTTATCTATTAATCTATCAAAGGACATTTGGATTACTTCAGCTTTTTATTTTACTTATTGTATTTATTTGTTTTAAAAATAAACTCTATGTCCAGCATGGGCTTCAGACTCACTACCCCCAAGATCAAGTCACATGGTCTACTGACTCAGCCAGCCAGAAGCTGCTAGATTGCTTCCAGATTTTAGCTACTGTGAATAATGCTGCTATAAAATTTGAGTGTAAATCCTTATATGGATTATATGCTTTCATTGTTCTTGGATTAAAACCTAGGAATTAGGGTGGCTAAGAGGTTAAGCACCTGCCTTCAGCTCAGGGCGTGACACTGGTGTCTTGGGATCAAGTCCCACATCGGGCTCCCTAAATGAAGCCTGCTTCTCCCTCTGCCTGTGTCTCTGCCTCTCTCTCTCTCACTGTCTCTCATGAATAAATAATTAAATCTTAAAAAAAAATCCTTGTATGGATTATATGCTTTCATTGTTCTTGAATTAAAACCTAGGAATAAGGGGTGCCTGGGTGGCTGAGGTGGTTGAGCATCCAACTCTCGGTTTCAGCTCAGGTCATGATCTCAGGGTTGTGAGATTGAGCCCCATGTCAGGCTCTGCACTCAGTACAGACTCTGCTTGAGATTCTCTCTCCCTCTGCCCTCCCGCTCGTATTCTCTCTCATTCTCTCCACCTAAGTCAGCCTCACTCCAAAGTCCTTGCTCTAACCCCTACCCTAGACTGCCACCCTGTCTGCCCATTCACAGAACCCTCTCACCTGCAACACATGGCCTTGGGCCTGGGCGCGGGCCCCCCAGGCCCGAAGCTGCCTCACACTCAGCTCCACCTCCACCTTGGCGGCCTTGAACTCCACTCCATGCCTCTCCAGCCTCGAGGCTAGGGCAGACTCCCGGCGCTCCAGTGCAGTTGCCAAGGCCCACAACAGGGACGCCCGGGCCCCTGGGGACTGACTCACCCAGCTCGGGGTGGAGGGGAGACAGTGCAAGTTAGGGGTTAGCTTATTGGTCCTGGCTCTTTCCAGTTATCCCTCCTCTATCTGCTACCTCTGCCATGGGGCTCTGGCCCCATGGCCCAACTCCCTGGGGAAGGGAGCAAGGGTGTCAGCCTTGGGAGCTTGTATCTCATAGCCCACCAGTCCTCAGGACCCAGACCCCATATACCATCAGTCCTTGGGGGTCTCAGACCACCCTCTCTAATGCCCCATGACCTCTGGGTTTTCCCATGTGATTCCTCTTACCCAGGGGTAGCCTGGTGAGCAGCCTCCACAGCTCCTCGGATATCCTTGGCTCCACCCTCAGCCACATAGCTGTGGAGTTTGCCTTGTGAATCCTGGATGGGTCTGGAGCTCCGGGCCCCAGGAGCTTGGAATCGGCCCCCGATGAAGAGCCCATAGGGGGCTGTTGGGCTGGATTGGGGTGAGGTGTGGAGGTGGGTCCTGGGGCCTGGTCCACTCATACCCCATGCTCTACCCCAGTGAGCCTCTGGGAGAGCACGGTCCATCATTTAGCAGAACTGAGGCTCTCATAGGCACAGGTGGTGAAGCCAAGAGATCCAGAATGCAATTCTGGGCAGCAGCCAGGGAGCCCTCAAGACAGTGTTACCAAACCGCCCTCCAGGCCCCAGGGAGCCTGCCATAACTTCCCTTCTCCCCTTCCACATCTCCAGGGATTCTGGGAGTTGCAGCCCCTGGAACAGCTCACCTGGGTCCTATTTCAGGCCCAGCTGGCAGGGTTGAGGGGACAGCGAGACCAAAGGTGTCATAGTTCATACTCTCGGAAAAGTAAGCCAGCCGGCCAGGGGTTCCTGAGGGCCGCAGATACTCATACAGACCCTGTGAGAGGGGTAGTGTCAAAAGCACACAAGGTGGGCACAAGGTGGATAAAGGGGATGATGATGGGGTGGAGGAGGGGTTCACTCACGTCGAGGCCCCCGTGCCAGGAAGACCCGCTCTCCTTGCAGCCACCTGTGGGCACTTCAGAGTTTCTAAGGCCGTGGGCGTTGATCCAGACTGTGCCCACCTGGAGCCTGGGCAGGGAGGAGGGGGTATGGATACCACATGAGCAGGAACAAAGGTATAGGGGCCTGGGAGTCAGAGCTGGGGTGGGCAGAGACTCGGAGAGAATGTGATGGAGACCTCAAGGCTGAGAGAAGGAGCAGAAGCTTGGGCCCCCCCACAGGCTGCCTCTCATGCCCCAGTGGGTGCTGACTGACCCGTAGCCCAGCTCCAGGGCCTGCCCCAGTCTCTCACTCCACACACTGGCACTGCCTCCTCGGGGCGTCCTGTTGGCCATGGCCAGGGCCTCCTTCGCTGTGCGGAATCGGGAGGCTGCCACCACAGGCCAGGGCACCTGGAAGAGGTGATTATGGAGCTCAGGTGGCCTGGCTAGCTCCTCCTTCCAACACCCTACCCATTAGGGAACCGGCTAACAATCATCAGCAGCCCCCAGACCCAGTCCCCACTGGGGCCTCTGCAGGTATGGTGTTGCTGCCCAGGTCTGGCTGCACATGGGTGGATGGAACAGGATCTCTAGGGCCCTAGAGGGCTTACCTCTGCCTGGCTACATGGGGAAGCTGGGAGCAGGTCAGAGACCAAAGTTGGGGGGAAGAATGGGCTGTCTGAAGGCACGTCACCAGCCTGAAACACCTAAAGAGAAAGAAACAGATCTACAACTTCACTTCCAATCTCTCCTCCCTCAGACCCAGGAATCAAGATCCCTAGCTTCTCCTCCCTCAAACCCAGAAGTCCAGGCCCCCAGCCTCCTCCATCAGACCCAGGAGTCCAGGTCACCAATCTTTTTACCCTCAGACCCAGGAGTCAGATTTCCCCCTTCCCTGGCACCTTGGAGTCTGTGACCTTTGCCCACCTGTGCGCCCTCACTCCGGGCCTCACGCACATAGCGCTGGGCCAGGTCATGTGCAGCAGCCCCTCGAGCCCCCATGTCCACAGCCCCATCCAGTCCTCGACCGGCCCGAAGCCGTGCCATCCGCTCCTGGAGCCGCCTCATTGTCTCGTCCCACACAGACTCCTGGATCAGGAGCCTGAGGCCCCCCTGTCAGGAGAAGGGATGTCAAAGCAGGTAAGGTCAGGGCCAGCACTGAGGGAACGTGCCCCCACAGAGGGTTGAGACTTGGGGATGTCCACTGATCAGAGGAGGGTCAAGGAGGGATGGCTGGGGACCCTAGAGACTCATCAAGGCCCCACATCCAGGCAGGAGGCAGAGTTAGAGAAGTTGGTGATTCAGAATGCAGACAGGTTGGAAAACTAGGGACATGCACACTCAGAAAAATGGAGGGAATCTTTAAGAACAAGAGACATGGGCCTCCTGCAGAAACAGGAGAGCCAGGACATGGAGATTCAGAAACCCAAAGTGATAAGGAGTTCCACACATGTATTGGTGCAGAGAGAGAATATGAGACACAAAGAACCAAAAACTACAATCAATGGAGAGACATGATGCTTTGAGGTCTGGAGATGGACACGCATGGGTCCCAGGACTTGGGGGCCCACAGGTGCACGGGCCTCACCGCGCTGCGGTCGGACCAGGCTGCATCCACAACACCCTCCACCGCGGAGTCCACATCCGCTGCCTCTGTCAGCACCAGCAGTGACTCGGTCCCCAGGGCCAGGCCCAGCTCGGCACCCTTACCTGCCAGGGTCCGCCGGAGGGCACGTCCTTCCTGTAGGACCCCCACCAGATTCAGTAGAAGGAGGGGCCTCCGGGCCTCCCAGCCACATTCTGTACCCCTCCTAACCCCGAAAATACCTCGACAGCTCCACAGAAGGCCACTTTCTGGACTCTAGGCTGGGAGGCTAGGACAGGGCCCAGGGATGCAGGGCCACTGATCACATTGAGGATTCCTGGGAACGAACCTAGCTCCCCTGCCAGCTGGGCCAGCAGAAGGGGTGTCGGGGAGGCTGGGGGCACGAGGACCACCACAGTACAGCCTGGAAAAAGTGGGCAGCTCAAAGACCCTGGAGTTTGGGCCCCCAGGCCCCTCCTCCCTCAGACACGGAAGTCCTCACCCCAAGCCCCCTCATCCCTCAGACCCAGGAGTCCAGTCCCCCAGCTCTCTCCTCCCTCAGACCCAGCCCATCAATTACCCACAGCCAGGGCAGGGCAAATCCTCCACATCATCTCAAGAAAGGAGAATGTGGGTGACAAGATGAGACCGACCACTCCTGTAAGAATAGATAAGAGGACTGGGACAGGTACTGCTAGGTCATGAGGGAGGAAGGCGCTGGGAGCCAGGACTCCTGCTTCTCACCCATGGGCTCCCAGCCTGCCAGCACCTCCTCCTGGGTGCATGCTTGGACTGCATGGTACTGGAGCAGCTGCTGGGCCAGTGGGACATCCTTGTCTCGAATCTCTCGAACGGCTCGCCCAGTAACCAGGGATTCTAGGGTCCAGAGCAGCCGCTGGTGCTTCTGGATCATCTTGGCCAGCCTGCAGAGAAAGCCAGGGGGATAGTCATTTCCCACTGCCCTTCCATCACACAGTCCCAGAACACCTCCTCTGTACTTGGACTACAATCCTTATGATCTCCCGGGGCATCCCTGTCATTTACCAGGGGGGGAGAGCAACAAAGACTCATGGGAAACGTAGTCCAAAAAACACAAAGCCTGAGGGTGCCCTGTGATGATATGGGCCACCTGCAACCCCCAATGGTGCATGGAAATTGAAGTTTAACCTCTAATCTCAGTCGTATTCTAGAAAATGGAATGTTTGTCTCTAGGTGGCCCAAGAGTGTGCTGGAAGATGGAGCCTCGATAAACCCCAGGGATATTCTGGGAACTAGAACTTCTTCATTACTAGTCCTGGTGTATGGATGTTTTCACTGCTAAAGGCACCAAGGCATGCTGGCATAGGAGCCTGAGCTACCCAGTAACTCAGTGAGATATCGGGAAATAGAGGGTCCTCACAGTTTCAAGTGGGTGATGGAGGATGAAGTCCTTTCCCACCTCCCATGGTCCAAACCTCAATTCCATCACCTGATCAGATGCTGGGCCCGGGAAGCTCCAGGGAGTCCGCTCCAGTTCTCGAAAGCCTTCCCTGCCGCTTCGACTGCAGCCACCACATCCTCAGCCTGTGCCTGGAGGCAACTGGCCAAGCTCTCTCCTGGGGGGATGAATGGAGGCACCCCAGATGAGACGAGTGGGGGGATCCCATGTCAGAACTGGAGGGGGCTCAGATTTCCAGAGCCCAGGTGCGCCCCAAGGCAGAAAAGCTTGTCCCCCATAATCAAGGAAAGGATCTTAGTAGAGAGTGATCTCAAAAAGCATTGACAGGCACGTAGAACGTAATTAGGATGACTGCTAATAGGAAGAGCGTTTTTTTCCCACTGGCTCCACCCTGCCTTCAGAGCAAAGGGAATGGGGGGTTGCTGGGAGGTAAGGCTGGCCAGGGATACAGATGCCTCTCTCCCCCTGGGGGTCACCTCATACCTGTGATGGGATCCTGGCAAGGCACTGAATTCCTGTGTTCTGGCTTTAACCACTTTCCACTCACATAGTGACCCAAGCGTCGGTCCTGGGTGTCCAGCCAGGCCTGGGGGAGGTGAAGACAGTTTGGAAAGGGCTCTAGGAGGCATATGGGGGAGCTCAATTCCCACCTAGAATCCTCTGGGAGGGGGATACCTGCACCCCTTTGCCCCCCTAATTCTTTTCCTGTGTAGAAGAAAAAGTGTAAAATATATTATAATCTAAAATTCATCACATTAATCATTTTAAGTTTTTAAAAAGTTTTGAAAAATGTTTTAAAAAGGTTTTATTTATTTGAGACAGAGAGAGAGAGAGAGCGAGAGAGCATGCAAGCATGAGTAGGTGGAAGGGGCAGAGAGGAAGAAGCAGATTCTCCACTGTGTGGGGAGTCAGAAGTGAGGCTTGATCCCAGGACCCCAAGATCATGACCAAAGCCAAAGGCAGATGCTCAATCGACTGAGCCATCCAGGCACCCCTCATTTTAAAGCATATAATTTATTAGCATTTAGTATGTTAACAACATTGTGCCACCATCACCATGATCTAGTTCCAGAACATTTTATCCCCTCCAAAGGAAACTCAGTCTCCCTTCCGCCTGACACTAGTCCCTGGCAACCACTAATCTGCTTCCTGTTTCTCCAGATTTGCCTACTCTGGATTATTTCTCAGAAATGAAACCTTACAATCTGTGACTTTTTGACTGGTTTCTTTCATCCAACACAGTGTTTCTGAGGTTCATCCATGATTTGCTTGTATCAAAACTCCATTCCTGGGGTGCCTGCCTAAGTGGCTTAGTCAACTAAGCACCTGACTCTCAATTTCAGGTCAGATCATGATCTCAGAGTCTGAGATCAAGCTCGGCTGGAAGCCTGCTTGATTCTCTCTCCCTCTGCCCCTCCCGGCTCTCTCTCTTTAAAAAAGGCTTCATTCCTTTTTTATGACTATATGATATTCCATTGTCTAGATAGGTCACATTTTGTTTATCCATTTATCACCAGTTAATGCATATTCAGTTTGTTTCTGCCTTCTGGTTACTGTGAATAGTACTGCTTGGAACACGCATGTACAGGTTTTTGTTTGAACACCTGTCTTCACTTTTCTTTTAAAGATTTATTTATTTATTTATTCATGTGAGACAGACACAGAAAGAGAGAGTCAGAGACACAGGCAGAGGGAGAAGCAGGTTCCCTGCAGAAAGTCGGATGCAGGACTCAATCCAGGGATCTGGAATCACGCCCTGAGCCCAAGGCAGACACTCAACACTAAGCCACCCAAGCGTCCCAATTTCTTTTGGGCTTATGTACCCAGGAAGGGAATTGCTGGGTCATGTATAACTTACGGAGGGACCACCAAACTGGGTTCCATGGTGGCTGCACAGTTTTACCCTCTCACCAGCAACATGTAATGGCTGTCCTACTGACTTTGAAATGTGGCTTAATAAAACCCTTTCTCAAAAAAATAAATAAATAAATAAAATAAAATAAAATAAAACCCTTTCTCCTCCATGGAGAAATGACCTCAGGTCAGGTTTCTATTTCTCAGGAAACCTGAGACAATTCAGCTGCATTACCAGTCATCAGTGACCCCTGAATGGTCCACCACACCTGAGTAGGACAATTGAGAACACGCCATAGATATCAGTGGGAAGCCAAGGCATTGGGGCCTTCTGGAGTGCTCTGCATTCCTGGGCTTGGGCACATACCTTGTCACAACCCTGGAAGCATTGCCCGTAATACTGTATCAGGCAGTGATCAGGTCCTTTTTTTGGGAGGTGGGGTTTTTAAGCCAGGTGGTTTATGCATCCAATGGTGTGATGCCATTCTCTCCCCCCTTAGCAGTCATCACTTTGAGGAGAGATATGTACAGAAGACACAGGCCTGCCAGGCACAGCTTATTTGGCTGTTATGTGTCTACCTGAGCCCAAGGCACAGCACACAGGCATGGTAAGCCTGCTATGAAGTCCCTAGAGCTACAAATTTGAATCCTGGCTCTGGTACTATTGTGCAACCCTAGCCAGGGTGTTATAATACCCTGGCCTTGGCTAAGCCATCTGGAAGATGGGGATAATCACAGCCCCTCCCTACTTCACAGGGCTCTGGCGAGGATTAAGTGCATCAGTGCACATAATAAACTCAGAGCAGCACCATGTAGGATTTCCTCTTAATCTTACTGCACCTAGCCTTCCATGTCTGCTCCATGTTTCTCCCCTTGATCCTGTCTTCCCTAAATCCTGGAAAAATCCAAGACACACTTTCCACTTTTTCCTTCTACAATTGCTCTCTTCTTAGCATCCCAAAGCCACATTCTCCCAATTTTCCTCTTACCCTGCCAATTGGTTCTCTCATTTTTCTTTGAAGGAAAATGGTGAGTCAGAAGTTTCAAATCCAAATACCCCCAGAGAGGGTGCCTGGGTGGCTCAGTCAGTTAAGCGTCTGCCTTCAGCTCAGGTCATGATCTCAGGGTTCTGGGATGGAGCCTGGAGTCAGGCTCCCCGCTCAGCAGGCAGGGGGTCTGCTTCTGCCTCTTCCACTGCCCCTCCCTGTGGCTTGTGTTCTCTCACTCTCTCAAATAAATAAAATCTAAAAAAAAAAAAAAAATCCCCAGAGAAAGACACATTTTTGAAACCGTTGGGGATGTATGAATCTGAGTTAGCCGTTGGAGGATATTAAAGAATGACCACTAATGTGAACAGTAAGAAATAGCTAGGAAGGGGTGCCCTGGGTGGCTTAGTCAGTTAAGCATCCAAATCTTGATTTCAGGATAAAGTTGCGAGATTGAGCCCCTCATTAGGCTCTGTGCTGGGTGTGGAGCCTGCTTAAGACTCTGTTACTACCCCTGCTTGCATGCTTGCTCTCTGGTGCGTGTTCTCTCTCTCTCAAAAGAAAAAAAAAAGGCTAGATAGTTATGTCATGAGATGAGTCCTCATGTGTTACAAATGGGGATTCAAATATTTCTGGGAAACTAACATGACATCTGGGATTTAAATCATTCCAGAAAAAAACAAAAGACAACACTGGACCAAATGTTGGTGATTCCTGAAGCTGAGTGACAGGTAAGAAGTAGTTTATAGTATTAAGTACCCTGTGGAAGTTTGTAAACTTTACCTGCCCCTGCCAAAGAAAAACAAAACCCTAAAACAATGTCCACAGTCCTGGCACATCATGTTAGTGTGAGAAGAGGGGCTGGTGGAAACTGGGAACACACGGTTTGTCTAAAAAGATAGTCACTATTGAATCCAGATGATTTTTGTCAGGGAATGTGAGCCAAACATTGCCAAATTTTGGGATTTTATTTTCAAAAGAAGCTGGAATCTGGATGTTTGCAGGGGCTTGACCACTAATTCACATTTAAAAAAATAAAGTGCAGGCCAAAGAAAACAGTTTGTTGGTTGGCTCTGGCCCACACACTCTAAGTCTGAGACCTTTTCTTGGGAGGTGGTGTGGGAACTGTGGGCTGTGGAATCCCAGGGCTCAGGTTCCAATCTCAGCTTCATCCCTTTTAAACTGTGTTGAGTGTGAGCACATTACTTATCCTTCTAGGCCTCTGTGTGCTATCACTAAAATAATAACAATAATCCCCTCTCACAGCTGTTCTGGGTATTAAATGAGATCACACTGTGCACAGAAGCTGGCACAGAGAGGGCACCCAGGAAATATAAGCTACGATCACATTATCCCTATTTCAGTATATTCCATCTCTAGCCAACCTCCAAGTGTGAGAATTGTCTGTTCTCTATCCCAGATCCTCACTCTCACTGTTCAGCTATCTTTCTACACTGGGGACTCCCAGGTCCCTGTCTCCAGAGGTGAAGACACAAGCCCAAGTAGCATGTGACTCCTGTCTGAGGCTGTCCCCGTCCCTCACACTCTCACCTTGCGCTAATAAAGCTCAAGGCCCTTCTTTGGAACCGTTGCCCTCCTGGGTTCACTACTGGTGGTAATGGCGGTGGGGAAGGGGGGACAGAGACAGCCAGACCCCAAACATTGCTTTGCCCTCTCCACCCCCCACACGGCTTCTCCTCTATCTCTGCCTGAGGTGCTCCTATCCATCACAGTCCGCTCCAGGCTCTGGCCTCATCTTCCACTTGGACCCTTGTTCCAGCCTCCTCTTCTCTCCTTGAAGAAAATCCTAAGGGGGGGCGCCTAGGTTGCTCCGTGGTTGAGCGTCTGCCTTCGGCTCAGATCGTGATCCCAGAGTGCTGGAATCAAGTCCAGGCTCCTGATGGGTGGGTGGGGGCCCTGTTTCTCCCTCTGCCTGTGTCTCTCATGAATAAATAATAAATAAATAAATAAATAAATAAATAAATAAATAAATAAATATCTTAAAAAAGAGAGAGAGAGAGAAGCCTAAGCTGCTCATTCCGGAGTGCTAGGAGACCCCGGGGGGGGGGGGGGGAGGGGAGGGAGTTCAGGAGAGCCCTTGGGGGTTGGGGTGGATTCTGAAGGGCCTCGGTAATTACAGAATGCGAAGCACCCTACTCATCCACAGGAACTACAGAGGTTCTGGGGGACCCCAGGCATCACAGGAGCCTCACGAGGACTTGAAGAGGCCCTGGAGGATCATGGGAGCCCCAGAGCCCCACGGGGATATTCGGAGGGGCTGCGGGTGATGATGGTAAGTTGTGAGGTACCCTGGGGCTCCTAAGATCCTAAGAGCCCCGCAAGTATTGATGAGGGACCCGATGAATCACGGGGGCCCCCACGGGAGTTCGGCGGGGTGGGGCGCAGGAGCCACAGGAAGTTCCGAGGGATCACAGGAAGTCTATGGCGATTCCCAAGGTCCCTGGAAAGAGCGGGGGTGCCCCACAGGAATTCCGAGTCCTGGAGGATCACGGGAGGTTCTTGCGGGGGCCCGGAAGAATCACAGGAGCCCCTCCCGGGGCTCTGAGGAATGGGGGAAACACCACCCCGAGGTCGGCGCAGGGGGTTCGAGGGTTACCCCGAAACAAGGGTGAAAAGGGGGGCAGCCGCAAAGGATCAAGGGAACGCCCTTCAAGGGTGGGTCCTAAGCGGCGGCCGGAGTCACAGGAGCCGAGGGGCGGAGCTGCTGGGCTGCCGCGGTGGATCACGGGAGTCCGCGCGCAAAACAAGACCCAGAGGCCTGCGGAGGGGGGATGGGCAGCGCCGAACGGCAGGCCCTCACCAGTGCGCATGCGTGGCTCTCAGGCACGGGTCCGTACTCCAGCGTGGCGAAGATCTCTCGGGCGCTGGGCCTTGCACGCGTCGCAGCCATCACCCGGGCGGGCCGCTTTCCACCAAGGAGTGCGGGGCGCTCTGCCCAGAGGAACTTTGAGGTCGAAGGGCGGCACCGCCCCCTCCAGCCCGGGGGCGGGGCTACAGGAGATAGAGTGTAATCCCGCCTTGGGTCCGGTGACCCCGCCCATGCGCCCGAGCTGGGAAATGTGGTTTGGAGCATGCGCAGTCCTCAAACCGAGGCGGGGCCGGGAGCTGGGACGGGACGGAAATGTGGGTCCCTTGCAAATAGGAAGGCGCCAGATTTAGGAGGGCGGCCGTACTGGGGTGTCTTTTCTCCGCTCTGTTCATATGGAGGGCAGGAATTTAAGCTTTTCGTCCGAAGTACCTTTGCTAGAGAATCTAGTCGAGCTCTGGGACGAAGCGATAGTTCAGAAATCAGAAGGGAGTCTTTAGGATGGACACTGATATTAAGGTTTTAAAAGTGTGCCAACCTGAACTGCTCAGTAGCTTGGCAAGATGTGTGGAAAAGAGAAGTATGGCTTTAATCGACACAGGAAGTGTGGCATTCAGATTTAGGTTCAGAATTTCGTTTTGATTGGTTGAAGTGAGGGGCGTGCCTTCAGCCTTAGACTATGATTGGTCGGGACGTAATGAAGTTGTGGGATTGATGTCTGAGCCTTCGCCGTAGACGGAAGCGTGGTTTGCCCAAGTCCTTGGTTACAGACTGGAAGTTTGGCTGTCACTTACAAGTTTAGCACATAGGACTTAGAGAGCATCTGAAACTATTGACTCCCAACAGATTGACAACCGTATCTGGGCTGAGTGGAATCATAGTCTCAGGACGGATTCTTAGATTTTCATACAGAATAGTGGGTGTCACGGGAGTCGGTTGTGGGTCTGGCCGCAGGCCACAGCTTGATCCCGGCGAGGCTTTCCGCGCCACGTCGGGGTTGCTGAGGACGCCTAGGTCTCTTCCTGTAGGGCCATGGCGGACTCGAAGCTGCTGGTGCCGGAGCTGAGCGAGGCAGAGAAGATGGGTGCTGACACCGCGCGTTTCGAGGAGCTGCTCCTGCAGGTGCGGAGTGATGGGCTCCTGGGTCTTTGAGTGTTCAGGGGATGTGTGTGTGTGTGTGTGTGTGTGCACGCACATGCATGCCCGCGGGTGCTCAGAGATGGAACTTGATGCCCAGAACGCACTTACTTGGGATTGTGGGTTTGCTCAACTTGGGATTGTGGATGCTCAACTTACTGGGGATTGTGGGTTTGCTAGGCTCTGGAAGAAATGCAAGTGGGCCTAGGGTTGTTCTCAGGGGTCCCCAAAGGAGGAGAGGGAC